>NC_052640.1:26512085-27751100 GCF_016161935.1 Mauremys reevesii | reverse complement strand
CTACAAGTATTACATCCTTCGCGCTATTATGACGGGATAAATACACCCAGAGGATAGTGTTGCGAAGCAGCTTCCAAGAGCTGATTAACCCTTTCATGGATCCAAATCTATCTCTCAGTTAGAGAATGTTTCCTGATAATCAGATTACCTTTTCCAGCGATAAATTTCATGCCCTTACAGCTAATCATGCTCCTGTGTGCAACGCTAAAGAATCCTTTCCCACTTTGTTTACATAACCCTTCAAATATGGATAGAAAGTGATTATGTTCCCCCTTCAAGTTTGATCAGATTTACATTTGTTTGGCCAAATGATGCATAATTAGCTCTTTCAGTCTTTCCTCATAGTCATCCCCCACAACTGGAGTTATTTTCGCTCCTCTCTGACTGTATTGCAATGAATTTACTACTAGCGGGCCTTCAGCTACTTCACTCTGTGTCAGAGGCCCTGTACTGCGAACCGGGGCTGGTGGGAAAATGTTGCGTCTAAACTTTTTCTTTACAGAACTTTTGTTTGTTTGTTTTTTGACTACGTGAAAATGTTCATGGTGTCGGCTTTCCTGGAACAGTTTTCATCATAAAATTGAAACCCTCAGATTGACATTTTTTGGCTTCAATCCAACGTTTGTAGGTTTTGGTTTGGGGGATGGGAGGAAGGTTGGCTGAAAAAATGTGATTGACAATTTTTGATCAAACGTCAACATTTTCTGTTAAACTTTTAAAAACAACTGAAAAGTGGTTTGTTTGGACTAAATTTTCTGCGGGGGCAAAAAAAAAGTCCTAGTTCTGCTAGGAGCTACCAGATTATTCCGTTGTGCAGGTCGTCGGGGCCTCAGCTTCGGGGGCAGGCCGTGATGCTAAAGCTTATCAGAGCCATGAACTGCTCTGTGCTGATGCTCTAGTTGGCCAGGTCTGTGTTACTGTATTTGCTTGTTCAGTCCATGGGTAGGTGCCCCTTGCTCATGTTGGTCGCATAGAGCCAGGAGTCCGTGGCCTCCCCTCAGCCATGCTCATGTTACACTGTACACTTCCAGGGGGCTGTTTGGCAGCGGGATAAAGCAGTGATGCGGTGGCCTTGCAAGGGAATTGGCTCGATAGCAGGCGTTCCCACCCCTCCAGGGCACGTGGCTGCTGGGCAGATGACTCACAGGTCAGCCCTTCCTGGCTGTCCGCTATGCACCCCCTTTGAGAGTCAGCAGAGCGAGTGAGGCTCTTCTCCCTGCCGGGAACCCTCTGACAGCGGCCAGCAGCACTAACCCTCAGGATACTGATGGATGGTATTTACCAGCTGCTCACCCACAGAGGTTTAGTAGCAGGCTGCATCCTATACTAACAGTTACTGGCTGAGATGTGTGTGTAAATTACAGATTGTTAATGTCCCCAGGAGCCCTGCTGCTTCCTGATTTACAGAAGTATCAACCCTCAGGTCGGACACTCCCTCCTCAGATCCAGAACCAATTTACCAGCAGGGATTACTTCCTAATATTTCATGCCTGACCTAGAGTCACGGGCCCATGTCTCTTCTCCTTGACTAATAATGATCAACATGGAACATATTCCAAGTCTAGAGAGGCAAATTTGCTATTATTGATTTCTTAAATTTCCTGAGGGACCCAAAGCCCATAACTACTGTGTGTAACAGAACCACTTCACCTCCCGCTGAAATGCAACATCCTTTGGGATGAAATGGAACAGCTGTTTAGCGCAGCAGCCCTACCCAGCCGTTTACCACAGGCACTGAAGAAGAACCTTGTATCCAGCTGACAGGGCCAAGGGTGTTTAGGGCAGCAGAATTCGATTAGTGCAATTGGGCCTTGGCCAGGACACTGTGGCTAACACACCCATCGGTATTTCTGTCTTGTTTAACCTGCTGGTTTTCATCTGTGTACTTGTCCCTCCCAGGCGCTGTGACATATGTGATGTGTGATGGAGCAAGGCCGGATGGCTACAGGAAAGTACTGAGGAGCAGGTATGTTAGCTCCAGGCTAAGCAAATCCCTAGTACCATGGGAACCAAAATGGCAGTTGCTCCAGGCTAATCAAGGCACCTGGGGCCAATTAAGAACTTTCTAGAAGGCACCGGAGAGAGCTACATTGATTGGAGCACCTGCAGCCAATCAGGACAGGCTAATCAAGGCACCTGGTATAAAAAGGGGAGCTCACTCCAGTCTAGGGAGGAGGAGCCAGAGGAAAGAAGTGTGCATGAGGAGCTGGGAGCAAGAGACACAAGGAACTAAGAACTGAGAGGGGGTACTACTGGAGGATTGAGGAAACACCATACAATCAAGCAGCATCAGACACCAGGAGGATCCCGTGGTGAGGATAAAGAAGGTGTTTGAAGGAGTCTATGGGGAAGTAGCCCAGGGAGCTGTAGCGGTCAAGCAGCGGTTACAAGTAGCACTATAGAGACTGCTGCAATTCACAGGGCCCTGGGCTGGAACCTGGAGTAGAGGGTGGGCCCGGGTTCCCCCCTAGCCCTGCTACTCCTAATCAGACATAGGAGTAGTTGATCCAGACTATGGGTTTCATCCAAGGGGAAAACCACTGAGGGGAAGAAAACCGCCAATAAGCGCAGGACCTACTAGAGGAGAGGAGGAACTTTGCCACAGATGACATCAGCATGCCAATGGCATTGGAGGCGGAGCCCTTGGGATCTGACAGGTACTCTTGTGGTTCTCATGTATATGTTGAAATGGAAGAGGAAGCAGGATTGGTCCTTGCGGAAGTCATCCTGTGATGAGTCTGGAGGGTGAGGCACAGTTGCTTGTCACTACTCACTGGGATCTGTTGCAGAGAAAGGATTGGATTCAGGGTGCCATCCACCACAGCCAGGTTACTCACACCCTGTGGTGAAGGCTTTGGATTCAATCAAGAATGATGAGCACAGAGGTTTGACATCTGTCCATAGCCATAAGAAGATCTTCCACCCAGGGTATTCCATTCTATTTATTCTATTCAGGTGCTTCTTACAGCTCTTCACAATATTTGACAAAATAGAATTTCATCTAATTATTCAGTTTCATTGAAGGTGAAATGTTTCACTGGCCACCAAAGTTCACTGTCCCAGGACGAGCAGACCCAGGGGTTGGGGACACCTCATACGCTTGTCTCTTCGGCCATGCCTGCATGCAGGGGCGGCTCTAGGCACCAGCAAAACAAGCTGGTGCCTACGCTGCTTGGGGCAGCGTGATTTCTAGAGCCGCCCCTGCCTGCATGGGTCCACTCAGGAAAACAAAGGCGACTCAACCACACAGTAATGCACAGATGTTAAAGCACTTTATCTTATGTGCATGGATGTCAGACCTTTAGTTAATTCTCCCTAATTTTCCTGAGCATCCCCTGTAGACATGGCCTCAGAGCGGGGACAGGAGAAGCACTAACGTGCTGGACAGGGATCAGAATAGCATTTGCTCTCTCTCGCACCTGAATCTTGGTTGAAGTCTTTCCGGCTCTCAGTTGCATTTGGAACAATGGCAGTTTGTCACTTGATGGCTTAGAGCCAGCAGAGGAGGACGAGCTGGCTCAGGCCCAGAAAAGAGATCAAACCCAGAGACCCGCAGTATATTATGGAGGCACCACAACAGCTTCATAGTTAAAACAGCACTCAGGTTTGCATTTAAAGCAGGGATTAAATATCTCATTTTTGTACATAAACAGAGTCTGTATAATCCCCCAGTTCACAGTGCTTACCTTTGAATTTTCTGTGAATTTCCAAGGGCTTGTCAGAAAGCCTTTGAGAGGCTCCATCACCAAAGGCTCTTAAACAAAGAGAGCAGTCATGGGATAAGAGGCAAGTCCTCTCATGGATCAGTAACTGGCTAAAAGATAGGGCAGGAATAAATGGTGGAGAGAAGTAAATAGCGGGTCCCCCAAGGATCCGTGCTGGGACCAGCACTGTTCAATGTATTCATAAATGATCTGGAAAAAGGAGTAAACAGTGAGGTGGCAAAGTTTGCAGATGATGCAAAATTACTCAAGATAGATAAGCCCTAAACTGATTGCAAGAGTTACAAAGGGATTTCACAAATCTGGGTGACGGCAAGAAAATGGCAGATGAAATTCGATGTTGACAAATGCAAAGTAATGCTGTGACCAAATGCACCCCTCTATTCACACCCTACTCACAGTGATTCACACCCCATTCACAATAATCTTTGTACAAAACACGTCTCGTGAGGTATCATTTCAAAACTAATAACTCAGTGGCATGGCCGCCCGGAGGGTGGGGGTGGGGGGCAGTGGGGGAATTTGCCGCAGGCCCCCATGAGAATACAGTATTCTATAGTATTGCAACTTTTTTTTATGGAAGAGGCCCCTGAAATTGCTTTGCCCCAGGCCCCCTGAAATGTGTGTATAACATTATGCATAAAGTTATAAACCTAAGCTGAGATCATGCCTGCAGTGTGTTTACCAGACAAGTCTGGGGAGTGGGTAAACCTGTTTCTCAAAGACAAAGGGCAGGCTAATGCCTCTGGCCAGGTGTCATCAAAGCTGATGGGCCATCACCTGTCAAGTGGCCATTCTTTGGCAAGCAAGAGGGGCAGGAACAAGCAGATCTGTATCTTAGCAAACAAGACCATGGACCCTCTTTCACCACCAGACTCCATGACTCCAACGGCACAGCAGGAGTTAATTTTATCTATGGGTAACCATCAGGGAACACATTTCAAAGGGTGATGGGATGGCTTACTCAATAATTGCCCAATTTTGTTCATTTCCTCTGAAGCATCTGGCATCAGCCACTGTCAGAAGACAACATACTGGGCTAGATGGACCATTGGTCCGATCCAGTATGGCCGTTCCCATGTTCTTATAACGTTGTTTAATTTATGAATTACAAGAACCTTGAAAGGATCTAATTTTTAAATATTCTTAGAGATTCTAACTTGGCCGGGCAAAGTTCAGAACCAGCTGGTTATTATCCCTCCAATCCTTCCATTCAATGAAATCTCACTGATAACTCAAGTATAGGCTACATATGAAGAGGATCAGTTATGAGTAAGCAAGGTTATGAATTAATCAGATCTAATCGTTATGGCTAGAGTCAGGGCCTTGTCAATAGCCCAGGTCGTAAAGTGGCAATTTGGTGAGTGAAGTAATTCAACCAATCATCACTCTTCCTATAAAGCTCATTTGCATGCTAACCTGCTATTGGTTGAAGTGAGTCAGTAGGGTGAGGGGAACTGCCCACATGTGTCAAGAGCTCACAGTGGTGGGTTACTCTGTTCATAGACCTATGGATGGGCTCATGCCCCTGGGTTGAGGCACCAGGCCTCCCGCTCTTCCTAGCTGCATGCTGGGGATGCAGATGCTGCTGGAGGGGCAATGCAGCAGCAGAGTCTTGACCCCTCATCCATAGGGCTACATGGTGGTACAATCTTCAGTGCAATGCATGGCTAGGCAGGGGGCGGCATGCACAATGGCAGATGGATTTACACACACACACTAGCAGCAGGCAGGGGTGGGCGGCAGAAATTACACACCCCCACATCACGCCTTTCCAGGGATATATGTGGTGGCATCTCCATGGAAATTAATAAGAGCTAAAGAGAAAGACAGAGGCGTTGACACCTCTTGGAGATGTCCTTAAAGACATGATTATTATTTTTAATCGCTGACAGCACTAGTTAAAATTGACACAGTGGGGATGGGTAATGGGCCCCTCCAGGCGTATCTCACAGGGGATGCTCAGGCCAGGCTCATGGACCGGGGATGATGTCTGGCCTGTCTCCTCACCTGATCCAGTCAGGACATTCGTCATGGCCGGGACAAGCAGGTGCAATAGTGCGGTGTAACTGCCTTGGTGCCAGTAACGGTGAAGCTGGTGGAAGTGCAGCACACGTCCGGGTCACTGTCACACTGAGAATGTTACAGAAAGGCGATGGCTACCATCTCCTGTCCAAGTTACCCAGCAAGCCAAGCTCCCGATGGGCCCCAGCACTGGCCTGACTGCCCACTGCCCTGCTCCTTGTGTGCCATTCACCCCAGTGCAGAACAGGCGTGAATGCTACTGGGATTGTGTTTCAATCCCACTTCCCATGTACTGTGCACTGGGGTAAATGACTCACGAAGGCCAGAACAACTGAGAATCAGGTCCTGGCTCCTCCTCCTCCATGTCCCCTGCCCCTCTCCTAGCCTAAGAGGTAAAAGAGACCTCTGGATATAGAAACTAAAACATGAACATCAGCCTATTCCTCATCCCTAGTGTTTTGCACTGATGCCATTAGTTTAGGAGATTCTCCAGGCGTCAGTGCCTTTGCTCTCTGCTGAGATCCTGTCAACCACGGCTCATGCTTGGTGATTCCTCCCCAGCTATTTTAAGGTAAGATCTACTAAGCCAAGTGTATTCCTGTGGTGGATGAATTTGTCGCAGAGTCTTTACAAATTCAGCTGCTCAGATGAAATCAGCAGAAATTCCTCCCCGTGCCATCAGATCAAAGCTGTTGAGTTTTGGTGAGAGAATTTGTCTTCTCTATAATCTGTTCTAATGCCGAGAGTCCTAGTGCAAATTGGAAAGAGCATGTCTCAGTCCTCTCTTGCTCAGACTCCCAGGAGACCCCACTGGACTCACACTGGCCAGACCCAGACCAGATTGTCTGTGTGCAGAGAGGAGGGACACAGAAGCGGATCCATTGGGAAAGCAGCTGGTGTCACCACTAGTCTCGGGTCCCTACCTTCCTCTCATCCTCACAAGGTGACACATTGAAAATCCCCCCTATTCTGAAGCCACTGGTGCTCCTTGACTCTGTCCCTCCCCTCATAGACAGGGCTTTGTACCGTCTCTTTGTAAGATGTGCCGTAGCCACTGGAGGCAAAAAAGGTTGATTTTGATTATATATTTTGTTTTTCTGTGCTTAAAAGAGGCCATTTTGTATACCTCCCTCCTCCTGGTTCCTGGCTGGTCTTTAAGGACATCTCCAAAGAGGACTCTAAGGACTTGTCTACATAGAAATGGAACCAGAGTAACTAAATCAGTTTCAATTCACCCCTTTGGTAATTTCAGTGCAAGTCGGTGGGTGGGCACTCTTAGTTCAGAACCAAACGCTCTGTTTTGATATTTTGACAGTAAAAATTGCCTTTAAGTCATATCGGAATAGGACACTCTTAATCCAAAATTAGAGTATCCACCACACACAGACTGCCTCTGAAATAACCAAAGATGTGAATCAAAGCCAATGTGGTTATTTCAGATCCAGTTTGTGTGAGGAGGAGATTGAGACCAGAAATACAAGGAGGGGATAGGAAGAGTGGATTTGCTGTTTCAGACATTTCTGTAATATCTAAAGGAGAAGGGTCAAGAATCAGGTTCTCCTATCCACATGCTCTGAATCTGGCACTATCTGTAGCTAATTTGTCCTCTTCCCATGGGATTTCCACGTGCGCAGATTTCTTTTGGTGCTGTGTTTTCCGCAGAAGAAACCTTAGAGTCTCATTTTGTTGCATTTGAATCTAAATTAGATTCATTTTGTTCTGACACAAGCTTGGTAGAAGAGTCTCTTAAAGAACTAGGAGTAAAAGAAAACATCTGAACTGCATGAAAGCCTTGATATAAAGGACAATGCTCCATTTCATTGTCAAAGGGAGATAATTGAAAATAGCATCAAGTCATGTCATTTCTCAGCTTCAGGACTGTGAGAAAGTTCAGAAGGGGTTGATTTTTGTAGCAAATTATCTTAATTGTTGGAAACACTGTTTGATCAGAAATTTGATTCACCTTTAGAGATGGTAAAAGCTTGTAGAATGCCATACAAACCCACTTGGCAAATGGATATTTCAGACCCTTCCTGTCTCTGCAGTCCTTACATTCCTCGCTGTGTAGAAGGCTGGGATCTGGTGGCATGAGGATAATTTGACATATTTAGGTTAAAAATTTCATATATTTCCTGATATAGCCAGATCAACTCACCAGAGGCCAAACAAATGAAGATCAGAATGTATTTCTTTACATACACCTGCTTCTCCTTTACTTTCTGCTAACTGATAATTGCTCACTAATGGAAATAAATTATTGTTAAAAATTACTTTACTAAATCATTTTATTTGTCTCATTCATAAAGGGTGTGAGTGAGGAACCTCTGCATGGTTAAGGAGATGGTCTAATCAGGTCTACCCTCCTGTAATCTGAATAGTGAACAGTGACAGAGAGAGACTCATAGAATTTAAGGCCAGAAGGGACCATCATGATCATCTAGTCTGACCTCCTGCACATCACAGGCCACAGAATCTTACTCACCCACTCCTGTACTAGACCCCTGAGCGCTGCCTGAGGGACTGAAGTCCTCAAATCATGGTTTAAAGACTTCAAGTTGCAGCAAATCCACCATTTGCGCTAGTTTAAACCTGGAAGTGACCCGTGCCCAATGCCACAGAGGAAGGCGAAATAGCCCCAAGATCTCTGCCAATCTGACCTGGGGAGGAAATTCCTTCCCGACCCCAAATATGGCGATCAGTTAGCCCCCGAGTACGTGGCTAATTCTCTTTTTAAAAATAAGTTTCAAGGGCAGACAGCATTTATGTGGTTTTGCCCAGTAAACACCTTGTTCTTCTTCTTTTTCATTGCCCCACGAGATGGACATACCCAAGGACATGCACAGCCTGTGGCCATGCCAGGAATTGCATCCAGATCTGCTGAGTCTCAGTCCAGGTCCTAACTTCATGAGCATCCATCAACCCTTCCATCACTTTTCATTTCACCATTACTCAGTCCTGGATGATTAAAACAGGAAAAGAGGAACCAAAGGTTAGGAACTCATAGCAGGGAGCCCTTCCCTTCCCAGGAGAGGACTGATTTGCAATGAACTCATGGTGATTGAGGCAACAGTTGGGTGTGGAAGAAAGGCAAAAGCTACCTGTAAAATTGATGAGACTGGTAGCACGCTCCTTCATGAGAAAGCCTTGGCCCACTCTTCTCTGTGCTTCAGCACTTTTGAGGGAGCTTCTGAGCCTTCCTCGGCCAGAGGAGCTTTGCTGAATGCAGTTGTTTAGCACAAGACAATTATTCCCTATGGGCAGGTCAGATAAATGTCAGTACCTCCCACCGAATGAAATGGCATCAGCAGGAGCTCCCCCTCCTCCCACAAGCAAAGCAGCTCCCCAGAGAGTGGGAAGGAAGCTGGCCGGAGGAGGGGTCGCTGCCCCTGCCGCCCCCATGCAGTGGTTGCCCATCAGCCCCGGAGTAAAGGCGGGAGCACCTGCCCCATCTCTGCCCCCTGCTCTGCTATGCTGGGAGCCCCTCTGCTGTCTCAGGTCTATGGCCCCTCCCCCACTCCCCCTGTGTCATGGTCCATCTCCTGCAGCTAGAGATGCCCAGGAGCAAGCAAGGGGATAACCTGATTTTGCTGCTTGCATAATCCCCTCCCCCTTCCCTGCCCTTCTCCTCTGAAGCTCACGTGAGGGAGCCATTGCATATGGATGAGCTCCACTCCTGTGGATGGTGAATCCCATTACTGGGCCCGGTCCCTGCTCCTGCCTGACAGCACCTTTGGGAGAGCACCTGCAGGAGCAGAATGATGTTCTGGGCCCCCTCAGCTGCAGCAGCTCAGAACATTGTCTTGGTGCCAGGGCAAGTGGGGAAGGGCAACTGCTGGTGTAGGCACAGCCACTGGGGATGGGGGATGATGGGACGTGTCCTCCACAGCTACTTAATGTCCTGTTCCTGGACCCCACAACGCAGTCTCGGGGCTCTTACATTGTCACTCCTAGTGCCACACAGCTGTGCTTATGTGGTGTGACCTCAGGAGGTGGACTCCATTTGCAACACAGCAGGTTGGCAGATCTGGCTGATCCTGCATCCCATTTCCCACTGCACATCTCCTGGGTTGGGCAGGGTGAGCAGCGAACTGCAAGTGCTGCTCAAAAACCCGTTTACCTCGCGCAATATTTCAAACCAACAAAAAATTTTGAAATGTTTTGATTTTTTGGTGGGAAATATTCAAAATAAAATGAACATGTCCTCTCACTTTTCCTCACTTCTAACAGTTGGGGGGAAAAGCTTTCAAATGGTTTTAGAAAGTGGGTGGAGGGAAACACTTTCACTTTTAAAAACATTTTTTTCAACTGTTTTAAAAAGTGGCAAAAGTAGCTCTTTCTTTCCCCCGTTAAAACATTTTTCACACTTTCCAGTTAAGAAAAAGTAAACAAGTGTGGGAAAATGTTTTTATCCACCACTTTCTCAGATGTTTCCCCCCCCCACACTTTTTGAAGTGGGGAAAAAACGACAAAAAGGGAGAGAGATTTTTAACCTTTTCTCCCCGTTTTCCAGTGGATAAACCAACATTTATTGGGTTCTGAAACTAAACTGAAACAAAAAATGCAACCGGAAATTAAACAAGAATGTCAGTTTGGTTTAGTTTCAAAAGTTTACACAGAAAATTGACATTGAAAATAATATTTTTTCTACAGAAAAGAACTGTTTTTGACAAAATCTCATTTGTCAGCGTGAAACCTTTTTGGTTTAAACATTTTGACCAGCTTAGGGTGACCAGATGAGAGGAAGAAAATATGGGGACACGTGGGGGGCGGGGGTCACTGGCGGAGCAAAAAACAAAAAACAGAAAAAAAGCTGAGCGCTGCCGGTGGAGCAAAAAAAAAAGTACCACAAAATATTGGGACTCATAATGCCTAAATATTGGGACAGTCCTGATTTTATCGGGACATCTGGTCACCCTAGACCAGCTGCACAGATAAGCATCGCCTGATGCTGACCACACAACAGCAGCAGGATTCAACCCTTAATGCCTTTCTCCAGTAATCACCTCCTCCTGCCTCGAGGGCCGCCCAGAGGGGGGTAGGGGGGCAAATGGGGCAATTTGCCCCAGGCCCCCATGAGAATATCATATTCTATAGTTTTGCAACTTTTTTTTATGGAAGGGGCCCCTGAAAATTGCTTTGCCCCAGGCCCCCTGAATCCTCTGGGCGGCCCTGCCTGCCTCTGCTCCCCATGCAATGCCTGCTGCTGATATTCAAGCCCAATTCCGACACCCCTCTCTCCACACCTGTGCCTTCAGTGATGGTCGTGTGCGCCTACTTGTCACCACAGCTGCTTAGAAGCAGAATTGCCATTCCATGTGAAATTCCGACTTTTGAAAACTTGTTTTAGGTCCAAATCAGCACAAAAAGTCCAAACATCAAAAGTTCTTTCAGCACAGAAATTCCAAAAAATGTCAGTTCAGAAAGGTCAAATCGTTTCATTTCGACAATGTCAACACATGATTCTATCATTCAATATTAAGTATAGTACATCTACATAGAACATTTAAATAAGTATTTTAAAATAATAGACACATTGGAATGAAATGAATTGAAACAATCAAGTCGCAATGAAACAGTTTTTACCTTATTGAAATGCCACGAGAAAGTCAAAACGAGTTTGTTTCAACTTTTCCCATCTAAAAGCACGTTGAAATTGACTCGCTCATGTGGAAAGCTTGGCTAATGTTTTGGCCAGCTCCTCTTCTCGCAGTGTGACACATGGGGCTGGTGCTACTGTCACTGCTCTGGCCTGCAGGCCTGTGCAGATGTAACCCACATGCCTCCTGGGTATGGGGTTCTGCCCCATCGAGTGGCACTGAGACCACTTAGAGAGACATTAACGAGTCTGCTCTACAGCCTTAGCTAACAGAGGCTCATGCACCGAGGTCCCCGGTTCGATCCCGCCTGCCGACGCCTGGGGTCTGTTGGTGTTACACAGACACCAGACAAAACCCACTGCCTCTGAACTCTGCTCCCCATCAACTTTAGCACATGCTGGGAAGTGCGTGGCCCATGGAGTCTCTGAGCTGCTCCTGCCCATTCAGGGTAGCAGAGCGCTCTCCCAGGCTACTATCTCCTGATCCAATGCCCCTCTGGGACTCCACATGGCTCATCTGGGGGCAAATCTATCAGCCTCAGCCCTGCTGTGACCTCTCCATGGACTGGCACCCACACCCTGAGCTCTCTCCCGTTGAGCAGAGCCATCGCCTGTGGAGCTGTGTCACCCCCTCAGCTCTGCTGTTCCCACCTGATCTGTACCCTCCAAGACCCCTGAGGCTCCCTGGCTATCCCTCTCCAGCTGTTTTGTTTCTCTCTCTGTTACTCTCCAGCCAACCCCAAATTACCCCAGTCCCTGCCCATCCCTTGTGGGGCTTGGCTCTGCTGCCCTGGCAACACACTGACACCCCGAGAGAATAATTAACTGCGTTTCCCTCACGGATCCCTTTAGCAGCCGCGAATCTGCACAGAGCAGCATGCTCGCTCAGGTTTCTCATTGATTTTTCGGGGGGCCGTGCAGTCCTTGACCTGCCTGGAGTGCTGGGAGGAGAAATGAATGGAGCTCTCCATTAACAAATCCCCAAGGATATATTTTTTACCAGCCTCTGCCTTGCATCTTTAGTACCCTGAGAGCTTCATGTTTTACATGATGGCCTGTTAGGCTCGGCGTAATTAAGCCAGAAATGGGCCTTTGCAGCATGTCTTATTGCTGTAGCTTTATCCAGCCTTCCAGATGAATTGTTTGCTTCGTAGGAGCCTGTGATCCTTTGGAAAGCATATTCCAGTAGTTCCTACTTACCATGACCATTGTATGTGAGAATCTCAGGGATTTGTCCCCCGAACCCTGCTGGGCAGCAGGGCAGGGTGGCATGGAGTCCCCGGGCGATGCCCTGGAACTGCTCCCCACAAAGCCAGGCAGGACTTTGGGGAGACTCCTCTCCCTTGGAGCAGACTGTCCCCAGGGCAAGAAGCTCACATGGCTTCACCTCCTGGGTCTCTCCTTGGAGCATTCAGCATGTGCCCCTCCGTGCGCTTCCCACAGCGAGTCCACCCAGGCGGGGTCCTGGGGAAACCAGAGGGTCCTGCACCCCCCACTTCACAGTCAGACGTGACTCTCAGCCAGCCAGTAAAACAGAGATTTATTAGATGACAGGAACATGGTTTAAAATAGAGCTTGTAGGTACAGAGAACGGGACCCCTCAGATGGGTCCATTCTGGGGCCCAGCAAGCCAGACAACCCTGTCTGCCCTCACTTCCCATCCCCAGCCAGCAACTAACTGAAACCCCCTCCAGCCCCTCCTTTCTGGCCTTTGCCTCTTTCCCGAGCCAGGAAGTCACCTGATCTCCTTGTTCACCTTTAGCTATTCCCTTGCAGAGGGGAAGGGTCCCAGCCATTTGTTGCTAGGAGACAGATTGCTGGCCATTTATGCACACTGGAGACTTAAGAAATGCAAAGGGGAAACTGAGGCACCCACCCAGTATTCAGAGGAAACATTAAGAACAATCCCACTTCGTCACACAGGGCTATTGTCCCCATTTTACAGATGGGGAAACTGAGGCCCAGAGTGACTAAGTGACCTGCCGAGGTCACCCAGGAGACCCTGGATGAAGAATAGCTGTGTGAAGCTGAATCTGAGTAAAACAGAGCTGATGCTGGGAGGCAGAGGAAAGTGTTCTGAGGGGTTTGCGGCTGTGATGCCGTCTCCTTTGATTCACACCCACAGTTCAGTTCAGTCTGTTCCTAGGAGCATTCTTGGATTCCTTGCTGATGCTGGGCTCTCTTATTGCAATGGCTGTGAGTGAGGCTTTCTGCCATCTCCGCTGGGCTAGAACGTCCATCTGGCAGATACTGACCTGGCTTCAGCTATTCATGTCTCCATCAGCCCTCGGCTGGGCTAGCCAGGCCACATACCTGGGCATGAAACCTTCAGTGCTTAGGACACTCCAACAGTTCCGAATGCTGCAGCGAGTCTCCTCAGCAACCCAGGCTACTGTGAGCTCATCACATCCGTCCTCTGCTCCCTACACTGGCTTCCTATCAAATATTGAAACAAGTTCAAGGTCTCAGTCCTTATCTGCAAAGTGCTCCTCGGGTCCAGGATACATACAAAACCATGCAAAGCTCCAGGACAAAGACCATGGTTGAGCTTCACTCCTTTGGCACAACGGAACTCTCTATAATAAGAATAAAGCTCATCTGTGCAGGAGACAGAACCTCCTTCGGGGACAGTCCGAGACAGTGAAATAACGCCCCCACCCCGCCGGAGCTAAAGCCCAGTGCAAACCTCACCACCTTCTGCTCCAAGTGCAAGGTGCACAGCTTTAACCTTGTCTTCTCCAAGATAAACACAGAGCACCAGGCACAACAAACCCTGCCAAACCACAACCCCCTACTCCACATGCTTCTCCCTGTGGGGAGAGGATGAGTGAGCGAACATGTGACAGATGTGCAGTCACATTGCTTAGTGCACAACTGCAAGGTGCTTGGATGCTACAGTGATGACCTACCTAGAACCGAGCGCAGTGTAAAGACCTACCTAGAACCAAGTCTGTAGCAGAGCAGGGAAGTAAACACAGCTTGCACAGGTCCCAGAATAACACCCAAACACCTAAACTGCCCTTTTGCTCCTGGTCTCGCATGTTGCACAAGGAAGGAGTTTGCTGTATACAGAGTCCCAGAACACACCCAGGAGATGCCTAGTCATGTGTCCAATGAATCCAGCACTTAGCCCTGTTCTGGTAACTGCCCACCTGCCCCCTACGACCCTCCAGCTGTGCAGATAGGCCTTAGCCCTGCCTGCTTGCTCCAGCGGTGTGAGATTCCTGTGCGTTTGCGTGTGTGTGGAGCCGCATTGCCCTGGTATAAGTGGGATGTTCTCCAGGAGAGGGCATGGTTCCTTGGTGGAATCATGGGGCTATCAGTGAGGTCTGGGGCTGTGGTTTATGTAGACATGGGCCACATTACTCAGGCCAGATCCTCCAGTGGCATCTGGAGGGCCAGGGAGGCTCAGAGCCGGGGCTCCGGATCAGACACAGCTCTAGCTTATTTAATGCCTGAGTGAAAATTCCCTATGTCTCAAAATGCTGCCCAGCTCCATCGAGCCCAGTTTTCTGGGACAGCCTTGCTACCCAGCCCTGCTGCTCCACTCTCTGTAACAGCCCTGCCAAGCAGGCACCACTACCCCAGCATCTGCGCCAGCCCTTGCACGCACGCCCCGGCACCCAGAATTTGTGCAATCTCTGCCGCCCACACGTAAATGCCAGCAGTGCTGCCCCAGCGCTGCCAAATGTTTTGTCCTAGCTCTGCCGCCCCGTGTGCCTACGCCAGTTCCACCATCCTTCCCGCGCCGAGCTGCCAGCCTCCAGACTGGAGTGCCCAGCAAGGGCGGGAGCAATATGCTCCTTTAACTGGGGCTTCTCAATTGTAGGGAGGCGTCACAGAAAAATGTGACCGGAGAATGTGCTCTGTACCCAGCCTGCGTATAGGGAAGGAGGTTAGGGAAGGGCAGTGCCATGAGGTGTGGACAAGGTGGGAATAGGGAGGTGTGTTAAACGGGGCAGGGTGAGAGAGGTGTAATGAAGGTGCTTTTCTGTGGGGCCAGACAGATGGCCTATTGGATGGGGGTGGGGTCATCTGATGGCTAGGGCTGTAGGACCACAGCAGGACACAGGGGGCGGTTTCTGGGAGCCTGTCTCCCTGTCAATGCAGATGGGGCTATCGCTCACTGGAAATGCTGGACAACAATAGGCAGCCAGGCGCTAGCATTCGGGGTAATGGCTCTCCCTCTGCTGGCCCTTGCTCCCACCGGGGGGCGTCCCCTCTGCACTGCTGCTGGGCTCTCTGGCTTGGCAGTTGGTCTTTCTGCCCTGCAGGCTGATTGCTGAGGGTGTGATATAGGCTCTCCGGTGCCCGAGCCCAATGTCCTATCTGACGGCATCAACAGGGGGCCGCGGGATCCCGCTGAAGCTGCCAGAGCTGGCTCTCCCGCTCCCTGAGGCAATCCCTGTCCCATGGCCATGCCAATGGTGTGAGGCCAGAGGCAACCCCGGAGACTTTAGCTGTCCGGTGGGCATGGAGCTTAGCCGGTGTGTGCTACAGGGCAATGGGGAGTAGGCCTGTGTTCCTGGGGATGGGGGAGACCCTGGAAGGGGCCCCCAAGACAGGCAGCCCAGAAGGGAGTGGGTCCGGCCTGCAGGGCATGTCTTAGAGCCCAAGCGCTGGGCTAAGGGTGTGTATACGTCACACACACAGAAATGACGTTAACGGGATGTTATTAAAGTTGCAAAGCCAAGGCCTTAGTGCCGTGAGTAGAAACCTTTGTCTTTGATCGCTCCGTGCCTCACTTCCCCAGCGGTACGATGGGGGTGACAGCGCCCCGCACTGGCCCGGGGGCGGAGAAGATACGTTTGTTAGCATGTGCGACGTGCTGAGAGACGGCAGGCAGGGTTGAGTGGCACAGGAAATTGATCGTTCTGTTTTCAGAGCAGGGTTTGAATAGTGGCAGTATATAAGGCCTAGGGCCACACACTGAACAATGAGGAGAAAACAAAATATTGAATCGCTGCTCAGTAAGTGAGCGCCATCCATCCCGTGCACTGGACAAATGAGTAGGTGGCCATATAACGAGAGACTGCTTTGTAATGCCTATGCTCAGGAGGGCTGAATTAAAGTGGCCCAGGCAACCTTAGTTCTGGCATTTCCTAATTTCCGTATTGAGACTGGCAAGGTTCATCAGCAGATCGGGAACCTTTAGATCCACTACCCAGACCCCTGCCGCTTGAGCTAATGAGTATCAGAGAACAGCAGTGGCTTGTCACCCTCTGTGTGAGCCGGCACTGGAGGGAGTGGGACGCTCTGCCCGAGGGGGTCACAGACACTGGCGGACAGCAGAGGATTGGTGAGACTCAGGAGTCGTGGGTTCCATTCCAGGCTGTGGAGCTGAGTGTGCACAGATGGTTCTTCCCATCCTCCCCAAGTGCAACCCCTGCAGCCTTCTCCCCTGCAGCCCGTCCTATCCCAGTCCTGCAACTTCCCCACTCCTGAATCCTCATGCCAGCCCCATCCTCCTCACCTAGCCACTCCTCAGTCTCCTGGCCCAGCCATCCCTATTTCCCCCACACATTCCCTTGGCTCCTTGTGATGCCTCTCCTTTCCCAGTCCCAGTTCCACACTCTCAGCTCCTCAGCCAACCTCTCTCGTTCCCCAGCCCGGCCTCCAACCCCTCCACCTACGTTCCCCATCCCCACTGGCTCCCAGTTCTAGCCTCCTTCCATGGGCTCCTCGTTCGACATCAGTGTCCCCCTCCAGCTCCTCCTCACAATCTCCTTGACCATCAAGTCCCAGTCTCCCCCCACCCAAACTACCAGTCCCAGTTTTCCTCTCTTCCCACACCAGCCCGGTCCCTCTTTCCTTCTCCCCACCCCACCCCATTCCAGTCCAGCTTTTGTTTCCTCTGCACTTGAGACAGGTGGCTTCCTCCTTCACCTGGCCTATGCCCGAGGAGTTGTGTGGGTGGGGAAGACACCAAGACCAAAGGGCAATAAAACCATTGAGGGCATTGAGACCAATCAGTTCTGGTGCCCAGCTCCGTTGTGGCCTGCAGCAAGCCAGGGAATTGCAGGAAAACTCCAGCTCAGTCCAGGGTACAGTTTACCCAGAGTGAACAGAATCTTTGGACAATTTAGCTGCAAAGCTCTAACAAGTCTCTACTGAGCATACGTGAACTGCAATTATTTGAAGGCTTATGACTTTTCCAAACCTGGGTGTATTTTCACAGGGATAGCAAGAGGCACATTGCTGATACTAAGGCAATTCCCCTCCTAAATTTCCAGTCCCTGCTCTAAAGCATGGGGCCCCTAGAGTTTATCAAAGAAGAGGTCACCAGATTTTGTTTTTAAACGTGGGCGAGCCAACATATTTTTCAGCCTTGTTCTTGGACGTGGCTGAGCAATTTTGGCTGAAATTTTCCAAACAATTTCATAAGAACAGCCATACTGGGTCAGACCAAAGGTCCATCTAGCCCAGTGTCCTGTCTTCCAACAGTGGCCAACGTCAGGTGCCCGAGAGGGAATGAACAGAACAGGGAATCATCAAGTGATCCGTCCCCTGTCACCCATTCCCAGCTTCTGGCAAACAGAGGGTAGGGACACCATCCCATTCACCCTGAAGCAGACTCCGGGCATGGAAAATTTCTGCCCAGACGGTTGAAGCTTGGCAAAGTTTGGCAAACTGAAAACAGGACCTTTTAAAGGGACATGTTGGGCAACCTTAAGTATAGGGGGTGCCACCAGCCCTGCTTTCAATGCATGAGACTCCTGCCCTAAGAGTGCCAGGTTTATTTTTTTGGGAACCCAAGTTCTTCAGCTACAAAACAGCTCAATTGCAGTACAATGAAGCTTCAGCCCCTTCAAGGCCTCTCCAGGCATCCAGGAAGATCTGTGACCAAGGTACGAGGCCACTGAGAATATTCTGATGACCTCCTTCGGGTGCATTGGCAGTCATGCCTTGCCACACACGGCTCACCGTTCAGTTGTCCCGAGGGCTTCCTGCTTGTACAGCCCCGTTCTCTCCCTTCCCGTTGGCTGAGCTTTCCCTGCTCTGCTGACAGGCCAAGTCTTGAACAAGGGGCCCCAGCTGGGGCAGGCTGTGAAGTGTTAATTGGGCCCCACTGGTAATCCCGCAGGAGATTCAAAGGAAGGTGCTAGCCTGCGGCTCGGCTCTCTCTGATGGAAAGAAACAACAACAGCCCTGCTTTTCCTGAGCCCAGAGAAGGCTCCGGAGCCAAACCACGTCTCTCCTCACATTCCCCAGCCCTTGTTGGGGGTGTATTCGTCATTTTCTTTACATCACATCTGTTCCCCTGCATGATTTGTTAGAGTTGCGTGAGCCGTCGATTCAGCCACCTGAGAGAGGCTCCCTGCCCTCTCTGGGGACCCCGAGCCACCTGACATGGCCGATCCCAGGTGACAAGCTGGGAGCGGAGGCCTCTAAGCCAGCAGCCAGATTAACTCTTCAGGCTGGATCCCAGCCCTGGGGATGTCAGTGCAAACGCTCCCATTGGCTGCAAAGGGAGCTGGATTGAGCACTGGGGGGTGCAGGTAGGATTGCCAGCTTTGTAATATTTAAAAACCTCCCCCATCCCGCCTCTTCCCCCGAGGCCCTGCCTCTGACCCTCCTCTTTCCCGAGGCCCCACCCCAATCCACTCCTCTTTCCCCTTCCCTGTGTCTTGCTGCTTCCCCCCTCCCCTGCCCGGGTAGGAGGGACTTGCCTGCGGAGCCAGGGCTGAGACCCCCCAGCTGAGAAGGGGCTGGTGCAGGTGATAACTCGGTGCCTCCCCTGCCTGCAGTAACTGGACTTTGCGTGTCCAGTCAGTAGATCTGACCGGACACTGTCAGATCCCCTTTTTGACTGGACTTTCTGGTCGAAAACCAGACAGGCACAGGGAGTCTGTGGGAATTACACTCCGGTTAATGCAGCAGGCCCTCGAGGGGCTGAGTGGGCTGACAAGGAGCTCAGAGCTCAGTCACTTACTGTGCTGCATGGATTGCTGTAGCCATGCTGGTCTGGGAGACTCCAGGGCAGCTGGGAGAAGCTTCCGTTTAGCCATTTGTTGACTCTGGGTCACATGAATCTTTCCCAGAGAGCACCGCCATCCCTCAGAGCCTCGGGGGGAGCGTGAGTGGAGGGTGCGAATGGAAATGGGTGTTTCCAGCGCAGCAACGTCTCATCCAGAGTTATCACAGAACCTCTGAAAACCGACTGAGGGCTCATGGATCCTAAACGCCCTGCTTGTAAAAACACAGGTTCCCTGTGATGAATTCCAGTCAGAGCTCCTGCACTAGGGGAGCTCTGCTGAGACAGACCGGAGACACCGCTAATGCTGCAGGAGATTAGAGGATGAGATTACTTGGATTTGGACAAGTGGGGATCTGGGAAGTTCCCCAGTGGGGAATTCTGAGGCGGTGGCTACGCTCCAGAGGCCAGACTCCTCCCGTCCCAGCCCGCATGGTCAGTGGGGATTATCCCTCTGACTCTGAAGGTGGCTGAAGAGCCCAATTTCCCAGTGTCCCATCTGCTCCCACCTCCCTCACATTCTCTTGGTGAAATGCTGATAGACGGCTGCCTGCTGAATGGCTTATGCAGGCTGAGATGGGGGTTGGTAGGAGGGGCCGGAACACAGCCTCTGTTCCTGCACCGGTGTCAATTTTACAGGGTACTGCCACCAAACCTACATGTTAGTGTTACATTGTCTAAACTGCTCCTTTTCTCTTCAGCGTTTTATTAGTTTCACAACATCTATCCCTTGATGGTGCCCATGTCGTGCTGCAGGCAGAGGGGCCTGAGCGGTAGCGTTGTGATATCAGAGGCAACTCAGCCAGTCATCTCCCTCTCCCTTAAGTAACTTCATCTCTGATCTTAAACCCGAACCCTAACCCCGTTGCCGGCCTTGGCCATCTCTCCCCTTGCCAGTGCCCATCCGGTGCTGCAGGTGGAGTAATCCCTCTGCCTGCAGGGTCAAAGGGGCGCAATTTAGATGAACTAAATCAGGTCTGACTGAGCAAAGGAAACAAATCTTTTCTGTGCCAGGCACAACGTGGAAGGACGCACAGTGCAACTCTCATGCCGCACTGCTCCTCAGCCAATGCAGCCATTTCTAGTCTGGTCCTGAACCCCCGCGGCCCAGGCCTCTCCCCAAACTCCTTCCTGACCGGCTGTTTTATTCACTGATTTATTCCAACCAATGGGATTGAAGTTTGCAGATGAACTGGAGGGAGTGTGCGATGATTGTCTGAGTTGCCCCTGAGGTCACAATGCTTGGTGCCCACAGCATCAAAGGGGCCCTGTGTGGAAATCAGGCGTATCCTCTGCTGCTGTTTTCTCATCAATGTCTAGAGCAGGCCTGCATAATATGCAGCCCCAGGGCTGCATGCGGCCCGCATGGAATCACTGTGGGGCCCGTGGCAAGCGGTGGGGTGGGGCTGCTGGGCTTGCCCCCTGCCCGGGGCGGGCCCTGCCTCATAGCCCTGCGCTAACGGCCAGAACCGCACGTGTCTCCGTCTCCCGCTCCCCCCACTTGGCGTACAGCGGGTGCATCACTTCCGGGGCCCACTGAGGCGGGAAGCGCTGGGCACGAGGCAGAGCCGGTAAGTGCTGAGCGAGGGGAGGGGGGCCCGGCCTGGGCTCGACCCGCAGCTCGGGGGGGGGGGGGCGACTGGGCCGAGACCCCCCCCCCAACATCCTCCTTCGATTGGAGGCAGGACGGTTACTGTGCTGGTTGGTCCCAGGACAGCCTCTGTAGTTATCGGGGTGCGGGGAGGTTAAACTGTCTGTGAGCAGCCAGGAAATCCCCGGGGGAGACGTGTGTGTGTGTGTCCGGGTCTTCAGCGGCAATTCAGCGACGAGTCCCTCATTCCCTCTCTTCCTCTTTGAGCTGCCGCCGAATTGCCGCCAAAGAGGAAGAGAAGGAGGACCTGCCGCCGAACTGCTGCTGAAGACCCGGACTTGCCACCCCTTTGAATTGGCCGCCCCAAGAACCTGCTTCCTATGCTGGTGCCTGGAGCCGGCCCTGTTAACGAGGCTCCCTGAGTTACCTGGAGACCCAGCAGCCCTGCCTTCAGGCACCTTGCCACACTGCCGGGAGCCAGGGCTGACAGGTCCATGACAGCCCACCAGGCAGGCCGCTGGGGCCGGGGGTGAACTGGCAGGAAACCAGGCCCCTTCCCCTGAGACACCCACCAGGCCTAATTATTACCCCCCATTACAGATGGGGAATGAGGCCCAGAGAGACTCAGTGACTTGCCCAGGGTCACCCAGGCAGTCTGTAGGGTTTGAGCTCTGCTCTCCTGAGCCCCAGCTCCGCTGCCTGTGAACTCTTGGGGGTAGAGATGGTCTCTTCTTACCAGGATATGTTTGTACAGTCTTAGCACAAAGGGGATCTGCCTCTGACTGGAGCCGCTCAGTGCTATTGGAGGTGATGAAGGAACTGTGGTGCCATCGGCCACAGCGGGAAGAAGAGGGCACCGGTGAGGCTACCCTGTGGACCTTGGAGTGTTGACGGGCTTGAAGATAAATGTCCTGGCCTAAGGAGTTTACAGCCTAAGGCCTGATCCCTCAATGAGCTCTGTGCAGCAGGATCTGTACCTACATAGCATTCACTGCAGGATCAGGGCCTGAATGAAAACAAGAACAAAGATGGAGGCGAGGACAGTCTCCTGAGGGGCAGGGAGAAGGATGGCTGGGGATTTGCTGTCACTCAGGAGGTGACTGTGTAACCCCAACACCTCCTGGGTGTGGTGTTCTGTCCCATCGAGTGGCACTGAGACCGCTTAGAGAGAGATTAATGAGCCTGCTCTACCGTCTGAGCTAACAGCCAGTTGGTCTCTAGCTCATGTGGTAGAGGTTCATGCACTAAGGTCCAGAGGTCCCAGGTTCGACCTTGCTCACCGACGCCTGGGGTCTGTTGGCTTTACAGCTGAACCAGCTTTAAAGGGAGCAGAAGGGCTTCTCCTTTTTTAAAATATCTTTTAAAAATATGATTTCATGAGATGCTGTGATCGAGGCTTGGCCCGAGAATGCTGATCCTGACCCAGCCCAGCAGAAGTGACTCAGAATAGTCACTGGGGCCTCAGGCCTGCAATGAGATCTGCACAGGCAGCCCGCTATGCCCATGCGGAGGTGAAGGGCTCACCCACACGGCTCTCCTGCTGTCACTGGGATATTACAGGGGCCTGTGTGCGATGATGGGCCCTAAGCATCCCTGTATTCATGCCCTACACATGATTGTAATCATCTTTGTACAAAATACACCTTGTGAGGTATCATCTGAAAACTAACAACTCGCTGGTCATTAATATTCTTGTGTGATGTGTGTACATGATGGGTATAAGAGTTATGGATATAGGCTGGAACGATGACTATGAGGGTGTGTAAACCTGGCACTTCAGGTGAGTTGGTAAACAGGTCTGTCCTCAACAAAAGGATGTGGGTAAGCAGCAGACAGAAGCAGCAAGACAGCAGCGAGAGGAGTTGGCAGGGAAATGAACAATTTGCATTTCAGCAAACACCAGCAGGGCAAGGAAAAGCATGGAGCTTCCTCTGCCACCAGACGCCATGTTGCCTTCCTCACAGCGTGAATAAACTTTCTTTTGAGGGGGTAACCTTCAGAAGAATTCATTTCAAAGGTTCACTGGGCTATAAAGATGAGGAGCGGGGCTGAACCTCAAGAGATAAGCAACTGAATCAACTGGTTGGATGCAATTTTAATGTGTTATAAAAGTGTATTGCGTGAGGTGTTTTATGAAAGCCTATGCCACAGTGGTGACTGATATCATTCTGCAGTGTATGTACTAATGCGATATAAGGAACTATGGGTACACGTTGATATTAGTTTTTACAGTCTGTGTCCAAACAAAGGGAGGGATAGGTCTCTCCCAGGGAGGAGGACTCTGACCTCCTGTATCACACTGGCCAAAGCTCATGTGCATCTGAGCAAAGAGGTCAAGGGCTGAGTGGGCCATGAGGACTGAGCTCCCCTCTGGCCTCAGGCAGTGGTACTATCCATGCAGGGTGAAGCATGCCAGATCCAGGGCATTGTGGGAGAAGCTTGTGTTGGCACTGCCTGTTCCATGCCTGTTGTGAGGATGGAGGTGATTAATTGTGCTGTTAAACAATAATAGAATATCATTTATTGAAATATTTTTGATGTTTTCTACATTTTCAAATATATTGATTTAAATTACAACACAGAATACAAAGTATACAGTGCTCACTCTATATTTATTTTTTATTACAAATATTTGCACTATATAAAAAAAAAGAAATAGCATTTTTCAGTTCCTCTATTAGAAGTACTGTAGTGCAATCTCTCTATCATGAAAGTTGAACTTACAAATGGAGGATTCTCTGCACCTTGAGGTCTTTAAACCACGATTTGAGGACTTCAATAACTCAGACATAGGTTAGGGGTTTGTTATAGGAGTAGGTGGGTTAAATTCTGTGGCCTGCATTGTGCAGGAGGTCAGACTAGATGATCATAATGGTCCCTTCTGACCTTAAAGTCTATGAGTCTATGAGTCCAGCCTGTAGAGCTGCCAGTCTGGCACCTTTCACCAGCTCTGATTCCTGCAACGCTTTAATTATTGCCAGCTGGCGGCTTTTCCGACTTTAATACCGGTCTGCTGGGAACCGGGGAGAACGCCACCAGCTGACTTCACAAAGGCCACCAGATCCCATCCAAATGCATAAGGGCTATTCAGGACGCCATCTGGGGGGTAATTTGACCTACAGTGTCACAAGGTGCACGGTGGTCTGGAGGGCCATAGCAGGGAAGGGGAAGAATGCCTGGCAGATGTCCTCCAGCTTAACATCCAAGCACATTTTGCCGTATAGCATCAAAACAACAGCCATAACCTATCCTGGACAAAGAAGGAGCAGTATCTGTGTGGTCTGGCACTTGGAGACACTGCCTTCCCCCCCAGAAACCACTCTGGAGGAGCTGCCCCCCATGGGACCCTGAAGTGGCTGGTGTTGTGCTGCATTTGTCACACGTCCCTCCTCTCCTCAGCTAACGTGATGGGAGAACAGCTGCGTTTTCACGCCATCTCTTGGGGCTCTTCCACATCTCTGGAAATATTGTTGGAGCGAGACACATTAGTTTGTTTACAGCATTCTGTTTGCCGAGTACGTCCTCCATTTAGGTTTTTTATTATGATATTTTATTTTTATTGCTCCTCACATGATCGGGTTGTTTGCATTAACTTGATTCTAAGATTTCCTAATCTGATTATGGGGAGCAGGGCTCAGAGGAAAGTCATAAACCAGACATGCTGTGCACCAATATACCTGCATTACTGAGCTCTGACTGTGCTCTCGGTGTTCAGCATCCACCACATTCATTCCAAGGGCTTTTCCCCAGAGACGAAGACCTTTTCAAGCCTTTGGGCAGCCAGAAGGTCCAAAAAGAGTTAAGGGTGTCGAAAGGAAAAGACTTAGGTCTGAGAACATAAGAACATAAGAACGGCCAGACTGGGTCAGACCAAGGTCCATCTAGCCCAGTATCCTGTCTTCCAATAGTGGCCAATGCCAAGTGCCCCAGAGGGAATGAACAAAACAGAGCAATCATCAAGTGATCCATCCCCAGTTGTTTTAAACCTGCTGCCTATTAATTTCATTTGGTGACCCCTAGTTCTTGTGTTATGAGAAGGAGTAAATAACACTTCCTTATTTACTTTCTCCACACCAGTCATGATTTTATAGACCTCTATCATATCCCTCCTTGGTCGTCTCTTTTCCAGGGCTTCACATTCAAGATCTTGGTCCTTGTCTTCACAGTGCTCAATGGCCTGGGTTTAGCGCTCAAAGATTATGTCTACACTGCAGTTGGGAGCATGCCTCCCAACTGGGTAGACAGATGTGTTAGCTCTGCTTCAGCTAATGCCTTAAAAATTGCACTCTGGACATTGTGCCACAGGTGGCGGCATAGGCTAGACACCAGCGTACAAGCTTGCTCCACCCTTGGGGTATGTACTTGGGTGGCTAGTTTGTGCTGCTGCCTATGCTGCCATATCCACACTGGATTTCTTTTATTATTATTTTTAGCATGCTAGCTCAAGAGGAGCAAGTGTGTGTCTGTCGACTCAAGCTGGGAAGGTCCCCCAGCCACAGGGTAGGTATAGCCTCAAAGATCACTGAAAGCTCTGGCATGGAGTCCATGGTTGACAACTCTGCTCCTCTGGTACAATGGAACTCTCTACCATAAGGGGAAAGCTCATCTGTGCGGGAGACAGAACTTCCTTGGGGACTGGTTCAATACGGTAAAACAGACCCCACACAAACTAACCATCACAAACCTTCCCACCTTCCACTCCAAGTCCTGGGCATGCTTCTGTGACCTACCTTCTCTGACAGAAACATGGAGCAGTATGGACATTAAACATACAAAACACGCCAGGGCACATACAATTCTACAGCTCGTGAGAAGGTGGGAGAGAGAGAATGAACCACACAGGATGAATGTTCATCACCTCGCTTAATGCACAACTAAGAACATAAGAACGGCCGTACCGGGTCAGACCAAAGGTCCATCTAGCCCAGTATCTGTCTACCGACAGTGGCCAATGCCAGGTGCCCCTGAGGGAGGGAACCTAACAGGCAATGATCAAGTGATCTCTCTCCTGCCATCCATCTCCATCCTCTGACGAACAGAGGCTAGGGACACCATTCTTTACCCATCCTGGCTAATAGCCATTTATGGACTTAGCCACCATGAATGTATCCAGTTCCCTTTTAAACATTGTTATAGTCTTAGCCTTCACAACTTCCTCAGGTAAGGAGTTCCACAAGTTGATGTGCGCTGTGTGAAGAAGAACTTCCTTTTATTTGTTTTAAACCTGTTGCCTATTAATTTCATTTGGTGACCCCTAGTTCTTGTATTATGGGAATAAGTAAATAACTTTTCCTTATCCAATTTCTCAACATCACTCATGATTTTATATACCTCTATCATATCCCCCCTTAGTCTTCTCTTTTCCAAGCTGAAGAGTCCTAGCCTCTTTAATCTTTCCTCGTATGGGACCCTCTCCAAACCCCTAATCATTTTAGTTGCCCTTTTCTGAACCTTTTTGAGTGCTAGAATATCTTTTTTGAGGTGAGGAGACCACATCTGTACACAGTATTCGAGATGTGGGCATACCATGGATTTGTATAAGGGCAATAATATATTCTCAGTCTTATTCTCTATCCCCTTTTTAATGATTCCTAACATCCTGTTTGCTTTTTTGACCGCCTCTGCACACTGCGTGGACATCTTCAGAGAACTATCCACGATGACTCCAAGATCTTTTTCCTGACTCGTTGTAGCTAAATTTGCCCCCATCATGTTGTATGTATAGTTGGGGTTATTTTTTCCAATGTGCATTACTTTACATTTATCCACATTAAATTTATTTGCCATTTTGTTGCCCAATCACTTAGTTTTGTGAGATCTTTTTGAAGTTCTTCACAATCTGCTTTGGTCTTAACTATCTTGAGTAGTTTAGCATCATGTGCAAACTTTGCCACCTCACTGTTGACCCCTTTCTCCAGATCATTTATGAATAAGTTGAATAGGATTGGTCCTAGGACTGACCCTTGGGGAACACCACTAGTTACCCCTCTCCATTCTGAGAATTTACCATTAATTCCTACCCTTTGTTCCCTGTCTTTTAACCAGTTCTCAATCCATGAAACGACCTTCCCTTTTATCCCATGACAGCTTAATTTACGTAAGAGCCTTTGGTGAGAGACCTCGTCAAAGGCTTTCTGGAAATCTAAGTATACTATGTCCACCGGATCCCCCTTGTTCACATGTTTGTTGACCCCTTCAAAGAACTCTAATAGATTAGTAAGACACGATTTCCCTTTACAGAAACCATGTTGACTATTGTTCAACAGTTTATGTTTTTCTATGTGTCTGACAATTTTATTTTTAACTATTGTTTCAACTAATTTGCCCGGTACTGACATTAGACTTACCGGTCTGTAATTGCCGGGATCACCTCTAGAGCCCTTTTTAAATATTGGTGTTACATTAGCTAACTTCCAGTCATTGGGTACTGAAGCCGATTTTAAAGGACAGGTTACAAACCTTAGTTAATAGTTCCACAACTTCACATTTGAGTTCTTTCAGAACTCTTGGGTGAATGCCATCCGGTCCCGGTGACTTGTTAATGTTGAGTTTATCAATTAATTCCAAAACCTCCTCTAGTGACACTTCAATCTGTGACAGTTCCTCAGATTTGTCACCTACAAAAGCCAGATCAGATTTGGGAATCTCCCTAACATCCTCAGCCGTGAAGACTGAAGCAAAGAATCCATTTAGTTTCTCCACAATGACTTTATCGTCTTTAAGCGCTCCTTTTGTATTTTGATCGTCAAGGGGCCCCACTGGTTGTTTAGCAGGCTTCCTGCTTCTGATGTACTTAAAAAACATTTTGTTATAACCTTTGGAGGTGCCCAGATTCTCCTGTGCTGAGTGAGGGACAGGCACCTAGAGAATAGAATAGAATAGCGGGTTGGATCCTCAGCTGGTTCACACTGGTGTAGCTCCACTGAGCGCTGTCAATGCTGATTTATGGTAGCTGAGGATTTGGCCCCACTTTTTTTTCCTTAGAAAATTCTCAGCCTGTTAAAATGACTTCGCAGAATCTGTGGGACCATCACTAGGGCCTTGAACGGTGGCTCCCAAGCTGTGGCTGTAGACAAGCTGGACCTCACAAAACATTTGATTGTTGGACATGGGGAGCTGGCTTCTCTTCCTGGTTTCCATCTACTAGACTGCATTAAAAGAAGATCAAAGCACATCAAATCCTTCCCCAGTGTTATTGTTCCGTGTAAGCAATGGCTGCACTTACTGCACGTATCTTATCTAGTCACCACTGGAAGGAGAGGTGGGTCCCTGTGGCCATCAATGGGAGGGAAAAGTGCCCAAGAGACCATTGATCTATTAGGATGTGGTTCATACTATGAAAATACGTGGGAATCCCGGGGCTAGAAAATTAGGCACAACGCAAGAAAGAGAAAGAAGTTAATGTCAAGCATATGCCGGGTGAAACTGAATGTCAGCGAGTCCAGGATTTCACCACCGTGCCCAACCTTAGAGTCATTCCTATTCAAATCAGCCCTAGCCGTGCCCTTTTGGAGAAGCCTTGTGGTTGTTAATAGGAGATGAAAACCACTCCATACAGTTTCTGATCCGTTGTATCCAATTGCATTGAGAATTCTATCCCTGCTCTCCGGTGCTATAGGATGATTCAAAATACCTCCAGAAAAAGACTCACCATCTATTACAATCTAAAAGGTTTTAGTGTCATTTCTGTAAGCCCCTCACATGTTTCTGTGTCACTCCATTGGTTTCATCCTGATTAAATTACATTGGACTTTTCGAAGTTAGACTAATACCTTTGATCTCGCTATTGCATTGTGCATGGCCCCAGATGAGGAGTCACTCTCTCCTGAGCATATTTCAGAGCTGGTTGGCAGCATCCGTGTCCTCTGTTGCCGTGTCTCTCCATGGGAAGCTTGGCTGTCTAATCCTAACAGGCAGAAGGCCTGGCTCCATAGGGCAGGGGGTCTCCGAAGGCTGACGCTGCTCCCGAGCCTCAGCGCTGGGAGTGGTGGGATTAGCACTATCCGTTCGCTTTTGCCTTTGTCACACAAAGAGAGCCGCATCCTCCAGAGTCAGCGTTTAAACAGGACCCAAAGAGCTGCTGCCCCGATTCCAGCAGCAGCCTCCCGGGCACTGGCCAGCGGTGAAGGGGGCAGCTGGCAGGAGAGGAAAGACCTGGTGATATACTCTGTAGTTTGCCTCTTTTACTAGTGCATCACTTTTACTCACTGTGGCTTTCATTTGCCTAATGGGAAATAGGCAGGTAAAGAGCCAAATAACTTTCTGGTTTAGTATTGCCACCGATTGCTAAATTGCAGGGGAAATTCATCTGCAGCAGCTCACTATATATTTGCCAGGTAATAAGTTTCCTCCAGAGCAATGGGGCTTTCAGCCTTTATACTCATCATTAAATGCACCATTAGGAGCAAGGAATGACCCTCTCCAGTCTTTCCCTGAGGGCTGTCTCTGAGCGGGGAGGGGAAGTGAGCTAGAATAGCCCTGGGCTTTTTTTTTTTAACAGGGCTTGTAAATCTTGGCCCGGACTATGCTGGGTATCGCTGTCTCCAGGGGCCCCAGGCTCACAGCCACATCCTCGGGGGCAAAGAGCCACCCGGCCCCATCTAGGGGCCTGGCAATGGATAGAGCTGGGGCTTGGCCTCCCCCGAGCTGCTGGGGAGCCCCGGGGGCTGGGGCAGGGGTGTGCTCGGGCAGAGGGGCTGCTGCAGGGCTCTGTGGCAGAGGCAAGGCTACGCAGGAGGCCCAGGCTAAAGTGCTCCTCACTGGCAGCCCTGCCCCTTGGGAGCAGACAGCCCTCGGAGACCCCCGTTTGGGAGGGCAGAGAAGCCCGTGCTGAGCTGGACCCCCCGCCTGCCCGTCTCCATGTGAGCAGAGGGCAGGGGGTACTGAGAGGCTCATTGCATGGAAAGGGGGGAAAGGTTGGGCTGTGGGGAGGCAAGAGAGGTGATGGGGAGGGGCTGGGGATGGTTAGGAGGTGCATGGTGGGACTGCGGGGGAAGAGGTAACTGGGGGCGGGGGAGGAAGATAGGGTTGGCAGGTGTCCAGTTTTTTTACCAGAAAGTCCAGTCGAAAAGAGGACCTGGCAGTATTGACCGGACACTAAAAGTCTGGCTACCAGAGTAACCGCAATCAGTCTCCCTGCTGAGAGGGCAGGAAGAGCAGCAGCTGCTTCCTGGAGGAGCTGCTCAGCTGCTGACAGAACTGGCTCCTAGACCCTCGGCTACAGCTTCCAGTTCCAATTTCCCCCTCACTCCGGGGACCGACTCCACCCCACCGGGCTCCGATTGCCCCGGCTCCTCCCTCTGGGGACCGACCTTTTCTGAGCCAGAGCCCACCCGCTGTGCCCCAGCTGGGCAGGCAAGCAGGCTCCCTGACAGCTCAGCAGGCAGCCCGTGGCTAGGAAGAGGTGCCATTGGAGTGGCTCTGGAAATGCAGCATTAGCGATGTCTCTGTGCAGTGCAGGCACCTGAGCTGGGCGTGGTAACACCTTGTCTCCCTCGGCGCATGCATTTGGAGCACCATAGCACTAGGCACTGTCCCAGTGATGGCCCAGGACCCCATGGAGCCAGGCACTATACAAACAGAACAGAAAGATGGTCCCTGGCCATCTTGTACCTTTTACGACCAGAGACAGCAGGTGGATGCAGACAGGGAGACAAGGAGACAGTATCGGCCAGCAGGACAGGCAGCGGGCCCAGCTCACCAGCAGCCTGGCCACTGGCAATTGTTTTGTGGGCAGAGGAGAGTGAGAAGGAAGGGTCTGAAGGAAGACCCCTAAGGTAGCTTTGGGGGTGTTTACGGGGAGCTCCTCCCACCTTAGCCGGGCAGCAAGGGAGGAAGCACAAAGGGGCGTGTTTGCAAATGTCACAAGCGGGTGACGGAGGCTGACTTCCTGGGCCGATCGGAGGCGGGAGGCGACCCCTCCGTGGTGAATGAGAGATGATCGGTAGGGCCCTGGCAGTGAAGACGAGCAGCTTACGTCGTGGCGTTATGGGATGTATGTGAGCTTATGATTCAGAATTTGAGCCCTGATCAAAGATGGTAACAGCTCTGGGGGCAGCTGGCACTTTGCTATCAGCCCGTCGTGGGCAGAAACCTGCATGGGACACCCTGAACGCTCACCTCAGCCCAGGGCAGCCAAAGGGCAGCCTGAATACGGCCCTGTATGCTGGCCTGGGGACCAGCAGAGCCCTCCTCTCTCGTGGGCACTACAGGAGCTGGGAGCAGGTGAATCAAATGGTCCAGTGTTGTCTATTCCTTTACAAAGAATGAACAAAATCCTGACTCTGCTCTGCCCACTGGACTGTTGCAGGCATTCTGGGCCTGCTCCTCTCGCACTGATTGTGTTTTCTGCACCTTTCCCGCAGCCAGGAACATGTTTTGCAGCATGTGTGTGTGTGTGTGTGTGTGTGTGTGTGTGTGTGTGTGTGTGAGAATGAGAGACAGCGTGCACACTGCAATGGCATCTTTGTGCCTGTCCTAATTGTGAGTATGACAAATACTAAAGATTGTTATTAGTAACAAGCTTTAAAAACATTTCCAGGGATTGATCTCCTCTCCCTCCTTTGAATTTAACTTGCTCATTAACCCATTCACGGGTTTCCTTGGGCATATTCCCTAGTTACCAGGACAAGGAGCTTTTTTGCTAAAGTGAATGAATTAGTTCTTCTCTCACTTACCCCACTGCAACCCCACTATGTGAAACGCACCCAGGAGGCCTGGCCAAATAGTCCCAGAGTCCAGGCTGAAACCCAGCCTGCTGCTGTCCTCCATGAGTGCTGGGCTGCGTGTTTCCCAGGTACTCTGTGTGGAAGCGTGGCCATCGAGCATCATTCAGTGCAGCTTGGAAGCCGGGTAGGAGAAACCCCAAGCATTATTAAAGGTGGCCAAGACCTTCATGGTCTTATTTAGACACATGGCAAGCTAGGTGCATAGAATGTAGAATTGTTCTTATCCAAGGGAGCGTCATATACAGTCCCCTTCAACTCTGCAGTCTCCTCTTAAGAAGAGACCCAGAAAGGGCTGCATTTTGGGAGGTGTTTCATCTGCTGGTGGGTGGGTGGAAGGCAGGCATCAAGCAAGGGATGCTGCTACATGGCTGGAAGCAAAAGGTTTGATGCATCTTCTTGTAAGATCATCTCCTGCTTCTTTATAGCTGGGGAAGAAAGGCTGAAGGGACTGCCTGTGAGCTGTGGGAAGGAGAGAAACCAGCACAGAGGACCTCACACTGCCTGGAATATCCAGCCTAGCAACCCGCCACAGAAAACAAATCCTTTCTTATAACCGTCCCCAGCAGCAAAAAATACATCCATGCAGCTCAACCCTCTACCGAGGCTCCTGGGCCAGAATCCTGGATTTGCAGCCTTTGGTCGCCTTTTCCTCTTTGGGGCATTGCCCCTTTAATCTCTATTAATTACAGAAACATCTGCTTAGAGCAGAGACTGAACAAACAACTCTTCAAGCCAACTTGCCAAGTGCCATGAGCAGCTGCTGGCCAAGCAGAATAACCCAGCCAGCAGTTCAAGTTTAGCCCATCCAAGGAAAAGCTTCTGTCTGGGAGATGTCCATCAGTCACTCCAATACCTCCTGATATCTCATTCGGATTCCTGAGTCAACCGCCCCAGCCAGGATGGGAACCTCAGTTACTTACTTGAGCAGCATCGCTCAAGAGCTGCAGCTTTCTCCGCCTGCATGCTACGCTCTTCCGTTATTTCTCGTACTCTGGTAGCCCCCAGGGGTTCCTGTGGTAGAACAAAGAGGCAGTGCCCACATTCCAAATTCATGAAAAAGTGTTGATGTTTTCAAAATTTCACCAACAGAAGTTGGTCTGATAAAAGATATTAGCTCCCCCACTTTGTCTCGCTAATATCCTGGGACCGACGTGGCTACAACAACACTGCCTATAATAATTACAGGAAGCAGCTAGAACACAAGTGACCTTAGCAGGAAGGGGAAACAGAGGTTAAGTAATTCTCTCAATGAGTGAGTGCTATAGCGGGGACTAGACCTCACCACTCCTGATGTGCCGTGCCCTGCACTAACCACTGGGAAACATCCCCTCACATTCAATGGCTGATGTAAAGTGTTGACACCACGGACACTTTCTGTTCACACTTATTCTGTAGGCAGCAACTCTGCCCCTAAGAAATGAGTAAGTCAGAGAAACTCAGGAGTGAACAGAATTTGACTGGTGCCATGATCATCTTCCAAAAGCACGTCCCCACTACTAACAATAGGCATGGCTCTAAATGCCTCTGCGGTCAGATAAATAGAACTTGTGAGATGGTCAGTAATAGCACCTGCCAGTGTTACAGACACCCTAATTCTGCAGGAAACATAGGTTAGGGGCTGACTGTGCAAACAGTTACTACCAGGCATAGTGATTTCAGTGGAACTAAGCACATGCGTGAGAACTAGCCCTGATAGTTGATGTTTTCGAGATCAGCAACTGTAGCAGGGACGGAGTAGTGCGACACGTAGATTCTGTAGGCTTGATTGGAATAGTATTTGCAGTTAAAGAGGTGCAAGAGGTAGAACATATATGCTTACAAGTCTTCAGTCATCAGAATCTAAGCTGATGGGTACCATCCACCGCACCGAAAAACAGTGCTCACAAGTGTGAATGTCGAGAGCAATAAGCGAACAACAACATCTGGCAGAACAGTAATAGCAGGTCACTTCAGCTGCACAGCTAGGAAGGGTGGGAACTTCCCTGCAGGACAGGGTTTGGAGAAGTAAATTACCCGATAATAAATATTTGCTTCTTGGAATGGCCCCTCCTGGAGCAGAGAGGCAAGTAACGGTGACCATACTTAACTGCAGCATCCTCGCGGGGGGATCCTGCCAAGTGCGCTGACACTAAACTTTGAGAAAGCGGCTCTTAAAAAAGCGAGGCCGTTAGTTAGAAAAAGCCTGAAGGGAAAAGTTAGGAAATTCAAATGAATTAGATCAGCATGGAGGCTGCTCAGGAGCGGAAAAAGGGAATCCCAAAGTGGCCGAGGGAAAGCCCAGGTGTGGTGCAATGTTAGCAGGAGATGGCACTTTGCTAGCAGCAGCAGATTGCTCAGGGCCTAGCACTGTGGGGACCTGGGCCACGGTTCGGGCTCCCAGTGCTACATAGATACAAATAATAAACAATCAGCATCACCCCCCAGGGCAAAGCAGCTCTGCTCTGGTTGCAGGGGGTGACCTGCCTGAGACGCACAACGAGCCAACTTTGAGGACAGTCTAAGTGATGCTAAGGGAGTCTAAGCTGACGGGCCTCAAATCTGCTTCCACTCCCCGCAGCCCATGTTACATGGACAGAGACTCACCGCCCCTTACGCGTGCCTCAGCCCCGGGAGGCTCTGGGGCCTGTGGTATAACTGACCTGCCAAGGAGACAGCACCTCCAGCCACTCCCTGGAGCACGTGAGCAACCATCAGCCCTGCACACCAGGGGTCGACGTCACCATCTTCCAGCCCGCAGTAGGATCCTGTTAAGCTTTATCCTCTTACCTCCACACTGTAACTAGCGATGGACCTTTCTCCGAACTCTTGGATTGATGCTTCCACATTTGGCGTCCAGCTGCCACCCTAGGCACATGCTTAGCTGCACTCCTCAGGCACTGACGAATCATTGTCCTTGTCCCCACCCGCCTGCAATGCAGCATCACACGCAGCTTGCCAGAGCACGGTATGTTCGCCGCTGATGATCCAGCACGTGAGCTGGGCCTGGCATTTCATTAATCTCCTCTCCAGGGAGCATCAGTGCTTTGTAGGTGCTGTCGTTATGCCTCTTGCACAGCACAAGCCAAGAATTTGCTGCCCCGGTGCCTTCCGAACAACACGATCTGCTCCGGGGGCAACTGAAAGGCCTGGATCCCCCTGCACGGGGGCTGGAGAGCAAATGTTGCCCTTTTATAGGCAGCTGCTATTACAGTGATGTCAATGGAGTTCCACGTGCTCACACCAGGGTGGGATCTGAGCCCTGCGATAAAGTTGGGGATCCCATGACAGCAGGCTCCCTTTGCTGAGCTGACCTCATGAGTGGACAGCATAGAGCTTTAGGAGTGGTCTGCAAGGAGCAGTTAAGAACCTGAACAGCCAGTGAGTCCCTCACTCAGCAGGTGAGGGAAGGCCAGAAGAATGGAGGGTAGAGTCCACCAGCCCCAGGGGCAGAGCAGGTCCCCTGCTCTGGCACCTGGTGGTGGGGTCAGACAGCCCTGGCGTGATGGGGCAGGTCTCACTCTGATCCACATCAGACTGAGTGGTGGGGCCATGGTCATAAGGGAAAACCCAACAACTAAAGGGACAAAAATTACAGCAAAAGCCGCTTCTGGAGGAGAGAGCAGAAAGCAGCTGCTGCTGGGGAGGCAGCGGGGGAAGGAGGGGCAGCCTGCCCCCTGCCTGGTAGCCTGGAGAGCCACCAGCAGGGAAGAGTGTCTGGGGAATGTCCTCCTTTAGGACAGTGGTGTTTCACACGTGGCACAAGGTGCGAGGCTGGAAGAGTCCTGTCAATCCCGACTTGGGGGGTCAGGGACCACAAGCAGGATTTAGCTGTAACTAGAGCCGCCAGGCTGAATGCTGGAGTTGTGGGCAGCAGCTGGGGAGACCAGACCCAGAGCCTGCACCCCCAGGATGAAAACCCTGGAATCTCTATGGCTCTTGTCTTTCTCCAGATCAGTGACCCCAGCCCTGTGGCGTTTTCCTGCTCTCTCATCGAGAGCTGGATATTTACACAATTATGTGCCCTGCGTCAGTGGTAATAAATCCTATGTGCCATTTATGCCTATGAAACAGCGCTGCTTGCCCAATCCAAGCCATCGCTCTCCCATGCCAAGTCCATCTGGGTGTCTACAGCTTATGTACAATCCTAAAGGGCAGCTCCCCTGTGGGGGAGGGAGGGGACATGGAACAACCCTCCTGCTGCTTGCTTGGAATTGTGCAAAACAAGCTGAAACAAAAAGCACCCATAGCTGTTTCTTTCTGCAACAGATGGTGGAATCCATCCCCTCCAAAGTGATCCCTGGCTGGCTACGGTAATTCATGGAGCAGGCAGAAGAAGCTGGGTATAAGAAGGAACGGATGGAACAGCAGGAGTTACCTTTGATAGGGTTTTGGATGCCCCTAAGACGCAGAAGCTCTTGGCTGACGCACAAGTCAGACACGCTGGGCTTTCATTTGTAGAAGCCAGAAATCCAGACAGTAAAGAGAAAGGACCTTACTCCCTCTCCTGGAGATGCTCATGCTTCTGAATATCAAAAAAGAAAACACACACAGCAGGGATTCTAATTAGAAAGGAATGGGAAAAAAATGCAGCTTTGTCTTTCATCCTCGTATTTGTTTAGGCTGCATCTCGTTTCACCACAGTTTGCTTGGGCTTAAACAGCCAGGTGGATTTATAATGGATGCAGAGTCTGATAACCCCAAGGCTCTTGCCCTGAAATGCAACCGGTGTCACATTAAAGGGGAGCCCCAAACCACTGAGTCCAGTACTGAAACTATTGGAAGTGTGAGATGCAAATGAGTGGATGTCATCTCTTGGATGTTTGGCTGAGTTGCCCTCTGATGTAACAAGCTCAGCAGCCAACCACAAGTGGTTCAGAACTGCCTGAAATCCAAATTCACTCTGATGGATTCAAATGAGCCTCTGGCTACCTTCCCCAGTCTGGAGGAAGAAGCTTGAAACCTTGCCCTTTTCACCAACAGAAGTTGGTCAATAAAAGATATCACCTTCCCTGCCTGTGATCCAAATGGCAGGAGAATGGATGGGGCAGAGAGATTGTGTGGCAGCAACTTTACATACAAATTTTAGGTGGGACGCTATAACTCACCTTCCCTGCACGTGTGCTGAGGGGGGCATTCAAAAGTGCCCCTCAGCCTCCAGGTGTGAATCCCTGCATTTCTGTTTAGCCCTCCTAAGTTCTTGTGGCAAACCTGCTGGGTCCCATGCTTCTGACCAGAGAGCCAGTAGGATAAGTGTGGGTACTGCCTGGATTAAATGAAGTTCATCTGTGTGACATTTCTCATACATCTGACTCCCACAATGGAGTACAGAAGAGAGTCACCTTGTATTCAGTGAGATCAATTAATCACTGGCTTACACCCAGGCACGAAATTTGACCCTGGAGCTGTTCTATTTTTAAAATTCCTTTTTTAACTTGTAATTCTTGCCATGTTTCTGATGCAATCAAGGAGCCTCCTGGAAGCCTCCAGTGGCTAATTTAACACCTGTCCATTTGCAGGAGTGTTTACTAATGGATGGAATCGCGCTGCCTGCTCATTCAGTCAAGTTAGATTTGTATTGTTATTAAAAATTCCTCTTATTTTTTTCTTCCTCTCATGCTCAAATGGATCCTGCTGTTTGCAAGACTTAATTATATTTTTACCTGCAAATATTCTTCACTTAACAAAGAGAGTCATGCTCGTTTGATCAAAGAATTGAAATGCAAGGTTTGTTTTCCCGACACTTGGTATGTAGGTGGTGATAGGAGCCATGTAGGGCATTCCTGATGCATTCTGTTGTCTTTATGGAGTGTGATCTTGTATTACTATTTCTCAGTAGGTTCCAGTTGTCTCTGTGGCATTCACAGAACAGGGCTCCTTCCTTCAGCTAACTGAGCTCTGCTTGCAATTCCTACGTGTGGTGCTTAATGAAAGACCTTAACTTAATTTTGTGCCAACAGTATCTGTTTTAAGTAGCAAGTCCAAATCCTGAAGGAATTGTATTTTTATTAAAAAATTCTCCTGATCGCTTATTCTTTGCCTGTCAGATGGATCACAACAGTAGGACTTAATTATCGTTATCTTCCCTCACTACTGTGCTCTTAACGACATTATTTAACTGCTCTTATTAAAGAGGCAAAGCTTGCACTACATCCCGGGTCTGACCTCTCAGCTCTGACTTGCGTGAGGCGTTTCACTGCTGTCCATGCATGGCGGTGTCCCCGACAGGGCAGACCCTTAAACACAGGCTTAGCTTGACACAGGGGAGGATTCCCACCAAAGCCACGTTCAGCACCTGCGCTGGAGTTCGTAGGATTGGGGCCAGAGGACCAGATCTTCAAAGGCATTTAGGCGTTTAACTCCCATTGAAATCAACTGCAGAAGGTTTTAAATAATTTTCAATGTGTATCCACTATCTAAAACCGAGGGACACCGCAGTGATCTAATGGCTCTTCTAAATCCCGCTGCCTTATTGCAGATTGTGGAGCCTTGCAGAAGCACCTGCACATCCAGGTAAGGTCACACTCTTGTGACTATTTCTACTAGCTTGTTTCTCCCAGTGTAATTCTGGCGACGCTCTGCTTCCCCTGCAAAATCTGTGAAGAGGACTCTGAATGGAGCTGGGGCTGGGGGGGCCAATCCCGTGCACCCCAGAGGCTAGGTGTGGAGCCGTGACAAAAGCCCACTGTCTAATATTATATCTTTTCCTATAGTCTTAGATATAAATATAGCCTCTTGTAGGACAGAGTACTAGGGTATGTCTAGCCAGCCAAGCCCAGGACAGGCTCACACAACGATCTGCCTGTAGATAATGTGCTAAGCAGAGAGGAAAAGGAACAAATTGCTGGTGTATATAGGCCGTCTTGCTTTGTAGCAAACTGACTCATCCACTGAATGTAGGCAGTGGTGGTGTAGCCATGTCGGTCCCAGGATAGTAGAGAGTCAAGGTGGAGGAGGTCATGTCTTTTACTGGACCCACTTCTGTTGGTGAGAGAGACCAGCTTTCGAGCTCTCTCACCAACAGAAGTTGTCCAATAAAACATCTTAGCTCCCACACCTCATTCCCTGGCTGGCACCTTGGACAGGCTGAAAATGTGTGGTTCCTGACTACCCACCAAGGCCCTGAACCTGCAGACACACCCTGGCATAGTTTGTTTTTCTAAAAGCTCGGCTCTGGAAATTATCGCGGGGCAGGTCTCTGGCCTGTTCTATACAGGAGGTCAGACTAGATGATCACAGTGGCTCCTTCTGGAATCGATGAACTTTGTGCTTGTGAGTAGCCTCAGTGAGTTCAAGGAGACCACTTGCACATGCAGAGTTACTCACTGGCACGTGTGCTTGTAGCCTCAGGACCTATATTATCAAAACGCCTACTGCAGAGGTAAGCAAACATCTCATCTGACAAGTCTTAAGTCGACAGAGACAGAGAAGCCCACTGAATGATCAGGAATGGAAAAAGTATTACAAGATGCTACAAGATGTGTACAGGGGCCCTGGAATGGGGGAGGGCGTTGCGGGGGGCACAGGGCCATGGGTCCCATCATTTTTTATCTGCCTTAAGGATGAGCGATGGGAGGGGGCGGAGAGGAGTGAGTGTGGACAGGACCTCAGGGGAAAGGTGTGGCAGGGGTGGGGCCTTGTGGGAAGAAATGGAGCAAGAACGGGGCCTCAGGGATGGGGCAAAGCAAGGGTGGGGAATCAGAGGGCGGGACCAAGGTCTGTGCACCGGTGTGTCCCCCCCCACACACTTTTAGGGTGCTTCCGGTGCTCCTGGACATGCATATCTGCGGCTGCAAGGGAAAAAAAAGTATTGTTTGAGACATGGCCTGTGATCAGGTCACTAAAGGCCACATGGCAATGCAGGCGCCCTGGCAGACCTGAACTCTGAATGCTGGCACGTCCTGCCTGGTGAGCTCCGAGAGCTACAGCCCGAACACGCTGCTCAGGGCAGACTCCACACGCAAACAGCTCAGCCCCGGCCCACGGGCAGTACTGCTTTGCTGGAAGTTCATTTTTCAGCCGAGTTTGGGCTTTGTCTCTTTCTGAGGTTTCACTTCTGTAGTTACAGGCTTGTACATCCTTGCAAGAAGAAGAATACATAACCGCAGGTGCTTATTGACTTGGGCACCGTCGCGTTACAAACAGCCTCTGCTACACCTTTGACTGGAGCAGAGACAGAGAGGCTGGTGAATTATTGATAAGGGCCGTGCGGTAATGGATGAGCGTGTGGGTGGCCTCTGCCTTGCGCACAGGCTTTCCTGCTGCAGCAAAAGCACATCAAAGAGATAAACAGAGAAGCCGCCAGTTTACACACGTGGGCCCATGGCTGCAATATGATCCCAGACTCAGAGCGCAGCTTGGGGTTTAATTACTAGCCGTTAGTCATTAGAGGGGAATTGGGTTAATCTTCTGGCTCCTCCGAGCTGAACACAGTCCACCAGGATCTCACCCGGATCGCATCATTTTCCCGGGGAAATTAAGGAATATGCATGACGTGCCCGAACTGGTGAGGAGAGATGAACTTTGTCAGCTAGTGCTCCCTGAAGAGCAATCACGCTTAGAAAGATTATTGACCTGAAGGAAGTGAAGATGATTTGTGAGTGATCAGGAGAATGAATGAGCCAGGAGCCATTTCAGACAAAGGTTCTGTGCAAAGGCCCTGATCCTGACACCTGCTGTATGCCCTCCCATCAGTTCTGGAGTCAAGGCCCTCTGGATGCTACTGCTCCCATCTGGCTTTGGATGGACATTCTGGGCTCAGGCGATAACCAACTGGCAGTTACTTTTAGAATGAGAGCTGGTCCGATTATTCGTGGCAGAAATATTTCCCAAGGAACATAGTCAGACTTGATTTCTTCTGCTAGATTTGTTATTCATAAACACGAATAGCTCACGCCAACTAATTTCAGCTCATGGCTTGTTCATTGAAGGCCAAGGTATTTAGGTACCCAAAGATGCAGAGGATGAGTGGGATTTACAGGGAGTTAGTCACCTCATTCCTATTGCAGGATTCTTGGACCACATTTTGTGCTAATTTTCCAAAGACAAGGAAAACTTGGAACAAACCCAACTCCTTGCCCTGATATAACCATGAACCCCTCTCTCAATCCCTCAGATAAGGCTTCTCTGAAGATGACCTCCTCTGATCATGCCTCTGCCATCACTTTTCTTCTTCAGATGGTCACTTTCTTTGCTCTAATGTCAATCAAACAGCTTGGATCACCTTGGAAGAGTTTAAAACACACACGTAGGGTTAAGTCCAGCTATTTTAAAATATGTTCCAATATAAAGTGTATTCCCCCATCAGCACCAGCCAGCATCAGCACTGCTTTTTTAAAATTCCCAATGTCCAAGCTGTGCTTTGATATATAGCTTCTCCTGTCACCATTCATTTTTGATTGGTAATAAAGGGTGTTTTATTAAGGATGAAGAAAATGTTTTATCCACCATCATAAACACAGTTTTATTAAAAAAAGAAAGAGAGAGACAGAGAGAAGAAAAAAAAGCCACTCCCTTTTGATAGCTCATTGGGAAGGACTTTATAGCTGATTCAGCTGCTGAGTTGCCACATTTCATTCCCGGAGGATGCAGATGTGAGTGTTTCTGGGCTGTAATTGCTGTATGTACAGGCCCTGGAGTACCCACCCGGAATTGCTGCCTGGAGACTCAGTGCTGGGGGAGAAGAGGAGCAGTTTTATTGGATTCATCCTGCCTGGCTGGATGGCTACACAGAACTAACACTCTTCTCCCAGCATCCTTTGTAAAACCCGACATGGATCCCCTAGGAGCTGTGTTTCAGTGTCCGAAGCTGTGGGGTGGGGAAGATCATTCAGGCCCAATCCAGCCAAAGGCAGCCTCTGGGGAAACTGAGTCACAACTCAGGGAGCTTCCACGGCCTTGGAAACTGGCCCCTTTCCTCTCCAGGAGCCATGGAACCTGGGATTCAACCTATTGCACAGGTGTTCTGACCATTAGGGGTCTGGATAGATGCAAATAATGGATCAGGTGCCAGTAGATGGTGCTCAGCAATACAGTTGTGTAAGCAGAGTCAGGATGAGCTCTACCCTGACATCTGGTGGTAAATTATGGGGAGTGCAGAAAGAAGTTTCGAGTATTCGCATTAGCATTTCAATTATTGGCATTGGCACTCCGACCCCACTTAGCATACCTCACAGCAGCCTGGGATGGTTATTTTCACAGCTGTGGGAGCCCCAATTTCGTTGTTATTGGGGCAGGAGCAATAAAATGTTGTCACCCCGATTAAGTAAATGAGGAACTACAAAACTGTCTTATGATAGAAGGTTTCATTGTCAGCTGGATAGCGCTTGCTAGATGGGGGACATGGGTTCCAAAACCCATTGAAAAGAGAGAGGCTGGGGACAGATGTCTGTACTTGGTGGTGCAGGCTCCTTGTGTGAGCCAGAAGCACCAGTTCCACCTGTGCCTCTCTCCACTGTGGAATGTCAGAGTTAATGTTTGATTCCCTTAAGAATCTAGATACAGGTTACTGAGCTGAACTCACTGGCACTGGGGCTCCCCCACTATGAGCTGGAATCATTAAGAGCTGAAATCACTGAAGAGCTGGACTTGCTGAGCTGAGAGCACTGAGTACTGTGCTAATGAGTGGGGGAGCCTGAAGCAATACCGTGGAGCAGAGCAGCTGGCAGAGTGGAGTGGAGCAATTTGTGCAGCCACTGGGTGAGTGGAGCCAAGCAGCTCGCGAGGATGGCTGGAGTGGCTCACAGGACGGCTGGTGGACCAGAGCAGCTGGCAGAGCGGAGCAGCCCACAGAGCAAGCTGAGCTGTATGCGGGGACCACGAAGCAGCACCCCACGAAGAGGCAGGGCAGTTGGCCCCGAAACCATATAAGGTGCCCCTTTCTACCCAGGCTGGGGAGGGGACCTCTGCAGAGAGACTCTTCAACTCTGGGGCTGCACTGACCCGGGACAGAGACTTTTGGATTGTGGGACTTTTGGGACTGTGGGTGATTTGGGGGTTGCTGGACTCAAGGGCCCCGAGAGAAGGACACAGCCCAATTTGCTGGGGTGGGTCTTTGCTCACGGTTTGACCTATGAACTCTAGCTGAGGTATTTTCCCAATTTAATGCTTGTTGTTTGTCATGTAATTAAACCTTTTCTGCTACACCAAGACTCTGTGCTTGCGAGAGGGGAAGTATTGCCTCTTCGAGGCGCCCAGGGGTGTGTGTAAGATTTTCCCAGGTCACTGGGTGGGGGCTCGAGCTGGTTTTGCATTATGTTGTAGGGAAGGGACCCCTAGGTATTGAACCCGGCCCTTGCTGCTATCGTTTTGGCCCGACAGAAGGGTTACAGTTGTATAGGACTAGTAAAACTGGTTGTGTTGTGAACTGCAAATGGCTGCCAGCAGCATCTCTTCACATCAGCTCTGAGCACCACCTTTCCGCGGGGGAAGTCTTAGTGGATTGCCTCAGGACGCAGCTTGAAGTGTCTGCAGATGGATGGGGTACTGTAGCAGGGTGGCCACCCTGCTCCTGCCTGGCGGGGGTAAAAGCAGCCTTGGAGAGGGCTGGGGCTGGGAGAAAAACCTAGACTGATTGGGGAAGTGGCCTCAGCTGGGGCCATGCCCCCATCAGGCCCAGCTGGCCCTTATAAGAGGGCTGGGACCAGAAGCCAAGAGCTCTGCTGGGAGCTGAGCAGGGTACTAAGGCTGGAGCAGGGCTGGGGAAAGACCAGAGGAGCTGGGGAGCTCTGGCCTGGAAAACCCCCAGGCTGCAGGCCTTGTTAAAGACCAAGAAGGGTACTGGGGTTGCAGAGGCGCAGCCCAAGGGTAGGGAGAGGCAGCAGGTCCAAACCCTCCTTGCCAATGATGAGTGGCATTTACACTGCAGTGCTCCCCAGTGAGTGGGGGCTAGATGGTGACTGGCAGTAGCCCAAGACTGAGGCGAGGTGGAGATAGGGGGTTGGGGGTTCCCCAGGGAGGGGAGACCCAGAGAGAGAGACTGCAGGGTACTGCAGGGGCAGAACCCCGAGAGAAGGGGCACCGGGGTCTGGGAGGGACACCAGGGCCAGCAGCAAGGCGAGACACTGGCTTGCAGAAGGCGCTCCAGAGGCTGGCGAGCTAATTCCCTGGACCACCAGCAGGAGGCGCCGTGCCAGTGAGTTGCAGCCCGCTACAGGTCCACATTGTTCTGAGCGGGGAACAAGCTGCCCTCTACTGCATGGGCTCAGAACTGCTTTCGTCTCATCACAAGCCCTAATACTGTCACAGCAAAAGGCGAGAAAGCCCAGCAGTACCAGTTCTCTGATCAGGCTGAGTCTGTGCAAGCTTCTAGAAATAGCTAGCCCCCATGGGCATGCTTAGAGGTTTAAAATGGTGTTATCCTAGTACCTCCCATACTAACATTGCACCATCGCATTAGCATAGTCATGCTTTCGTTAGTGTCATGAGGATGATCTTTATAGGGCTGAGAAGGCACCTCACATGCCAGGACTCATTCATTTTTTGAGTTTTCTGCTGAGAGTCTTCAGAAAGGGATTAAGCATTTTATTTTATGATGCAGACACGTGACCTGATACCCACCATCTCACTTTGCACAGGCTACCAAGCAGTCACCAGAGAGGGGAGGGTCTCGATGCTAGAAAATTTGGGAGAAGCTTTCACTGCCCGCATGTGTGCAGTGTCTGTTCTGTACCATGCATGTCAATCCAATGCCTCTCATTAGCTGTCTCTGGAGGTGAAATGATCTGGGTTGCAGGACCTGGGCTGCTAAGGGCTGACTCTGGTAGCATGATGAGCAATAGTTTGGAGGTCTCCAGGGTACCAGCGAGAGCAGCAGAACATCACTCCAGAGATGGATTTGTTAGCAAATGAAAATGATAAGGGTTTATTGACACAATATAATAAATAAACAGGGCGATAAATAGAGAATTGCTTCTGAAGTTATTTGGAAGCGCTGGATATTGAATTTTTTCTCTTTTTAGTGTTTGTGGAATGGGATTCTAGTTTTATATATCAGCATCTTTTGGATGCGCTGATTGTGTATGATTTTATAATCTACCATGGGAAAAGCCGGAGAAACAAATTTACTGCCGAGCATTGAACATACAAATGAACTAAAACCAAAACCACAGAAGAATATGTGACAATCCAAACCCGAGTTGAACTGGTGCCAAAATAAAGGAGGAGTTGTCATGATCAACAAGCAGCACTGCAGAGATTCAGTGACCTCACTGCATTCCACAGGGCAGCCTTATTCCTGGCTCTCCAAGCACAGCATGTCAAGAACTAGGGAAGAGATCTTGTCCATCAAGCAGCTGGGCTCCTCCTCCTCATTTCCCATCAGGCCTCAGAAACGGTGGAAGAGAAAGCCCATCAAAGTGGGCATCCTGGAACATTTTCCCAGCCTGCATTTCAAAGCTAGACCGAGAGCTGGTTAAATCCTGAGCAAATAGTCACCTTGACCTTTCATGTCAGTTCCAAATGGCTGCTTAGTTTAAGCCTGTCTGTGGTCATTTTTTATTTTCTATTCCTGAATATTTTGTTCACACTAATGTTTGGGACTGACCGTTTGTCATCCAAATGCCCATTTTCACATGTGAGTGAGGGGATGTGCATGAAGAAGAATTTTAGCTATTCGTTATTTGTGAATTGTTATTCTAAAATGTTTCAATCATTCAATCGGGAAGCAGAAACAATGCCATGTGACTAAGTTGACTCAACATCCTATGGCTGGAAATTGAAGTTGGGGGAAACAAAAAGTTTAGCAATAAAAGATGGTAGTTGACCGTTAGACCAACCTACCAAGGGAAATGGTGAAATCGTCATTGCTCTGCAGCAAGATTGAACTCCTGTTTCCAAAAGACCTGCTCTACTTTAATCACAACTTCTTGGGCTTTCTAGCATCACTCGTAGAATAGAGGAGAAGAGATCCCTCCAGTGCAGGGACCATTGGCCTGTGTTGTACAAGAGGTCAGACTAGATGGTCATCGCAGTCCCTTCAGGTCTGAATCTATGAATCTACTAACCACAAAGAGTGAATAGTTGGAGTGAACAGTTCACAAAATCTCACAGGTCTTTGGACAAGGGAGGTGTTGCCATGTTTTTGTATAAAGCACTTTCAGACCCTGGCCCACAAGAACACAATGTGCAGTGCTAGGAATAATTCAAGGAGATGATGAGAAAAGTGGGACCAGGACTGAGAGATCTACATCCAGCCACAAAGGATAGACCAATGGAGAGAGATTCCTAGTCACAAGGACCAGGAGGCACTCCCAGGGCCTGCCAAGTTCCAGAATCCCCAGCAGAAATGAGACATTTTCCATACAGAGCGAGGGGATCTAAGTTCAATGTCCACCAACAAGCTGGATGATGAGGGTTGGGAGTGTGTCAATGGCTGTGAAGGCTCTTCCCAAAAGCCCTGGCAGGAGAGCAGTGTCTGAGGAGCTAGGGCCAGTCACAAAGGTCATCCTGCCTGGATGCTGGCTCTCTGCTTCTCTGTCAGGAACTATGGTTCTTCCTCCTCTGTCTGTGTCGCTGGCCTGGGGCTTGTTACATTAGCGAAAGATGGATTCAGTGACTGCAAATGCTGCCCGTCGCAGGGAAATATCGGACCAGGTTCTGCTCTCTGTTTCGCTGTTGGAAATCCAGAGTGACTCCCATGAGTTCAGTGCAGCTACTGCAGATTTACACCACTGAACCTCAGATCAGGGTCTGGCCCACTGTGCTCTCCTCCTGGCCTCAGTGCTACGGTGCTGGTTACTGTAGAAATGTGTGTGCTAATCAGATAAGGAAAGAGTGGCCCGTCCTTTCCTTGCTGAGTTCTGCACCTCCCTCGCCTGTGCTCTAGCCCTTGTGGGAAAGTATATTAAAGAGTTGAATATTATTTGAAAAAGCTTATCACTGGAATCTGTCTCTCCTCCCTTGGGCACCATTGCAGCCATATTGCTGCATTAGCTTCCCCTTCCACAGCCTCTTGCCGACTGCCTGCCTGCCCCGTTGCTGCAGCATTTTTAAAACTCTTCCAGTTTTATGCTTCTTTGATTTATACCTCCCTGAACTATTGGCTGCCTCACCTCCTTCTCCGGCACCTGCCACTGTCCAAACAGCACAAGGAAATCAGGCGTCTTCCCAGAGGTAGCCACAAAGTTTGATTAGCCACTTCCCTTGTCCATGAGAAGCTTGCTGGAGGGCATCCTTCTCAGCCAGGGGCAGGAACCGCGTCCCAGCTGCTCAGCATTACAGGGTTGCAGCATCCTGCTAGGCTCCCAGGAACCCCAAGGAAATCCCAGATTGAGATGGTGTTTCAAACAGGGCAGCAGAAGTTTCTGTGTCCACCTGATGGTACAAAGTGCATTTCTTGGACCCGTCTTCTCTAACATAAATACATAACAACACGTATATTACAAATAAACACACTCACTAACAAAAACCCGCCCCTCCGCTGTGTACCCTTCTCCCCCTAGGGAAAGGATGAGAGAGCACGGACAATTGTTAATCCCCACGAGTAATGCACGGCTGGAAGGCTCTCAGGTACAGATCCAGACTAACACGGCTACCCCTCTGATACTGTTATTTGAAGAATCTGTGAAATCTAGCCCGGTACTGGTGGAGTCGGAGCTCCCATACTCCTCCAGAAAGTGTGGGTGGATCCCCACTGCAGTACAGAACCTATCAGAGCCTGATGAGCGGGGGAATTTATTCTGATGATTTGCTCACTGGTTATATTATAATATTGGAGGCTGCTAACAGATGGTGCCACCGTTTGTTCTTTAGGGAAGAAGAAGGACTCTCATTCTGGGCCAAAGGGGAGGGAGCGAAGAAGCTGCAGGTGGTCGCCAGCTGCCCAGGGAAAAACTGCACCTAATTCTAGAAAGCTGGGAAATGGCAAACTTCATCCCACAGGTCCTGGTATCCTCAAAATCAGTCAGGGAATAAACTGGTCAAATGAAAAACACTGACGGCAAGTGAACTTTTTTAGTGAGAAAACATTCTCAACATTTTTCAATGGGAAATTTAGAAATGAAATGAGAATGTGTGCTGCACGTAGGTTCCAATTGCCTAAATAAACAAACAAACAAACAAACTGCTTTTTGATAACTGAAATGAAACAAAAAAAAATTTGTTTCAAAATTCCCTACAAAATTTTTTTTTTGTTTCATATTTTTCATAAAGAAAACGCTCCAGTTTTTTCAACCAGCTTTATTGGTGAGAAATGAGTTAACACAATGCATCTGAAGGGTAAACAAGTGTCTCCCATCAAACACACATACACACACACGTGCTAATTACACAAGCAGCGTTGGGTGATTATTGCAAAGCAAACCAAAACAAAAGCTTTCTCTACCTATTTGTTTGCTTATGAATAAGAATTCATCCTTTTGTGTTTCCTTGCCATAAACATTTGTGCAACTGAGTTTTACTGGCACAAGTGATCACAAAAAGTCACGTTTATGTGCAAACACTCAAGTATTTTCAGAAAGCAAATTTAAATTCACTTTTCTTGAGCTTTCACACCAGATACCAGATTATAAAAATTACACTCACAGAGTCTGCGATCAACCAAAGGAATTTTAAGATGGATCTTGATAAATTTATAACTGTGATTATATGATGGGGTTGCTTGTTGTACTAGGGGATTGGACACGATTACGCAAGAGATCCCTTCCAGTCCTGTATTCCTAACAAACTCAATATGGTGCCATTTTTACAACCAGTCCCAGCTAAGCAACACAATTTGAATTCTGGATTCCAATTTTGAATAGTAAGCTGCGGAGGGCCAAGGCTGGTGAAAAGGTCAGCTGGATAAGTTGGAATAGTGACTCAATCTGAAAAAGTGGTGATGTGTTCACAGACATTCTGCCAGCAGAAGAAGTCGTGAAATCGATTGCATGACTGATGAGTTCTCAACTCCTTGTTGCCAGCTCTATTGGCTGCTCTGGAAGGGAGAGGAGCAAGCAGCATCGTTCCTGACTAGTGACGAATTTCCAGGCGTGCGAGAGCAGCTGTAGAAGTCCAGAAGCTTTGCAGGTAGGTTTGAGTTTGCTCAGTCCCAGAATCAGTGCCATGGACTGAAATGCTCTTCTCAAATTCTGCTGCACTCCTCCAACCTTCCCAGGCTCTGCGGGGAGCTTGCCCTGTACACTCTGCTAGTGCTTCTAGGGGCTATCAGGCCTTGAAACGATGCTTCTGATGCTGCGTCTGAGGGTCTAGGCCTATCATCCCCAGGAGCTGGCCAGTGGCCTGCCATGCAGCAAAGCTACTAGGATGTTCAGCCAAATCTAATGGGGTGAATCCTAGAGAAATTGCTTTGTAGCCTCTACTAGTACCACTGGGATGAAACACTTTAGCATTTCCCTTACAGATTCTGCCAGTGCTATGTCTAAACCAGTGGTCCCCAACCTTTTTGTGGCCAGCAGCACATTCATGTTTTCAGAAGAGTGTGGCGGGTGCCAACAATTTTTTCAAGGCTTATTTTGTATTTGTACATTAAATAATACGAAAAACATCGTATTTAATATTCTTCCCACTCTGGGTCGAAATAATACGTACGTTGTCTCTTCTTTGAGCCTCTCATTTTGGAGCAGAATGTTAAAAAAATAATAAATTGCAAAGCACAAGGAAACAGCAGTATCAGTGCAGGAAGAATACTCACATACAGGGCTGGCTGCAGGCACCAGTGGAGCAAGCAGGTGCCTGTGTCAGCACATGCTACGGGGCAGCATTCGGTCCATTCTGCAGAGGCGGAGGGGGTTTATTTATTTATTTATTTCTTTTTGGGCAGCAGTTCTGGGCAGTGCAGGGAGAAGCGCAGCCTGCAACCCTGGAGTACTCTGTCCCCAGCAGGCGGGGGGCCCTGGCATCTCTCCCCTGCTGGGCACTAGGAGGGCAGAGAGGACTGGGAGCACCGGCTCCCGCAGTCCTGGAGTTCTCTGTCCCTGGCAGGCGCGGGACCGGAAGAAGCCGCAGCCCCGCGCCTACTGGGGACAGAGAGCACTGGCTCCCGCAGCCCTGGAGTTCTCTGTCCCCGGCAACCGCAGGGCCGTGGCTTCTTTCCCCTGCTGAGCACTAGGCGGGGGCACATAAATGCCCCGGCGGGCGCCATGGCGCCCATGGGCACCGCGTTGGAGGCCACTGGTCTAAACGAGTGGGTAGCTGGGGGATTCTCACAAAGGGTAACAGTGATCTCCACAAGAGGTCCTTTCTCGGCACCCGGAAACTCTGGTAACTAGCAGCTGCCATAATTTCAGTCCAGAACAGCTGTCAAGGGATGCCAGGTGCCATGATGTAAATGCAAATGCTAGCAATGCCCTTTCATTTTCAAAACTCTGATACACATTCCTGTGTCACGTTTGCTTTTGTCACAGGCTAGGGGTGTTTGCCTGAACCACTGCATCCTGGAGGCAGGCGTTAACCTTACTTGGAAAAGCTAAATAGGCTCTACTGACTCACGGAGGCGGGTGGCTGATTGCCCCACCCAGCTAAGGAGGTGGAAGTAGCTCTCTAGGAAGAGAGGATCTAGGGTGTGGGCTGAGCAGTCCTGAGGCAGGAATGCAACCCGGGAAGAAGGCTTGAGCTGAACTTTATATTTTGTTATTATTCATAGATAATGGCTCCATGTCTAGTTGGCAGCCGGTATCAACCAGAGTGCCCCAAGGGTCGGTCCTGGAGCTGGTTTTGTTCAATATCTTCATTAATGATCTGGAGGATGGTGTGGAATGTACCCTTAGCAAGTTTGCAAATGACACTAAACTGGGAGGAGTGGTAGATACACTGGAGGGTAGGGATAGGATACAGAGGGACCTAGACAAATTAGAGGATTGGGCCAAAAGAAATCTGATGAGGTTCAGCAAGGACGAGTGTAGAGTCCTGCTCTTAGGACGGAAGAATCCCATGCACTGCTACAGACTAGGGACCGAATGGCTAGGAAGCAGTGCTGCAGAAAAGGACCTAGGGGTTACAGTTGATGAGAAGCTGGATATGAGTCGACAGTGTGCCCTTGTTGCCAAGAAGGCTAATGGCATTTTGGGCTATATAAGGGGCATTGCCAGCAGATCGAGGGACGTGATCATTCTCCTCTATTCAACCTTGGTGAGGCCTCATCTGGAGTACTGTGTCCAGTTTTGGGCCCCACACTACAAGAAGGATGTGGAAAAATTGGAAAGAGTCCAGCAGAGGGCAACAAAAATGATTAGGGGGCTGGAGCACATGACTTATGAGGAGAGGCTGAGGGAACTGGGATTGTTTAGTCTGCAGAAGAGAAGAATGATGGGGGGATTTGATAGCTGCTTTCAACTACCTGAAAGGGGGTTCCAAAGAGGATGGAGATAAACTGGAGATGACCGAACAAGGAGTAATGGTCTCAAGTTGCAGTGGGGGAGGTTTAGGTTGGATATTAGGAAACACTTTTGCACTAGGAGGGTGGTGAAGCACTGGAATGGGTTATCTAGGGAGGTGGTGGAATCTCCATCCTTAGAAGTTTTTAAGGTCAGGCTTGACAAAGCCCTGGCTGGGATGATTTAGTTGGGGATTGGTCCTGCTTTGAGCAGGGGGTTGGACTAGATACCTCCTGAGGTCCCTTCCAACCCTGATATTCTATGATTCTATGATAGATTTGTTCAGAATGCCAAACCACAGAAAGGCCATGAGTTTGGACTCTGCAAGGCGTGGATTATCAATGGCACAGGGGTGGGAATGCAGCTGCCTCCGGACCTCCATAATATCCAAAGTATAGAAAAATTTTAAAACCAGTTCCTCCAAACTGCATAGCCCGTGCTCACATGTCTAAGATGGGTGGCGTGCAGGCAAGAGAACGGAGCAGCTTCCATGACTTGATAAAGCTTTTTAATATTAGTGTGAAACTCAAGTCGTTCATCTTACCCTGTACAAAATGTATAAACGTGTCACAGCTGGATGTGCACAGCCCTGTGGAACATGGCCATCTAGACCCGACGTTTCCAAAGACCTCAGCACCCAGAAGAGGAGCAAGATTTTCAAAAGGCCTCCAAATCCCTGGAGCCCAGAAGGTGCCAAGCTGTTGTGAACATCTGGCCCTAAGACATGAAATATTAGCAACAATGGTCTCAGGCGATTGGCAATAAGATCCTTACAGAACCTTTCCCCCGTAGGCCGCTGGTTCCGTGTTAGCCTCTGTTTGTTAACAATCTCAGGTTATCTCTGATGGCTGTAGGCTGACCTATGGGATCTCAGCTGGTCAGTCATGGAAATTAGAGGTGGAGAAGATATATTGATCCCCATATATGTCAGACCCTTCCCAGGGGACAGTGCAGGACTGTCCGTTATTGTGGGCTCGCTCTTTTGGCCTGCCTAGATTTCTATGGCCCAAGCAATGGGGTTTCCGGTCCTTGGCTTGGGAGACTGTCCCATACTCTAATAGACAGATTGTCCCATATTCTAATGGGGGGAGGGTTAGCTCAGTGATTTGAGCATTGGCCTGCTAAACTCAGGGTTGTGAGCTCAGGGGGCTGTTTTGGGCTCTAGGGCAAAAATCTGTCTGGGGATTGGTCCTGCTTTGAGCAGGGGGTTGGACTAGATGATCTCCTGAGGTCCCTTCCAACCCTGATGTTCTATGATCTAATCACTGATGTAAGAGAGCCACACCACAAAAGCCACCACACAATTGGCCCAGGTTAGTGTAACCCACACACCTCCTGGGTGTGGTGCTCTGTCCCCTCTAGTGGCATGGAGACCACTTAGAGATGAATGAGTCTACTACAGCCTTAGCTATGTCGGTGTTTGGCTCATGCATTTAGCTCCAGAGGTCCCAGGTTCAATCCCACCTGCTGACGCCCACGGTCTGTCAGTGTTACATTAGCACTCTGGCATATTGCAGCAACGTGGACGCTTGCCCTGACCCTGGTCATGCTGTCTGTTTCCACGGGTAAATGGAAACCAGCGTCTATGGCTGCCGCCTAGTATCTTTCATGAGGGAGAAACTCACTGAAACATACAGGACAATCTCTAGGGCCAGGGCTTGAGTGGGTTCAAAGCATCAAACAATTTGGCTCTTTGTCAGCTGGACAAACACTCCAAGAAGTTACCCATCCCCACGTTCCCTGAATCTCAGTAAATATTTGGATTTTGTCATAGCTTTGGGCATTGTTTTTATTTCAACCAAGCCAGCCTGCCCATCCCGCCACGCTCTGCTCTCAGCTGGGGTGTGGAGAAGGGGCTGGGGAAATGTCCTGGGAAACCGGAGTTTTTACCTTAGGACCTCACTCGCTCGGCATTGCCATGTCCGTCTCCCCCCTCAGCCTCAAAGGAACCCCTCTCATGGTGCATTACCAGCAGCAGCCCTCTGAGTGCCGAATGGAGAAGGCTCAGGCGGAGGGGCCAGTGAAGGAGGCTAAAGAGTGCTGCTAGGAGAACTCCAGGTCTGGTTGTCCTTATCCATAATCTCGAGAAAATAGTGGCCCAGTCACTCAGTATATTGCTGCCTATCTTCATTTTCTGCATTAAACTCCTCCACTTTCCTTTAGGTTGCCATTTGTATGTTTTTTCCTCCTCATCAAATTTGTTAAGGGACTACTCTGTGCAACAGTCTGCTCTCAGGACTGCAGGGAAGATGCTGATGTATTCATCTGCATCACATCAGGAGGGAGTCAGGGGAGGGGCGGAGCCTGGCTCCAACCCATAATACTGTGAGTAACCCAATTAACCCCTTCATGACCACTTTACAACCATCAACCAGCCCAAACTCCGCTGCAGCTCAGAGCCTCACTGTTCAGTATCGTGTGTGATCTCTGCATGGGCTGGGTGTGTTATTGCCCAGTGATGGGATCCCATCCATCCAGAAAGGTTATGTTCACCAGTGCACAAAGGGCAGAGCACATGCTGTCTGTCCGGATGCCTTTGATTTCAGACTGAGGAAAGCAAAGAAAGCACAAATGTAAGCTCAGCATGAGAGCGAGCACATGCTGCACAGCCCGCGCTAGCATTCTACGTTAGAACCGAAGCACAAAATGGCAGCTGTTCCTGCCGCCCTGCGGGAGGGCTCCCCTGCACATCTACAAACAGAATGCAAAGGAGCATAGATATAAATGTCACAATGGCAAAGGGGAAGGGCTCAAATGGTATGAAGGGCAGGTCAGTGTTTTTAGTGCAACCAAAGCGGAGGAGACATGGGGTTGAGCTGGTCTAAATCTGCCAGTTGGGAAGCGCTATGTGACCTACTCAGCAAAAGCAGCCATGGCAAGGCACACACAGAGAAGACGTCTGTCTCAGCCCTCTCTATGTGTCCTGATCAGTGGAAGTGGAGTTAGAGGTCTTGTTCCCTAGACACCAAGGGGACAGAGAAAGCAGGGAGTTAAGCTAGAAGCACCACAGCCATGTGGACAGAGCAGTGCCCAGGATTTAATAGAGCTCCTTCGGTATTGCTGCCCGTCTTGGATGTAAGCTCCAGATTTTCAGATCCTGACTGCGATCTCACAGCAGTTTCTCCACTGGAGCGTTCCCTGATTTACATCAGTGTGCGAGGCGAACCAGGCCCTTCTTGTACGTAACAAAGTTTTAACAAACGTCCATACAGCAAATGGCAGAGGAACGGCGAGTTTCCTTTGGAGGGCGCCACTGTTAGAATTGCCTATCTGATTTTTAATCAAAGATGCAAAGAACTGAGCTGGCCAAAGAATAGAAAACCAGATTTGCAGAAGATTGGGGGTGAAATTCACCTCCGTGCCGAGAGCCAGCACCAGTTCTATGCACCACCTAAGTTCAGTGAACGCAAGCTCCCAGTGTAATGCAGTCACTGCTGCGTCTTTTGGATGTATCCGTAGCAGTAAGTACACGGGATTGTCTCAGTATATGGCCACGGTGAGACCATCGCACAGTGTCCTGTTTTAGGCTCCACACTTGAGAAATGAAGCAGAAAAAATTGAAGATGGTTCAGTAAAGAGCTACACGTATGTTTTGAGGCCAGGAACACTTGCCTGACAGTGAAGAGGCAGCTAAATCTGTAGGTTATGAAAGAGAAGGTTGAGAGATTATCATGGTCTGTGCGGATCTCCATGGGGAAGCGATTTCTGATAGCAGAGGGCTCTTTAATGTAGCAGATGAAGGCAGAAAGAGATCCAATGTCTGGAAGCTGGATCTAGATGAATAGAGATAAGGCCCCCATTTTTAACAGGGAGAGTAATTAACCATTGGAACAACTCCATCACCTGCAGGTTTTAAATCAAGATTGGATGTCTCTTTCTAATAAATATGCTCTACCTAAAGAAGAAGTTGTGGAGTGGCTGCAGGAATCAGTCAGTGGGGATTTTTGCTACAGGCAGTCGCCGATGGGCCACACGCCATTACAGGCAGTCCTGTCATACCATCCCCTTCATAAACTTATCAAGCTCAGTCTTGAAGCCAGTTTGGGGTTTCTGCCCCCACTGCTCCCCTTGGGAGGCTGCTCCAGAACTTCACTCCTCTGATGGTTAGAAACGTTCACTTAATTTCAAGCCTAAACTTGCTGATGGACAGTTTATATCCATTTGTCCTGGGGTCCACATTGGCGCTTAACTTAAATAACTCCTCTCCTTCCCTGGTATTCATCCCTCTCTGATGTATTTATACAGAGTAATCATATCTCCCCTCAGCCTTCTATTGGTTAGACTAAACAAGCCAAGCTCTTTGAGTCTCCTCTAATAAGGTCGGTTTTCCATTTCTCAGATCATCCTTGTAGCCCTTCACTGCACCTGTTCCAGTTTGATTTCTTATATATGAGAGATCAGAATTGCACACAGTGCTGCAGATGAGGTCTCACCACTGCCTTGTATAATGGCACTAACACTTCCTTGTCTCTACTGGAAAAAAACCACCTCCACGAGGGCCGTAGCTCCCAGCTCAGGTGCACTGTCTACACTGGTGCTTTACAGAGCTGAAACTTGCTGCGCTCAGGTGGTCCCCCCCCCCCACAAGCAAGAAAGTTGCATCGCTGTAAAGTGACAGTGTAAAGCAGTGGGTCTCAAACTTTTGTACTGGTGACCCCATTCACACAACAAGCCTCTGAGTGTGACCCCCCCCCCATACATTACTTTTTAATATATATTTCACACCATTAAAAATGCTGGAGGGAAAGCAGGGTTGGGGTGGAGGCTGACAGCTCGCAATCCCCCCATGTAATAACCTCGCGATCCCCTGAGGGGTCCCGACCCCCATTTTGAGAACCCCGGTGTAGACAAGCCCTTAGTAACTTTATCACCTTTTGAATACAACAACTGGAACAATTATAGAAAAATCTACAATTACTTTCTGTCATTTAGGCTACTCACTTTTTGCAGTTCACCAAGTTTGGAACAAATCATTGAACTTTCAGTAACATCCTACCAGCCCTTTCTTATCGTAATCCCCTGTTAATCACCCTGTTTTTAAACACAATTCTGACTCCCTGCCTTGGGGGCACAAGCTGGGAGCAGCACATCTCCTGTCTCCTCTGGGGAACTCGTCACATCGCACACTCAGGCTGCCTGCCTGGCTTGCAGGTTTGCTTGGCTTTTTTTTTTTGTGGGGGGTGGGGTGGGGTGGGGTGGAGCAATGCCCTCCCATGCCCCTTGCCCCCATGACACAACCCCAAAATATAGAAGTCAAACTACGCCTATAGTGCTGAGCCTGGTTCTTTCTGCTTTCTTGGGTTGCATTATTCCATCTCTGGGAGCATTCGAAACAGCCAAGAAGCACCAAAATGGCATGAATTTGAGCACAAAAGCGTCTTTCCCTATTCTAGTCCAAAGTTACTAGTCATCGGTCTTCTTTTTAAAAATGTCATTTAAAATGATTTGCCCAAGCTAAGTTGTGGAATCCATATGTCAACAGGTACCACAATTCAGTCATGAGCAATTTGGGAACTGATAAGAGGGGCTCGGTTCATAATGAATATCATTTGCAATGTTCAACCAGGCCCACCATGCCAGGGAGAAATGTACTGAAGATTAAAGACCTTTCACAAGACTCTGTATGCCACTGAGCTCTTCAGCAATGACACAACGGAGCGGAGTGCGGTGGGAGAGACATCAGACCCTGGTGAAACCCATTGCGGTGACTGATGCGCTAGATGGAGCTAACTCCCGAGCAGGAGACCTGGCACCTTTTCCCTTGGCAACAGAATGAGCTAAGGAGGGACGGGTAAAAGAAAGGCCTTTTGCAAATACATCAGCATCAAAGGACCTGCTAGAGCGCACGCAGACCCCATAATGAATGAGCCGGCATGAAATGAATAATGACTCCAAAATGGCTGAGACACTGAACTGCATTTTAAAATCTGTGCTCAGTGAAATGTTGGCAGAGATGCAGGGGTGTGTGTGTGTGTGTATGGGGGGGAGGTGCTCAGGGGCAGGGATCTTGCTGGGGGTGGGGGAGCTTGCTGGGGGGATGGATCACATGTCCATGCACATACTCCACGGGCAGACCTCTGAAAGGTTCTGGGTTGGGGCCCGTACCTGAGAAAAGTTCAGCCCTCTCCTTGTAGCTTGCATGGCTCGTGCCTCCTCTGGAATTGGTTGGGGTGCTGAGTGGTGCTGAGGGTGGCACTAAAAAGAACTGCAGGTTGGATAACTCTGGGCAGGGGGACACTGAACACAGATTGCACAAAGTGACAGAACATCATTTTCCACCTGATCTGGCATGCTGCCGACAGCACCAAGGGGTTTTCCCAGGGCTAGGAACAGCACCCTGTTGGAGAGATGAGCAAAGCCAGGAGGCAAGCAGTGTGTCCCACCCAGCATAGGATTCACTTGTACCTAGAATCATGGAATACCAGGCAGTTTTTTGCCCCAGATCCCTAAATGCCCCCTCAAGGGTTGAGCTCACAATCCTGGGTTTGGCAGGCTAATGCTCAAACTGCTGAGCTACCCCTGCCTGTCAGGTACTGCAGTAGCTACCAGTGATGGGGCAGGAGGATGAAACCATGATTCTAGCGCTACTCAGGGAGCTGCTGGAGGCTCAGAGCAGAACGTAATTGGCAAGCACTGAGGTGGAGAAGCAATGGAATTAAATTGCTGACACTCCAACGCCACCCGCGTCACTTCCCAGCTGGGAGGTTGCACCCTGAGTGCCACAGGGGGACAGGAGAGACCGGGGGGCGGACGAGGAGAGGCAGAAAGGGGGCAGGGGGCAGCTCTGGGCCCTTTGCCAAGCAGCATTCTGCACACAGACATTGTCTCTGGCCTGCCTTTGCTGCTCTGCTCTCTGCAGGCCCCAGCAGCCCCTCGGGAATATCATGGGACTGGAGAGAGGAGCAGGCGATCAAGTGCCCCCTGTAACAGCCCCAGTGCTAGAGTCGGGGAAGGGGCTGCCCTGCACTGTGATGGGAAGTGCCTGCGTAGCGGGGGGATGGCTGGCTCCTGCTGGGCCAGCTAGAACGCTGCTGCTGGGAACTGGCAGGGGCATGGGGAGTGGAAATCATCCCCTCCCCTGGAGCCCTTTGCCTACCCTGGGTTCAGCATGGTGCATTCGTTGCCCTGTTCCTGGAGGTACACCCGGCCTTTGTCTGTGTGACCTCACTGCAGGTGGAATCTCCCCAGAACAATCTCCTCTGTTTGCTGCTTGGAAAATAAGCAAACCCCGTCAGTGTCTGCTCTGTGCCGATTGCTGATGCCAGCTCGGCTGGTGCTCACAAGGCCGGAGGAGGGCTTGGACTCGGGCTGCATCTTCTTTGGCCATGGTGCTGCGAGGGTGCACTGGGCACTCAGGGGTTGGCTGAGAGGTTTGGGGGAAGCCATTTCAGATCCCTGCCCTGGTGCCCCCCCGAAGGGGTGCTGGATGGCAGGCTCTCCTGTCTGGGAGCCCAGCGTGCTTGACATGGTTGGCAGCTGGAGCAGCTCTCCATGCTCAATGCTTCCCACGCGCCGGTTTATTAAATTCAAGCCCACTTTGTTTGCAAAGGCGGAAAAGCTGTCAGAGGCCATTAATCCAAACAGAATTTAATCTCTCAAACAGCATTTGCTCAGGCACCGCTGCTAAATCTATAGAGTTAAAAACTGTTGACAATTAATTAAAATGCCTCTCGGCTAAAGTGTGGATGGGGCCGCTCTGCAGGGCACCAACTCCCGTGTCAAGAGCCTGTCCCGGGAACACAGGCCTCTCCTCCACTCAGAGGCAAAGCAACTGGCTTCCCTCTAGGCAGCTGCATGTGCGACTTGCCTGGAGTGCAGCCCTTGTGGGGAGAGTCCGGGGATGCCTGGCCACAGACGGCCGTGAGAGATGGAGCCGTCTTGCCACTGTCAGCAGCAGCTCAGGAACAGCGGGAAAGCAGAGAGGTGGCTGTCCTGGGACAAGGTGCGGGAGAAAGGCAACTTTCTTCCCTGTGGTGCTGAGACATCGCGGCTATGTAGACAGAGAGATGAGCTAATGGTGTCTATTGCTTCCCGCGACGATCCCCCTAACTCCCAGAGGGAGAAGGTCCCAACCGTTCCCTCTCTTGCTCCCCTTACTAGTACAGTGTGGAGGAGGAGGCCCCCACTAAAATCTGCCAGTGGGGGTCGCTGCTTTCCGAGGCTGGCTGCCTTGGCTCTCCCCCGCCCAGAGCTCAGGGGGCCCTTCGGAGGTATAGGGGCCTGCTCCTCAGGGCAAGGCCAGGCCTGGGACCAGTGTTACGAGGCAAAATTGCAGCACATGCAGTGTGTGTGAGCAAGAGAGAGCACGTCTGCGTGTGCGAGGGGGATGTGATCGCGTGTGACAGCACTGTAAACAATAGGATTGCAGTATTATAGTCATTTAAGTCCACCGTATGGTTATTGGCTACGTTGTTGCTGATGTCATTATGCTATTGCCCAATAAGAAGTGAATCAAACACCGCAGACATAGTCCAAAGAGTTGGAAGTCTCGGGCAAGGGGGGGGCAGTGTAAGGAGTTAGACTGGGGGCTCAGAGGCTGGGGGTTGAAGGCAGTGGAAGGAGTTAGGCTGGGTGGGGGTTCAGGCTGGGGGTTGAAGGCAGTGGAAGGAGTTAGGCTGGGGGGGGCTCTGGGTGGGGGGTGAAGGAAGTGGAAGTAGTTCGGCTGGGGAGGGGTGGGGGCTCAGGCTGGGGTTGAAGGCAGTAGAAGGAGTTAGGCTGGGCGGGGCTCATGTTGGGGGTGCAGGAAGTGGAAGGGGCTAGGCTGGGGGGGTCAGAGGCTGGGGGTGAAGGCAGTGGAAGGAGTTAGGCTGGTGGGGGCTCAGGCTGGAGGGGCTCAGGCTGCGGGGGTGAAGGCAGTGGAAGGAGTTAGGCTGTGGGGGCTCATGTTCGGGATGCAGGCAGTGGAAGGAGTTAGGCTGGGGTGCTCAGGCTGGGGGTGCAGACAGTGGAAGGGGCTAGGCTGGGGGGGTCACAGGCTGGGGGGCTCAGGCTGGGGATTGAAGGCAGTAGAAGGGGTTAGGCTGGGGGGGGTCAGAGGCTGGGGGGGTGCAGGCAGTGGAAGGAATTAGGCTGGGGGGGTCACAGGCTGGGGGAGCTCAGGCTGGGAGAGGAGGGCCCCAAGGGGATCTTCATGTAAATTTTTATCAAGAAAACCTTCCAGGGCTTGTAATGTCCTTTGTCAAGAGCCTGCTAGATCCCTTCCTGCCACTGTAGCTGGGGGTCCCTGGCCTACGTGGGAAGGGGGAAATGAAGCAATCAGGTTGGGTAAAGTCACTGGACTGGGCATGTAACAGTGACTCCATCCCAGCAGTGGCGGCAGATCAGCATGTGCTGTGGTGGGGACCAAGCCAGTGGTGAGGGACTGGATAACCCAGAGAGCCACGCACGGTGCTGGTGACTTGATTTCCTGCTGGCTGACATCACGTCCAACTTGGTCCGAGGGCTGCAGAAGTCGGGGTGTACATCGGCCTGCAGGTGAGCTGGACAACGCAGGGGAGCTGGCACGGTGAGAACGGCAGGGGGAGAGAACCAAGCACTGAACGCTGCGCAAAGGACTCTAGAGAAGGGGGGTTGTTAAACAGGCTATTCTGAGGGTGACACCTGCCACCACACGGGTACTACAGCATTACTGCTGTGCGCATCATCATCAGCATCCTGTCCATACCCCCGGGCTCCCAAACCCTGGCAGTTCCGTCCCCTCGCCCGGCTCTGAGGCCTGGAGAGGGGCTGAGGGTTTGTGCTGTGACTCATTCCTTTCTCCCACTGCAAGCCCACGTAGCCTGTGAATCCTGTGTGGCTGGAGGCGCCTGCTCACAAGCTGATGGTGCTCTTCTCTGTTTCACATGCCAGGCAGGTGGGGAGCATTGGGGGCTGTGACCCCGGGCACCCCAGATATTAACATCCCTGTTGTGTACCCCAGAATTCGATAATGCCGCAGTCAGCAATTTTGTATATTAAGCTGCTGCCAGCTGAAAAACAAACATCACAGAGCCAGGAAAAGCTTAGGCCTTTGTGAAGTGACCCCAGGCACCCCAGAAATTGGCATCCCTGTGTTTACCCCAGAATCTGATAATGCCGCAGTCAGCAATTTTGTATATTCAGCCACTGCCAGCTGAAAACCAAGCATCACAGAGCCAGGAAAAGCTTAGGCCTTTGTGAATCAAGGTCAGCCAGCTGCATCCTTGCAGCTTGTTAATCAGAATGGGAGGATGGGACAGAAAGTTAACAAGTATGGAAGAGAGAGAGTGACTAGCGCCCTTGGTTTGAAGTGCCCCTGACACAGTGTTGTTATGACTAGAAATGTTTTGATGATATGAGATAATGAGCAGTTTTGCTGAAAGTAGGAGAATGGCGACCCACTAGGAGTCGCTATAGGTTATGTGCTTCATTTGAAGTTAGTTATAAAAGATTAGATGAAAAAATATGCTTTGGAGCAGTCCGAGGAAGCTTTCTTTGGGCAAGGATCTGACAGCTAAGTTCCCCAGCAGCTAGCCGGAAGGTGTGACTCTGCACCCCATAGTCTTCACAGTGATCTTATGATATGATCATGACATAATCATAATGTATTTTATGCAAGATAAGCCACGTGAGGTGTCATTGCAAAGGTCAGGATTTACTGAATATGATTATCCTATTTGTATGCATGTATCTGAAGTTAGGAATATTGACCATGTATCTGTATTACAAATGTGTTTACACCTGAGGAATGCCCACTAGGCAAAAGTCTCTCCATCTAGATGGCTGTTTGGGAAGGGCCCATTCAGATTAATGAGCCATTAGGGGAGAACAATAGGTCTTAGGAGAAGCTTATCTCCCTCCTGGAGGCTTTCTGAGGACACTGCAGACAGCCTCTGACTCATGGCTGCTGTGACACTATAGGGACATGTGACCAGGTCATCTGGTGCTGGTCTCCAGCTTGGGATGTCAGTGTTTTTCCACTGACTGGCATGGGAACCAGGCTTTGAAACAAAGGGTTCCGCCATATGCAAAAGCTGTATAAGGCAGGGGAGCGACATCATCGTGGTTCTTCACTGACTCCCACCCAAAGAAACTCCTGGAAACACTTGAGGAATAAAGGCTGAACTGGGGGAAGTGCTGGACCCTGGCTAAAGGGCTTTTTAGCCTGTGAATGAAACACCTGGGGATTCCAAGCTGTAAGCGAGTGCAGCTTGTACCTTGAGCATCTGCAGCCTGCTTGTAGGATCACGTAGGGTGAGAATCTGTGATTCGTATCCAATCTCTTTAGTACATTGAGTTTAGTTTGCATGTTTTGTTTATTTGCTACGTAATCTGCTTTATTCTGTTTGCTATCCCTTATTCGCACTTAAAATCTATCTTTTGTAGTTAATAAACTTGTTTTTGCTTTATCTAACACCAGTGTGTGAGAGTCATTACTTGAGGCAGAAAGCTGTTGTAGATTTTCTCTCCACATTGAGGGAGGGGGCGAATTTCATGAGCTTACGCTGTACAGTTCCCTGTGCAGCGCAAGGCAATATAATTTTGGGTTTACACTCCGGGGGGGGGGGGGGGGGCGTGCCTGAGCAGCTGGGAAGTTCCTTAGCTGGAGCGTCCCCATGCAGAGCTGATCACAGGGTCTGCATGTCACTGCAGCTGGGGGTGTCCCTACCTGTATGTGTGCTGGTAAAAGTGCAGGCTGGAGCCTTGGAGAAGGCTTGTCAGGCTGGACACAGCAGTACAGTGTAAAGGGAGCCTAGGCTGGTGGGTCAGGGTGGCTCAGTGGTACCCCAGTTCCAGGTGGCACCCCGGGGGGAACCCATCACAGTGGGGCTCCCCGGAAGCCTGGCAGCTGATTCTTCCAAACTCTTAACTCTAGGTAAATATACTTGTTTGGAAATACTCTAACCCTCCTGTGCGTGTGTGTGTGTGTGTGTGTGTGCGCGCTTGAGAACCAATACAAAAGTTGTTTTAGATGCGAGCACTCCTGGTTTGTAGCCATTATATATCAGACGGAGGAGCTGTGTCCCCATCTGGGGTCTGAGAAACCTCGAGTAACAGCAGGGCAGGCGTATTCCAGGTTCTGGGGTGCCTTGTGCAGCCAGACCCTCCTTCCATCTGCCCCTCTTCCTCTGGGGATCTCCCAGGGGCACTTTCACCCTCTCTGTGAGGAGCAGGACCCTGCCGGCTCCAGCTGCCACTCAGCACTCCCTGGAGCGGTTGGAGGGGACATGGCTCACCATCATGAACACACTCTGGGAGTTGATTTAGTTGGGGTTGGTCCTGCTTTGAGCAGGGGGTGGGACTAGATGACTCCTGGAGTCCCTTCCAACCCTGAGTTTCTATGATAATTCAATCCCATTTCATCTCCCTGCTTCCTTTGTGCTCTTGCTGCTGGTACAGATGCTGCATCCTCTGAGTGGACAGAGGTTCTGTAGCAGAGACCAAGGAGGCCATGCCACCTCCCCGCCCACACTGCCAAGCCCTCAGCTCTGGGTCCGATGCCAATGCAGCCAGGTGACACCATGCAGGCCTGGAGGGAGCTGTTGGATCCCAGAGGCTGTCTGCACGGCTGCCCTGCTTAGGGCCCAGAGAAGCGGAAAGCAGCTGGAGAAGCTGCGACAGAAATAGAAAGCATTGTCTCTTCTAGCTCGAACCGATCGCTTTCAAGTCAGACATCAATGGTGGGCTGCGAGCCCTGCAAAGGCAATGTGAGCTGCCTGGCACCGAAGGGAGGAAGGAGGTCTGCCTCTGAGGCTGGCCTCTTCCCTGCCCAGGAGAGGATCCTTCCGCACAGGGGGAAACGCTAATTTTAACTACAAATACAGGCTCTTGCATTTGTTGGAAAGGGAGGCAGCCTTGGAGCTCTCGGCTCTGTCCCCAGCTTGCCAAGAAAAAGCCCCTTTGAAGGTGGAGGCGCCTGCGCCTTCAAACCACCTGCCAGCATCGTTAAGGACAAAAAGGCTTCTGAAGGCAGGTGAATCCCGAGGAGCTGGCTGCTCTCTGAAGGGGACTAGCTGCTTTTCCCTCCAGATCTGGGGGCGGAGAGTGTGCACACAGGGGGTTATAGACTCGCAAGGGCTTGTTTGAATGGCCCGGGAGGGAGAGGGGGCACATATGTCACACACAACACTCATGTTGTGATGTCACATGTCACACCTCCCGGGCGTGTCGAACAAGGCTTGGCAGGCAGAACAGCACAGGGCTGGTGTGGTTCAGATCTGGGCTGGGTCGCGAATCCTCACTGGGAGGATGGGGACTAGCAGGCGGCCCAGTGACGCGGCTCAGGCCTAGCCAGCACAGACAGGCCTGCCGCCCGCTCCCCAGGGCTGCGACCCCCCAGACGGTGCCTTGAGGCTCCAGGGCCGGTGTCTGCTCTGGCTCAGGCTGGTGTAAATCTGGAGTGAGCCCTGACTTTGGCAGAGCTGCTCGGTCTTGACACTGGTGCCACTGACGGCTCAGCTGCGGTGCTGTAGGGTAAATACACACTTGCCACAGCGATGGAGGGGTTTAAATCCACCCCGCAAGAGGTGGTAAGTAGGTGGAGGGAAGAATTTGACGTGCCTGGTGACGCTGCTGGGTCGGCCTAAGCTTTAGGTGTAGACCAGGCCTGAGAGCAGGATGGGCTCAGAGCTCAGTAGCCAGAGCGATCTGGGAGCCAACACAGCACCGCTGGGCTTCCACCCCTGCTTTGTACCCAGCTGCCCTGTTGGCAGGGAAGGGCGGCATGAAGAGTGGGCACCTGGCATCTGGTACCCGTGTGAGACGTTCTCAGTGTCTGTCGGATTCACCCAACGTGGGCTGGGAGCCCTACTAGAGTCCAGCTGCGCTGCTTCTGCCCATGTTCCCTGGCAGGAGCACGGCAGTTCCTATATTTAAACTCACAGTTTACAAGACAAAGAGATGGTGGGTGACTCTGAATGAGCCGTTTGCCTGGGGCAGAGGATTCCCGCTGTCAACTCTGCTGCTGCGCATTTCCTGCTCTGGTTAGCTGCTGCTAAGAGCTCCGGGGTGGTCGGTGTGTCCACTGGGCTCTGTACACTGCTGGCACCGCCGTACCGGGGCGATTCAACACCCCGCAGCTCTCCAGCCGTCCCCATCAGGCTCACCCCAGTCCAGCCCCCACCCTGCGGCCGGTGATGCCCAGCTGACATGCGGGGATCAGCGTGTGAGGGGAGGCCATACCACCTGGGTGGGTCCTTTGTGCCATCAGGTGCTGCTAGCCGTGATGGCCAGAGGAGGGGGCTCTTGAAAATGGCAGATTCCAGTAGCCAGGGCTGGACTGTCCCCAGTGTGTGTCGTCCCCAGGGCTGCCCCCCCCCCCCCGCCAGCGCTGGGGAGAAGCCTCCTGCACTTTTCAGGCACAGGCAGCGAGAGTCCCGAAGTCCCTGCGAGAGTCGGATTCGGGGTGTTTGTGCAGCACAGGGGCTGTGGGGGGGGACACAGCTCCTTCGAGGCCACAACTGCAGCTGACAGCTCAGTGCAAAGGAGGAGGCTTTAATTCCTGCTACCCAGCGAGGGTTGGGAGGGGCTGGCCCCTTTGCAGGGATGGTCTTAGTGTTGGCACCAACCCACGTGGGGAGCTTATCCCCCAGGGCTCATTTCAGATGGAGGCTGAGCTAGAGGTGTGGGCCCCCCAGCTCCATCGGCACCGTTGCCTAGACTCATTGGCCCTTTTGCCTAGTTAGCAACGTGCCTGAGACCCGGTAGCACTTCCAGCATCACGTCCATCCCTTCATGTGCTGCCCAGGACGTAGCTGAGTCAAAAGTGCACCTGGCTACTGTGCCATTCCCTGCACATCCTGGAATCGCTCCACGTTCACGTGACCTGTGAGAGCCTGCAACACCGTCAGCCTCAGCTCCCCTCCTCCCCTGAAGCAGGAAAACAATTTCCAGAGCTACTCTACCCTTCCTCTCCCCGCCCGTCTGTCTGGGCACAATTGCCGAGCTCCAGGGAAGGGGTCAGCTTTGGACGGTCTGGATAATGCAGAGCTGTGGTAGGCACTTCCACGGTTCTGCGGTTCAGTCTCGCCTCTTCCTAAGAGGAGCCTCTCTCTTCGGTTAAGCCTTGAACATGTGTCAGCTCTGTAGCGTAGACAAACTCCAGCCAATCCTGCTGAGCTCTCAGTACGTGGCTGCAGTTAAATACTCTCCAGCGCAGGATTTTCCCCGTAAATCCTGTACCTTCCTTGACATTTGCCTCCTTCCATGACACATTGGCACCGGGGTGGGATTTAGCTGTATTCTCTGGCACAGAAATCATCCCCGTTCCCTGTAGCTTTTAACCTGCACCTGACCAGCAGGGTCTCCCTTTGCCTGGGAATTGCCACAAGGAAAGTTGAGCAGACTCACCAAAAAAGTATTCGAGAAAATCAAGGAAGCAGTGAGACCTGATGTGTCTGCTACTGGCAAAGCCCCTTTTGCTCACTGTGGCGCGAGCAACGGCCCCAGTGAATATCTGTGTATGGAAAGGGAAAGTGCGACCGCTGGTTAGTGGGTCACAGATGCTCTCTCTGCACCTGATCCAGAGCCTTGGTTCTCCAGCTCAAGCTGCAGCAGATCAAGGTTTCAAGTCTGGAGATCCCTGGTACAATCCCCAGGGCACGTGGCCATAACTTAAGCGTCCCGATACTCGGGTGTTGTATGTCCAGCTGTTTAAGGATTCACACCAGAAGGGCTCACATGCCCATCTTGAAATCTCGAGTGACTGTGAATGGGAAGGCCACCCAATCAGGGAAGAGTTGCAACAACTTGTGACCAATCACATAGCACAGACATTGAATCTTGAACAGCCAGTGAATAGCTCCGTGAACAGTCAGGGTGAGCAATCTGAAGGCTGAACTGTTCTCAGCACAACAGATTTGACAAACATCTTTGAGCTGTCAACAAATCTGTACAACTTAGGCCTGCGCAGGGAGAATTTGAAATCAAGCCAAAGGGCTGGATTATCTGAATGAGCAATGTGGAGCTAATTGCTTAAAAGGTGAAAAGTGGCATCTTCACCCCAGCCTGAGCCATGACCTACCATGGTACGATCCAAGCGGCTCCGGGCCTGGCACTGATCTTGGGGAATCAGGTACAATCCAGAGGGATCCAGGCCTGGAACTGACACTGGGGAATTGCCTATAATCAAGGGGGATCCAGTTCTGGAACTGGCCCTGGGAAAGCAGGTCTGATCGAGAAGGATCCAGGCCCAGCACTGATCCTGGGGAAGCAAGTACAATACAGAGGGATTCAAGTCTGGAACTGAGCCTGGGGAACTGGATATGACCTAGGCCTTGCATTGATCCTGGAAAAGCAGGTATGATCGAGAAGGGTCCAGGCCTGGCACTGATCCTATGGAACCGTGTGGGATCCAGAGGGATCCAGGCCCAGCACTGATCCTAGGAAACCATGTACCATCTGGAAGGATGGAGGCCTGGCAGTGATCCTGGGGAATTGGGTGCAATCCAGGGGAATGGGACAAGTACTAGCTGAAGATCCCTTCTCCTGACCGACAACCACTGGGGAGTGTCTGTGAGAGGGATGGCAGGGAGCGCTGGCATTCAAAGCCAGCTCAGCACTAACTACTGCCCTCCCCATCCCACTGACAGGTCCTTCCTGGGACTCAAGAACCGAGAGCAAGTTGTGAGGGTACTTGTGGCCTGCACTAGCTGGGCGGTCGGGCAGGATGATCTGGTGGCCCCTTCTGGCCTTGAACTATTACGACTCTGATCTTATAGCCAAGCAGAGCTGGACTAAGGATTCTTGGCCATTGCTGCTAGGCCCCAACTCAGCAAAAGACTTAATCCCAGGCGTAACCTGAAGCACTTGTGCAAGTGCCATTGACGTCAGTGACTGTGCACGTGCTGAAGGGCCTGAGAGGGGGAGGGAGCCAGGTAGAGTTGGATTGAGGGGGACAGCTGGGCATGCCTTTCAGAAGCAGTTGGGGTTTGCCCTGAGGGTCTGACCCCCATGAAGGTGGGCCAGCCACAGGTCACAGGGCCCTCTCACCCCAAAGCTGAATTACGAACATAAGAGCGGCCATACTGGGTCAGACCAGTGATCCATCACGCCCTATCGCCATGGCCAGTGCCGGAGCTTCAAGGGGAGTGCACAGAACAGGGCAAAGTCTGGGGCTGCCAAACCAGGGAGAGGGGAGGGAATTTTAGCCTCCACATGCCCCTGGGTTGGTCAAGCTCTTGTACCAGGAGGTCACATGGTATTTGAAGTGGAGGTGGGGACATGCAGGGTCCAGGAGAGGGGTGGTTGGGGTCCCACACTTGTAACTCCAGCAACTCTGGTGTAATGTTCTGTGGTTTGGCAAGAGAGTCCTCTCCCTGCCCCCCCGGCCCAGTCACAGAGCTGCCACCACCCCCGGCACAGGGCCCCGGTGCCTCCGGCACGGCTAGAACTCCAGATTGTCCTTCTGGGGCTCTTACTCGATCCGGCAGCAAGTGCTCACAATGTGCTCTCAGACCAAAGGTGCAGCGCTTCTAGCATTCCTGCCACGCACACCCCAGGGAGCGTCCTGGGGCAGCTACTTACCCATTCTGAGACACCCTGCCCGTGGGATCCTGTCCCCTCGCTTTCAGGGCTATGGGAGAGGCCAGGCAGTGTGGGGGGCGCCACGAGCACCAGCAGACCAGTGCCACCCACCTGGGCTTCTTTGTCTCTGCTGACATCACGAGTGATATCACGAAGCTGTCACAGTGCCTGCAACAGGTGAGAAACAGGCAGGTGGAGTTCAGCCCAGGGAAGGCACCAGTGTTGCTGGTAGGAAGAGCTGAGGAGCTGGCCGAGACCCTGAAAGTATCCGTCCGCAGCTGTGAGAGCAGGGTGTCGCCGTGAGTTAGACTCAGCTGTGCTCCTCAGTACACAGGTACCAGGAGCGGTGAGAGATCACGCCGTGCTGGGCTCCACACCACGCAGCTCTCCCTTGTTCCTCCTACAGGAGTGGCCCTTTGGGCTTCCCATATGCTCACGCCTTTAGAAGAGCTCTAATAAGCAATGGGGCTGCTTGTTTTAATCCGCTGCCCTTCCTTCTCCTTGCTCTTCCTCTGGCAAACAGGCCCTTATTCTTTTTGTTCCTATGGGCTGTAGGAACCTGAAATGAAAACAATTTCAAGTCACTTAGCACCGTCTCCTGCCAAAACATCTGTGCTTGCGCACGCCAGAGAGCAGCTCGGAGAGCGGCGCTTGTTGTTTTACTCTGGCAATGCAACCAGCGCAGGGAGGACACACAGCAGTTGTGTTGGGGCCACACAAATACTGGCAGGTGTATATTTGTATTTCAGGAACAGAATAAGCATTTCTACCCCAAACTTGATCTTTATCTTCCCCACGTCCGGTGATCATTGTTGTGCTGGTCTTGCTGTATTTGAGATATGGAAACTAATCTAATTAAATAGTGGAGGGTAGACCCCTCAATGGCTGTTAGCCAGGATGGGCAGGAATGCAAAACCATTCTCCGAAGTGTCCTTAGCCTCTGTTACCAAAAGCTGGGAATGGGCGACAGGGGATGGATCACTTGATGATTGCTCTGTTCTGTTCATTCCCTCTGAAGCGTCTGGCATTGGCCACTGTTGGAAGACAGGATACTGGGCTAGATGGACCATTGCTCTGACCCAGTCTGGCCGTACTTATGTTCTAAAGCAGGGGTCGGCAACCTTTCAGAAGTGCTGTGCCGAGTCTTCATTTATTCACTCTGATTTAAGGTGTCGCGGGCCAGTAATACATTTAAGTGTTTTTAGAAGGTCTCTTTCTATAAGACCATAATATATAACTAAACTATTGTTGTATGTAAAGTAAATAAGGTTTTTTAAATGTTTAAGAAGCTTCATTTAAAATTAAATTAAAATGCAGAGCCCCCCGAATCGGTAGCCAGGACCCGGGCAGTGTGAGTGCCACTGAAAATCAGCTCGCTTGCCACCTTCGACACGTGTGCCATAGGTTGCCTACCCCTGCTCTAAATAGTGTCCAATCTATTCAAATGCACCTCTGCAACAGAAAAGCTTTCTGTAAGCAGCAAAGGGGCGGACTCAAGTCGCCCTAGTATCTGGCAGCTTCTTAAATCAAAACACTGAGACTCAGCAGTGAGGATCAGGCCTATGAGACGTATGGATCATGTTTGCCCTGCATAGGCATCCACCCAGCACTATGTCCCCAGAGTCCTGTCCCAGCAGGCACTGGGCTCAGTAAAATTCCTGAGATGGATTCTTCCCAGCAGGCTCTGCTTTGGTTGCTTCAAAGCCCAGTTTAGGAACGGGGAGATGCCCTGTAGCGGGATGGTTACCCGCTCCTGCCCTGAGGGGGTTAAAAAGCGGCCTGGGAGGGCTTGAAAGCTGCAGCTCTAAAAGCTGGGCTGACTGGGGAAGTGGCCACAGCTGGGCCACACCCTAAGCAGGCCACAGCTGGCCTGTATAAAAAAGGCCAGGGAAGCCAGGAGCAAACAGTCTCCCTCTGCCTGTAGAGGGAGAAGGGCCTGGCTGCAGGGAGCTAGACACAGGGTACCTGAGGGGAGCAGGGCTGGGGAAAGGCAGAGGAGCTGGGGAGCTCCTGCCTGGAAAGCCCCAGGCTGCGGCCTAGCATAAGGCCAAGAGGTACTGGGGGTTGCAGGGGACAGCCCAGGGGTAGGCAAAGGCAGCAGGTCCAAACCCCTTTGCCTATGATGAGTGGCTGATCCTGCAGTCTGCCCCAGGGTGTGGGGGCTAGATGGAGACTGGGCAGTAGCCAAGACTGAGGCGAAGGGGGGATAGTGGCAGGGGCGGCTCCAGGCACCAGCACGCCAAGCACATGCCTGGGGTGGCAAGCCACGGGGGGTGCTCTGCCGGTAGCCGCGAGGGCAGCAGGCAGGTTGCCTTCGGCAGCATGCCTGCAGAGGGTCCGCTGGTCCTGCGGCTTCAGCGAACCTCCCGCAGGTGTGCCACCAAATCCACGGGACCAGGGACCTCCCGCTGAAGGCAGCCTGCCTGCCGTGCTTGGGGCGGCAAAATACCTAGAGCCGCCCCTGGATAGTGGGTTGGGGGTTCCCCAGGGAGGGGAGACCCAGATTGGTGGGGTACTGCCAGGGGGTAGCACTCCAGTTAAAAGGGCACCGGGGTCCAGGGAGGGACACGGAGGCCAAGAGGACAGGCGGATCACTGGCCTGCAGAGGGCGCTCCTGGCTGGAAAAAGAGCTAATTCCCAGGAGTCACCAGCAGGAGGCGCTGCAGGGGTGAGTCCGCACATCTACATGACCTCAGCACATTACATAGTGCAGCAGCTTGTCCCTTGGAGCAGCTGGGAACACTGGAGACTGTGACTCGGAGAGACATCATCCATTTCCCACCCTGCAGGGGAGGGGGAACAATCTGAGCCAAGCCTGTAACCTCCATGATATGGACCACCTGTGCAAGAGAGTAAGGGGATGCAAGGATCTACTGAAAGAGCATTTGACAGGACACCCTCTCAACTTTCATTTTTAGCTTTTCTTTAAGCAATTCTTGGATGATTCATACCTCAGAATTGAGTCCTGCTTTCTTTGCTGAGTTGGCTGTTCAAGGCTAACAGGAACAAAAGAGAAGCAAAATTTTCTTTATTCAATTCAGCAGATGAAGTGCTGAATCCACAGAGGGAAGCATGATCCACTGATGAGGAAGGTACCAGTTTTGCAGTTACCTTTCAGAGTAGAACCACACTATAAGCTTTGTGCAACTGGAACGCATAGAGCTGCTGTGGATGAAGCACATTAGGACCAACATATTGTAATGCACAGCGGTGAAGTCATTATAATGAACCAATTGCTCAGGCCACTTTTCTCATGGATTTGTTGGATTTTGGGTTGTTATATTAAAGTGAAGATGTGAGAATTCTAAACTTGATATGTTTTATTCATCCAGATAGAACATAAAGTTAGACAAGAAATTAAAGAATGCTGGTTTTATAATAACATTTACAACATTGGAATGAACGTGCTTAACAAAGGAGACTAAAATGTATCAAAGAAGTAATAAATCAAATCACACTGAAAGTAATCACGGAGTTATAATAATAATAATTAGCTCATAAAATCCTTTGCATGGGTAGATCTCAAAGTACTTGTAAGGAGGTCATACCTGAAGCCACTGAATTAGAGCTGGTCAAATAACAGAATTCCCATCCTTCAGGAAATTCTAAGATTTCAAAATTTCATTTCAGCCCAAATCAGAATGAAAAATGGCAACCTTTGACTTTTTTTTGCAAAACGAAATATTCGGAACTATTTTGTTTTGTCCTTATTGAAACATTTCATTTCAGCTTTATTGTTTTTATTGTATTATTATATGATATTATAGTTGAAACAATAAAGTTCAAATGAAATGTTTTGACCTTTTTGAAATGCAGTGTTTCGATGATATCCCATCAGAAATTTCAACAAAATCAATACGTTCCTGCAAACTATTTCCATTTGTTCAAATCAGCATTATGTGGCAGAAAAATGTTCCCTCGGAATATTTTTGCTAGCTCTACTATCCGTTTCGGCACCGGTTACAGCCAGTGCACCAGGTACGGAGGGCTAATGAACTTTCTGAACTGGCTGTGCAGAACAGGAATTAAAAGGAAGGTTCATTCTTTGATCTTCTGCCCTCTCTCCCCTGCCATGGCAGCCCCCGAGCTGGGGTTGGGATGGAGGGGGTCTCTTCCCAGCAGCCGCAGCCCTGGAGCTGGGGAAAGTCACCTCTTTCTTGGCTGCCGCAGCCCTGCACATCCCAAATTTCCCCCAACCCCACTGTCCCCTCCCACCTACCCCCTATTCCCCTCAAAGCCACCACCTCACCTTACATGTGCGTCTTCTCCAGGGTCCAGGCACCTAATTAGTGGAGCCACGCCTGCGCGACTCCACTAATTAGGTGGGTGGCCCTTCATTCTCTTGTCCACTATCCACGGACCACCTGAATGGAGCTCGCGGGCCACAGTTTGGGAACCTCTGGTCTAGGTATTTAGTCCTGCCAGGAGTGCAGGGGACTAGACTAGATGACCTCTTGAGGTCCCTTCCAGTCCTATGATTTTATGATTCTATGAAAGAAAGGGTAGGAACAAACTGTCAGTGTTCCTCCAAGCAGGTCCTCCAAGGATCGGTACTGTGACCTGTGCTGTTCAACATTTTCATAAATGATCTGGAAAAGGGGGTGAACAGTAAGGTAGTAAAGTTTGCAGCGGATACTGAATTACTCAAGATAGTTAAGTCCAAAGCAGACTGCGAAGAGTTACAAAGGTATCTCTCAAAACTGGATACCTGAGTGACAAAAAGGCAGATGAAATTCAATGTAGGTAAGTGCAAAGTAATGCACATTGGAAAAATAATCCCAACTATGCATACAAAATGATGCGTTCTAAAGTAGCTGTTACTACCCAAGAAAGAGATCTTAGAGTCATAAGGGATAATTCTCTGAAAAAAATCTGCTGAATGTGCAGCTGCAGTCAAAAAAGCTAACAATGTTAGGAACCATTAGGAAAGAGATAGATAATAAGACAGAAAATATCATAACACTACTGTATAAATCGATAGTACACCCACATGTTGAATATTGCGTTCAGTTCTGATTGCGCCATCTCGAAAAAGACATATTAGAATTGGACATGGTGCAGAGAAGGACAACAAAAAATATGAAGGTTATGGAACATATGAGGAGTGATTAAGAAGACTGGGACTGTTCAACTTGGAAAATAGCTCTCTGAGGGGGAAAATGATAGAGGTCTATAACGTCATGAGTGGCGTGGAGAAAGTGAACAGGGAAGTGTTATGTACACCTTCACTTAACACAAGAACCAGGGGTCACCCAATCAAATTACTAAGCAGCAGGTTTAAAACAAACAAAAGGAAGTATTTTTTCACACACTGCACAGTCAACATGTGGAACTCATTGCTGGGGATGTTGTGGAGGCCAAAAGTAAAACTAGTTTCAAAAAAGAATTAGAGAAGTTCATAGGCCCATCAATGGCAATTAGCCAAGATGATCAGCGATGCAACCCCATGCTCCAGCTGTCCCTAAACCTCCGACTGCTGTAATTGGGCCTGGATGACAGGGGATGGATCACTTGATAACTGCACTGGTCTGTTCATTCCCTCTGACGCATCTGGCACAATCCACCGTTGGAAGACAGGTGGCTGGACTAGATGGATCATTGGTCTGACCCAATCTGGCCACTCTTAGGTTCTTCTGTTCTGTTCTTACGAACTGTGAAACTGAAGAATGTCAGCCAGGAGACTAACTGCCAAGGGAATTCTGATTGCTGGTGCCAGTGCAAGAGACGCAGTTCACATGTGCTCTGCAAGTGACCAAGGCCAGGCAGACACAGTAGAGAAGGCCTGCAGTGGCTCATGGGGGTAACTGGATGTTACATAGCACATCTCAAGGCTGGTGCTGAACACAGCCAGGTTTTTTTCATGGCCGAAGATTTAATTAATAACCGTACACACGAAGGTTAATGCTCGATTGTCATTAAAGAAGGCAGGGAAATTGCTTTTCTCTTTTAACCATTTTCTTTAATGATGGAAATATTAACAAGGTTCTAACAAGCGCATCAGTGTTGAGGCAGGCGGGTCCAATGGTTAAGGGATCTGGGAAACTGGATTCAATGTGTGAGCTTGGGTCAGGCACTTGGTGTCTCTGGGCCTCAGTCCCCCATCTACAAATGGGGCTATTAGCGCCGCAAGGCGGTTGTGAGGATAAATGCTTTAAAGACAGTGAGGCACGAGGGTAAGGGAGGTTATAGGAGGGTTAAGGATTCTTAGCTGACTCACAAAGCTGTACATTCTGCCATATCAATTTCCCCACCCAAATTCAGAGAAGAACGACAATGGGAGAAGGAAAAATGAAAACCAGACAGACAGCTACTGGCTGGGAGAGTGTGTACAAAAATCTGGTGGGTATAAAGACTAAAGCAGGAGAAGAATTATTTCTAGAGGCCCCACGAATAAAATCTTTGCCTTACTGAGGTCAGTTGGAGTTTGGATGGTGTCAGGGTTCCACCCCAGGAGGGAAGAAGTAGGAACAAGATTCATTTAAAGGAAAAGAACATTTAGGTTGAATATCAGGACAAATGGCCTCACATGGAGTTGTCTCAGGCTGTGGACCAGCCCTAGGAGCCTCACTTATTGGGACACTTAGAAATAGAATAAATCCCTACACAGTGTACTGTAGGGACTGCCCTGCCCAGGCCACAGGGAGAAGAGTTGGATGATCTAAGGAGGCAGGGCTGCAGCTGGAAGTGGGTTTAGGGGCGCAGAGGCTGTCTCTCCTAGAAGAAGGGGTGGGTTGAGAATACAGCCTTCGGCACATGCTGTAGTCTAGAGACCAGGACCCCATAATTCTATCCTCTTCTTCACATACTTCATTCTTATGGGGCTACTCCTCTTGCACTCTTCCATAATGCTGGGCACTGGGTCACAGAATCATAGACTATCAGGGTTGGAAGGGACCCCTGGAGGTGTCTAGTCCAATCCCCTGCTCAAAGCAGGACCAAACCCAACTAAATCATCCCAGCCAGGGCTTTGTCAAGCTTGACCTTAAAAACCTCTAAGGAAGGAGATTCCACCACCTCCCTAGATAACCCATTCCAGTGCTTCACCACCCTCCTAGTGAAAAAGTGTTTCCTAATATCCAACCTAAACCTCTCCCACTGCAACTTGAGACCATTACTCCTTGTTCTGTCATTTGGTACCACTGAGAACAGTCTAGATGCATCCTCTTTGGAACCCCCTTTCAGGTAGTTGAAAGCAGCTATCAAATCCCCCCTCATTCTTCTCTTCTGCAGACTAAACAATCCCAGTTCCCTCAGCCTCTTCTCATAAGTCATATGCTCCAGCCTCCTAATCATTTTTGTTGCCCTCCGCTGGACACTTTCCAATTTTTCCACATCCTTCTTGTAGTGTGGGGCCCAAAACTGGACACAGTACTCCAGATGAGGCCTCACCAATGCCGAGTAGAGGGGAATGATCATGTTCCTCAATCTGCTGGCAATGCCCCTACTTACACAGCCCAAAATGCCATTAGCCTTCTTGGCAACAAGGGCACACTGTTGACTCATATCCAGCTTCTTGTCCACTGTAACCCCTAGGTCCTTTTCTGTAGAACTGTTGCCTAGCCACTAGGTCCCTTGTCTCTAGCAGTGGATGGGATTCTTCCATCCTAAGTGCAGGCCTCTGCACTTGTCCTTGTTGAACCTCATCAGATTTCTTTTGGCCCAATCCTCTAATTTGTCTAGGTCCCTCTGTATCTTATCCCTACCCTCCAGCATATCTACCACTCTTCCCAGTTTAGTGTCATGTGCAAACTTGCTGAGAGTGCAGTCCACGCCATCCTCCAGATCATTAATGAAGATATTGAACAAAACTGGCCCCAGGACTGACCCTTGGGGCACTCCACTTGATACCGGCTGCCAACTAGTCATGGAGCCATTGATCACCAGCCGTTGAGCCCGACGATCTAGCCAACTTTCTATTCATCTTATAGTCCATTCATCCAGCCCATACTTCTTTAACTTGTCATCAAGAATACGGTGGGAGATCATATTAAAAGCTTTGCTAAAGTCAAGGAATAACACATCCACTGCTTTTCCCTCATCCACAGAGCCAGTTATCTCATCATAGAAGGCAATTAGGTTGGTCAGGCATGACTTGCCCTCGGTGAATCCATGCTGACTGTTCCTGATCACTTTCCTCCCCTCTAAGTGCTTCAGAATTGATCCCTTGAGGACCTGCTCCATGATTTTTGCAGGGACTGAGGTGAGGCTGACTGGCCTTTTTTAAAGATGGGCACTACATTAGCCTTTTTCTAGTCATCTGGGATCTCCCCTGGTCGCCATGAGTTTTCAAAGATAATGGCCAATGGCTCTGCAATTACATCTGCTAACTCCTTTAGCACCCTCGGATGCAGTGCATCCAGCCCCATGGGCTTGTGGTCAACCTACTACCTGCAGAGTCATAGATTTAAAGGACAGAAGGGACCATTAGGATCATCTAACCTGCCCTTCTGGAGAAGACAGGCCAGAGAATTTCATTGCAGGAGTCCTGCATCCAGCCTCAGAACTTGTGAATGACCTAGAACCGGTCTGTCAGAAAGACACATCCAATCTCCACATAAAGATCAGAGAAATCCATATTTTGGAAACACATATTAGCCAGGTGAAGGCGCTGAAATGCTTCTCATGTTGATAACAGTAAATTGTTGGACACAGTGGCACATAACCATTCCACTGAGCACTAGACAACAGGGTAGACCCTGGACAAAGACTGTGCTTTGTTATGAAATGATGTTAAACGCTCTAAAATAATAAGTAGCTGTTACGTTTTCCTGTAAAAAAGGCCATTAAGGTTGCGAGTTGCATAACATTGCTATCAAAGGAAATGGGTGATAAAGAAGTTATTTTTTTCCAATAAATATTTTGTAGGTGATGTATGTAAGGGTATCAATTATTTATTTCCCTATCTGGTGGCGATGTGCACTTTAATAAAATGCAGAAATAAAGGCTGAACAATAAATGCAATTGATTTTATGACCAATATGAAGAATAGATTGGCTCTAATGTCTTCTTGTAGTATTTTGTCTTGTTTTATGTGGAAATCTAAAGTCTAATAGGTTTTTAAAAAAAATAATCTAAAATACTTAGGGATAAGGATAAATCTTATTAATTCAATGTTCCTTATTTTCCATATGCAGATGTATAAGGATTATCATTAGCCCCTCGTTCATCTGGCTCATATCATGTTCATTTATTCTCTATTTTCATAAACATTTGCAAATATTAATAATTTAGAAAATATATTTCATTTTGGTGTAATGAATATGTGCAGGCCTAATAAACATGCAGTTTAAATAGCGAGTTTGCCTACTAGCTGTTAAAGATATTTTGATCGCTTTGTTGTCATTCAAAAGCAAGAGCAGTTTCTAACCTTGGTTATGCTGGAGTAGCTACTGCAGTTAGTGAATTTACCCCTGATTTACCCCAGTGCAGGGTTTGGCCCAGCAGTTGAGTGCAGCTCTATGGGTACCATGAATGAAATATCAGAGGGGTAGCCGTGTTAGTCTGGTTCTGTAGAAGCAGCAAAGAATATAAGGTGCCACAGGATTCTATGAATGAAATACTTTGGGATGCAAGGTGTTGCATAAGTGTATGTAACACATCCCAACAGGATCGCCTGCTTCAGAGGTTCTCAGACTCTCTCTACCCAAGACCTTCAGATGAGCTGGGGTTCCTTGGACAACTTCTAGCTATTCCTGAAAACATTTGCAAAGACCCAAATTTGACAGATCTTAGAATGATTCAGGATTTGTTTGGAAATCTATTATGAAAGTTTGTTATTTGCCAGTCATTACTTTTCTGCTTAAAACTAATAAACCATCTCGTCCGGGAGCACTAGCAGTGCCACACGATCAGTCACACAGCACAACTCACAAGCAGTGCCACACAATCAGTCACACGGCACAACCCACAAGCAGTGCCACGTGATGAGTCACACAGCACAACCCACAAGCAGTGCCACGTGATGAGTCACACAGCACAACTCACAAGCAGTGCCACACAATCAGTCACACGGCACAACCCACAAGCAGTGCCACGTGATGAATCACACAGCACAACTCACAAGCAGTGACCATTCAGATGGAATCAATGGCAAACACCCTACCGGTTGGATGCTGTTCATCCAAACTCTCCGATTAATAGCTGTGATTCACAAGTGCACTCCCAGATTCCAAGGCCAGAATGGACCATTGGGATCATCTAGTCCAGGGGTGACCAACCTGAGCCTGAGAAGGATCCAGAATTTACCAATGTACATTGCCAAAGAGCCACAGTCATACGTCAGCAGCCCACTGATCAGCGCCTCCCCCTCCCTCCCCACATCTCCAGTCACCTGTTTCGTGCTCTGTGGGGAGGGGGCAGGAGCTAGGGCATGGCAGGCTCAGGAGAGGGGGTGGAGTGGGGGCAGGGCCAGGGGTTGAGCAGTGAGCACCCCCCGGCACACTGGAAAGTTGGTGCCTGTAGCTCCAGCCCCGGAGTCGGTGCCTACACAGGGAGCCGCATGTTAACCTCTGAAGAGCCGCATGTGGCTCCGGAGCCCAGGTTGGCCACTCCTGGTCTAGTCTGACCTCCTTGATAGCACAGGCCAGAAACCTGTCCCCAAAATCATTCCTAGAGCAGATCTGTTCGAAAAACATCCCGTCTTGATTTAAAAATGGCAGAAATTAGGGTCATGTTAAGAACAATTTGCCCACCAGAAAGGGCTGGATTCACAGGCTGCATTACCAGCTCTAGGAGCATGGAATTATTACTTCAACATTTTTCCAGGGGTGCTCCTCCTTTGAGGATCACAGACAATAATGGAGTTTTTTCCTCACTGCAGCACTGTGCAGTAGGGCACTGCTATTAGCTCCATTTTATAGGTGAGGCCCAGAGAGATTGAAGTGACTTTCCTCAGGTCACCAGAGTCACTAGCAAAGGTGGGAATTGAGTGCCGATTTCCTGAGTCTCTGGCCACTCACTTGGCCACAAGGCCAGCTTTCCTCACAGCTTTCCTCACAAGGCCAGCTTTCCTCACACCTCCGTCAGCTCAACCGTAATTAGAACATAATGGAGTGTGCGAGAGATGCGCAGAACCTCTTTGAAACAGGCTTTGTTTGCAATCATTTACTGCAGCCAGGATAGTAGAGGTAGAGGCAGGCGTCCAAGGAGAGTAAGCTCCCCTGCTGAGTGTGGGTGATACTGTGATGGGATCCCAGGGGTAAAACCTGGAACTGGGGTACCACTGTGTCCCCTTAGCTCTCCAGCCTGGGCTGTCTCTCGTAATGCTTTGCTGGTGACAAACAGCAAACCCCTCCAGGTGCTGTTATCACTCAGCATAACAGCATGTGGAGTCCCTAGATTGCATGAATGCTCTCAGAGCCACTCATGAATCACACAGAGAAAGGCACCAGCCTTACACCCCAGAGCTGTACTGTCTTGCCCTGGTCAGAAGCCTGACCAGTGGACATTTATTACCCACTCCGCCCCTCCCTCAATGCAGAGAGGAGATGCACAAGCCTTCGTAACCTGTGCTGAGATTTCCCAAGCACGTCAACCAAAACACACTGTTTAGGTAAAATATAAAGCAGGTTTATTAACTACAGAAAGATCGATTTTGAGTGATTATAAGTGGTGGGCATAAAATGCCAGAGATAGTCACCAAAGAAAATAAAAGACAAGCGCACAACCTAAATCTTAAATCTTATTACACTAGGCAGCATTTAGATCATAATACACAGACTTCTCCCTTAAATCTGGGCCAGTCTCCTCAGTTGAAGTCTTCTGTCTTTCCAGTGTTCTTGTTGCTCCCAGCGTACATGGGGGAGGAGAAAGGCCAAGGCATGGTGCCACTGTCCCTTATTTCATACCCTCAGTCCATGTGCCTGGAAGACACGTGCCCGGACATGTCCTGATGGGCTTTCCTGAGTCACAGGGTTGAGCAACCCCCTTGGTGGTCTTGTCCAACTGAGTCATAGAGCTGAGCAGTCCCCATTGTGTGGTGCTTGCACAACTGTCATTGAATTGTAAATCCCTGGATGACAATGCCCCGGCTGATTAATAGTCGCTTAATACCCTCCTGGGAGTGGTTAGCAGTAGAGACTCTCAAATTTACAGCATATTTAAGTCACAACCATACAGCAAAATCTCATAACATCATACACACGAATGATATACATATTTGGACAGAACAATGGGTTTCAGCAGATCTCGGCCTTTCATAAGATCTCTCACATGACATGCTTTGTATGAAATATCACACCCATGTATGAATTATGAATATGGGGGCTATTTTGAGGGACAGTGTGTCACAGACACCACAGCTACTTCAGTGCAGGGGGTGGGGAAGCCTGGAAAGCATGGGGAAGGTCTGAGATGGCTTCACTGCCCCCTGGAAAGGCTGCTCAGCGGGAGGGACCTACGCCAGGCACTTCCTATCCTATCCAGGTTAGTTCTGAGGATCGATTTAGTGTAGGAGATTTACTGACATTTAAAAGCTGCATCAGTCGGCTGTCTGGTAGCAGAGAAGCAGAGAGCTGTCAGCACTGCCCTGCTAAGATATACTGGCTTGCTCTTTAGCCAGACCTCAGGGGAATGCATCAACTAATGAACTCAATGATTAAAAACTTCCACCTGCCTCAGAAGAGGGACAGGGCAGCTGATGATGAACATATCTTGGGGACAGCAGCCTGCTAGAGAGGAGAGGCCGACCATTAGCTGGACCATTGCAAGCGGTGCACAGAGGTTCCCATTGCCATCATGACTAGGGATGGGCAATGGTGAGTTTGGGCCAGGCCAGTTGCCACCAGGCCTCCGAGCTAGCATGCCACAATGCTGACCATGAAGGCCAGGGGATCCGTCCTACCGACTGGGGGGAATTCACAAGGTGTAGCCCGTTCGGTGCTTGGAGTCCATCTGAGAAGACCAATGTAGCTACTATGTTGAAAAAGGCCAATTATTTTCCATGGGATGTTTTTAAAAAATATTTCTTTCAAGATTTCCCATGAAAATTGTAGCTGGTTTTCAATGGAAAACAATGGAACCTGAAAAAAAATACTGTCTTTAATAGCCACTTTTAGCAAAAACCTTGGGGTTTGGGTAAACAACTCAACAACTTTACTTGTCCTAGAAATGGTTTCAGTGTCCTGGTTTGCACTGAAAAACCAGAAACTTTCAACCAAAAGGAAAACGTCCAATTTGTCCCTTGAAAAATGTTTTGATGCAAAATGCCAATCCTCTCTGCAACGTGTCCACTAGGGGTTGGACTTAGATACCACCACTCATTTTACCTATGTCACCAAAACCCCCTCAAACAGCCATGGTGATGCAGTGAGCTGGGCCAGAGGAGAGCCAGTGACTGAGAGATGGAAAGCACCATTTCATGTTCCGAGTTCCCTCAGCCTGAAATTCAGGTCCAACATGTCTCCTGTTGGTTAGCCAAAGATCACACCCTAAATCAGTGCGCACTTGTGCATAAATTACAATGTGAACTGACAGCAAAGGTGAGTGCTCATAACTCACCTATATTCCCAGATTGAGCTGCAAACTAGGAGCTGATCTTTGCTAAATTGCATTTGTTTTCCATTCTACGGTTGCCTTTTTTCTTCCTAAAGACATAATTTCCTTGCTATATAGCTGCAGGAGCCCGTTACAGAAAGCTAATTTGGAGAAGAAAGAGGAGCCAGTTAATTGATTGAAAATGTCATCTGCTTGGGATCTTTCTTGCATGCAGAAATTAAGATAAATATTCTGTGTATCTGATGTTGAATGAGACCATTTAATACTAAGCCAATAACGGATGATGCCTGCATAAGGAGAGCAGGGTGTTCATGTGTGGTACCGTACTGAGAACAGATTGAATGAAATAACTAAGTTTAAACAGTCAGAATCAATATTGAGGAGGTGTCCTTTAGATTGAAGCTATTTAACTGCAGCCAGATAACATCAAGGTTAAAAAGAAATTACACAGAAGCAGGAAAAAGACACAGGGACGTGAATGTTAAGGTCTTTTTATTGGCACAAATGTAAGTTTATACCATGGCTAGACGGTAGGTGATCAAATGACCTGCAGCTGAATTCCTGCCTGTATCCTGTGTAACAACGTCCTGTGAAGGGCGAATGGTCCATAATTCACTCTGCTGGAGTGATCCCAGTGGAGAGGGAGGTGGAGGATTTCAGGGACCTGCCATGAGCCCCAGATGTGGCAGCTCCAGAGGGAGCTTCGCCTAGAGGTTGACCTGCAGCTTTCTTGCCCTGCAAAGGGCTGATAGGAGGCAGAAAGCACAACTCACTTTCCCTGGCTAAAAATTAATCTGCCAGTGACCCCAGAGCAGCACTGTTAAGGTTGTTGCTCACACAACATGCTCAATCTGATGGGTTTAGGGAAAACATTACTCACTCTCCAAACAGATGGTGTGGCTGCATCCGCCTGGAGCAGGGAGAGATCCAGTCTCGCCTGGGGTGTCCACATGGGCAGCACCAGTTCTGCCAAGTCAGCTGCTGGATCTTGCTTCCCTGGCCATGCCGCCGCTCACTCCTGTTTTTGTCAAAATGCACAGCAGGCCTGGACCTTCGTGTCCTGCCACCTCGACTCCATTAGCCCCGCCCCTTTGGCTCCACCCATTGTGGACACCATTACAGAATACTTTGTCGATATCTAGCCCTGAAACCCTTCGGTCGCCCGTGGATCTGAACGATATTTTCAGCACAATCTAACTGCAACCGTGCTGAGGAGCCGCACTGCAGATAAGGAGCTGCCAGCATTTTCATTAGGCCTGAAAGTCCACTCTTGCTGAGAGAGGGAGCAACAGGATAAGTGCCGCAGAACCAGCTGCAATATCTCTCTTGGAAGACTAGCTAGCGAGCTAATGGTGCTTCTGGCGGTGCACCCGTGGACGGCTGGTCCCTTTGTCTCCAAGGTGCAGCATGATCAGAAGGAGCAGACTCCACTGAGTTGGTCTGGCACTACTGCCCCCTTTCCTGGGCAGCTACTTCCTGCAGAGGTGGGGAAGCACGTCAGATCCCAGGCAGAGTTTATATTACGATACTATTCCTCCGTGCCCAGGTGGTACCTGATGAGGTGCCCTAGGGTTCACAGGTAAAGGGGGAAATGGAGCTGGCCCTAAGCCCCAAGTCAGATTCGAAGGAGATCAGGATCATTTAGGGTGATTGTGACAAGGCGCTATACTCCCCTCAGGGGATGCCTCCCCTGGCCGTTCTGAGGATTAGCTCACCAGGTCGACACCCCTTCCCACGGTTGCACACCATCTCTCTGCCTCTCCCACTGAGTCTGCAGCCCACCTCTCGCAGCACGAGCTGCTGCTGTCTCTTCAAGACTCAGCCCTCCAGCCAGGTCACTCAGCGCATTTCCCCCTTTCGGGGAAGCAAAGTTTTCCAAAGTCTCTCTCCATACTAGCTGTCTCAGGCAGTCTTCCCATTCACTGCCCCATGATGCCACTCCCTCAGTGGCAGGGAGGGAAACCCAGGCCTGCCCTCTACTCCAGATTCCAGCCCAGGGACCTTCTAATCAGCAATCAAGGTCTGTTCCCTCCTAGTCCTCACGACCTTTCCCTGAGCCCTGTTCTACCATCTAACACCCCCCTGGGACTTGCCAGCCCAAACTCACCTCCCGTCTCCCAGGGAATGACCACTGCCTATTTCCCAGCTGCCCCTTCTGCAGCCCATTTCCTGTCTTTGTAAGTCCAGTGCAGCTGGTTCCTCCCCAGCTGGGTTCCCTGCCTCAGGCAGGGGATTGCTTAGCCACCTGATTCCTCTCAGCAGTGGCCTGTTGGGTTAAATAGCCCCCTTCTCAACCTCCCTTAACCCTTTCAGGGCAAGGGAGAATCATAGAATCTCAAGGTTGGAAGGGACCTCAGGAGCTCATCTAATCCAACTCCCTCCTCAAAGCAGGACCAATCCCCAGACAGATTTTTGCCCCAATCCCTAAATGGCCTCCTCAAGGATTGAACTCACAACCCTGGGTTTAGCAGGCCAATGCTCAAACCACTGAGCTAGCCCTCCCCCATCACAGAGATATTTAGGGACTGTGAGTTTCCTGTATACATTTTTATAGGCCATCATGAAAATTAGCTGGTGCGACTGTGATGCTTTGGGGGTTCACCCAGACCGGTAAGGGGCTCTGTACCCCTGGGTGCCCTGTGCTGTGCCACTTTGGCTTACAGGCCTGACACAGCTGCCTGCTCACAGCATGATGGCCTCACCTTGGCTTCCCCCAGCCTGGTTACTCCTTGCACAATGACACCAGCAGCCCTTCCAATCTCGAGTCTCCCAAAAGCACCTGCCCTGCCGTGCCCAGTCCCTCTACCTAGACCCTCACAGAAGTGATTCAATTTCCTGCCTCCAAAAAGCCAGAGCACACACCAGCCTGGTAGCCTGACTGGGATTTTACTCTTCAGTTTAACACACATCACTGAGCTGGTTTTGTAATAAAACAAGAACAAGTTTATTACCAAGGAACAGAGGTTTACGTGATAATAAGTAAGAACAAAAGAGACAGGTATTGGGTGCAAGTAAAACCAAACCAAACCTGCTTTCTAGTGACTAAAACTTCATTTCGGTGAGTTATAATCTTCGTTCATGAAGCTTTTCCACCTATAGTCAGTTCTCAGCTCCAGTAGAACCTCAGAGTTCTGAACAGCTTGGGAACGGAGGTTGTGTGTAACTCTGAAATGTTCGTAACTCTGAACAAAACATTATGGTTGTTCTCTCAAAACATTGACCATTGAACATTGATTTAATGCAGCTTTGAAACTTTACTGTGCAGAAGAAAAATACTGCTTTTAACCCTCTTAATTTAAATGAGAGAAGCACAGAAAGTTTCTTTACCTCAATGTAGCAGGGTGACCCCCCGCTCCAGCCTGGAAGGGGTTGGAAAAGCCCTGCAGAGGGCTGGGGCTGGGCAAGGTAAAACCCTGGCTGATTGGAGGAAGTGGCTGCAGCTGGGGCCACGCCCCAAACTGAGCAACAGGGCCTTAGAAGAAGGCCTGGGAAGCCAGAAGGATCAGTCTCCCTCTGTTTGTAGTGGGAGATGGGCCTGGCTGCAGGGAGCTAGAGACAGGGTACCTGACTGGAGCAGGGCCTAGCAGAAGGCCAAGAGGTCCTGGGAGTTGCAGAGGGCAGCCCAGGGGTAGGCCAAGGCAGCAGGTCCAAACCCTCCTTGCCAGTGCTGAATGGCTGATACTGCAGTCGGCCCCAGGGAACAGGGGCTAGATGGAGACTTGGCAGTAGCCAAAACTGGGGCAAAGTGGGGATAGTGGGTTGGGGGGAGACCCTAAGACTGAGGGGTTACTGCCAGGGGCAGCACCCCAGGTAAAAGGGCACCGGGTCCAGGGAGGGACACGGGGGCTAGGGGCCAGGTGGATCACTGGCCTCCAGAGGGCGCTCTGGAGCTGGAACCGAGCTAATTCCCAGAAGTCACCAGCAGGAGGCGCCGTAGGGGTGAGTACGCCCGTCTACACTCAACAAATCTTATTTTTTGAAAGTTTCCCTTTACGTTTTTAGTAACTTACATTTAACACAGTACTGTACTGGATTTGCGCTTTTTTTTTTTGTCTCCGCTGCTGCCTGGTTGTGTACTTCCGGTTCCAAAGGAGGTGTGTGGTTGACTGGTCAGTTCGTAACTCTGGTGCTCATAACTCTGAGGTTCTACTGTACTCTCGTTTCCCAGGCCAAGAAGATCCATTTTTCAAGGACTTAGAGTGCTGCTCCCCTTTGTGCTCTATATGACGGGTCTCCCAAAAGCTTTCAGCAGGACCTTAGATCCTCAAAATGCATCTTTGTTTTCAAAGTCAGGACGCCCTGCTGGGGGCATAGCTTTCTGTGTCCCCCAGGGAGCCAACATCATGCTAATTTTTGCAGTCTCCTCTGATTTTGCATTGCAAATGGTCTTCCTGTAATCCCCGATGCAATGAAGAGCCCATTGTTCTTGACTATGCCTGGACTGATTTGCGATTGAGCACAAGAGCCTCTGGCCATTCTCCTTTGTCTGGGAAAAAAACCCTATTTTGACTTCTTGGTCTGTTTTCAAACTCCACTATCCATAATTTCACAAGTAGTGTCGTTACATACATTTCACAGTGATACTAATGACCAGCGGCTTATTAGTTTTCTAATGATATGTTACGTGCCATCTTTTAAATGACTATCATGATACAGTTCTGCGGTTACCTAGAATCCTACTTTCAATGTCTCCAACTCAAGGAATATTTCCAACACACCACTGAAAAGCACACTAACACACAGGAAGCTTCCTACCAACACTACAAAAAGAAGGATTCTGTGTAGCCTCCTCCTGAAGGTCGAAACAACAGACTGGACTCCTACATAGAGTGCTTCCGTCAACGTGCACGAGCTGAAATTGTGGAAAAGCAGCATCACTTGTCCCATAACCTCAGCCATGCAGAACACAACACCATCCACAGCCTCAGAAACAACTCTGACATCATAATAAAAAAGGCTGACAAAGGAGGTGCTGTAGTCATCATGAATAGGCCGGAATATGAACAAGAGACTTCTAGACAACTCTCTGACACCACATTCTACAAGCCATTACACGCTGACCCCACTGGGGATTACCAAAAGAAACTACACCATCTGCTCAAGAAACTCCCTAAAGAAGCACAGGAACAAATCTACTCTGACACACCCCTAGAACCCCGACCAGGGGTATTCTATCTGCTACTCAAAATCGATAAACCTGGAATCCTGGATGCCCCATCATCTCAAGCATAGGCACTCTCACAGCAGGGTTATCTGTCTATGTAGACTCTCTCCTCAGGCCCTACGCTACCAGCACTCCCAGCTATCTTTGAGACACCATTGACTTCCTGAGGAAACTACAATCCATTGGTGATCTTCCTGAAAACACCATCCTAGCCACTATGGATGTAGAAGCCCTCTACACCAACATTCCACACAAAGATGGACTACAAGCTATCAGGAACAATATCTCCAATAATGTTATGGAAAACCTGGTGGCTGAACTTTGTGACTTTGTCCTCACCCACAACTATTTCAGATTTGGGGACAATTTATACCTTCAAGTCAGCGGGATTGCTATGGGTATCTGCATGGCCCCTCAGTATGCCAACATCTTTATGGCTGACTTAGAACAACGCTTCCTCAGCTCTCGTTCCCTAATGTCCCTACTCTACTTGCACTACATTGATGATATCTTCATCATATGGACCCATGGGAAGGAGGCCCTTGAGGAATTCTACCAAGATTTCAATTATTTCCACCCTACCATCAACCTCAGCCTCGACCAGTCCACACAAGAGGTCCACTTCCTAGACACTACAGTGCTAATACACAATGGTCACATAAACACCACCCTATACCGGAAACCTACTGACCGCTATACTTACCTACATGCCTCCAGCTTTCATCCAGATCACATCACATGATCCACTGTCTACAGCCAAGCTCTAAGATACAACCACATTTGCTCCGATCCGTCAAACAGACAAACACCTACAGAATCTCTATCAAACATTCTTAAAACTGCATTACCCACCTGGTGAAGTGAAGAAACAGACGGACAGAGCCAGAAGGGTAGCCAGAAGTCACCCACTACAAGACAGGGCCAACAAAGAAAGTAACAGACTGCCACTAGCCATCACCTACAACCCCCAACTAAAATCTCTCCAGCGCATCATCAAGGATCTACAACCAATCCTGAAGTATGATCCTTCACTCTCACAGACCTTGGGAGACATACCAGTCCTCGCCTACAGACAGCCCCCCAACCTGAAGCAAATACTCACCAGCAACTACACACCACACAACAAATACACCAACCCAGGAACCAAACCCTGCTAGAAACCCCGGTGCCAACTCTGTCCACATATCTATTCAAGGGACACCATTGAAGGACCTAACCACATCAGCCACACCATCCGGGGCTCGTTCACCTGCACATCCACCAATGTGATATATGCCATCATGTGCCAGCAGTGCCCCTCTGCCATGTACATTGGCCAAACCAGACAGTCTCTACACAACAGAATAAATGAACACAAATCTGACATCAGGAATCATAACATTCAAAAACCAGTAAGAGAACACTTCAATCTCACTGGTCACTCAATAACAGACCTAAAAGTGGCAATTCTTCAACAAAAAAACTTCAAAAACAGACTCCAACATGAAGCTGCAGAACTGGAATTAATTTGCAAACTGGACATCATCTGATTAGGCCTGAATAAAGACTGTAAGTGGTTGGGTCATTACAAAACCTAAACTTAATTTCCCCAATACTAATTTCTCCCTACTGTTACTCTCACCTTCTTGTCAACTGTCAGTAATGGGCCACTCTCTTACCACTTCAAAAGTTATTTTTCCTCCCTTGGTATCCTGCTATTAATTGATTTATCTCATTAGACTGACCTCACACTTGGTAAAGCATGTATTTATACCTGCTCCTGTATTTTTCACTTCATTCATCTGATGAAGTGGGTTCTAGCCCACAAAAGTTTATGCCCAAATAAATGTGTTAGTCTCTAAGGTGCCACAAGGACTCCTTGTTGTTTTTATCAAGACAAGAGTGTGTGAGGTGTATTGAGTTGGTCTGGCCAGCTGAGTTTCTCTGTTACATACAAAGAAGTCCTTGGCATCTGGCATCAGCGGTGCTCTTGGGGTCACAGGAACAGCCACTCACGCCCAGGAAAGGAAATCGGAGAGCAAAGCCATTCAATCACTTCCCAGCCCAGCCTCAGTGTATGACGCCCCCCATCCCCCCCCAAAGTGCTCTGCCATGCCCGCTTGGCGGTGCGTGGGGAGGGGGAGGGGGAGGGGCTGGGAGTTCAGTTTCATGCCAGAGGGCAATAGAGAGCATGCCCAGAACTGATGTGCCTGTGTTTGGAGGTAGATAGAGAAGTACAGGATGGAGTAAGGAGGAAGCAGTGATGTGGCTACAAGAAAGCGAGAGAAGTCCTCCTTCCAGGGGCCTCAGCTCATCACCACCTCAATGCTCCATTAGCTTGGTACCCCCCCTCACATGGCCCTGAATGGGTCGAATCCCCACCCTCCCATGTCAGCCTGTCTGTAGTCACTGCTGGGATTTATTGTATATGTGGGCATGTGCTGAGATATCAGAATAATTTACAATGTGGTGCTGCATCATGGCCTGTACATACCTACACAGGGAGAAGATTTCTGATAGTAGGGGGCTTTTTTATCCAGAAGGCAAAGGCAGAATGAGATTCAATGGCTGGGAGATGAAGCAAGAGAAATTCAGACTGGAAATAAGATGCAATTGAAGATGGTGTTTATTTAATTGGAGCAACCTACCAAGGGACATGGTGGATTCTCCATCACTTGGAGTCTTTAACTCACTATTGGGTGTCTCTTCCTGAGATGCAATTTAGCCACCAGTATGGACTCAATACTGGGATCACTGGGAAGAATTCTCTGGCCTATTATGCAGGAGGCCAGACTAGATGATCATAATGGTCCCTTCTGGCTTTATAATCTATGAACCTGTGAATAAGAGAGACGAAGGCCCGTCCTGCTGACCTGTAATGCTGAGGGGAGTTCTATAATATTGATGCTGAGACTTCTGTCATTACTAATAATCATCAGTCAGACTTGTACTTCCAAATGCTCTGCAAATGTTCACTTGTTAAAAGAGCTGGGTGGAATAGCTGTAGCAAACTTTTGTGGCTGCAATTTGCCAGTTTTTTGTTTTAGTGACTACCATAAAATAACAATTCTTTCATAGAATCATAGAAGATTAGGATTGGAAGGGACCTCAGGAGGTCATCTAGGCCAAGCCCCTGCTCAAAGCAGGATCAACTCCAACTAAATCATCCCAGCCAGGACTTTGTCAAGCTGGGCCTTAAAAACCTCTAAGGAAGGAGATTCCACCACCTCCCTAGGTAACCCATTCCAGTGCTTGCTTTTCCCACCCCAAAAAAGCACTCACTATAAAATAAGTGAAAGGGCGGGTGAAATACTGGCCGGGTGAGGCCACAGTGTGACAGTATGGGGAGAAGACAGCAGGGCCTCTACAATTCTCTAGTGGGCTAAGTACAGGTTGGGAGTTGAAGCCACATTAGTTCTTCCACTGGTTAACCTTAATGATCCTTTCTGTGGTCATCCGCACAGCGTCCAGTTTGCCAGAAGTCGGTTACCTTGCACCACTACCTCTGATGTCACAATCTCACCTGAGAGGAGGGGGATGACTGGCTGATTTAACCTCTGGCTTGATCTGCAAGCATCTACCAAGAGAAGAGATTTCTGATAGTAGAGAGATCTTTAGTCTTGCAGAAAAAGGCAGAATGAGATCTGCTGGCTGCAAGCTGAAGTTAACCAAATAACTAGAAATAAGGTGAAATTTTTAAGTGAGGTTTTTTAGCCACTGGAACAACTTACTAAGGGAAGTGATGGATTCTTCCTCAACCTCTCTGTTCTATCCACCACACCATCAACAGAGACTTCTATAGCCTGAAACCAGAGAAGAGCCAGAGACTTCACGCAAGCCACTAGATATATTACCAGGATATTTGATGTGGAAGGAGCCCAGAAATTATGATGAAAGTTTTCAATACAAACCCTAAAATAGATAGATAGATACAGTGAGGGATGGAGGAATCTCCTTCCCTGAAATGCACCAAGCACAGGTATTATCACTGTATTCCCTGGAGTGTTGAAGGACAGAGCATTTTGAAGCAAATTGCATTCTAGTCTATACTTGAGAGCAAGGGACTTAGGTTTTGGGACGTTTTTAGGTTTTGGGACGTTCCCGAAGCAAGAGCTGTACGTTTGGTTCTGACTGATCAGATCAGCAGAACTAGCCAACAACAACAAAACCTAAATCTTTTGATACCCGATGACATCCAAACACCCTCCGTACAGAACGGAAGGAATAATTCTGAACAAATACCATGGAATCTGAAAGCCCGAGTGAGCGGCAGCTTATTGGAGATGCGGGATAACAGGCAATCTCACCCGCACAGGCCTGAAGGAGAGCACGCAGAGAGTGAAAGAAGGAATGTTTTAGAAAACACGTAGGCACCAGATGAGCCAGGGATCAAGCCGTAGGCAGGAACTACAATGAGAAGAGGTAACGCTGCAGCTCAGGGGACCCTTTGCTTAATGCCAATGACTCATGCCTAGCAACAGGAAGAGCACATCAAAGGCTGCCTGTGATGGCATGGGCTGCCGGCTGTCACTGGAGTTCTGAAGGAGAACAGAGAGAGAGGCTTTGAAAACATCTCGCTCGCCCATTGGTGCCTCCTGGAGAGGTGCCGGGGGAAAGCAGCATGATAGAGGGCTACAATTCAATCATGCCTGCATGTTGCCATAGTGCAGATTATTAGACTTTGTATACACACAAAAGTTGTGTTGCTTTAACTATACAGGTGTAGTTTAAGCGATACAACCCCCCTGGTGTGGGCACAGTTATATTGGTATGAAGGTGCTAATACTGGTATAGCTATTCCCATACGGAAGGGGGAAGTTTCCTTATGCTCCTCATCTGGCTGGCTGTTTCCACCTGTTGTCTCTGGCTCTTTGGGGCAGGGATCATCTTTTGGTTCTATGTCTAGTCTCTGACTGGCACTCCAAGGCACTATTGCAAAACAATCACTAATTACTAACAAGGCTGTCAAGTGATTAAAAAAACGAATCGTGACTAATCGCACAATTAATCACACTGTTAAACAATAACAGAATACCATTTATTTCAATATTTTTGGATGTTTTCTACATTTTCAAATATATTGATTTCAATTACAACACAGAATACAAAGTCTACAGTGCTCACTTTATTTTTTATTACAAGTATTTGCACTTAAACAAAAGAAATAGTATTTTTCGATTCACCTAATACAAGTACTGTAGTGCAATCTCTTTATCATGAAAGTTGAACTTACAAATTTAGAATTATGTACAAAAAACTGCATTCAAAAATAAAACAATGTAAAATTTTATAGCCTGCAAGTTCACTCAGTCCTACTTCTTTATCAGCCAATTGCTCAGAAAACTTTGTTTACATTTGCAGGAGATAATGCCCACTTCTTGTTCACAATGTCACCTGAAAGTGAGAACAGGCATTCTCGTGGCACTGTTGTAGCCAGCATCGCAAGATATCTACTCGCTAGATGCGCTAAAGATTCATTTGTCTCTTCATGCTTCAACCACCATTCCAGGGGACATGTGTCCATGCTGATGACAGGCTCTGCTTCATAACAAGCCACCAGCAGAAGGTTGATTTTCTTTTTTGGTGGTTTGGGTTATGTAGTTTCCACATTGGCGTGTTACTCTCTTAAGATGTCTGAAAGCATGCTCCACACCTCGTCCCTCTAAGATTTGGGAGGGTGCACTGTGTGGGTGCCTCAGTTATGGCCGACCCTCTGTCGCCTGGCAACTAATGGCCTGGGCCCTTCTCCCCTTTCAGGGGGATGCTAAAGGTGTGGGAGAACAAAGAGATCAGGTGACCTCTTGGCCCGGGAAAGAGACAAAGCCCAGAGAGGAAGGGCTGGAGGGGTAGTTTTTTGGAAGCTGGCTGGAAAATGGAGGGGAGTCCCGACGGGGTTCAGGCCTCCCAATGGGGCTGTGGACTCCCTGGGGCCCCAGATGGACCTAACTAAAGTGGGTCCTGTTGTCTGTACTGGGAACACCTGTTTTGGACTGTGTTCCTAGCCAGCCAGTAAAACAGGTTTATTTAGATGATAAGAGTCACGTCTGACTGCGAAGTGGGGGTGCAGGACCCGGTGGCTTCCCCAGGACCCCACCTGGGCAGATTCTCTGTGGGAAGCGCACAGAGGGGCATATACCGAATGCTCCTAGGAGAGACCCAGGAGATGAAGCCATGTGAGCTTCTTGCCCTGAAGACAGTCTGCTCCGAGGGAGAGGAGGCTTCCCAAAGTCCTGACTGGCTTTGTGGGGAGCACTTCCAGAGCATCGCCCGGGGACTCCGTGACAACTTCAGATTCTTAGTGCTGTAGCTATCTTTAGAAATCTCACATTGATACCTTTGCGTTTTGTCAAATCTGCTGTGAAAGTGTTCTTAAAATGAACAACATGCTATTACATGAAATCTGTGGCAGAATGTAGGTAAAACAGCAGGGGACATACAATTTCCCTCAAGGAGTTCAGTCACAAATGTAATTAATGCATTAATTTTTTTAATGAGCATCATCGGCATGGAAGCATGTCCTCTGGAATGGTGGCCAAAGCATGAAGGGACATACGAAAGTTTAGCATATCTGGCACATAAATACCTTGCAATACTGGCTACAAAAGTGCCATGCAAATGCCTGTTCTCACTTTATGGTGACATTGTAAATAAGAAGTGGGCAGCATTATTTCCTGTAAATGTAAAAGAACTTGTTTGTCTTAAGTATCAGAGGGGTAGCCGTGTTAGTCTGGATCTGTAAAAAGCGACAAAGAGTCCTGTGGCACCTTATAGACTAACAGACGTATTGGAGCATAAGCTTTCGTGAGTGATTGGCTGAACAAGAAGTAGGACTGAGTGGACTTGTAGGTTCCGAAGTTTTACATTGTTTTGGTTTTGAGTGCAGTTATGTAACAAAAAAAATCTACATTGTAAATTACACTTTCACAACAAAGAGATTGCACTACAGTACTTGTGTGAGGTGAATTGAAAAAAATACTCTCTTATCATTTTTACAGTGCAAATATTTGTAATAAATAACATACACATTGATTTCAATTACATATTTTATATATGTGTATATATATGAAAAAGTAGAAAAACATCCAAACTATTGAATACATTTCAATTGGTATTCTATTGTGTAACAGTGTGATTAAAACTGATTAATCGCAATTCATTTTTAAAATCACAATTAATTTTTTGAGTTAATCGCGTGAGGTAACTGCGATTAATCATCAGCCCTAATTATTAATTATTATTACTACCTCCACACTAGGGGTTTTTGCAGTGTAACTATTTTGGTAAATCCCTCCCACCGCTAACTGACAGAGCCATACTGGCATTGACGCTGTGTGTAGACCTTCGTATGACTCCCCTACCACAAAGGGAGCTCATCCGGTCAGGTATTGTACAGCGATCATTAGACCTGTAGGGCTCAGGAACTTTCTGATTTTGTCATTGTACCTTTTGTTCCAGGAGGTGGTAGGGAGGAGGGATAAATCTGCCAGCCTGTCACTCTGTGGATACACATTACACTGAGTTCTGTTGTTCTAGCTCTCTGCCAAGTGGCAGACTCCCTAGCTAGAGACAGAGCTATTTAATTTATGAAGGGCTGAGTTTTAATCAGCTTTTTATTGTTTGTTCCAGCCATACATCACTTCAATGGCAGTTTAAAAAGTGCACCGTAAGCAAATCTCACACATGCCACTCTTCTCCTCTCTTTGATATCTCAAATCAAAAAATTGACACCAGTGCATTCTGGGAAATATGCAACCTGTGAAATAGTGCAAAAGCAGCACAAAAACGTCTTCCTTTCAGAGCTGGGGGTATTGCAGCACTGGCCAGATATGGAGATTACCTTAAATCCCAAACCCCTTCCCACTGAACTTTGGGAGGAAGGCAGGGGCTGGAAAACCTTCTGAGGTGAACATCAGATGCTGTTGCTATGTAATCCTCTCTCATAAACACAGGGAGTTTGTACCAGAACCTGGATCTTTCAGGATCAAAAGAAAGCAGATTGCTACTACTCAAGCTGAAGAAGACCTCACTTGATGCTTCTAGTAGGTCCTTTTCTCCTCTCTTTATGTGTGCAGCCATAGATGCAAAGAGTGTATTCAGATCCCGGGTTGGCTTATTTGACTATATCTAGTGAAAGGCGCCAGGAGCCCTGGCCCAGCCCAGATGAAGGATAACTCTTGTTATACCACGAGCATTCATACTAGTAAAACTCTGGCTGTGGTGAATTCATTTTACATTCAAGCGAAGACCCATGGAATAGATTTTCTACTGTATTCGCCAGCTCTAATTTCAGCCCATTGCAGACAGAAGAGGTGTGAGTCTGGATCTAGAATCCAGATCTCAAAGGCAGGTTTGGGCCCACACTGGTTCACAGATAAATGAAAAGCAGAGGCCTGCTGAGCCAAATCCAGTGAGAAGCTCAACACCTTAGTTCCACGCACAGTTAATGGGAGTTGAGGTTGCTCATCATTTTGCTAAACCGATGCAGGTTACCTTGGTTACTTTTCTGTTCTCCCATGGTCATAGATGAGTTCTGTCTGGCCCGGGTGCTCAGGATGGTGCCTGGCAAATTGTTATATGGCAGGAAGATAGTGGTCAGCTGCCTAGTCAGTAACAAGATAAATGCTGCAATGAGAATGTGGAGAGTCAGTGAAAAGGGAGAGAAACAATCTACGGGAACAAGCGTATCCCATCAGACATGCAGCACTTGTGGTGAATAAACAGCATCATTAGGCCCTGCCCATCCCAGCTGTAACTCCAGCGAAGGCAACGGGCTTACCCCATGGCTGTATTCGGCCCAGTGCATCAGTGAGTCAAAGGGGCAGCGTGTACTGGACCGTCACCAACATCATGATCTTCTGCAAGGCCAGTCTTGATCTAGATGCCACATACAACCGAACCACATGGCTCCGTGGTGGAAATACAGAGGCAGGGCAGCATGTAGAGGAGAGAGATGGGACTCCTTACTTTGCAGGGAGCCATCCCGCCGAACTCTAATCAACCTTTCAAAGCTCCAGTGCCCCCAGATTTCCCCCCAGTGATACCTGTGGTACAGCTGCACTGGGAGGAGACTAAGATAGACTAGGGCTAATATTTTCAAAAGCAACTAAGTGACTTAGGGGCCTAAGTTCCATTTTCAGAAGTGATTGGGGTCAGATTTTAAGATATTTAGGCAGCTAAAGATGCAGAGTGACCCCTAGATGCTTCTGAAAATCCCATTAGGCGCCTAGCTGCATCTTTGGGCTCCTTAGCACCTTTGCAAATCGAATCCTTAGGCATTAAATACCAAAATCAGTTCTGAAAATGGGACTGAGTCTCCTTAATCACGTAGGTGCTTTTGAAAATGCTACTCTAGGGCCAGTCCAAAAGGAAATGTTATAAATGTTGAAAGAACTGATTTTGTACATTTTCACAACATTGTTTGCCAAAAAATTGCAGCGATTTTGTTCTTCTTTTATTTCTTTATTGGTTTTGACATTTTGGGGGGAGGGGCAGGGCTGGATTTCCAATTAGCACAGTAGGCATGTGCCTAGTGGAGCACAAAGGTCAGCTGTAGGCAAGTGTGTGTGTGGGGGGCGGGCACTGAAGATGCTGTGACTAGGGGTGCGTAAGATGTAAATTCAGCCCTGGGGAGGGAAGTGTTTTTCCATGCAGGGGCACTGACTTCCCAATGTCTCTCCTCTACAGACCCCCGGCTCTGCTCCAGGCCCCGCCCCCACTCCACCCCTTCTCCCAGGCCCCTCCCCTGCCTCTTCCCACCCCCGCTCTACCCCTGCCATGCCTCTTCCCATCCAGTTCCACCCTCTCCCCCATCCCCTCTTCCTCCCTCCTCCCTCCTCCCCCCTCCCTCCCAGCCTCCTGCACGTCGTGGAACAGCTGATGGTGGCAGGTGGGAGGTGCTGGGTGAGGGAGAAATGCTGATCCGCAGGGCCTGCTGGTGGGTGGGAGGTGCTAGGGGGGTGCTGATAGGGAGGCTGCCAGTGGGTGCTCAGCACCCACCATTTTTTACCTGTGGGTGCTCCAGCCCCGGAGCACCCACGGAGTTGGCGCCTATGTTTCCATGTTTACCTCTTTCCTTTCCTGCCTTTTCACTTTTTTCCATTTTTGCCCCTGAAAAAGAGAAAAAAGGAACTGAGGGAGAAAAGGGAAGAAACGGGAGAAAAGGGAAGAAACGGGTAAAACAACTGCAAAAACCAAACCATCAGACCCCTACAGTGATTTTTTTTTCAGTTTAAAACCAAAATGGAAAACGTGCAAAACTTCAATTGTAGCAAAAGGCTATTTTTGAAAGGAAATAAAGTTGGTGGAAGAATTCCAGGGAGCCAGAGTGCAGAGAAGGCGCCTTCGCCCACAGAAGTTAGTGGCAGAATGCCCATTGACATCAGTGGTGTCCCCTGGGCCATTTAGAGCTTCACTGCTGTAGCCTGGCATGAAAGGATTTCACCCCTCAGGGCTTATTGCTCTCTGGCCTCCTGTCTCTTCCTGTGCTTCAGTCAATCTTTCTCTCTCCTGCTTCTTTTCCTCACGGTCTCACCCGCGCAGAGTATGAGCCCCCCGGCCTTGGAGGGGGTGTGGGGAGAGCCAGGCGAGTCTGACGCGCTGCAGTAGACAGGGAGAAACTGGGGGTGAAGGAAGGCCCGTTACTCGTGCAGGCCCTTGGTGCCATTTCTGTCTGCCATGCAACAGCCGTGCTGCGTCCCATTCCTGTGCTGCTGGGGTACCTGACCGCGAGGCAGTGAAGAGGCTGGGAGCCAATTGCCCAGTTCCCCCCTGTCCCCCCCAGGCTTGGTGCTGGTTGCCGAATTCCCCACCAATGGCAGGACTACCCCTCCCACCCATACCTTGCAGGCATGGCACTGTCAGCCTGCTGCAGGGGCAGCAACCACCCTGGGAGAAAGCAAGGACAGAGCGGGGGGCCCGCTGCAGGGAGATGGGGCTGGAGGGGGAGTCCTGGGAGAGCCTCCGCACGGGGAGCACAGAGAGTGTGTGAGAGCCATTGGGGCGGAGGGGACTGGAGAGAGATTGGGGAGGCTGATGAACTGTCCAGTCAATCATCTCCCTCCACATGGGATTGTGACATCAGAGACCACCGCTCCATAGGGATGGTGATATCGGAGTAAGCGAGCCAATCATCTCCCTTCCTACTGCCCCCACCACTCCAACGGGATGATGACATCAGAAGTAAATCAGCCAATCAATGTCCTTTCTGCAGTGGCTCCTCCTCTGCAGTGGCTCCTCCTCCCCAGAGGCGCTTGACAGGGAATGCTCCAGACCTCCGCAGCGGAGTGAGGCTGGGGAAAGGCTCAGAGGCTGGATCTCGATGTATCTGGACTGGTTCTCCTCTGCCCAGGCTCTGCTTTTGTCTTCAGCCTTCCAGCACCAGGGGGTGGCTAAGAGCTGTGGCGAACTTGCCGTCACGCACACACCTCCCAGCTGGGCATCATTTCTGCCCTACAAACACTCGATAATCAGAGTCACCCGCCAATGGGAACCGGCCAATGGGAGCTGCGGGGGCGGCGCTTGCGGGCAGCACTCGGAGACGTGCTTTCCCCCTTCTCCAAAGGGGGACGCAGACATGTGCCAGCAGCCAGCCACTTCCGGGAGCGGTGTGGGGCCCAGAGCCCTGCTGCGCTGCCGGCCAGGAGCCGCCTGTGGTAAGCGCCTCCCGGCCAGAGCCTGCACCTCACATCCCCTCAAAAAACAGCCGCTCACAGCGGGGCAGCCAAAGAGTCACTAGAGGGCAGCCAAGGAACCCCGTGTGGCCCTGGAGCCGCAGGTTGCCGACCCCTGTTTCAGCCTAACCCAAGGCCTTGGGCCTAACCCAGGGGTATCTGGGGGAATTCTCTGGTCTGTGTTATACAGGAGGTCAGACTAGATGATCTAATGGTCCCCTCTGGCCTTCCACTCTATGGAAATCAGTGAACCTGGCCTCTGCAATGAGAAAGGATCCAGCACAGTTGTTTAAAGATGGAGGATTTGGGCTGTTTACCATGCTCCCTGCTCCTGCTGGGGAGCTCGGACTGAGGAGAGGAGGAGTCACATCAAGGAAGAGACCCCGACAACTTTGGCAATAAGGAGAGGCCGCTGTGTTCTCTCTCCTCGACCCCTCTCCCCACAAGCCACAGGCAAGAATCCCAGGTCTCCCATCCAGCCTATCATGAGTGCTTCCCACGCACCACGTGGGGTGAGAGGGCCCTGCTGTGCCCCCATTCAGGTTTCCTTAGGAAGCAGCCGGGGCTCTTGCTAACAACAAGTGAGGGTGACATGTCTGGTATCCTCTGAGTGCCACCAGGGCCTCTGAACTGAAGCAAAGAGACATGTCAGATACCTGTTTTATTCCCTTTCATGCAGGCAGATTGAACCAGAGTGGAATAACTGGCAATTAGCTCAGTCGGAGGAAGTGGCTCTGATCCTGCACCAAAACTATGGAAAGGGGAAATTCCTGCCTACTGGACCTTGTCCTTTGTTGGACTCAAAGCCTGCTCCTTTTATTTAGGACAGGAAGTTGTTGTTCCTCATTAGAGCCCTCATCAGGCCCCAGGCTGCCCTCTCCAGGCCCAGCTCAGACAGATCGGAGGTGCCGAGACTCACAAATCTGATCAAAACTTTGCAGAGAAGCTAGAAATGTCACCATGAAAAGCTCCCCCTGGAAATCCTGCATCCCCTTGGGATAGAAACTCCAGGAGAACAGCCTTGGTCATTCTCCTATTGTCCTGCTTTCTACCTGAATATGGGGCCTGGTTGGCTTTCGCACATCTCATCTCTCTGTAAGCATTACCTCAGCTACCTCCATGCGTCTTCCCCTCATCTGTTTCCCCTAGGAATAATGGACTCTAGAAGTTGGTCAATGGACAGATTACATGGGCATTTGGTCTTCAGCCCCTACGTGAGCCAGTCCCAGGGAGACGTCTGCTCAGCCCAGCCCTAGCTGGGCTTGGGTAGGGTTGGATTGTATGTGAGTTCACTAGGAGAGCCGAGGAGTCAGACAGGAGCTCTCTGATACTACAGAGCTGGGTCTGGAGAAGGGATTAGTACCTGTAGAGCTTGAATTTTGATACCAGAGGTTTTTCTAAGTCAAATTAACTCCCCCTTTCCAGTGCTCCAGTTACAAACCCTCTCTGGAGATCTACATAATGGACTCTGGACTGCCCCTGCCCCCGCCCCTGCATTGATCTTATACAAGTCTGTGACCCACAATTCCACAGTGTAGCAGGTGCAGCATTATTACCTAGTCCGCTCTCCAGGACGGGGGCCAGTCTCGCTGGAAAAGTCCCAGGTGGCCTCACTTCTTTTAAGATCTTCAGTCTTCACCCTGTAGATCTTGCAATGTGAAATCTTTTCCACCCTGTATTTCACTCCCATGCTTCTACTGGTAGCCCCTTGTGCCCTGAGAGAAATCCACAGCATGAGGGTGCATACAGTGACCAGGCCTAGCCTAGCCAGGGTAACATGTTCAAAAGAACCTAAGTGTTTAGGCACCTTCCCACCTAGTGGAATCCACCACCCTGAATCGGGCACCCAGGTTCCCTGTACAACGTATGGAGGGAGCTGGCACCTAGAGAAAGGGTTCACAAAGCCAGCAGGCCAATAGGAAATGATGACAAGAGGGATGAGGCTTAAGCCCCACCCCTCAAGGGACTTAGGCACCTAACTCTGGGGTGGAGAGAGGCGTTTTCCTCCATTCAGGATTCACAGCCTTGCCTGGAGTTAGCCACCTCAGCCAGGTCACTCCTTTCTCACAAAACACTGTGGTGAAGCTCCCATTAGACCTCACTATTAGCACTTGGGGCACGCACATGGAGACCTGAGTTCAAATCGCCACCCATCCAAACAAGAGGAGCTCTTACAAATAATGAATCCACTCAAAGAAAAGCAGGTTTGATTTGTGGTGAACTCACAAAGCAAAGAAGGGTCTAATTTTCATAATGCATATCAGTAATGAACATGATGAATAGTTATAGCCACTGATATTCAAAAATATCATGAAGTGCGACCGCTCCAGTCAACACAATAGCTCATTATTTTGTCTTTCCTATGAACTAAATCCCAAAGCACTTTGCAAAGTTCCAATATGATTCAATCCAAAGTAAAATAATAAAAAATAGAAAAGGGAGAGAGACATAAAGAAGCTTAGACTAAAGACGTTGCCAGCTGTGAGTTGAAATGATGTATAATGCAGTTGCTGTTGCACTAATCCCTGTAGCATCTAGGCACATAGGGGAGAGATGTTGAGGAAGAGAGTTATAATGAGGCTCTTCTATATGCCAGGAAGGAGGAGCAGTGGAGAAGGGTCTTGCACCAGCAGTGCCAAGCTTGTGGGGAAGGGCAGAGATTGACGTGATGTCTTTACTTGAAGTATATCATTCATAGAACATCAGAGTTGCAAGGGACCTCAGGAGGTCATCTAGTCCAACTCCCTGCTCAAAGCAGGACCAATCCCCAACTAAATAATCTGACATCTAGTCACTAGACGTCTCTGTGTGCTGTACAGTAACTCCTCACTTAATGTTGTAGTTATGTTCCTGAAAAATGTGACTTTAAGCAAAACGATGTTAAGCGAACCCAATTTCCCCATAAGAATTAATGTAAAGGGTGGGGTTATGTTCCAGGGAATTTTTTTTCACCAGACAAAAGACTATATTATATATATATACACACACATACAGTATACGTTTTAAACAAACAATTTAATACTGGTACACAGTGATGATGAATGAGTATGAAGCTTGGTTGAGGTGGAGGAGTCAGAGGGTAGGATATTTCCAGGGAATGCCTTGCTGCTAAATGATGAACTAGCAATTGGCTGAGCCCTCAAGGGTTAACTCTCACACTCTACAAGGCAGCAGGAATGGAGGGAGGGGAGACCTCACAGACAGAGACAGAGACACACACGGTATGTGTGAGAGAAAGAGATGCGCATTTCCACTTTAAGTACGCTGACCCTGCTCTTAAGTACACTGCCTTGTTAATTAGATCAGCTTGCTGAGACCCCAGCTGCTGCCAGCTCCCTCTGTCCTGAGCCCTGTCGTGTGTCCCCCCTGCTCTATGGAAGATGGGGTAAGCGGGGTGCAGGAGCAGGGGGGAGAGGGACACCCTGACAGCCTACCTCTTCCTCCCTCCACCCCCGCACAGCAAGCAGGAGTCTCAGGGAGCAGCTCCAAGGCAGAGCACAGGAGCAGCACATGGCAGTGTGGGGAGGGACTGCTGCAATTGCTAGCCTGCTGGGCAGCTGCTGCACAGGAAACTTAGGGGAGCGGGGAGCTGATAGGGGGGCTGCTGGTCCACCCTGGTTCAGGGGCGGCTCTAGCCATTTCGCCACCCCAAGCACGGCGGCACACCGCGGGGGGCGCTCTGCTGGTCGCTGGTCCCGCGGCTCCGGTGGACCTCCCGCAGGCGTGCCTGCGGATGCTCCACCAAAGCCGTGGGACAACCGGACCCTCCGTAGACACGCCTGCGGGAGGTCCACCGGAGCCACCTGCCACCCTCCCGGCGACCAGCAGAGCGCCCCCCCCCCCCCCCCGGCATGCCGCCCCAAACACGTGCTTGGCATGCTGGGGTCTGGAGCCGCCCCTGCCCTGGTTCCAAGCCCCCACCAGCTAGCTCCAACGGGCTGCTCTTCCCGCAAGCAGTGGACAAAGCAGGCAGCTGCCAAACGATGTTAGAAGGGAGCATTGCACAACTTTAAATGAGCGTGTTCCCTAATTGATCAGCAATGTAACAACGAAACAACGTTAACCGGGATGACTTTAAGTGAGGAGTTACCGTATAGAGAGACAGGGTGTGGTCACGGTAAACAAAAGAGACAAAGTTGAGACTCATGATGTGTGTAAGCTCGGTTATGTCTGTATTTGTTTTAATTAATATGCGCTTCCTGCTTAACATTGACCATGAATCCATATATCAGAACTAGGACAGGTCTAAAATTTTCTGTTGAAACTTTTTTTATGGAAAATTGGGGGGGTTGACTGAACTAACATTTTTGCAGAAGTTGTCTGCACTCCTTGAAAAAGTTTGATATTTTGTTGGAATATCAAAAATTGCAAAATGGAATTTTGGGGAGAACGTTTTTCAGTTGTTGACAGTTTGAGGGTGACAAATTTTTGGTTTGGGGCCACAACATTGTAGGTTTGGACTTTTTTAATGAAAACTGGAATTTTCCACTGAAAAAAACCTCTATTTTCCAAGCGGCTTCAATCCTGACAGAAAGGAGGCTGGGGCAATGTGAGCAGAGGGCTAGACAGTAAAAGTAGGTCTGGGGGGTCCTATTCTAAACTGTAGCAGTGGTTTTATCACTGACAGGAAAATGGTCGCCTTTGGGCTTTTCTGTGTTAAGTGCTAATTAATAGACCAACGCTGAGCATGGCAGGAGCTGGCCAACACAGTCTGTGCACTGTGGGCTTGCTCCGTTCTCTAGTTACAAAGGCTTCAGTACAGAGATGGGCTCTTCAGGTGTTTCCTGGAAGCCTAAGTAGTTTGCAAGAGGGGAAGCAGCACCAGGATTTCTTGTTTCCAGTTGGCTGCTGCAGCAAGTTAATGTCTGATGAGGAATCCAACAGCAACCGCTTTATCATGTGCTCAATAGCATGTCACTGCTCCCCCAGGAGCCAGCGCACAATTGTTTTCTAAACAGCCAAACAAATGGAGAGCGGCACTTTCATTATTTATTCATCAGGTGCCGCCTCCCCCCGTGGCTGATGCTGCTCCAGCCCCACTTGCTATTTTTCTTTATTATAAAATGCCAGGATCAAATCCTTCCCCTGACTGGCTTTAACACATCGCTGGCAGCAAGGGAATGTGATGAGTGATGAGCCTAATCCCTGCCCATCACAGGCCTTCCCCGTGCGCTGCGCACAGCTACAATGTTAGGGAGAATGGGGGCAGTTCAGCTGCACCAGGGACTTCGCGGACATGGGAATATAACCCTAAACCCCATCTCTGTTTCTCCCAGCCCCCCCAGCCAGGGCCCACACTGAGGCTGGCACCCCATCCCTGTCTCCCCCAGCCAGGGCCCACCCTGAGACTGGCACCCCATCCCTGTCTCCCTTGGTCCCCCAGCCGGGGCCCACACCGAGACTGGCACCCCATCCCTGTCCCGCTCCCCCCAGGACACAGTGGAATCCTCCCCCTCCTCCCACAAGCAAAGCAGCTCCCCAGAGAGTGGGAAGGAAGCTGGCCGGAGGAGGGGTCACTGCCCCTGCCGTCCCCATGCAGTGGTTGCCCATCAGCCCCGGGGTAAAGGCGGGAGCACCTGCCCCATCTCTGCCCCCTGCTCTGCCATGCCGGGAGCCCCTCTGCTGTCTCAGGTCTATGGCCCCTCCCCCACTCCCCCTGTGTCATGGTCCATCTCCTGCAGCTAGAGATGCCCAGGAGCAAGCAAGGGGATAACCTGATGTTACTGCTTCGATAATCCCCTCCCCCTTCCCTGCCTTTCTCCTCTGAAGCTCAGGTGAGGGAGCCATTGCATATGGATGAGCTCCAGTCCTGTGGCTGGTGAATCCCATTACTGGGCCCGGTCCCTGCTCCTGCCTGACAGCACCTTTGGGAGCGCAGCTGCAGGAGCAGAATGACGTTCTGGGCTCCCTCAGCTGCAGCAGCTCAGAACATTGTCTTGGTGCCAGAGCAAGTGGCTGGAGCATCTGGGCACTGGGCAGCAGTTTATCACACCATCTTCCCCAGCCTCCGAGTGCTCCACAGCTAGCTGAGCATGAGCCCTGCATCCTGCTGCCCAAGCTGGAGCATCTGGACCTGCTGCATTTACATTGAGCAATGGAGGGCTGATTGAATTAAATATGAGAAGCAACAATCCAGTCAGCACCGAGGTCCCCGGGTTATTTATTCTGAGATTAGGCTGTGCATTTGACACTGCCCTCCCATTTCCAATACGCTGCAGTTCGCTGTGTTAGCAACAGCTGCAACTGTCACCAGTGCATCCTTGCTAACTAGCCGGCTGCAGCACCAGGGTTGGGGGGGGGGTCTGAGGGGCATTGAGCCCCGACGGAGGTGGTTTGGGATTGTGGGACCAGCCCCGTTGCTGGGTGTTTCTGCTGAACTGATCAGCAGTGAAATGGTCAACAACAGTGAGAAGTGTCATGGGGGTGGGGGCAGGGGGAGAGGTTCAGTGGCATGAACGGTGCAGATCACACCACCCACAGCTGTTGTTGCAGGCTCGCTGCAGACTCAGGCAGACATCAGCTGCACTCACAGTTTTCCCCATGATTGTTAGGACTAGAATAGAAAAGGGGAGCTGCAGCACTGGAATGAGGAAAGGAAGTACCTTGGCCCTGCTGAATACTGCCCCCCGGCCTCCTCCTGCACAGTCGGGGGAATGAAGGTGAAGGCGAGTGTGTGCAGCTAGCTCGAAGCCAGAAAGAGGGATGGCCTGTAATGGCAGCACTAATAATAAACAGTGCTAGCGGGCTGTAAATCTGCCCGGGGCTTTGCAAATAGATAAATGTGTTCCCTGCCTGGAGACAATCTAATGACTAGCTCCTGCTCTCAGTCTGGAGGAGCTCCGCTCAAATCGATGGGGTCACACCAGGGGCAGGAACTGACTGCTTATCAGAGGAGCCAAATCAACCCAGAATGAGAGGATGCAGAGACCGCTGATGAGAAGGGGGAGCAGGATACCTGGGGGAGAGGGGGGGATTGCATGAGGAGGACTGGGGGAGGGGTGCTGGGGAGGGTGTGAGATCCAGGCAGAGCTGGTCCAAACTTGGAATTTCCATGTCGGGGGAAAAATGACATTCTGACATTTCCTTTCATCCCAAATCGGAACAAAAAGTTAAAATTTCCTACAAAAAAGAAACATGGAAACGTCAGAAAAATGGAAACGACCTTATCAAAACATTCCATTTCCGTAAGGTCAAAGCGCTTTGTTTCAACAATAGAAAAGGGTCAAAATGAAGCACTTCAGACATATCAAAATGAAACCTTTCAACTCCGTTGGAATGGAACATTTGGATAATTTGTTGTCAAAAATTGAGGACTTTGACACATTCCTGTGAAACATTTGGATTCCGTTGAATCAACATTTTCTGGTGGAGAACAGTTCCACTGGGAAGCGTTTGGCCAGCTCTCCTGGCAGGAATTGAGGGCAGTGTGATGGAAGGAGCGAAATTAGAAAGGACGGCTGTCCTTAGGGCAGAGAACTGGTGAGAATGTGGAGATGGAGAGGGGAAAATAAGAGCAGAGGTGCTGGGGCGAGACACTGGGGCCCTGCTGGTGAGTGAAAGGAGCTTGAATGTGATGCAGTAAGGAGGTGAGGAAGATGATTAGGAATAGAACCTAGGGAGGAAGGGGTTAGCAATGGTTGGTGATGCTTTCCAGAGCGTAGGACCAGCACCTCACGGAATACCAGCTGACGAGCTGGTTGAAAGTTTTCCAATGAAAGTTTCTTGTTGAAAACTGAGGTTTCAGCCCCATAGAAGTTTTCTAAGGGAAAACATCAGTTGAGACAAAATGTCTCTGATTTCCAAAATGACCATTTCAAAGGCACAGAACGTGAAGTTTCAAACTCATGTTTCGTTTCACTCAAATACGTCAGCCTTTTTCCTCTCGGAAAATTCTTCTGAAGTGTTTGTTCCATGGACATTTCTGCGATTTTGACTCTCCGTCCCTGTTTGGGATGAAAACATGTGTTGCGACATGAAAATTTCCTGCAGGATGGAAATTCCATTTTCCAGCCAGTGCTAATTGGCACGTTGCATCGCTCAGCCCCTCACCAGGGGCGGCTCCAGGGCCCAGCACACCAAGGGCGTGCTTGGGGCGGCATGCCGCGGGGGGCGCTCTGCCGGTTGCCGGGAGGGCGGCAGGCAGCTCCAGTGGACCTCCCACAGATGTGCCTGCGGAGGGTCCTCTGGTCCCGTGGCTCCGGTCGACCTCCCGCAGGCACACCCTGCGGGAGGTCCACCGGAGCCGCGGGACCGGCAACCGGCAGAGCGCCCCCTGCAGCGTGCCGCCATGCTTGGGGCGGCAAAATAGCTAGAGCCACCCCTGCCCCTCACTTACCGCTCTACCTACCAAACTGGAAATATTTATAAAAACCAAGTTGGCAGAATGAGACTGGAACGGGCTGGAGGCAGAGAATGGGACCTATACAGCCAGCCAGCCGTAGGCCCCATATAAATGCCCCTCCAGCCATCTCTCTGGGCCATCCCAGGTGATGGGATGTACAAAATGAGAAAGGGCTCTGGCGGGTGGGGGTGGTCCCTATGAGGGGTGGGCAACTGAGGAGAGAACATATGTGGTTGGTTTTGCTTCTAACTCCTCCCCCACACCCTCCCCCAGTCCCCACTGAGAATGGCCCTCAGGGCACAGCAAAGGGCCGAGGAAGAGGCAGTGCCATCCGCTCTGAGGCCCGCTGTGCGCTTTCCCTTAGTGCCACAGAAACTTGCCAGTATTTCAGACCCACAGCAGCCAGTATTCCCTTGCTGCCACAGACCCAGCTCCTTCTTCATTCGCACTGTAATTTAGAGAGCCATTATTTGGTGAGCTGCAGTTCAAGTGTGTCATTAATAAAGCGGGCATCTGGGCATGGCCCGAAAAGGATTAGCCCTCTGGTCCTTGGGGGTGTCTTGAGGGGCAGCGACAAGTCACTGACACACACAGCTCCTTTCCCCACGTTCAGGAGGGCAGGTCTCCCCGCCCACTCCTCCTCCTTCATTCAGAGGTTGCCCCTTTTCTTTGGAGGGTAACTGTCCAGTGATCTCTCCCTCTCTCTGCAGCCCAGCTTTCATTTCCCTCCATTTCCCGGGTTTTGATTTCGGACTAATGGGGAAAAATTGTATTGTTCCCTTTGCACAGTGACAGGCTGCTGGTAATTACTGTCATTTGTACCGATAAAAACTGGGGCATTGCAATCGCCTGGCTCTGGCTTCCAGACAATTCCTCCAAAACATCCCCAGCCGTTTTGTAATGGCCCAGAAGGTTCAGGGTGCCAGCGGGTCCAATCCTGACAGGAACTGACCTCCCAGAGCTTGCACTGAAGCCAAAATAGGTTGCAGAAGCTCAACACAGTTTAGAATCGGACACAAACTCATTGGAAGTTAACAGCAGCTCTCTGACAGGGCCCGAGCCAACTCCACTGGACATCAGCGAGAGCCTTTCTAGTGACTTCTGTGGGGGCTGGGCTGGGCCAGCAGAGGTTTGCAATTATAGCCAATCCAGTGCTCTGGGCTGGAGGTCAGGATACTTCGGTTCTGTTCCTGACTCTATTGCTGATCACCTTTAGGACCCTGAGGGAGCTGCTGTGCCTCAGTTTCCCTATCCTGTAATTTGAGGATAACCCTGGTGACCTTTCTGAGATCTATGCAAAGGTGCCAGATGAGAGCTAAGGAGCACTATCCCTGTTGTACACCAGGCATCAGGACTCAGACTGCTCTGCGTGTGTGCACTGCTGGTAATTTCGGTGCCTGGAGGGTCAGGCGGCAGCGAGCAGGAACTTTGAGGATCAAAATGTTGGGTTCTGATGCCTAAAGTGGCAGTTAGGCCCATAGATCCCTTTGTGGGTCTAGCCCTAAGAGCCTAAATCACCTTGGAAAATGAGACTTGGCTGCTAAGTCACTTAGGCCTTGTGTAACCCCCACACCTCCTGGGTGTGGTGTTCTGCCCCTGCTAGTGGCACCGAGATCACTAGAGAGATTCATGAGCTTTCACTACAGCCTTAGCTAACAGGCAGTTGGCTTTTAGCTCATGAGGTAGAGGCTCCTGCACTAAGCTTCAGAAGGCGCGGGTTCAAGCCTGCCCGCCGACACTTGGGGTCTGTTGGCATTACACTTGCAACACTGAGCGGAGTTCAACGGGGCTTGTCACGTGCTCAGGGGGCTACTCAGGTGCTTATAGTACTTTGCTGAACTGGGGGGACCTCAGATTTTTGTGGGAAGAGATGGGAAGGAACAAAGCCGGCCTGGATTGCAACCGTTGCCCTTGGCGACAGTTTAAGAGCTTTGCTTCCACTGTACGCTCTAGTGAACAATTCAATATTTAATTTTTCCATCTTGAAGATATGGACATTATCTTAATGTATTAGTTCAGCAGGGCAATAGGAGTCTCCAAGCTAAGCAGCCACAGCCTGGCTGTTTGCTTAGAATTGCGCTCGCTAGGCACGGTCTGCGTACACACCTCCCAGGGCACGTGGCTTCAGAATCCAGGGCAATCCACAGCCCAGCGCTACGATGCTGAGGGGACCTGGCCATAGGGGACACACGTGGAAGTGCAGGACTGGAATCCAGGGGAGCGGACAATGCTGATGTTCAGTGTCATTGGTGTCCTCTGAGGTCCTTGCCTGCTGCATGCACAGCAGGTCATCTTCACATGAACTACACAAGGGAGACTACCCCTCTGCTCACCAGGGGCACTAGGAACCAGACTGTGCCTCCTCCTGGAGGAAAAACTTCATCAAGGAGCCAGCCAGAGAGTCCGACCTTAGGAACAGAAGCAGCTAAGGCAGAGGCCTCTGGATGTTCAGAGAACGGTCTACAGTCTAACTGGGCTTTCTCTGCCCTGTGCTGATCAGCTGATTGCTCCAGCCCTCCCCATCCTCGCAGTCTCTTCACCTTAGATTCACTCCATACTTCCCCCCCCCTCCATTTCCCTTTCCTTTCTGTTTAACTGACCCCCTCTGAACTAACCCACCCTCCCAAATAATAATAAAGTAACTCTGGCACTTATGATTCTTGCTGCCATCATATGCTCAGTCTGCTGGCATGTTCCACCCCTTTCCCCGCCCTGGGTCCGTCTGGTCTGCTGAGGTTGAAAGCTCTTCAGGGCAGGCACTGGGTTTGTACAAAATTACTCACGACAGCAAGTCCGCAGCAAACTGGGAAGAGCCACAAAGGGATCTCACAAAACTGGGTGACTGGGCAACAAAGTGACAGATGAAATTCATTGTTAATAAGTGCAAAGTAATGCACATTGGAAAACATAATCCCAATTATCCATACAGAGTGATGGGGTTTAAATTAGTTGTAACCACTCAAGAAAGATCTTGGAGTCATTGTGGATAGTTCTCTGAAAACATCCACTCAGTGTGCAGCAGCAGTCAAAAAAGCGAACAATGTTAGGAACCATTAGGAAAGGGATAGACAATAAAACAGAGATATCATAATGCCACTATATAAATCCATGGTGCACCCACACCTTGAATACCGCATACAGTTCAGGTCACCCCATCTCAAAGAAAAATATATTGGCAATTTAAAAAGTGCAAAGAATATGGAACAGCTTCCATATGAGGAGAGATTAAAAAGACTTGGGCTGGTCCTCTTGGAAAAGAGACAATGAAGAGGGGATATGGTAGAGGTCTATAAAATCATGAGTGGTGTGGAAAAATGTATAAGGAAGTGTTATTTACCCCTTCACATAACATGAGACTCAGGGGTCACCTGGTGAAATTAATGGACAGCAGGTTTAAAAACAAACATGAGGAAGTGTTTAGGGTGACCAGATGAGATGAAGAAAATATCGGGACACATTCGGGGGGGCGCCGGTGGAGAAAAGAAAAGAAAAGGCCAGGTGCTGCCAGTGGAGCAAAATATAGGGACAAATTGCGTCCCGACCAAAGATCGGTCAGGACATGGGACAACCACCCAAATATTGGGATGGTCCCAATTTTATTGGGACATCTGGTCACCCTAGAAGTGTTTCATCCTCAACCTGTGGAACTTTTTCCAGGGGTTGTTATAAAGGCCAAAAGTAGAAGTGGCTTCAAAAGGAACTAGATCAGGTCATGGAGGATAGGTCCAGCAATGGCTATTAGCCAAGATGATCAGAGATATAATCCCATTCTCCAACTGTCCCTAAAACTGCCAGAAGCTGGGACTGGAATACAGGGGATGGATCACTCAAAATTGCCCTGTTCTGTTTATTCCTTCTGAAGCATCAGGAAACTAGCTAGAGGGACCACTGGTCTGACCCAGTATGTGGCTGTCACGGAGTCCCCGGGCGATGCTCTGGAACTGCTCCCCACAAAGTCAGTCAGGACTTTGGGGAGCCTCCTCTTCCTTGGAGCAGACTTTTTCAGGGCAAAAAGGTCCACGTCTTCACCTCCTGGGTCTCTCCTTGGAGCGTTCAGCATCCTCTGCCCCTCCGTGCGCTTCCTGCAGAGAGCCCGCCCCAGTGGGGTCCTGGGGAAGCCACAGGGTAGACCTGACTCTCAGCCAGCCAGTAAAACAGAAGTTTATTCAATGACAGGAACAGGGTCTAAAACAGAGGTTGTAGGTACAGCAAACCAGACCCCTCAGCTAGGTCCATTCTGGGGGGCAGTGAGCCAGACCCCCACGTCTGCACTTCACTCCTCGTCCCCAGCCAGCTCCAGACTGCAACCCCCTCCAGCCCCTCCTCTCTGCTCAGCTCCTTTCCCGGGCCAGGAGGTCATCTGACCTCTGTCTCCACCTTTTGGCACCTTTGCAGAGGAGGGGCCCAGGCCATCAGTTGCTAGGAGACAGAGTGCCAGGCATTTATGAGCACTGGCCCTTTGCTCTGCAGCTACCATACCCCCTTATTCCACCACCTAGATACTTAAGAACTGCATAGGGGACACTGAGGCACCAACACAGTATTCAGAGAAAACATTAAGAACATTCCCAGTTCATCACAGTGGCTATCAAAGCTCTTGAAGGGTTTGGCAGTGACTTAGGCTAAACATCCATGCAGCCTCTACCCCTGTGCTGGCCAGCTGGCCCTCGAGGAGCAGGCAGGTATGGAGAGGGGCAGGTGATGGGCAGAACCTGGATTCCACCCCTTCTGCCCATCAAGCAGCAAAGGCAGGGAGAGGGCTTGGCCAGCGGTACATTATGCCCTGCAGGCATGGGAAGGAAGGGCTGGGACTCGGGGGGTATCTGAGATGTAGTGCCGTGTGGGATGGGACAGCCTAGACAGGAAGGGTGCCTGGTGGTTAGGGAATGAGCCTGAGATTTGGGAGACATGAATTAAATTCCCTGTGCTACCACCTGCTGCCTGTATGACCACAGGCAGGGCACGTAACTGCTCTGGGACTCGGCTTCCAGCTGTTTAACAGTGATAAGAGCCCTTCCCTACTCCTGGTTGTGAAGATAGACACCTTAAAGAGGGGTGGTTCTCAGATACCATGGGAATAGGAGCTATAAAACTACCGTAGATAGATACGAGAGGGCTGTGCCTAAAAGGGCAATCTTGGCCTATCAAAGGCCACCTCCAGCCCAGGGCTGGGAGCCCGGAGACCTTTATTCTGCTCCCATCTCTGCTCTTGGCCGTCTGTGCCTCAGTGTCTCACTGTAATTATGCTAATGTCACTTCCTTGCAGTGCTGGTGGGGAAGGCCCTATGAACATGGAGTAAAAGCCCAACTGATCCTGTCCCAGAGGTCCCAGTTTCTCCATGCAATGTGGGCTGCAGCTGCCTGGCTTATGCCTCCCTCCCTGCTCAGCAGGCTTGTGCCCCAGCTACCCACTCAGGGGGCATTTCCTGTCAGACGTAAGAGGACCCAGGGGCTCTCTCAGAACTGCAATGTGCGCTGTGCTGGGCTGTTGCACCACAGAGATGCCTCCACTTGAAAGAGGCTTCTGCTTCTTCCCAGCCAACCTACCACCAAAGCCCGCAGCAGAGCTCCTTGGAGAATCCTGCTGGTTTTCCACTGGGGATTCGGAAGAGTGTGTTGGTGGATTTATTTAATTTTGTTTGTTGATGGAAAACAAAAAACTCAACTGCCAACATTTTTCAATTTTCCAAAATCATTTGCTGAAAATTGAAAGTGGTTCCTGAAAAACCATCCCATGAAAATGTACAACAAATTTTTTTTTTACCCAAATCTGACATTTCAGAGGGGAAAAAAAAAAAAGGTTTTTCTAGTGTTGACAAAAACACCAACATTTTGACCAAAATGAAAGTGTTCGGCAAAAGAAACACTTTTGCCGAAAAAGCCATTTTGAGTCTGAAACATCTGTTTCCAAAAAGACAACCAAAAAACAAACCCAACACCAACCAGATGTGCCCCAGAGCATCCTCTCATACAACCCCTTCCTCTGCCCAGTTTGAAAGCTGCCCTTTCCCCTGCTGGTGAGGACTCGCAGGAGGAGCTGGCATCCAGATGGGGACTTTCTGGACTCCCAGCCTTCCCCCAGTAGGCAAAGCACCATCAGTACCCAATGGGGAGGAAAAGGTGATCTGTAAACAGCCCTTCCACTCCCCAGATCCACCTCCCTCTAGGGACATGGGTCACCACCAACACCCAGGAACAAGACAGACATCTTGCACAGCCTCTCCCCCAATTCCGAAGCGGGGGGGGGAAAAAAACCCAGGAGGAACACAATGACACTGTGAGGTCTCTGTCCTAGTGGCTTCCTTAGTGGAATGAGAAGGAAAATGTGGGACCAGAGGAGACAAGTGGGGGTGTGTAGCAGGATGGACCCCTGCTCCTGCCCTGAGGGGTTTAAAAGCAGCCTGGCAGGGCTTGAGAGCGGTGGCTCTAAAAGCTGGGCTGATTGGGGAAGTGGCTGCAGCTGGGAGACACCCCAATCAGGCCACAGCTGGCCCCTATAAAGTCCAGGGAAGCCAGAAGTACAGACAGTCTCCCTCTGGCTATAGAGGGAGAAGGGCCTGGCTGCACAGAGCTAGACTGGGTACCTGAGTGGAGCAGGTCTGGGAAAGGCAGAGGAGCTGGGGAGCTCCAGCCTGGAAAGCCCCAGGCTGTGGCCTAGCAGAGGGCTAACAGGTACTGGGGGTTGCAGAGGGCAGCCCAGGGGTAGGCCAAGGCAGCAGGTCCAAACCCTCCTTGCCAGTGATGAATAGGCTGATACTGCAGTCAGCCCCAGGGCGTGGGGCTAAACAATGACTGGCAGTGGCCATACACTGAGGCAAGATAGGGATAGAGGGAGGGGGTTCCCTGAGAAGGGGAAGCCCTGAGAGAAAAGGGGTTACTGCCAGGGGGCAGCACCCCCATGTAAAAGGGCACCGGGTCCAGGGAGGGACACGGGGGCCTGAGGACAGGTGGATCACCAGCCTGCAGAGGGCGCTCCAGTGCTGGAATGAGCTAATTCCCGGAGTCACCAGCAGGAGGCACCGCAGGGGTGAGTCGACCCATCTACAGGGAGGATGGAATAGGTGGCATTCCAGGGAACTCGAAGCTCTCACCGACTCTTAAAAAATGAAGTTACTTTCAGGACAAACCAAGGGAGATGCAGCACCTCTGTCTGCTGGCACACACAAATCATAACCATGTGCTGTCACTTAAAGCCAGTACTTCATTAATTCCCTGAACTCCCCCACCCCCAAAAAAATGCCTTAGTCACTGCTTTATCTAGTCTCAAGCACACAAATACAATAGGTTATAAAGCATTCCAAACTGCTAAATACCTCTTAGAATTACCCCTCAGCAGTTTGGAGCGGTCTTTGGGTGATTTCAGCTGTAGAGTCCCAGTGGCCAGCTGTCCATCTGCGGCTGGACATCTTGGTGGGTCCACAAAGTGATCCGCCTGACCCAGACTCCCAATTCCCCCTTTATGCCCCAAAACTCACAAAAACATGCCAATCAAAAGCCAAGGCTACAAGGTATGCCAACAACAGGATGCAGTTTTGTGGTTTTTCGGGTTGTTAGTCTAGCAGGTGTATTTATTTCTATGCTTCCTGTTTTTCCCCTCACAGACTTTCACCTCCGCACTCCAAGGAAAAGGTCACAGAGGGTCAGATTCAGGGCAGAGGGTCAGGTTCACCCCTCCTCCCTTCCGGCTTCACCTTGCACTCATGGACATGCAGGCATTATGCACATGTATGTCTGTGCACAGGCATGCATCAAGCACAAACACATACACATGTCCATGTGTGCAAACACCCATTTGCACTCAGACATGCACAGGTGCACACTCACTTGCACAGACATGTGCACGCACACAAATATTCAGTGTTTACACACACACACACCTGAGACAGCAGCCACCACAGTGGGTACAGTTGCCCCAACCTATTTTGATTGACTTTAGCCACTGATGACTGGCTCCTATGAAGGCAGCATAGAGGTCTGGGACTGTCCTGTTTCGAGGGCAGGGGGTTCTAAGGGCCACCCTCAGTGTTGTCTGTCTGTCTAGACAGCACCCATTCCTGTAGTCTGAGCCCCTGTGTCCTCCAGCTAGCTCAGTCTCATGCCAAGATAGCGGCAGCAGGTCCTATTAGAGGAATACTCAGCTTCCCAGCACTAGGTATCAGATTCCCTACAAGGACCTTCCAAATGTCGTCTTCTGGCTGCAGTTTTCATCCCCTGTCAATGCCAGGAGTTGCTAATACTCAAGGGCTCTACCAAGCTTTATTACTCCTGCGGGCATTTGATCTGTACCGGGTTCTCCTAATTGAGTGGATCTTTGGGCTGGTAGCTAGCAGTGCTACACCAGGGATTAAACTCAGCACCATTTTGCAGGCCATTTGCCAGGCTCCTTAACGAACTCCAGGGGTTATTTGCTTTCAGATCATTGCAATGGGGGTGTCATGGCTTCCTGAGGCCACAAGAACTCTGCTAGGCAGGATCTCCCTTACCTGGCCTGGAAAGCTTGGCGTTTTGATCCTTGCTGGATCAAGGTGGTTTGTGCAGAAGAAGAAGCCAGGAACAAGCAGGCCAGAGACTTGCTTTGATTTTTCCTCATGCTGTGATTTTCAACTCTGCATCGGGTCAGATCCTGATCCCAGTTCCATCGGTGTAAACAGGGAGTCGTGCCACTCAAGGCAATGGTGTTACTCCAGAATTACACTAGTGTAACTGAGACCAGGACTTGGCCTATTTTCTGTAACACTATCACAGACTGAAGTGAGGATCCTTCTCCACTCAGCAAACATGCATCCCCTCCCCCAACGCCTCTGGTACAGTGGAATGGGCCACTGCCACCCTGAAGCATGTTACTCACTTGCCCCTCTGCTCGGGGGAGGAAATCACTGAAAGAAAGAAAGATTCACTCCACATAATTATTTTCTACTTGCTTAAAGTAACATTATCTGTGCTGGTCCATGAATATTTATTACCAATTCCACACGTTCCATTATGGGGCATTAATGGGAAATTACGCAGACTAGTTATTTCATTATTTAAAACAAGTATGTCCTGAAACACCCGCCTCCCTTGCCCACATCTGCCCGCTGTGACGTGTTTGCTTGAGGCTGCGTTTTGGAAGTGCAAACAGCGGGAGTTCAGGGGATGCGCTTTGTACGATGCAAATAAAGAAACAACTGAATCTCTCTGGGAGGCTTTGGGAACCCAACCGAGGAGTCCTTAAGATCCTCGGTGCAGAGAAGAGCCACTAGCAGGATGTATGATCTGGGAAACACACCCTGGGAGAGCCTAAAGGAGCTCAATCCATTCAGTGTATCGAAGAGAACATTAAGAGATGAATTTATGACATTTTATAAGCCCCCCCCCCCCCCCGAAGGAGATTGAAGAACCTCCTGCCACCAGAAGTTGATCAGGAAAATGTGATCCCATGTCTCAAAGTTGAAGGCAGAAACATTTCACCTGTAGCAGAGAGGAAATTGAATGACTGGATTGGATTGCTCAGGAGTGTGGGGACTCTTTCCTCTTTGGGTGGGACAGTGTCTCTTACAAAGATATTAGGCTTGATACAGGAATCTCTGGCTGGAACTCAGACCTCCCCCACCTTCACATCTGTGCATGTCGCTATTGGGTGCCTAGGGATTGTCATGCACCTGTCTTGGCTTTCATTGGGGCTCACCCTGGAAAGCCCCATCACTCACTGCTCACTCTCGCACCTTTTGATGCACCTCTGTCTGCCCCAGCAACACAAAGCATCTGTAACCTGGTTTGGACTTCAGCATCCCCATGGCAGCTGGAGCGCAGGGTGAATCAGGCCTGCGTTGCCCCCCTCTTCTCACAAGCATTCGTGGGTCATTCAGTACTGACAACAGGCTGCTGTAACCTGTGCTACAACGGCAGTGCATGCGCCATAGGGGCAGAATCATACAATGGTAGCCCCCCGTCTGTGCCTCCCACCTGGTCCCTTTGCTGTGGGCGTCAGAGAAGCTGAGAGTGCCTGGTATCGCTGGTCAGCAAGGCCAGTAGAGTGCTGTTCAGTGCTACATAAACACATCATTACAAATAGTAAATGTCCCAGGCAAGCAAGAGGAGAAGTGCCTCACCCTTGGGAGCTCATGGTCTAAACTCTGATTTATATTCCTGCCAGGAGCTTTGCAATTTGCCTACTAAATAGAAGAGCACATTGGAGTTTATTACATCCAGATCAGTGATCACAGCCTAGCAGGGCCTTTTCCCTGTTACAGGCACTTGTACATTGTCCAGATGAGCCCCAGGTTGGAGACAGCCCTGTAGATGCTTTAGCTGCAGTGGAGGGCAGTTTCCCTACTGCCCAGGGGTTTCACCGCCAGGTTGCTAATCCCAGCTGTAAAGCCAAGTGGCTCGGGTGGCACATCTAGACCTCCCAAAAGTCCCAGGTTTCATGGGACTATCCTGGTTTGACTCACAAACCCCTGTCCCTGTTGAAGTGGCTCCTGTCCCTGAAGTTAGCTGGGCTCAGCTCCCCAGTGCAGGTATTGTGACTTGGCCACTGGTGCCTGGTGTCTCAGCCCTGGCCCCTGTGACAGAAGGGGCAGCTGGGCATCATTTCAGTGAGTGGAGCTGCAACCCCGTGTGCCAGGCCGCAATGCTACTCATTCAAATTTGACCTGGTCGACTCCTCGCCACAGGGGCCAGGCCAAACCCGAGCAGTGCTAGGACCCTGTGTGCCAGGGAGTAGGACCTGTCCTAGCTTAGCCACTTGAAATGTTGGGAGCTGTGCATGTTTCCATGTGGTGGAGGGTGCAGGACATTTCCATGTGGTTCTGGGCACATGTGTGTCCTGTGTGCCTATGCACTGGGGAAGGTAAACCAAGTAATGCAAGAAAAATATCCTGGGTCTGATCTTACCCTGTGCCCTGGGGAGAGCTTTACACTGGTGTGAGGCTCCTGTAAGTCCATCCGGATTCGGTAGCATTTTGCCCCACTTTGTACAGGTATAAATGGCTGCCCAGGGTCAAAGCAATAAAGAATGAGGCCTGGTGGGCAGCACAGTTCCCACAATTCCTGCATGGCTGAGTCCTGCTGGATTTTCAATCCAGGCCTCGGTTTCTGCCCTGTGCTGCCAAGCACGTTCTAAAGGGTCAGGTGAAGGCCGAGTCCGCAGGTTCAGGGAAGGGGTATTGATATTACACTAAACTAATCCTGTTAAAAACCCAGCTGCTTGGAGCCCTCGGCTAAGCCCACAACTCCAACCCCTCCTTTCACTGCTCCTTGAAACCAAGTCATGCAATATTGCATAAAGAGCATCTGTCCTGCCATCTCTCTCCAGTTCCTTCCTCAATGCAGAAATGTAGGGTTGCCAGGCATCTGGAATGCATGGTCAAAAAAAGGGACCTTGGCGGCTCCAGTCAGCCACTGCTGATGGGGAGATTAAAAGTCCAGTTGGCCCCAGGCAAGCTGGGGTGCAGAACCAGGTTTGGGGTGCAGACTCCAGGCAGTGCTCACCTCAGGTGCCTCCCTGAGCAACGGAGAGATGAGTGAGTGGGGGGCAGGCCCTTGGTGAAGGGGCAGGACGGGGCAAGGATGTTTGGTTTTCTGCAACTAGAAAGTTGGCAACCCATCAGTCAGTCACTGATGTGAAGGCTTGCGGACACCAGCTGGGTTTGCCAGATAATCTTACTGAGCATCACCAACAGGATAGGGACAAACTGGGCAGCGAGTGATGACGACTCAGCCCTGCAACAGCACCAAAAGCAAAAGGAGCATGGCAAACATGGAACCAGCCTACGCCACTCTTGCCTCTAGCAACCCCAGGATTAGGGAAGCACCCAGTCAGGGGCCTGGAAAGATTTGGAGTCCCTGGAAGGTTCCCAGTTCCTAACAAATATGCAGAAACCCATCTAGAACTTAATCATCAGTTAGAAACATTTGTAAGTAAAATCCTGGCAATGGAGAGAAGACATGCTGGGTCTGGCAGGGGGAATAATCAATTATTGGCATTCCTGCTCATTGGTGCTGCCTATATTCCGAGGAGCTTAGGCTGCTAGCACATGTGTGTGGAGCTGAGCATCAAGCAAGCAGGCTCTTCTCCTGGCTTGCTCTGCAACCTTGGGCAAGTTCTTTACCTCCGCTGTGCCTCAGTTGCCCATCTGTAGAACAGGGATGATTAATAATGTTGTAGATACAGATGCATAGAGCCACCCAGTGGTGCTGAGGTGGCTGGTGCCACCTTTAGACCCAGAAGAGAGGGCAGAACCTTGTGCAGGGAATTTGCAGCCTGGGCTCCAATCCCATTGGAAGTGCAGGGACCCAGGAAAGCTAGGCAGAGCTAGAGGATGGGGCAAGAGGCGGGAATGTCAGGTCATCCAGGAGACCTGCTTCAGGGAGGATGTCTGTGCAGTAGAGGACTTGATAGCGAGCCTATCACATCCCCTCCCAATGCCTCTGCACCCAGAGCAGGGCTTCAAATCCCTGAAAATTCGCCAAGGAGCCCATCTCTCTCTGAGGCCCACCCATCTGAGGGAGCAGTTTGCTAAGTGAGTCACTCCCCCAAACTCCTTTATAGAGGTTCTTTCTTCTTGGGTTGTTTTCCCTTAATCTACAATTAAGCAAACTCAGAACTGGGAGGTAAATCCCATGGGAACAAAATACATAAGGGATGAAGGAGTTCTGGAGAGCTGGCAGTGTCTCAAGAATACGGCATTAAACTACCCCAATACTACTTCCTATCTTTCTTTTGTCAGAGGACAATAGAGCTCCATCCAGAGCTCTTTCGTGACCTGCAAAGAAAGGAATCCTACAAAAGCAGAAACGTGGATGAATTGCTAAGGAGGAGCCCAAAAGAATAGCATGAGCAGATAGGGACAAAATCAGAAAGGCAAAGGCACAAAAGGAGTCACGCCTAGCAAGGGACATAAGGCAATAAGAAGAGGGTAACAGGGTGGCACCCACCTCTCAGAAGCACACCCTTCTGATTGGGTGTGTCTGCACGTCTCAGTTTATGGTAACACCTTCTGGCAGCGTCTAGTGACTCAGCCCTCTGGCCGAGTCACAGTGTCTGTGCAGAACCCAACTCAAACAGACCCTTTGGGGTGGTAGCCCAATAAAGTCTGTAAGCCCACCTGGCCTGACAGGGGACCATGTCCTCCCTGGAGACGCCTCACCCACTCTGGTTTGTTCTGCCCCAGGTCTCTAGCTGGGCCTCTTAACAGTGCAGATCCCTTTATGGGGGTTTATCACTGTCCAATTGTAGGCCACTTCCTCAGTGGCTAAAGGGAGAGGGGGCTCAGGCCCACCCACATCTCTGGGTCCCAGCCCAGGGACCCTAAGAATAGCAGCCACACACCACTGAGTTCCTTTAACCACTTCCTCAGCCTTCAGCAATGCTCCCCCTTACCTCCAGGCTCTCCCATGTTCAGGCCTAGCAGCCAGCCAGGAGCACCTATCACCCCCAATCCCTGACAGCATTGAGCTGTCCATGGTGCTGCAGTCCTTCAGTCTACCAGGAGCAGCCTCCTCACTCCTTAGGCTCCAAGCAGCAACTGAGTGTAGGCTACACTGCAGCTCCTTTTATACTAGCTGCAACCCTCTGATTGGCTAGCTCCTTGCAGCCTCCTCCTCATTAACTGCTTTCTGGGCACTCTCTCTAGGATGCTTGGAGGACTTGTCTCTACTGCTCCTTTCCTGGGATGGGTGTGGCAGGACCCTGAGGCCAAAAGGGGCCTCTGGGCCTAGTTCACCCCATCACAAAGAGGTTTTTAAAATACGTTAGGAGAAAGACTAAGGCATGTGTAGGCCCACTACTTAGAGAGGCAGGGAGCTAATAACTCATGATATCAAGAAGGCTGAGGTGTTTGATGCCTATTTTGCTTCAGTTTTCACTAAAAAGGTTAATGGTGACCGGAAACTTAACCCAATTATTGTTAACAACAAGGGGGAAGAGCTAGATGAAATTAATCCTAGACTGTTTAAGGAACTAGCTGAAGCAATTTCAGAACTGTTACCAATTATCTCTGAGAGCTCATGGAGGATGGTGCCTGTTTCAATCCACATGTTACCTATGTGTTCCAGTTATCTCCTTATATTGTGTTCCAAAATATCTCTATCAGGTGATCTCATTACTATGGTTCTTTTGACACCAAAAGACCCAAAAACCTGGTTGGCACCCACCGAATTCAGAAGCATCCTTGCGTCTGTTTTGTTTTGAGTACTATGCAAGTCTTGGGCTTTTTCAACACCTCTACTGGTGATGGACTTTGCTACTTTGCCATTGGACATGCCTCCAGCAAGGAATATTTGGGTTGGGTGTGATCCTACCCTCTCCGGTACATTTTGAATGATAAGAGGGCTGGAGAAGGGCAAACGTAGTAGCTATATTTAAAAGGGAAACAAAGAGGACCTGGGAAATTCTAGACAGTCAGCCTGATTTTGATACCTGGAAAGATACTTGAACAAATTATTAATCAAGCCATTAGTAAGCATCTAGAGGATAATAAAGGAATAGCCAGCATGGATTCATCAAGAACAAAATAACTTAATTTCCTTTTTTGACAGGGTTACTGGCCTAGTGGATGGGGGGAAGCCGTAGACATGATATACCTTGATTTTAGCAAGGTTTTTGGTACAATCTCACATGACATTTTCATAAGTAAACTAGGGAAATGTGATCTAGATGAAATTACTATAAGGTAGGTGCACAACTCGTTGAAAGACTGTACTCAGAGTAGTTATCAATGATTCGTTGTCAAACTGGGAGAACGTATCTAGTGGGGTCCTGCAGGGGTCAGTCCTGGGTCTGGTATAATTCAATATTTTCATTAATGATTTGAATAATGGAGTTGAGAGGAAGCTTATAACATTTGGGGAGAACACCAAGTGGGGAGGGGTTGCCAGCACTGTGGGGGCCACGATTAGATTCAAACTGACCTTGAAAAATTAGAGAATTAGTCTGAAATCAACAACATGAAATTCAGTAAAGACAAGTGCAAAGTACTACAAACACACCGCTACGAAATGAGAAATAACTCCCTAGGTGGTGGTACTGTAGAAAAGGATCTGGGAGTTATAGTGGATCACAAATTGAAAATGGTGGCAAAAAAGGCTAATATCATTCTGGGCTGTACTAACAGGAGTGTCATACGTTGGGCAGGGGAGGTAATTTTTCCGCTCTGCTTGGTACCGCTCAGCTGGAGCCCTGTGTCCAGTTCTGGGCACCACACTTCAGGAAATGCGGATAAATTGGACAGAGTCCAGAGAAGATCACCAAAAACGATACAAAGTTTAGAAACCCTGACTAATGAGGAAAAGTAAATGGATATGTTTATCCTGAGAAAAGCAGATTAATGGGGAACCTGATAACAGTCTTCAAATACAAAGAGCTGTTAGAAAGAGCCCAGTGATCAGTTGTTCTCCATGTCCACTGAAGACAGGACAGGGAGCAATGGGCGTAATCTGCAGCAAGGGAGATGTAGATTAGATAGTAGGGAAAACTTTCTAGCTATGAAGATATCTAGGCTCTGGAATAGGCTTTCACTGGAGGTTAGACAAACCCCCATCAGGGATGGTTTAGGGTTACTTGGTCCTGCTTCAGTGCAGGGGGCTGGACTATAGAACTGCTTGAGGTACCTTCCAGCCCAACATTTCTGAGATTCTACAGTATAAGCCAACCAGACAGAAAATCCATTTCCACCTTGTGTCGTGCAAAGTGTACGATCCCCTGTACACAAACATACACACAGCTCCCCAGTACCCCATTTCCCACGACACACACTCTCCTCGGCTGCACCATCTCTTTTCCCAGAGATCTATGTCTGAGCATCAAACCCTGGGCTGCCACCTTCTGCTGCAGTTACACGCGACCTGTTTTTCCATCAATATAATTCACAGCTCCAGACACATTAAGTACCAGCTGAGCTGCTCATCTTGTTAGCAGGATTATAGCCGTAATAATACTAGGACTCGTAATTATGAGAAATTTAGTATCTAAATTACTAGCAGGAAATTAATGCCCTCTGTGAACTTGATTTTCCAGGGCAACATGCTGAATTGAGAGTTTTGCCCTGCGTATTTTCACGGGTCACGTTTCACTGGGAAATAAACGTGAAGAGACAATGCAAATGTCTCCTGGAGAAGCAGCGGGGCACCAGCCAGCTGTGAATCTGGGGACCCAGCTCTGTGGATTCTGACAGCCGGCTCTGGCTGTGATCTTGCAGCTCCAGACACATCATTTCCAGTCCTCTTATGCACACTTTCCATGGTGACTCCCCTTCTGGGCCCACCCACCCTGCCCTGGGCCTCCCCTCCCCTCCCTAGAGCCGTAATGGGGAGCAGGATTAACTGAGGCACTTCCAGCAACTGAGGCATTTAAAACTATACTGGACAAGACTGGTGATTACACAGCAGGCGACAAAGCTGCATTCGCCCCATGGATGGATAAAGTGGCCTAATCCAGCTCTAATTTCTGTGTGATCTCCAACCACAATGACTAAACTAAAGGAATCCTTACTACATGGCCCCATTGTGTTTCAGCTTCCCTTTCCCTTCTAGAGTGGGTGCCCATGCCTCACACTATGCACAAACAGGGAGGCCATGAAGAACATTTACCATCATTAGGGTTCAGTGTTAACACCCAGTGTGATGAATGGGGCAGTTCTCAGCTCTCAGAGCTCTTGATTCTGACTGTCTATGCACAGACTCAGTGACAGGCTGGGCTGGGCTGGCTGCCCTTTGGAAGGTTCTTCTGAGTGTGTGGTAGTACAGGGGAGCTGCACCTGATTTTGGTGTGCGTTTAGATAAAATCCACTCCCCAAAACCTTTAGACACAATCACACCCAGGCCAGACCACAGCCACATCTTTCCTGAGGGACAGACAGGAAATGCACATCCCAATTCCCACCAGCAGTGTCATATATCAGCTGGCTGCGGCCAAGTTGCTGCCCCAATACACTCCCTCCTGGCTGGCTTTGGAGCTCAGTTTCATCCCCTGTCTTTTGGCCTCCTCTGGCTCTAGGCCATATGATGGTCCTGGCCCATTGGCCAGACTGCTTTGGCAAGTCCTAGCCCTTCTGGGGCCACAGAGTCCTTTCCCAAAGCCACCAAAAAGTCAACAAAACCAAGCCTTCAGCCCAGCTGGCAGCCACCATCTCCCAGGTCTCCTGGCTAATCACAAGCTTCTGGGCCTCAGCCAACCCCACAGCCCAGGGGGCCACACTCTTCCTCGAAGTTCAGGGAGGCTTCAGCTCTTCAAGACCCCCTGCCTCCAGTCAGGCTTCTGGCTAACCCCTGGAGTAGCCTGTCTGTCCGCCTCTCAGCCTCCCAGAGAGGAGAACTCCAACCTCCTCTCCTCTGGGTCTCCTCCTCCAGTTGGCCTCACTCATCTCTTTAAGGCCACAAGCCCTGCTTTTCCCCAGCAGGGCTTTATTTCTAACCAGGCCTGGCCCACCTCCAGCAGACAGGTTAATTGGTCTTTTCCCTAGGTGTATGGGCTGGACACCCCACCACCCTGCCCTTGTGCACTGAGGACACAGATCACATGCTTCTGCGGGCAACTGCCCAATGCCACAGGCAGGATCACGTGTCTTGTACAGAAATTAACATGAATCACATCCTGGGCTTGATTAGGAACAAATCAATATTATTCGGGCTGGCTGGATGATCAGCTTTTCACCTCTCCACTAATGTCACCAGCCTGCCTGTGGACCGTGCATTTGTCCACCCGTGCCCCCATGATGCAGGCAGACATCGCAGTCATTTGAAATCTGCAGACTGGAGAAATAGCCTTCCCCTGAGCTTCCCAAGAACCCTAGTTCTAATTCAGCTGGACTCCCCTCCTCTGGGAGGTGCTAACTCTCCAGCGGGGATGGAACCAGGGAATCGCTGAGTCTGGGATTTTGGAATCTCTGCCTCTTTGCAAAGGTCCCTCGTTGGGCTCCCATCGCAGAGGGGCAAAGCTGCCAGGGGATATTGAAATTGTGCCCACTGCCAATTGCCACATGGAGATGAAACTGTAACTGAGGACTGGCATGGTGGAGGAGCATCATAGCCACACCCCCTTTTCGCTGGCCAAGCCCTTTCTCGCTTCCATGCTGGTCGAGGGGGGTGGAAGGCAAGTGGCTTTCAAGCTGCTTTGACTTAAGCAAAGGGACTTGACAAGACAGACCAGGCTTGGGGAAGCAGAGACGTGGTTTAAAGCCTTCCTGAACCACTCTGCGCATAGTTCGGCTGCAGGTGAGGACCTGGGCCATTCATCTGAATTTGCAATATACACACAACACCCAAAGACATTGTAATTCTACTTTTGTACCACAAGACACAGATTCGCCTGGCACGTAATTGTGTCTGCTCACATCTCACACCAAGGAGGAAGGAAGGAACATTCTCTCTTTGAGATGCTCAGAAGGGCGTTTGCCTGCTTCCCATAGAAAAAAATTACTCATGCTTTCACTGTTGGCACTGTCATAACTAAGGTCTTGATCCGGACTGGATAACTGGGTGAGAGGGTGTTCTTCGACCTTAAGAGTCAGTTCCAATCAATTAGGAAGCATGAGTTCTTTTTGTGAAGTGTAGCTCTCCAGAGTCATTATTGCACCCAGAGAAAGCCAGTCAGGGATGCTTTTTGTTCCCATGAAAAAAAAAAGTTTTCATTTTTATCAACATTTTTCTCCAAACGTTTTCAGGTTTTCCTCCAAAAGCTGGAAAAACAAGTTACCGAAATTGGAAACGTTTTGGTGTTTCCATTTTACTCCTTCTTTTATGAAACCCTGAAACGTGTCATGATAATTGGCTGTTCCCCATGGAAATGTCTATTTTGTCAAAAACATTTATTTTGAAGGGAAAATTTCAACTCTGCTTCTGGATTGACTGTGCTGTGCGGATTTCATCAGCAATCAGGCTGCTGCTCACAGAGCATACGCCCTAAGAGAACGTCCCTGAAATAATACTTAAAGTAGATCTTTCAGAAAAACATCCACTCTTGATTGTTACCCGCAGCTGTTGGGCTGTTAGCCATCAGTACAGGGAACACAGAAACATGGAAATGTTGGGATGGAAGGTACCTCGAGAGGTCATCAAGTCCAGCCACCCACACTGAGGCAGGACCAAGTAAACCTAGACTATGTCTGACAGGTATTTGTCCACCTTATTCTGAGAAACCTCCAACAACAGGGATTCCACAACCTCCCTTGGAAGCCTATTCCAGTGCTTCATCACCCTTAAGAATTAGAAAGTTTTTCCTAGTATCTAACTTAAGTCTCCCTTGCTGCAGCTAAAGCCCATTACTTCTTGGGGACATGAATTCAAAGGCAGTTGAAGCAAACTCTACCTACCAGCTTTACCAACCTGATCTCCCTTGCCTCCAGCCCTCCCCTCCCCATGTTGGGTTATGGCTGCAGCGGAGGGTGTTGTGCATATTGTGGCAGTCCTGGCTGCAGCTTGCCTAGTTTAAACCCCCACCCTGCTGAGGAGGTAACTCCACGCAGAGAAGGTGAGGAGGAGAGAATTATATCTGTGTCCTCAGCTCTCAGTGAAGGAGATTTAGCTAATTTGTGCATTTTAACTGACTGCCTTGTCTGTCTCCATTACCCTGATGAGGCAGGAGTCAAAGACACTCTGCATAGGCAGGACGGTTGAACTAGAGAAGAGGCAGAAAAATAATAATCCAGACAGCCTGAGGAATATTGATTCGCCCCTGATCATGCACCGAACATGACATCCACCTGTCCCTCTGTAGGCACGTTGTCTGCACGCTGACCGAGCTGGTGCAGCCCACACATGATAAATGGGGTGAATTCTGGCCCCAGTAAAGTCCTTGGGAACTTTACCATTGATGTCACATGGGTCAGGATGACACCCAAAGTCCCCTGGAACCCAGCCAGCGTAACATGAAGTGCTGCAGAGAGAATGTGGAAATGTCCTCACTTCAGAGGCTGAAATCTCATCACAGCTTCCTTCGTGCAGTGCATAAACATGCTCTTAGCTCCTGAATATTCTTTGGCATCACGGGTGAGAAGAGCTGAGCCAATCATTCATAAGAAGCCATTTCTCCTCTTTACCTGTTGCCAAGCAGCTTACCATTTCTCTATTACTACAGCGTATGATTTTCTGACATGGGTCAAACATTATCCAAAGGGTTCTGTTTTTTCAAGTGGGGACCTGTAGGCAGGGCCGGCTCCAGGCCCCTGCACGCCAAGCGCGTACTTGAGGCGGCATGCTGGGGGGGGCACTCTGCTGGTCGCCGGGAGGGCGGCAGGCGGCTCCGGTGGACCTCCCACAGGCGTGCCTGCGAATGATCCACCGGAGCCGCGGGACCAGAGGACCCTCCGCAGGCACGTCTGCAGGAGGTCCACCGGAGCCGCAGGACTGGCGACTGCCAGAGCGCCCCCCACGGCATGCCGCCATGCTTGGGGCGGCGAAATTGCTAGAGCCGCCCCTGCCTGTAGGAACTGGTTCTCGGCCCAACCCTTTTCAATATCTTTATGGATCGTCCAGAAGAAAATATTCAATTGTTGTTGACAAAGTTTGCAGATGACATAAAAACTTGGCTCAGGTCTACACTTAAAATTTAGATCGATCTAACGATGTTGCTCAGGGGAGTGACAGGAGAATTCTTCTGTCAACCTAGCTACCACCGCTGGAGGAGGTGGATCATCTACATTGATGGAAGGGCCCTTTCCGTCAATGTAGGAAGTGGCTACGATCTGGCACTGCAGCTGTGCAGGCACATCCTTGGTGTCCAGTAACCACAAGGACACAGAACAGATACACACCCATGCAGGTCTTAGTAAGCTGGGTGTGGTCAAACAAATGTTCATATAGAATATCAGGGTAGGAAGGGACCTCAGGAGGTCACTAGTCCAACCCCCTGCCCAAAGCAGGGCAAATTCCGAGACAGTTTTTTTTTTAAACCCACTTCCCTAAATGCCCCCCTCAAGGGCTGAACTCACAACCCTGGGTTTAGCAGGCCAATGCTCAAACCACTGAGCTATCCCTCCCACATGTAAGGTCATACATCAAGGAACCAAGAATGTAGACCACACTGACAGTATGCGGGACCATATCCTGGAAAGCAGTGACCCTGAAAAGGAATCAGGGGTTGTGGTGGAAGACAACTGGCCATGAGTTGCCAGTGAGATGCAGGTGCCTTAGCGAGTTAGTGTGCTCCTTGGATACATAATCAGGGGAACAGTGAGCAGGAGAAGTAGGGAGATGATATTACCCTTGTGTGGAACCACTACCGGACTATCAGGTATCCAGAACTGGTGCAAACGCTTGAACAAGGATGCTGAGAAATTAGCCAGTGTTCACAGAAAAGCCACAAGAATGAATTTGAGTTCTGGGAAACCCAGCTAAAGGAGCTCAGTCTATTTAGCCTAATGAAAAGAAGGCTAAGAAACAGCTTGAGTGTGGTCCGCAAGTCCCTACATAGAGAGAAGATTGCTCATAGTAGAAGGCTCTTTAATCCAGCAGACAAAGGCATGATGAGATCCAATAGCAGGGAGTCACAGTCAGACAAATTGAAACTGGACAGAAGATGACCATGCTTAATAGTGAAGATAATGAAACACTAGGACAGTTACCTAAACAGAATCCATCACAGGGTTCCCTGGTATCATTCGTAAAGCTGTGCTCCAGTTCGGCCACGTGTTCCCATGGTCTAGGTAAGAATCACTGGGTCATAGTCTCTGGCCAGTGCTATGGAGGAGGGCAAACTGGGTGATCATAAAGGTCCCTTCTCACTTGAAATCTGTCACCCTGTGCAGTTGTTTGCTGAATTAATTTAGCAAATTGTACGTGGCCAGTAAACAATTCTCCATCCCTTCATTGTGAGAACTTGGAATTCAAGTAATGTTGGTTCTTTTTGACTGGAAGCTGAGATCATATGGTATGTTTGTGTGCATTGTTTGGATGGGTCACTCAATGCAAATATTCATGTTTGGGTGACATTCATGCCTGTGCAAAGGGTCGGCATGAGCCCTATCAACCAGTAAGTCCCACAAGGCCTAGACACCACATACATCCTGCCCAGCTCTTGACCTGGCTCCCTGAAAAGGGATGAATTTCACCCCGACCTGGATTCCAAATTCACTTTTTGCGACTCTAACTAATGCTCACTTGAAATTGTTTCTGGGAACATTTTTGCCGGCAAACTCATTGACTAGAATCTTAGGGAAAAGTGAACATAAGAGGGTCACGGTCGCAGCTGAAGTGAGCTCAAATTTTTATTTATTTGCACGACAATATGTGGACAACGTTTCGAGATATTTTTCCAGCTGTAGCACTGAGGCACAGCAAGACATGAAAGCTGCCATCCACACCCAGCCTCTTTACCAAGGAAAATGACTAGAGGCTGAATAAATAGTTCATATTGTTCTTCATTAGTTTATACAATCAGGAGAGTGTCTCAAATAAGCATTTAATTAAGAATTAATAAGACAGCTCTTATAAAATGAAATATTAATTGGGAAAAGAAAGTTTCAGATTTGTAGAACGGAGAGAAATCTACCCACCACGCGCTTAACTTGATTGCACAAGTGCTTTCCAATGCCTGGCTTGTTTAACATATCCAAGTCGTAAGGAAATTGACATTTAACAAGGGAACTCTGGCAAATAGAATTAATTCCGTTCTAAAAATGCATCTTGACATTTGGTAGCTGGTATGTTAACCGGTGTGTCCTCATCAGAATTGCATGTTTTGCTATGTGCTAATTAAATGCCTTGTTATCCCATTTCAAGAGGATTAAGAAACAATTGGGATTTAATGTATTACTAATAAGTGAAGTGGTGCCAGCCACGGCCCGCAGGCTTGACGCCAGGCAGAGGGCAGAACCGGCATCCTGCTTCCTCCTCCCCGGGGGTGGGGCTCTGCTGCTGCTTTGTGGTTGGAGGGGCAGGGCCTGTAAAGCTCCATTTGAGGGCACCCCACTTATGGGCCGCTCGTGTGCTAGCCCTGGGTGCATGACCGGGCCCTGGCGTTATGTGTAACATAGCGAGTGCTCCCTCGGCTGCTTCCCATTATCCCACTGTGCACTTGGAGCCTGGTTTGACCTGCCCCACCCACGGGCAAGCTGGGGAGCAGCGACTGCTCGTGGCTCAGCTTAGCAGAGTGCACTCGAGGGGTGCAGAGTCTTGTCGAGCCATGGGCTCTGGACTGGGCATCTGTGCAGCAGGTGCTGCATTCGGGTCCCTGAGCATCTCCTGTTAGCTGGCTGTGCTAGGGAGGGTGACAGGGGAGTGCTGCTGGCAGGTGCCAGCTGCTAATCACTGGGCAGAAACACAAGCTGTTGGCTTATCCTTCATAGTCTCCCCTTCCATAGACGTCCCCCACCATCCACATCAAGTGTGAGCTCCTTCTCCTTGTCCCAGAGCACTTCAGCTCCTGCCTCTTGCTCTGCTTTTATCCCTTACGAGGCCCGTCCATCCCACCCCTCATCTTCTCCCGAGGGGTTAGTGACACTCAGGTCTCAGGCTGGCCCTGTGCGGTGGCATGGGTTTCCCCCTCTGGTGAGCGTCTCTGGGCGTCATATCCAGCGTGAGCTCCTCTGCTGTCCCGTTCCCCCGCTCTGTGAGAGCCGACCCGGCCCCTCACTCCTACAACAGGGCTGAAGGAAAGGTGAATTCTCGACTGTGCTTTCCAGCCAACTGCTTTGAAGCGGGGGAGCCGAGGAAGAGCTGCTGGGGAAGTCATGCACTCGGCGTTTATGCGCGGCACATCCTGGCTTGCTGGTACGTCGGGAATCACAGCACACCCGCTGTTCCTTGGAAGGTACCAGGCGGTGCACGGGCCGAAGATTAAGAGCATTCCAGTGGTTATAATTTCATTTCTGCTCAGCGCTTTACTTCGGCTACAGAGTAGCCTGCATGCGAGGCCTCCGGCTGCAGTCAGAGGAAGCGGGAGGGTTTGTGGTGGGCTGAGCCTCTCCCTGGACCACATCATCTTGTGCTCAGGGTTAGCCACCCTCTGGCCGCCTGCAGCAGTCCTGGCTCCAAAGCCGCTGAGCTGGCAGCTTCCGTTCTGATTCACCAGCTACCAGGATGGAACGGCTGAGTCTCTCCCATGCAGTCCATTGGGCTCATCTTTTGCGCTGACCGGGCTCCTGCTGAGGCGCTGCGTGGGAGCCAAGCCACACGTCATCCCTGTACAGAATGGCACAATGTTCAGCACTCTCCTGGAGGCAGCTCCTGCCCCCTACACTGGTGCATAGAGGGACCCCTGTGAGCAGAGCTCGCCCCCCCGGCATGGAACGGGAGTGGTGAGCTGCCTGCATTTCACACTCTTCCTCCCTGCTATACCCACCACGGCCGTTCCATGCGGGCTGAGATCTGCACTGGCAGGGTGGGGGAGTTGGAGGGAGAAGGGGACAGGTGGGGAGGTGCAATTCATCCCTGATCAGTCCCTGTATGCATTATATAGCCTGGGGCTCTATTGTCCTTTGCACAGAGCCCTGTCCACCGCAGATACTGGGGCCAGCAGCAGCTGGAGGTGAGGGGCTCAAGTCAAGCCAGGCTGCCAAGGAGCTGTGGGGCCCCAAGGAGGGCCCTGGCCTCCTAGGGATCCCTGGGGATCTGTTGGGCTTGGGGACATCCCTGTCAGTGACCAGGACATGGGAAGTTGTGCCTAGTGGTTGGAGGAGGTGTCGGGAGTCAGGAACCGGAGCCCAGGGTCTGAGGGCAGGAGCCAGATCCAAGGGTCAGAGCTGAAGTCAGAGGCCAGGAATGGAGCCAAGGGTCAGGACCTGGAGTGAGGTGAGGCAGGTGAAAGGCTGGCGTCAAGGAAGGAGGAAGGCTGGGAAGAAGCAGACACAAGCACAGTCACAACCATATGCAAATGCTTTGAGCCCACGTGCTGCTGGGCTTAAGAGCCAGTCTGCCGGCTCTCTCCCCAGTCCAGCAGAGCAGCCAATCAGGCAGCTTACTGTGGGCCAGCTCGCCTGGAGATTAGCTCTCTGCCGGCCCTGAGCCCAGTCAGTACCCTGTGATGGTTTCTAGGTGGGAGATGAAGCCTGGCCCTTCCCCGATGAGACACTGGGGAGAACTTCACAAGGGAATCCCCATGGAGATTTCCTGCCACCAAGACAGAGTTCTGATGGCAGGGGTAAGGTTGCTACCTGTGCAGGTTCTCCCAGGACCATTTTTTTTTTATCAGAGAGGTAGCCGTGTTAGTCTGGTTCTGTAGAAGCAGCAAAGAATCCTGTGGCACCTTATAGACTAACAGATGTTTTGCAAGCATCCGAAGAAGCATCCGAAGAAGTGGGTATTCACCCATGAAAGCAAAGCTCATGCTGCAAAACGTCTGTTAGTCTATAAGGTGCCACAGGATTCTTTGCTGCATTTTTTTTTTAGGTATCTGTTCCGGGAAATCGGCACAGGTTCTCAGTACACAGTGACAGGCAGTCGAGGGGGCAGGCTGTTAGCTTTGGGGAGGCGGAAGACTGTTTTTGCAGCTACCACACAACAAGGACATGCTGCCAGCTATCCAGTTTTATAGGCTCAGGATCATCCCCCATGGCCTGTGTTTTAGTATCTCAGAAGTGGTGATCCTAGGTAGGGGACAATCCGAGCCTCCATGTTCAGTGCTCAGAAAGAAGCTAATAGCATGAGGGAGCTCCATCCCTAACTCCCTGCTGCCCACCTGGACATTGTAGTGTGCAGAAGGCCTTGCCACCAGCTGTACCACGCTGGTCTTTGATGAACTTGCTGTCCAAGTCTGTACTTTGATGGGAGACCTCCAGGTGGTGCAGGGAAAAGATCCTGGTGAATCAGTAGAGGGAGCTCCTCCTTCTGGGGTTGTGGCCATTGGGGTTGTTACATCAGAAGTAAATCAGCCAATCACCGTCCCCTCTTCTGTCACCTCACCTCCCGAGTCGGGTTGTGACATCAGAGGAAAATCAGCCAATCCCTCATCTGCCTCCAGCTGCCCACATCCCTACTTGATTTGCTATATGAGAGCTAAGCCAGCCAATCACCCACTTCTTGGATTTTTCTTAGTGTTCTACAAAAACAAAATACCTGCCTGGAGGACTTTATAACAAGGTTCCTGCAAACACCAGCTCTTGTGTTGACTTTGCACATGTAGGCAGGGATTATTCACACGCATAAAGGTGCTTGTGTGTGTGCTTGTTTGTATATATTATACTTACACAATATTATCCAGGGCCACACAAATATAGCAACCACCCCTCTGGGAATAATACACGGCACTACAGATGCCATTATAGTTAACCACAATGTAAAGAAACTGTGCAACAACTCAAAAAAATACTTGCAAGTAAGGACTTTGTTCAACAACAGCAGTAGTTGTAGAAGTTATGATAACCTTTAAATCTTGGTAATTTTTAAAGGACTATACAAATGAGAATCAAACTAACCCCCTATGTCATGGAACATTACTCATACACTGCATTAATGGTTCCCATCAAAACTCTCACAAAACATTAGTGACAAACATTAAGAAGCAGATGACAATTACCCTCTTAATCTCTGATTTCAGAAATACAGGTAGTTACATTATCATGGAGAGTAATAACAGCAATTAGGAGAATCTTCAAAGTCCCATGCTAATTACCATGCTGTTCCTCTCCAGCTCTTTTCTAATTATTGACTGGCGCTGGTCAAATTCTTCAGTGCGACTAATGTTTTGGATGAATTTCCTGTATGTGAATTATTCTCATGCAGGCTTTGACTTTTACAAATCTACTCGTTAACTGGAATTCTCCAATGGCCGGCTTATGCAAACAAACTGAGCCAATAATAATAAGTTTTAAAGAGTAAATTTTTAACAGTGAGAGTAATTAACCTGTCACGGGGACCTCTGCTCGCTGCTGGTGTGTCTTCTGGCCACATCTGGGGATTAGCTCTGCCAGCCAGACACACTTTTCTGGCAGTTTCCCAGCCTGTTCTCTCTCTCTTTCTCTGGCCCCTCTCTTGCTCCTCAGGAGCTGCAAAGCCTCACCTTCATGACTTAGCCAGAGTCCTTCCCTTCTGTGGTAATAACGTCTCTCCAGACCAGCTGTCCGCTTGGCATCTCCAGCGCTCCTGTGACACGTCACAGTGACTGGTAGGGGAACCTAGGCCCAGCCTCTACCCTTCGTTCCAGCCCAGGGATCCTATAACAAGCAGCCAAGGTCTGCTGCTGTTTCCCTGGGTTTCTTCCTACCTAGCCTGGTCAGGCTTCCTTTCCACACGACTCCTCTGAGGCTGACCCTTGTTGTGGGGCTAGAACCCTGGGGCTTATTCTCCCTCTTGGGTTTTCCCCTCTGCTCTCTGAGCGTGACTGCAGCCTCTTTGCCTGGAGACTCTTTCTGCTGCAAACCTCCTGGCTTTGTAGTCCAGCCTGCTCCAGCACAGCTGACCCTCTTCTTCAGTTAAGCCTGGCTCCCCCTCCAGGTGCAGGCAAGTACCTCAATTGCCCCCCCAGGCCCACAATAACCCATTCAGGGGCTGTGTGAGGTACCCCCCCACACACACACACACCACATAACGCCAGAGGGACCATTTCCCAAAGGTTGTGGTAGATTCTCCATCACGGACAATTTTTCCATCAAGATGGGATGTTCTTCTAAGCTGTGCTCTAGGGATTATTTTGGGGCAGCTCTCTGGCCTGTGTTGCTCAGGGGGTCACACTAGCTTTTCACCATGGTCCTTTCTGGCCTTGGGCTCTAGGAGCCGATGCCTTTGAAATGCACTGGTACCCAGAGTCCCCAACAGATGATGATGACAATTGTTATTATTGTTGCTGTTGCTGTTGCCGTAGCACCCAGGAGCCCCAATCATAGGTCAGGACTCCCTTGTGTCAGGTGCTGTACAAACACAACAAAGAGAGCCCCAAAGAGGTGACAGTTTACGCATAAGACAAAAGACAGCAGATGGACCCTGACAGATACAAGGAAACAGTGGGACAGTACTGGCCAGCGTGCTAGGCAGTGGCATCTGCACACCAGCAGTTTAACCAGCAGCAAGTTCTTGTGGGCCTCTTGGCAGAGGAGAGTGTTAAGGAGGGATTGGAAGGAGGACAGTGAGGTGGGTTCGGGGATTTAATGGGGGGATCTTTCCAAGCACGAGGGGCGGTGTGGGAGGAAGCAGGAAGGTATTTGTTTGAACATTTAACAAGTGGGTGATGAAGGCTGGCACCACTGGAAGCACAAATCAACATCTCAATAACAGCTGATATCATGGGCAGCGCCTGAACCACCAGCTGGGGGAGGCTAGCCCCAGGCCCCTCCCCTTCTGCCTGAGGCCCCGCCCTGTCTGCCCTCCTACCAGAGCCAGAGCTCCCCCGCTGCAGCCGCCAGCCCCCACCCCAGGCTAGCGCCCCTGGCCCCAGAGTGCCGGGAGGGAGGGTGGTGCAGCCCCAGCCGCTCCAGACCCGGAGTGCCGGGAGGGCGGGCAGCGCGGCTTCAACCTCCCCAGTCCCAGAGCACCAGGAACAGGGAGCTGCAAAGCAGGAAGCAGGAGGGAGCCTGCTGGGGGCAGACTATGGGCAGGGCCGTGCCTGGCTGTTTGGGGAAGCAGAGTATCCCCCAGCCTATGATACCCACCGCCCAGGGCTGATATCATGATCCCATGGTGCTAGACACTATACAAACACACAGCAAGAGAGTCCCTCCCCCGCCCACCCCAAGAGCTGACAGTGTGAACAGCCAAGATAGACCAATGATGGGAGAAATGAAGCATCTTTGAACTGTTTATAGACTCATAGACTTAAGGCCAGAAGGGACCATTATGATCTTCTAGTCTGACCTCCTGCACAATGCAGGCCACAGAATCTCACCCATCCACTCCTGTAACAAACCCCTAACCTATGTCTGAGTTACTGAAGTCCTCAAATTGTGGTTTGAGGACCTCAAGCTGCAGAGAATCCTCCAGCAAGTGACCCGTGCCCCATGCTGCAGAGGAAGGCGAAAAACCTCCAGGGCCTCTGCCAATCTGCCCTGGAGGAAAATTCCTTCCCGACCCCAAATATGGCAATCAGCTAAACCCTGAGCATGTGGGCAAGACTCACCCGCCAGCACCCAGGAAAGAATTCTCTGTAGTAACTCAGATCCCACCCATCTAACATCCCATCACAGGCCATTTGGCATATTTACCTGCTAATAATCAAAGATCAATTATTGCCAAAATTAGGCTATCCCCTCATACCATCCCCTCCATAAACTTATCAACCTTATTCAACTATTCACCAAAGCTGCATATGATTATTTCTGCTGTGATTGGACAAATGGAACTTTATAAACAAGAAAGTACAGACTAGCAATTTGCAAGTAGAAAACACTCTTGTTTGCATGTGAATACTCATGTTTGCACAAGCACAGGGCAATGCAGTCTGGGTGCAAGCCACTCCCGTGCAGGGGGGCAGGGTGGGGTAGCCGAAGATGTAGGCCACGCTCCTCTTCCGCTTGAGCACTAGTTTGGTGATGCCGGGCCGTGTTCTGGCTTTCTGCAGAGAGGAGCGTTTCACCCAGAAAGAAGAGCCATTCGCTAAACATTCATGCTCACGAAATCTCATTCTCCTGGAGGTTCATATCTACAGGCCAGCAGCTGTTCAGCATTCATATTGAAATGAATGAAGCCTTCTATTAAAGGCCCCTCCAGCTCTGGGCTTGCTCTCGCTCACCGGACTCTCATGTATCGACCACCTTCTATCCACAGTCATTAACGTCTCTTGTTAACGCTAAATCTCACAGGTTCCTTCTCGCCAAGGGGCCCACTGCTGTTTTCAGAGCCATGGGAGGGCTCTTTCTTCCAAGGCAGGTCTGATAGTTATTATCTGCCTCACTTCCACCAACAGCCTCTCATTATTCTCTCTGCTGCTGCCTCACTGCCCCATTAGCCGCACCTAGCGAGAAAACATCACTGGGGGAAAATTGGCCATTAAATTGGAATGTCAATAATCAAAGAGTTGTAAGAACCCGGCTCGCTGCCCGGCAGTCAGAGCAATGCCCGCGGCATTGTCCCAGCCTTCGGGTTTGATGATGGCCCAGCCCCACTGCTGTCTCTCGTGGGGGCTCTAGGTTTTAAAGGTGCATATAAAATAACATGGTCAGTGTCGTAGTTCATAAGAGTTATGGTTTCTACGTTACAGTCAATTCAGCGCAGAGCATTTCCCCTGCTGTCTGCGGGAGTGGAATTGTGGTTTGTTTGCCGGGAGCCATTATTCACGTACAAGTGGTAGGTGTCCAGAGCAGCTGGACAGGGCCTTTCCAGGCGGGCTAGTTCCCCCGAGTGGTTCAGCTGGGAACGATGCTGCCCACACGAGTTTTGTGCGTTGCTTTCCCACCACTCATGTCCCATCTCCTTCCCCCACCTGCAGCGTGGGGAGCTGCAGCTAAAGAGGCTGGTGTTATAAAATCACGTCCATCTGGACAGTTTAACAACTGCAGATACAGACGGCAACTGTTCTGCCGTTCTCCTCTCCCCTCCTCCATTCACCCGAAATGCTGCTGCCCGGTCACCTCCTCTGCCCGTCGCCGTTGCACTGAACTCTGGCTCAGAGCTGCGGTAGTCAGACGCTACTGGACTCTCCGTACTGGGGTCGCTGGTGACAGCGGGGCTGCAGAACAGCTGATCACAGTGAGCAGGAGGCACTGGGAGGTGCTGATCAATGGGGCCACTGGCAGGCGGGAGGCACTGGGGGGGGAGCCGGCTGCCAGTGGGTGCTCAGCACCCACCTTTTTTCCCTTTGGGTGCGCCAGCCCTGGAGCACCCATGGAGTCGGCACCTGTGACTGGTGACATTCTCTGCCCTGTATTATGCAGGTCAGGCCGGATGAGCTAATGGCCTTAAAATCTGTGAATCCACCAATTATTTTCTTTTAGTGACATTTCCCACAATGCTCACATCACCAGAGCCTACTCTGGGCCTGCCCTGCCGTCTGGAGCCTGGCCTCCCAAAATGGAGCGCGACCTTGTGACCTCTGCAGTCACCCCCCACATCCTCCCTTGGCTGCTGCCCCTCACTGAGTCTCTTTGCTGACTCCCCATCAGGACACGCATCAAGTTTAAACTCTTCGCCCCGTGCCTGCCTCTCATCCCTTCTCTCCATCGGGAAATGGCATGAATCAGTAACATGCACGAAAAGAGTTTCCCAAGTGGCCGTTATTTAAAGGCGGGAGCTGTGTGCAGTTCATTTGCAGACCTTTGAAACATGTTCGCCAGCCTCCATTGGCACTAAACTCTTTTCCAAAGTCATGTGTTTCTCTTGTGTGTTCTCCATCCCCTTTGACATCCTCTCGCCATATGGATACAGGAACAAAAGCCTTGGACGCTGAATCCCTTCCCAAACGAGCACTAGCTGCATTGCGCATCTGAACAAACACGTCACTGAAAGAACAGTGAAGGGCTGGACTAGGACCTGACTTCCCGCCCTGTGGACACCACTGCACAGAGATCACTGCTGCATAAGCAGCCCGGGGAAAGAATTTTTAGGTGCCTCTTGACCTGAGTGGTTATCCAATATCTGGAGCCTTGCTGGATTGTTCCATTGATAAGGAAATTGGGTTTGGGTTTCTTTGGTGAACCCTTGATTATTTACAAGTGTGGGCAAAGTTCTGTTTTCTTGAATATAGGGGAACAAACAAAAGCAGGCAGGTTCCTTGCTCACAAATTGAAGTTTGCATTCCCACCAGTTCTGTGCCCCAAAAATGTTCTCTTTCTTGGTTTGCTCCCGGAGCCACTCATCTGTGTTTCTCCGGCATTCTCCTGACTGCTTCTGACACATGCTGCTCCACCAGTCATTGCCCCATCCACTGCTTTTGCAATCAGCACCAGGGAAACCCCTCTTATTCTCCCTGAGATAGTTCTTGCTCAGGTCTTCCCATGGGGTCCAGTGCCTTGGGTGGTAGCTTCTATCATTTTAGCTATCACTACACAAAGGGGGCATTTAATTGCTCAACCATTTAGTGTGAATGACAGGTGGCTAGTAGGTCCATCAGCTTCAACAAGGCCCGTGAGTACCACAGATGGTATGCTTACTGGAAGCCACCAGCACCCTCCAGCATAACAGTAAATTACTGATCAGGGTGCAGCTTACTTCCCTGTTCATGCAGGCTGTGCTCCACTGGACCATGCATTGTGTGTGGGAGTGTGGCAGGGAGGATGGTAAAGGCTGCCCTTACTCTCCTGCCACTTTCGACCCATATGTTTGTAATACTGGCCCTGTGGAGCATGCGCCCAGTTCCCATGGCATGATCAATGCAGACACTGGGTGGGAATTTACAGCCCACTTACTCCACTGTGCAACTCGCCCTAAATAAATTAATATTCCCTCTGTGCATGACAGGCCAGGAAACCTGCTGGGGAAGCAGAAATGTTGAAAATAATATTTAGGCCCATAAGTCACTTATGGACTTTTGATCATTTTACCCCTGAGGCTGTGGGAGAATTTCTAAATAATGACATAAAATGCCAGGCATGTTATCCAGGCACCGCTGCCTTCAACGGAGCAACGCCCAACAGCAGCACTCCACAGAGAAGAATGTGTTTGCTGGATGAGATTCACCCTGTGTGAAAGGCCAACACCAATCCTCACCATCACCTCAGCCCTCAGATCTTGTGCCTGGGTGGGAATGCCACCCTTATTGCTTAAAATCAATTAACCCCAGCCATGCTCCAGCCAGCGGGATCAAGCAAGCCATAAAGCAAGCAGCTCTTCATCAACTTTCTCCCCTCCTTGCTTTCCTGGGCGAAGCCAAAGTATTTCTCTCAATGGCTCATTGATCAGCTAATAACAACACGACTGGCACTGAACGGCTTGGCTTGATATGAATCTACAGCTTTGAAACTACCCTTCCCCACTGACTATTTATTGGAACCATCCAAGTGCCGCCTCTTTGTTTATCCTTCAGCAGGAGGCCATTACCTAACAGCTTGATCCGCCACATTTATGTTTAACTCATCGGAGTTACAATGAGGCTCATCTGTTCCCAAACTGGCCACCGGGGGGCTCCCCTGATGGCGTTTCCATTCCAGTACTGCACCTTGCTGGCTGAGCTATCATCTGGTTGTTTCTACAGTGCATGGACGGGAATACCTGGCACTCACCCAAGGTTCCTTCCCCTGCATCGGGCTCACCTGTGCTCAACTGCTGGGACAGACTGGACTGTGAAGGCGTCTCAAACAGATCCTGGTTCACATTATAGCTGGACCCATTGGTTGCATGTTCCCCATCTTCCTCATTCTCCTCCACCTACTCCTTCTCCTCGCTGTTCACACCAGGGTCTGTGACTTGGGCTCCGAATGGCATGTAACTCTTTGTAAAAGCGGCAGATCTGCCACTCGGCACCAGATTGACTGTTAGCCTCCTGGGCCTTCTGATATGCCTGCCGCAGTTCCTTTGCTTTCACGAGGCACTGCTGCTTATCCCTGTCATACCCCTTCTTCTGCATCCCCTGTGCAAGCTGCTCGTAGAGGTCCACGTTTATGTGGCTGGTCCATAGCTGAGCCTGCACAGCCTCTTTTCTTCACAGGTCCAGGAGAGCCAATATCTCCTGCCTACTCCAGGCCAGAGCGCATCTGGAGCATGTAGCTGAGCCATTGCACACAACAAGGGAGAGCTGCTAGGTGTGCTCACCAAGATGAACAATCACAAAAAGGCATTTCAGAAATTCAGAGTATTAGAGGGGGCCTGGCTTCCGTTCTCCATGACCTCTGGGCACTGGAGTTCACAGTTGTGACCAGACCAGTCAGTGGAATTGGAAAAGGTTCAGAAAAGGGCAACACAAATGATTAGGGGTATGGAACGGCTGCCATATGAGGAGAGATTAATAAGACTGGGACTTTTCAGCTTGGAAAAGAGACGACTAAGTGGGGATATGATAGAGGTCTATAAAATCATGACTGGTGTGGAGAAAGTAAATAAGGAAGTGTTACTTACTCCTCATAACACAAGAACTAGGGGTCACAAAATGAAATTAATAGGCAGCAGGTTTAAAACAAACAAAAGGAAGTGCTTCTTCACACAACACACAGTCAGTCTGTGGAACTCCTTGCCAGAGGATGTTGTGAAGGCCAAGACTATAACAGGGTTAAAAAAAGAACTAGATAAGTTCATGGAGGATAGGTCCATCAATGGCTATTAGCCAGGATGGGCAGAGATGGTGTCTTTAGCATCTGTTTGCCGGAAGCTTGGAATGGGTGACAGGGGATGGATCACTTGATGATTACCTGTTCTGTTCATTCTCTGTGGGGCACCTGGCATTGGCCACTATCAGCAGAGAGGATACTGAGCTATATAGACCTTTGGTATGACCTAGTATGGCTGTTCCTATGTTCTTATGCTGGGCATTGTGGGACAGCTGCTGGAGGGCTGTTAGGGTCAACATAAGTAACAGATGTGAACATTCATGCTGCATTGACCTCACTACATTGACCCTGGCTCAATGCCACGTGGGGAGGTGCTCTAGGTTGGTGTAATGGAGAGCTTACATTGGTGAGAGAGAAATTTAAGTGTAGATACATGCACAACTAGGCTGACATAAGACAGCTTATGTCGACTTAACTCTGTAGCGTAGATCAGGCCTTAGACAAGTTAGATGTCTTCATGTCGGCAGGGCCTGACAAAATACATCCAAGAATACTTAAGGGGTTAGCTGAAGAGATCTCTGAGCCATGAGTGATTTTCTTTGAGAACCATAGAAGATGGAACAGATACCAAAGGACTAGAAAAGGATAAATATAGAACCTATCTATAAAAGGGGGAAGAAGGCCAACCCAGGGAATTATAGACCAGTCACCTTAACTTCCGTTAAAGTAAAGTACATGGGCAACAGGAAGCCTGCTGAACAACCAGTGGGGCCACTGGACAACTGACGTGCTAAAGGAGCATTCAAGGAAGACATGGCCGTTTCAGAAAAGCTAAATGAATTCTTTTTATCCTTCTACACTGCAGAGGACGTGAGGGAGATTCCGACACCTGAGCTATTCTTGTTAGGCAAGAAATTTGAGGAACTATCCTTGATTGAGATTACAATAGAGGAGGTTTTGCAACAAATTGATAAATTAAACAGTAATAAGTCACTAGGATCAGAAGGTATTCACCCAAGAATTCTGAAGGAATTCAAATACAGAATTGCAGAACTACTAACTGTGGTATGTAACCTATCGCTGAAATCAGCCTCTGTACCAGATGACTGGAGGATAGCTGATGTGACACCAATTTTTAAATGCTCCAGAGGTGATCCTGGCATTACAGGCTGATAAGCCTAACTGTAGTAAAGGACAGAATCATCAGACACATAGATTAACACAGTACTTTGGGGAAGAGTCAAAAAGGCTTTTATAAAAGGAAATCATGCCTCTCTAATCTATTAGAATTCTCTGACAGGGATCAACAAGCAAGTAGACAAGAGTGATCCAGTTGATATAGTGCACTTGGACTTTCAAGGTCCCTCACCAAAGGCTCTTAGCAAAGTAAGCAGCCATGGGATAAGGGGAAAGGTCCTCTCAAGAATCAGTAACTAGTTAAAATATAGGAAACAAAGGGTAGGAATAAACGGTCAGTTTTCAAAGTGGAGAAAGGTAAATAGTGTGATCCGCTAAGAATCTGGACTGGGGTCAGTGCTGTTCAACGTATTCATAAATGATCTGGGAAAGGGGGTAAACAGTGAGGTGGCAAAGTTTGCAGACAACAGACAATTATTCGAGATAGTTACATTCAAAGCAGACTGTGAAGAGTTACAAAGGGATCTCACAAAACTGGGTGACTGGGCAAGAAAATGGTAGATGAAATTCTGTGTTAATAAGTGCATTGTAATGCAAATTGGAAAACATAATCCCAACTGTACAGACAAAATGATGGGGTCTATAATAGAAAGATCTTGAAGTCATCATAGATAGTTCTCTGAAAACTTCTGCTCAATGTGCAATAGCAGTAAAAAAATGTTCAGAACCATTAGGAAAGGAATAGGTAATGAGATAGGAAATATCATAATGCCGTTATAAATCCATGGTACACCCACTTCTTGAATACTGTGTGCAGTTCTGGTCACCCATCTCAAAAAAGATATATTAGAACTCGGAAAGATACAGATAAAGGCAACAAAAATTATGAGGGGTATGGAACAGCTTCCATATGAGGAGAGATTAAAAAGACTGGGACTGTTCAGTTTAGAAGAGAGATGACTAAGGAGGGATATGATTTAGGTCTATAAAATCATGACCGGTGTGAAGAAGGTGAATAGGGAAGTGTTATTTACCTCTTCACATAAAACAAGAACCAGCAGTCGCCCAATGAAATTAATAGGCAGCAGGTTTAAAACAAAGAAGCACTTCTTCACACAAGGCACAATCAACCTGTGGAACTGGTTGCCAGGGAATGCTGTGAAGGCCAAAAGTACAACTGGGATCAAAAAAGAATTAGAGAAATTCATAGAGGACAGGTTCCTCAATGGCTATTAGCCAAGATGGTCAGGGACACAACCCCATGCTCTGGGTGTCCCTGAGCCTCTGACTGACAGAAGCTGGGTGCGGACAATGAAAATGATCACTCAATACATTTCTGTTCATTCCCGCTGAAGCCTCTGGCACTGGCCACTGTTGGAAGACAGGTGCTAGATGGATCATTGGTCTGACTCAGCATGGCCATTCTTCTGTGCTTATGTACTATTGTTGGGGGTGGCTTCTGAGACCTTGTCCACTCAGTAGCCACTGATATCTTATCCACTTGGTTCCTAGGAACTCAGCTTGACTCTGAACTTGTCACTGAGGTTTCTTTACTGGCATACAATCAGGCTACACTTGAGTTGATCAGGGTGTACCACACATCCTAAGTTACACAGCAGACCTCTTCCTTTATCTACATTTACGCATTATATTGCATTTACTAAAGATTGCATAACTCGTTTGGGGATTGGCTTGGTCACTTTTTAGGAACCAATCCCTGTGCACCATACGCTGTCCATGCACTGTCTATATTTGACTTTATTCATTACCTCCGCTTTACGCTCCTGATGTCTCTCGTCCATTGTTTTCTTGTTCTTAGTAAATGGTTCCCTGGGCATAACCCCCCTTACCTTAGCTAGTTCAGGCACTCTGTCTTTTAGCTTACTGACCCACTTACGGTGTTGACAACCCCGGCCACTACCACTGAAAAAAACCCCACCCTGACATTTGAGAGTTCTAGCCCAAGATCATGAATGAGGTTTAATTTTACTTAGGAATCGTGTCTCTCACGATAAATTCACAAGAACTGCATGTCTCCATTTACTTAACTTAGCACAAACATTCCGTTTGCAGCCTGCTGATCTATTTACCTCCCTAATCCTGTTTTCCAAGAAGGGAGACCTCCTGCAGGGTTAATTACTCATGTCAAGCCAGGCCTACAACTATAAGGCGGGTGCACAGCTAGCTGGAAAACGGTACTGAGAGAGTTATCAATGGTTCACAGCCAAGCTGGAAGTGGATCTCAAATGGGGTCCGGCAGGGATCTGACCTGGTGCTGGTTCTGTTCAATATCTTCATGAATGATTTTGAAATGCATCTGTGACGAGTTCTCCCCGGGGTGCCACCTGGAATTGTGGTTCCACTGAGCCCTCTCACTCCCTAGCCTGGGCTCCCTCTCAGCACTGTGCTGCTGTGACAGGCTATAGACTGCTCCCAGTCCTACACTCCCCCTAGCATCCACCCAGGCAGGGAGACACCCAGTTGCATGCAGGCTTTGGCCAACCACTGCATGAACCAACAAAAGAGAGGCTGCAGCCAAGATAACCCCCAGCTTCCCAGCCTAGCACCTCAGAGCTGTACTGTCCTGCCCTAGTCAAAACCCCGACCGGTACAAATTTATTACTCAGTTCGCTTCTCCCTCAATGCGAAGAGAAATATACAACAAGCCTGTGTTAAACCAAGTGGAGATTTCCCCCCCGACACTTTGCTTAAAGGCACACTGGTTTAGATTAAAACATAAAACAAGTTTATTAACCACAAAAGGATAAATTTTAAGTGATTATAAGTGATAGCAAACAGATCAAAGCAGATTACCTAGTAAATACACAAAACTGCAAACCAAGCCTAAAATACTGGGAAGATTGGATATGAATTAGCAAGTTCTCACCCTGACTGATGATACAATCTGGCTCGCAGATTCTCAAGGCACAAGTTGCTCTTGCTTTGCAGCTTGGGCTCCCCGTCCCCGTTCCGTTTTGGGTTATAGTAGATCACAAACTAAATATGAGTCAACAATGTAATACTATTGCAAATAAAGGGAACATCATTCTGGGGTGTATTAGCAGGAGTGTTGTGAGCAAAACTCAAGAAGTAATTCTTCTACTCTGCTCAGTACTGATAAAGCCTCAGCTGGAGTATGGTGTCCATGGTATAGCACCACCCTTTGGGAAAGCTGTGGCCAAACTGGAGAAAATCCAGAGAGAACGAACATGATTAAAGGTCTAGAAAAGATGATCTACAAGGAAAGATTGAAAAAAATGGGTTTGTTTATTCTGGAGAAGAGAAGACTGACGGCAACATGATAACAGTCTTCAAGTACGTGAAAGGTTATTAAAGAGAGGAGGGTGATAAATTGTTCTCCTTAACCACTGGGGACAGGACAAGAAGTAATGGGCTTAAATTGCAGCAAGGGAGATTTAGATTAGACATTAAGGAAAACTTCGTAAGTGGAAGGGTGGCTAAGCACTGGAACAAATTATCGAGGGAGGTTGTGGAATCTCTGTCACTGGAGGATTTTAAGAACAGCATAGAGCAGTGGTTCTCAGCCTATTTACCACTGTGGGCTCTCTGTGATATGTGGGCCGCATCCACACAATATAGATCCTACCTGTATAGCTACCAAAAAAGGAAAGTGTGGTATTTGCAGGGGTGAAAGTAGAAATAGGGACTTACCAGTACGGGGCTGGGTTGGGGCCGCCTCTGGCACCCGGAAGGGGCGGGGCCTCGGGCGGAAGGGGCAGAGATGGGGGGGGTCAGAGCCAGCCCCGGCCCGCCCTCCCCATCCCCTGCTGGGGTAGCAGCGGCAGCCGGGGGCTCCGGCAGCAGTTTAAAGGGACCAGGGCTCGGCCGCCGCTACCATCCCAGGCCCTTTAAACCACTGCCAGAGCCCCCGGCTGCCGCTGCTACCCCAGGGCTCTGGCAGCAGGGCTCCGGGGGCTATTTAAAGAGCCCAGGACTCTGCTGCTTCTACCGCCCTGGCCCTTTAAATAGCCCCCAGAGCCCTGGGGTAGCAGCGGTGGGGCTCAAGCGGCTATTTAAAGAGCCCAGGGCAGTATAGGCAGTGGTAGCCCTGGCCCTTTAAATAACCCCTGGAACCCCCCTGCTGCTACCCCAGGGCTCCCTTTAAATTGCCGCCTGGGGAAGCCGGGCCGCCCCGGTACGGTGCATCGGTTCTTGCCGTACACCGTACCGGGGCGGCCCGGCTTACTTTCATCTCTGGGTATTTGTTACATGACAGAGATAAGATCCATAGACTCATAGACTTTAAGGTCAGAAGGGACCATTATGATCATCTAGTCTGACTCCTGCACAATGCAGGCCACAGAATCTCACCCACCCACCCCTGTAACAAAGATTCAAATCGATCTGGTACCTTTCATTTCAACACTGGCAAATGTCTGCCAAGGGCATGTTACATTAGCAAAATAAGTCCAACCATTAGCTGTTGAAATGAATGAATTTACGGTGAGGTGTATTGCCACCCGGACTGCTGAGCACCTGGAGAGCGCAGCTGTGGAGCCTGCCTGCAAGGGTGGGGAGCCCTGTCCAGTGCAGCGTGCACCCCTGCCAGGGACTGCCCCCCATGCATCCAGACCCCACCCCGGGACTGCTCCCAGCACCCTCCAGCAACTGCCCTCTGCACCCAGCCCCCCAGCACTCAACACTCCATCCAGGGACTGTGCCCCAGTATCTAGCCCACCATCCAGGGACTGCCTCCCATCACCAGGCCCTCCACCTAGAGCCTGTCCCCCATGCACAGGCTGCACCCCACTCCCGTGCCCCAGCCCCTTGCACCTCCCTCCTCATGCCTGCTGCCCTGTCTGCCTGCTGCTGCGATCCTAGTGCCAGGGATCCTGGTCCAGCCAGGGTCACTAGAACTGTGATCCTGTGGGGTGGGAGGGCATTGAGCAGCCTGGCCTCCTGTCAGTGCTGCTGGGGGAGGGGAGGGGGGCTGATGATGCTGGGCTCGACCCTGCCAGGGGCTGACGCTTGGCCTGATCCTGTGCTGCCCCATTTTTGCACCCCTGGCCGGCTCTGCGCCCAAGGCAGGTGCTCCTCCCACCTCCCCCTAGTTACAGCCCTGAGGATGTCACATGGGCCACAGCTGTGTGTTAATTAGGCCACAAGTGGTCCAAGGGCCAAAGATTGAGACCCACTGGGTTAGACAAACACCCGACAGGGTGGGTCGAAATAATATTTAGCGTTGCCTCAATGCAGGGGACTGGACCAGATCACCTCGCAAGGTCCCTTCCAGTCCTATGATTCCATGTATTTGCTTTAGAGAGTCTAACTAGTGGATGAGTTTGCAGTATACAGACAATATGCAACGTTTATTCTGAGACGCATAATAGGGATTGAAAAGGGGGATTGTGGTCAGGGGATTTCTGACTTTCAAACGTGTGAGAGTTCCCTGTAATAACTATGATATCCTAGCGATGCAGTTTTAAATGATTAGAGAACTATGCAAAAGCTTTAACGCTCTCATCACAACACTAGACCTAACAAAGTGATTCTTTGCTTTGTTCCTCACAGCATTTTTCAATATTAATTTTCCCCGAAAAAAATATTTTCTAAATAATGAAGAGAAATCTCATTAACCTACATACTGAGGTACCAGCCCTCTCAGGCATAAACCAACTGCCCTAATTTAGGTGAAAATATCAGCACAAAATTATCAACCCTGGTAGAAAACAATCAATCTTATACATAGGGATGGATGGTAGAAGAGACGTGAGATAGAGCAAAGAGTCGCAGGAACTGCCATCCTCTGGGCAGGCACCCAGTGGTGTGAGGAACACATGAAAGCTTCATCCACAGCTTCACTCCTAGAAGCTCTGCTGAGGAAGACAGCCCCTGCAGCTCCACTGCTAGGCAGTTCCCAAACTCCACAGGATCCCCCACCCTGGTGTCTCCCTCTGCTCCTGCACAGTTCATTAACCCCAAAGGCTCAGAAACAGCCAGTGCAGCTAGAGAGAGAGAGACCTACCATGTCTATAGAGGGCCTTTCTCTTCCTGTGGAATTGATAAGCGCTGCAAGATTTCTGGATCTTTGCTCTGGCAAAGTTTGCCATCTCCATGAGTCCCAGGCAGAGACTCTGTACAATCTAGTCAGCGTTCATGGAGTTCCCTGGGCTCCAAACAATTGTAACGAATATCTTTGAAATTCCCCTCCCAGACTTTGCAAAACATCTTGAAGGCACCAGTCCCCATTGAGGACATCACAATAAAGGAGGCCCCAATCCTGGTTACTCACATGCATAAGGAGTTGCAGGTTTAGAACCCCAGTTTGGAGGTTCTACACCAGGGTTTGTTTGAGAGGGACGGTCCAAGGCATGTTAGAAAAATGTTACAAACCCCAATTACCAAACTCTCAGATCTCATGAACGTTTTGTCCAATTACCCCGCAGACTTGCCCGACAGTGTCCTCCGCTGGCAGAGACGACTCTAGATCAATTTAAAACTGAACAGCTTAGTCCAGGGAAAGTTAGAACAGGGTCATAACTGGGTTTTCATGGCTAGTTAGTCACATTTTTGATACATATCCATCGTGGATTCTCGCCTTATCTCTGAGAAGCACTTGCACATACTGCAGAGTTGGGCACTTGTTTTTTTTAAATGTTTTACATATAAAAGTTTATTCCCACAGTTCTTTAATGTTTGTTTCTTGCACAAAGCATTCTGAAATCTAAAACAACCGTCTCTAGGACCCTTTTTATGTCTTCCACAGGCTACACCCTCTGATGTGTGTGAAATTCACATTTGTCCCATTGAACCCAGCACTTTCAGTCCCACTTCTCAGAATGTCCCATAAATGTTTTTAGGAGGCACATCTAAGCCTGGAAGAGGTGCATGGTTGGGCATGCGCACGGCAGGGGCCTAGGGTGACCAGATAGCAAGTGTGAAAAATCAGGATGGGGGTGGAGGGTAATAGGTGCCTATACAAGAAAAAAACAAACAAACATTGGACTGTCCCTAGGAAATCGGGACATCTGGTCATCATACAGGGACCGAGGCAACTGTTTGCATTTCCCTGACTTGGAAGTGCCACCTTCTTACTAAAACTAGCTGCAATCTGTGGCTAACCAGGACCGGTTGTTGTGCAAGGCAGTCAGTCCAGCCCGTCTCTGAGCTGGGAAGAGAGGGGCCTGGAGGAGCAGGCCAGGGAGCGGGAACAGCAGAAGGGATCTCTCAGCTGAGGGCACAATTTCCTCTCTGCCCGAGCTCCATGCAGACATGTCCCGCAGGGTGTGCATGGGAGTGCTAGGAAACAGGGGTTGCCCACCAATGCCTTCTTCCTGTAGTCCAGCAGCCCCTCCTTACATTTCTGGCTCTGCTGTGTGCACCGCGCAAGTGTGGAATGCTTGGGGTGTCGGCCACAATCCGATTGGCTGATGCCACGTGGAGCTCTCCCGATGCAAGTGCGAGTTAGGACGGCAGAGCTGCTTTGCTGGCTCAGTCAGGATGGTACACGCCACGGCGGCTCTGAGTAAAATCATTCCTTCCTACGTGGCTTTACATTCACATGTATCACACCACGGTTCTGACTGGCGCTGGGCCACACATTCCACTTCGTAGCATTTCAAATTCCCTCTAATTCCTCCCCTTCACCACTTGCCATCTTCCCCTTGTCTTCTCCCTCTTCCTCATTCCCTCCTTCTCCTTCCTCGCTTGCCCTGTCCTCTCTCAGAACTGCCTAGCGCTCTGAGACGCCTGCTGCCTTCGCATTTCTCAGCCTCGTACATACACAGTAACTGCTCTTGTCCTCAAGCTAGTCAGGGTCTGGGGCTGGGGAGGGAGCCTTTGCCAGGCAGCTGCGTCCCTGCCTGGGGTACCAGGCTCCATGATGTTGTGTTCACCAGGAGCTGATGTGTCCTTTGTTAGTGAGCCTGGATGCAGGCAGAGCATGTCTGGGGCTATGGGAGAACAGATCATCCCTGCTTTCTTCCTGCCTCCCATCCGCATCCCTTCGCTGCTGTAATGAGCAGTCGTGAGGCTCCAGAGGAGATGCTGCAGCCACCAGCACAGTGCTGCCCAGTAGTCTGGTCCGAAGCTGGACTCCTCCTCTGAGAATGCAACAGGGGATTTGCAAAGTGAGGCGTGGCTTTGTTTTTTGTGGCATCCGGAACTTTTCACTTCGAAGTGCAAGAGGAATCCTGTGAGAATGGCCTGGTGTGTTGGCAGGGGAATCTTCCACCCTGCAACTGATTGACAGCTTGTCAGCAAAGCTTTTTTTTTCATTTTGGTTGAAATTCCATGTTTTTGAAATAAAACTAGAAACCAAACCCCAAATTTTTGTATTATAGCAAAAATGTTCAGGGTTTGGTTTTGAAAACTAAATATTTTTGCTGATTTTGTAAAAACAAAACCTATTTTTGAAACTATTTTTTTCTGAGTTCCATTTTTTCTTGAAATTCTTTGCAGGAAACTTTAGGGAAAAAAATTCTCATGAAAAATAATTGGTATTTTTCAACCATACATTTACTGCACTGATGTGTTTCAAACTGGTTGGGTTTTGTTTTATTCAGTTTTACTAGCACAGTAATATACGTTGGTTTCATCATCAGACATTACACACACACTTCTAACTATCTCTTGTGCTGTGTGCATTAGCAGACAGATGCACACCCTTATATATGTTGTTAATATTCTTTACCCAATAAAGTAACCATATCCGTTCATCCTAGAATATCCCAAAGGACTTTCCAAACTCATAAATCAATCCACCTGCCCCTGAAATGCAGCTACCGCAACACTGAACATCTTCTTAAAGCAAGAAGTGAAGAGGAATTCCATGCACAGTGAAAATGCAAGGATGATTTATGGAGCCAGAATGTAATTCGTAAGTTGTTATTTGGCCAGGGAACCAGTGTAAGAAAGAGCCACTGGTACTGTTAATGACCACATGCTCACACATGACCTCACGCTTCACTCTCATCCGAAAATGGCCATTCCTACAGCACAGTGCCCCCAAGGACTAGGGTTTGATATGGAATTGTAGAGAACGTCACCATCAGCGCCACTTACAGCACTGTGCATGGATTTTCCCCTAGCACCGCCTCTGCGTGACCCTGTTTAGCCTAGGAAATCTGAGATCAGAGGCCCAGGTGGCAAACCATTGCACGGCAGATCTGGGGGTGTCTGCCTGATGCCTGTGTATGGGTAGCCAGCCAGAAGAGATCACTGGCTGCAGGTATTTTCCCCATGAGCAGATTGCACACAGAGCCTGCCATGCGTGTGCCCTGAGCAGGCTGTCTGGGAGCCACACCTCTGAGCGTGTCACCCTCAGGAGCAGGTTTGCTTTTGTTTTGTTACTCCCCAGGAAACGTGCTGCTTTGAACACAGACACGGAGTGCGCTGACCAGAGAAGCCAGTGAACGGGAAGGTGCTACGACACTCTTTGCAAAGGTGGAGCAATCCTGTACTCTGGGTCTTCTGTTCCGCTCTCCCTCACTAGCTGCCGAGAGCAGAGTCTATTTCCTTCCTTGAACTAGTTCCCAGCAGCTGGAGGAAGCTTTGATGTCAAGCTCTACCAGAGTAGCTCTTTTATCCATCTCCTCCTCCCCATGCTCATCGATCCACAAACAAGAGATGGCCTTTCATGCCTTCGCCGATGTTAAGGACAAAAGGGACCATGGTGATTATCTTGTCTGACCTCCTGCAAAACACAGCCCAGAGAATTCCACCCAGCCAGTCCCTTCTGGAGCCCGGGACTCCTCGCTGAGTGAGACCGTAGCTTTTAGAAAGAAACTCCTGGATGGCTGGGTGCTTAATGAGAGCACATGCCCCTGCAGGGCAAGGGCCAAGAGCCATCCATGGCTGTGCCTGCAGAGCAGCAGCCCAGAGAGAACCTGCTAGCCCAGCTGGGTGTCTTGCCAGTGGGTCCCAGGCTAACCCGGTGTGGTTCCTGGGACTCTTCCCATAGCTACATCAGATGACTGCCTAGGTGTTCAGAGCAGCTGGTCCCATAGCTCGAGCAGTAGAGGTTAATTCCTTTTGACTGTGAGCACCTGAGTTCAATCTGCCTGGCCAGGCACAGCATCATTTCCTGGGAGGCGAGAGATGTTCTCCAAGGCAATGGGGCTGCTTCCTCGGCTGCAGAGCCCTGCCCCAGCTCTGGGCTAGCTGTCTGGGCCAGTCCTTCCTGGTGATGTTAGACCCTTTCACATCTGCTGCCTAGAATGGCCACAAAACCAGCCTCCAGACCCCATCAACTCCTCCGTCCTGCCCCACAGATTGTTCCATCGCAGGCGATTGCTCCTGCACAGCTCCCAGAAATGGGATGAATCAGATGCTGGGGCTGCAGAGTCTTAAATTTAGAGGGACTCTGAATCCAAATTGTGCAGCTCAGGCCCATCTCGGCAACAGCACCTACCTGCTCCGTACCACACGCATGCTGCCGCCGACTCACCACCACCGCGCCACAGGCGCTCCTGAAGAAATCCGACCATGTGTACTGAAAAGGTCTTCCTTCTGCAAACTGAACGTGCAGTTCCAAGCCAGGCCCTCTGAATGCAGTGTGGGGGGAAAGCCCATTGCTGCCAGGAGGTGACCCTGCCAAGCGCACCCCCTCTGGCCTTTGCAGACTGGCTTGCTCATGCTGCTGGGGGAATCCATTTTATTGACAGCTCTTCATAAAGCCTGGCGGCATTTGAAAGGCTGCAACGTTTCCCTCGGAATATCAATAAGCGGCAGCCTTTCCAGCGCAGGGAAGATTTGAAGGAAGAAAGAGTGAGGCTCAGAGGCTCAGCGATCAATGCCGGGCCCATCGGGAGCCCAAGTTTAGGAGATTTGTTATTGAAATAGGAATGGAATTGCTGCCCAGAGCTTCCCAAACGAGCGCTCTGATCTGACTCTGCTACGTGCAGTGACTTCAAAAGCACAGCACATCTGTGGGGCGAGCTCCTGGCCTCAGGGCCCCGGGGGCATGAGGAGCACTAGCACCCAAAGAGGGCTGACACGCTTGGATGCCGCTCTTCCCAGACGGGGCAAGGACGCTGTGCCATGGTGCCAGCGCCGTGACTGCTCTCCCTACTCCTCAGCCAGACAGTTGGATTAGAACCAGAGCAGAGGGTGCAAAATCAGACCTTCTCTAATAGAGCGGCAGGCTTGTCTAGTGGTTGGGGCATTCACTTAGCCTGTGGGCAGCTTGGCTTCAAGTCCCTGCTCTGCCACAGCCTCCATGTGTGACACTGGGCATGTCTCAGTGCCTCCGTTCCCCTTGGTGTCATGGGGATAACAGCACGGGGGTGGGGGAGGATGGTAGATCCATTAGAGATGGTGAGGTTCTCAGATCCTGTGTTAATGGGGCCTTCTATCTACCTAAGGCAGATACATTTCCTGTCATGGGGCTGTTGGAGAGGATGGTGCAGCCAATCTGACTCCTAGGCCGGGTGGGGAATAATGGGCTGGGTTATAGGGGATCTGGGAGTTATAGTGGATCTCAAATTGAATATGCGCCGACAATGGGATGCAGCTGTGAAAAATGCACCTACCACTCTGGGGTGTATTAGCAGGAGAGTCAGATAGAAAACACAGGAGGTTGGTGTCCTGCTCCACTCAGCACTGGTGAGGCTTACAGCCGGAGTGATGTGTCCAGTTTTTGGCACCACACTTTAAAAAAAGATGTGGAGAAGCTGAAGAGGAGGAGCAACAAAAATGCTAAAACAACCCACCTGCAGCCAGTGGGCGTCAGCTCCCCCTTCCCATGCTCCTCGCCCCGCTGGGCATGTTTAGTCTTCAGAAAAGAAGACTGAGGGAGGACCTGATAACAGTCTTCCAAAATATTAAGGGCTGTTATAGAGAGGAGGGTGATCGATTGTTCTCCACGTCCACTGAAGGAAGGACAAGAAGTGATGGGCTGCAGCGAAGGAGATTTAGGTTAGATATAAGGAAAAACTTTCTGACCATAAGGATAGTCAAGCTCTGGAAAAGGCTTCAAAGGGAGATTGTGCAAATGCCGTCATTGGAGACTTTAAGAACAGGGATGGTCTAGGATGACTTGGTCTGGTCTCAGCGCAGGGGACTGGATTAGATGACCTCTCAAGGTCCCTTCCAGGCCTGCATTTCTATGATTTTATGATAAACCAGCCACTCTGCTCTGCTGCACGTTACCCTCAGTGCTGCAGTGTGGGGGGGAGGGGATTCTGCTCAAGACTTGGGAAAAATTCCTGTTAAGCATTATTATTATAGGGCGGGGGTAGGCATCCTATGGCATGCGTGCCAAAGGCGGCACGTGAGCTGATTTTCAGTGGCACTCACACTGCCTGGGTCCTGGGGGGGCTCTGCATTTTAATTTAATTTTAAATGAAGCTTCTTAAACATTTTTAAAACCTTATTTACTTTACATACAACAATAGTTGAATTATATATTATAGACGTATAGAAAGAGACCTTCTAAAATTGTTAAAATGTATGACTGGCACGCGAAACCTGAAATCAGAGTGAATAAATGAAGACTGGGCACAGCACTCCTGAAAGGTTGCCGACCCCTGCTCTAGGGCAATGAGGTGGTAGTGGTGGTGAGGTTTAAGAGCAGCAGATGGGGGCTTGGATGGAGGACTCAGCACCAGCAAAACTGCTCTGTGTCTCCAGGACATACGTTTTCTATGCAAACTCCTAGCAGCCTGGGACAGTCGCAGGATTATTGTGTCTGGGGCAGAGAGTTGACATTGCAAAAATGGGGTGAGCATCCAGGTTTCCTAATATTTCTTTTCCTAAAAAAAGAAAAGGTGGTTCTCCTACTAAAATTGTGGTTAACTAATATCACCTTGATCCAGAAAACAAGACAAGTATGTTTGAATTAACCCCCTATGGATTAAATGGAAATAGCCAGTCAAGGTAGTTAACAGAAGGATTCATTACCCTCAACAGGTCAGACATCCAGTTAATGAAAAAGCTGACGTGTGAAAATCCGACTAACCAAAGCCAGTAGCCCTGGTGACTTGGAAACATACAGGTATCTACCAACACTTCAGCACCCACAACCTCATCTCCATATGCCTTGTCAGTGTCACCATGGTGGATTTGCTGTATCTCACTCTGGGGCCAACCAATGAAGAGGAGCCTGGGGATGGGGAGCCGGATCTAACAGCCTGGAAGGAAAGATGGAAGCACCTGAAGAGGAGAAGAGGGGGAGAGTTGCCATCTCTGGTGCCATTCCTTAGCTCAGATCCGATTCTTCCTGACTGCCCCAGTCACAGCCCTCAATGGACACTCCAGCCTCCTGTTCTCTGACAGCCCCATGGCCACAAGCAGGACCCCAGGATTCCTACACCCCAGGCTCAGGTAACTGCTGCCTGCAACCAAAACTTCACATGTGGAAATTTGGCATCGCTCTGCTCCCTTATTGCAAGGAGCCTGTCCCAGGAGCGGGGTGCTTGCTGATAAACACGGTGGCTGCTGTTTGCAGGCTACTGCAGAAAAACTCAGTCACCACAGCTCCACGTTGGACTTGTTTAACAAACTCTTTATTAATTACAAGTAATCCTATGTGTGTTATTGTTCAGCTAGAAGTGGCCTCTGTACCCTCTCAAGCACAGAAACATTTTATTACAGATCCCAGTTCCGACTTCTTTCTCAGAACCTTCTGGGTCCTATGTGCTCCCAGCATGGGCTCAATGCCACTTTCTCAGTTACCTGGACCCATCCAGTCCCCAATGGACCTGTCTCTGGTGCCTCGAGAGCACACTCCTGGCTCCTATAGCCAGGTTCTGAAACAAGCCACCTCCAACCAGCTGGCATCAGGTCTCCTTCCCCATGGTCTGCGCCCAACTACTGATGTTGGAAGTAACATTGCATGCCGGCCCCAGCAACCAAATGGGCCTTTACAGAGTCTACAGATATTACATCACTCTCTCATGTCCGCCCAGTGCCAGCAGGTGTTATGCTATACAAAGCACAGGGGATCTTTTATAGGAGAAGGCAAATACGCCACATTTCTTGAGAATACAGCAGTTAGCATCATAGAATCATAGAATATCAGGATTGGAAGGGACCTCAGGAGGTATCTAGTCCAACCCCCTGCTCAAAGCAGGACCAACCCCAAATAAATCATCCCAGCCAAGGCTTTGTCCACCACTTCCCTAGGTAACCCATTCCAGTGCTTCACCACCCTCCTAGTGAAAAAGTGTTTCCTAATATCCAACCTAAACCTCCCCCACTGCAACTTGAGACCATTACTCCTTGTTCTGTCACCTGCCACCACTGAGAACAGTCTAGATCCATCCTCTTTGGAACCCCCTTTCAGGTAGTTGAAAGCAGCTATCAAATCCCCCCTCATTCTTCTCTTCTGCAGACTAAACAATCGCAGTTCCCTCAGCCTCTCCTCATAAGTCATGTGCTCCAGCCCCCTAATCATTTTTGTTGCCCTCCGCTGGACACTTTCCAATTTTTCCACATCCTTCTTGTAGTGTGGGGTCCAAAACTGGACACAGTACTCCAGATGAGGCCTCACCAGTGTTGAATAGAGGGGAATGATCACATCCCTCAATCTGCTGGCAATGCCCCTACTTATACAGCCGAAAATGCCATTAGCCTTCTTGGCAACAAGGGCACACTGTTGACTCATATCCAGATTCTGGTCCACTGTAACCCCTAGATCCTTTTCTGCAGAACTGCTGCCTAGCCATTCAGTCCCTAGTCTGTAACAGTGAATAGGATTCTTCCATCCTAAGTGCAGGCCTCTGCACTTGTCCTTGTTGAACCTCATCAGGTTTCTTTTGGCCCAGTCCTCTAATTTGTCTAGGTCTCTCTGTATCCTATCCCTACCCTCCAGTGTATCTACCGCTCCTCCCAGTTTAGTGTCATCTGCATATGCTTTTTAGTCACACACACACACACACACACAGTCCTGCCAGTTGATGTTTATAGTTACCAGTCTGTTGTAGCTTGAGTCAATCTAATGGCCAGTTAGATTGAGCACGAGTGAGGAGCTGGGCTCTTGTCGGTCGCGATCCGATGCTCCGAGGCTTTGCAGGACTGAACCCAGAGTTCCATGGCAAAACGCCCCGGCTTTATAGTTGTAAATTCCCATTTGAGTCCATGCATTTTGCAATGTCATCCTGTAATCGTTAGTCCTTAAGTGGTGTTATCATTTGATGGTTATTGTCGGGCTTCCCGTTGTTATCTTCTATTGGTTGTCTCATCTTCGGGGGTGCCTGCCTCACCTCTGAGGTCGTCAATGCTGCTATCATGTTTAGCATCGGATACAATGGATGTTTTCTGATTGTCTCCTGGTCTTTCCAAGTCTCTCACTTTTTCTTGACCATCTGAACATTTGTGATGGCTTCCACACCTTATCTTTTCCTGATGCATTCATTCCTCATTCACACAAACAATCTCTTACAGAAACCTTCAAAGGTATACAGACAGCATTTTATATTCATCAGAATACATTGTAAATTAAGCCTTGCTAAATCTTATAACTAAAACAATTAACATTGGGGCTTCAGGCCCTCAACATTCCTCTAATCTCCTTAACATAGATACAATGCAAGATCCTGTCTCTTACTTACTAAAACCTTAAAACAAAGAAATGTATATTTAACTAGAGTGCATAATTTGTAATACATATAGGAAACGATAGTAGACATTATAACTTAGCCTAAAACAAAAGGGTGACCATAATCAGTCATAAGGATTGTTCTGGTCTGTCATTTCTTTCTGCTATTCAAAAAGGGTGACCGGCAGGATGAAATCAAATCATACATTAATTCTCATAGTACAATTATAAAATCCTGCTCCTACACAGGCCTTAAAATCTGGCTTTGGGCTCACCAGACCCTGCTGTCTACTTCCAGACACAGAATCTTGGCCAGTCCTGCTTTGTCAAGACAGCCATCCCCGCCCTTCCTTCTGGGGTGCAACTCTGCTTTTCCCAGTGGGAACCCCCACAGCTTTGCTACTGGGAGCATCCCTCACTTCCCTGGCCCTCGCCCCTGTACTGAGGGGTCCGGCTCTCCAGCCTTGGAGATGTCAGCAGGTCAGCTCCTCCACTCATCCCCTGCACTTAGCCCTGGATCTCTGGCTCAGTGCTAGCAAGCAACTCCCACTGGTCCTTCTCCTGCCTTCAGCCTGCTGGCCTGGGGACACCGACAGATAGCCAGCCAAACCCTCTGGCTGATTTCCTGCCTTCAGCTTCTCCCCGCCCTCTGGCAGCTGGGGAGTAGTGCTGTGGGGAGGGGGTAATGAGGGCGCTATATGGGGAGGAGTTCTGTGGGGGAGTGGGAGGGTTGCCACCTTTCTAACATCTGGTAACTGGCCCCCCAAGACCCCACCCCTTCTCCACCTTTTCCCTGGAGACCTTGCCCCTTTCTCTGCTTCTTCCTCAGGCTCCACCCCCTTCTTTGTGTGGGGGAGGAGGCTGTAGGAGGGAGGAGTGCTGTGGGGCAGGGGGAACGTGCAGTGGGGGACTTGATAAGCTCCGGTCCCCCAGCCAGTGAGGAAATGCTGCACTATCAGGGCTCTGGTTCCTGCACCAACAATCGCTCCCACAAACCAAACGAGTGTTCGCAGTCACACCCTACCCTGTCCTTTATTGCACAGGATTCCCCTAGTTCCTTAATTCAGCCTGGCTCCGGGAGATGGGCGTCAGAAGCTCCCCGCTCATTGCAAGGATAGTTTTTACACAGCCGGGGTGCAGGTCAAAGTTTCCATCCCATCCGTGCTATGACCTTGATTCTTGGGGCCATGGTTCTGCCGTGCTCCAGCCAGGCGCACGTTGGTTGACTACGCAGTGCAGAGATCATCTGGGATTCTCCACAATGCTGTGCAACCTGGCAAAGCCCCCAGCACCTTTGAGCCAGGCAGGAATGGTTGGAGGGTCCCTTGCAGACAGTTCAGTCTCAATTGGGGAAAATCTGGCTGCACACAGCTTCCACTGGCAGCTTTCCTCACTCTGTTAGGAGCCGGCTCCCTTTTAATTAGGGGACAGCTAAGCGCTACCGTGTGATCTGCTGGGTTATGCATATTTAATCGCCCCTGCTCCCATCTGCGGCTGCTCAGTGCTGTGTTTTCGAAAGCAGCTGGAAAGGCCCCCTTTGATGTTTCTTCACGCTGGCTGCTGTTAGCCAGTTTAGAGGCTGCGGCTCAGCGGCCGGGGACACTTCAGCGATTCCAGCGATTGCGGGAAGCAGCAGCCTGCACGCAGAGGGCCTGTCCATCTGTGCAATGCACCCCGCTGGCTGGCTTGTCAAGGGGGCAGCGGCGTCAGCCAGAGGAGGGCGGTTTCTTCCATCAGGAAGCACCCAAACATACGTGCACTAGTGAGTGCGAGGCACAAGAGGGCAGGTGCAGCTCACGCACGCTCAGTATAGTGCTCTGTCCCCATCTAGAGGTGGCTGAGCCACAGACAAACCAGGAGCTCATGTATTTAGATGCAAAAGGGCCCTGGTTTGATATCTGGGGCTGACTTCCCTTGTGGGTGCAATGGACCAACGGGGAGGAGCTGGCCACAGCCTCGCACGTTGGGGTGCTGTGTGACACAGAGGAGTGGAGAGGGATTTCCCATGACTCTTCGTCCTAGTATCTGGCCATGACCACACCCCTGGTGTGTATTTCCACTGCTTGGGTGAAATTCACCCCTGTGTACTGAACCAGCGGCAGACCCTTGCCCCACGCTAGCCCTGTTGGAAGGCGTATGTGGCACTACCGCAGGGCTGTCCCTTGGTACAGCAGAGGAGCTCAGCATCCGTCGGCATTTGTCCTATCAAGCCCAAATGATGGTGGAACGTGAATTTACTGCCACCTCTGTTAGTCTTTAAGGTGCCATCGGACTCCTTGTTGTTTTTGTGGATACAGACTAACGCGGCTACCCCCTGATAATAGGCATGTAGGGCTGCTGTGAATGGTCTGTCAAGAACTGTCACCGGGTGAATAGAGCTACCTTGGAAATACAATGGAAGACCATGGACTGGACCATTAACTTTTAAGGAGGGCAGGCTGAGGAGTGCAGGATATGTGAAAACAGCCTGTTTGGAACTGAAGCTTGCCACAAACAGCTGAGATGTGAGCAGACAGTAATGAGACTCCAGCTGCCCAGTGCAGGGGGGTCTTCCCAGGACGTCTGGGGAAGCAGAGAGGTGGTGCTGAGTGTGTAGGTTTTGCTTTACCATTCTAACCTAATTCCCCTATACACTGTATTCCAGGTGACTAAGAAACGGCAGCTAGTTTTGGACAGGCTGCCATGGGTCACTGCAAACATCTGTTGGGTGCATCGTTCCCGGAAAGCCTCACTGCAACTGTCCAGGCCAGGAAACGCCCAGATCCGGAACGTAGCCGCTGGGCAGACTACAGCCAATGTCAGAAATGCCGCAGGGACCAGCGCTCCCCCGGAAGAGGGGCAGCCTGACAGTATGACCTGGGATAAGCCCAGGAGCGTGAGGCAGGAGTCAGGCATTTCAAACCGGGCTAGAAAAGAAAAGGGAACAATTCATCCATGTTGCCACCCCTCCCCGCCCCCCGCCTTTCCCACCTCCAGCTCGTGCGATTCCTTTGGGGAAGGGGATGCAGAGCACGGGGCAGGTGTGAGGGCAGCATGTTGGGGTGGGTCTATTGCCTCCCAAGCAGGGGAAGCAAGTAGCCCAGTGCTTCCCAAAGCGTGGCTGGGGGTCGTGAAAGGATACAAGGGGGTCGTGAGACACTGAAGATCTACGGAGGGGCAGAGAGGCCAAACCTGTGTGGTGCTCAAAGCTGTATACTCATCACGCACCGTGGGTACAGTTTTGTCAGCCGGGCTCATGGAGAAGCACCGGTACCCCAGGGAGACTCGCGGGGTCACTTCTCCAGGTGACACTGGTAAGATCCCCTGGCATGAGGAGCCTGGCCCAGGCCCGTGCATCTGTGTAAGGCCCAAATACATGGCCGCTGCACCACCACCACCCCGCTGGCGGAGAGTCCCATGGTCCCCCTGTGCATTGCCCCCCAGGGGCTGCCGGTACCTGGATCTGTCCAGGCTGGGTGGGCACCTTCAGCTTCAGGATACACTGAGCAGCTGCCTGCCTATCTCCGCCCACCTCAGCACCGCCTGCACCTGGTACTGGTGCCTCTCCCTGAGTCCAGCTGATACTGGACGGCAGGGCCGGTGCAAGGAAGTTTTGTGCCCTAGGCGTAACTTCCTCCTTGCATCCCCCCTAGCCCTGCAGCAGCTCCCCGTCCCCCCTCTGCCCTGAGGCGCACCCCCCACGGCAGCTCCCCGCCCCTGCTCTGGGTAGCCCCCACCCCCTGGCCCGAAGAGCCGTGCGGTACCTCCCCACCCCAGCTCACCTCTGCTCCGCGTCCTCCCAAGCAGCCCATCACCAAGCAGCCCCCTTCATCTGCGTGCCCTCCCCACCCACCCCAGTACGTCCCTTTCCCCTTCTCCCAAACTCATCTAATGCCTGTTTCAGCCCAGCAAGCCAGCTGCTCGAGCCTCTGACCCCAACCCACCTGGCCTTCCTCCCCCTGGGGAGAGGACCTGCGCCTCCCCCCAGGGTACTGTGAGAGGCATTCCTGGGGTGTCCCTGGTGGGGTGGGCTCGCTTTCAGCCCCCAGCCCAGCCTGGGGGCTGCATTAACAGAGCTCAGCCCTACTGGGGTGAAGGCACGGAAGCGTTTGGGAGCCGCTGTTCTAGCCCGATCTCTGTGCTGTGGAAATCAAGAGCCACGATGCAAAGTGCAGCGGCGGGTAGAGGATGCAGCGCTCCCATTCTCCACACACAGCTGGTAGGAGGCTGTAGCAGCACGCGCTCAGTGCTTTGCAGGATCACACATAAATCGCTGGCTTCAGGGAATCTACAGCCCAGAGGACGTTGGCTCAGTGTGTTAATCCAGTATTGGAAGGGTTAATTCCCTCAGTGTGTGCGTGGGAGCTACTCTGGATCACCAAGCCAGCTCCTGGGTCTCCCAGCGGCTAGAGCTGCCTGGAATCAGCACGGCACATTGTTGCAGCAAATGTTGTAGTCTGCACCTTCCTGACAGGCCCTCCAGAAGGCAGAAGGGCAGAGCTGGCCTTGGAACCCATGAAGCTGCAAAGCAGCTGGAGGAGTGTCCTGGCTTCTCAGCTGGTTCATCCTAATATTTATTTATTATTTGTGTCACGAGAGTCCCTGTGAGCCCTGGGTCTGGAGCAGGGCCCCACTGTGCGAGGAACTCGCAATCTAGACCAGAGACACCAGGTGGATATAGACAGGCAGACAGGGAGCGCGAAGAAACGATGAGACTATACTGGTCAGCAGGACGGGCAGCGGTATCAGCACACCAGCAGCTTTGCTGTTATCGAGTTTTTAGTAGGCCTGACAGGTGGTGCTGGAGCCAGGGGCACCAGGGGGCCATGCTCCCCCATGTGTTAACAATAGAAACATATGTACTCTCTGCAGGATAGTTAAGTAGTATTTTAATTCCTTCACCACTTTGGCCTTGCCCCCCCCCCGCGCCCCTTTTACAAACGGTGCCCTGGTCTCATGGCAAAGGAGCGTTCTAAGCTCAGCCTGCTGTTTGGGTCACACGTCTTGCTGTTATGTAGAGACCAAGTGGATTCCTCAGTCCGGAGCACTGGGATTCCTCCAAAGAGAAGGGGTGGGCCTTTGGACTCAGCCCGGCTCAGCTCAGTTTGGAGGCTAATAAGAAACACGGTGCGGAATCCTGGCCCCATTGAAATCCATGGGTGTTTTGCCATTGACTGCAGTGGGGCCAGGATTTCACCACAGGGAGCAGGGGTGGAGAGGCCTCTGCAAGTCCCGTTAGGTGCCCCTGGTTTAGCTATGCTGGGTGAGGTGCTAGCCCGAACACCCTGCCCTGCTGCCAGCAATCAGCGCCTGCAAAAGGGAGAGCAGGTCTGAGACATGGTGCCAAGGAACTTCTCATTTTCAGCACGACCTGCCCGCCACAGCACTGGTGGGATCAAAGAGACACTGACTCACTGTCAGCAGTACACAGACTGCATGTTAAGTAGCTGCATGCAGCCCCAAAGGAAGCTTCCTATTAACAGCAACCTTTGTTCCTCATTAGGGATGAGTCTGTAATTCATCCCCCAGCAGAACAGAGAGGATGCTGAGGTGATGTTCTTGGTGCTTCCCATCCCAGCCATACAGATGCACAGTTTCCCACCCCCTGACTCTCCACCCGCCTCTCAGCCCAGGGTTAGGCTGGAATGCTCAGAGCTGGAATGGTCGCCAGGGAGAGATGGGCTCCGGGTCGGATCTGGGCTCCCACCCCTGGGAAAACACTTAAAAAACCCCGATTTTGAAAAAAAAGAGAGAGAGAAAAGAGAAGCAAAAATGAAAAAATACCAAAAACTTGTTCAAATGTGAGAACATTTGTAAAAAGAAGAACGTGGGTACCTTTCAAACCTTGGGGCTGAAAAGAACTGCGATTTCAATATTTTTGGTGATTTTTTTCTTGCATTGCTGCTAATTTCAAGGGCAAAGAATGCCCAATGTTCATGTCCACTTTTGAGCTGCAAGCACATAGCTAGGGGCGACGGGAAGCACTGGGACTGCATTCAGTGCAAAAAGGAAAGTATGTGCGTAAGTCTGCACAGGATCGGTGCCTAAGGGTATAAGTGGATCCCTGATGTGTACACTGGCTGTTGTGTGATTGTGACCAGGTGTACCAATCCCGCACTGGCGAGGCAAGGGTTAAGGAGCTGCTCTGGATGCAGGAAGCCACACCCCCTCGCCCCTGCTGAGCATGCTCCCAGTGGACGGAGCATTCAAAAGGGCGCGGCTCAGCTCAGCCTGGGTGGATGGAGCAGGAGAGCAGTTGGGTGCAGCAGTCTCCTGCAGAGACGCTGCTGGAGCTCCAAGCAGCCAGGACTGAGCCTCACAGCCAAGCTGCTGCAGTGCAAACGCTTCAACTGCAGGGACCAAGGGTGACACGTGCTGCTGGCAGGGGAAGGTGCTCTGGAAACTGAGCTGAGAGGATGCCAAGAGGGATCCGAAGGCAGCCCCATGGCATGATGGAGGAATAGAACCTGGGGTAGGAAGTGACCCAGGAAACTGGAGTAAAGGTGCCAGTCCCTAAGACATGTGTATGGACGATTGTTGTGAAGGGCCCTGGGTTGGAACCTCATGGATCAAGGTGTGCCTGGGTTCCACTCAGGGCCGGTGCAACTATTTAGGTGACCTAGGCGGTCACCTAGGGCGCTAGGATTTGGGAGGCGCCATTTTCTTCGGCAGCGACCGCGGCGGCTGGATCTTGGGCCACACCAGTCGCTGCTGGCATTTAGGTGGAGGGAGCTGGGGCAGGGGAGCACGGGGATGGCCACCTACAGCAAGTAAGGGGGGGGGCGGCACGCAGGGGAACTCCCCGCCTCAGCTCACCCCTGCCCCGCCTCCTCCCCGAGCACGCCGTGGCCGCTTCACTTCTCCAGCCTCCCAGGCTTGCGGTGCCTAAGCTGATTGGTGCCGCAAGCCTGGGAGGCGGGAGAAGTGAAGCGGCCATGGCGTGCTCAGGGTGCTCGTGCTCATGTGCAGAGCAGGAGTGAGCTGGGGTGGGGGGGTGCCTCAGGGCGGAGGGTGGGGGATGGGGATCTGCCACAGGGGAGGCGCCTCAGGGCGGAGGCTCGGGGACGGGGGAAGGCGCAAGGTGGAAGTTTCGCCGAGGGCGCAAAACATCCTTGCACCGGCCCTGGTTCCACTACCCCACTGTGGACTGTAACCACCAGATAAGGCAGCCCTTGACTCTTGCCAGTAGGGTACATAGTCCACAGTATCGCCACTGGATGCTACTTCTGGCCTCGGACACCCAAGCACCCCACAACAGTAAAGCAGAAAAGTGTGTATGCAATTTTGCTTGATCCCTTCTGAAAAGTGGGCTGAGAAGTGTGCAGATATTTGACAGGCGTAAACGCCCCCAAAGGGAAGGGGCTAGTTAAGATGAAAGAAGCTGCTGTGGTGAGGGGCCTTGGGGTGAAGCTAAGAAATGGAAGATTTAGGCTGAAGAGCAGTACTGACTCCCTGGCAGAGAGATGTGTCAGAATGTGGAATCGTCTTCCAAGGTGAAGGGCTGAGACCCACATTGCCTGGGATATTTAAATCGAGCTAGGACACAGCACATGGAGACGTAATAGCTTCTCTGTAATCCATTGCACGTCTGTAGCATCTCCCATCTAGTATTACAAAGCCCTTTTCAAAGGCGGGAGAGCGCTATTATCCTCATTTCACAGGTAGAATAACTGGGGCACAGGGTGGCTGAGTGATGCTCCAAATTTACTCCGCAAGAGTCCCTCTACATGTCAAAAGTCCGTGGTATGACCGCAGCTGGCCTGGGTCAGCTGACTTGGGCTTGTGGAGCTCGGGCTGCGGTCTATAAAATTCAGTGTAGACATTCGGGCTCAGGCTTGACTCTGGGCTCTAAAACCTCCCGTGGCAGGCTCCAGCCTGAGACTGAACATCAACACTCCAGTTTCATAGCCCCAGAGCCCAAACTCTGCAAGCACAAGTGAGCTGACATGGGATATGAGACATGGTGCCATAGGGTGGTTGTTTTTTGCAGTGTAGACATACCCCAGGACAACAGTAGAATCAGGATTAGAAACTAGATCTCCCAATTTCTATTCTCAGTGTCTCTGTTAAGTCCATGATTTTTAGTGTCCATCACAGTTATGAATGTAAGTTCCCAGGCTTGTCTTTTGAAGGTGTTTTGCAGGTTTCCTTGAGGAAGAGGACTGAGAGGTCAGCTATAGAGTGATTGCTTTGTGAAAAGTGTTCGCCCACTGGTAATATGGATTTTTTGTCTTTGATCATTTTCAGCCACCACCTGTCCATGAAACTTTCTCTGGAATGCTCCCACACTAGCATCAACTTCCTGGACACCACAATCAGCTTGGAAAAGACAGAGCTAAGGGGGGATATGCTAGAGGTCTGTAAAATCATGACTGGTGTGGAGAAAGTAAATAAGGAAATGTTATTTACTCCTTCCCATAACACAAGAACTAGGGGTCACAAATAAAATTAATAGACAGAAGGTTTAAAACAAACAAAAGGGAGCATTTTTTTCACACAACACACAGTCAACCTGTGCAAACTCCTTGCCAGCAGATGTTGTGAAGGCCAAGACTATAACAGGGTTCAAAAAAGAATTGAATAAGTTCATGGAGGATAGGTCCATCACTGGCTATTAGCCAGGATGGGCAGTGATGGTGTCCCTAGCCTCTGTTTGCTAGAAGCTGGGAATGGGCAACATGGAATGGATCACTTGACGATTCCCTGTTCTGTTCATTCCCTCTGGGGCACCTGGCATTGGCCACTGTCAGAAGACGAGATACTGGGCTAGATAGACCTTTGGTCTGTCCCAGTATGGACATTATTATGTTCTTATGTTCTTAACAATGGGACCTTACAGACAACTATATATGAGAAACCTATGGATCACCACACTTACCCTTCATCAATCCAGTAACCACCCCAGACACATCAAGAAACCCATTACCTACAGCCAGGCACTCAGATACCACAAAATGACTGAAGAGAGTCCAAGATACACACCTTAGTGCACTTAAAACTGCCTTCACCAAACAAGGACACTCCAAGAGAGAAGTAGATTGCATCATGGAACAGGGCCCCTGAATATCCTGAGAGAACTTGCTTCAATACAGAAAAAGACCCCGCACTGACTGACACCCCTAGCTGTCACATACCACCCTACACTAAAACTCATAAGGGGCATCACCAAACAATTACAACTTATCCTTGATGAGGACCACATCCTGGACATCTTTGCCAACCCCCCTCCTCTGCCCTTCAAACAAAAACCCCAATCCTGCCAAACTCATCCTCAGAAGCAAGCTCCCCACAGACCAGGACACACCTGCTCAGACCAGCAGCAGACCCTGCCAGAACAACAGTTGCAAAATCTGCAGACATCTCTCCACTGCTACGATGATCAATACCACCCACAACACACCTTTCAAGATCCATGGGTCCTACACATGCTTATCACAACATGTGGTGTATGTCATCCAGTTCACTCAGTGCCCCCAACAACAACTATGCAGGTGAGAACAGGCAACCACTGCCCTTCTCACAGGCACTAGCCGCTTTCTCCACAGAACCTTAGAATATCAGGGTTGGAAGAGACCTCAGGAGATCATCTAGTCCACCCCCCTGCTTAAAGCAGGACTAATCCCCAAACAGATTTTTACTCCAGTTCCCTAAATGGCCCCCTCAAGGATTGAACTCACAACCCTGGGTTTAGCAGGCCAATGCTCAAACCACTGAGCTATCCCTCTCCTCTTGGTCTGCCATGCTTGTGGTGGCTCTCAGATATCAGCCTCCATCAGGCTTTCCTTCCCCTCCCCATTAAATGAGATTTCAGTCACTCACTGCTCTCCCAGTGGTAATACAGGATGCATCACATTTACCTTGACCAGCTTCTGCCTGTTCTAGGAGGCGAGAAGAAAGCCATAAAATGTAGGAGTAACCTTTTTGTTTTTTCTCCTGTGGAATGTTTTCAACGTTTAGAAATCATTTGAATATTATGCAAATGGAAGTGACTTGGCTCCTAAATACAATGAAAAATGCCCACTCCAGCAGTCTGTGCCATATGGAAATTACCTCTGCTGAGTTGTTGCAAAATAAATCACGGTTAAGGGAAGGATGGATTGGCTGAAAGGAACAACTGATCTGCAAGAAAGAAAAGACTCTGGGTTAACCCTTTCAGTTTTCTTCTGCTCTCTGGTTGCCACCATTAAGAAAATGCTTCCCACCCCATAGTTCTAAAGCAGCTACTCTGGAGAAGGACAAGAACGGTCACACGCAGCAGTATGGCGTTGCTCCTTTGGCCAGCAGGCATTTAGTGCATCTAGGTAGCTCAGTGATAGCAGGATGTCTCACAGCAAAGCTACCAAGGGAGGTCAGGGGAGGTCCCTGGATTACTTCCATTTTAGCCAACTGCAGGCAACATGTGACTTCTGCAAATGCTGCTTGTGAAATGCTTAGGAACCTGTTTGGACTCCTAAACAAGCTGATGCCTCTGAGGAGCTGTTGGGAACCAATTCAATCTCCTTTTGAAACAAAGAGTAACGACTTCAGTATAAAGTTACGAGTGTAGATGATTATTATTGGCCATAAACCATACAGTCATCCCGGTCTTTGCAATATTCAGTGAGACGTTCCCTGCCCAAGAGAGTCTGAGACGAGACAAATGAAACAAAGAATGGTTCAGGCGAGAGAGGGTGTGGGGAGATTATTGGGAAGTAGCACAAGGCAGGAACAATCCCTGGAAGGGGAAACGTAGGGATGGGTTTGAGATGGTGAGAGAGGGGCTGCTTGGAATGGAAGAAGAGAGAGAGCTCTCCATGTTGAGGAGTAGCATGAGCCAAGGCAGGGAGCCAGGAGTAGGTGAGGGAGGCAGGATTCAGAGTGTGGGGAGTGAGAGGAAGAAGGGGAGGAGAGAAGAGCAGAGCTGTAGGTGGGGCCAAGATAACAGGGCTTTGAGGAGAGCAGAAGGAGATTTGAGTGTGAACCAGTGAGCCAGGGAAGGGAGTGAAGGCTTGTAGGGGGGTGGGGGATTCATGGAACTGGAGCAGCAGGGGAGGGAATGGATTAGGCAGCAGCATTTTGGGTAAAATGGAGAAAGGGTTCGACTGGTGAGGAAAGGTGAGATGAGAGGTGACCAAGGGTTTGAGCAGTGGAGAGAGAAAGGAAAGGAGAAATTCTTGGGGGAATTGAAGAGCAAGATGATGAGGTATCCAGATCCATATACAGATAGATAATGAGGGAGCCACCTCCTGTCAGCACTGGCCATTTCATTTCCCAATTCTGGCCAGCTCATGTCAGGATCTCTAGCCCTCTAGGAGATCCCTCTCCAACTCAGGTATGCAGTCAGTGAGTCATGCTTTCGGTCTCTGGAGTATGAAAATGTAGGCCCAAATTACTAAGAATTCAGCCTCTTTGCAGAAACAGCAGCCATTTTGTGCTCAGCACTGCTACAGCCACTCAGGAAGGGGGAACATACACTGCTCTCTCTCTCTCTCTCTCTCTCTCTGTCATAAACATGTTACTCGTTCTTTGTTTTTTTTCCTTCTTTTAAAATTAAAGACCTTTGACACAAAGAACTTTTTGTGTTTAGAAAAATAACATAAACTATCAAACACAGCAGGTGACTGTATAATTTATTGGTCTCTCCCAGCACTTCTCCACCTTGGGGCTGTTGTCTGCAGGAGCCAACACTTTCTAAGGTTTCATTTAAAAGAAAAAATATATCTTTAGCTCTGCCACATTTGAAGAAAACATTCCAGATGTAAATACTGGAGGGGCAATAGTTAGCTTTATTGACTACACCACAATGGGGAACGTGTAAGTCAGGAGACTTTCCATACGCATGTATAAATTAGACTTTGAATATGTTTTTAAGGGTACGTCTACACTACGGGACTATTCCGAATTTGCATAAACCGGTTTTGTAAAACAGATTTTATAAAATCGAGTGCGCGCAGCCACACTAAACACATTAAATCGGTGGTGTGCGTCCATGGTCCAAGGCTAGCGTCGATTTCTGGAGCGTTGCACTGTGGGTAGCTATCCCGTAGCTATCCCATAGTTCCCGCAGCCTCCCCCGCCCCTTGGCATTTCCGGGTTGAGATCTCAGTGCCTGATGGGGCAATAATCATTGTCGCGGGTAGTTCTGGGTAAATGTCGTCAGTCACTCCTTCCTCTGGGAAAGCAACGGCAGACAAGCATTTCGCAGCTTTTTTCCCTGGATTGCCCTGGCAGATGCCATAGCATGGCAATCATGGAGCCTGTTTTGCTTTTTGTGACTGTCACCGTATGTGTACTAGATGCCGCTGACAGAGGCGATTCAGCAGCGCTACACAGCAGCATGCTTTTGCTTTTGCATGATAGCAGAGATGGTTATCAGCCATACTGTACCATCTACCATACCATAAATTGGTAATAAGATGGGCATGGCTACCAGTCCTTTTGCACTGTTCCATTTGCTGCTGTCATAAGTGCCCCTGGCTGCTCTTAGCCAGGGGCGCAAAAGCCAAAATTGGGAATGACTCCCTGAGTCAATCCCTCCTTTTTGGTATCTAAAAATAGAATCAGTCCTGCCTAGAATATGGGCAAGTGTACTAGAGAACCGCTGTATCAGAGAACCAGAGAGCACAGCTGCTCTGTGTCAGATCCTGCAGAAATTATGAGCTGTATGCTATTCACAGGGGGTGCTCCTGCAACAACCCCACCTGTTGATTCCGTTCTTCCCTCAGCCTTCCTGGGCTACCATAGCATTGTCCCCCCACTTGTGTGATGAAGTAATAAAGAATGCAGGAATAGACACAGTGACTTGTTAGTGAGATATGAGTGGAAGGCAGCCTCCAGCTGCTATGATAGTCCAGACAGGACAGTAAGGAGTGTGTAGGAGAGGAGCCCAGCATCTCTCTGCTAGTTCAGGGGCACTTGAATCTTTTCTTTACACATGAAGGGTGGGGGCTGATGGAGCTCAGCCCCCTGTTGCTATGACGACGATGGTTTTCAGCCATACTGTACCATCTACCAGGAAAAATTAGGACCGGGCGACCTTGATCAATCTGTCCCAAGCAAGTTGGTATGGTTACCAGTCCTTTTGCACTGCCCCATGTGCCAATAGGCTGATGATGAGGACTGGTACCAGTCGTATTGTACCATCAGCCAGCCATAGCGTGGGGGGAGCAAGGATGTTGGTGTTGAGTGCTGCACCATCGCGTCTATCTGCAGCAATCAGTAAAGATAGGGTGACATGTAAAAGAGTCAGAGGATTGTTTTCCCTTTCGCTTCTGGGGGTGTGTGGGGGGGTGAGTAGATTGCCAAGCTATGCCCTGACCCACCGCGGACACTGTGTTTGACCCTAGAAGCATTTGGAGCTCAGCCAAGAATGCAAATACTTTTCGGAGGCTGCAGGAACTGTGGGATAGCTTCAGTCCTCCAGTCCATGAGCGTCCATTTGATTCTTTGGCTTTCCGTTACGCTTGTCACGCTGCAGTGCGCTGAGCCCCTGCTATGGCGTCTGTCTGGAGATTTTTAAAAAAGGATTCTGAATTTCATCTTCTGTAACGGAGCGCTGATAGAACGGATTTGCCTGCCCTTACAGCGATCACATCCGCATGGTCCGTGCTGGAGCTCTTTTTTTATTTTGATTTCGGACTGCATCGCCACCCGTGCTGATCGGAGCTCCACGCTGGGCAAACAGGAAATATTCAAAAGTTCGCGGGGCTTTTCCTGTCTACCTGACCACTGCATCCGAGTTCAGATTGCGGTCCAGAGCGGTCACTGGTGCACTGTGGGATAGCTCCCGGAGACCAATGCCGTCGATCAGCGTCCACACTAACCCTAATCCGATATGTTAATACCGATACTAGCGTTACTCCTCTCGTTAGAGAGGAGTACAGAAACCGGTTTAAAGAGCCATTAAAATCGATATAAGGTGCCTCCTAGTGTGGACGGTTGTGGCGTTAAATCGGTTTTACGCTCCTAAAACCGGTTTAAACGCCTAGTGTAGACCAGGCTTCAATGTGAAATTATCTAATTTATATACATGGGATGGAGTCCCTGGCTTTTCCTACAGATGGTAAAACAAACTGTAAACACAATGACAAATGGTTAGGGATCAATCACAGCAAGCAGCCTGTATGTGCTTTGGCTTTGCTGAAACAGCACAAAGGATTCTGGGATGGAGATGCATAGGATTCTGGGACATGGGATCATAAGAGAAAAGGGTGATTTGGGAGTCATGAGAGAAAAAAAACGGGTGATTTGTCGGTGGAGGATGGACAGAGCTCTGGGGTCTAATCTTCTTTAGTCCGATGGGCTCTTTGCTTACCCAGTGTTTGGGCTTCCATTGCAGTGGGACATCACAAGGAAAGGAGGGAGGATAAAAGAGAGGTGAAATGTGGAGTTATGCAGGGGGAGAGGAGGAGGCAGCAGTGGGAAAAGGCAGATGAGTTGGCAAGAAGAGAAAGGGAAAGAGAGAGAAAAGCCGGGTGTGGGGAAAGCAGAGAGTGAGGAAGAGGGTGAGGGCCAGAAGACACACTTGGATGTGCGCGGAGGAAAGGGAGCAGGGGAGCAAACAGGTCACTTGCCAGGCTCTGTGAGGTGGCCTTGCTGGCTGGGAGAGAGACGGAAGGACTCCTGAGAGGCAGGTGGCAGAGATGGCTCCAGGCCATAGGGAGTGGTGCACCTTGGAGCCCTTGGGGTTCTCCTGGGAGGGCATGCCCTTAGACGCAGCTCCCCTAAAGAAGCTAGGCAGGCCAGGGGCTCCCCCAGCTGTTGGGGCTGTCCCTAGTCTGAGAGGAGACCCTGCTGGCAGCTTGGGGAGCAGCTTATCAAGCTGGAGCCAATCGAGAGCTCCTTGCTACCAGACGTATTTCACCAGCGATGGGGTTAATCATAGACAGGAAAGTTCTCCAAGCCTGGCCCCAGCCAAGGCTGAATGAATGAACAAGGCCATCTAAGCGCTCTGGGCCGCAGGTCAGCAGGTGGGGGGGGAAGCGGGCTGGCAGACCAGACGAGAGCCCTGGTGAGGGATCTTCTGGGTGACGCCTACAGCCAGGGACAGAAGGACGCATTGAACTGTAGGGAGAACCCCTTCCTGGCTCGCAGGGCTGAGGGCAATGGCGAATTGAGATTCGTAACTGATTGCTAATCTCGGAGCAGGAATTTAAGGGAAATCCTGGAGCAAGGGCCATGAGCTCACAGCGGGGAGGGATAGCTTAGTGGTTTGAGCATTGGCCTGCTAAACTCAGGGTTGTGAGTTTAATCCTTGAGGGGGCCATTTGGGGAACTGGGGTAAAAATCTGGGGATTGGTCCTGCTTTGAGCAGGGGGTTGGACTAGGTGACCTCCTGAGGTCCCTTCCAACCCTATGATTCTAATGTAAGATGGCAGCCAGATGTCAGGGGCACCAGATCTCAAAATGCCCAGTTTGGGAAATTAAGGGACCTCATGTTAAGGGACTCCTGGTTTGAGGTGTGATGAAGGTACAGCCCAGAAACTTTAAGCCAGCACCACCTTGCCTGCATCCATAGCCTATTATGCTGTGATCAAGATAAGCAAGACCAGACTAAGCCAACGGTGGGGTGGGATGGCCAAGGAATGTCCACGAGTAGCAGAAAGTGCCAATGGGGGAGTCAATAGATGGTGCTTTTCCCATTGAGTCAATACTGAACTGACATCCCTGTGCGATGCTAGGGGGTGATGTGCTGCTGGAGGGGCAGCCATTTGGATGAGATGTAACCTGAGCGGCTGATCACTTGTGATCCTTCAAGTTCCATGACCCTTCAGACAAGATCTGGCATGTTAACCCTAGTGTCCTGGCCATATTTCAGTTTGAGCAACAATCTGCCTGTCTTCAATCCCCCTGCACTGGGATTCTGGATTCTTCTCCCCTTCCTGCCATAAACTGGTGTGGAGAAGCTGAACTCTCAGAAACATGGGTGCACTGCATGCTGCAGGGTAAAGGAATTCCTTTATGTAGCCCATACAGTGTATCGGTGTCCATTTCTAATGGTCTCTAGAGGGAGAGGGCTTGTATAAATATAAGATGATGATGATGATGATTAAGAATTAATGAAAGACCTGAAGTATTGTAAGTGAGAGAAGTAAAGTGACAAGAAAATAGACAGCAGTAAGAAAAATTTGGAGAAATACTAGATAATACTTTTATTGGCACCCAGAGTAAAAAGAAACCACAAAAATAAATCCAGGGACAGAGGAAAACTCAGCGCAGAATAAGGATTGGCCACATTTTAAAAGGGATATTGAAAAATTGGACAGGGTGCAGAAAAGAGTCACAACAATTATTAGAGAACTGGAGAAAATGCCTTAGAGTGGGAGACTTAAAGAGCTCAGTCTTTTTAGCTTACCAAAAAGGAGATTGAGAGGTGACTTGATTGCGCTGTCTAAGAACCGTCACAGGGAGAAAATACCAAGTACTAAAAAGCTCTAGTGGAGACAGGTAGAACAAGAACCAGTGGCTGGAAGCTGAAGCCAGACAGATTCCAGCTAGAAATACAGCACACATTTTTAACAGAGAAGGTGATTAATCACTGAAACAAACTACCAAGGGAAATGGTGGATTTTCATGAAGTCTACAGACCAAGACTGACTGCCTCTTTGGAAGAGATGTTTTAGTTAAACACAAATTGTAGGGTTCAATACAGGAGTAACTGGTTGAAATTCTCCGGTCTGTGTTATATAAGAGGTCGAACTACTGCATGAGCTAATGGTCCCTGATGGCCTTAAACTCTATGAATCTAAGACAACTGATAAATAAAGGATGAACTCAAATGACAGAAAATAATGTGATGGCTAAATTCACCCTACTGTACAACTTCCTCTCAGTGGGTATAAACAAAAGAACAGGGCCATGTCTACACTATGGCACTGTAGCTATGCCTCTGTAACCCCATGGTGTGGATGCAGACTACAGTCACAGAATGGATTTTTCCATCACGGTAGGAACTCCACTTCCCTGAGCAATAGTAGCTAGGTTGTCAAGTATCAGGGGGTAGCTGTGTTAGTCTGTATCCACAAACATTTGTTTTTTTAGTAGCTAGGTTGATGGAAGCATTCTTCCATTGACCTAGCCGTGTCTACACTGGGGCTTAGGTTGGCATAGCTACAGCACACAGGAGTGTGGATTTTTCATACCCTGAGTACCATCATTATGTTGAACTAAGTTTTAAGTGTAGACCAGGCATAAATGGGTGGGGAATTTTGGCACTTGAATAGAGAGGTTTGAGGTAGCCGAGGCCATGTCTACACTATAAATTTTGGTTGATGCGAGTTATGTTGAACTTTGGAGGAAGGGAATAAAAATCCTTGTCAAGAAGACATTTGTATCCCTATGCATCTTAGGATTCAGGAAGAGGGCCAGATTTCTAAGCATAAGCAAGAGATTCCTAGCTGTTTAGCCTCGGTTAGTGCTAAACAACATATAGAGTTTGTGTAATATAATAACTTCTATTGTCTTTGAAACCTGAGACTGTGACTGATTTGTGTGTGTATATTTACCTGATCTGACCTTGTAAATAATTCTTATTTCCTTTCTTAGTTAATAAATCTTCAGTTTATTACAGGATTGGCTACAAGCGTTGTCTTTGGTGTGGGATCTGAGGTACAACTGACCTGGGATAAGTGACTGATCCTATGGGACTGGGAGAAACCTGAATGATGTTGTGATTTTTTGGTGTAAGGGACCATCTATCAGAGAGGCAAGTTTGCCTGGGTGGCAAGGTAGACCGGAGTGTCCAAGGGGACTGTCTGTGACTCCATACTGAGGCTGTTATCATGCTTGAGGACCTCACATTTGATACATGGTTGGCAAAATCTAAGTATAGAACTCACAACTCGTCTGGGGTTTGTGCCCTGGTTTGTAACAGTCTGCTCTGAGGTTGGCACGCATGTTCATGAGCCATTCTAGCCAGCCTGACAATCACATTGTCATGCAGGTTTCCCAGGATGAGCAGGGGCTGCAGAACTTGCAGATGCAAAAGGCCACATTCCTGGATCTGTGCGCTGAGCTCACCCTAGTCCTCCAGGGATGCCAGCATGTGAGCTGCACTGACAGCAGAGAACTGAGTGTTGATCACTCTCTGGAAGCTTGTAATGACAGATTGGTACCAGTTAGTGCAAAATCATTTTGAAGTTGGAAAATCCACTGCGGGGGCGATTGTCATGCAAGTGCCTAGAGCCATTAATGGTCTTCTGCTATAGAGTACTGTGACTCTTGGCAACGTGCAGGACATAGTGGATGGAGTTGCATCTTTGGTGTTCCTGAACTGTGGCAGGGCAATATCCCTATTTTGGCACCAGCCCACCTTGTCACAAAGCACATCAACAGAAAGGGCTCCTTTCCTATGATTTCATAAGCATTGGTGGATCACCGGGGATGCTTCGCTAATATCAATGTGGGCTGGTCATCTTTAAGAACACAGAACTGTTCAGAAATCTGAAAGCAGGATCATTTTTTCCTGACCGGTCAATTACCACTGGCAATATTGAAATGCCAGGAGCGATCCTTGGGGACGCAGCCTCCCCCTCCCTCCCCCAGTTCATTTAGCCATACACTGGCAACCTTGACAGTACCAAGGAAAGATTCAACTCCTGGCTATGCAAGTGCAGAATGACCATTGAATGTGCTTTTGGTAGATTAAAGGGACGCTGGTGGTGTTTATTCACTAGATTGGATCTCCTGAGCAAAGTATCCCAGTAGTTATACCTGTCTGTTGTGTCCTGCAAGATATCTGTGAAGCAATGGGGAAAAAGCTGCTGCCAGGGTGGAGGGCAGAAGTGGAGCAGCTGTTTGCTGATTCTGGACAGCCAGACAGAGGGGCTATTACAAGAGCCCAATGCAGAACTATGTGGGTTGAGGGAGGCTTTCAAAGAGCATCTTGGTCAGCCACAGTCGTGTTCTGTTCTGAGCTGTTCTCTGGTCCTGGAGACCTGCCCCAGAATATTCTCTGTTTGGATTAGTGCAGATATTTCAGAAAAACATCCAGTCTTGATTTAAAAATTGTCTGCAATGGAGGCTCCACCATGACCCTTAGTAAATTGATCCAGTGATTAATTGCCTTCACTGTTAAATATTTATGCCTTAATGTCAGTCTGATTTTATCTAGCTTCAACTTACATGTTAGACTTTTATCTGCTAGACTGTTGAGCCAGGTGTCAATTTTTTTCTTTCCAGTGCAGGTACTTAGAAACTGTGAACAAATCGCTGCTTAAACTTCTCTTTATTAAGTTAAATAGATTGAGCTCCTTGAGTCTATCACTATTTCCAGTCTATTGATCATTCTCACGGCTCTTCTCTGAACCCTCTCCAATTTTATCAACATCCTTCTTGAATGGTGGGCACCAGAAATGAACACAGTCAGAGGGGAAAGTAGGCCGGTACGCCCTGGTACGGCATACCAGCAAGAGCATGTGCACCATACCGGTGCAGCCCGGCTTCCCCAGGCGGCTATTGAAAGGGCCTGGGGCTCCTCACAGCGGCTGGAGCTCCAGGCCCTTTAAACTGCAGCCAGAGCCCCGCTGCTGGAGCCCTGGGGTAGCAGCGGCAGCCGGGGGCTCCGGCAGCAGTTTAAAGGGCCCGGGGGGGTAGTGGTGTCCGAGTTCTTGGCCCTTTAAATAGCAGACGGAGCCTCTGGCTGCCGCTTCTACCCCGGGGGGAGAGGGGAGGGCACTTACCCCTACAGGGCGGGCCGGGGCTGGCTCTGACCCCCATCCCCGCCCCTTCCGTCCGAGCCGGCCCCAACCCAGCCCCATACTGGTAAGTCCCTATTTCTACTTTCACCCCTGGACACAGTATTCCAGTCGTGGTTACACTAGTGCCAAATACAGAGGTAACAGAACCTCTTTACTCCTGCTTGAGATGTTCTTGTTTATACATGCAAGGGTCACATTAGTCCCTTTGGCACAGCGCCACACTGTGAGCTCCTGTTCAGCTGAGTATCCACCATGACCCTCAAGTCTTTTTCAGAGTCACTGCTCCCCAGGGTGGAGTACCCCATCCTGTAAGCATGGCCCACATTCTTTGTTCCTAAATGTACACATTTGCTATATTAAAATTCACGTTGTTTTCTTGTCGCCTGCTTACCAAGTGATCCAGATTGCCCTGTATTAGTGACCTCTTCATTACTTACCATTCCCCCAATCTTTGTGTCATCTGAAAACCTTAGCAGGGATCATTTTATGTTTTCTTCCAGGACGCTGATAAAGATGTTCAAGAGTGTAGGGCCGAGACCCAGCCCCTTCAGGACCCCACTAGAAACACACTGGCTTGATGATTATTGCCCATTTACAGTTACATTTTGAGACCTGTCTGTAAGCCAGTTTTACTCCATTTAGTGTGTGCTCTTTGATTTTGTATCACTCTAGATTCTTAATCAGAATGTCGTGCAGTTCCAAGTCAACCACCTTACAGAAGCCTAAGTGTACTACATCAAGACTGTTACCTTTATCAACCAAATGTGTCATCTCATTTTAAAAAATGAAGTTAATTTGACAGGATCTATTTTCCATGAACCCATGATGATTACCATTCATTTCAGTACCCTTCTTTAATTCTTCATTAATCAAGCCCTGTATCAGCCACTCCATTATTTTTGCCAGGATCGATGTCTGGCTGACAGGCCTCCAATTACCTGTATCATCTCAGGTACCCTTTTTAAATATTGGCACAACAGGAGCTTTCATCCAGTCCATCAACATGAACAGTCCAGCAAGTGCCTTAGGATGGGGGTGCCGGTGATGCTCTCTGTGATTTGGTGAACCCAGGACCCCACCCCTGCTGACTATAGCAGGAAGTGCTCAGAAACCTGCACCCAGCCCCTACGGGACAGAGAACCAGGTTTGCAGACAGTTGGCGCTAAAATGTGATGCTGTACAGGAAGCTGCTGCCTGTATCCCTGAGCACATGGCGAGACAGAGGTAGTGTGGGGGAGAGGAAGGAGCCATGAGCTCTGCTTCTGATCACTGCATGATCATGGGGGACCCCTGTGCCTGTGACCTCTCTGGCCTCAGTGTCCGGTACCTGTGAAATGGGGACAATGCTAGGTGCTTTCTGTCGCACTGAGGTGGTGTGCAGCTTCAATGGCTCCTGACTGCAGCGTACTTTGAAGTCATTAAGTGCTAATTAAGTGCTAAGGATGATCAGGCAGGCATTTTGTGTGTTCATTTTGTAATGGAAGCTTTGCGTTTCCCCTGTCACTGGAAGCCCCTTGCAATCAGAGGGACAACACTTTTTCTTGGCTTCATTAAGCGCGATTAGAAACTTCCCATTTCTCTGTGCAGTAACTGAGCCGGGCTGAAATTAACTCTGCCCGACTCACTAGTTGGACTGAACTCCCTCCCTCCCAAGTTGCGTGCTTGGTTTGCTGCAGTACCTTTTTACCAGGAAAGGCAGGGCACAGGCCTCCCAGGGGAGCGGCCCCAGCCAGATGCGTTTTGTCTCTAACAAGCAGCAGGATGCTAAGTTGACTGCAGGCAGTGAGTCAGAAATTGTAATTCTGTTTCTCTTCGTCCCGTGGGGAATTCTCTTCCTGCCTGCAGAATGCCGGGCGAAAACCAGCCCTCCCCGGCACCATCAGAGCCCAACAAGCAGAGCAAAGCAAAGCAAAGGGCTTGAGAGACACAGCTAGGAGGCCGGCTCCGGAATCTGTTTTCTGCCTCCCCTCCCCTCCCCCATCTCCTCTAGCAGGCATTATCGCCTTATATGGCACGACAGCGTTCCTGACATGCTGCGAAGCAGAGAGGTTTATTTTGAGGTTCCCGGCCGAGGTGTCATTAACGACACCTACGCTCACTGAGACCTGAATGGATTTCGTAGGTGAGCTTTCCTCCCTCCCTCGTGCCCTGTTGATCCGGTGCCATGTGGACCAGCGTGCAGTTGCAGTGTGGGGTGGCACCTGCACTTTTGTTCTGACCCTGTGAGCTCAGGTCCGGGTGCTGGGGGGCCAATTGTCTATTGGCGTCAATGGGGGCTGTGGATGCTCAACTCCGCCTCCCACCCATCAGCTTTCCCCCTCCCCACACCATACAAAACACAGCTCCCTACCCAGCCCTTCTGACCATGTCAGTCTCTTCACGGCCTCTGTGTTTGCCAAGCTCCTTAACCCAACCTTTAAGGCTCTTTCCCACTTTGCTCCTGCTTATTGTGTGAGCTTGTCTCTGCTGCCATTTGCTTCTCTGTCCCGTGAGTCCGACCAGCCTCAACCAGACATTTGGCCTGGTTTACCACATCCATCTTTGCACATGATTCCATACTGCCCTCTGCACATGGATGGAGCGCCCTCCTTGAACTGATCCTCCAGGCCGTGACAGGTTAGAAAAACACACACTGTCAGGAATGGACTAGCTATTACTTAGTCCTGGCTTGCGTGTGGGGGCCTGGACTAGATGACCTATTGATGTCCCGTCCAGTTCTATAGTTCTATGAGTCTACTCTCAACTCCTTTGGGTCCCCTTTGCTGTGGCATCTGGCAGAAATCGAGCAACTAACAGCAGCTTGGTCTGAAGCAACCATCAAAACAGACAAGCCAACCAACCCCAAATCCTGGCCAGTAACTGAAGAAGCCATGAACAAGAGTGATCTTTGCAACCATGAAGTCTTAGCACTGCGGTCTCCATCTCCAGCCAGCTGCTGGTGACACTCACTTGTCAAGTCATGTATGAAATTGTGATCTCTAGACTAAGACTGTGTCTTTTTATGTTTGTACCATGCCTAGCACAATGGGGCCCTGATCCGAGTTGGGGCAAAACAAACTGCGGCCTATTGCAACACAAATATTAATTATTAACCATAATGCAACTAGAAGGGAAATAGAAGTAACTGGAAGTCTATTTCTAGAGCTGGTAAGGATATGGGCTTTTTGTCTCATCCAAATTTTGATTTTTTTCTTAAAAAAACCCACAAGTTTTGGGTTTTCTCTGAAAAGTTTGCAAAGAAAACTTAAAATTTCTGCAGAAATAGACACTTTGCAAAACATTTCATTTACTCAAAAAGCCAATTTTTCATTGAGAAAAGTTTTAATGGAGAATTTGCAACTGCCCCTCATAATAATGCAACCACAAAAGTCATAACAGTAAGAGGAAGATTATTTCTAGAGTTGTTTGGAAACTCCATATTTTGCATGGAAAAATTGACTCAAATGAAGAAAGATTTGTTTTTGCTGAAATTTTCTGCAGAACATTTTGACTTTTCATCAAAAACCCTGAAATGATTAGCCTACCAGTTTTGTTGAAAATTTGAATTTTTCCACCGGAAGAAGACACTTTTTGTGAACCTTTTTGCTTAGCCAAAACCCCAATTTTCCATCAAAATCCAGTTGAGATGGGTTAATTTCTTCCAACCCTATTTATTTAAAATGACTTCTCCATCTTCTACTTCAACGCATCACAAAAATTGCAGTTCAATTTGCCTTTACAATATTTGCTTTCTCCAGAGTACATCAAGTAGCCTCAGTCTGTATCCCATTACTAGCCTTCTTTCTTCTCTCTTGGTTTTTTAAAGTGGATGATGAAAGTCTTATATGGTTGAATTGTACCTAGGCAGGTGGTTCGGCAGCCCTTCCATATTCAAAGTATTAGTTACTGGAATAAGTATGTGTTAGCTGAGCCGGCATGGGAGAGATGTTTCTTCTGTAACTCTGTGGCTGTGAATGACACTGTTCTGTATAGATACTACCTAATGGTGGGCTTTAAATGTTTGATTGCTGCAACTTTGTGATGGGCACAATATGCAGGAGCCATTGAGGTCATCCTGGGGAAAGACCTACAAAGCCTCCATCGCACTCCACACTGACCTGTTTTCTGTGAATACCACGGGAAATGTTTTAGAGTGTTTCAGCCCATCATTGGTACCAGTGGGGGCAAAAGACATGTCTGGCTTCAAGACTAAGCTTGATAAGTTTATGGAGGGGATGGTATGATGGGATAGCCTAATTCTGGCAATTCATTTGGCAACTGATCTTTGATTATCAGCAGGTAAGTATGCCCAGTGGTCTGTGATGGGATGTTAGATGGGTTGGGATCTGAGTTACTACAGAGAATTCTTTCCTGGGTGTCTGGCTGGTGAGTCTTGCCCACATGCTCAGGGTTTAACTGATCGCCATATTTGGGGTCGGGAAGGAATTTTCCTCCAGGGCAGATTGGCAGAGGCTCTGGGGTTTTTTCTCCTTTCTCTGCAGCTGGGGCGTGGGTCACTTGCTGGAGGATTCTTTGCACCTTGAAGTCTTTAAATCATGATTTGAGGACTTCAATAGCTCAGACATAAGTCAGGGGTTTGTTACTGGAGTGGGTGGGTGAGATTCTGTGGCCTGCGTTGTGCAGGAGGTCAGACTAGATGATCATAATGGTCCCTTCGGACCTTAAAGTCTAGGAGTCTATGACTCTACCAGAGGCTGTCCATATTCCTAGGACTCTAAGGGGGAGGAAACCTATAACAAACCCATTTAGAAACACCAACCCCCTCACCTATATGGTTTTTCTATACATCACATTGGAAGCTTCCTTTAAATCAATAGGATTGTTTGCTCACTCCTTCATTTGGTATTTTCTGGTAGCAAAACTGTCCTCGTCTCCACTCAGCCATGAAAATGAGGGGGCGGGGGGATGGACAGGACTGGCTGGAGGAAATGCTGAGAGTTTCATGCTGTGCTAATGGTTTTGCAGTGAGGCTGGGTCTAAGGAAAAATAATGTCCATTTGGGAGCAACCCAGACCTGTGCTATGTACCAAGTGCTACCAGGACAATGTAACTTTATGCTGGGAGGAGGAAGTGCTGGCATGCCAGCAGAGCAAGTGGTAAATGTTCATATTGCTAGCGATTTCTTAAAAGCATTGGTGAGGTGGATTGATATTGAAAGTGATGAGCCCCCACATGTTTGTTACAAAGCTAAGCAGCCAACCTGTCGTCCCCAGGGAGTGCTTCTGCATTAGCTATGGCTGCTGGCTGGACAATGTGCAGGGTTTACTAATGAGATATTGCACCTGGCAGGTACGTTCTGGGTATTCACCAGGAGTCCTGCTCAGCAGAGGTGCAGTTTGCAGTGAGCATCAGTGTCCCCAGCACTGTACACCATATAATTGTATTACCATAGCCCCTAGGAACCCCAGTCGAAATACACTGCAGAGAGCACCCTGGAAAAGTAGCAAAAATATTCACCCAAAGCTTCCACAAGCACCTTGCAAATGCAAACAAGGTTGGAAGGAAGCCCAGCTCTTCTCCTGCATGTTCCTGCTGACATCCTTCCAGTGACTAGCAACTGCATCCAGCTGGAACCCAGGAGCGCAGAGGGTTCTGCAAAAATAAAAAAGAATGTGGGGAAGGTGGGTTTCCGCTCTTAAGAGAAACGCTTATTTCCTGTTTGCTGATGGTGTACCTGGGTGGGTTGGTAGCTCTGATTGGATACTAACCCCTCCTTAGATAGGCAATCCAGTCTGAGAGATGCCACACCACATCAGACTTTTCTCCTGCTCACTCTTATGCTTCCAAAGTGCTCCCAAAATCCAAGGGCAGGGTCCTTCTCAAGCGGGACCCAGATGACTCGTAAAAGCATCTCTCTTCAATCCCCGACTGGAATCCTTTTCCAGTGTCTGCAAGCTCCCTGCGCCCCAAGGCAATTGTCTGAGCCATGAGGCCATGTCACGCTGGTGCACAGCAAATGAAGTTTGTAGCCATTAATAAAGCGCATTAGGGGAGTTTTCTATATCTATTTATGAGAGCTGAAGAGAAAAATCCATCTGGGCTGCTTTGAATGGAGATAATTCCTGCCTGCTCTGCTGAAAGTGACCCCCCAGCCCTGTGCTCTCAGTAACATGGGCAATCAAGAGCGGTGGAACAGGAAGCAATCGAAGCGTTAGCAGGATGAAAAGGTTCAGGCCGCTGGGGGTAGGGAGCTGCGTTACAGCCACACCAGGCTGGGATCGGATGGATTGTCACTGCCCAGGCTTTTCATTAATGTTTAATAAGGAAAAATGATTATAGAGATTGAAACGAGAAGGAACAAGCCTGGCTATTAAAACCCCAGGCCTAGTCCTTCAATCTTCCCCCTCTCCTAGGAATGTGCCGCGCGGGGGCGGGAGGCTGCAGCAGCAGATTTCTAAGGCTATGTCTACACACACAGCAGTGTGCAGAGTGCATGCACTGCATGCCCTCCCAGCACAGGTATAAATAGCAGCACCGATGGTGAGGCACTGCTTAGGCGAACAAGGTAACGATGGGCCTAGGCCTTTGGGTCCATTCCCTGCGCAGCTCTCCACCTGCCCAAGCAGCGCCTCCCACACCCACACTGCTAATTTTAGCAATGTTGTGTCCTGCAGCTGGACCCTTTCCCCGCTGCTCCCCACACCAGAGCCTTTCCTCACTGTAGTGAAAGGCTCCTGCAGCAGGACGCTACTGGGTAGGCAGGCCCCTCGTCGGCTATTAAACCGGACAGTCCTGCTTTTCTAGGGTTCGTCCCCTGTCCGGTACTCAGACAAAACCCGCCGTGGCTTTGCCCGGTAGTGGGTGGGGGACACCATTCTGAAGAGCGCCCCCACCGGTGAGACCTTGTCACACTGGCAGGGGCGGAGCAGCGCGCTCTTCGAAATAGCGCCCCCGTGTGGCATGACCTCACACGCACCGTGTGTCCAACGTCATGCCGGAAGATGTGAGGGTCACGCTGGCAGGGGAGGCCCATGTCGTTCCCGGAAGTACTGGAATGTCCCACATGGTGGGAATGCATCAGTAGCCGTGCTACTGCCAGAGCCTTTTCCTTCTGCCTTCCCCCTGCCAGAGCCTTTCACTGCCCCGTGTAGCTGCACGCCACAGTGTCATGTATCTACCCCTATATACAGAGGTGAAAGTACAGCATACCGGCAATAACTGGTAAGCAGTGCTGGACTGGACTGGCTTCCCCAGGCTGGTGATTTAAAGGGCCTGGGGCTCCTTGCAGCATCCGCAGCCCCGGGCCCTTTAAATCACTGCCTGAGCCTGGCTGCCAGAGCCCCGGGGTAGTGGCAGCAGGGATTTATTGGTGATTTAAAGGGCCCAGAGCTCCACTGCCCTAGTGGTGGCCAGAGCCCTGGGCCCTTTAAATCACCCCTGAGACCTGGGGCTCCCAGCCGCCTCTGCAGGGCCAGGATTTAAAGGCCCCGCCTCTTCTGGTTGAGGCCATACCCCTGTCCAGGACTCCAGCATACCGGTAAATCCTTTAACTTACTCTCACCTCTGCCTATATACATGTTGCTGCCAGCATAGACAAGGCCTGACCTGCGCGTGCAGTGTGGCCAGGGGCTTGCTGGAATAACAGTGTATGTAACTGCACGGTAAGTGTGCACACGAAGGGCAGAGTCAATGTTATAACAGCCTGGAGATCAGGGAGACAGTCCAAATCTCACCACAGCAGCTACTTGCTGATGAAGTCCAGGTTCACGACTGCAGAGGACGGGCCAGGGTGTTGTCAGTGGAATTCACCATCTGATTGGGCCTGTGGCCCTGCCTACATGGGCCCGGTGTCACCAAATCTAGGCAGTCACATTGGTGCAAGGCCCCAATGTGGATATACTGCCCCAGTGCAAAGCAGGGCTTACCCAGAGCTCGTTGCAGTGTGTTACCAGATCCTGCTGCCCAGGAGCAGCATCTGTGTATTAAGGATTTGCATGGTACAAATGTCCTTAATGCAGACAAGGCTGGAAGGCAAGACTCCCTTCAGAGAGCCCGATCCTTGAGAACTGAGCTATGTAATGGCTCCAGCCACTGGCCATAGGGAATACACTATCTACAGGTGGCTCCTCTTAAGTCAGCAGCTTTTGTGTCTGGGAAGGAGAAGTTTGCTCCTATTTTTTGAAGCAATTGAGTGAACCTCTGTATCTGTGGAATGGTGCCCAGGAAGCAGACACTCTGCTAGTCATTTTCCCCTGGTTTACACATGCTCAGAGCAGGAAGGTCTCATGCCTGGTCTCATCCCAGAGGTGAATTTCCTTTGAAGTTGGAGATAAATCTGTTCTGTCATTGGAGTTGCTGGAAAGGGGGAAAAAACATCAAGAATTTTTTTTTTCATTTTAAGCTGATGTTTGTTTTAAGGGGCTGAGACCTGTCCAGCAAGTTCATAGCATGTGTAGGGGACGATTTTCTGATTCCAAAAGTTGAGGGAACAGCAAGGGGGTCATCCATTTTGGATCTGGTGTTGACCAACAGGAATGAATTCGTTGCAAATGTGAAGGTGGGTGGGAACTTGGGAGGAAGTGATTGTGATCTGATAGAATTCAAGCTTCTAGGAAAGGGGGACATGAGAAAAGAAAAACAAGGACACTGGACTTCAGCAACAGCAACAGACTTCAAAAAGACACTGGCGTTAAGAAAGGCAGATTTCAACCAACTCAGAGAAATAGCAGGCAAGGTCCCATAGAAAGGCCAATTAGGAAGAAAAGGAGTCGAACGGGGCTGGCAGTTCCAACAAGATGTAATACTAGAGGCTCAACATCAAGCTCGACATGCAGAGAAAAGATAAGAAGAACCACAGGAGGCCAATGTGGCTGCACAAGCAGCTTTTTAGCTATCTCAGGAAATAGAAGGTGGAGAATGTCACCAAGGAAGTATACATGGGGATAGCATGAGTGTGAAGGGACAAAATCAGGAAAGCCAAGGCAAAAAATGAATTACAACTAGCAAGGAATGTTAGAGACAACAAGTCAGACAGATCGGTCAGACGAAAAAGAAAGATCTGGGATGGTGTGGGTCTGCTGCCCAACGGCAAAGGTGAACTTTTAACAGAGGACAATAGGAAGGCAGACCTGCTCAATGCCTACTTTGCTTCAGTCTTCACATAAAAAATAACATGGGACCAGATGACTACTGAAATTATCATAGATAATAAAGGGGAAGGGATGCAGATCAGAATAGGTAAAGAACACGTCAGAGAACTTTTGACTGATCTGAATGAATCCAAGTCAGCAGAGCCGGATGCTATTCACCTCAAAGTACTGAAGGAATTAGCTGAAGAAATCTCAGAGCCACTGGCAATAATATTGTCAAAGTCGTGGATGACAGGAGAGGTCCTGGAAGATTGAAGAAGAGCTAATGCAGTGCCCATCTTTAAAAAGGGGGAAAGGAGGAGCTGGGGAACTATAGACCAGTCAGCCTGACCTCAATACCTGGGAAGCTACTAGAGCAATGGATAAAACATTCAATTTGCAAATACCAGGAGGATGAAGGGGCTGATCACTAGCAGCAACCATGGATTTATCAAGAACAAATCATGCCAAACCAGCTTGATTTCCTTCTTTGAAAGGGTAACTGATTGGGTGGATAGGGAGAATGCGATGGACATAATATACCTGGACTTTAACAAGGCTTTTGGCACAGTCCCACAAGACATTCTGATAAGTAAACTGGAGAAATGTGGGCTTGGTGGAACTACCATTAAGTGGATCCTGTGATAGACCCAGGCCAGCAGAGTAGTAGAAGGCAGATATACTGGTCACTGGATAAGCAGTTTTCTGTTCCCTGAGTGACCAGAGCAGGGGTTGCTCCAGGCTAATGAGAACACCTGATTCCAATTAACCTGTTAAGAGTCAGGTGAGGCTGTTAAGCACCTGACTCTAATTAAGGCCCCTCTGATGCTATAAAAGGGCTCACTCCAGTCAGGCCAGAGGGAGCCAGGGAGCCAGAGGAGAGGAAGTGCGTGCGAAGAACTGGGAGCAAGAGGCGTGGAAGAAGATGAGAGTGAGTAGGCATCCTGCTGGAGGACTGAGAAGTACAAGTGTTATCAGACATCAGGAGGAAGGCCCTGTGGTGAGGATAAAGAAGGTGTTTGGAGGAGGCCATGGGGAAGTAGCCCAGGGAGGTGTAGCTGTCGCACAGCTGTTCCAGGAGGCACTCTAGACAGCTGCAGTCCACAGGATCCTGGGCTGGAACCCAGAGTAGAGGGTGGGCCCGGATTCCCCCCAAACCTTCCAACTCCTGATCAAACACAGGAGGAACTGACCTGGACTGTGGCTTCTGCCAGAGGGAAAGGTCTCTGGGCTGTTTCCCGACCCACAGAGTGAATCTGTGAGGCGAGCGGACCCACCAAGGTAGAGGAGGAACTTTGTCACAACACATAATTGGTTAAACAAAGAGTAACTATTAATGGAATGATGTCAGATTGGAGGGAGGTCTCAAGTGGGGTTCCACAGGGATCTATTCTGGTTCCATTTTTGTTTAACATCTTTATTAATGACCTAGATGTAGGACTAGAGAGCATACGGATCAGATTTGCAGATGACACAAAGCTAGGGGGAGTTGCCAACACTTCGGAGGGTAGAGCTCAAATTCAGAGGGATCTTGATAAATTGGAGAACTGAATGAAATGAAATTCAACAAAGACAAATGTAAGGTGCTACACTTAGGGAAGAAAAACCAAATGCACAAAAATACAGAATGGGGGATAACTAGCTTGGTAGCAACACTGCTGAGAAGGATCTGGGAGTTGTGATGGATCACGGCCTCGACATGAGTCAGTGATGTTATTGCGAAAAAAGCAAACGAAATATTGAGTTGCATCAACAGAGGAATAGCAGGCAAGTCACAGGAGGTGATAGTACCACTCTGCTCGGTGCTGGTTAGGCCTCAGCTGGAGTATTGTGTCCAATTTTGGTCACCCATGTCTAGAAAGGATGTAGAGAAACTGGAAAGAATCCAGAGGTGAGTGACAAAGATGATCAAAGGGATGGAATGCAAGCTGTATGAACAAAGGCTGAAGGAACTGGGTATATTTAGTTTTGAAAAGAGACGACTGAGGGGGGAATATGACAGTGGCCTACAAATCCTTGAAAGGCTGATATAAAAAAGGATGGAGAAAAGTTGTTCTCTCTTGCCACAGAGGGCAGGACCAGAAGCAGGGGGTTCAAACTACAGCACAGCAGATTTAGATTAAATTTTAGGAAAAAATCCCTACTTGTAAGAACAGCAGGGCAATGGAACAGACTGCTGGAGAAGCCATGGAAGCTCCTTCACTGGAGGTTTTCAAAAGGGTGTTGGATAGCCATCTTTCTTGGCTGGTTTAGATCACGTATAGTCAATTGGTGTTTTGACTTTTTCAAAATGAAAAAATCCAGTTTCTCAGTCTGAAACGACTTTTTGTTTAGAAATTTAAGCTAATTAGATTTTTTAAAAATGAAAACATTGAAAATGGTCAAAATCAAAATGAGACATTTCAAAATTATCAAAATGAAATGTCCTGAATGCAAAGACACCAAACCAAACCAAAACAAACAAACAAAAAACAAACAGAAAAACCTGGATTTTAGGTTCATGAGGAATTAAAGATTTTGACTTTTTGTTCTGATTCAGGACAAGAACATTTTTGAAATAAAAAATTTCACAAGATGGAGAAATCATTTCCCAGCCAGCGCTCTGTAACACAAGTGGTTTTCTTCCTTTAATTATATGTTTCTTGCTTAGTAAATATTTAGCCAGGATATTGGAAGTAATCTGCAATTTCCCTTTAATTAAACTAATCCTTCTTAAACAACTACTAAGGCAGGCTGCTTAATGCGGAGAGCGTATAAGATGCCATAGTCGAAAGTGCTAAGTAAAGTTGTTCATTTGTGCTTGTCTGCTTAGCACTGTTAAAAGCCCTTGTCACAACCTGGCAAACATTACAATATTTAATATTTTGTCAGACTCCCATTGAAGCAGTGCGTGTTGTTTGTGCATTTCTTTCTCCCTTTTCGCTGAGTCACCAAGATGTTGGTGCCTCCTCTCTGATCACCCTGCTACTCCCATTGGCCCAGTTCCCTGTTATCATCACTTCGCTGTGATGTCACGGGCATTTGAGTGTGATGTCACTGCAGGAGCGCTAGCTCTGAGATCTGCGGGGATGGATAGAGGCCACAGTGGAACCTAGGACAAGACAGATAAAGACACTTGAAAGAGGAACCCAAAATTTTTCAGAGCTCTGAAGACACAAACTGAAGTGGCATGGACTGTCAGTCACACACATGTGTCCTGGAACCAGCATTACCTTGCTAGTCGGTGTAACATACACATTGAGAGCTTGGCTAGGGTTTGCATACATTCTGTCACAGTTCAGGGCAGCTGCACCTGTATTTCCCCTCTCAGCAACCCCCCAGTGTGTACATTACACCCACTTAAATTCCCTGGTGCATCAGCAGAGCAGATGTACTAGGTTTGAGTCTAAAGGTACATCTACACTACCCGCTGGATCGGCAGGTAGCTATCTATCTATCAGGGATCATTATCACGTGTAGTGTAGACATGATAAATTGATCCCCGATTGCTCTCCCATCGGCTGCTGAACTCCAGCTTGGCGAGAGGCGGAAGCAAAGTCGATGGGGGAGCGGCAGCCGTCAATCCAGCGCCACGAGGATGCAAAGTAAGTGATTCTAAGTCGATCTAAGTACGTCGACTTCAGCTACGCTATTCTCATAGCTGAAGTTGTGTATCTTAGATCGATTCCCCCCAGCGTAAACCAGGCCTAAGGAGGGTCAACTTACACCACCATATACATCACCTCTGAATCTGACCACCTCCCTACTGACAACTGACTGATAGCTGTGCTGCTTGGGAAGGCTGGGGATGCCAGTTTGGGTGAGATTCTCTGACCCAAGGAGAAGGAACCCCACCCAGACCATCTTCAAAGCACAATGCAAGCCACATGTCTTCACATAAACATTCCCTCCAGAGGGAGGCTGAAGGAACAGCCCTCACGGGCAGATGATGATGAAAGAAGGAAGGAGGAAGTGTGTGAGTCGGTGAAGACTCTGGATCTGTCTACACGGCAATGTAAGCCCAGAGTTAGTGGGACTCAAGTCAGCTGACCCATGTCAGAGAATGCCGGGCTTGAGCGTTTACACTGATTCTTAACTCTACATGAAGAATTCTGTAAGCTGAGGCTCAGTCATCTACACTGCTGCACAATGAACCAATTCACACCAACCATATCCCAGCCTCCCTAATGCCCTCCCAAAATGTGGCTACTCTAGTCCTCTGACTGTGGTGCATCATGGGGAAAACTTTACTGCCCACCCTGCACATTACAGGAAGTTTGAGCAGCCACCAACACAGCCTGCCAAGCAACAAGGAGGAAACCCATTTGTGAGATGTTTCCTGGCTCATGCTTTCATTCCTGGGTCAGAGTTTCCGTGGGATGCTGGTGGACATTTTGGTGCCATTTTCTGATCCACCAAAGGCACCTGACAGAGCTTAGGATCACGCAGGAGGAGGTGGAGGAGGAGTACCTAGGAATGGCAAACTCCAGCTGGCTGATGCTGCTCAGTACACTCTGCAGAGTCACTGATACCCCCTGCATTGAGCAGCACTGCTGGCGCACGCCACAAGCACAGACTGGTGGGACCTCATCATCATGCAGACCTGGGACGAGCAGCATTAGGTGCAGAACATTTGCATGAAAAAAGCTACATTCCTGGAGCTCTGTGAGTAGGTTCCCCCCACCCTCCAGCATAAAGACAGTCCAGAAGGGGGTTTTTATATCCATCTGGAAGCTGGCTACACCGGACTGCGATAGGTCCGTTGCCAACCCATTTCGGGTTGGAAAGTAGACGGTGGGTAAAGTGGTGGTGGAGGTTTCTGAGGAATCAGACATGTGGTTTTCTCCAAGGTGGTGGACATTAAAGAGATTCCTAACGTAACTTCTGGCTTTGAGAGAATGGGGTTTCCTAACTGCGCTGGGGCCATCGATGGGACTCATGTGCCCACAGTTTGCCCTCCCCAAAGGAGCACATGAGTACATAAACTTCAAAGGTACTACTCCATTGGTATGCAGGCCTTCACAGACCACAGAGGTAAATTTATGAACGTCAACATGCGATGCACTGGGAAAGTTCATGATGCCAAGGTTTGTTGTCACTCAGGAGTCTACATTCATGAACAAGCTGGGACACTATTCCCACCAAATAGCATTGTTATAAATGGAGTTACTGTCCCCACCATTGTTCTGGGGGACCCCGTATGCCCCCTTTTGCCTTGGCTTATGAAACCATACCTGGGTTTCAGAGCCCTAGAAAAAGAAGGTTAAATTACACTCTCAGCGGGTGTAGAACGGTAGCTGAATATCCTTTTGAGAGATTGAAAGACTGCTGGCGATGTCTACAGACCAGTTTGGATGCCAGTGTCATCAGTGCTGTCCACATCTCTGTGGCTTGCCGTGCTCCTCACAATCTGTGTGAAGCCAGAGGTGAGCCATTTCCCCCCTGAATGGGCCTATGAAAGTGAGGGGCTGCTGAATTGGTATGCTGAGCCTGAAAGGACACCTACCACGCCTGGAGCTGGCTCCGCCCAGGCAACAGAAGTCAGGGATGTTTTGTGCTCCCTCAATCTGGACTTGCATGAGGGAGTACAGTACCTTTATGAATGTGCTTGTGGGTGAGGGCTATTTGATTGTGGGGGTTCAGTGCTTGGGGAGAGGTGGGGGCTTGATTGCTGTGCAATGTACTTATGAATGACATGCCAACTTATGAAATGGGGTGGCGTGGGGAACAATTCACAGTATGGATTCATATAAGGGTGTGTGACTGAAGTGTGGATTGCTGTACCTAACCACACAGAGGCATAGTGTTTGCTGATTAACTCCTAATTGTTCCGGATCATGGGTTTCGCTTTCTTATTTCAAATGGTGATTGTATGATGAGATGCAGTGGTAGCAATTAACTTTCTTAATGATGCAAAAAGCTTTATTTGTAAATGTGTTAAAACAGTACAATTGTCACCCACTGCCAAGCAGGACAGCTGCCATTACAACACTCAAACACCAGTTACAACAGAACCGTTCCAAAACAAACAAACGAAAGTGCATCAAGTCCAAATAAGACAGAAACCCTCCTACCTCTGCACTTCCCCAGACCCCCCATTCTCCTTTCCCTTTCACAGGTTTCCATGCACTTGGCACTGGGGAGGGCAGTGGAGGCATCCATAGTAGAGGGCATCAAGACGGAGGATTGCATGGGGCTAAGTTGCCCTGCCCAGACGTCCATGGGGCCTGATTGCATGGGCCACTCAGCCATGAAGTTTGCCAAGCGGTTTCTGGGCTGAAGGTATGTCACAGGGGAATTGGGGCATGGTGGTGGGAGAGGCAGCAGTAGCCGGCACTCTTATAGCCATGACTGAGGTGAGATGCTCAAACAGTTCTCTCTGCTTAGCTCTGTCCTCCTCCCTTAGCTGCATTCCTGTTCCAGGAGCTGCGTAGCAAGTGCCTGCTCCCACGCTGAAACCCTGTCCTGTGTTTCTAGTGCTGGACCTGCTTGTTGGCCCTCTCCATAACCTTAGCCCTCAGCTCATCACAGAAATGCCTCCTCTTGGAACAGCCCATGAAGGTCCATTGGGCCAAACTTGTACTGTGCTAGGGTTGAGCTATGGAGGTCCAGCAGCCAGTAGAGGTCGGGAGGCCTGCAATAGGGCAAGATGCAGAAGGTTATTGTCTCAAATAGCTCATAAATAATTCATGCGGAATTTCAAGGACATAGAATCCTAGGACTGGGGGTGGGGGCGGAATAGCCCATCTCCTCATTATGATGTCCAGCCATAGGCTTTATTTCCAACACACCAATTTTAGTTAATTCATTGGTCCTCTCCTCCTCTTGTTTACCAATCACAATAGTAATGCAGTCCTGGAGCGGTATCAGTAAAACCCTTTTTGTTTAAATTAATTCAGTCCTTCCATCTCCTTCTCACATCTTTTCCTAAACAATTTCATATAACAGATCCTTGTGACAATTAATGAACTTTCACTCACTTTTCCTAATTGAGCTCACAATTAGGATAGGTCCAATTACCACATTATTTTCCACCATATCAGAACTAGAGTGTGGGCCAGATTCTGCTGGGTGGATCCCAACGAGCAGCATGGAGTGCAGGGCAGAAGGAATCCCAGCACGGAAATCCACCATGACAAGCTCCTGACAATCTGAGAGCTTTGCAAACTAGCCAGAGGAGAGAGATCTGAGCTGCCCCATATGCATAAACACACTATCGCCAGCTCGTACCTTTCAGGGGCCAGCAAAACAAGTGATTTCCCCGAAAGCAGTAAAATTCATTATTTCTTGCACTCCTTACCCTCCATCGAAGGAGGGATGTGGCTGCAATTCTGGGAGCTTTCATGGTCTGAAGATTCAGTGAAGCATGTGCTTTGCTGCAGAGGTTAGCAAGGAAAAAACAAATGCAAACCTGGCTGCTTGGTGCTACAGTTTTTAGGAGGGCGAGCAAGCCCCGAGTATCAGACACAAGCCATATGAAGTCACAGCTTTAGACTGGTCCATTATCGGGCAGTTCCCAGTTAGGCTTATTGCATGAGTGAGCTAATCAGGGCTGAGTCTGGAGCTGTTGACCATTACATGTTCGGGCAAGTCTAACTTGATTAGGGGCCAGCTCCGTGCATGCTGCTGCCTCTTTCTCCCCCAGATTAATGTCCCTAAATTAGAGCAATCAACTAAACATACAAACAAATATATTGCAAGCTCAGCCCAGTAAAGGGCAATTGCTCTCCTAAGCACACACTTAGGCCTGGGCTGCACTAGCAAGGTGTGTGTGTGTGTCAAACTAAGATACGCAACTTCAGCTACGCTATTCGCGTAGCTGAAGTCGAAGTATCTGAGTTCGACTTACCTGGCCGTCCTCATGGCGGCGAGTCGACTGCCGCGGCTCCCCTGTAGACTGCGTTTACTCCTCCTGCTGAGGTGGAGTATGGACGTCGATTAGCAGATCAATTGATCGCGTCCAGATGAGATGTGATAAATCGATCCCTAATATATCAAACACTACCTGCCGATCTGTGGGTAGTATAGATGTACCCTTAGACTGGGGCACAGCACCCCAGATAGCAGCTCATTCAAAGGTTACTCCTTCCTTTGGGGCATGGGGTATATTCACACCTGCAGACAGAGAGGGAAGAAACCCACAAAGGAGGTGTGTATATAATGCACCTGCTCAATCTACCTGCCACATGGAAATGTGAGAGCAGGGAAATGTTCTTAATGCAAACCAGGCAGGAGTAAGAGGTGGGAAAGCACTTTTCCCCCTGAGGTATGGCCAATCCCAAGGCTTTTGATAGTTGGTTTTAAATACTTCCTCCATAATGTCTAGTGGAGTTCCTCATCTGAGAGAAAGGGAGATGCAGCAGGAATGAATTACAGTTCGGAGAGGAATTAGGTCCACTAAGTGAGTGCCTGTTTGGAAATTCCCACACAGCTTGCAAGGCATTGATCAAATCCGGGTCTTTGCTGGGAATTTCAGGAAAATGGCTCATGAGTGGAACCTTCGGCTTCAGGTCTGAGGAGCTAATTGCTGCCAGTTCATTAAGGATTGCTAAATAACAACGCTTTGCATAGCACATTTTACCCAATGAGCTCAGAGCATTTTCAAAGCTGGGTAAGATGAATAGATGTTAAGGCCAGGCAGGACCTTTACGATCATCTACTCTAACCTCTGGTATAACACAGGACAGAGAATGTCACCCAGTGATTCTGGCATCCAGCCCAACACTTCCCATTGAGTTAGAATGGGTCTTTTACAAAGACACCCATTCTTGATGTAAAGACTTTGAGTGCGCCTATACAGCAAAAAAAAACCCCAATAAACCATGGCAGAACTATAACTAAAAATAGCTGTGTAGCCATTCTCGCTCGGGCTGGAGCTCAGGGTCTGAAACCCAGCGCCCGGAAGGGCTCAGAGTGTGGGCTCCAGCCCAAAAAGGAATGTGTACATTGCTATTTTGAGCCTTGTAACACAAGCCCTGTGAGCTCGAGTTAGCTGGCCTGGGCTCTGAGACTTGCTGGCCTATTTTGGATTTTTTTGCAGTGTAGACATACCCTTTAAATGAGAGAATCCACCAAGGCCCTAGGTGAGTTGTTCCCTCACTTATATGTAGTCTGAGTTTATCTAGCTTCAGCTAGATTAAAGAACCTTCTATTATCAGAAATCTCTCCCCATGCGGGTGCTTAGAGACCGTCCCCAAGTCACCTCTTCAGCTTCACTTTGATAGATTAAATAGATCGTTCTCCTTCAGTCTCTCATGAGAAGGCAGATTTTCCAAACCTTCAGTCTTTCTTGTAGCTCTTTCCTGAACCTTTCTAGTTTGTCTACAGCCTCTTTGAAGTGTGAAGCCCAGAACCGGACACAGTATTCAGCAATGATCTCCTCATGCATCCAAGAATTGTGTTCACCCTCTTAGCTACATCATCCGCTGGAAGCGAAGGTTCAGTTGATTTTCTAGCTTTTCCCCTAAGTCACTGCATTCCAGAATCCTGTCTCCCATCTTGGCAGTGTGACCTGCATTCTTTGTTCCATGATTTATGACCCAGTATTTGGCTGTAGCGAGATGCGTGTTGTTTAAACGAGCCCACCTTACCAAAGGATCCAGATTGCTCTATATAACTGAGCTGTCTCCATGGCTATTTACCGCTACACCAATGTTTGTGGTATTTGCATACTTTACCTGCAATGATTTTATGTTTTCTTTCAGATCATTAATAATTATAGTGAATAGCATTGAGCCAAAAACAGATCCCTGCGGAACCCCACTACAGACACCCCGTTGGATGATGTTTTCCCATTTACAATTACTTTTTCAGATCTCTCAGTTAGCCAGTTTAAAATCATGTACTATGGGACACATTGCATCTGTACAGTGCTCATTTTTTTAATTATAATGTTGTGTGGGACTGAAATTGTTAAGTAAATCTGCAAATAATATCACCACTGAACAGATGCTAAGTGATTCACCCAAAGTCAGACAATAGGACAGTGGCAGTCAGGATTAGAACCTGACTTTAAAACTCCTCTTCTAACTTTTAGACCAGTGGTTCTCAAACAAAGGACCGAGCCAGTCAGGGAGATGACATGGTGTAAAGCAGTGGTTCTCAACCTAGGGCCGCCGCTTGTTCAGGGAAAGCCCCTGGCGGGCCGGGCCAGTTTGTTTACCTGCCGCATCTGCAGGTTCGGCCAATCGCAACCAACGACACACCCAGCAGGTACGGAAGAGAGTTCGGTTTACAGAGTCCTGCTGAAGTCCACTTTCCTCCTTTCTCCTCCCCGCTGGAGGGGCAAAGTGCTCAGCTGAACATGAGGAAGGACCTGTCTCTCCGGTGCTTCCCCTCCTGGCAATAATGCCCATGTTTCCTAGGAGACTGGATGTGATGTCTCATGGACCATCTCATCCCAAGTGACTCTTTCAGTCACTTCCCTTTTGCTTGATCTTCCTCCTATTGGTCAGGATTCAGACTCTCCAGCACACCGTATGTCTCATTGCACAGCATGTCTGTCAAATCCTTGTGGCAGGCTAGTCAACGAGATACTTTTGCACAATTCCCTTAGCGCCAGTGCCTCAAGCCATCTGCGTGTAACCAGGAGCCCTGGTGTTATTAGAACATGAGGAATTCATGATGCTCCAATAGATTCATTATGGTTCTGGAGCTGCATTTGTATCTCCAGAGCTGATTTGGATTCCCTCACCTTCAGAGATCAATCCGTTTTTTTCTTTAAAAAGATTTTTTTTTGCAGTGTAAACCACAGAATACCCCACCGCCTTGCCGTCCAGACACAAATAATCTGAGCCTCACAAGCGCGTCTAATTCACATGAATAATTTATGCAAAGTAATAAGTTCTTGATACCAATAAACAGAATAAATACAACTCCCAGAGACCACATTACCAACTAGAATTCATTTCTACGTTGAGAGAAAATTGTTATGATCAAGTAAGGAGAGGAATAATCTCCATCAATAACACTTGCTTATTATCTCATTGTTTTATTCGTGCAGTGATACATGTCTGCATAGTGTACAATTCATCCAGCCGTCCCGGGATTGGCTAAGAAGTTATTTCAGCAGGTATTATACTCATCGTTTCTCATCACCAAACAGACACTATTGGAAGTTTTTCTTGTTTCGCGCGACGCATTAGATCACTTTTAGCAACAAGCCGAGCAGACCCTAAACATATTTTCTGTGGCCAATGCTGAGACACCATCTCTCTCATTTGTAAAATACATATTTTCCTTAATTCCATCTCAGTATTCACTGCATGAGACATAAAATACTATTATATGAGACCAATAGCACATCACATTTCAGCAGTAACAGATCTGAGGAGCTATTTTGTATCACTAGCTGCTCTTTATTTCTGTTTTTACGTATACTTTCTGCAATTCCGGTCCAGATCACCTTTTCCCATTACTTTCCCGCTTCTGCCATTTTGGCATTCTCTAATGAACTCAAAAGCTTCATACAGTCATTTGAATATGTGCTGCGTGTTACCCAGTCTACTTAGTACTGTTACCTCTAATGTCATTTTCGAAAGTTTATCGTAATAACTAAAATTGCTTCACAAAATATCCTTTACCTGGAAATGACCGAAGAAAACCGTCTGGGGTAATGTGTGATGCTAGCTGGAGTTGTTTACATAATTTCATCAGACCATTAGTAGATCTGGAGAATATATATTATGCCACAATCCCTGATTCCCTAATTTCATGCACTTCCATTTCCGATGGGGACTCGGGATGTCAGCAAATAGGGAGAAATGATGAATATTTAATACTTTGTGCTAGCTTTTTAGTGCCTTACCACACATTTATCTAGCAAGATTTACAACAGGGACAACGTTTGCCTGCATTTACTTAGCAGCCCAGAGTAGCTCCCTCAGCAAGAATCTCTCTTTCGTTCAGCATGGAGAAGATCAGCTCCCTTTGGCAGAGAAACTCCCCACTCCCCTCTACAGACATTAATTGCAAAAGCCAGGGAAGAGGAGTGTCAGTTTGGAAATGTTTGCTGGCTAAACTGAAAGTGTGACGCTAAAGAGGGCCCAAGCCCAGGGAGATCACTGATATTAGTTCAGCGCCAGGACCTGGGTGCTTTTCCAGCAAGCTGCAGCCCAGTCCTGGAGCAAGTCGTGGGCAGCACTCTGAAGCAGCAGGCTGCAGACTGCGGGATGGCTCTGTGCAAACATGAGTCCCCCAGCAGGGCACGTACTGCTCCTTGCATTGTTCATTTTTATATCACATTCCATTTCCTCTGCTCTTCAGGTTTCAATACTTGGCAGGTTTTTGTATCAAGCATGCAGGACAGAGTCACAGCTTGTCGGGAAGGTTTGCCAATGGTGTAGATGGCAAAGGGGATGTATAGCTCCTGAGAGATGTGGGAGATGGTTTGAGGTCATGACATAAAGAAATTAGCTGCATGTGCCTGCTAAACTGATCATCAGTGAGAAAAATAAAGAAGGTGTCATTTAAATTGTCATCCTTAAGTTTCAGGGTAAATGGCTCCATGAGATGCATGGGGCAGGTCTTCTGGAGCGGTTGTTTCAGGCTGTCTGCAGACTCAGGCAAACATCATGGCAGAGGCTATACTCATTTCATCATTCCAACTTTGTTTTCACAACTATTAGAGAGAGAGATTTTTCAGATGAAAATTCTGGAACACGATTCACAGTTAAGAGGTGGTTTCATGGCAATTTTCTTGGCTGCATAATCACAGAATATAGGGCACTCTGCTATAGTGGATAGATGTTTAAAGTAATTTCTGTGGAGTGTCTTGGGTGAAACTCCATTAAGTTCCACCTGGATCTTCCATAACGATTAAGAAAAACACCCTTTTGAAATTATCCCATTGGGAAATTTCACTTTTCCCAGGGAAAATTTTGAAAGTGTCCCCCCCGCTCCCCACCCGCACACACTTTCCTACACTTTCTTACATTTCCCAACTTAGTTGGAAAACATGGAAGAATGGAGGTGGGGAAAACCCCCTTTTCACTCTTCAAAGTAACCCTTTCACTTTTCAGTGTTCATGCCATCAGAGAGAAAGGAACATGTTCAACACGTTCTGACTCTTTTCTGACTGGCAGAAGTTGGGAAACAAGCACCAAGCGTGGACAAGTGGGTTCTCCCCCCCTCCCGCTCTTTCCCATATTGTGGAAGAATCAGAAAGTGGGGGAAATCCCATCATTTCAATATGAAAAAAAATCAACATTGCTGAATTATCTTCCCCAAACTTTGCATTTTTTTTCCAGAAAATTAAAAATGAATTGCTGTGAAGGGGTCCCTGAGTGGGAGGCACTGGGCATAGGGATATGTGAGGGAGGTAGTTGGGTTCGCTCTGTGGTTCTCAACCAGATAACCACGGTTCTAAGGGAAAAGAATTTCTTCTGAATAGTTTCAACCACGTCTAGCTTACACCGTCTTGACAAGCCCTTGTGCAATTAATGATACTCATCCCATATTTCTCTCACCACTTCCCTATAGCTCAGGCTACATGATTTTTCCTGTGCTGTAACGGACCTGACTTTCTAGTACCCAACACTATGTTTTACACATCTTAGTCTGAACATATTCCTGCCCCCTTTCCGCATGGAGGATTTCTTTCTCTTTAGACACAAACCAGAACATTTACTGAATTCCCTTCTTTGACCCAGCCCTGCTGGAATGACTCTCAGTACCTGGGCTTAATTCCTCATGGCCTTTCTTTGTATCCTAAGTGCAGGCCCCTCAGACCACGCTGAGGCAGTGTGAGACTCACACGCACGTTCCGGGTCCCAGGTAGAATGTCGTGGCCGGAAGAAGCCTGCTTTTGTCATTCCGGCTCTGCTCTGTGAGTCTGGGTTCAACTTCTGCCTCTGCCACAGGCTTGTGATGTGACCTTGATCAAGTCACTTAATTTCTCATCTCCGAAGTAGGAAAAACAACACTTCCTTTCTCCCACCCTTGGTCTGTCTTATCCACTGAGGCAAGGCCTGTCTGTTACTCTGTGCAGGTACCACGTACAGGTCTTGTACTGTCTCTGTGCAGGTACCAGGCCAAGCCCAATCTTAGCAGAGGTTCTACTCACTCCTTTCGTACAATAATCATAGAATCCCTCAAGAGTTCAGCTCTCTTGATAGTCAATGGCCTTGGATGCTACCAAAATTCAGCTCAACTTGCCTCATCCAAGGAAACCTCCCTCCCCGACTAACTGACTCTGGCAATATCCCTTCATCTACAAGAAAAAAGGAGATTTGCCTCTGGTTTTTCTCCTAATAAATCACCATATCCCAGGAAACCACCTGGGGCTGCTCCCTTATCGCTGATCAGCGTCTGTATTGCTGAGAAGTTTCTTCTTCCCTCCTTCACCTTTTGAAAAAGTCTTGTTATTGCTGGTATAGGAGATGTTTGCTTCTGTTTCCCTCTCTCCTGATCTCTGGAGCCGTTAACGTGTCAGCACACTCTGTAGCACTATCGTTCGTTTTCTGCAGATCATTGGAAATAGACTCCTCACTCCTCTCCCTTTGTGAGGGCAGCCCAGCGCCATCATCCGGGTAAGCGCTTTGCCAGCTTGTTCCCCTTCCATTGTAAACGCTCACGTGGGTTGTGTTTATTCTTGGCTCTGCCGCCCAAGGACGCAGCAGAGTTGGATTGTTTCACTAAGCAAATCTCCATCCGGGAATTTCCACTCTAGGCACATCACCCTTGTTACAGTCTGGGCACATCACCTGGGTTCCTTCTCTCAGGCAGCCTGATGTGAATCAGCCGTTCCGGGATTGATTATCGTTCCCTGTTGATACTGTAGTAATCCCCACCGGCCCTATCAGAGTCAGGGCTGCACTGATCCGTGTGCTGTACAAATACACAGGAAAGAGCAGTCTCTGCTTCCAAGAGCTCCCAGTCTTGTTAGTGGAATGACGGTGCCCTGAAGAGAGGTTACTTCACATTCTCCCTTCACACAACACAGCCGCAGACAGCGGCCACTAAGCTGGAGGAATGGCTATGGGCCAGAACTAGCTGGAAAAGAGAAACAAAGTTCTGTGGTGCTCCCCCTCCATTTTTCATTGTTTGATCATTTCCTCTGCAAGCCCCTCCTTCAGCCCCCCCGCCCCCTGACTTCAGCACAGCCATTCCCATTTACACCAGCGAAGGAGCGAGGCCCTGCCATTTGGTTGCCCGAGATTGAAACAGTCTCCTTACAAGATTTCCTTTTCAGATGTGTTCATGCAACTGCCCCCCTCTGGAAGTCACATCAGCCCCACCTGCCACATACGACCGACATCTGCTACAGCAATTGGAGATTTTCTATTCTTCAGATGGAGATGGGGCCATGCCGGGCTTCTGGCGAAGAGTGGCCAGAGTTCTACCCTCGTTTGTGACCCTGACACCCTGAATACCCCGGATGTGTGGGATAGGGAGGGGTTATAGCTTTTAAGCCCTGAGTGGCAACTTGACAACACTTAACCTCCTATCCAGGGACCCTACCCCATCCCCCAGCAAAGGCAGGTGCAACATATTCTAAGCTCAGTGCTCTATTGGCATGACAGCCAACATCTGCCCAGATAAAAGCACTGAGTGTCGCGGGATGAAAGCAAGAGAAAAGAGACCAAACAAAAAAAAGGTTGCATGAAAGGCTCCTGTACAACCCCCTCGGCAGAGTAAGTCACTGAATGACATGCTGAGCCAACACCAAAGTGCCAGTACCCAACGGCTTTGCTGTCTTCATGCCTCATTTGAAGTAAAGCAATTAGAGGATTGGGCCAAAAGAAATCTGATGAGCTTCAACAAGGACAAGTGCAGAGTCCTGCACTTAGGATGGAAGAATCCCATGCACTGCTACAGTCTGGGGACCGACTGGCTAAGCAGCAATTCTGAAGAAAAGGACCTGGGGATTACAGTGGATGAGAAGCTGGATATGAGTCAGCAGTATGCCCTTGTTGCCAAGAAGGCCAATGGCATATTGGGCTGCATTAGTAGGAGCATTGCCAGCAGATCGAAGGAAGTGATTATTCCCCTCTATTCGACACTGGTGAGGCCACACCTGGAGTATTGTGTCCAGTTTTGGGCCCCCCACTACAGAAAGGATGTGGACACATTAAAGAGAGTCCAGTGGAGGGCAATGAAAATGATCAGGGGGGTGGGGCACATGACTTACAAGGAGAGGCTGAGGGAACTGGGGTTATTTAGTCCGCAGAAGAGAAGAGTGAGGGGGGAATAAGCAGGGAGCCTGGGGAACAAGCAGGGAGAACTAGAAGTCCTGGCACAGTCAGGGAATTATGATGTAATTGGAATAACAGAGACTTTGTGGGATAACTCACATGATTGGAGTACTGTCATGGATGGATATAAACTGTTCAGGAAGGATAGGCAGGGCAGAAAAGGTGGGGGAGTTGCGTTGTATGTAAGAGAGCAGTATGACTGCTCAGAGCTCCAGTATGAAACTGCAGAAAAACCTGAGTGTCTCTGGATTAAATTTAGAAGTATGAACAACAAGGGTAATGTCGTGGTGGGAGTCTGCTATAGACCACCAGACCAGGGGGATGACGTGGACGAGGCTTTCTTCCAGCAACTAACAGAAGTTGCTAGATCACAGGCCCTGGTTCTCATGGGAGACTTTAATCACCCCGATATCTGCTGGGAGAGCAATACAGCGGTGCACAGACAATCCAGGAAGTTTCTGGAAAGTGTAGGGGATAATTTCCTGGTGCAAGTGCTGGAGGAACCAACTAGGGGAAAAGCTCTTCTTGACCTGCTGCTCACAAACAGGGAAGAAATAGTAGAGGAAGCAATAGTGGATGGGAACCTGGGAGGCAGTGACCATGAGATGGTCGAGTTCAGGATCCTGACACAAGGAAGAAAGGAGAGCAGTAGAACAGAGACCCCGGACTTCAGAAAAGCAGACTTCGACTCCCTCAGGGAACTGATGGGCAAGGTCCCCTGGGAGAATAACATGAAGGGGAAAGGAGTTGAGGAAAGCTGGCTGTATTTTAAAGAAACCTTATTGAGGTTGCAGGAACAAACCATCCCGATGTGTAGGAAGAAAAGTAAATATGGCAGGTGACCAGCTTGGCTTAACAGTGAAATCCTTGCTCGTCTTAAACACAAAAGAACAGCTTACAAGAAGTGGATGATTGGACAAATAACCAGGGAGGAGTATAAAAGTATTGCTCAGGCATGCAGGTGTGAAATTAGGAAGGCCAAATCACACTTGGAGTTGCAGCTAGCCGGAGATGTTAGGAGTAACAAGAAGGGTTTCTTTAGGTATGTTAGCAACAGGAAGAAAGTCAAGGAAAGTGTGGGCCCCTTGCTGAATGAGGGAGGGAACCTAGTGACAGAGGATGTGGAGAAAGCTAGTGTACTCAATGCTTTTTTTGCCTCTGTCTTCACAGACAAGGTCAGCTCCCAGACAGCTGCACTCTGCAGCACGGTATGGGGAGGAGGTGACCAGCCCTCTGTGGAGAAAGAAGTAGTTTGGGACTATTTAGAAAAGCTGGACGAGCACAAGTCCATGGGGCCGGATGCGCTGCATCCGAGGGTGCTAAAGGAGTTGGCCGATGAGATTGCAGAGCCATTGGCCATTATCTTTGAAAAATCATGGCGATCGGGGGAGGTCCCGGACGACTGGAAAAAAGCTAATGTAGTGCCCATCTTTAAAAAAGGGAAGAAGGAAGATCCAGGGAACTACAGGCCAGTCAGTCTCACCTCAGTCCCTGGAAAAATCATGGAACAGGTCCTCAAGGAATCAATCCTGAACCACTTACAGGAGGGGAAAGTGATCAGGAACAGTCAGCATGGATTCACCAAGGGCAAGTCATGCCTGACTAACCTAATTGCCTTCTATGATGAGATAACTGGCTCTGTGGATGAGGGGAAAGCAGTGGATGTGCTATTTCTGGACTTTAGCAAAGCTTTTGATACAGTCTCCCACAGTATTCTTGCCAGCAAGTTAAAGAAGTCTGGGCTGGATGAATGGACAGTAAGGTGGATAGAAAACTGGCTAGATGGTCGGGCTCAACGGGTAGTGATCAATGGTTCCATGTCTAGTTGGCAGCCGGTATCAAGTGGAGTGCCCCAAGGGTCGGTGCTGGGGCCAGTTTTATTCAATATCTTCATTAACGATCTGGAGGATGGTGTGGACTGCACCCTTAGCAAGTTTGCAGATGACACTAAACTGGGAGGAGTGGTTGATACGCTGGAGGGTAGGGATAGGATACAGAGGGACCTAGACAAATTAGAGGATTGGGCCAAAAGAAATATGATGAGGTTCAACAAGGACAAGTGCAGAGTCCTGCACTAGACACCTGGAGTATTGCGTCCAGTTTTGGGCCCCCCACTACAGAAAGGATGTGGACAAATTAAAGAGAGTCCAGTGGAGGGCAACAAAAATGATTAGGGGGCTGGAGCACGTGACTTATGAGGAGAGGCTGAGGGAACTGGGATTGTTTAGTCTGCAGAAGAGAAGAATGAGGGGGGATTTGATAGCTGCTTTCAACTACCTGAAGGGGGCTTCCATAGAGGATGGAGCTAGACTGTTCTCAGTGGTGGCAGATGACAGAACAAGGAGCAATGGTCTCAAGTTGCAGTGGGGGAGGTTTAGGTATGGAGCTAGACTGTTCTCAGTGGTGGCAGATGACAGAACAAGGAGCAATGGTCTCAAGTTGCAGTGGGGGAGGTTTAGGTTGGATATTAGGAAACATTATTTCACTAGGAGGGTGGTGAAGCACTGGAATGGGTTACTAGGGAGGTGGTGGAATCTCCATCATTAGAGGTTTTTAAGGCCTGGCTTGACAAAGGCTTGGTTGGGATGATTTAGTTGGTGTTGGTCCTGCTTTGAGCAGGAGATTGGAGTAGATGACCTCCCAAGGTCCCTTCCAACCCTGATATTTTATTATTCTAATTGGTTCCCCTTTAGAAAGCTGCACTCTGCAGTGTTCCCCCATTGTCTCTCCTGGGGCTGAACAAAATTTTACCATTTTCTTCCCAGGAAATCCAAGCTGCACTCATGGGATGGGAAAACATGGTCTTTTCCCCAATCTTGATCCAAACTGTGCCTGCATAGATCACTCCCTTGCAGGACAGGGATCTCCATAAGGCAAACAATGTAGGACTAATTTCATTTATACTGGTGCCATTTAACACCGTTCTGGCAGTGGCGGAGTGGGAGCAGAGGCCTTACAGTGGGAGAAAATCACATTTATACTCAGGGGCGGCTGCAGGCCCCAGCATGCCAAGCGCGTGCTTGGGGCGGCATGCCGCGGGGGGCGCTCTGCCGCTGGTCCCGTGGCTTCAGTGGAGAATCCGCAGGCGTGCCTGCGGGAGGTCCACCGGAGCCACGGGACCGGCGACTGGCAGAGCTCCCCCCCGCGGCGTGTGACCCTGCCAGAGCAGTGCAAAGAGCTCTGTGCAAATGACACCTCAGGCTGTCGGGTTTGCAACTGCTGGTTTCATCCCTGGGAGGTCCCATGCCCCACAGAAGGGGAAGCTCTCTAGCTTTTGGCTGGGGTTGGTAACATATTTTGTTTAATCCTCTCTCTGCTCCAACCTCCAGGACTCTCCTTTGTACCAAGCAGCAGCAGAGCTCAGGCCAATACAGGGCAGTTCCCCTGTGGAGGAGAAATCAGTGACATGGAATCTAGATATTTTCTTAGTGTCCTTGGTTTATTTACAGTGTCCAGAGCAGTCCTTAAACAGAGGTGGTCAAACAGCACCCAGGCAACCCTCTGGGTGAGGAATCTCAGCTCCAGCACCAATGCTCCATTGCCAGGAAGCAGCTCTGCCCCAAGACCTGGCTCTAGGTATAGCAAAGAGCGACCACCCCGCCCTTTAACACAGCTCCTCGATGAGAACCCACAGCACAAAAGTAAGCCCAGTCCAGCCATCTTCCAAGCCTCTGCCGTGCTGGCAGACCAAGAACAAGCCTTTGTGAGTCTATGGGTAACTGCACCATCTAGTGGCTCCTCCCAGGGCGGTCATGTCTGGACAAACGCTGGCTACCAGGACAATGAGGAAGGGTCGGGGTCCTGCCTCTCCTGTTCCTGGCTCCTTCAGGGAGCATGCTCCTGCAGTGCCCTTAGCTGCCACTTTCCCCACACCCACCCTTGGGGGCAATGGATCTTATCCTGGGAATCCCGGCCCTGCTACGGAGTAGGGAAGGGCATCATGGAGGCGGGGTGCTCTTCACCCTGACCTCGTGCAGCCTGCTCCTCACACCCCACCCACCCTTCCTGTGCTGCCGCCTAGATCTGCTATGTTGGCGCCTCTCCCCTCACGGATGCCATTTCAATTCCCCTTTCCGTGGCTTTCACACATGGGCTCAGCTGGGCCGAGCGCTAATTAATCCCCCTCCTGTCTGTTGACTGTTTAAAGGCACAAACATTGAGCTGTGCGGGGTCTTGGCAGCAGTCCAGGCGCAGTGTGATGTGCTGGGATACGATGGGCGCCTTCAATGGGGAGCTTTATAGCACCACGCCGAGCTTCAAACAAACCTCTAATTAATTCCTTCACAAAGTTCTGCCGTCCTTGTGGCCTCCAGCGCTTTCAGGAGGCTAATTAACCCGAGCCTCCACCTCCTCCTCCTCCTCTCTTGCTTCTCAAGCTTGTCAGGTTTTCCTTGTTGAATCTTAATTCTTTTCATCAGCTGTAACAATATCCTCTTGTTCACGAGCATCTTCGAACTGTCAGCCCCACCATGCTGGCTCCGGTTCTTTCTGCCTCTGGGAGCTCGATGGAGAGATGCCTGAACATCGCCAAGGGTTTTTTCCCCTGGAAATGTTGAAAATTTGTCATGCCCCTCTCACACACGTGCGCACACACACACACACACCCTCCGTTTCCCGTGAACCAACAGAATGTTGGTTTCTGTAACAATTTTCAGTTTTCAAAACTGATTTTTTTAAAAATAAAAACAGAGGCACCAGGCGCCTATCTGTGTCTTTGGTGCCTCTGAAAAGCTGACCCTGTCATTTTGAAAATAGGACTTAAGCTCCTAAATCACTGAGGTGCTTTTGAAAATGTTACCCCTAGTGTCTCTGTAGCGGGGCGGGGGGGGGGTCTAGGGGGGCCATGGCCCCATCACTTCTTAGTGGCTGTAAGGGCGAGCAACGGGGGGAGGGGGCAGAGAGGAATGAATGGGAGGTGGGGTCTTGGGGGGAAGAAGCAGAGTGGGGGCAGGGCCTCAGGGGAAGAGGCAGTGCAGGGGCGAGGCCTCAAGGGAATGGGGGCCACATTGTGGGGGCCACAATTTGGGCACCAGTGGCCCCCACACATTTAGAGAGCTTCTGCCGCTCCTGCGCTGTATGATTCAGTTCCCCATCTGCACTATGGGCACAACAGCACTGCCCTACTGCACAGGCTTGGTGTGAGGATAAGCACATTAACGCTTATGAGGCGTTAAGTTACTGCCATAAGTGGGGGCCATATCAGTACCTAAGATGGAGATATTTTGATAGGTATTCTTATTTATTGCTTGTATTTTCATAGCACCTAGGAGCCCTATCACAGACCAGGACCCCATCGTGCCAGGTGCTGTACAAACACAAAGAGCTGACTATCTGAGTAGAAGTTAGAGCAGCCCTGAGGCCACTTATGAGGGGGACTGAATGGTCCATGCGGGGTGAGTAGGTGATGAGCAGCACAGGTGGGGCTTTGCTGTCCGGACCAACTCCAGTGTCAAGCTGCGTACAGAAAAGAAGTGAGAAGGGGGACGGGTAACAGAAGGGGCACCAGGGTCAGAAGCGAAGGCGCCTGAAGAGCGGAATAGACCCAGGTTTCTGTTCCAAGGGGCCAAAAATCCCTCCTGAGGTGGGAAGAGAAATTCACGAATGATTGTGACCCATTCAGATACTCTAGTGACGCTGTCATAGGTTTATTCCCCACTTTGAACTTTAGCGTCCACAAGATGGGGACCTGCATGGGCTTCTCTAAACTTAAATCCTAGTTTAGATCTGGTAAAGCTGCCACCAACTAGAAATTCCAGTGTCTAGTACACTCCCTGTTCCTCCAAACTTTCCCTAGGGAACACAGATCCCAACTTTCTTGGATCTTAACACAAAGGGAAATAATCCACTTCCCCCTCCCTTAGCCGTCGGGAGAGATCACCTTGATTCAAACTCCTTGAATCAAAACAAAGAGGGATTCCCTTTCCCCCCTCCCTCCTCCTCTTCCCCTGAGATTCCAAACAAGGGAAGAAATCAATCAGGTTCTAAAAAGAAAAGATTTTATTAAAAAAAAAGTACACTATCTCTGTAACACCAGGATGAAAAATATACAGGGTCTAGCTTATAAACTTGGAGAGATTTCCCCCCCCCCCCTTTCTCAGAATAATCAAAGTAACAGCAAATAGAAATAAAGATATTTCTCCAGCAAACACACAATTGCAAATGTAGAAATTAATTATAAGACTAAACCGCCTTCTAATACTCACTAAACTGAATAGAAGAAAATACTTCAGGGAACTTGAAGAGCCTGGAAATACGTCTGGCCCCTCTTAGATCCAAAGAGAGAACGACACCCCAAACAAAGAACACAGACAAAGACTTCCCTCCACAGAGATTTGAAATTATCTTGTCCCCTGATTGGTCCTCTGGTCAGGTGTCCGTCAGGTTACTGAGCTTGTTAACCCTTTACAGGTAAAAGAGACCTTAACCCTTAACTATCTGTTTATGACAGACGCACACTGGGGCAAAGGAAATGAAGACTCGCATATTCAGAGCAGGGTTTGAACGATGTGCAGGAAATGAGGGAGGGGCCATGCAGCGTGTAGTGACTCTAAAAAGAAATACAGAACAGCTGTCTCCTCCTTGAGCACCCCTCCCTCCTGCATAGTGAATAAGGCAGGGGTCTCAGGGGGAAAATAGTGTGATGTGTAATTAGAAGCTGTATAATAATGCATGCACGCAAGGGGCCTGAAGGAAGATTCAGACTACCATAAAACTGGCATTGCTTGACTTTGCAAACTTGGTAACACTCTTTTAATATAACTTTATTTGTGTGTGGGATTTTCTGATGCAGCGTAAAGCCACGGGTGTTTGGAGCGGATGATGCTTGCAGTGTTGGAAACCCGAACCTGACGATTGTTTTTGCTACAGCACGAGAATCCACAAGTACCTTCGCTATAAACAGCAAGTGACCCAGACCAGTCAAATTTCACTTTCCAAGCTGAGGGAGGTGCAACAAAAGACACAAGCATCAATGACAAAAAGCACATTTGATTGTCACTTTTTTTTTCAGGTTTAGTGGGATGTTACCAGTTATCCACGTGCCAAGTCAGGTTATGGATATGTGTAGCATAGCAGATAGGTAGAGCTGGGGTCTAGTCTTACCTTTGCTCCTAGCCTGCAGGGTGAGCTGGGACCAGTCCCTTCTAGGGTGACCTGACAGGAAGTGTGAAAAATCAGGACAGGAGGTGGGGGGGTAATAGGCGCCTATATAAGACACAGCCCCAAATATCGGGATTGTCCCTATAAAATCAGGACATCTGGTCATCCTACTCCCTTCCCCTCCCTGTGCCTCGGGATTGTTAAAGTGCTGACTTCTCTGGAAGACACTTACTATAGATGAGGTATAATGTTATATCTACATACACTCGGTGACAGGGTGCTGGTAGTAGCACCCTGGGCACTGGGTTTGCTGCAGCTGGGAAGAGCCCAGGCTTAATTGATGCCAATTATACAGTTTCCATTGCGGGATTATGAGCCCCTGGGTGGTAATCACTGGGCTATCAAGGTAATGGGGAGGATATAAGTGGAAGGAACAGGAAGCAAGGGGGTGCTCAGAGGGTGAGCCTGGGCTGAGGAGTGATGGCTGTGGGAAGCCTCCTTTTCCTGTGATCCTGCATTACACTGTGTTACTTTGCAAGAAAAAAATCACAACACACCTTGGTGACCGCTAACAACCTGGGGTGTGTTTGTGACTGTGAGGCCACACAAACTGGCCAGGCAGCTGAGTACACTGGAGGCACCAGTGACAACCCCTTTTCTCCTGACACTGTGCTCTAGATTCTGATCTCACTTGCACCAGCGTATCTGCATTGGCTAGACTGGTGAGTTCACTGTATCCCACCTAGACATGAAAACACACCAGTTAGCTCAGAATGCAACAGCCCATCTGCACAGCAACGCCAGCCCCATGTTACTAGCGCACCAGTGCTCTGCTTTCTACTGAAAGCCCTTCTAGGACTTTACAAATCTGTCTGGGGATTGGTCCTGCTTTGAGCAGGGGGTTGGACTAGATACCTCCTGAGGTCCCTTCCAACCCTGAGATTCTATGATTCTGTGACTGGCCCATGGTATCCAAGGAAGCCTCTCTGCTTGTACAGCTCTGCTCCCCCCAAGCGTGCTACGTTCCACGCCAGCCAAGCAGTTTGACCCTGCCCAGGTGAGGCTGGTGAGTGTAGGGGGCACAGTGTCCTTGGCTCTGGAGCAGGCAAGAATGAGCCCAACTCGATGGCTTCCTGGGTGCGGCTTGCCCACAATCTAACACAAAGCCTGGGAGCGTCTTTGGGAGAGACTTCTTGGCAGGTTGTTTAAAAGCCACAATTGTTTTGAAACATGGGAGTTGCTCCCATGCTATGGTGACGAGCACAGCATAGAAACCTAGACAGCCAGAAAATTCAGGGGAGGACTCCAGCCTGATGCTGGCGCAACGTCCCTGCACAAAGGCCCCATGGGGTGGAGAGGAACTGGCCTTATTCGTACCCTCTGCTTTATTACCCTCCTCTTGCTAAAGCCATCACAATGTTGCCTGTAAATAGCTTGTCATGATGATTTACTAATTGAGTTCACTTGGCTGCAGCGGTTCTGCTGCTGAAGGATGTGGGTTTTGATTAGATAAGACCATTGCCTCTTGCAAAATGAAAAACACATTAAGAGGTTTTTCTAGGTCAAACACGACTGTTCCAAGCAGCTTTTTGCCAAGTCATATGGCACCTGGGGCCGGTTCCCCCCAAGCCCAGGCCAGTCAGTCCTTACCGCATAGCGAATGGAGTTCTATGCTCCACCTTCCCTGGAGACAGGGCGGGTGGGAGAAATGGCCCCAAACTGGACCCAGTCTCGGCCCTCTGACCAAAGTGTCACTGCCACAAGGTTTTCTCTGGGTTGCTCTAAGAGTCCAGGCTGGGTTCCACGGAGATCGGGAAGGATGGAACCAGTAGGAACAGATTCTCAGGGCAGTCTGGAGAGGTGCAGAAGAAACACACTCAGCGTCTGGGTATCGGCTCAAACAGCAGTGGATAAAATGCAGCTTTATGGCCAGCTGTCCCCTAGCCCGCACTGCAGGCTCTGGCCCAGCCGACTGGCTTGCTCAGGAGATCAGTGCACAGCTGGAATTCTCTGACCCCTCTCCTCAGGGCCACGGGACGCGTCTGCACACACTCCCTGCTGCAAAGCAAGACTGGCTTTTGGGGTCAAGGGCAACTGTCCCCTTTCCCCGCCTGAGGGTCCTGAGTCTCCTCTGGGTCATCAAGGGCTATCAGAATAATTCTGGGTCTTCCTGAGACACTTGCTTCCATGAGCAGTGAGCTCCTGGGGGGAAGCACCTACCCAGGTCACTGTCAGGAGTGAGGGCTGGCAGCTGGGCCTGGGGCCAGCTAGCGACCAGCTCAACCCCCTAAGCTGCCAGATCATAGAATCATAGAATCATAGAATTCAAGATCAGAAGGGACCATTATGATCATCTAGTCTGATCTCCTGCAAGATGCAGGCCACATAAGCCGATCTACCCACTCCTGAAATAATTCTCTCCCTTGACTCTGCTGTTGAATGCTCCAAATCATGATTTAAAGACTTCTAGTAGCAGATAATCCACCAGCAAGCGACCCCTGCCCCATGCTTCGGAGGAAGGCAAAAAACCTCCAGGGCCACTGCCAATCTACCCTGGAGGAAAATTCCTTCCCGACCCCAAATATGGCGATCAGCTGAACCCCGAGCATGTGGGCAAGACTCTCCAGCCAGACCCTCTGGAAAAAGGCTAACAATATCCTATCATTGACCCTTTGTGCTAATTACCATTGTGGCACGTTATTGACCTATTGACTAAACCCGTTATCCTATCATACCAGATGGCCTGATTGGCTGAGCAGCACTGCAAGGACTGCTCTTAAGCCCTGCAGCCGTACTCAGCCAGGGCTCCTCAGCACCTATGCCTGCATCTGAGATCCCTCCTGTGCCTGCCTTGTTCCTGGTTCAAGTCCTGTTCCCGCTGTGCTCCATGGCGCTGACTACTGGAGCTTGATTCCAGCTTTGACCAGTAGGCCAAGCTGCCCATGCTACAGTGCATGGCAACCGCACTCAGGCCACACTGTGCATAACCAGGAACAGACAGGATGAGGTGTGGGAGGGTTGTTAATGCTATAGGCCAGGTGAGCTCCCAGTCATCCATGCAGCATCCAGCATCCCATTTACCGTGAGCTTTCTCCTCCTGGTAGCTCTCTGGGCCTGGGCAGCACTGACGGGTTGGCAAGGAGGTGAGCTGCCTTCATGGACAGGTGTCTTCTAAACACTGTTCTGGGAACAGCAGTAACCACCAATGCTGAGCGTGCTGGTAGTCCATGAAGAGTGTAGGGTGACTCAGAACACGTTGTGGGGCCAGGCAGGGTAAAGAACCTGTCCAGGCTCTGGGGCAGTGGGCACGCAGGGAGCATTGAACTGCCCAGGAATGGGACAGGACAGAGTGATATGGTAGTTGGCTAATCATAGGCCTGGAAGGGACCTCGAGAGGGCATCTAGTCCCGTCCCCTGCACTCATGGGAGGACCATCTCTGATAGCTGTTTGTCTGACCTGCTCTTAAAAATCCTCAATGATGGAGATTCCACAACCTCCCTAGGCAATTTATTCCAGTGCTTAACCACCCTGACAGTTAGGAAGTTTTTCCTAATGTCCAACCTAAACCTCCTTTGCTGCAATTTAAGCCCATTGCTTCTTGTCCTATCCTCAGTGGTTAAGAGGAACAATTCTTCTCCCTCTTCCTTGTAACAAACTTTTACATACTTGAAAACTGTTATATCCCCTCTCAGTCTTATCTTCTGCAGACTAAACAAACCCAATGTTTTCAATCTTCCCCTTTCTAGACTTTTAATCATTTTTGTTGCTCTTCTCTGGACATTCTCCAATATGTCCAAATCTTTCCTGAAATGTGGCACCCAGAACTGGACACAATACTCCAGTTGAGGCCTAAACAGAGCAGGATAGAGCAGAAGAATGACTTCTCGTGTCTTGCTGACAACACTCCTGCTAATAGATCCCAGAATGTTTGCTTTTTTTGAAACAGTTTTACACTGTTTACTTATATTTAGCTTGTGATCCACTTTGACTCCCAGATCCCTTTCCGCAGTACTCCTTTGTAGGCAGTCATTTCCCATTTTGTATGTGTGCAACTGCTTGTTAATTCCTAAGTGGAGAACTTTGCATTTGTCCTTATTGAATTTCACCCTATTTACTTCAGACCATTTCTCCAGTTGTTCCAGATCATTTTGAATTATAATCCTATCCTCCAAAGCACTTGCAACCCCTCCCAGCTCGGTATCATCTGCAAACTTTATAAGTGTACTCTGTATGCCATTATCTAAATCATTGATGAAGATATTGAACAGAACTGGACCCAGAATTGATCCCTGCGGGGGCCTCACTCGTTATGTCCTTCCAGCATGACTGTGAACCACTGATAACTACTCTCTGGGAAAGCAGCAAAGAGTCTTGTGGCACCTTATAGACTAACAGACGTTTTGGAGCATGAGCTTTCGTGTGTGAATACCCACTTCGTCAGATGCAACTCTCTGGGAACGGTTTGTCAACCAGTTTTGCACTCACCTTATAGTAGATCCATCTAGGTTGCATTTCTCTAGTTTGTTTATGAGAGGGTCATGTGAGACAGTATCAAAAGCTTTACTAAAGTCAAGATATACCATGTCTACCGCTTACCCCTATCCCCAAGGCTTGTTATCCTGTCAAAGAAAGCTCTCAGTCCCAAGGGGGTCTCTGTGACTGAACCCATCACAACAGGTTAATGCCGTGTCTCCCAGTAGACTCTCTCTGAGTTGGTTCTCCATTAGATCCCAATCACTTCTCCTCCTCCCACCCACACCAAAAAAAATTGCAAGATTGGATCTTCAGCCTTAGATCAATCACAAGCTCTTTTATGGTCTCACCTTCTTTTGTCCCTCTGTTTAAAAGCATCTCTCACCTCTGTCTCATTTTTCCGTGGAGTGCAGAGCTCCTCGCATCCCTGTGCCTGTGTTAACTGAAAAGGTTAAACTCATCAAGTGCTTCAGGACCAGCTATTGTCAGGGATAAAGCAACCTTGTGACCGTTCTCCTGTCTGCTGGCCCCCCAGTGCTTGCAGATACAGAGTGGAGGGCTCTTTAAACCTTCTCCACTTGTGTTCCACATTTACAGACAGTTTCAGCTCGGGTGGGGCTTTTAACAGTTCCGCTCGTCCACTCTAGGTATTTTCTTAGGGCTGGTCCACACTGGAAATAGAACACCTGAGTGACTCAGCTGGGCCAGTTTAACCTCCAGTGTAGACAGCGCTAGATCAGCTGAAGAATTCTTCCATCCACCGAGCTAACGCCTCTTGGGGAGGTGGATTAACTACACGTTGTCAGTGTAGACATAGCCTTACTTTCTCTTTACACAATGCAGTGTTCAGTGATCCTACCATTCAACCGTGCCTTTGAGGGCAGAGCATTCCAGACAGAAAGTGCTCTGAAGCTCCTTCAATTGCTATGCACAGCCAGATGCATCTGGACACAGAAAAAAGCAGATCTCTTGAAAACACCTTATGCACTAAGTGATCATGGAATGATACAGCCCGCTGAGCATTATTCTGTGTCCAGTTCCATCTGTCTGTATATCAGCAGCACCCACCCAGCTCAGCCCTTGAAGGCACAGTCCCCAGTACTACAATGGCCAGGTGTCACGGACTCACAGATCGTGCCCACTCTTGGCCCTGTGCGGTCCGTGGGGGGTGCCCCTTTCAGTGAGACAGCCCTTCTCAGGGGTCCACTCTCTCTCGGGGTCAGGCCCCTCCACCTCCTGGAGCCGCACCTCTCTGAGCCTTAGCACGTCTGTCTCTCGCCGTGGGCCCCCTTAGGGAGTCCACGTGCTCTGGACTCCCTGGGCCTTCTCACCCCCGAAGGGGTTGATGCAACCCTCTTCTCTAGACCGGAGTGACTCTCAGCCAGCATAAAACAGGAGGGTTTATTGAGAGTTGAACACAGCACAGGAAACTCTCAGGGCCTCAAGCCTCGCCTCCCTCAGCACAGCATATCCCAGTCCCCCTGCATCCCGGTGGGCTCTGCCTGCTTCCCCTTATCAGCCCTGAGCCCCCCTGCTTCCCAGCTGGGCCTCTAATATCCCCGGCCCCAAGCCCCCTCTGCCCATTGTCTTCTCTCCAGGTAAACAGGGTCGTAAACAGGACGGCCTGGGTCTCCTCTTCTCTCAGCTCTCCTCTGGCTGGAACCGGCTGGCCAGATCACTGGGGTCCTCTCTCTGCAGCCCATTGTCCTCCCACTGGCCAGAACTGGCTGTGTCTCCTGAGCTGGGTCTCCGGGTCACCAGGTCACCAGTCACCGGTGTCTCCGTCCTCCAGGCCATCGGCTGGGGTCCCCGAGTCCCTTTCCGGTCCTCTGTAACAACAAACTCCCTCTCCCCTCACCTCGTTAAACCAGTAACACCCAGGGACATTGAGTCCCACCCCCTGTGCATGCAAACCACGGGAAAACACAGAAAACCCCAAGAAACCCCCCACTTCGTCACACCAGACCTACAGAATGATACCTATGGAGGCTTCTACTTTTGCAGCCTCTGCCAGCCTGTCATTCTCAGCTCTTCCATCTGGTTAGATGGGGCTTTCCTAGCAACAGCCAACTCTAGAGGCTGGTTCTCCGTATCAGCCCCCTGCATAAGCAGGTGCTTATTTGTATGGTGTCAGCGTCAGGTGTGAGATATTTATTCCACTGACGTCTGGCAGGTTGGAGGCTCACTTGGATTTTCAGCTGTAATTGTCTGGCTGTGTGCATGCCGGTGGCTTCCCAGGGGCCACTCCAGCCGCAGCGCCTCCTGAAATGATGGCTTCCCTTCAGCAAAGGTTCGATACGGGAACACGCTCAATCCATTACCCAGCCATGTCAAGGATTTCAGTACCTGCTAGTCAGATGTAGTAAACACACAGGCCTCAGGATGTTTCCTTTTCAGGGGGGATTATTGCATCAGCACAAACACTACCTCTTCTCCAGCAAAACCTTTCATGCAGGCCCCGAAAGAGATTTGACACAGAGCAAGATCCAGCCATTAGTGGCAGGGGCAGCCCTGATGACTGGCCAGTGGGGCCTTTCCGGTGATCTCACAGGTATGCACCCACTCCCACTGGGGCTCGGCTGGGACCTCAGCTCTGCAAAGCAGAGGAAATCCCCATCACCCCCAGAAAACTAAATAAAGGCAACTTGGGGCCGGGACCACAGGGATTGTAATAAATGTTCAGCAGTTCCTTTTCTTTATTCCCCATTTTACACAATGAGTTAAATTCCCTGATGCAACCTGGAGTTACCCCAGAGGGAACTTGGCTTAACGAGTTTAAGGATTTTCCTCTTTATGCCCCAAACTCCCACTGAATCCTGCAGGTGCCTAAACTCACGATGTGCCTAGTGTCGGCAGTACAATTTCTCTTCATGACTCTGTCTCTGCCTCTGGGCATGCACCCTGCTTCCTCCCTGTGGGCATCTAGGCACCTGTCTCCCACCTAAGCCCCAGTGTGATTCACCAACCAGGGGAAGACAGGCGTTCAGCCACCTGAGGGACCCAATCTGGTAGGTGTTTTCTGAGCATGCCCGCCACATCATGTCCCTTTGGTGGCGACAGAGGCAGCATCTCCCTCATGACTCCTCTCTTAGGCTAGATCTACACTTGGGGGAGGAGGGGATATCGACCTAAGATATGCAATTTCAGCTATGCGAATAGTGTAGCTGAAGTCGGCATATCTTAGGTCGATTTACCTGTCCGTGAGGACGGCGGCAAGTCGACCACTACTGCAGTACTACAGTCGACTCCGCTTCCGCCTCTCACCACGGTGGAGTTCTGGAGTCAACGGCAGAGCGATCGGGGATCAATTTGATCACATCTACACTAGACGCCATAAATCGATCCCTGATAGATTGATCACTACCCATCAATCTGGCGGGTAGTGTAGACCTACCCTTAGTCCTCTCTCAGTGGCTAGTTTAGGCAGCTCCCCACCCAGCCAGACAGCTTTTGGTGACGGCGATATGAGGTGCTTAGCTCGCCTGGTCCATTGTATAGGGCCTAACTCAGGCTTTGTGAGTTGCAGTGATTTTCCAGGGGCCTGAAAGTTAGGTGTTGTGGCACAGAGCATCACAAGGCCTAATTCCTTGTGTGCACCCAGGCTGTAGTCTTTATGGGTCTCAGTTCCCCATCTGTAAACTGGGGGTGATAGCGCTGTCCTGCTGCACAGGGGCGCTGTGTGGAGCAATACATTAAGGACAGCAAAGCTCTCAGATGCTGTGGTGACCAGGGTATCGAAGTCCCTTAGGTACCCATGCAGTGTGAGGGAAGGGCCAGTTCAACCTGCCCACTTCCCCCCACAGCTCAGCTGCCCTCCCAGGGCATTGTGGGTACATCTACACAGCAACTAGACACTCATGGCTGGCCCACGACAGCCGACTTGGGCTCGTGGGGATTGGGCTGTGGGGCTGTTTCATTCCTGTGTAGATTTCTGGGCTCAGGCAGCAGCCCAGGCTGTGCAGGGTGGGAAGGTCCCAGAGCTCGGGCTTGAGCCCAAGCCCAGTTTTTCTTGGCTGTGTAGACACACCCTTTGTGGCCTTCTGGCCTCTTCCAATTACCATCCTGTTGTGTCCTTGGGGCAGCCGGTGTAGGAAGCAATCACTTGAGGCCAGAGAGCAGACAGCTAACCAAAACCTCCATTTTATTTACAGAGACAGAGAGCTCACTCAGCCGGTTGAAACCGGCTGAGCTATCCCTTAATAGTCTAACTCAGTTGCCATAGTAACAAAACCCATGACAACCAAATACACAACATATTCCTCCCCCCCTAATAAGAACATCCCCTAAATAAAACACACACTAAACTAGAGAAGGAGGGTAGACTGCCTCCATTCCCGGCTAAACCCTGGGGATTATTTTGCCCCATAACCGTGGGTTCGCCCTAACTAAAGATCCAGCCGATGAGGAGGCCTTCTGTCTCTAGGTGGATTACGGCGAACTTCTGGTGTTGTTGCACCCGAAAGTACTAGGGGCTCAGGGTCCACAGCACGAATAGGTGAGGAGGTGGTATCAGCTCGTGCTGGGCAAAGGGGTATCTCAGCTGCCGGCAGTAATGGAGGAGAACAGTCAGGAACAGGTGACTCATGATTCGGTGTCTCACCAGGAGGGTGAAGTCAGACCCTCAACTGCAGATGGGTCCTGAAGACTGGCATGACCTGGCAACAGCTGATCTACATGTCGCCGCCAGGTAAGATTCTCTGCAGTCCGGACTGTATAGGAAACAGGTCCTGTTTGAGTGATGACTGTGGCCGGGACCCATTTAGCTCTGGAAGTATAATTCCGAGCCAAAACTGGCTGCCCTGGGCTAAAGGTTCGGTCTTTTGCTCTGGGTGCCCGTCTGATGACTTGATATTGCTGCTGATGTTGCACAGTTTGTCTGGGTTCAGAAGGTTTCAGCAGATCAAAGCAAGTGCGCAGCTGTCGTCCCATCATTAGAAAGGCTGGGGAAGCCTGGGTCGTAGCATGAGGTGTGTTTCTATAGGAAAGTAAGAAGGTATCCAGACGCTTTTGAATGGAGTGTTGTCCCTTTGCTGATTTCAAAGCGTTTTTCATTGTCTGCACAAATCTTTCAGCTCATCCGTTGGTGGACAGATGATATGGTGCTGACGTGATGTGGTATATCCCATTTGCCTTCATAAAATTTTGAAACTCCTGAGAGACGAACTGCGGTCCGTTGTCGCTCACAAGTTGTTCTGGCAGACCAAAACGACTAAAGAGTCCTCGTAGTTTTTGGATAATACTCTCTGCAGTAGTGGACTGCATTATAGAGACTTCTGGCCATTTAGAATGGGCATCTACTGCCACCAAGAACATGCTTCCTTCAAGGGGGCCAGCAAAGTCAACGTGAATACGTTGCCACGGGTTTTCAGGCCAGTCCCATGGGTGTAGGGGTGCCCACTGGGGTGCATTTCTTACACCCTGACATGACATACAAGCTTTTGCCTTCTCTTCAATAGCACTGTCCAATCTAGACCACCAAAAATAGCTTCGTGCAATTTCCTTCATGCGCACTATTCCACAGTGACCGGAATGTAGCTGTTCTAACATCTGTGATCTCAGGGGTGGTGGAATAATGACACGCCTCCCCCACAACAAACAACCAGATTGGACCGATAACTCCGTCCGCCTGGACATGTAGGGAACAAGGTCGGGTGAGACCGGAGAGGTTTGTCGAGATTTTCCATGCATCACCAGGTCCATAACTTGGGATAATACTGGGTCAACGCAGGTTGCCTTCTTTATCTGAGCAGCAGTGATGGGTGTATTCTCTACCTGTTCAAAGTAGAAGATTTCCTTTTGGGCACTATCTTGATGTTTGACCGGTAAAGGCAACCTTGAGAGGCCATCTGCATTGCCGTGCAGAGTGGATTTCGATATTTGATTTCATATGTGTGTGCAGAAAGTATCAATGCCCAACGTTGCATACGACTAGCAGCTAATGGGGAATGCCTGTGTAGGGTCCAAAATTGATGTCAGAGGTCGATGGTCTGTAAGAAGAGTAAACTTTCGCCCAAACAGGTACTGATGAAACTTCCTAATTCCAAAAACAATTCCTAATGCCTCACGTTCGATTTGGGCGTAGTTAGTTTCTGCTTTGCTTAGAGTGCGTGAAGCAAAAGCAATAGGTCTTTCTTCTCCCGAAGGCATAATGTGTGACACGACCGCTCCCACTCCATAAGGGAAGCATCGCAGGCCAATTGCAGGGGTAAGGATGGATCAAAGTGCGTTAGAACTTCAGAATTTAACAATGCATCCTTAGCTTTGTTAAATGCAACATCACAGGCTTCAGTCCACTTCCAGGCCTTGTTCTGCCCAAGGAGCTCATGAAGTGGTTTTAGCAGTGTGGCTAACTGTGAGATGAACTTTCCATAATAGTTCAGTAGTCCTAGAAATGAGCGTAGCTGGCTTACATTTCGAGGTGGGGGAGCCTCCACAATAGCTTTAACTTTTGCAGGGGCCTTATGAAGACCTGCAGAATCGATGATGTGTCCCAAATATTCAACAGAGGGCTTGAAGAATTCACACTTGTCTTTGCGAACTCGTAGGCCATACTCTTCCAGTCTTTGTAGGGTAGCCTCTAAATTCTTTACGTGATCCTCTTCATTTCTTCCAGTGACCAGGATATCATCCAGATAGCACTGAACTCCTGACAAGCCACACAAGATCTGGTCCATAGCCCTCTGGAACAGGGCGGGAGCCGATGTGATTCCGAAGGGTAGGCGACAGTATCGATAAAGCCCCTTATGAGTCACAATAGTCAACAGCTCTTGGGACTTTTCATCGACGTGCATCTGTAAATATGCTTGACTCAGATCAATCTTACTGAACTTTTGTCCCCCAGCCAGGCCTGCGAAGAGGTCATCAATGCGGGGAAGCGGGTATTGCTCTGCATACAACACTGGGTTGACAGTGACTTTAAAATCACCGCAAATCCGGAGAGAGCCATCTTTCTTCACTATTGGAATGATAGGAGTGGCCCATGAGCTATGGGTAACTGGTATTAGGACTCCATTGGTGACCAGGCGCTCCAGGTCTGCTTCAACTTTTGGCCTGATGGCATATGGCACAGTTCGGGCTTTCAGATATTTTGGTGGACTGCCAGGTTTAATGTTCAATGTCACAGTGATTCCCTTCATACTTCCCAAATCATCTCCAAAAACAGCAGCATGTTTCCTTAGTATAGGGGTTAGACTGGTTTCTTCTTTAGTCATCCGGTGCACTTCTGCCCAGTTCAGCTGAATCTTCCCAAGCCAAGACCTACCCATTAAGGCTGGGTAGTCACCTCTCACCACAAACAGTGGCAATTTAGCCGCCTGTCCATTGAGCTCCACCTTAACATCAATAGTGCCCAACATGGGCACAGCTTCACCTGTATACGTGTTCAGAACAGTTTTTGTTGCCTTAAGCGGAAGATGCTGTAGCTTTTCCTTATACACAGTCTCCGGAACCAGCGAGACAGCTGCACCGGTGTCTAGTTCCATGCGTATAGGTTTGCCCTCCAATAAGGGGGTTACCCAGTATTCATGTGAGCCCGCTGCCAAAGACAAAACATGCAGTGGCACTTCCTCTTGTGAGGAGGTGTCACCTTGATCATCCTGGGTCTGCTCTAGGGTATGCAAGGTTCCTCTTTTTGTCGGCCAGACCACAGGCCTCTTTTTCTTTTGTTTACAGGCATACTCAATGTGTCCCTTTTTGCCACAGTGTCGACACACCAGGTCCTTACACCAGCATTCTGATGCCTGGTGACCCAGCTACCACAGCGGTAACATTCTTGACTCTGCACCGTTTTGTGGGTCAGTTCTTGTGACACTTTTTGCACCCTAGGATGCACCGATGTATTGTGCCTCCCTTGTAGCCAGTTCCATGGAGACAGCAATATCAACAGCCTTCTGTAATGTAAGCTGAGCCTCTGTCAGTAGGTGCTTCCGTATAGCTTCACTGCAGAGGCCACACACTAACCTGTCACGCAGGGCATCATTTAACATCTCTTTAAATTCACAGTGTTCTGCTAGCTTTTTTAAAATGGCTACAAATTGTACAACTGTTTCATCTTCCTTTTGGTCTCTTTTGTGGAACCTATATCTTTCAGCAATTACCAGTGGTTTTGGGGAGAAATGAGACCCCAGGATTTCCACAATGTCACTGTAAGATTTAGTCTCAGGCTTAACAGGGTGTAGTAAGCTGCGTAGCAGAGAGTAGGTTTTAGCCCCTACAACAGTTAAGAATATTGGCACCTTCTTCGCTTCTGTAATGTCATTTGCAATACCAAAAAGCTCAAAACACTCAGTATACACATGCCACTGCTCTGTATTCTCATCAAAAGGCTCCAGGGGCCTGGTCAGAGTAGCCATGATTTTTAGTTTCACTTTCACAGTCAGTGCAACAAGCAGCTTTTTTTCTTTGTTTGGTCTTTACCTTGACTTCTACTTCCTTCTGTTACTGGAGCAGCACCAGGATCCCATCCTCGTCGCCAGTGTTGTATCCTTGGGGCAGCTGGTGTAGGAAGCAATCACTTGAGGCCAGAGAGCAGACAGCTAACCAAAACCTCCATTTTATTTACAGAGACAGAGAGCTCACTCAGCCGGTTGAAACCGGCTGAGCTATCCCTTAATAGTCTAACTCAGTTGCCATAGTAACAAAACCCATGACAACCAAATACACAACACATCCTGTTCTAACATCTGAACTGAGAGGCTGCATGATTTTTCCCTTAGGGGCATGGAAGGGGGCAAGGAGCTCAACCATCCTCTAAAACTTAAAACCAAATCAAATGTACATCCAAACATAACAACAAATGAATGTAAATTGCAGGGGAGGAGCGTCCCTCAGAACAGTCATACCTGGCTCTGTTCCTGGAGGAATATGTTGGATACATTTTTTAAAAACTGGCTTTAAATTGATTCCTTTAATTATGTGTAACTTTACGGAGCTTCACGGGTAGTTCATTTGGTGGCTATTTTCACACTAACAGCCGGTTGACAATTTTCAGACAGAACATTTTTATGTCCGAAAAATTAAACTTTGTTTTTAAAAAAATAATGAAATGAGACATTTTGATAAGGTCAAAATGGAACATTTCCATTTTTTGTTCAGAAATGACTTTTCATTCCAATATTTGCTCTTATAAATTAAAACGTTATATCGAATCAAAAAGTCAAAATTGGTCTGAAACATTTTGATTGACCTGAAACAACAAAAATGACAAAATTCATTTCACGGGACATTTTGAATTTTGTTTTGTTTTGTTCCAGTTCAGAACAAAAGCAAATCTGGAACTGTTGGAAATTCCAGTGGAAGAGCAGGGCTGATTTTCGATTAGCCCTAGTGACCAAAGGTCACTCGCTCTAACCCTAAGGGCCTGCTGAAGGACCAGTCTGGTAGCACACTGATGTATATCTTGTTGCTATTCCACAGTGCTTCATTTGTAATGAAAGAGGTGCCCGGGCTCAAGCAATTCAGTGGCAGGAATCAAGCCTTTTTTTTTTTTTTTTTTTTACTTTCATAACTGAACTGCCAGGCCCAGCGGTGCCGGGGCTCTGAACTGCCAGGCCCAGCGGTGCCGGGGCTCTGAACTGCCAAGCTCAGCGGTGCCGGGGCTCTGAACTGCCAAGCTCAGCGATGCCGGGGCTCTGAACTGCCAGGCCCAGCGGTGCCGGGGCTCTGAACTGCCAGGCCCAGCGGTGCCGGGGCTCTGAACTGCCAAGCTCAGCGGTGCCGGGGCTCTGAACTGCCAAGCTCAGCGGTGCCGGGGCTCTGAACTGCCAAGCTCAGTGGTGCCGGGGCTCTGACTTACCTAGCCTAGGGGTGCTCAGCTCTGGCAAGCCCTGGCACAAACTAATCATTGCAGTTCCACATCCCATCTTGTTCAGGGTCTAGTCAGGACCGGCTCTAGGCTCCAGCAAACTAAGCAGGTGCTTGGGGCAGCACAATTCCAGGGGCGGCATTCCGGGGGGGTTATTTTAATGTATTTTATTTTTTTCCAGTTGTGCTTTTGGAGATTATTATTGTTATTTTTTTGCTTGGGGTGGCAAATACCTAGAGCTGGCCCTGGGTCTACTCCATTATTGTTCCCTGCAGTACATTCTTCAGGCCGGGCCTTTGGCTGTCTCAAGCAATGGAATGTCCCCCGTTCCTTTGGGAGATTATTCACCTGTCCAATAGGCCTCACTGCTAGGAATTTTATACCCACCCTAAATGCTCCTTTGCTCACTCTCTGCCCATGCTATCTACTTACACCTCTTTGGATCAAACAGGTTCTCTGTGCCTTCAGTGTTTATATCTGTCCCATGCTTGTAGAGGGTCATTCCAGCCCTATCACCTGATGTGGGCTTGCAGCTCTCTGCTTAAGAACTCCCAGGTGTTCCTCTGATCTGCACGGAGAAGGAAGGCAGCAAGGTATTATGGCCATGCAAAAGGAGTGGAGTAAGCACTGAATTAACATTGCCTTGGGAGTTTTGATTGATTATTCTGGTTTTTCAGGTCTCAGCTCAGCACTGTCCTCAGGTAGCACTCAGCTGTTGTCAGCCTGCATCTTCACTCATTTCCTACACCTGTGCCTGCCTCGCCACCTGTAGGCAGACCATGGATGGTTGCATCAGGAGGGATAGCAAGGAAGCATGAGCTGAGGGGTTTCAAGCAGCTGTTGACCCCGAGGTTTATGTTTCCATCTCAGCCAGCCCACAGAGGTCAATGAAGTCAGTGTCTTTCTCGCTGTCTGGGTGAAGTGGGGAAGTGGTCAAAGGCTTTGTCTGAGACTGTACCGGACCAGACACCTTTGAGCCTGTAGCAAGGAAACAACTCCTGGTCATGGATGGACCTTGCTCCCACACTCCATGCCTTTGTCATCCCTAGCCTGGGCAGCTACAATGGGCTCTATGAGTGGCTGTATCGCAGCACCATTCAGCTAGTGCTGAACGCAGCTGATCATTTGCTGAATGGCCTAAGACTAGCCTACCTGACAAAGGCCTTTCTCCCCACATGGTATCGCCGCAGCTGAGCTGGGCAGGGGCACTTGAGTCAGAGCTCCCATGATACAGAGGAGAGGGAACTGGCAGGGCCTGTCAGTCGAAGCTCAAATTGACTCACCCTTTGGTCTGGAAGATCCTCAATACGTTGACCTTCCAAACATGCTTCTTCACTGCAAGGGTAGGGCATATAAAAGCAGAAATTTAAAATCACATTGGCTGCACTCAGTCCTGGACCAGTGACAATTTCAAGGTGTGATATTCCATAAAATGCCAGTGCTTGAAATAAAAGTGTTATCTCATCAAAGTATTGCGAATCCATGGTTTCCAGTTTGGATGGCTGGCTGGATAGCTAGCTAGATAGATAGATAGATTAGATTAGATAGTAAATATTGGGGTCTAGCTATGGTAAGTTCTGAAGTACATTTACCAAAACCTGCTCTAGCTATATTTAAATGTAACACTGAGGTAATCTGAATCCTCAGCACATAAACAAGACTGTATGCATGGCTTAAAACATCTCCTTTGATACATCCCTCTGAGGCAGAGATCTGTGTGTGGTAACTAAGCACCAGCTTTACCAGACAGGGAGCAATGAAGGAGAATAAGAACATTGCAGGGAAGCTAAATGGTTTATTTGGATTGCTCTGAATTGCAGAGGATACTAGGAAGGTATCGGCCCGGCCCGGCCCTGACAAAGCTACATTAGAAAGTTATGACAAAAGAGGAGGAGCTGGAACAAAGTGATAGATTAGACAGCTCCATTCAAGAGTTCTGAAGGGATTTACAAATGCAGTGGCTGGGCTGCTACCATAGTAATAAGCAATCAGCTCTTCTACTACAGAGAAGGAGGTTATCCAGTGTTGTACCTATCGTTCAAAAGAGCACTTAGGGTTAGCCTGTGAATTACTGTCCAGCGATCCTTACAGCTGCACCAGGAAAATCAGCTGAAAAAAATAATTAATGAGAGAGTTATAAAAACTCTGGATGCTCATAGCATGATGAGGACAAAAGGCAAATCACCCTTCTCCAATCTACGAGAATTATATGAGATTGTTTATAAAAGAATGGAAAAAGTAGATTTTGGGTGTTGTGTATTGGTGCTGTACAGAGTCCCTCATGAAAGTGTATTGTAGCCTGGAAGTAGCCACAGGGTGAAAGGAAAATTTCTGGTGGGGTTCAGAAATTGGTTACACGAATGAAAACAAAGAGGAGGTAAAAATGGTCAATTTCATCATGTAAGAAGGGTAACGGCAGGTGCCTCTAAGTCCGTATTAGGAGCAAAGTTTTAACAAATGTATTAGGCCTTGGCCAGACTAGGAATAAAGTCCTCCTTCCAATCATGTTAACCCAATGGCGCTAGCGTAACATGACTGAAAGTCCCTCTTAACACCACTGTGGACACCATTCATCTCAGTTTGGACAGCTGAACCCATAAAGGTCTGGGACAGAGGGTTAGCAGAGAGGTGGCAAAGTGTGAAGACGACACAAAATTATTTAGTCAAAACTAGAGAAGACTTCTAAGAATTGCAGAAGCACCCAGATAAGTCAGGCAATGGGGCAAAACTGTGGCATATTAAACTCAGTGTAGGGAAGGTAGAAGCATGGAATTATAAATCCATAGGGTTAGACAGGACCGCAAGGGTCATCTAGTCTAACCCCCTGCCAAGATGCAGGATTTCTTGTGTCTAAACTGTCCAAGACAGATGGCCATCCAGCCTCCCTTTAAACCCCCCAGGTAAAGGTGGTGCACAGTCACTGTTTGCTAGTGGGCTCTTTGGGGCAGGGACTTTCATTTATTATATGTCTGTACAGCACCAAGCACAATGAGGCTACTCCAAAGCCTCCAAATGTTACAGCAGCAAAGTTGGCCCATGGAGAGTCGTCCGTGCAGCTTGGCTAAGTGTCATTACAATAAATGAATGTGTCAGGAAAGGAAAGTGTGGCCTTGCACCTTGGGTATCTCAGCAAATGCTCAGGGGGTGCTAAGCCATGCTCTCAGGAAGACAGGGGCCATGGTGATGTCACAATAGCAGATGTCACAGTAGGTGAAGGTGTCATGGTGATGTCACATGAGCAGCTGATGAAGGCACAGGTGATGGGCATATAGAATAGAATAGAGAATCATAGAAGGAGGGGAGGGGGGAGGTCAGGGTCTCAGTCTGTCATCTCAGCAGGAGGAAAGCCAAACCAATCATCCCCACCAGGGCTTTCAGCAAGACCTCAAACCCAAAAAGGAAGAAAAAGGAGATTCTCCCCCACCCACCCCTCCACCCATTCCCCACCTTTTCCCACCACCATAAAAGTTTTTTTTTCCAATATCCAACCTAAACCCACCCCCCACACAACTACTGAGACCATTACCTTCTGTGATCTTCTCTACCCACTGAGACACATCAGATCCATCCTCTCTTCCCCCCCCTTCAGGTAGTTGAAAGAGCTATCATCCCCCGCATTTTTCTTTCTCTTCTGCAAACAATCCCAGTTCCCTCAGCCTCTCCTCATAAGTCATGTGCTCCAGCCTAATCATTTTTTTTGCCCCTCTCTGGACTCTCTCTCCTTTATCCACATCCTTCTCTTAGTGTGGTGGGCCCAAAACTGACACTACTCCAAATGAGGCCTCTCACCAGTGCTGAATAGAGGGGAATGATCATCACCCTTGATCTGCTGGAAATGCCCCTACTTATACAACCCAAAATGCCATTAGCCTTCTTGGCAACAAGGGCACACTGCTGACTCATATTCAGCTTTTCGTCCACCGTAACCCCTAGGTCCATGGTCCCTTCACTCTAGTAGATGATGTAGGGGTAAGTGGCATGGTGATGTCAGAGCAACCATTAGGGTGGAACAACACTCCTGCAGCTGGTCTTGACGAGAATGATGTGGGAGAGGCAGTGTTGCCCCGTCCCCCACTCATCACTACTCAGCTATGAGTACTGAGCTGCATAGAGGTCTTGATTCCCTAGGGAGCCAACCATCCTGTTAACCAGTGTGGCCCTATTCCCCAGTGGAGCACTATGATTAATGTGGGAATTTGGGGTATATTTTCATGATCCATGTGCGCTTCCGTTTACTCACCCCCTTTGTATTGCTATCCACTGGGTACAAATGGATTGACTCCTCCTAGGGAAGAAGGCTGAGTCACATCGCCTGATTAGGGTCACCAAATATCCCATTTTGGCTGGGAGAGTCCCTTTTTTAAGCCCTGTCCCGGCCGACCCAACTTTTTTTGTCAAAATTGGGCATTTGTCCCATTTGCTCTTGCCAGCTGATCATCATTTGGCAAAAGCAAACAGGACAAATGCACGGTTTTGCCAAAAAAAAGTGGGGTAGGGGCGTAGAGGAACATGTGGGCTTGGGAGAGCAGCCAGCCACATGCAGGTGGGCGGCAGGGGGTCTTGGGCCAGCCCTGCATGCAGGGGATAGAGGAGGGCCTCAGGCCAGCCCCGTATGGGCGAGCAGTGTGTGGGGGAAATCATGCCAGCCTCACGCATGGGGGAGAAAGAAGGGGGGCCTTGATCCAGCCCCATGCTGGCAGGAGGCAGGGAGAACTGGAGGGGGTCTCGCGCCGGCCCCTTGCAGTGTCCCATTTTCCTTTTGGGAAAATATGATCGCCCTAAGCCTGGTTGTGATGGTATGAAGATTCCACCAAGATCTGAATGGAATCAGCACACAGGAAAGGAGGATCTAGAAGAGACAGTGGGAGCTCCCATGACCGAACATTAACACTTAATTGTTGCCAAGGCAGGTTGAGCGTGTGAACACAGCATGGTAGGAGCAAGAGACAGAAGGAGGAGCTGTGTGAACAGACTGTGTTTTAAGGTTGCTGCTGAGAACACAGAGGGGCATAGAACAGACCCTATAAATCTGTGACAGGCAGGTGCCCAGTCTGTCCCCATTCCCCACTGGGCAGGTGCCCATGACGACCCCAGGCCCCAGTCATTGTCACGGGGACTGGAACCCAGGTGTTCTCTGTTTGGTGCCCTAACTGCCAGGTTATAGACTCATTCTTACTCAGTCTCTGGCCCAATGATTTGACAACAGTCTTCACCTACCTGAAGGGGGGTTCCAAAGAGGATGGAGCTCAGCTGTTCTCAGTGGTGGCAGATGACGGAACAAGGAGCAATGGTCTCAAGTTGCAGTGGGGGTGTGTGTAGGTTGGATATTAGGAAAATCTATTTCACCAGGAGAGTGGTGAAGCACTGGAATGGGTTACCTAGGGAGGTGGTGGAATCTCCATCCTTAAAGGTTTTTAAGACCTAGCGTGACAAAGCCCTGGCTGGGATGATTTAGCTGGGGTTGGTCCTGCTTTGAGCAGAGGGTTGTACTAGATGACCTCCTGAGGTCTCTTCCAACCCTAATCTTCTATGATTCTATGGAAAGAGGTGGTACCAAAGCCCCCAGACCCTCCAAAATGGAACATGACCATAAGTTGTAAAGGGTGGGACCAGGGGCATGCACTGCGGGTATATTTGGGCCTGCTAAGAAGGAGGAGGTGGGAACAAGGACAAAAGGAAAAGGGCTCTACCAGTGTGCAAAGCTATGGATATGCTCGCTTGATTAACCCCAATAAACATCACATTGCCGGCACTTTGGACTTCTGGTCTTCTGCTTTCTGTCTGCTGAAGGGAAAACCCCTAACAGTGGGGGGAGCAGTCTGATTGCTTCATTCAGTCACCTAGCTCGAGAAATATCCAATTCACTTATATTTGTGACCCCCCCACACCCCCCCACCTGGCCCAGACTGGCTTGAGAATACCTGAGCCCCCCCCGCTCTGGGCGAAGTTGGAGTCTACCTTTGATGGGGAGATGGTCTCAGGAGTTAAAAACCAGCTAGCACGACAGAAGTGTCTATTGTAACAAACCCTCTTGGGGCCCTTTTCAAAATTTAAACTTTTACTGCCCAGAGCAATGCAGAACATTTAGTCCCAGCATCTTGAAGTCAACTTGAAACTCATGTAAATGTCTGAGATAATAGAGTGGTGAGCGTGTTTATGATCCTATACTGCTGCGTCTCGTTTTGTGTTCAGAAACAGCCTCTAATTGTTATGCATAAAGGGACTGTGCCTTACAGGTATTCCAGCCTTAACTCTGCGCTGTGGAAGAGATGAGGAGGAACACAGTTAATGAACTAGTAAAAGTGATCGATTCCTGTCTGGGTGTCAGGCTGCCGATCAGCTGTTTGTCAAGAAACAACAAAATGTCACCAGGATTTGTAAGCAGTTGTAACCATTATATACAGCACTTTGACTAAAAATCACAGAAGATAACTTTCCGAGCCTGCTGCTCCGAGTGTGTGTTAATATAACCACTGGCTCTTCTTGACATTTCTGCAAACAGCTTATAAATATTCCATGGGAGCGGCCGCTCCTGCTGCGGCTGCTGTTGTTGGAGTGTGAATGGAAATACCAGGGGGCAAAAGAAGAGGAGCGCGGTCCTTATTTAACAAGTGGCAGCCAAATAGGAGTCATCAGTCAGGCTATTCCGGGGGCTTTGCTCCAATGAAAGCAATGAACGCCCCCACATCCTAGACCTGGCCTAGCGAGGGAGGCACCTCAAAGCATTTGGAGAGCAGGGCAGAGAATGACATTAGCTTCCTTTTACAAATGGGAGAACTGAGACAGAGGTCAAGTGACATGTCCAAGGTCACACATTCTGGAAGCGCCCGAACTGGGATGGGAATTCAGGAATGCCTGATTGTCTGGCCTGTGTTGCAGCCACTAGACTTTGCTGCCTTTCCTTATAAGGACCCAAATGTTCAGGCAATAATTCAAAGTTTATCCATCCTCTCCAAGACAAGGGATACAATTGTGTTTTTATGGCTAAGGCACTCACTTGACACCCAGGAGATCTGCATTAAGTTCTTGGCTCTGCCATACATTTCTTCTATCACCTTGGACAGGTCACCCCAGGCCAGATTTTCACACCCTCACAGGAGGACCCACAACCAGGTTGTCAACACAGCTCAGCACCCAGTGTGCTGTCTTCAAAAGGCCGGCCCTGATTGTGGGTGCTAAGCCCTTCTCAACATTCTCCCTTCAGTCGCTTTCTCACAGGTCCCCTGTTCAAAGGGGAGATGATGCTGTCCTATCCGCCAAGGGCTGTTGGGAGGCTGAGTTCACCCACACTTGGGAACTGCTAGAGTGATGGGTCAGAGGAATAGACTGGTGGGATAGCCTGAGTCTGCAAGATAGCGCCAACATTGTCCTACCCACAGGCATCCTGGGACTGCTGAAGCACTTTACCACGACAACGGAATGATCTAGGTCAGGGGTGCCCAATACACAGCCCACCACAGCATTTCATAAGGCCCGCAGCCCGCTCCCACACAATATGCTAACGGCTGGTTCATTAGTGTTTTGTCATCATGTTTACACCATTTTAGTTTACACAGGTGTGTAAATGGACCATAGTGGACATAGAAACACCCTCTCGAAATATACATGAAACAAGTGGAACTTAACCCATAAATCAGTACAGGTGCCTGTCAATCTATTGACACATGCAGACGCTGTATGGCCCACACGAGGCTTTGCTTGGGGTTATGTGGCCCTCCTGTGCCATAAGATTGGGCACCACTCAGCTAGTTGAAAGGGGGAGGCTAATGTGATGACCAAGAAAATAACACCTGGAGCTCTCCATGCTAAGGCTGGGCTAATCCGCTTTCTTGCTCCTGAGCAGAAGCTGATCACTAAAGAGGTCAGGCTAGAAAATCTCCCCCATGCAGTTGGCCAGGTGCATTCTGGGCTGGGGAAGGTGCTGTCCTTGGAAGCAGCCAGGCTGGGGCAGATCTGGCGGTGGGACACCAGGCCTGGCGGACCTGTGGTCCAGTCCAAGATGGCTGCCCCTCTGCTTCCAGCACAACAGAGGCAAACAGTTTTAAAACATACGCCTCCAAAGGATGTGAAATCTTCATAAAGCTCCAGTGTTTGGGTGACTTTCCGGCCTGGCAAAGGTTCGGGTTGGCTCTGATCAGGAATAGGCTCACGGTGTTACCAGAGGCACCCGTGAAAGCTACTCCAGCTAGTGACAATCCCTGAGTAAACACTCCCCCCAAAAAACTCCTGTAGTGCTGCATTGCCCGCAAAAACTGCTCCACCCCAGCCCTCCCGCAGCATAGCTCCTCCTCCTCAGCTCCTCGGGGAGCTGCTCAGCAGGCGATGCTCCCCATAGCAGACCAAGGCAATGAGCGTATTATCCTGCCGACTCTGGCTGTACAGCAGCTGCTCAGATGTGATGGGGGCCCCTCTGCCTGTAGTACACTGGGTGCTCCATGGGGCCCTGGGGCTCAGTGCAGGATGGGTCCCTGGGGCTCTTCACTGGGAGGTGTAGAGGGTGAGTGACAGAGACTGAGCTTTGTTTCCTGCCCACAGTTACAGGAGTGGGGTCAGGCTCCAAAGGGCTAGTGCCCCGTCCTACGGCAGGGCCGGCACCGCCCACTCCATGGGCTGTGGTGCCAATGCTCATGAGTTCCTCACCAGTCCCCTGATTTCTGCAGGGCCTGGAGCCACCTGGCCACAAGCTTGAAAACCTTCAGCCCACTCACAGCTTTCAGCTCTGCCCGGGGGAAATCCCACTCGAATTGGCTGCCTTCCCACTGCACCGCCTCCTGGAGAAGAGCAGCCAACCAGACTTTCTCCAAGAAGCAGGCAGAGCCCTCCTCCCTCTGCTCCGGAGCCGACACTGTTCTCACAGGATGGGTGTGCAGCTAGAGGAGCACAATGAACCCCGCGGCACTCTCTCACCTCCTCCCTTGTAAGGGACAGGGCTTCTGCCTCCCTGCCCCCTGTCCCTGCCATTCCTCCTCACTCCCACCCCTTCCCTGGTCCAACTATCCACTGTCATTCTTGATGACAATGAATAATCCCATGGCAGGGAAAGTATGTGGGAATGACCCTACGCCTGGTGGGCTAGGCACTCCCCTCAGTGCTGGAAGAGCCAAGTTCAAGTCCCTGCTCTGAAGACTAGCAGATTATTAGCTAAATTGCAAAAGATGGGGATCAATATGAAAACTGAAGGGTGGATAAGGAGCTGGTTAAAGGGGAGACTACAACGGGTCGTACTGAAAGGTGAATTGTCAGGCTGGAGGGAGGTTACTAGTGTTGTTCCTCAGGGATTGGTTTTGGGACCAATCTTATTTAATCTTTTTATTACTGACCTTGGCACAAAAAGCAGGAATGTGCTAATAAAGTTTGCGGATGACACAAAGCTGGGAGGTATTGCTAACACAGAGAAGGACCGGGATATCCTACAGGAAGATCTGGATGACCTTATAAACTGGAGTAATAGTAATAGGATGAAATTTAATAGTGAAAAGTGCAAGGTCATGCATTTAGGGATTGTGACGAAGTGGGAATGTTCTTGGTGTGTTACGTGAATGCTGAGTGGGGAGTATTGACTTGAGAAGGTTGCAGGGGAGTTGTTCTGGGACTGCCTTGGGGAAGGGAGCACACCTGAGCATGTTACCTGAGAACCAGGAGGGGGGTTGGAGGCCAGGTGACATCTCTGCCCGGGAAACTGGACAAAGGCTGGGGGAGGAGCTGCGGGGAGGCTGACTGAGAGGCTGGAGGCAGTTTCAGTTTTGGAGCTGGCTGGGAAATGGAGAGGGGCACCTCGACTGGGCTCGGGCCTCCCAACAGGGCTGTGGCCTCCCTGGGGCCCCAGATGGACCTAACTAAAGGGGGTCCTGTTGTCTGTACCGGCAAGACCTGTTTTCAGGGGCAGCTCCAGGCACCAGCACGCCAAGTGCCTGCTTGGGGCGGCAAGCCACGGCGGGCGCTCTGCCAGTCGCGGCGAGGGCGGCAGACAGGATGCCTTCAGCGGCATGCTTGCGGAGGGTCCGCTGGTCCTGCAGCTTCGGTGGACCTCCCGCAGGTGTGCCGCCGAATCCGCGGGACCGGGGACCTCCCGCAGGCAAGCTGCCAAAGGCAGCCTGCCTGCCGTGCTTGGGGCGGCAAAATACCTAGAGCCGCCCCTGCCTGTTTTGGACTGTGTTCCTGTCATCTAAATAAACCTCTGTTTTACTGGCTGGCTAAGATTCACGTCTGACTGCGAAGTGGGGGTGCAGGACCCTCTGGCTTCCCCAGGACCTCACCTAGGCGGACTCGCTGTGGGAAGCACACGGAGGGGCATATGCTCAATGCTCCAAGGAGAGACCCAGGTGGTGAAGCCGTGTGAGCTTCTTGCCTTGAAGACAGTCTGCTCCAAGTCAGAGGAGGCTCCCCAAAGTCCTGACTGGCTTTGTGGGGAGCAGTTCCAGATCATTGCCTGGGGACTCCGTGACAGGGATTAATAACAAGAACTATTGTTATAAGCTAGGAAGACATCAATTGGAAGTAACAGAGGAGAAGGACCTCGGAGTATTGGTTGATCACAGGATGACTATGATCCGCCAATGTGATATGGCTGTGAAAAAAAGCTAATGCGGTCTTGGGATGCATCAGATGAGGTATTTCCAGTAGAGAGAAGGAGGTGTTAGTACCGTTATACAAGGCACTGGTGAGACCTCATCTGGAATACTGTGTGCAGTTCTGGTCTCCCATGTTTAAGAAGGATGAATTCAAACTGGAACAGGTTCAGAGACGGGCTACTAGAATGATCTGAGGAATGGAAAACCTGTCTTATGAAAGGATACTGAAAGAGCTTGGCTTGTTTAGCCTAACCAAAAGAAGGTTGAGGGGGGATATGATGGCTCTTTATAAATATATCAGAGGCATGAATACTAGGGAGGGAGAGGAATTATTTAAGCTCAGTACCAATGTGGACACAAGAACAAATGTATATAAACTGACTATCAGGAAGTTTAGACTTGAAATTATTAGACGAAGGTTTCTAACCATTAGAGGAGTGAAGTTCTGGAACAGCCTTCCAAGGGGAGTAGTGGGGGCAAAAGACATATCTGGCTTTAAGAATAAGCTTGATAAGTTTATGGAGGGGATGGTATAATGGCAATTAATTAGTCTTTGATTACTAGTGGTAAATATGCCCAGTGGTCTGTGATGGGATGTTGGATGGGGTGGGCTCTGAGTTACTTCAGAGAATTCTTTCCTGGGTGCTGGCTGGTGAGTCTTGCCCACATTTTCAGGGTTTAACTGATCACCATATTGGGGTCAGGAAGGAATTTTCCTCCAGGGCAGATTGGCAAAAGCCCTGGGGGGTTTTTGCCTTCCTCTGCTGCCTTGGGCACAGGTCACTTGCTGGAGGATTCTCTGCACCTTGAAGTCTTTAAACCATGATTTGAGGACTTCAATGGCTCAGACACAGTTTGATACAGGAGTGGGTGGGTGAGATTCCGTGGCCTGCTTGTGCAGGAGGTCAGACTAGATGATCATAATGGTCCCTTCTGACCTTAAAGTCTATGAGTCTATGATTTACACAAAGGGGAACAGCTTCAAGAGGAGAGATTGCGAGAGAGCCCCACCCTCAGAATAGCCCATAGCCCTGTGCATCAGGCATTTTCCGACTCAGCTTCAATGCCCTCCGAGGGGTGCGGGCACTGTGCCTGGTCTCTCACCTCCCTGGAGAGTACCCTAAGCACAGGCAGGAACGTGCTGCGGGAGTTCCTCACCCCCCGCGCTTTGGGAGGCTAGTCCTTTGCTGAAAGCGCCTGAATCGAAAAGAAAATGTCGAGCCTGGGCGAATCAAAATGTTTCATTTCGCCGCAACTTGATATTTTGTCAACTTATTTGGTTCGACTCTAGACAATTACTTGTGTGTTTTGAAATTGGCAGCACCCTGCAAAGGCCATTGTTCAGCCAGAACGCCTCACAGTATTTTGGGGCCTGATTTGGAGCTCTTGGGCTTGGCCGTGCTACTGTTGTGCGGGGGTTTGACAGGGCTGTGGGTGTCACCTGGCTCTGGGGAGGGGTCGTGGGAGAGAGCTGCCAGTACTGGCCTTTCCCATTCGGAGCTGGGGGCCGTACAGGCTGAGAGAGGAGGTTGCAGCAGCTGCAGGATTCCCACTCAGTGCAACAAAGCAGCTGGGCTCTGCCTCCTTTGCAACCTCTCACAAGCAGCTGGAGCTGCCTCCCCATGGGCCTTTAGCTGAGTTCCCCTTGGAGCAGCAGCTGCAGCAAAGGCAGGCGCGTGCCGATGCAGCAGCAGCCTGAGTGAGCAGCGGCTGCCGGCTTTGTCCCAGCCCAGCGACTGGACTTTAGAGCGGGCCTCTGGCACCAGCGTCTGCAAGGTGAGTAAGTCCTGCACGGCACAGCAGGCACAGCAGTGTGCTGGGGACGGTGGCCCTGCTCAGGGAGGGCCGTCTTTGGCTTGCACCTCACAGGTAGCATGTGGGTTTCCACAAGACGTCCATGTGTTTTGGGGGGTAACCTAATGGCCTGTCCCCTTCAGCTCAGCACACGGTGGGCAGGGGGGTTATCCATTTGGATCCATCCACATTTTCAAGCTGGTTCTATTAACGGGGGACTCCCTGACAACCCCCAGCTCACCTGGGCCTCTGACATTAGCCAAACCAGCTTGCCCATCCATACAATAAGGGGCGCCTGTTAGCCAAGAGGATGGACATTTGTGCTGGAATTCAAGGAAGAAGTTGGGTCCATGAACGGGATCAAGAAAGAACGGAAGAACTAGGTCCTCTCGGGATGCTGCAGCCATGTGCACAGGAAGAGCCTTGTCCTGCCACTGAGACCTGAAAGGGGAATCCTGCGTGTTAGTGTTTGTGACTGAGCTGCGTTGAGAACCTGATTGCTGGGGGACTACGGAGCTCTAAGCCAAGGAGCAGGAATGGAGGAACAGGGCTGGCCGGCCCAGTGGTGCAGGCTCCCTTTGTGACCATGAGCTGTACAATGAATGGGGAGTCAGAGACACTGCAGAACGCCATCTACAAAAGCCAGCGGGCCAGGTGGGGACTAGCCCCGGGGAGATCCCAGGACAGGGGCGTGTGCTGAGTCCTGTCCCTCTGACAGACAGAGGCCCTGACCTCTGCCAGCGATTCACAGCCACGAAGCCTCTTTGGGGTTGGGTGCCTAAGGCGTTGTCTGCAAGAAGCTGGGGGAGGGTGAGGAGGAGGCTCTCTCTGTAACGTTTAGCTCGGTGGTCAGGGCACTCCCCTAGGCTGGGGGAGACCGTGGGTTCAAGTCCCCACTCCTCCAGAGAAGGGCTTGAAAGAGGGACCCGCCATCTCTTAGGTAAGTGCTCTAAATACTGGCCCAAATGACTCCTTCATCTGGTCCCTGGTGCGGGAGGAGAGAGCAAATCTATACCCTGGTGGTTGGCGCACTCCCCACGGGTCCAGTCCCCTGCTCTGGTGGGTCGGCTTCATCTGGAGAGAGCGAGGGGAGCCCACAAGAATACCTCAGAGCCTGGGAGTGAGAGCCCTCAGCTGAGAGGTGGCAGAGCCCCTCTCAAATTCCTCCCCTCTTAAGGCAGAGTGGGCACGTGACAGGGGGCGGGGTCTCCCATAGGGCAGGTGAGTGCCCTAACCACTAGGCTAAAAGTTACATGGGAGAGAGGTCCTCTTCCACCCCCTCCCGCCCCAGCGGGTGAACCCGTGTTTGCGGGTCGCTCTGGGGTCTAGGCAGGAATTAAGCATCCGGGGAAGCCGCAGTGTGCAGGTCCAGAGGCAGAAACGCCAGTACCAAGGAGACTTGCACTGCAAAACCTGGGCATTGAGCTAGTTTAGGTGTTCAGAGGATCTCAGCAGAGCCTAAACCTGGGACATAGGCATCTAAAGCAGGGAGCGGCGAGGCTCGACGCTAAAGACTATGACAGGTTCAGACTCAGCAGTGATGGGAACAGACAGAACCTTCCCCGGGCGCCCCGGTGCCCCTCATGTCAGGGATGGGAGGATCCACCATTCAACTGGCCCAGGAGTTGCCCGATCTCTGGGGCCTTGCAATGTCTGAGCCCTCCCTGGTGAGACTTGCCCCTGAGTTTGGCTCTGCTTCGCGAACGGGCTTCTTGTGGGTGAAACTCAATGGATGGTACATTAAACTGCCACTTTGCGGAGAAGCCCAGGGAGGACCATGCACTGAATTCCATGGTCCTGCCTCCGAACAGGGCTGGAAGCAGAGCCCCACCTGCCCCGTGGCTCCAGAACATGTCCCCAGCCCTCCAGGGGTCCACTGAACAATATCACTGCCTCTGTGCAGATCTGAGAGCACAGGCACAGCAGGTGTGAACGTGGCACCGGAGCAAACATGGAACTGCAGCGTTTGGAGAGAGCGCAGCCTGCTCCTGCGCTCCTTGCTCTGGGAATTTATTAGCACTGGAGCCTGGCCGGTCTCTCCGCCCCTTTGACGGCTCAGCTGAGCTCTGCCTCCTGGCTTCCCCCATTGCAGCCTGCCTGCTTTGTGGGCTTGATTTTACTCTTGTTACCATTCTGAGATGCTGCCAGGAGAGAGGCCAACCCACCAATCGCGCTCATGCTGCACGGAGAGAAAGGGAGACAGGAAACAATCTAAGGCCCTGAGCCCCCAATGCCTGGCCCCGATGACTGGGTGTCATTTAAACAGCGCAATGTGGGCATGAGCCAGTTCCACTCTGATCTGACACTGGGGCAAATGCCAACAGTGCCAGGCAATGGGGAAGGGGCCAGCTCATGTGTGTGTGTGTGTGTGTGTGTGAGTGAGTGAGTGACAGCTCCCAGACATGGGGCCCAGCTCCACCGCCTGGCTCAGCTCTTGTCTTGCCCTCCTTCCACCTCCTCCTGCCAGACATTTCCATCTCTACTCTCCATCCAGCCCCTGGGACATCCCCCATCCCTGGTGCCGTTCAGGCAGCAAAACCTGCCTTCCGACTTGGAACTGGAGCGCTAGGAGCTGCTCGTGCTTTGCTTTGGCCACGTGATGCGAAACAGCCAATGGGCGTGCTAGAGACTAAAGCTGAGCCGAGCTGGGGACGTCGCCGGGGCTTGTCTACACAGGGAAGTTGCACTGGTTTAACATAATGTGTAGCCTAACCCAATTCAGACCAACCACTGCAAACCCTGGTGTTGAGGTTCTGGTTTCGGTTTAAGAGTGGGTTTAATTTGGGGTTCTTAAAAGGGCTCCTAAGCAAGTTTGGGTTTCCTGAAGGAAATGAGAGCATGGGTGGTGGGTATAACAGGCCCGGGGAGGCTAAGTCTCCCCTGGTGCAGCTGTTGCTGACTTGCCGCCTCTTTGCCTCCATGCTCTGCTCCTTCCCTGAAGCTCCTAGCTGGTGAGTCCCTCCTCTCCTCCACCCGTCTGGAGGTCCCCGTTGCTCCTCCCCTCCGCCCCTATCCCCTGCGAGGCCACTCGCCGTGTCCCTCCTCACCCCCCTCTCCTCAGAAACCACCGGGGGCTCAGCTCTGGACAGTGGCCCAGACTGGGGGTCCGGGTGGTGCTGGGGCCATCCCAGATCGGGGGTTGGGGTGGGTCAGTTCTGCCAGGGCTCCTCTGGCACGGTGCGGGTGGAGGGGTTGGGGTTCCAACCGGCAAGGGGGGATGGAAGGGGCAGGGTAAGGGCGGGGCCTCGAGTGGAAGGGGCGGGGCTGGTGGTGTAGCCTACTAAAAAAGGGAGTTTCACCTGCCGCCCATGAATGTGAGTGTCCGCAAGGTTAATAAACCTGGTTTAAATGCGCCCCTCTGGTGACCCACCACAGCTCCCACAGTCCCACCCTGGAGCCTGCACCCCAGTTAGAGCCCTCGCCCCCGGCCCAGGGAACATGAGTGAGGGTGGGGGAGAGCAAGCCACCGAGGGAGGAGGAATGTAGTGAGCGGGGGCGGGGCCTCCGGGAAGGGGCGGGGCTAGGGTGTTCAGTTTTGTGCTGTTAGAAAGTTGGCAACCCTAGGAGTCCAGCTTCAGCAAACTGACCCGTCACGGCTCTGGGGACAGGCCATACCCAACGTTACGCCGCTCTTCTGGCCCGGGGTTTATTCCAAGCCCTGTGCTGCGCCCCTCATCCTGGCTTTCAGGGCCATAAAGCCGCTGGGCCTCTCTGACTGAAGGGCCTGATCCTCAGATGCACTGAGGACCCCGTGACCTCGCCAGGTGCTCGGGGCACGCCACACCCTACAGGATCAGGACCCGAAAGGCTGGCTCTAGAAACCGTGTGTCCAAACCAGTAGCACACGTGGGGGTCACTGTGGGGCAGGCCGGACTGGGGAGTCTAGGTGCTGCATGTTGTGAGCTCCGCCCCCCTCTCCCCACTGGCCAGCCCCATGCGACACTAGCACCCCGTGAACAGCTGGATCAGCCCAGTGCCAGGATTTGTCCAACAGCAGGCAGCTGAAGCAGGAATCCCCGCTGCCCCTCCCACACTCACACCCTGTTTGGAACATCCCAGCATTGGGCCAATTCCATGATCTCCTTGCAGGCCGTAAAATCATGAGCTGCGCAGCCCCACAACTGCACTCACAACCTCCATGCTGCCGCTCCAAGGCGGGAGGTGGGGAGCCCTGGGGGCCCTGTGCCATGCTGGGCCTAGGGCCACCGATTGAGGACAGATGCTGCACTGGCTGGGAATGCCACATGCAGGATCCCAGCTCCTCCTAGGAGGCGCCTAGGGGCTCAGGGGGAGGCTGGTTATATTTTGATATTGAAATACACTGTTGTGTCACCCTGCCACCCTTCCCAAATCTGTCACAAGAACCCACCTGTGGGGCAGCCCCATCCCAGGCCAGGAGCCCCTGACAAGAGTGGCTGTGGGGTGAGGAAGTGAAGGGGCTTAGCACAAAGCAGGGTGCTGGTCCTGACTCTGCCACTGATTCCCTCGGTGAACTTGAGCAACTCACCTAGCCTCTGTGATGCTGTAAACGGGGGTTAGTTTTTGTGGAGGGCTCTGAGAGCCTCGGATGAGCGGCATTAAGGACGGGCCAGCTGCTGTTACACGTCAGCATCACCAATACACAGCTAAAGCGCCTCCTGCCCTGTCCTCAGCCACCCCGGGCCTTCCTGGCTAGCTCCCCTCCACCCCCACCCTTGCTCTAGTCCCATCCCTGTCCCACTTGTCGCATCCCAACCCCACCATCCATCCCTTGGCCCTCCCAGGCGAGGTGAAACCCAGGTGCAGAAAGGAGACGACTGCAGCGAGTGACAGAAACTGAGCAGAGTCACTCCAAGCCCCAGCAAGCAAAGCAGGGCCCTGAACCCAAACCCGTGAGCTGGGGTGGGAGGGTTATAGCAGCATTTGGTGTCTACGCATTGGATAATGGGGGTCATGATCCTTAACTTCAACTTGCTCAACCAGATTTGAAACAACTTTGGAACAGGCCCATCGCCATGGTATCTGGGTGCCTCTTCCCCCCCCCACACACACATTTTGCCCCTCTTTTCAGCATCCTCACACTATAGATCGTTCTCTCAAAGCTTCTCCGAGCCCGCACCACTGCAGACCATAGCCAGAGCTTAAATTCTCTCCAAATACTTCCTGGAGCCCCACAGGAGGTTCCAGGGTTGGGGCTTCTGCCTCGTGGGGTGTGCCAGGGCTCGGGGCTGGATTGGAGGAACCATGACGTTCAGGGGGGTTCAGACGTGGGATTCAGGTTTGGCCCAGTTCAGAGACACAAGCCACTCATGAGGCTTGGATGTGGATCTGGGAGTGGCCTTCATAGGTTGGAGTGTGTTTTGAACTTGGATGTTGTTGGTGCATCAGTGCAGACATTTTTGCTCTACTATGGCAAATATTTAGCTGTGAAACTCCCCTGCTCAGTGCTTAACAAAGGAGTCATAGATTTTAAGGGCAGAAGGGACCACCATGTCATCCAGCCCGATCTCCTGTATATCACAGACCACCAATGCCAGCCAGACAGTCCCGCGCCAAACCCAACAGCCAGAGTTAGACTAAAGTTTTGCATGCCAGTACCCATCTTGTTATATTCTTTGGTTCTTTCCTCCATGTGTCTCCTAGCTATCTTCACTTTCATTTCATAATTTTCTGTCCTCTCCATTTCCATTTCATCCTCCTCCATAGCTTTTCATCTGTGAATTTTTTCTGGCCCTCTGATGTTGAAGATTTGTCTAAAGGAGTTACTAACTAAACTTTAAGTTTTTAAAAGCAAGAATTTAATAAGTCTCCAAGTTTCAGCACCATATGCTAAGCGATTTTACAATGGTGTTAAATATTCAAAGTTTACTTTGGAGGGCAAGGTTTCGGTTACTCTGGGTCGGCTTTAGGGTTGCAAAGGCATGCCTGGCTTTCGCTAGTCTGGCTTTCATGTCTTTGTCTGTTCCACCTGCTTTGTTTACGGTGCTGCCAAGATATGTCTTCTCTGTCAATCCCAGAGAAATGTTATGGGGAGTTCTCGTGTGTTGATTCTTTTGCTTTTAATTTTTTTAGCTGGCATTGGCCTGTAATACAGGGCCGACGCTTCCATTAGGCGACCTTAGGCGGTCGCCTAGGGTGCCAGGATTCGGGGGGTGGCATTTTGTGCGCTCCCCATGGGGCGCATGGGAGCTTCCGGTTCCGCTCCAGTCGCGCCGCTGAAGAAGGACTTTCAGCTGACGTGCAGCGGAAAACAGCGGCAGGCAATTGAGCAGCTCAATGATTGCCGCTGTCGCCTGCGGCATTTCGGCGGAGGGTCCTTCTTTGGCAGCGCGATGGGAGCGAACCGGAAGCTCCCACGCGCCCCGTGGGAAGCGCACAAAATGCTGCCCCCCGAATTCTGCCTAGGGCGACAGAAACCCTGGCACCGCTCCTGCTGTAATCCCCAGGGCAAGAGGCAATGGGACAGACCAAAGCCGATGGAAAACACGTAACAGAAGCAGAACTGAAAGCTACCAAAATGACATGGGAAGAAGCTAAGACTGCAGCAAGAAACTGCCAAAAATGGAAGGCGGGGTGAAGGCCCTATGACCCGCATGGAATAGAGAGGCAAAGGTCATTACGTACCACCTGCCTGTTACAAATCAGGCTTAGGGGCACTGATACAAATGACTTCACACGCTCCCTGAGGAAGTTACAGATCACAGAGGAAACCTAGCCACTTTATAGGGAAAAGCAATCCATTTTCTAATGATGCCCCCCATGGCTCTGGGATAACCTGGGATACAAAGACACAGGTCTGGTTTTAATACAAAAGAAACATACGGATTTCTATCCAAGGTACTTTATGAGCCCATCACCATGGTATCTGAGCACCACACCAACAACAATGTACCCCTCTACCCCGATATAACGCTGTCCTCAGGAGCCAAAAAAATCTTACCGCGTTAGAGGTGAAACCGCGTTATATCGAACTTGCTTTGATCTGCTGGAGTGCGCAGCCCCCCTGGAGCGCTGCTTTACTGCGTTATATCTTTATTCGTGTTATATCGGGCCGCGTTATCTCGGTGTAGAGGTGTATTTATCTTCATAACACAAGGGTGCATTATCCCCATTATACAGATGGGAAAGTGAGCTGCAGGGCTAATGAAGTGAATTCCACCAGACCCCCGGGGCAGGCCACCCAGATCTCCTTGATACCTAGCCATTGCTTGACCACGAGGCCATGTCTATTGCCTAGCAGCAGCCGGTCTGGGGCTATGTTTCCTGGTTGAGAAGCCCAAATGCGAACACAGCATTGCTCTGGAAACACTTCCTGACTATTAGCAGGCAGATTCCTTAATCCCAGGGCTGGGTTCAGTAATTGCTACAGGCCTAAAGAAAAATGCCCCTTGTGACTCCTGTGAGCGCTCAGGATTGCTTCGTCACCAGTCCTACACCAAAGAGTTTGGGACATTTGGCTTGGAGGGGGTTGGGTTAATATTTCCAGCTATTCTGAGCATCTTGAAATATGCATGAGATGTTGGCGGAAGCTGTGGGACAGGTGGGAAGGGAAGCTGGAGCATTAGCACAGTCTGTTCCATGCAAGGAAATCCTTTGGTGGTGTCAATTAAAGGTTGCATAATGGTGCAATGTACGTTTCATTTATTGCCTTCACATCAAATATTGGGCCCTACCTCCCAGGCCTGAGAGTTAAATGAGAAGATCTGACCCCCTTTTTATTTTCCAAGCTTTTCAGTTAACCAGCATGCTTCACCTCTTGCGGCTGCCGACGGCTTAGGAAAAAGAAATCTTTATTTTATATTTTTTTTTATACTTGTACACAAGTAAAATAAAATGCATATCTATATATACTGCAATCGTAGTGAAGGAAAAGGCAGCATTCTTTAACAAATGCTGCCCATAAACATGGCATGACGGAAATGAACACGGTAAAACTGCAATATTCATAAACATAGGAGTAAAGTAGCATCGAATGCATCACCTCCGCAAATGGGAACTTGCAACGCCGTTCAGTATGAGTTCAAGTTACAAACAAATTTTAAACATTCTTTCAGGAGCATTTTCTTACATACTCTTCTGTTGTGTGTGTGTGTGTAAATTCTATTTCTTTACCATCTGCTGTAGCAACAGCTGCTATGTGAGTAAGTGCAGTTCCAAAGACCAAAAGGTATAACTCACAGGTTTCAGGACAAATAAATTATGTACATCTTGGTTTTGTCTTTTTTTTTTTTTTATAAAGGCATCCAGTTAACTTTTGTGTAACAAAGCTTTCTCGGGGTGTATAGCAGTTTGCTTCACTCTTGCAACATTTACGGAGGTCAGCAAAATACTGGTGTTAACGTGTCATTGGCCAAGGGAAAGAGTTGCTTTTAGCATAACAACAGTAAGCTCCAGGCCAAGAGGGGAAGCAAAAGACTTAAGCTTGGCTGTAATGTGGTGCTGTTTCCTTGCTGGGTGAGGCGGCACTGGGCCTTCGACTTGTTTTTTTTCGAGCACCCCTGCCTCTTTTTGGTTGGGACTGTGGAGGGTTGAATGGGAGCTAGGAATTCTGGTTTCAACTTGGTCAAGGGAGGGTCTATAACGCTGGGGAAGGTCCCAAAAGGGGAGTCGTTTATCTGCTTGTTGCTCCCATTTTTGGAAGGGTCCGTTTCGATGTACTTGGTTTTGGACATGTTCTCCTTGTCTTTGAAAGGGTTGTTGGGGGACGGCCGGCTGCTGTGTGAAGACGGACCTGCCTTGCCCTTGGCTTCATAAATAAAGGATTTATCCGTTTCCGGTTGGCAGCACTTCTGGGCGCCGTCCCGGGAATTTAGAGGGGAGTCGGTGGTTGGCAGTTTGCCAGATCTGGTCTTAGTACTAAAAACACTTGTTCTTATCTGATGGAAAGAGTCAATACATCCTTCCAAGTCGCTGCTCTGCAGTCTTTTGAGGTCTCTCCCTGCCAAGTTACTGGGCAGATGGCACTCCAGCTCCGACGACGATCCTTTAAACTGTTTAAACCAATTCCAGAGGGACTGAGCCTGACAGTCACAGATCCACTGGTTGCCATTTAAACGAAGGTATTGGAGGGAGACCAAGGGAGCCATCGTTTCTCCAGTGAGCACCGTCAAGTTGTTATTGAACAGATACAAGGTCATCACTTTCCCCAGGTCATGAAAAGACCTGCGGTGAACCAGGCTGACTCTGTTCTGGTGCAACAGGAGCCGATCCAGGTTGATCAGCCCACGAAAGACATTCTCTGACAAGCTCTTAATTTTATTACCATGCAAAAACAGGTAGGTGAGATTTGCAAGATCTAGGAAAGTGTCATCCAGCAGGTTCTGCAGGTTATTATCCTGAAGGTAGAGATGCTGCAAGGAGAACAACCCTCGGAAAAGCCCTGTGGAGAGCTCCAGGAGCCCGCAGCGATCCAGGTGTAAGGCGTGAAGGTGAATGAGACCCCGGAAAGTGGTGGGATTGATGGACTTCAAGTTCACATTGTCACTGAGGTCTAACTCCTCCAGTTTGTCAAGCCCATAAAATGCCCCGGACTCGATGAGGCTGATGTTGTTGGAATGGATCCAAAGGATAGTCATGTTGCGGCAGGACGTGAAGCTGGTGGACCTCACCAGGGTTATCTTGTTGTTGTGCAGGAAGATGCGCTGGGTCTGTATGGGGATCTCAGTGGGGATTACTACCAGTCCCTGCTGCTGGCAGCTTATTGTGATCTTGGGTTCACTGTAGCATACACACGCCCCGGGGCAAGATTCCACTTCCGACTGGATGTTCAAGCAAAGCACCAAAATCAGCAGTTTGCTTCCTAAAGGACAACAAAAATAGAAAGGAAATTAGAGTCAGTTACAGGAGAGCATTTTTCTCTGCAACTCATGTATTAGGCTGAAATTCACCTTTGCAAGTGCATTGCATTAACCACACGGTATCCACAAACAGCATGTGCCAGGGGAGCCAAACAATTACAATAAAGAATTCAAACTCTTCTGCCACTCAATACAATAGTTAAAATCAATGTATGCTTGGAGAGAGACTCTGAATGCTGCATCAGTCTGTCACACTTGGGAGGCCTCAGAGCTAGGCCACAAGTGGAAATTAGTGTTCTTATCATTTATCGCATTGTGTGTGGTGACGATCAGGAGGTGGAGGGAGGCTCTGGATAAATATCCTAACACACAGACAGTCCCTACCCCAAAGTAGTAAATAGCCTTAACCCCCGGAGGCATTTCTTTCCATTGCAGAATCACCGCTCCGTGTAGCACTATTTAACACTAGGACCAGGTCTACGCTACAGCCCTATATCGGTATAAATACGTTGCTCAAGGGTGTGACAAATCCACTCCCCTGAGTGACGTAGTTATATTAACCTAACTCCCGGGAAGGCAGTGCTATATTGGTGGGATAGCACTATCTTGGCTGCACCACTGTACGTGAAGACAAGCCCTCTGCTCAGGAATCAGGGGTAGTCGTGTTAGTCTTTATCCACAAAAACAACAAGGAGTCTGGTGGCACCTTAAAGACTAACAGATTTATTTGGGCATAAGCTTTCGTGAGTAAAAAACCTCACTTCTTCAGATGCATTAAGTGAAAGTTACAGCTGCAGGCATGAATATACTGACACATGGAGAGAAGGGAGTTACCTCACAAGAGGAGAACCAGTGTTGACAGGGCCAATTCGATCAGGGTGGATGTGGTCCATTCCCAATAATAGATGAGGAGGTGTCAATTCCAGGAGAGGCAAAGCTGCTTCTGTAATGAGCCAGCAACTCCCAGTCCCTATTCAAGCCCAAATTATGTCTCCTGATATAATGCCTGCATCTGAAACTTTCACTCCATGCATATGAAGAAGTGGGATTTTTACCCACGAAAGCTTATGCCCAAATAAATCTGTTTCTCTACTCAGGAGTGGCCCAGGGCGGGGATGGCAGAGGGTGCAGTAGGCCAGGCATGGGTTGCATTGTGCCAGGCGGTGCTGGTGCTACCCTCTTAGTCTGGCACACCACAACCCATGCTGCACCCTCTGCCATCCCAGCCACCCACAAGCAGGTACGTGAATGTACAGAAATGTGAACTAGCATCTCTTCCTGCGCCTTTCCATCAGCTCTTTCTCTGCACTAACCCATTTGTCCGACAGGAAATGATTGCATCCAACTGTCAGAAGAACTGACAAGCCAAGCATGTTTATAGAGAGACACTAGGGCATTGGGCTTCATTTCTGCCTCTTCTAATGCTGATCACTTTGCCAGCCAAGTGCTATGTGATCTCATACCTTGGCCTTCCCTTTTCTCCTAGGAAATCCGTGCAGTCCCTCCGAAAGAGCAACTGGGCATGGCTTATGCTTGCCAGAGAGTGACACTGTGCTGGGGGGAGGTTGTGCCCAGCTGGATTTAAGGACCCCTGAGAGTTTGCACCACAGGAGAATCTTTCATTTGTGCTTTGTGTGCAATGAGTGTGAAATGGCAACACATTTGCATGCTGAATCTCAGCCCGGCTCCTTCCCAGAGCCCAGCCCCACAAGACAAGGTGCTGAGGCCCAGACCCTCAGATGGGAGTTCCATGCCTAAATACCTTTGAGGATCTGGGCTTGTGTGCGTTCAACTCTCACTGAAGCTGGTGAGAGCTGAGAGCAGTCGTCCCTCACAGGGTCCAGCCACAAATACGCATTAGCAAAAAACTCACAATGCAAGGTAGGTGACTTCTGAGGTGCATGCATGGCCAGATTAATCTTTTGTGGGCCCCAGAACCCAGACTGTGGCCCCTCCCCTGCCCCCCCACCAAAGGCCCATCCCCCGATTGGCCTCTCCTTCCTCCCCTCCCCCCGCTCGAGACCCTGCCCTGCTGCTTGCCCAGAGGGAGGGAGGGAGTGGAGAGGAGCAAGCAGGGGGTGGGCAGGGCCTCAGGGGGAAGGCGCTGAGTGGGGGCAGAGCCTCAGGGCAGAACACAAGTGGAGTCGGGGGGCAGTGCCACGATCTGGGCACCAGGGCCACTTCTGAGTGTGGGGCTGGCACCAGAGCGCCATTGGCACCCGGTACTGGGTGCATGCCTGGTTGTGAAATGAGACACGCTACGGGCGACAGGTCCAGTGTGTTCTCCTCTCCCCATAACCCAGAAACCCACAGGTCAGGGAGGCATCGACATGCGCCAGAGCTTGCAGCAAGAGATGCATCTTACCCTGGGCCCATCGCACCAGCGAGAGCTACAGGCTGAGACTAGCCTGAGGAACCAGGGAAGGCATTTTTAACAGGGTTCTGCTAGCAATTAGCAGCCACGTAATTAGGTTGTTCCCTCTAACTAATCTGCTGAACCACGTTCTGAAAGCAGCAGCGGCAGCACACGCCCGTTTGCGAAATGCCCCATGCCATTTGGAGCACATGATCGTCAAACACATGTGTCTCCTGGCTTTCCAGCTCATCACAGCATCTGGCGTGAAGGAGACACTCTCCTATCATGAGCCAGGAAAGCCCTTGCCAAGAGGCAAAGAGCACCTTTCTGTATTTGTTTCTATGGCAGGTTTGGTCTTTGTTAAGAAATCAGAAATGTTGGTCATACATTTTAATGCCTCTTTACACCTAAATTAAAAGTAGCAGCTTGAGAGTTGAGATCAGGCAGACCAAGACACTGACCGGAACCAGACAAATTAGCGAAACACAGAGAGAGTCCTGTCAGTTCCAGCCAACGTAGGTGCAATGGAATCAAAACACTGCTCGCGAATGGCTGAATGCATTTCACAGGCAAGCCTGAAAGCCGATACTGTATCTAATGCAATCTCCTCATCTCTGAGTCTAAGTAGCAACTTCAAACTCAGATGATAAGAGCATAAATCATATGGAAATTCCACCAAACTGTTTACTGAAGCAACGACAAAGGTATCAAAGCGGCTGAGGGGGAAGAGGCTCTTTCACGTGATAAAAGGCTGGAAACCTAGACGCGTGCTTCACTCCTGTCATAAAAATTCACTCTGCAGAGCTAATAAATCGGTTGCTGATCCAATAGTCCCATATAGACATGAGATTCCTGTACATCATATTTCACTCGGGAGAAGAAACCTCCCCAGCACGTTGGGATAATATGAGTCTGATATTATTATGTGCTGTGCCTCCCTGGAAGGCAGCGTGTTGGGCTCAGTATTATGACACATTCTGGCTGGCTTGTCATGTTTTGACACATCACAACCCGTTGTATGGAGTAAAGTAACACAAGGCAACTGAAGTCTCCTGCCAGGGAGGTGTCACACCAGGAGGAGCCTCTTGGGAAATTAAAACAATCCTGGCATCTCTCTGGCCAGCACGATTCCTCTCCCGCTAAGACAGAAAAACAGCAGGAAAGGAAATATGTCTTTCTGGAGGTTTCTTCACAGCGTGATTCATAGCATCGGGGACTCAGGGATGGCGCTAGAGGGGTGGAATTCAGTCTGCACCACAGCAGCATCCGCTCCATTGTAACAGAGCATCCGGGCGACACGGATTGCCTGGCAAACCAGGGCTGCTTCCAGCTCTTCCTCCCCTGCATTTACAACAGTGCAGGACCTAAAACCGACCAGGGAGCAAATCAAACTCGTCCCTGGATGCACCACACGCACCCTGCCAATATGTGAGGGGGGCACAACATAACCAATGCAGAAGACAGAAATCGGTGTGATGGCAAACCCATCTCCAGCCCTAGACAGGGGCCGGCAACGCTTGTGTATATACCGCTCCTCCCATGCGCAAGGGGCTGGGATCGCATGTCAATATACCCCCCATTGCCCTCCTCAGAGCTATAGCACCTGCTTTCAGTCCTGTCCATTTGGGTGTTTTGTACCGTTGTGCACCACAGGTCCCTGGTGGGGGCAGGGCCGGCGCAACCCATTAGGCGACCTAGGCGGTCACCTAGGGCACTAACATTTGGGGAATGGTGACTGCGGCGGCCGGATCTTCGGCTGCCCCGGTCATCGGTGGTATTTCGGGGGCGGGACCTTCCGCAGCCTCTATCAGGGGCGGCATTTCGGGGGTGGGACCTTCCACAGCCTCTGTCAGGGGTGGCATTTCAGGGGTGGGACCTTCCACAGCCTCTGTCAGGGGCGGCATTTCGGGGGCGGGACCTTCCACAGCCTCTGTCGGGGCGGCATTTCGGGGGTGGGACCTTCCACAGCCTCTGTCGGGGTGGCATTTCGGGGGTGGGACCTTCCACAGCCTCTGTCAGGGGTGGCATTTCAGGGGCTGGACCTTCCACAGCCTCTGTCAGGGGCGGCATTTCAGGGGCTGGACCTTCCACAGCCTCTGTTGGGGGCAGCATTTCAGGGGTGGGACCTTCCACAGCCTCTATCAGGGGCGGCATTTCGGGGGTGGGACCTTCCACAGCCTCTGTCGGGGGCGGCATTTCAGGGGTGGGACCTTCCACAGCCTCTGTCAGGGGCGGCATTTCAGGGGCTGGACCTTCCACAGCCTCTGTCGGGGGCGGCATTTCAGGGGTGGGACCTTCCACAGCCTCTATCAGGGGCGGCATTTCGGGGATGGGACCTTCCACAGCCTCTGTCAGGGGTGGCATTTCAGGGGCGGGACCTTCCACAGCCTCTATCAGGGGCGGCATTTCGGGGATGGGACCTTCCACAGCCTCTGTCGGGGGCAGCATTTCAGGGGCGGGACCTTCCGCCGCCTAGGGCGGCAAAAAAGCTGGCGGCGCTCCTGGGTGGTGGACGCAGCTGCTGGCTGTGTGCCCAGGCCTAGCCCCAGTCTCTTGGCCTGCAGAGCCAGAGGCGTGGCAGGGTTTCTTCCCATCCCGCAGGAGCAGAAGGAAGGTGACAGGCCTTGCTCCTGCTGCTGGGAGCCCGTCCCGGGCTCTGATTCCTGCCGCTGGAGAAGCCGTGGAGGGGAAGTAATTCCAGGCAGCACAAGCCTCTCTGCTGCTCTGGCTTTTAATTAGTGAGCTTGTTGCTAGTGAGTGGCTCATTTCACCACAGACAACTCCTGTCAATGGTCTCCTCAGCCTTTTCTCGCTCCCAGTTTGTTTCCCTTTGTTGGGCGGGGCCCTGCGCTCACAGGGCTCGCAGCGCCGGTCACCAGGAGCCTGGCCGCCTTCCCCAGCCATCAGAGCGGGACCCAGGACAGGCTGCTGGGTCCACGCCAGCGCTGCAGCCCCCAGCGATGGAAGAGTTCAGCGTAGGGCTGCCAGTTTTGGTTGGCCGTATTCCTGGACGCTTCGTCCCATGACATCATCTTTAATTAAAGATTCAGCTTTAATTCCTGGAGCCTCCAGGACAGTCCTGGAGGGCTGGCAACCCTAGTTCAGTGGGGCAGGGGCACTCACTCTCCTCCCAGCCTCCCCGCAAGGGTACAGCAGCTATTTCACTGCACTTGCCAGCCCAGGTCCCAGGGACGATCAGTCTCAGCCAGACCAGGAGCTCCCCTAAGATGTGCCCTGGTCTCTGCATGCCCCACCACCACCTGCTGCCATGGCATTTGCTCTGGACAAAACAGCCCCCTCCGTGTCCCAGCCTTTGGGCGAGGCTTTCACTGGGAGCTGGAACGTGGAGCCGGGCTCTATTTAAAAGATACGTGTGTGTACATGTTTGTGAATGTGTGTGTGTGTGTAGTAGGTGTGTGGGGATTTGTGTGTGATTGTGGGTGGATGAGTTGTGTTGGCGAGGGGACGTGTGTAGGAAGCGGGTGGGTGTTTGTGTCTGCATCTGCCAGCTTTTGTGATCTGACCACGGGCCTCACAATATTTGATTTCTTCCTTCAACCCCAACTCTTGGACTGAGGTGAGATACTTTTTTTTAGTGGAAACAAAATACTTTTTTTTTTTTTAAATAAGTTTCTAACCCTTTTGGCTGGGAAGAAAATTTGGGAAACATGGTCCCTACATGCTCAGAAGGCAAATCGACAGAACTGGGATTATTTCTTCTTAAATCTTATGATTTTTGGAACCTGACTCATTAGTTTTGAATGCTGGGGCCTGACGATGCAGCTGTGTTCAAGCGGGTAGACTAGTGTGTTTCCAGGTGTGTGTAATACGGGGTGTGTGTTTCTGAGTGTACGTGTGCTTGACAGTGTGTAAGAGGTATGTGTGTGTCTCTGTGTGTAGGATAGAGAGTGTGTGTGTGCATTTGTCAGTGTGCATGTGTGTGTACTAGGTGGGGGTGTTTGTGAGTGTGTGTTGGCAAGTGTGCTATGTTTATTAGTAGTATTTGTACTGAGGTAGCCCCTAGGGGCCCAGACATGACCCAGACCCCCACTGTGCTAGGTGCTGTACAATCAGAACAGAAAGACGGTCCCTGCCCCAGAGAGCTCACAGTCTAAGACAGGGGTGGGCAAACTATGGCCCACAGGCCACATCCGGCCCGTGGGACCATCCTGCCCGGCCCCTGAGCTCCTGGCCTGGAGGCTCGCCCCCCGGCCCCTCCCCCGCTGTTCCCTCTCACCCGCAGCCTCAGCTCGCCCTGCCGCCGGCACAATGCCCTGGCCGGCGGGGCTGCGAGCTCCTGGGGCACCGCAGCTGCAGAGCCTGGCCTGACCCGGTGGTCTGAGCTGTGTAGTGGCGGCTGTGCAGCGTGGCCTGGCTCCAGCCACCGGTGCTCCAGGCAGCGCGGTAAGAGGGCAGGGAGCGGCGGGGTTGGATAGAGGGCAGGGGAGTTCGGGGTGGTGGTCAGGGGTGTGGATGGTGGTCGGGAGGAAAATGGGGGGTTGAATGGGGGCAGGGGTCCCAGGGGGAAGTCAGGAAGGAGCAGGGGGTTGGATGGGGTGGCAGGGGGCAGTCAGGGGCAGGGGTTCCGGGGACAGTCAGGGCACAGGGTGCGGGTGTGTGTGGATGGGGCGGGGGTCGGGGGGGGCATCAGGGAATGGGGGGGGGTTGGATGGGGCAGGAGTTCCGGGAGGGGGCTGATAGGAGGTGGGGGCCGGGCTACGACCCCCTCCCCTAACCAGCCCTCCATACAATTTACGAAACCCGAGGCGGCCCTCAGGCCAAAAAGTTTGCCCGCCCCTAGTCTAAGACAAGTGGTGGATACAGCCAGAGAGGGGAACACAAGGAAACAATGGGTCAGGATTGCTCAGCATGATGGTCAGTGGTCTCTGCACACAAGGGACCAAGCCTTAGCAAGTCTGTTGTAAGCATCACAGCAAAAGCAAGTGTTAAGGAGGGATGGGAAGGAGGACAGTGAGGTAGCTTTGGGGATCTTTGCGGGGAGCTCCTCTCAAATGTGAGTGGCCGCCGGGGAGAAAGCATGAAGATGCTTGTTTGAAAATGCAGCAAGTGGGTGATGGAGGCGAACATCACTGACTGTTCGGAGGTGGGAGTCAACATCTGGAAAGCGAATGATAGATGACAAGGAGGTGGGGAAAGGGCAAAGTGGAGAACGGCAGCACATATTCGATGGGACAGAGAGGAGGGAGCTGACGCAGCTAAAGCAATGAACTAGGAGACCGCAGCAGAGTCCTGAATGGGCATGAGTCAGGCAAGACAACATTGGTCGAGAAGAGAGAGAAGGACGGTGCAATAATGGAGGTGTGAGACGACGAGCGTTTGGATGGGAATTTTAGCGGTGGGGATGGATAGGATCTCACAGCTGTTCTGCAGCAAGAACGGGCAAGATTTAGACATATCCTGGATGGGAGGTGCTAGAGAGAGGTCGGTGTCGAAGACAACACCCAGGTTACCAGCCTGAGTAACAGGCAGGGTGGTGGCACGTCCGAAGAGGGTGAGAGTAGATGACCTCCTGAGGTCTCCTCCAACCCTGATATTCTGTGAGTCTATGATCTGGGGGTATTTTAAGAGCTGTTTCAGACAGAGTGTGTGTGTGTGAGTGTGTGTTTGTCCATGTGCCTGCTTGCATGTTTCTGTTTGTATATATGTATGGGCTCCTCCATCTCCCTTTCCTTCTTTCACTCCCTGTCCCTCCCTCCATCTTCCTCTTCTCCTTCTTTTTCTCTCATCCTCCCCCTTCCTCCCCCCTGTGCTCTCTAGGTTCCCCACCTTGGGAGCTGACAGTTAAGGGGGACCCAGCCCGGGGGAACAACAGCCTTGTCTTTGTGGCCTGGGCAGCTCTTTGCATTTTGTCTGTCACCGTTCACACCCTGCTGCCTCTGATTACCCCGAGCACAAAGCAGAGAAGACAGAATTGGCGCTTCAAAGCTCGGCCTGTGGGAGCACAGCGCAGGTACAGCAGAGATGTCGCACATTCCAGCCAGGACAGTGGCCTGCAACCTCTCAGCCCTGTGACCAGGGTTAATTAAGTCCGAATAAAGGGGCCCAATCCTGGGAGGGGCTGAGCATCTGCAACTGTTGGGGGCCCGGGAGTGGCCGGTGCGCAGGACCCCTTGGGATTGAGTCCCTTGGGCGATGTTAGTCGCCAAGGGAACCAGTGCTGAGGGGATTTTACTTCTGCGAGTTAAAAGAGGCCTGGTGTCATCTCCTGCCCATTGGGTTGCCAACTTCGTAATATTTAAAAACCGGACACTCCAGCAGGAGCGCCAGAGCCTCCCCCGAAGCCCCACCTCTTCCCCTAAGGACCCGCCCCTGCCCTGCCTCTTCACGAGGCCACGCCCCCATTTGCTCTTCTTCTCCCCTCCCCCCGTTTGGTCGCTGCTTTTCCCCCACTCCCCCGCCTGACACAGGTAGAAGGCAGCCCAGGCTGAGCAGGGGCTGGCACAGGTGCTGACTCGGCGCCTCCCCATCTCGCCCCACCCATGGTAACTGGACTTTGGGTGTCCGGTCAGTAGATCTGACTGGATACTGTCAGGTCCCCTCTTCGACCGGACTCTCCGGTTGAAAACCAGACACCTGCCCATGCCCCAGACCAGAGCAAGGCCCTGGCTGTGTGCCTGTTAACCAGCCCATTCCCTTCCCTGTATGCAGAGAGCCTGCAACCCTGCAGGGCACTGCCTGCTACACCACTGTGGGACTCGGAGTCCACAGGGTGGGCCCTGCCAGCACCCAGCTGAGAGGCCACTGATGGGGCAGGGCCCCTGATGGTGCCACCTGAACAAGAGAAGGCAGGTGACCAAAGCTGGGCCTGGGGAGAGAGAGCAGGGCCCAGCTACACCAGTGCCCGACTGGCACATTTTGAACAGAGTTGCTTGTTTTCCCAGAGCTCTGCATTGCAAGCCCAGCTGTGGGTTCCAGTTCACTGCAGGGCCCCATATCCGCCCAGTCTAATGGCCCTGAATTGTGTCCCACAGATTGGGAGAGAGGAGACAGCAGACTCCTCCACACACCCAGCATGCTCCCACAGGATCAACCACCCCACTGCAGCACAGAGCCCCAGCCAAAGCCCCCACTCCCAGACCAGGCCCACCACCTCTAGCGCTGTTTCAATCCCCACCCATCCCTGCGGCGGTAAAGACCCTCAGGGTGAGACTGATTTCAAATCCCCGGGAGGGACCCTTCCCTTCTCCCTTCCAGATCATGATTAAAACTTTACTGGTTCCGGTCAGAAAAGCAAAAGATAAAAAGAAAACTCAGCACCTGGCACCTTCAGTCCTTCCAAGAGCTTGGCTTGGAGTTTTGCATTTGTTCCTCCTGAGCTTTCTTTAAAGCCAGAAACCTCCTCCAGTCAAACAGCAGCACTTCCCCTTTGCCATACAAGTATTATGACTCATGGAACTGGGAAGCAATTAAAGTGGGTCCATTAGCTGCCTTTCTGCTAGTCCCAGGTGCGATCGCATTGTCAAACACAGCAATTAGAAAGAAAAGGCTCCTGGGGCCTCTAATAGACGCTTTGCAAACTTTCTAAGAGGCCAAAGCAAAATGCAATTTTCTGCAGTTTGCAGAGCCAGAACCTTTCCCTCCCGCTTTCCTCTTGTCTCTATTGATTTGGAGATATTATAATGCAGCTTTACTACAGTGGTGGGTCAATAATCATTTGAATTCACTCCGGGTTGGACATAAAGGGGCTACTTTACAATACAAAACGTTTTGCTGATGCAAACAGCACTTTACTTTTGTTTGTAGCATATGGCGTGAGGAGAGTGGCTTAATTCCCAGCTGTAAATTGCTATTGTTTGAAATTCACCCCATGGCTTTTAAACCCATTTTGCAAAGTAACTTCAGTTTCTCCCCTATTTTTGACTGAGGCGAAAGGATTTGGGGGGGAGCAGGGGTTATGTGTTTTAGGTTGAATGTGTGCTGGTAGGTTAATGGGGTACAAGTTGGGTGGGGCTAGTCTCATGCCAGTAATTACACTCCCCGGTAATTACATCCACATGGAGTGGGGAAGAGTGCCCCATAACCTGGATAGGAGCATTCAGGGGGGAATCAACCTTATTACCATGCCCCCATGGGGGAGAAGCACTCCCCATGACTGCTAATGGGAACGATGCACCCCCGGTTGGTGGGAGAACAATCCAATTTGTGTCCAGGGTACCTATAACCCCATATTAGCTAGAGCCTTCAGTGCTACACGCTGAGCCAATTCTTTGAGCTCCGTCTCCATCAACCTTCAGGGCTTCATGTGGGTAGAGAGCCGGTACAATTTAGCTTAACACACAGAGAAGGTGAAGGGAGTGACCCGATTGCAGCCTATAAGTATCTACATGGAGAACAAACATTTAATAATGGGCTCTAACACAATCCAGTGGCTGGAAGCTGAAGTTAGAGAAAGTCAGACTGAAAATAAGATGTACATTTTTAACAGAGAGTGTAATTAACCACTGGAGCAATTTAATTTGCCAAGGGGCGTGGTGGATTCCCCATCACTGACCATTTTTCAATCAAGATGGGATGTGTTTCTAAAAGCTCTGCTCTAGGAATTATTCTGGGGCAAGACTCTGGCCTGTGTGATACAGGAGGTCAGACTAGATGACCACAGTGGTCCCTGCTGACCTTAGACTCTATGAATGGGACTTTGGTGGTACAGTAAGATACATTAATAAAGATGACATACTTGAAAACTATGTTAAAAGAATGTTTTTGGTTTGCAAATCAAGCGCTCAAACATTAGGAAATGCCGGTCATCAGCACAACCTTAATTCTGTCTCCTTGTATAGCTACCCTGCACGCTGAATGAGGCATGGTCCTGTGGGAAAAAATAATACATGAGCATGTCATTAAAGATTGTTTCACGATGTATATGCGCAAGATGAATAGGCAACTGTACAGCTGTCATTCCCTCCCAACTCAACTTTGCAACCTCAATAACATTCTTTTACGTTTTTTATTTGGTATGTAATATCTTAGGGGGGTATTTTTAAGGAAAAAAGGTTCTACAGGATGCACAAGTTCTACGGTGTGCAACCAGGCTGGATAAAAATCAATGATTTAAAAAAAATTAAATTCAAAATCTGATTTTTTATTTAAATTAGATTGTTTAAAATTTAAATTAAATATTTTTTTCTTTTAAAATAAACCTTTTTAATTTTAATTAAAATTATGACAACTTAAACTTACCACAAACTGCTAAAATAATGTAAATTAAATAAAGAATAATAATATTCAAGCGGCATACGTTTGCTGCCAAAGTTTTAAGGAAAGTCAAAGGACTGAACTGGTGGAAGTTGCTGGCTAAGAGTATGCTGAAGGGTTAAACCAGCGTTCAACAGCAGTAGCTTCTTCTGCAGATATAGAGAGAATATTTTCTCCATTTCAGTTTATTCAATTAGTTCAGTTCAATGACTAGTTCATTCAAAGTTAAGAAACTGATTGAGAGTTGAAAAAGCAGGAAAGCTTGTTTGTCTCTTCCAGACTATAAATAAAATCTAAGTGTGACAGAATGAGATTCACTAGTTGTAAAATTTCGTGGACATGGTGACCAGAAACGACCAGTTCTATTCACTAGCTACAGATCATATTTCCTGTGTTTCATAAATTAGTTGGGTTTAAATGCAAAACATGTTTTGATAAACTTTCTTTTTTTAATGTATCCAGCACAGTTAAGGTAGATTTATTTAACTAATAAAAACAATTTTAAAATGCTGTGTTTGTGCATTTTTAATTGAATTCCAAATTCCATCCAAATGCAGCTGGATACAAATCAAAAGTAAAGCATTAATCATCACCTTGTAAATAAGAAATGCAACATTCCGCACTTTCTAACAAAATAAAAATGTAAAAATGAAGAATCTGAATAAATGCATGTTAAGCAATGTAATTGCTTAAATAAACGGGTACAGATATAGTACATCCTCCTGGTTAGCAAAAAGAAGTATCAAATGATACCAGCAATACGAATCAACCTTTCCTTAAGATAATTAAATGTAAAAATACAAAATGAGGTTTAAATTGATTCTTTACAGCAAAATTTCTTACTTCACCCCCCCATCATGAAACATTAGTAGGGTTTGAACCCCAAACCTTCAACATAGACTCCTACAATTTGAGCTAAGCAATTAGCTAATAGTAGTAAACAGCTGCTATCTCAGAGGGGCATCGCAGCTTGCTGGGGCCATGTATTAGTTCTGCTAGGAGTTATCCAGGCTGGCTCTATTTCCCCCTAACCACTCCAGCGACCCTCAGGTGTTCCTAGTACTTTGGCAGTAGTGTTAGCCCAGACTCGGAATGCTTGTGGTTAATTATGATGTGGGCAGGTTGTAAGCATTTCCCCAAGGAAATGGCAATTTTTTAACAGTTGATATTTCAGTAACAAAAAAGGCACTTCTCTAGCCTGAGGGCTTTTCCCCTGATAAATTTCAAAAGCCTTCTGCAAACCATGGAAATGTGAAATCTTCTCTAAGAAAAGGTTGCAGGAATCTTTCTATTATGAAAAGTATCAGGCAACTTAACGTCACTAGGGCTCAGCTCCCCCCTATGACAATAGCAATAACAATACCACCAATTCAGCTAATATTTCCCTATTGTGGGCAGGGAATGAGAAAGCCACATTCTGTGGCTATGGAGTTTGCTGTAGAACCCACCTCTTCTTCCCAAAGAATCATGCTCCAGAATCTCAGATTTCCTTCAAACAAAAAGGTTTCCCAGATCTCAGCTGCACAGAAAACCTTAACATGTGATCAATGTAGTAACAGCTTCCTGAGTCTGGAGACAGCCTGAAACGATAGCTCTCAGTGGCATGAGCCACCCTATTTAGCTTTAAGAGTTAAAGGGTTGTTACAAAACTGGGCCTCCCACATGGTTGTGCAATTGAGAGAGAAGGGATCCAGGAGTCTCTCTTCTTTCTTACATCCCCCTCACAGGGCTCAGTAGGTCCTTGTGCTTAGCAAAAGCAAGTAGGTAACATAGTGCTGTGATAGCACAATACCTCCAGGAGCTCATGCTGTATCATTCTGCCTGGAACGTCCTCGGGCCCCCATTCAGGCCTTGAATGTGAGGTCACTACGACCAGAGATTTCAGTGTGTCAGTGTCCTGCACAGAAACAAACTGTTTAGGTCCTGAATGACCAGTATCTAAGGTAGTGCAGGGAATGGGAGAAACTCCAGGGGGATGGCCTCCTTTTCCACTACTCTAGAGAAGCACTGTGTTTGCCCTGTGCCAAGAAAGTGACTGTTAACAATAAGCATGTCCTCTAAAACACTCTCATACAAAGTGCTCTACAGCCTGACTCCACAATTCTAGAATCCCTAGGGATACAGATCCAAAACCAGCCACTTCTGGAACCCAGCAGCGATCCCGCACCAACAACACGGCACAGCAAGTAGTCTCTCAGGAAGATTTCCATGACACTGCAGGTGGAGCGTAGGAAGATGGAATGGAATCACTGAGCTGGGATCTGGCCCAGATATCAGAGTTAACACTTCCTTTGCTCTTGCATAGAACACAGTGGATTATCCTGGATTATCACAAGAAGCTCGGATCTTGGTTTTATAACCTCGTCGAAAAGATGGCAGTTCCAGCAGCACAGTCGCACAACGCCCCAGGCTGTTCACTGGATCAGCACTGTCCCAGAGTGAGGAGTCCCACCAGATGAATCACCACTGGCATCCCCTGAAGCACCTAGAATCACTCTGGGGTGACTGATTCTGAACACGGGAATGTTTTCAATTGCCAGTGCCATTTCTTGAAGAAGCAGATCATACTGTATTACTAGGCTTGGCTGAATTCTATTTTTTAATTATGTATAATTTTGACAGATAATATCAATGTTAATTTTTAGGCATTTTTTTCCACTTCTATAAACTGAAATTTTCACAGTTGAGCAAAATTACGAGTTTTAAGCATTTTCTTTGATTTTTATCTATTTAGATTTTCACACTTGTGGGAAATGATGGGGGGAGGGGGGTCAGACAGTAATTATTTAAAGACCGTGGATATTGAGATTCACAAAGTTAAGGCTTTATAACCATTAAAACACAAATTGTCAGCATCACTTGATAAAATATACACAGTAAATATCCCTTAAATCAAACTCTGACTTCTCAAGCAGCAGTTTTCTTACTCTGCCTAGCTGTAAATTTCAATTGTTAACAATGGAAATATATGTGGTGGTTTGTGTGTGTACTCTCGAGTTGCTTCTAAAATTACATTTGACCCCTCAGAGCAGGGGCGGCTCTAGAGCCCAGCGGGGCAAGCACCCGCCTGGGGCGGCCGTTTCCCAGGGGGGCGGCAGGCTGGGCCGGTGGACCTGCCGCAGTCATGCCTGCGGGAGGTCCACCGGAGCCCCGGGACAACCGGACCTGCCGCAGGCATGACTGCGGACGGTTCGCTGGTCCCGCGGCTCGGCTGGTCTCTGCGGGAGGTCCAGCTGAGCCGCGCGACCAGCGGACCCTCCGCAGTCATGCCCGGGAGGTCCGCTGCTTCCGCGGCTCGGGGGCGCCTCCCGGGCATGACTGCTTGGGGCGGCCAAATTTGTAGAGCCGCCCCTGCCTCAGAGACCTGGGTTCTGCTTCCCCCATGGACTTCCTGTCTGACCTCCGGCTGGTACCTTACCTTAGGGACAGAATCTCAAAGGTTTTTAGGCACCCAGAGATGCATCTAGGCATCTAGTGGGGTTTACAAAGCACCTGATCTTCTGGGCACTTCTGAAAATCCCGCTAGGTGCCTACATACCTTTGAAAATCTGGCCTTTAGTCTGTGTGTGCCTCAGTGGCCCTCATGTACAATGGGTATAACAGCCCTGCTCTTCCTCAGTGGGTCTGTGAGGAGAAATAGGTTAGCCATTGTGAGGTGCTCAGATACTAGGGTGAAGGGGCCACATAAGTACCACAGGTAGAGTGGGAACTTCTCTATACCACTGCTAGCCCTTCCCCTGGTTTTGTCTCCTTCTTTTCACCTATCCCCCTCCCACAGGCAGCAGGTGGAGCCCCCCTTTGGAGAGGCTAGCCCCTGGCTCTGTCCCTTCCGCCCTAATCCTCCCCTCCAGCCAGAGCCACAAGCCCTCCCCGCCCGCAGAAGCCTGGAGTTTCCCCTCCCCTCAGCTGCAGGAGCCCCAGGCTGGCCAAAGCCCCAAGCCCCCCACCCACCCACCTGCCCGGAGGAGCCCTGGGCTAACCACAGCCCGGAACGACCCCCCACCTGCAGCCCAGAGTGCCTACGTGTGCCTCCTCAGCCGCCCCAGAACCTGCATGGGCATAAAGCAAAAAATGTCGCTACCAAACCCCACAACCCTTGGCTCAGAGGGCTTGGCTGGATTTGTCCCCTGCTTCTCTCCTCAACATTCCCCCCTCTCTGTCCACACAGGGGGATTCCTGTTTTACAGGCTCATCTAAAGACTTCCAGATCCTTGGTTTAATTACCAGCCCTTTCTTATCTGAATCGCCCTGCTTCTATTTGCAAGCAAAATGCTGACTCCCTGCCCCAGAGCACAAGCTGGGACCAGCACCTCTCCTCTGAGGAATTCACATTCTACTACTCAGGCTGCAGGGCAGTTCAGAGCTCTGCCATGCCGCTAGGACCTGTGCCCGAGCAGAGCTTCTGTATGAAACTCGGGGAGAGAGGGGAGCAGGAGCCCCCTTCTCGTCCCCACTAAATGGCACCCCTGGGAAGGGAGCCACAAATATTTCTGACCTCAGCACCACGGTGGAATCAGAGGTTTGTAAAAGTGCATCTAAAGCCGGACAAGCTGCAGCATCAACCTATGGGACTGGAGGCGGCTCACTTGCCTGGTAACCCAGGGCAGCAAGGGCAGGCACACGGAGAGCAGGAGGGAGGAGAATTGCTCACCCTAGGCACAGGTGGCAAAGCCCAGAGTAACTGCGCCAAGCTCCTGGGAGATGCTGGAGCCGTGGCACGAGCAGTGTGGCCAACCCTGGCGGTTCCATGACAATTCTCATGATTTCGGGGTGGCATTTTCCTGTCACGAAAACATGATGGAAGGCGCCAACTCGCAAATTGTCCCTTACAAAATGGTTGCCAGCGCCTCAGTGGAGCTGAAGCCAGCAGATGGCGGCCATTTCCCTACAATCTATCTGCATGGGGAAGGGAGGCTGCCCTTAATAAAGTTGGCTGATGCCCCCCACTGTTCTCAGTGAGACTGAAGCCAGGGCCACAGGCAACATCGCTGCCAGTTTATGGGTCAGGGGCTGGGCAGGACACAGGGACTATGAGGGGCAGCAGTGACGTTGCAGCTGGGATTGGAGAGCTGGGGAAGTAGGGCACTGGGGGAGCAAAAAGAGGCAGATTTTGGGGTCCCAGGAGAGTGAGGGGCGGGGGGAGGGAGGGGTGTTCGGAGTGGGGGAAGTAGGGGAGGAGTGGGGAAGCAAGTGGAGGGAGGCCGGGAGGCATGACAGGGGAGGGGGAGTGGAGGGAGGCCCAGAGCAGGGGGAGGCAGGGGACGAGTGGGGTGGGAGCGTGCTGCTCAGTGCTTAAAAGGCTAGAGCATCCCATACTGTTTTTATGGTGCTATCGCTTATCTGAATGACTGACACAAGCTGAAAGTATCGGTAACGCACCCACCCGTAACAGGAAGAGAAGTTCTGTGTGCGAGTGCGACTCACGATGCCTTAATTAGGTCAGTGATTCTCAAACTACCATCCAGCCCGTCTTCTGTCATGGGAAATGAAGGAGAGGGGAGAGAATCGGGACAGTGTGAGGAGATGGAGAGCAGCTGCTCTCCATCCCTTGAGGGGAGGGATAGCTCAGTGGTTTGAGCATCGGCCTGCTAAACCCAGGGTTGTGAGCCCAATCCCTTGGGGAGGGGGGCACTTAGGGATCTGGTGCAAAAATTGGTCCTGCTAGTGAAGGCAGGGGGCTGGACTCAATGACCTTCCCTTCCAGTTCTAGGAGATTGGTATATCTCCAATTATTCCCTTTTTTTGCCCTTCCTCAGGAGTGAGCAGGGGGTAAATGGAGTCTTCATCCGAGCAGCCAGGGAGAGGCCGTGTGCGTTCAAGGTTGACTTGTCAACCTGACGCCCTTGCACATGCACTGGCAGAGGAGAGAGGGGTGTTAACAAGTCATAAGACCGACTACAAAAGGATTTTTTGGTAATCTCATGATTGGGGGGAGGGGTCTGAATCGTGATTTTTGATTTCTTGACGTTGGCAAACACTGAATGAGAGGCAGGCTCTCTACCAGACATGGGGAGCCGGCCTTGGAACAAACCAGCTAAGGGAAGGGGGAGTCACAGGATCTCTCTTAAAGCACTCCTGGTTTCACCATACACCAGCGAATCCAGCCCCATCCACCAGAGAGAGTCCCAAGGAGAAGGAAATCAGCCCAGCGTCTTCCTTCCCCAGTAAGCCTGTGTCTTCCCCATCACCGTTTTTCCCACAATCCCCTGCCATCACAACCTGGGCCCTCACCGCTGTTCATTCCCTGGCTCCCCAGTACACATTCCGTGGTGCACACGGTAAGTTTTCTTATTCCCAGCTAAAAACTACGACTGAGAGCTAATACGCGTGTAAATCTGAATGCTGCTGCCCCTTATCAGATGTCAGCATTGTCTCCTATGCAGTTTCAGCATTCGACACACTTGGCTGCGCTATGCAACTCTCTCATCCTCTCTCGCCAGATATGAAAGGAGACAGCCACGACTCTATAAATGCATTTCCCTAAGATGTGCAGGCTCTGTGAAGCCAAACTAAACATGAATACAATAGGATGCTAATAATACACCTTCCTGCTTGCATGGAACCCAGCAAGATAGCACTGGGGAAAAGCTTCCAATCCCCAGCCTGTACACGGCTCCAGACTGATGAAGCCCCGCAGAATACACTGTATGGAAGGAACAATTAATTGAGTCCTCCATTTTAAGGCCAGAAGAGACCATTATGATCATCTAATTTGATCTATATAACACAGGGCAAAGAATATCACCCAGTGATTCATGCACCAAGTCCGTAATTTCTGCTTGAGCTGCAGCATGTCTCTTGGAAATATACCCAGTCTCGATTAAAAGACTCATTCCAGTTGATGGAATGCTTACCACATCCCTTGATAATCTGTTCCACTGGTTATTTACCCTCATTGTTACAAATTTGCACCGTATTTCCTGTTTGAATAAGTCTAGATTCAACTTCCAGTATTTGGATTTTGTTAGGACTTTGTTTAGTAGATTAGAGCCTTCTTGTTCTTTAATCAGATTAAAATCGCCTTCCTCCTCATACCTTAGATTCCCCTGTTTACACATCCAAGGATCATGTTCATCCCTTTTGCCACAGCATGGCATTGAGAGCTCGTGTTCATCTGCTTATTTACTATGGCCCCTAAGTCCTTTTCAGAGTCACTGTTTTCCACAATGCAGTTCCCCAGCTTCGAAGCATGGCCTATATTCTTTGTTCCAAGGTGGATGTCCTGGCATTTAGCTGTATTAAAATGCATGTTGTTTGAGTCTCACCAGTTTACCAGATTGCTCTGTACTGGTGACCCATCTCCATTATTTATCAACAATCTTTGTGTCATCTGCAAACATTACCAGCAATGGGTTTATATTGGCTTCCAGACCGTTAATAGAATATGGACTAACGTTGGGCTGAGAATCGATCCTGTGGGACCTCATTGGAAACCCCCGACTCGGTGATGATTCCTCATTAACAATTAGGTTTTGAGATCTATCAGTTAGCCACTTTTTAATTCATTTAGCTACATTGATTTTGTATAGCGCTAATTTTTAATCAGGTGTCATGCTGCAGTAAGACAGAAGAGAAGAGAACAAGAGAAGGCCATACAGGTCAGACCAAAGGTCCATCATCCCCAGATATCTGTCTGTCGACAGTGGCCAGTGGCCCCCCCTGAGTGAGTGAACAAGTGAACAGGCAATGATCATCTCTCTCTCCATCTCTCCATCTCATCTCCATCCTCCAGGCTAGCTAGGGGACACCATTCCATCCCATTAATAGCCAGCCATGGACTTACTACCCCCACCAATTTATCCCAGTCCCTTTTTACATTGTTATAGTAGTATAGCCCTCACAACCTCCTCAGGTAAGGAGTTCCACAAGTTGACTGTGTGCTGTGTGAAAGAACTTCCTTTTTTATTTTTTTTAAACCTGCTGCTTATAATTTTTTTTGTGACCCTAGTTCTTGTATTATGAAATGCCTTACAGAAATCTCGGTATATTACGAATACACAAATATATAAGGGGCCATCATTTTGTTCTGTGTTTGAAGAACACATAGTGCTAGAGGTGCCGGAACATGGGGACCAGGGGGCCATGGCCCCATCACTTTTTACCAGCCATAAGGGCAAGCAATGGGGGGAGGGGGCAGAGAGGAGCGAATGGGGGGGTTTAGGAGGAAGAGGTGGTGAAGGGTGGATAGGCAGCGCAAGGGCAGGGCTTCGGGGAAATGGGGCTGCATAGGGGAGGGGACTCGGGGGGAAGGCACAGCATGAGGGCAGGGGCTTGTGGAGAAGGGGTGGCATGAGGGCAGGTCCTGAGGGGAAGGGCATCATGGGAGGGGACAGGGCCATGGTTTGGGTGCTGGTGGCTCCACCCTCTCTTTTATGGAGCTTCCGTCACTCCTGCGATAGGGTCCTGGACTCGTAGGGGCAATCTCAATAGAGAATAACAAATAAAGTATCTTTAACCTCATCAAAGAAAAATCTCAGGTTTGTTTGAGATCTGTTTTCCATGAAACTATGCTGCCTGGTATTTGTTATTTTTCCAGCCTTTAGTTCTTTATTGGTGAAGCCCTATATCGGCCTTCCAGGGTTTTGTTTTGCTCAGGATTGATGTCAGGCTAACTAGCAGATAATTACCCGGGTCAGCCCACTTGCTATTTTGAAATGGTGGCATGACCTTGGCTTTCACCTAGTCCTCTGGAATAGCGCCAGTTTTCTAGGATTTATGAACAATTAGAATCAACATTTGGAGAGCTCCTTGGCCAGGTTTTTAAACCATCTTGCACTGACCCGCTGGGAGGAGGAGCAGATGAGACAGAGCCATGGCGGAACTCATGTCATTATCTATAAACCATTCTGGATTGATGGCGTCTAGTGGCAGCCTGGGACATCCCCAGAGACCACTATCCATATTGTCCTTTGGCAGCTTGCTCTAGTGCTCTGGCCAGTTTCACAAAGGAGTAAAAATGTTCTGAGCATTGACTCCCCCAGAGGTTCTTTGTGCTTTCTCTAGGAGCTGCTTCCTGATGCACAAAGGCTATTATCTCTCTTTTAAAACAACAGACATTAGTTACTGATCCAAACTATCATTGGTTAAACATCATCCGAGTCGGAGTGCGTATTGTTGCCATGTTGCTGCCTTTTCATGCTGGTTGAAGGCATCACTTGCGGGTGGTACCAATTTGCCAGGAATTCACCCCCTGTTGGATCTGATTAATTAATGAAAAGAACCAAACCATTGAGAGCTGTTTGCGGAAAACAAAATTCACTTCCCGGTCCTGAGCTGGCAGCAACCCATTAAGCGGTGTGCCCCGTGGCAGCTTTGCCAGTCCTCACACGGCATTTCCAGCGCAGCAGAAACCCCCTCATGTTATTAAGGGAAACTTTCATATTGCTCTTGCCCTTTGGAAAGTGCACAGGGAAGTCACACTGTTTAATTGTTCCCTATTGCTGGGCTTTAAGGAGACAGGACCAGCACTTGTAGGGAGAGTCAGTGCCACTTGCCATTTTAGTGCTAGTAAAAATCAAGTCATTGAAAGAGTCAAACAAGGTAACATTTCTCAGATTACAAAAAGGACATTTTATTACCAAACACCTAATTAACCTGTGGAACTCACTGCCCCAAGGCATCACTGAGCACAGCAGGACTCAGAATAGGATTAGCAGGAGCTCAGTCAGAGCTAGCATGGGTATGTCTCCTCAGACTGGGAATTACTCCTTCATCTTGAAGTGCAAACACACCCTCAGTGTCAACAGATTCTCACCCATGTCCGTACGACCTCCTTTTAGGCATGTGTATGCTGCAAGAACCTCCAAGAAATGGCCTTTTCTCCTCCCACTGCTCCAGCCCATTCTCAGGATGCCCTCTTGTGCTTCGGCCAGTTGTTCTGGACTTTCTCCAGAATTTGCACGGCGAATGAGTGTTCTTGCTGGGGGGTGCTTCATGGCCTGTGCACTGGGAAAACACCTGCTTTTGATGCAGCCTAGAATCCTGATGACCCCCACTGCTGAGCCAGCACAATGCTCCCCGCCCATCCTCAGGATGCTGCTCTCAGAAATGCCTTTCATTATCAGCCCCCGCCAGCTCTGCTTCCCAGCAGCCTAGAGGTCACCTTAGGAGATCTCAGCTCCCAAATGCATAGCTCGACATTAGCTCATGCTAAAATCCAACAGCTCTTGCTTTCTCCTCTCGCCTAGTGGCTTTAAATCCTGCTGAAGGTGACGCCTGTCATTGAGCCGTTGTGATGCTAGCTGGTGCCCAGGGGCTGGCTAATCCTGGATGTGGAAGGTCTCTGCGGGGAGATTCGCTGTGGATAGACAAGAGGGGTGTCTGGCTACTGGTCCGGTTCAAGATCACTGTGTGCAGCAAAGCCCAACTGGCCCCACTTCCTCCTATAAACACCTCCTCCCTTGGCAGCAGCAAGGGCAGGTGGTAATAGCAGCAGGCCAGGGAGCCTGGAGTTCCCTACCTGCCCACTGTGGGCTTGGGTAGGGCACTGCCGGTGATCGGTGATGCCAGGGGCTCTGTACTGGGGGCGGGCAGCTGGGGGTTAGGGGCAGCTCTCTAGAGAAGGAAGAGGAGTGTGGGTCATTTCCGGGCAAGGGGACCCATCCTCGGTGCCCTACAGAGTGCAATAGGAATGAGCCCCAAGGGGTTCTGTAGGGACAACTCTGAAATCCTGCAGACTGTAAGGAGACTTGAGGCATTTCTAGAGCAGGCTAGCGCCCACTAGAACCTTCTCACGAGGGCAGTTCCAGGTTTGTCTCTCTGAAGGCCCCACCCTACACTGGGTCAGTCACACAATACAGCTGCGCTAGGAATGTTCCCAGCGTTTACCGAGTTAACGGCGAGTCACAGGAGCCGGAGAAGGACATTAACAGGCCAGAGGCAAAGGAGAAAAGGGAGGTTTTACAAGCAGGTGTGAGCAAGAATGCATATATCCTTGTCTATCACCTCCCATCTCAGGGGCTTACCTCAGGAAAATAACATTATTTCCATTATACAGATGAGGAAACTGAGGCACCGAGCAATTTGAAAAGACTCGCCTGAGGTCACACAGGAAATCTGTGGCAAAGCTAAGAATTACACCCATTCTCCCGCTGTTCAGTCCTCTGCTCTAATCACAAGCTCAAGAAAGTCAATGACAGAAAGAAATCTGAGGCGGCACGGACTACCAGGGAGATAGCTCTCATGCCCACATTGGACAGAAAGTGGGGAAGAAGCCAGTGCCAGGTGAGAGAAGGAGACAGCAGAGAGACAAACACAAGGAGGAAGAGAAAAGTAGTGCATTGAGGGGGTTAAAAGTAAGGGAAATTTGGGAACGGATTCTTCAACAAATAGGGGAATGGGTGAATTGTTTGAGGGTGAGGAGACTGGCTGGACTTATACTGCTTCTAAAGAACAAGTGATACCAGCCAAACGGTCCCCAGAGAACCACTCCAAATCCTCAAACACGCAAAAACCCTTTGCCTCACATCCAGTCCCTGATCCTCACAAGGAAACAGAGGAAAATCCTGCCTTTCAGACTGAATGTTCGTGCTACACAAATCCATTTCTACTCAGACACATCACCAATGGCTGTGCTAAAAAATAGATAGATAGATAAAGCTTTTATTAAAACATTCTATCCAGTGTCTCCTAAAATTGTACTTGATGGATGAATTCAGACTAGGTTGGCTAGAACCGCTGTCATGTGGACAGAAATATGTCTGGATAATCTGAAGTAAAGCATAATGCTAACAGGTGATGCAGTAAGTGGAGGGGAGTTGTGCGGTCAGGAGCTGCTGGGATGAATGTGAGAGCGAGACTTATTAGACGCCTTCATCAGCGATCAGGAGAGAAGAAAAGCGGGTTAATTAAATTAGCCCCTCCTGAGTTTGGAGGAGCTGCCAGTTTCAATGGGGACAGAGGAATAATGTCAAAGGGGCCTTAAAGGAGGAAAAGGCAAGTTGGTTTTGCTTGGAAAAATGCAGCTACTTCTTGCGGAAGATATTAACTCCCCCAGCTATTCTGTGGGAAGCCATGGTGCTCTTGTAACTTCTTCTGCCCTGCAGATCTGTGTGTCCTTGTCCCGTAGGCCCTGTGCCCTGCAAATATTCCAGCACCACTTTGGAATCTGTATCATTCTCTTTGCGTACAGAGGAAATATTTTCAGGGAGACCTGAGGTTTTATATCGACTCTCCTGACGCTAGCATTACTGAGAAAGCAAGTGAGATAACTCTGAAATGCTTTTAAACTAGACAAAGCTGGAACCAGGAAGTCAAAACATCACCCGCATTCGCCTTGACAGAATATGACCCGTGCAGCGACTTCCCGGAGTGAGATTACAGAACTGTCGCTCACCACCACTGCAGAACATTGGAATTAGTGGATCAGTCCAGTGATGAATGTGTTGCCTTAACTTTCAGTGTGAGCCACTCGGATCACCTCTCTTTTTTCACGGGTTTAGCTCATGACAGGCAGCACGTCTCTGACAAGGCAGGGCAGGCTGCTGAGGCCTGGCTCTGTATCAGTGTTGCCAACTCTCACGATTTCATTGCACGTCTCACAATCTTTGGTGCTCTTCTTAAAACCCCAGCTCCTGGAGTGATTTATTTAACTCAGCTTTCATTGTTTTTCAAGTCAGTCTCTAGCGCTCTGGGTTGCAATGAAGAGCTTGAAAGCATGAGCCAAGTGCCTCCTAAAGGCTCAGAAAGCAGAAAACAAACAACGAAGAATCCAGGATTTTTTTTTTAATCTAATGATTTTTTTAAACCAATCTCACAATTCTGCTTGGCAAGGCAGGTTTACTAGGAATGAGATTTGGATAAAGTGAACCCCCCAGGTCACAAAGCTCCCACCAAACGGGGGGACAAACCTCTCCTGATTCACATTTTCCAGGATTATTTCCCCATTTCTCCCGGCCTTTGCGCTGCCTGGCTCCCAGAACTGGAAGCACCTCAACAAGAAAGGCCTCTCCTACTGCATCTCCATGCCAGCAGAAGCTGGAAGTACTGGGAATCTCACAAAAAAAGCCCAATCTTCAGTCCCAAGAGGCTCAGACAAGTCGGGAACAAGGCTCCAACAAGCATAAAAAAATTTAGGGGAGGAGGGTTATTCTAACTTCCCCTAGCACCATGGACTTTAGAGGTAGCACAGACTATTAGATCACCCACAGCCAGTGAAGGATGGGTCTTTACATGGCATTGTCCATGGTGTCAGTAGAACAGTCTCGCGGTCTAACGCAACTCACTGTCGGGAAGGGTCCTTTCATTTTATTCTCCTGTCCCTGGGTTCCACCAGGTCTCATGACTTCTTGTTTTCCTCCCTTGTGCCATTCGTAGCATCTAGATTAACCCCAAGTAATTCTTGTCGCTCCCTGGTGTTTATCCCCATCAGCTCCATGTAGACAGCACATTCCCCTTGGTCACCGAGGGTTTGCTCATCTAGCATCTTAATAGGTTTGATCATCCCTAGTTTAGAGACCAGCACATGGACTCTGCACCCAGGAATGGCCAGGCTGCATATCTACCTAGTCCCAGTGGAAGGCAGCAAAGATTTGGTTTTCAGTTAAATTCTGGGTCATTTCTAATTTACGAGGACAAGGAAAAACCTCTCTCTGCCAAAAAGAGAAACTAAACATCTGAGTTCCCAAGTTCCCCCATGGCTTCATACTCTGCCCCTCGTTGCTCCCTTCTGAGTGGATCGTTTGGACAACCCCCCAGGGAGAGTTCTGTAAACCAGGGCCTGGCATTGTCACGGACATTTGCTAAAGATCTTTCTGCCCTCCCTGGGGCTCTCTGTAGTGATCTGGGCATGGGGCACCTTGAGTTGGACTCATCGGGGAACCCCCTGTTTCTCTAGGCGAATGAATGGGAGGCTGGTTATGAAGCTCATTGCAAAGGCTGAAAGAGATGGTAAACCCCTGTGAAGGGAGAACCTACCCCCGGACAGCACAGGCCCCACACCCCAATGCCTTTGATGGGTACATCTGCACTGCAGCTGCATGGGTAGCCGCGCTGTAGCTGGCTTGAGTAGACATACCTGCGCTAGCTCTGATTGAGCCCCACAGCAGTGTGGCTGTGGCAATGGGAGGGGCTAGCCACCAAGTATACACCCCCTCCCTCCCTCCCTCCCTCCCATACAGCCTGGTGTTGGAGAACCTAGGGTCGCATGGGATCGTACTCAGCAGCTACCCTCAGTTGCCACCCATGCCGCTCCAGCTACCCTGGTGTTTCTAGCACACTAGCTCCATCAAAGCTAGTGTGCATCCATCCCCCCGTGCTGGGAATGACCTCTCCAGCTGCAGCGCAGACCTGCCCTCAGTCAGCGGGCACCCCACCGTGCGCTCACTGGGCAGTGCCAGCGCCAGGCACGAGACTGAAAATGCCCATTTGTCAAACTTGATGTGGGAAAGGGTTGGTTTCAATGAAACTTCTCTGGGCACGCGGCAAAGAGTCCTGTGGTACCTTAGAGACTAACAGACGTATTGGAGCATGAGCTTTCGTGGGTGAATACCCACTTAGTCGGATGCATGTAGTGGAAATTTCCAGAGGCAGGTATAAATATGCAAGCAAGAATCAGGCTGGCGATAACGAGGTTAGTTCAATCAGGGAGGATGAGGCCCTCTTCTAGAAGCTGAGGTGTGAACACCAAGGGAGGAGAAACTGCTTTTATAGTTGGCTAGCCAGTCACAGTATTTGTTTAATCCTGAGCTGATGGTGTCAAATTTGGAGATGAAGTGAAGCTCAGCTGTTTCTCTTTGAAGTCTGGTCCTGAAGTTTTTTTGCTGCAGGATGGCTGCCTTTAAATCTGCTATTGTGTGTCCGGGGAGACTGAAGTGTTCTTCTATAGGTTTTGTATATTGCCATTCCTAATATCTGATTTGTGTCCATTTATCCTTTTCTGTAGGGACTGTTCAGTTTGGCCGATGTACATAGCAGGGGGGCGTTGCTGGCACATGATGGCGTATATTACATTGGTGGATTACTTCCTCCCTGATTGAACTAACCTTGTTATCGCTAGCCTGATTCTTGCTTGCATATTCATACCTGCCTCTGGAAATTTCCACTACATGCATCCGACGAAGTGGGTATTCACCCATGAAAGCTCATGCTCCAATACGTCTGTTAGTCTATAACAGGGGTCCCCAACGCGGTGCCCGCGGGCGCCATGGCACCCACCGGTGCGTCTAAGTGTGCCCATGTACTGGCCGGCAGACGAGCATCAGCCGAAATGCCGCCGACAAATTGCGTCATCCAGAGTCATCGCCGCCAAAATGCCACTGATTTTCGGCAGTATTTTGGCGGCGACGCCTCTGGATGATGCTACTTGTTGGCAGAATTTCGGCGGCGATGCCTATTGACGTGGCCGCTTGTCGGCGGAATTTCGGCGGATGCTCATTCGCCGCCATGGTCCTCTGTGGCACGTCATCTGGCGCTGCCAGACGAAAAAGGTTGGGGACCACTGGTCTATAAGGCGCTGCGGGACTCTTTGCCGCTTTTACAGATCCAGACTAACACGGCTCCCCCTCTGATACTTTCTTGGCAAGTTTCTCAGGTCCAGGATGGAATTTCTGGTCAGAACAAGAGAGCGCAAGATACTCCCTTCTGCCCGCAAATAGCCTGGTGGTTGTAGCACCCCCCGGAGATACAGAAGACCCAAGTCCGAGGCTCTGCTCTAGCACACCAGCCTATGCAGTCAGTCTCTCAATGAATATTCACTAGTTAGATCAAGTGGAACAGCTCCAGTGGGGGACTGAGAGTGACACCTGTGCCAGAATGGCCAGGTGACCAGGGCAGAGGGGACATCTGGGTTCCAGGCCTGGGACTGGGTAAGGATTCAGTTGGGTCTCCCATATCCCAGAGGAGGGCCGTAGCTGCTGGGCTGTGGCTCCCATGCTCACCTTTCCATGGCCAATGCTGGAAGATCTCGGTTTCAGGAGTGCAAATGGGGGCTCGGCTCCATCACAGAGCTGCCTCCTAAGGCAGAGCAACTCTGAAAACCACTCCGCCTGTCATGCAGCGCCATCATCCTGCCAGGGACCGAGAGGAGGCCAGCATGTCAGGAAACATGCCCAGCCTCCAGCTCCTGGCTGTCTCAGCTCCCACCAGGGAGCTCCCCTTTAGGATTTGGGGGGCCCTGAATCTCAGTCTCCTGCTCAGTGGGAATGAGGACCCCAGGCTCCAGGTGACCATTCAAAGCAGCAGAGTCCCAGCATTATCTTTCAAGGGGAGGTGAGAGGCTGGTGCCTGAATGCCCTGGGGGGGGAGAAATGGGGAGCCTGGAGGAAGGGGTGATTGAAACATGGTGGCAAGAGGCTCTAAGCCATCTCTAGTGGGGTCCCTCCCCACTCAGTGTGAATTGCGGTAGCCTGTTGTCTCTCTCTCCTGCAAAGGCCTTGCTTCAAAGCTTGTGGTGGCCCTGCATTTAGCAGGGCTGGCCCCACCAGCGGGCACCTGGTCTGAGCACACGTCCATTATGCTCATACCCCACAGTCTCTGCAGATTTCTGCTGCGCTGCGTGTTCTCTCTGAAGCGAAGGCAGGAAGCCAAGGCTGCATAATCTGTGTGGGCAGGTCCCCAGTGGCTTCCCCCATCCCTGCTCACCATGCAGCACCTACGCTTCCTGCTGGGCACGTGACGGAGACGCCTGTGCCCTCCTGGCCTGCTGCTGTTCCTCATCATCACTCAGCTGCCACGTCACACCGATCCCCTTGCAAACCCAACTGCAAAAACCATAGCTCCCGGGCCCAGCTCCTTCCCTCCAACAGGAACAGCAGGGAAAAAACAGCCAGCACAAAGCCCCCAGAGCTGATTAACACACGCACTTCCCCTCTGCTCCTCTGGCGTCTCTGGCAGCACCAGCCGGGGAAGAGGAGATTTCAGCTGCCTGTGCTTTGCTGTAGAGCAGCCCTGCCTGGCTGAACGGCACGGCCCTGGACTCAGACCTTTGCAGAGGGTGTGTGACCGAGCCCAGGTTTCTACACGTCTGTTTAGCTGAAGTCGTTTGGCAAAGCACATCCCAGTGCCGGCGGCTTGTCCACAGCGCGTGTCAGTGACGCAGGGGCCTCTAGCGCAGGAATTGCCCAGACAGGACTATGCACATGCACCCTGCCCGCCGATGCCAGTGGTGACCCTAGAAGCGAGGAAGGATCGTTCAATGGTCAGAGCACTAGGCTGGCACTCAGGAGAGCTGGGGTGAGGTCCCTGCTCTTCCAGCGGCTCCTTGGATACGTCATGCAGCTGCTCTGGTTCCAGTGCCCAACTTTGCAATGGGGTAGTAGGCCTGCTCTGCACACAGCCAAGCTATGGCTATCTGAGTGACAGCACTGGGGGGAGGGATAGCTCAGTGGTTTGAGCATTGGCCTGCTAAACCCAACATTGTGAGTTCAATCCTTGAGGGGGCCATTTAGTTGGGGCTTGGTCCTGCTTTGAGCAGGGGGTTGGACTAGGTCCCTTCCAACCCTAATATTCTATGATTCATTGCTTGTGTCACTCACATGGCCTTCATTGGACAACCCAACACATGTTAACTGCCAGCTTCTTTTCCAATTTCCTTTTATCCAGAAAAGACCCGCCTCTCTCGATTCCACCCAGCTCTGCTCACGACCCAGAACCTGCAGTTCCTGACCGTTCGTCCCAGCCACACCCCAGCTACCCCAGCATTTGTGAGCCGCGAATGATAAAGCAGCACACACAGGCTGATGGCAACCCAGGTTTGGGATTCAATGAGCTGACGGCGAACGGGTTATGAGACCCCCACTTCTCAGCAGCCTCCTGGGCGGATACTCTGGAATATAACAAGCCGCCTGCCCACTCGATAGGCGGCTTCTGGTTGGTCTCTTCCCCTTCACAAGAGAAAAGGCCGTGAACGGCAGCTATTCCCCAGCTCCTTGCAGGGAGGAACTAATTACAGCACTTGTGATTCTGGGCACAGCCGAAGCCGTGAGGTTGAAGAGCAGCTTCTGCAGCTCAGGAACCTTCTTGTACACTGTCCCCGGCAACACGCTCCAGTCTAAACCGCTCTAAGCAGCAGTTCCCTGACTCCACGTCCATCAGAAGGAAACTGCCTTTTCTTGCCATTATGGAAACAATGACATTATAAAAAGGCCGAATTTAATTACAGGAGGGATAAGGTGAGACTGGGGGAGCGGTGGGGGGGCTGAACCAGCTGCAATCCCGGGTTTTGCAGGGAACGCGAGGCCAGGAATACTGGTCTTCCCACTGTCAGATGTGCCACTAAATCTCATCCAGGGGAGAGGCAAAGAAATAGTCACTGACACTGGGTCATCCAAAAGCCTCTCTGCCCGTAGGCCTTTAGGGACGGAGATAGCAGGTCATTGACAAGACACTTCCATTCGATTCCATTTGGCGAGCTCAGTTGCTGACTGTGCCAGTTCCCAGAACGTTTGTACTTGGGGCAGGGATCAGCATTTTGTTCTGGGTTGTACAGCGCCTGACACAGTGGGGTCCTGCTCCAGGATTGGGGCTCCTGGGTGCTAAATCAATGCATTAATAAATCACCTGTAGTAGGCTCAGTGAGCTTGCTGTCTTTACTGTCTTGGCGAGTGGTGAGACACAGGCAGTTTGGATGAGTATCCCATGTAGGAACCAGCCAGATCATTCAGCAGAAAGGCAAAAGGAAACGTCTAACGGCAGTGACTGTCTGCAGAGTTATTTTTGTTACAAGAATGTACAGCCTCCCTGGAAACATTATGACATGTGTCACCATACGCTTCAATCTGGAGGGCCGGGAGGGAGGGGGGAATGAAAAGAAAAGAAAAGAGAAACAGAGTTTCTGCTTCTCTGCTCTTCTCTTTCTGTGTCTCTACCAGTTCTGCTCTCAGTTCCCCCATATAAATCAAGAATGACTCCAATGAAGACAGTGATGTGACTCTGGGTTTGCACCAGTCCCTGTCTCTGTCGCTCTCAGATTCATTGTTTCCAGCTGAGAAATCTTTGCCGTCGACTCTTCTCGACCGAGGGCCGGAGAGCTGTCGGATTGAGAGGCCCGGTTTCCATAGCAAACCCGGCGTTTTCAGGTGGAGGGACTCAGGCATGGCATTCACTAGTGCTGAAAAGAAAAGCCTTTATTTCTCCATGGGCATGAAGGGCAGACAGAAGCCTAATGCCCCGTCCAGTTTATAGTTCATGAGCTTCTTCGAAGCAGGTATAGGCTGCCAGGAGAGCCTGCCAGCTGCCTTTCACTCCCTCCCTCAGTAAATGAGCTGGAGTCGTTGCAGGCCAGAGCTGATTCGGTAACCATTTATCAGCTGGTAGGTTTCAGGTGTGCGTCAAGGGGCTGGTGAAGTGTGATGCTGTTAAGGGAGGGAGGATGTGCTGCTCTCTGTCCACCCGTGCTAAGGGGAAGCTGGACTGTTGTCAGACTTAGCATATTCAGACAATCGGGGTTGGATTGTGGTGGGTTCGGACAGGGCAGCCTGTAATTAGCAAGCCCTGAGCTCCAGCAGGCAGAAATGTGCTTGACGGGACAGCACTTCTAGCTGTGGCCAAGAGTACTGCCACCGACCGTGCTGGGACAGATACCATACAGCCCAGGGGACAGCATAGGTGCTGGAATTAGGGGTGCTGGGGATGCTGCCACACCCCCTGGCTTGAAGTGGTTTCCATCATATCCAGGGTTTACAGTTTGGTTCAATGGCTTTCAGCCCCTGCCCCCCCCCCACTATACAAATTGTTCCAGCACCACCGGGGGACAGTGCTTTGACAGATGCATTGTGGATGTCGTCAGGGGGAAATATGTAGGTTTTGGCAGCCAATGGAGGGGGCTGTTGGGGCTTCCAACACATGGAGAGGCATGGGAGGCAGTTTGGGATTGTGGGACAAGCACAATAGCTGGGTGTTTCTGCTAAACCAATCAGGAGTGAAAAACTTAACACAGATCTCTTGCTGTCATTAGGTTTCAGAGTTAACGGCGGTTTTAAATAATGGGGCCGTTTCCACGCTAGAGCTATTGTTTCAGACTAAAGCCATCACTACATCAGCTACCTGGGCTCAGACATATAAGGACCAGGAACATAATGTTTTAATGAAAGCTCAGATTATGGAGCACTGAGCAGCAGCTGGAGCTGCACCTACTGCCTTGTGTATGGCACATCTGTCAGAGTCGGGGCCAGTTACCCAGTGTAAAGCTGGAGTACATGAGAGCAGAATTCGACCCTTGGAAGGAGATTTAGTCCTGGATTGTGAAGTGGACGGGAAGCCACTGCAGGTCTCGGCCATCAGTGAAAGTGCAGACTTACAGCATAAAGAAGAGAACCGGGAGCATCGGTGCCCGGGGAGTTAAAGGAGAACTATTGGCTGCCAGCAAGATTCAGGCTCAATGCACGAGATAAGACAATTTGTCAGCAGAGCTACAGATAAGCCATTCTGACCTATTCTGTCCCGCAGAGGGCAGTGCTGGATACATGCAGACCAGCCCCTGCATGGAGCTCTCCTTGCACCTCTCTGCCAGCTGAGCATCCCCCGGCTCTGCTCTGTGCAGCAGGACAGCGGGTGCTACCAGTGTCTGAGGCTCTGCGCTGCACAGCACGGATGGCACTGCCGGAAGCTACAAGAAGCCCAGACACGCACTTAGGGGAGGAGAACTCCCACTTCCAGCTCCGACAACACAGGCCGCTGTAGTACTGCCAACCCCCGGGGCCAGCAGTCGGGCTCCCAAAATCATGAACGCCCCTTTAAAATCATGAGATTTTTAAAACAGATCTCCCTCCTCCCTGACTTTTGGTGTGTGAATCTTTGGGGCCGATTATCCCAGCTCTCCCCACAACTACGAGGGCAAAAAACTGACTTAAAATCCCACGACTCCTGGATCTGGGGCTTTAACAAAAAGACCAAATATCAGGTGACTCACAATAAAATTCGGAGGACTGGCAACACTGAGTCCCTGAGCTACAGAGGCGGGACCAGCGCAGGGGTGAGGGGTGGGTCCAGTGAGTGGAGCTCATTGGGGAACACAGAGACAGAATGCCTGTCACCAGGCCTAGTTACCCAATGAAATCAGAGCCGCAGAACGACCAAGCTGCGCTCTGGGGCTGGATTCTGCTCTTGCTGGCCCCAGCATTAACCAGAGTGACTCACCTCCATTGATACATGGCAGTGTCAAGCTGGATTGGGCCCCTTCCCTCCAGGAGTTCACAGTTTCCCATAAATATCAGAGGCTAGTAGCCTGCTGCTATTCTCCTGCCTTCCCATTCCAGTCCGTGGCAATAGCTGTAATATGCAGCTACATAGAAAAGAGGAAGCACCACTTCCCACCCCCAGCCCTGTGCCACGCGGCCCTTTGGCCTGAGAAGCGGGTTTGCTGCGTCGAAAGAAGCCCGAGAAGCCTCTGGGATTGCAACAACATCCACGGCTGCCTGTGAAAGGCTTGTCGAGATTTTCCATGCATCACCAGGTCCATAACTTGGGACAATACTGGGTCAACGCGGGTTGCCTTCTTTATCTGAGTAGCAGTGATGGGTGGGGCAGGTTTGCAAACTCCAGCCCAGAGCTAGGAGGCTCAGGGATTGCAGCAAAGCGCAGCTGGCTTTCTTAGCGAAATGCAGCAGCAGGTGGGCGGGCAAGCCTGGCACTCAGCATCTTCATCAAGGAGCCGTCAAAGGCCTGAGCACCCCCGGGGAAGCGTGAAATAACCAATAGCTTGGGCTGAGGAGGGACGAGCATGCGGGAGCAGAATCCGACCTGCTTGCTGGGCAGGTCCTCGTGCCGCGAGCGGGGAGCCAGGGACCCCAGCCGAGTGCACTTGGTACAAGCGTTTGCTGTCATCTCCTGCCTGGGGGCTGTTATTTGATGGGCAGCTAGACTGATCTCAGTGATGTCCCGCTCCCTGCCATGTCCTGCCAGCTCCTGATTGTCTCTCAAAACCGGTTTGAGTGAAGGACCTGGACCAAAGGCCTCACAGACCTTGACTACCACAGAGGAGATGCCGCATCAGCAGATACAGGGCAAACTTCCCCACCCAGCTCCATCTGCCCACTCTGACCTAGGAAACCCATTTCAGGGGGGGAAGGAGACAGCTTGGGCTCCAAGGCTCACTCACTCTTTGGCTTCTCTGCCCAGATGGACACCTGTGTCCTGACCTGAGATCCACAACTCACTTCACACTAGAGAGCCGTCAGGTGGCGCTAAGCTTCAGCTGCTTCCAACTTCAGGGGCCGCCGGCCAGGATGCTAAGAGGGGTGGGAACCCCAAGGCTAGAGGGGGACAGCAGAGGGTCAGCACAAGGCCGATGGTTTGAGTGGGATTTGACGGACACTTTGGCTCTCTGCAGGAGTGGATTCCACCCGTAAGGAAGAGCTGCTTCCGCAGCCTGGTCTATACGAGAAACTCATACCAGTAAAGCTGTGTCAGTTCAGAGTGTGAACATTTCACACACACCCCTCTGTGACCGACAGAGCTGTGCTGGCAAAAGCCCTAGTGTAGACACAGTTTGGCAGGCAAAAGAGGCCTTTTGCCAGGGTAACTTACTCCATTTGGGGAACGTGTTTAAATTACACAGGCAAGAGAACTCCCCAGCTCCACGAGGGAGTCTGCCAGGATATCTCTACTAGTACCAGTGTGCCAGTGAACCCTTCTGAGTGCAGACACAGGGATCAGCTTGTGCAGGGACTTGGATCCTCTGCAGACAACATCTGAACTGGCAGCCAAGTCCCTGCAGTTTGGGGCTGGATCGGAAATAACAGGAGTGATGTGAGGCAGAGACGCAGAGGCAGCATCTCCCGCTGCAAATGGGCAGAACGGAGGCCATGTCTGAGGGCAGCAGCTCTGATGAGAACGGTCTCGTTTAACCACCACAGGTCACTCTCCGCAAAGTGCCTTCCTTGGGATCTAACCAGCTCCTGGCTTTGTGCGGTCACCTCGCCACACCGGGAGCACAAGCCCAGCATTGACTGGAGCTGCTGGATTATTCGGACGTTGACCAGCCAGGGCACCGCACTCTTTGGTTGCCACATTCACACCCGGTGATGGTCAGACACCTTTGCCCTCAAAGGCAGCAGCACTGCTAACGGGGCTAGCGAACGTTGCGGAGCAGTTCTCTTCTGTGCAGGCAGCATAGCACGGTGGGTCATTCCCAGAACTAGCCACTAGCCGCCTGCATTCTGCTCCTGACTGAATCCCTCACCTGCCTGGTGACCTCGGTCAAGTCGCTTCCCTGTGCCTCAATCCCCATCTGTGACATGATGGGGATAATGCCCTGGCCTGCTCCTCTAGACATCCAGGGATGGTGACGTCTGATGGAAGTGCCAGGAGTGAGTATTACTTCTGGCAGCTCACCAGACTCAACGAACTCCATAGAAGTAGGATGAGGGTATTTTCCCAAGGGGCGGCCACTCCAGCCTCCATTGTGTTGGCAACACATTAGCACAATGGACCTTTGCGAGCAATGGAGCGGTTTGGGTCACCCTAATCAGAAGAACTTGGGATATAGAGCGCTCTGCCTCGTGGGGGATCATGTATCCAAGGAGCTGACCCCATCTCAGCTTACCCCCATCACTGCACTCACAGCGCGGACGAATCCCTTTGCTATTTAGGACAAATCCTGCGCTTCAGCACCAAGCCTATGTCCCTTCGTCTGACCTCAGAGTGGATGCTCTGGGAGGTTAGAAGTCAGTCTGCACAGACTTTAGGAGACAGGTTAAAATCAAGAGTGCCCTTTGGGAAATGTACATGTGTGGGCTCGCCTCTCCCACAGCACGCAGGCAAGTGTAACTCGAAGTGAATGCTGCTCTGGGTGGGAATGGAGCTCAGCTCTTCCTGGGTCTATCAAATTTCTTCTTCAATCTACAAAAGCCTAGTGCATCTTTTGGCAACCCCGTCATCTAACCCCCTTCCTGTCCAACTTCCACTGCTGTTTCCCAGCTAGGTGTGAATGTAGTCCGCACACGCACCGAAAACAGATTTCCCAGCTCGAGAAGAAGGCAGTAATTCCTGGTTCTGTGGAAACATGGTATTTGACGGCTCCGTGAGAATGTCCCGTTTCACAGCTCTGACAATACCCCTGAAACACAGCTGCATGAGATCCCCCCATTTCAGAGCTCTGACAACCTACCATTTCAAGGCTCTGGTTCCGGGAACAACCCATTACCCAATTCTGAGAATGCCCCGTTTCACAGCTCTTAGAAACCCGATTCAGAGCCATGTGAGAACACCCCATTTCACCGCCGTGTGCTCTCCATTTCGCAGCTCGAAGGAAGCCCCATTTCATGGCTCTGAGAACACCCCATCTCATGGCCGGTGAATACACTTTCCCTCTAGGTCTGCGTACACATTACAATTGTTTGAGAACGACAGTGAAGAGGGGAAGTTGCTTCTTGTATTAATTACATTCCACCTCATTTGCTCAAGAACTGCACTGGGAACACATGAAGAATTACAACATTAATTAGGGAGTAAACGACCCCAGCTCATAACAATAGTCTCCTGGCTTTGGCAGCCATTTGCTAATAATGAAATGCACCAGATTTCATTGCAAAACGTAACAATGGGAAGTGGCACGTTCTGGGTTTAATATTTCTCTTCCAGAGCAAAACATCCTTCCTTCCTGCTCTCTCTGTGGCCTTGATCTCCCATCTGAGCCCCTCCCACTGATGTCACCAAGAGCTTCTGCGGGCAAAGACTTCAGGGCCTGACCAGACTGGCTGCATTCAGGGACCCGGATCCTGTCGCTCCAGCTGAAATGGCTGGTGCCCGTCTGTGTCACACATCAGAGCAATGGCCAGAGGCTACCTGCTCTGCCTCTGCAGCTCTCCCCAAACCAGGGACCCAACAGCCTGTGCATCCTTAATTGACAGAATTAGCAAGCTTATTTGAAGAATACTTCATTCCTCAGAGTCTAATTTCCTGTTGTATAAATAATACATCAGCAGCAGCAGGCTCTTCAAAAACAGATGAACATTCGCACTGCCATCCTATTGTGAAAAGTCTTAGCAGAGGGGTTTTCACAATAGCCAGCTCCCAACAGCATTGCACCACCTCTCACACCCGCTGATGTGAGATGGGAACCACATGTGTGGGTTTCACGCCCGCCTGTGAGATCGCACCTTCTGATGAGCGTGGCGTTCGCGCCTCTGGGTGTGAGCGCCGGGCTCACAGGAATAAACGGTGCCTCCTTTTGAAACAAAACACAGCTGCCAGTTAGGTTGCAAAGCCCAGCCTTTGTTTGCAGGCACCAGAATCACAGTGCCTGTGCAGCCGTAAGTCTGTCCCTCTCTGCATGGTCACTACGATACAGTCTTGACCAACATAGAATCATAGAAGCCTAGGACTGGAAGGGACCTTGAGAGCTCATCTAGTCCCGTCCCCTGCACTCAAGGCAGGAGTAAGTATCATCTAGAATCATAGAATCATAGAATATCAGGGTTGGGAGGGACCTCAGGAGGTCTCTAGTCCAACCCCCTGCTCCAAACAGGACCAACCCCAACTAAAGCATCCCAGCCAGGGCTCAGCCCAAAGTCCCCTCCTACCCTCCGAACCCCCCAGCCCCACCCCAGCCCAGAGCCTGCACCCCCTCCTGCACCCCAAGCTCCTCCCCCAGCCAGGTGAAACTGAGTGAGGGTGGAGGACAGTGAGAGACAGAGGGAGGGGGATGGAGTGAGTGGGGGTGAGACCTCAGAGAAGGGGTGGGGCAGGAGCAGGGTCTCGGGGAAGGGGCGGGGCAGGGGTGTTTGAGTTTGTGTGATTAGACAGTTGCAGGGCCGGCTCCAGGCACCAGCGCAGCAAGCATGTGCTTGGGGCAGCCCATGGAAGGGGGCGGCACGTCCGGCTCTTCGGCAGCGATTTGGCGGCGGGTCCCTCAATCCCTCTCGGAGGGAAGGACCGGCCACCGAATTGCCTCCGAAGAATGAAGCGGCGGCGGTAGAAGTGTCAATCACGGCTTTTTTTTTTTTCCTTTTTTTTTCCCCTCCCCTTGGGGCGACAAAAACACTGGAGCTGGCCCTGGACAGTTGGCACCCTAGTGGCAACTGCAACTTGTTTTTAACCATTGCATGTAATTTCTTATCTTCATTTAAAGCAGACATCCCATCATGTGACACCACATCGACCTCCTCCCCAACTATCAGCAGGATCTACCTACAGGACCTTTCTAGTCACAGAGAAGGCTTCTACCCTGGGAACTAAAGGAGCCCAGTACGAAGCTGCTATCCTGTGTGTGGATCAGCCACCGGCGTGCGTGGAAGCATGTGTGCCTGCAGCACACACTCTGTCAGTGGCCTCCATGACTATCTGTCAATGGAAGGAGAACTGGGAATCAGGAATCCCGGGCTTTATTCCCGGCTCTGGAGGGAAGCTGTACTGAAAAGGCAGCTAACTCCTGAGACTGGGCACAAACAGATCTAGGCACTTTAAAAAAGTTACTGCAACATGCCAGACTGCAAGGGGTCGAGGACATTCTACAGTTCTGGGCAATAATGGGACCATGTCCCACCTGATGCCGTCCCCACCCTCCTTGGGGTCACATCCAAAAGATGAGTTATTCTACGCCCCCGAGTCATTGCTTAGCCACCCATACATGCTGGGCCAGACCCCTGGCTGGTGTAAAACAGCATAGCCCCTTGGCTTCGCTGGAAGTACGTCCATTCACACCAGCTGGGGATCTGGCCCATTACTGTCCTTTTAATCCTTTTCTCTTCAATCCATCCTTGCAACCCTGCTTTGAGCTTTGCAGGCAAATATCAGGAACCAGCTGGATCTGCCTGCAGTCACTAAAACCATCCAGTGTAGCATGAAATCCTGGAGCCTGCCTGGGCTCTCGCACCGCAGCCCTGCCTCTGAAGAGTCAGGCAGCAGGAAAATCATTAGCCGCCTCGGGATTATGCAAGTGCCGGCAATGTTCTGAATTTGCGGGGGTTTTAAAAGACTTGCAAAGGAGAAATTAAAAGTGTTACTTTCCCTGCCTGGCAGAGAGGGGCTGGCTGTGGGTCTGCGCTGGGAAGGCAAACAAACACGCTTTGGAAAACAGAAAATGAATTTTAAAAAGGGAACCTGCAGGAGCCAATCTGAAGGGCGTTTGCGGTACAAATGTTTGTATTTCTCTCAGGTGGGATTTTATCAACAGATACTGTGCAACTGCAAGGGATGTGATACCTGAGAAATATCTATCATCTAGCCCCAAGCACACCCCTCTGTTCCTCTTTCTATCCATCCCCATACACATCCCTCTTTCATCTATTCACCCCATACACACACCTCTGTCCATCTACCCATCATGCACACCCATCTATCTAATCTATCTATCCATCCCCATCCACACCCAGCTATCTACCCACCCTATACACACCCTCTGTTTATCTACCCAGCCCCATCCACTTCCATCTATTTACCCATCTATCTATGCATCCCTATACACACCCCTGTATCTATCTATCTATCTATCTATCTATCTATCCATCCCCATACACACCCCTCTATCTATCATCTGTTCACCCCTATACACACCCCTGTATCTACCTACCCATCTATCTATACATCCCTATACACACACCTCTATCTATCTACCCATCATGCACACCCCTCTATCTATTATCCATCCATCCCCATACACACCCAGCTATCTATATATCCATCTATCTATCCATCCCCACAAAAAAATCTATCTATCTATCTATCTATCTATCTATCTCCATACACCCTCTCTATCTATCTACCTACCTACCTATCTATCTCCATACACCCCCTGTATCTATCTATCTATCTATCTACCCTATGCCCACCATGGTTGTCTATGACCCATGGGTAGGAACATCAGACTCCTGAGAAGTGCCGGTTTTGATGGGAGCTCTCCCCAGGATCAAGGAGCATCTGATGCGAGAGGAACCCGAAATGTCCCCGCCTGGCACACTGCCCCTCGGTGGAGCTCAGCTCATGCCCAGGGCGCTGCTCCTGCAGCTGGGCCCAGGGCTCTCCTGTGCGGAGGTTGAGCCCTGCCCCGTCACAGCAGGCTGGGGAGAGGAGTGCTTGGGGCTGTCTCTTTTGTCTGGGGACAGGGAGCGAGGCAGAGCCCCCCGTGAGCAGATTGTGCCGGCTGCTGAGTGTGTGCAGGGGGCTCCTTTCACTCTAAACATCCTTACTTGAGTGAGGAGGAAATGCATGTGTCCAAGCAGCCCTGTGCTGCTGGGCGTAGGCTATTCTCTGAAACCCAAGATATGAGCAAGTCCTCTGGAAGAGACCAGGAGAAGCTGCCATTTGCAGAACCCCAGACCGAGTCCTTGCTGAACTTACATCCTGGCCTGGTTTGCCACACCTGGTCAGACCCTCTGTCCACCTTGCCTGCACCCCGCCACCTTCAGTGGGCAATGCCAGAGACCCGAGACACACTGAGACACTCCTGCAGCCGACACCTGCAGGCAGGAGACGGCCCAGCTACAAATCGGGGCATGACGTTACTCACACTCCTGTGGCAGGGAGTTCCACAGGTATATGTGCTGCCTTTGGCCTGTTCTCGCTGCGCAGCCTGGCTGTTTCAAGCAGCAGCCTCTTAGCTCTTACATGATGGAACAGAGTGAAAGGAGGGTCTGTAGAAAACAAAGCCATCCCCGTTGCCCCCCAAGTTATGCCATTTGTGCAAGGCAAGTGGAAATCCAGCCTGAACACAACAGACCCAGGGCCAGTTTGGAATGGTGCTGCTGATATATATTATTCATGAGCAAGAAACGGCGCGTCCCAGGGGAGCTGGTGCAGGGAGCTGCGAATGCGGATGAGTTTGCAGCGCTTTAATTATGTAAATTGACAAATGTCTCTTTGCTGAGGAATTTTGCTAGCCCTGCAAAAGAGCAAACCCGAAAAAATGGCGAGGCTGCTCCCAGAGCTGTCTGTCGGCCTGACAGGCGCACACCTAGCAGGGGCCTCCCAGCTGCCCCTCCATGGAGCTAAAAGCAGCCAGCAGGCCCAGCAAGGGGCTTCATGCAGCCGAGGAAGCCAGTGTCCTGCGGCCCAGGCAAGCCAAAAGCACTGTGAGCATCACAGCAGCGAAGCGAAGGCAGGTGGGGAGCAGCAAGGGACCGAATCCACATCTCTGACTCCTTCAGCCGTGAGAGACTGAGAGAGGGAAAATAGTCACGTGTCTGTCTGTGCATTTCTGCCACACCCAGCAGCAGGGTGCGAAGGGTCAGGAGCACGTCCCCCTGCAGGTCCGGAACATCAGCAGAGACCCCACCCCGGCAGTCCTGCATCCCGCCCAGCTAGCGGACAGTCCCAGTGGAAAGACACCTACCCAATCCATGGCTGAAAGCGGATCATGGGGACACATCCCTGGTGAACGGTGGCTCTGACGGGCTGGAGTGTTTCAGCCCATCACAATGAGGCCATTGTGTGTCACTGTCCATGCAGAATTGACTGTGCTTCCTGCTCTGTGGGGTCTCCAGGTTTCTGCATGGAGACGAGGGCAATGCTGCCTTGGCCGTGGGGAAGGCACGCGTCCCCTTCCTGTGACACACCCAGCTGTCTCGATTGGTCACTATGGCCGTTCCGCACCATGCACTCAATGGAGCATTTCACGCTGCGGGGGCGAGTGCAGCCATGGGCAGCGTCAAGCCCTGGTGTTCCATGGGAGGGCGCTGGGAGATGTCTGGAGCAAGAGCAGAGCAAGGCAGGCTCTGGGGGCAAGGGCTCGAAGAGCGAGTGCGTGTGCGAGGAGGCGCTCTGGTCGCTAGTCAGCCACCGTGCGCCTCCTACAGCCAATTAACGTGAAATCCCCAGGGCTCCTGCTAGATCCTGGGACAGTGCTGGCCTGCAGCTGGGAGGCTGGCGAGATGCTCAAGTGGGGGGTCCTGGGAGTTGGGCGGGGCCCCGTAAAAGAAATGCTGAAATGCACTGATACACTTTGCCCTGGTGGCTGCCCCCCTGCATGTTAATTATGATCATTAATGATTATTATGATTCCAGTAATGTCTAAAGTCCAACCCGGATCAGGGCCCTCCATTGTGCCAGGCGCTGCACAGACCCCGACTGACATCAGGGCCTCGCCGCGCTGGGTATTTCACAGGCTCATAGTGTGAGACAGATCCTGCCCCTACAAGCTCCCACCTAGAGAAGAGACGGATGCCGGGTGATGGGGCCAAGCTCCTGGGCTGAGGGTAGCAAACAGCATGTTGTGCCATGATTTGAACCCCACCTTCCTCCTCTTCTCATTCATGCCCAGTGCCTGGGCGGGGGCCTGCCTTTGGGGGAGCAGTCCCCATCGGGGGGGGTGGATTATGGGACACAGTGGAGGGAAGGGCTCCCTCCTTCCTGGCGGGGCTCTGGCAGACTAAGGGGTGCTCTCATGGAGCTGCCTGGGAGCTCAGCTCCTCTCTTGGCCTGTCCACGGGGGCAGCTGAGGGCCCTGGGCAGGAGTCCCTGGGAAGAGGTGTTAAGCCGTGTGATGCTCCGAGGGTGGCGTCAAAGCAGCAGCTGCCCCCTGCGAGGCATCCATGGAGAGCAGATCCATCCCCGAGTGCTGGGGATGCCTGTCATTTCCTCTGGGTTTCCATCCCGGTGCCATGTTTGTCCCGAGGCCCAGGAGTGGGGCAGCGCCCGGGGCACGCAGAGATTCTCCTCAGTGAGTGGGACTGGCCCAGCAGCCCCGTCCTCGCTCCCCGGTCATGGGGGGAGGGGCAGCAGTGACCCAAGGCCACAGAACTTAGCCTGTCGCCCACGGCCCCGGCTGTGTGCCCCACGGCTTTGGGTCAGCAGGGAGCTGGTGATTCCCAGTCTAAGCTGCACTCACAGCTAGCCAGGCCCTCTGCTGAGGTGAGCAACGGAGCATTTCCCAGGGCGTGTTACACTCGTCACCCACAGTTGTTCTGCACGGCCCCTCCCAGCAGGACCCCCCGCCAACGCATTAACCCCTTTGCATCATCTGAGACAAGAACAGGAACGTGAGTCCAGTGTCCTGGCTGAATCCCAGCAGGGAAACGCCAGTGCCTCACCCTCAGGGTATGTCTACACTGGAATGTAACTCTCCTTGCATCTACACTGCAATTGCACTAACCCAGGGCTCGCACCCAGGGTCCCAGGACCCTGAAGGTCTGGAGGGTCTCCGCTTGAGTCGAGCTGGGACCCAGAGTCTGAGCCCTATTACTCTGCAGTGTGGACGCAGCCCTGCTTGACTTGGGTCTCAGGAGTTTTGACTCTAGGCAGATTGCTCTGTCAAGACTACAGAACCACCCAAGGGATCAGTTCTAGCTCAGCCAGGCGTGCAGCGCCTTGGGTCGGGTCTCCAGCCAGTGCTATGCCGGTCAGACTGGATGGTCACAATAGTCCTTTCTGGTCTTAAAATCCATGCATCTACCACTGCCTGTCTGAAGCTGGTGCATCATGTTGCTGTGCAGCTGTTGAGTCCCACCCCAGAGCCAGCATCATTCCAGCGAGGGGCGAGGCGAGTCCTGTATACGTCAGGCCAAACATTCTCCCGCGCTTTGCCCTAGAAGACAATGAGAAGTGCAAGTGCACCACTCCTGACGGATTTGGCCCACGGCCCTGATCCTGTGTGGTGCGCAGGGTCGCCTGGGAGCTTGGAGCACTGAGCCCCTTGCAGGACGTTCGGGGATTGGTCCTGCTTTGAGCAGGGGGCTGGACGAGATACCTCCCGAGGTCCCTTCCAACCCTGGTATTCTATGATTCTTCGCAAAGGGCATTTTTGTCCTGGCGAGTCACATTCTTTTGGCTCCAGCAGAGGTTCTAGGAGCCTGATGGTGTGTTCCAGGCCTTTCTGCGTCTCTTGCTTTCTGGTGATCATCAGCTCCAGGGTTAACATTGCTCTGTTAGGACATCTAATCCCGGTAACATCTCAGTGAGGAGAACAAGCCGTGACTGCGACCTTGAGCAGAGATCAGAGGTCACTGCCAACTCTCCCCATTCTGCCCGGCCCAGATAAGTGAAGGCTCCATTATTCTCTGTCTCGGCACTGGAGACAGAAAGCAGCATGCCTTTAAAAAAGACTTTCCTCATCAATCATTTACTGGATTTATGCAGCTTCACTTAGGAGCCTGATTTCTGTTTCCTCTCAATTTACTGCATTTGAATTGTTTGCAAATAGGCACGTGAATCACTGACTGGAGCAGACACAAGTTATTTTCAGGCTGCATTTGGGCAGTCCGAAGCAGTAATTTTGAGATGCAAAGGCTGGTTTTGCTACATTGCTTTTAGATCATATCTTCCTTCTCCTGGGCTACAAATTTTAGAGGTGCCAGAGTCACTTCCAGTATTCAGAGGCAGATATGGGGGGCTCAACTAGGCACAGGGTTACACTGCAGAACACAATTTGACGCCTTCTGGGGGGGATGGGGAGACATACATTCCCAAATCCAGCCCAGATCCTGGGCAGGAATCCAGATCTCAGAACACACGGGCCCATCTTTCTTTCACTTTAGGTCTGATTTGCCATTCTGACCCATTCCATGTCCTGAATCTTTAAGCAACATCCAAATGTCACGCTGCTGTAACATCACCGTTGAATCTACTGCAGGCAAACCTTGAAACGCTGCTATTTCATATGTGAAATCTTTCCTTTCGGGGCCACCGTGTTTCAGCAGCGTGGGTGGGTGGCTGGTTTAAACTTGGGATGATATTTTATTTAAACACAAAAGCCCGAGATTCCAGCTCATTTCATAGAAATCCTCTGGTGGGAAAATATGCACATATTTTCAACACAAATCTATGCCCGGGTCCATTAATTCTCTGCCGAAACCCTTTACCTGCTGGAGCAGACGATAAGTCGGCAAGGTAAACAGAGCCTTTTAATTTCATTTTGGGATCATGGATGGAAACAAACTTCTTAACAAAAGCAAAGTGCTGCTGCCGTCCCTTATCAGTATGACTACGCCCCCATCATCTTATGCTGTTCTCCCAGGAACCTGCATCTGTGCATGAAACTGGGCTGCTGGGAAGCCAGCACGTGGCACGAAGCACCTGTTGCCCTAGGATGGTACTTGGTGCCAAGCGGGCAGCTCGTAGGGCGGGTATGTAGGATGCAGAATGCATTGTCCAGCATTCATTATGTAACGTGAGAGAGAAATGCTCTCTTCCCAGGGGGCAGGCTAGGGACTGCTCACCCCCAAGCCCACTGGAATCCAGGGGAGAGGAGCAAGCCCCGTGCCCCACAGCTTCCAGCCCTACAACTGCCAGAATGGAAAGAACCAGTTCTTCTGCCAAGCAGCCCTCAGTGCAACCCCCACCCCCACCCCCGTGCAGCTCCGGGTGGGGCTCTCGGCAATGGAGACTCCCAGCTCAGCGGGAGTCAATGGGAGCAGGATCCAGGCCTGCCAGGGTGCTGATGCCCATGGCCTTCTTCACCTTGGGGGAGCTGGCGGCACGCACGCGGGCAGACAGACACACAGACACGCACAGCCCCTGCCCACCCACACAGCCCCACGTACTGCACACCCTCACATCCACGCACACGCAGAGTTAGTGTGTGAGCGCGAGCAGCGGGCTGGCCCTCCCCGGGGGGCTCACCACAGGGCCCCCATCTGCACAGAGCAACGCCCGCAAGCAGCTCGGAGTCACTCGGCCAGAGGGAATCTCCTCACAGCTGCCCCGCTGGGCTTGCCCCTGGTGACTGTTGGACTGTGCAAGGGGCCCATCCCCAGGGACTCTGGGCCGCACATGGAGGCTCTGCCCCAGTCCCTGGTAAACCCAACACTGCCTCTGATGGCCAGGGCCATTCCCAGGGGCTCCCTGCCTGTGCACGGCGTGTGACGTGGGTATCCGGAGGAGAGCGGGTAGAGGCTGGAGTCCGAACCTGCACGCACACAGCAGGGAGCCTGGGTGCCCTGCTCCAAGCACCGGCCCAGAATGCTGATGAGCCCCCGGCACAGCGCCCGGCTGTAAATCCTCCCTGCTGACCTTTCGGCAAGCGCAGCTCCGTGATTTGCTGCCTTCCCTGCTCCTGCCTCCACTGCCAAGCAGGGCCCCTCACCCACACAAGCATCTAAATCTGCCATGCGGACAGGCACCAGCTCTTCCAAGAAGGTCTCTGCAATGCCCTGGCATCTCTAGGCAATGGCACATGCCGCTGTTTCCAGCGCTGGCCCCTCCCACCTGCTCACACACCCGCCAAGCTCAGCCTGTGCAGCCCCGGGGGGAAACCTCTGTCTGCCTCTGCCAAGGGCCAAGTCTGGGCTTTCCCCAAGGGCTGTGGGTGCCTCCCGCCGAGCACTGGGCAGAGCCTGCTCTGAGCGAGCCGCATGTGCTCAGAACTTGGCTCCCTCAGCTTGGAATTGGAGGGGGCCCTGCAGGATAGGAATTAGCTGAGCTGGGGGGTTGCCCCAACTTGGAATAGCAGGGGCAGGATTGAGGGGCTTTGAAGAGCTGTGAGGGGGGAGCTCAAGACTGGAAGAGCAGGGAGGTTGGGGGTCAGGAGGGAGGGAGGGAGATCAGCAGGAGGGGGCTGTGGGTCAGGGGCACCAGCAGAGCTGTGGAGGGGAGCCCATGGCTGGAATAGTGGGGGGCATGGGCTGCATCAGGACTGAGGGAGATGGAGAACATTCTGAGGGACCATCCATTCTGGTGACATGGGACACCATGTCCTGGGACTGGCCTGGGTTTTTTACGGATTCCTAGATCCCAAGGCCAGCAGGGGGTTCACTGATATCCGGTCCAAAGGGGTGTTCGGCCTCCCCTTGATCATCTTCCCTCTACAACCATTGCAAGGACCATCTGCCCAAGAGAACACGCAGGTCTCCGCCAGACGTTTCCATACCAGCGGAGCCGAGGCTTCCTCAACTTGTCTTCAGCTGGAGCAAGGGGCACGAGGCCCCTCACAATCCCATTTTGTTTCCTGTCACAGCACGCCCACCCCTCTGAGCATCTGCACACCTTCATGGCCATGGTAGGGAGTGCACGGATTTCCTGTCCTGTGGCAGCTGCTTCTCTGTTCCATGTGTCTGAATGATAGTTTTATACATTCTCCCTTTTAACTTGATTGGCGCCTTTTTTATCACAAAGAACTGGGGTCAGCTACTGCCATTTGCACCACGCAGCTTTGGCCTGATGCCAGGCATCAAACAGGAGGGCACCATGGTCACCAACAGCTGACACAGTGAAGGAATGACCAACTCCCTTAAGGCATGTCATAGAATCATAGAGTCATAGGCCTGGAAGGGACCTCGAGAGGTCATCTAGTCCAGTCCTCTCCACTCCTGGCAGGACTAAGTATCATCTAGGCCATCTCTGACAGGTGTTTGTCTGATCTGCTGTTAAAATTCTCCAATGATGGAGATTCCACAACCTCCTTCGGCAATTTATTCCAGTGCTTATCCACCCTGACAGGAAGTTTTTCCTAATGTCCAACCTAAACCTCCCTTGCTGCAATTTAAGCCCATTGCTTCTTGTCCTGTCCTCAGAGGTTAAGAAGAACAATTCTTCTTCCTCCTCCCGGTAACAACCTTTTATGTACTTGAAAACTGTTATCATGTCCCCTCTCAGTCTTCTCTTCTCCAGACTAAACAAACTCTCATAGGTCATCAAAAACAAACAAACAAACAAACAAACAAACCAAAACAACAACAATGAGGGGTCCTTGTGGCACCTTAGAGACTAACAAATTTATTTGGGCATAAGCTTTCGTGGGCTAGAACCCACCTCATCGGTCATGTTTTCTAGACCTTTAATAATTTTTGTTGCTCTTCTCTGCACGTTCTCCAATTTCTCCACATCTTTCCTGAAATATGGCACCCAGAACTGGACACAATACTCCAGCTGAGGCCTAATCAGCACAGAGTAGAGCAGAAGAATTACTTCTCGTGTCTTGCTGACAACACTTCTGCTGATACATCCCAGAAGGATGTTCACTTTTTTTGCAACAGGGTTTCACTGTTCACTCATATTTAGCTTGTGGTTCACTATGACCCTCAGATTCCTTTCCGCAGTACTCCTTCCTAGGCAGTCATTTCCCATTTTGTATGCGTGCAACTGCTTGTTAATTCCCAAGTGGAGCACTTTACATTTGTCCTTTTTGAATTTCACCCTATTTACTTCAGACCATTTCTCCAGTTGTTCCAGATCATTTTGAAGTATAATCCTGTCCTCCAGAGCACTTGCAAGCACTCCCAGCTTGGTATCATCTGCAAACTTTATAAGTGTACTCTGTATGCCATTATCTAAATCATTGATGAAGATATTGAACGGAACTGGACCCAGAACCAATCCCTGTGGGACCCCACTTGTTATGCCCTTCCAGCATGACTGCGAACCACTGATAACTACGCTCTGGGAATGGTTTTCCAAACAGTTTTGCATCCACCTTATAGTAGCTCCATCTAGGTTGCATTTCCCTAGTTTGTTTATGAGAAGGTCATGTGAGACAGTATCAAAAGCTTTAATAAAGTCAAGATATACCATGTCTACCGCTCCCCCCCCACCCCCAAATCCACAAGGCTTGTTACCCTGTCAAAGAAAGCTATCAGGTTGATTTGACATAATTGTTCTTGGCAAATCCATGCTGACTGTTACTTATCCCCTTATTATCTTCTAGATGTTTGCAAGCTGATTGCTTAATTATTTGCTCCATTTTCTTTCCGGGTAATGAAGTGAAGCTGACTGGTCTGTAATTCCCCGGGTTGTCCTTATTTCCCTTTTTATAGATTGGTACTAGATTTGCCCTTTTCCCCAGGCATCCCCAGGTGACAGAATGGTGAACATCCTGCAGGTGCTGGAGATCTGTGAATATTCAATAAGCAGGCATGGACCCCGGCAGCATCTCTTATCAGGGCCTGGTGGCATGGCTGGTGCTGCAGCTACTTCCAAAAATGCCACATCAGCCCTATGATGAGGACATGGAGTTGAATAAAGACGACCTTCAAATAAGTTTTGTAGGTGGGGTTTAGTAGCCTCGGCAGGCAGCTGAGCTAGGAGAAGGGAAACTCTGATTTCAAACCCTGGGTGTCAGGCATGGACAGCTAACCTCGAAAGCTCGTCCAATAGACAAGCTCATGTGAACTGATGTCGATTTATATTGTCCAGTGAAGTGAATTATAAATGTCGGGGGCGGGGGCTGTTTTGCTTTTTTGAACGGTCACTCCTGTGATGGCGCCGTAATGGAATTTTACAACACTGCAAAAATCCCCACATACGGCAAACGAAGGCCCGGATTCTGCAGACCTTTAAGGCGCTCTGCAGCGTCACTCACATGAACAGCCACAGGGTTCAGCGTCAGGGACTCCCATTGTATTTGGATTCAACATTTTCTCTTGCGGTGGCATAAAATCTTTGTCACGTCAAACCAAAATCAATTCCGCGTTAACAATGAAAAGTGAACCAGGCTTTCAACACATTAGCAAAGTTGTTGTGAATTTCTCGAACACGCAACCCAAAGCTTTCAACAATTGCAGCCTAAAGCGAGGCTCATCCGCCCAGATTTAGGCTCCTCAATTTGGGATTGTCAAAAAGCATCTAAATGACTCAGAAGCTGTGATAAATGAAGGGTGGGATGGGGTTGGGTTAAGATCAGGATTGGATTTTTGGTGTCCTAAGAGGTTTGTGCACATGCTGTTTGATTAGCTGGTGGCAACAGCTGATTTCCTTTGTTTTCTTCCTCAGCTCTTCCTCACAGGGGGGTGAAAGGGCTTGAGGGTACACCACAGGGAGGAATTCCCAAGTGCTCCTTCCTGGGTCCCAAGGGGTTTTTTGCACTTGGATTGTGGCAGCATCTACCCAGCCAAGGTCAGAGAGAAGCTGTAACCTTGGGAGTTTAATACCAGCCTGGAGTGGCCAGGATTAATTTTTAGAATCTTTGCAGGCCCCCACCTTCTGCACTTGAAGTGCCAGAGTGGGGCATCAGCCCTGACAGAAGCACAAGTCCCAGTGACTTTGCACTGCAAATTCTGATGGAGGAGCACACTCTGGTCAAAGCATTTCCGCTTCTCTGACGCGAGCAAGGCCGTTTGATATCTCAGAGGGTGGGGCTGGTTGCAAAGATAGCTCTTTGCTTATCACTTCTGTGTCTGAGTTTGCGCTGTTCTCACAGTCGGGATGTTAACGAGGTCTTTTTCAGCACAGACGAACATTTGAAGTATGGAATGCTTAGAAAAAGCTCCCTGTAAAACCTGACGTGATACTAACAGTTAGGAACCAATTAAAAAACAAAGTACAAAACATCCACTTTAGCAACTGAAGACTGTGAAGCAGGAAGGAAGTAAAGGACTGGCAATGTGGAAATTAAAAATTCTGCTTTAAATTAAAAAAATCAATTTCAATACAAGGGGCATGATTTAAATAAATGACTATTTTGTAAACTACAATTAGTGCCCACCCTGATTTTTACGCATGTCACAGCCTTTATTACTGACCGAGGCTTCAGAACCCAACCTGGGAAGGCAACCAACTAGCAGCCTTCACTACGTCACAAAGAAAAGTTTATAGTAGGTCACAGCAGCCAGCAATGGGTCTGAAACGCCTCTCTCCAATACAGCAGTGCTACACACAAATGCCTTTCAGACTGAATGTGCCACATATATGTGCTTTGGTTAGTCCCTCTTTAACCACTACACCATGTTTCCTTTCTAGAGCCAGGGATAGAGCCCTGGATTTCTGCTCACCAACAGGATAGTGCTGTCTAGCAACTAGTTTTGTAACCCATTGTTAAACTCTGTGCCAAGCCCTCCTCTAATGGCTGCATCACACAAGGCAGAGCAAGTGCCCCAGTAAATTAACTAGCAGAGGTCTGTGCCGGGGATCTGCAGGGCCTGGGTTCTAGCCTGGCTGTGCACTTATGGGCGGTGGTGTTTATGGCTGTGGGGGCAGAGCTCGTTCTGGTTTTGAGAAACAAGTTTACTTCATCCCCCCAAGGAGAAAACGCCCTTTAGCACAGGCTTTAGAGCGAGACGTCCTGATTCCCTCTGTGGCTCAGCATGGGCCACAACGCAAAGCAGGGGTTCCTCACTGCAACCATTCCTCACCAGTTTGGATGGCCGTGGCACCGCATCAGGACTAAAAGTGACAGCGGGTGCCTGGCATGGGGAGGAGATGTCAGGAAGTGATGGAGTCTGGTTAAGGGGACGAGGGAGTTGGCCAGTGGGGCTAAGTGGGCAGGGATTCTGCTTTGTCCAATTCATAGATTCCAAGGCCAGAAGAGGGCTCTGGGTGCTTGTCTGCAAGAGCCAACTTTCTCTCTAAACACGGACTCTGCCAGGACACAGCCAAGCTGCATTGCTGCCAGCAGGGAGCTATGGCCCAGCACGGCCTGCTGGTGTGTGTGTGTGTGTGTGTGTGTGTTTGTGTGCGCAGCACCCAGCACAACTGGAATACAAATACTATAATAGTAAAGCTCCCCCAGTGCATTGTGGGTGGATCTCCAGTGAGCCCCCCAGTGCATTGTGGGTGGATCTCAAGTGCTTGCCAGCCCTCCCCACAAATGAATGCCAATGCCTATAAACATTGACTGTGGCAGGAGTTTTGGTTGGGGGTTATAATAAACCATAGGAAACATTTGTGTAATGAACCACGGCCCTGAGACATGGGGCCGGAGCAGTGACCTCCAACACAAACTCGGCCACTTGAGCTCCAGAAAAATCCCACTAGCCTTGGGCAAGCAGCAGTCTCCTATCCTTGCCATGGGCAGGGACTAGAGGAGCACATCCAGGTGCTCGAAGCCAGCGTGGTACATTTGCCATGGGCAGGGACTAGGGGGATATGCCCACCCGCTCGAAGCCAGCGTGGTACAGTGTGCTGCAGTGTTACCAGGATTCAGTGGTTTTCACTCTGAGGCCTGATGTGGGGAAAGAACATAACCCCTGGGGAGCTGGGTGACCCCTGTAAAAAGACCAAGCACCATTTCCCTCTCCTGCCCATACCCAGGCCGGGCCCGCCTTGTGCAATGGCAGGGCACAGGGCCCAGCCGATGGGAACACGGCCGGCTCCCAGCTCTCTGCCGCAGTCTGTTTTGTCCAGCGAGGTCTCGCTCAGCACCTGGGCTCTCCCAAGGAGAACACGCTGTGCGAGAACAGCCCAGCAGCCACAGGCACTTTACGGCCGGCCTCCTGCTCAGAAACTGCAGCCGAACGGGAAAGGTCAAGCATTAAAAGCCCGCTGGCGCGGCTCCTCCCAGAAACACTCGACAACCAGAGAAGCACTCGTGCTTCTATTTAAAGAGGGGTCTTTCCCACTGGGAGAACCGTGGCTGAGGAGAGCGGTTGGGCCAGCGACTGCCAGGGAACACTCTGCTATTAGCCAGCCCCACCCCACCTCCGAGGAAACACCGGGGAGGGAGCGGGGAGGGAGTGCCACATGGAAAAAGCATTAAAACAATACGCCAAGGGAGGCAGGATGCTCATTGGTTTGTGCCAGCCCGTGTCCCAGGTTCTGTGTGTGCGCATGCCCACTCGGGTCTGGACAGAAGGGTCGGTGGCGATGCCCACCTTGTAACTTTTAGCCCAGTGGTTTTCTCCCCTGAAGCAGAGAGGCGGTAACTGAACCACTGGCCTAAACATTATACGCTGGGCACCACCACCGGGGGCTCTGTGTGGCCTGAGACAGGCCTCTCACTCATTCCCATCAGAACCCATCAGACCTTTCAAGGTCCCTTCCAGCTCTAGGAGATTGGTATAACCAGTTTAGGTGCCTGAGCCACCCGACTCCAGGAGAGGAGCTCCCAAGTCACCGACCCCCTGCGGGCCAGATCCAGGCCTGTATCTCCCTCAGAGAGGCAGGGGTTAGGCCAAAACCCTTCCCGTCACATCTCCCGTTACCTAGATTAGGCAGCCCCTGCCTAGCGTGAGGGCTGTTGTGTACAGGGAGCCTGGGTGCTTGATGCCGGCTCTGGGAATCACTGTCTTCCTGGGATTTTTTAGGAGCCTAAAAGTTGTCTGTTGCCACACTCAGTGTTGCACCATCCTTCATGGGGCCAGGCCTAGGCGTGCAGCTCTCTGGGGCTGGGGCCATGGAAGCCCCGTTCCCAACAGCAGTTGCTCCGGCTGGCCTTGGCCGGGGCTCTAGGCCTTGGTCGCTTTTCTGCAAGGCCCAAGTTCCTTCCCAAAACATAGACTCTACCATTCCTCCCTCCTGCCTGCAATGCAGCTTCTGCCAGGTTCTCCTACTGTCCTGGCAGCTGGGGGTTGGGCGGGGCACTCAGAGGAGACATTGGGGTCTCACCACCCCTCGTGACAGGATACTTCAGAGGTAGCTATGGGTGTGTTGGCCTCCTCCAGAGAGGAGGTCCCATGCCCCTCCAGTCCGTGTGAGCAAGGGAGAGACATCTGTCATGGAGGAAGTGCGGTCCAGTGGGGAGGGCCCTGGCCTGTAACACAGGAGATCTGGCTCCATTTCCTGCTCCCTCATAGTCTGGGTGTGTGAACTGGTGCAAGTCATGAACCTTTCTGGGCTCCAGTCCCCATCTGTGCAGTGGGGAGGACTGAACTTCCTGCCCGCTCTCTCTTGTCTCGTCACACCGTGAGCTCCTGGTACCGTGCCCAGCACAACAGGGCCCAAATCTAGTGTAACTCAGGCTATATGGCGCTTCAAAGCGGCGGGCAGCGCTTGCGCGCTAGCGCTGCAGCTAAGCTGCCCCAAGAGAGAGAGAGAGAGCCGAGCACTCTCCCTCTCCCCCTCTCCACTGGGGACAGCGCTGGGAGGCGCGGCTCCCAGCCAGGGGGGGGACTACACTGGGCGCTGCTAGCGCCGCAATTTGCAGCGCTGCAGAGGGTGTTTTTTCACACCCTGCTGCAGCGCTGCAAATTTGCAAGTGTAGCCATACCCTAAGGCAGGTCGGGGTTGCCAGGATGCACATTTCAGGGGCTCGTCAGCCACAAACAAGGCGCCCTGCTCTGATTATATTGCTAATCCTTCGGCCCACTGGTCATGCCACCTGTCGGGGACACTCACATCCTCTGGTGATGGGAGCCAGACAAGCACTGAGAGAAACTGACGTCCCAGCTCAGGAGCCAATGGCCGATCATGCACTAGGAGCATAGAATTGGGTGCCCTTCCTGCTGCTGCCCAGGTCATAAGACACTAGGGCAGGGGTTCCCAAACGGCGGCACCAGTGTCACTCGGGGTGCGAGAGTTTGTTGGAAACGAGAGGCTGCAAACTCTAAAACCCCGGCTCTGTTTCCAGTAGGGCCACATGCCCTGCGGCATGCTGGGAAGTACTCGAGAAGCCGCTGTCAGATAAAATGGTGGATAACACTGGCCGACCACGCCAGCCTGGCCGCTCCATTGAGTGGCGTGTGGTGTTCTGTGCAGACATGTGCTCTGCCATCCCAGGCCTGGCCTCCGTCCACACTGAGCCACGCACATCAAGCTCCTGAGGGGAACTCGGGAAGTTTCATATCACACGCCAGCATACAGGGCTGTTCTGAGCAGCTGCAAAACCTGCACTGTGGGGAACCCGACATCAAAGCCCCCCCACGGGAAGCTGCTGCCGAGCAAGAGCTCCCTCTGTCCCCCTGCCCTGCAGCGCTGCAGCCTGGCCTGCGAGGAGCTCCCTCCTGTCCCCACGGGCAAGGTGTGGGGTGGAGGGTGGTTGGGTCCAGAGGATAAAAGCCAAGTCACAGGACTAGGGAGAGCTGCCTGGCTCCTCAACCGCAGAACCACCCGCTGGCTGCAGTTTGATTCTCCTCCCAGCAGCGGGAGCGCCTGGGACGTTTGCCTGGCATGGCAGGCACCCAGGGGCTGGAGCTGAAGCTGCCTGGTGCCCCGGTAAACCCGGAGCACTTCCAACGAGACTCCCCACCTCCCACTGCCGGCCTCTGAGCCTCCCAGCCCCTTACATACCCCAGAGCCCCCGTCCTATTACACTCACCCTCAGAGCCTGCTGTCCTTTCACATACACACCAGAGCCCCCTGTTCTTTCACACTCACACCCAGAGCCCCCTGTCCTTTCACACTCCCCAGAGCCCCCACCTTCACACACACCTCAGAGCACTCAGGCCTCTTACACACACCCCTGAACCCTCTGTCCTTTCACACTCGTGCCCAGAGCCCCCGACCTATTACACTCACCCTCAGACCCCGCTGTCCTTTCACACACACACACCCAGAGCATCCTGGCCTCTTACACACACCCCTGAACCTCCTGTTCTTTCACACTCACACCCAGAGCTCCCGTCCTACTCCACTCACCCAAAGAGCTCCCTGTTCTTTCACACACACCCCTGAGCCCCCACCTTCACACACACCCCTGAGCGCCCCAGCCTCTTACACACATCCCTGAACCCCCTGTCCTTTCACACTCACACCCAGAGCCCCCGTCCTATCACACACACACACAGAGCCCCCATCCTATTACGCACACCCCTGAACCCCCTGTTCTTTCACACTCATGCCCAGAGCCCCCGTCCTATTACAGTCACCCTCAAAGCCCCCTGTTCTTTCACACACACACCCAGCCCCCCCGTCCTTTTACCCTCACACACACACACACACAGAGCCCATGGACAGCACTCGCTTTTGTTGTCTCAGAGAGCCACGCAACACGTTTGGTATTGCCTTGATCTCCGTGCCGTACAAGGGCAGCAGAGCAGGCTTCGGCTCGTGTTCACCAACCATCTAGATGCAAATTAGCAGGAATGTCAAACATACACTAGACACTTCAGACAGTCAAGCCCCTGGCTGCCATTCAGCTGCATTCACCAAAACCCATCACCCCATTTATGACAACTTCGATTGCGCCTCGTCGGCTGAGTGACATGAAAGACAAATCGGCGTAATGGCAGCTTCATTGTGCGCCTTTTTGATGCGCTGTCCAAAACCCTGCACTGTTTGTAAAGGATGCTGAACGCCAACATTTTAGCCTCCTTGGACACACATCTTAGTGCAGAGCCTGGAAATACTTAGGTTAATCCTTCTAAAGCCTAAAATTAAATGTGCACAAAAAGAAGAAATTTGCATGTGGTACGTCTTGTTTTTAAGAAGCTACAACGTGAACTTGCTACCCTGGACCAAACACTTCTGCTGTGCCTGCCTCTGTAGGGGCTGCCTCTACTCCATACACCTTTATAGTGTACAGCTCTGTTCCATACTCATCTGTAGGGTTTGCCTCTATGCTGTAACCTTCTCTTCCATACCTCTGTATCCCACCAGCCTGCTGCCCCTGGGGAGCGTTTTCCATGAACACTGCACGCCAGCTGTCCACTGGGACCATCTATCCTGAAGTAATCTGCAGTGGGGTAACCCTGCATTGACCCCACTGTCACCAAGATCAGACTGTGGCCCATGCAAACCTCACACAGTGTGGCCCACTCCCAGAGTCTTCCAGGCCTCATGAGGTGCTGACAAAGCTCCAGCCCCGGCTATCTGGGCCCCTTAAAAGCCACCGGTGCTGCCAATGGCCAGTCAGACCAAGAATAGTCAGACCAAGAAAGCACCAGAAGCATCTGGGAGCCTCAGGGGAGCTGACGTCTCCTGGATGCGCTGCCACAGGGTAAGCACATGCTGTGCTGTGCTCCGGGGTGGTGAGCGAGTGGACGTTCCCAATGCATGGTGGCTGGCCTGAGTGCCACCTGCCCTCTGTAATTCACCTACACCTGCCCAGAGAGCAAGCCCCCTTTGCCTCCTGGAGGGGTCGCTGCACGTGGGGCATGGGAGCCTACATTTTCAGGGCCAGATTGTCAGCTCTGTTATGGCTGCTTTGTGCTGCTGGGATGTTGCAATCAACCCTAGGCAGGTTCTCTGGCCCCAGAGGAGTTTTGCTGCATACAGGAAACCCCAGAGTATACAGCTAGTACCATAGCTCCGTATCCCCCCGCCCAATTCACACCAATTTTGTGGTATTGGGGGGCCAGGACGGCAAGGAGCATAGCTGTGGCAGAGCAGCTGGAACAGTCCCTCAAGGGCCAGGGGCAGCCACCGTAACCTAGAGCAGCCCCAAGGCTGCTCTAAATGGTGCCCAAGGAACTGTAATGCTGGATGTTCCACCCCCTGAGGTGCACTGAGGATGTGGCCCTTGGGGTCTGTGCCAGGGCCCTGTCTGCTCTCCATGGAGCCTGTCAGTCTTGCACTGGTCACCAAAACCATGCCCCTTTTGCAAACCAGGCAGCACAAGGCCCTGCCTCTCTCCCAGGACTGCCCAGAGAGCAGCAGGGAGGGCAAGTAGCTCAGTGTGGCCTGGCCCTGGCAGAGCTGGTGTCTGTGCTGGGTGAGAGTTGCCCATGGAGGATGCTGTGCATTGGGGGGACCCGACGCCCCACGGCTCTGGCTCTGTGCCCCTGGTTGCCAGTGCCACAGCGGGGAGTTTAGTGCCTGTGCTCTGAGCCAGGTCACTCACGCCCCCTACGAGGCAAGGCTGATTCCAGCTTCTGGGCAGAGCCCACTGTGGCTGGGCCTCCCCTCCTGGGTAATGGGGAGATCGCAAAGTCGGTGCCAACCTGGTGCCTGGCGACACCCCCCAGGGCGTCTCTTTCCCTTCATGGAGGGTGGGTGGGTTTTCCCATCAGTCACAAGGAAACATTCCCTATGTTCTATTGTTCAATGGGAACCAGCAGCACCCCCAGCCCTGCTCTCCCCCAAATGTGCCAGGCCCCTCCCAGCACTGCCTCCCTCGCTGGGCTTGGCTAATGGCAGCTCCCTTTCTCCCATCTCTGCCGAGACCCCTCTCAGAGGAAACAATCCCCAAGGAACAAGACTGGAGTCCCTGGCAGCTGCTTGGCCACGTGTCGGCCCTGCTCAGTGACGGCTGCAGGGTCATGGGGCCAGACCCAGCAGCACGGCCTCCCCCTGCTCCCTATCTGGCCACTGGGAAGTTGACCCGTTCTGTGGGCACCTGGAGTGGGGCAGACGGCAGCATGGGGGGCAGATAGTCGGGGGTGAGGCCGAGATGCCAGGACATGGTGCTTTGGTGCATTAAGGTCTCCTCCTGTAATCCTGGCGAATGGGGCCGCTGATGCCTCCAAATGAGATCCATGCCATCTGGCGTCCCCTGATGTCCACAGGGTACCTTCCCAGCAGCCAGATCTGCAGCTGTCCCTGCCCAGCAACGTGCACAGCTGCAGAAAAACCAGCACCGACCAAAAGTGAACTCACCCGTGAGTCTAACCCCCACCCCACCGTCCAGTGGTGCCAACTGGCCAGCCAGGGTATGGAACCCAGGCATAGACACTGGGCAGCCAGTCAGGAAAAGGCCACTGAAGATGGTGCCAGGTGCAGACCTGCATGGTGCCCAGTGCCTGGATCTGACGGATTTCAGCCCGTGTCCCCCTGCCCCAACATGGGCACATTGTTCCCAGTGGTTCTGGGAACAAGCCATTTCTCCAGTGTCACTCCCGTTCCTAAACCAGATCTGCTGAGAGGGGTCTAATCAGATCCCCCAGCCTCCCTCCACCTTCTGGAGATGCTGGCATGACGTCGAGGGGCTCACATGGGCAGTGCCCAGCGTCTCGGTCCAGCTGCGGGGCTCAGGGAATGCTCCTGGTTTGGCATGCATGGATCCCAGCTCCCATTACGTCCCTTCTCTTCGCACGCCCTGGATCAGGTTGAAATGTAGGGCGGTTCTGACACACCTGAACCTGGCTCATGCGCCAGATCCATCCCTTGGGCCCGGCAGCAGGGGCTGCCATCCAAAGGGTGATCCTAGATGGCTGCTCAAACGGCCCATGTTCCATTTCGTCATCTCGCCCCCAGAAGCGTGTGACCAGGGCCTTCCCAGGAGCCAAATCCTGCCCGCAGATGCACGCGCCGGCCCCGGGGAGTCCAACAGGACATCTCGCTCCCTGGCACCCAGCCCCAGCCCTGCCCGTGCCAGGCCAGGCCACACCTCTCTGCTAGCAATACATCCCCCTCTCTCTGTGCCCCTGCAGCCCCAGCTCGGGGTAGGCCAGAGGGCACTGCCACCCCGCCCTGCTGCCAGAAACACCAGTTATAGGGAGGAGGCGCCCCAGGCCAATCCTGCAGTCCTTTCCCCAGGTGGAGGAGAGAGATGGGGGGCTGGATCCCAGAGGTCAATGGGTGGGCAACAGGCCATGGAGCGGATCTGATGAAGAGCGGAGAGAACCGTGCTCAGTGCTATTACTTATTAACACACACACACACCCACACCACACCCACAGACCCCCTGACTGTGTTGTAACACTAACATTCATGCCTCAGTGTTGCTACCATCCTCCCTCCAGAAAGGCGTTGGCAGCATCAGCGCCGGCCAAGCCGCCAGACCCTTCTCCATAGCAATGTCAGGGCCCAGGCTCAGCCTCCCAGCAGCCTGCTAACTGCAGAGCCAGCCTGCTCCACGTATGAAAGCCAGACATCAGCCAAAGCAGCCCAGGAAGCCGGCCTGCCTTCCCCAGGGAGCTCGGCGCCCCACCCAGTGAGGGGCGTGGAGAGTTGCTGACCTCCGTTAGAAAGGCTCCTGGTCCATTCCCAGTTCCCCACCCGAGTGCTGTGAAAATGCTGAGTTTTCACCCTGCCATCGTTTTTGCAGCGAAATGGAGAATTTCTGCGAAACCGGCAGAACGCAGCGGATACTGGGAACAAAGGGTGCAACGGTCAGCGGAACCGGGGCACTTTCTGCAAGACAGCCCGGTCTGCAGCGCTGAGAGCGAGCCGCACGCGTGCCTGTTCCACACACACACGCCGCATGCACACGCCATGCACACGCCGCATGCACACGCCATCCACACGTCGTATGCACACAGGGGACACAGAGACATGTAAGGAGGACCAGTATTTTACCTATTCGCCCTGGGGCTCCCATTTGCAGGCAGGTACCTCAGGGCTACGGACACCACTCAAATCACTCTGCCCTCCTGCACGCTATCCTGAGCCACCAGTGCAGCCCCTCTCCTGACCCACACCCCTAGCACTCCATGCTCCCCCTGTTTGGGGTGGGTGGGGTTCCCATTGCTGCCAGGCCCACCCTGTGGCGGCTCCATAGCTCCCGAGGCTGCAAGCTGCCTCTCCCCAGCTGTCCTTGCCAGAGGTGGGACCTGACTGTGCCCTCGCATGGTCCCTGGGCACAGTCGTCCTCTCGGGTTGTTGCCGGGTGACAATCAGATTCCTCTGTGGTGCTGTGGCAGAGCCATGCCCCTGTGAGCCATTGCACACGTCCTCCAGCGCATTGTAGCAGCAGGGAAAAGAGGGGGAGGGATGGACTCTGCTGGGGAAACACACAGATTCTGTCCCTTTTCTATGGTCAGGGAACTCCCCACACAATCCAATAACCCTCACAGCCTGACAGTGCCCAGCACAGGGACACCACCCCACCACCCCCCATGCTGCCCCTGGGGGGCCCAGCCATGTGGCCCGGCTACCACTGCAGAGCCAGTGTCACCCTGAGTGTGTGACCGAGCTAGTCACAGTGACACTTCCACCCCCGGGACCCTCCCACCGAACCAGTCATCAATCCTAGACTCTCAGGGTTGGCAGGGACCTCAGGAGGTATCTAGTCCCACCCCCTGCTCAAAGCAGGACCAAACCCAACTAAATCATCCCAGCCAGGGCTTTGTCAAGCCTGACCTTAAAAACCTCTAAGGAAGGAGATTCCACCACCTCCCTAGGGAACCCATTCCAGTGCTTCACCACCCTCCTAGTGAAATAGTGTTTCATCGTATCCAACCTAGACCTCTCCCACTGCAACTTGAGACCATTGCTCCTTGTTCTGTCATCTGCCACCACTGAGAACAGTCTAGATCCATCCTCTTTGGAACCCCCTTTCAGGTAGTTGAAAGCAGCTATCAAATCCCCCCTCATTCTTCTCTTCTGCAGACTAAACAATCCCAGTTCCCTCAGCCTCTCCTCATAAGTCATGTGCTCCAGCCCCCTAATCATTTTGTTGCCCTTCGCTGGACTCTTTCCAATTTTTCAACATCCTTCTTGTAGTGTGGGGCCCAAAACTGGACACAGTACTCCAGATGAGGCCTCACCAATGTCGAATAGAGGGGAAAGATCACGTCCCTTGATCTGCTGGCAATGCCCCTACTTACACAGCCCAAAATGTTGTTAGCCTTCTTGGCAACAAGGGCACACGGTCAACTCATATCCAGCTTCTCATCCACTGTAACCCCTAGGTCCTTTTCTGCAGAACTGCTGCCTAGCCATTCGGCCCCTAGTCTGTAGCAGTCCCCACCCTCGTTACCATCCTACCGAGCCAGTCACTCTGACACTTCCACCCCCACTACTATCCCACCAAGCCAGTCACACTCTCCCCCATCCTGGTACCATCTGACAGAGCCAGTCACATTGACACTCTCCCCCTTCTCGGTACCGCCCGACAGACCCAGTGAGATTGACACTCTTCCTACTTCTGGAGCCGTCCCATGGAGCCAGCTGCACTGAGACCCCATACTCACCCCAGTACCATATAACAGCCACTCCACTGATGTTATTTAGGGTTATTTCTTGGTCTCTAATTCTCAATGACATCTGCCCTGCCTTGGCCAGGGACAGAGCAGGTGACTACCTAGGTCTCTTCCATTGCTTATTTCTAGGAAGCTGATTTCCCAGGAACTTGGCTTTTATCTAGGCCATGATACTAGGGTGGTGAGAAGCAGGGATGGTCTAGATAATCCTACCATGAGTGCAGCGGACTGGACTAGATGACCTCTCGAGGTCTCTTCCAGTCCTATGATTCTATCTCTGTGCTGTACTAAAAACACATTTAAAATTGTAGGCTGTCACTTTAAATTTCAGGGATTCTTCCCTGTCCTTTCTACAGGCTGGGAGGCTCTGTGTGATCTGGACCTGACAGGCCAGCAGCAGGCAGACAGCCTAGAGGAAGGAGGGGTGGCCTAGGCCTCTCTGTTTGAGGGAGCAGCCTGCTTTGTCTCTCTCTGGTTTGTGGTCCCTGTGTGTCATCTTTCTGGACTGTAAGAAACAAAGGATGGTTAGGTCGCAACTTTCCAGCAAAAGCCTGTTGTATTTTTATCTAACTCTCTGCATGCACGCTGTGAACGTGACAACATCTAGCAGCAAAGCTCCTCCAACATCATGCTGGGGCGCTGCACAGCCTGAGAGACCAATGCCAACCCCTGACTCAGCCCCACCGCTTCCTCCTGCCAAGCCAGCTTTTCCTGCCAGGCCTCCAGGCCAAATATTGACCCACAGCCCAAGACCACAGCCCAGTGCCCTAGGACAGGGGGGTTCAGACAGTGAAACTCCCAGACCGAATGGTGACCAGCGTTCCCCTTGGGATCTGATTTGTCAAATGACACAGTGGTCTAGAATACATGGCAGGCTGAGATGATCAGGCCAAACCAGGGTCACCCCATGTTCATGAATCATAGATATTATTAGGAGGACAGGGGTCATCAGGGGTAGGGTAGGCAACCTATGGCACGGCGCGGGCAAAAGAGGCATGCAGGGTGATTCACTCTGCACTCTGGCACTGCCACTCCCTGGGTCCTGGCCACCCATCATTTAATTTTAATTTAAAATTATTTTTTTTAAAAATTTTTTAAATTTTTTACATATTACATTACTTACAATTTTATATATATATTATATATATAGTAAAAACTAAAAAAAAAAAAAAAAAAAAATATAAAATGTTAAAAAATTTGAATAGAATATGAAAAAAGAGTGAATAGCACACCACAGGAAAAGGTTTGCTGACCCCAGATCTAGTCCACTCCCTCCTCAAGCAACTCACCCCAAACCAACCCCTCAAGGATTGAACTCACAACCCTGGATTTAGCAGACCAATGCTGAAACCACTGAGCTACCCCTCCCCCATATCCACCCAGGACTCCAGTGCACATGATCTCACCAGTGTCTTTTCTACAGCTGGCTGGAAGAGCAGGATTTGGTGTTCTGCACCTTTGGGAGGAGCACTGGATTCTGATGTGCTCCGTGCTGACCAGCAGAGATCACTCCATATGTACCATCGGTCAGCCGGCTCCAGAAAGGGCTGGAGACAGCTCAAGATGTGCGTGCCAAGAAATGGTTGTGAATGGGACATTTCTGATAAGGTTCCCTTGCCTGATGGTGGGTGTTTGCGCTGCAATACACAAACCCGGCGTGACACCAGGGGCGAAAGTCACTGCAATAGTAAAACACATCCCTCCTTTCCCCCAAAGGAAACCTCCATCGGCTTCTCCCTCAGCTACCGAAGAACAGGCCCGACCCACTTGCACTGGTGTACGGGGCTGAGTTTGGGGCCTGTGTATCTCTAGGGGGCTGGCCGTCAGGACTCACTCGTGGGAGGAGGAGGAGTTGTAGTCCTGCCTTTGCCACTGGTGCACTCTAAGGCCTTGGGCAAGTCACACAATCTCTCTGTCCCTCAGCTGTAAATCAGTGCCTGCCTGCGTGATGGTTTGTGAAGTGGCGGATGCTGGAGCTGCGCTAAGTGTCATCATCCTCCACAAGTATCAATTCACCAAGGGCCCCGGGTGGCTGAGCGGGTGGCTGGAAATCTGCAGAGCTGTGGGCGTGGGCTGCCAGGCTCGCCGGGAGAGAGGCAAGGGGATGTGGCTGGAACAAAGCCCGCCCCACCCCACTTCCATTTCGTGCTGCATTCCCGGCTCCAGAAACCCGGCTCATCTCTCAGCAAAGCCATTCTCTGCACTGAACAGCTGATAAAGGAAAGCGAGCGAGTCACATCTCCCAGCCGCCGTGTGCACGGTGGGGGGGGGGGCGGCTGCTTGGCTGGCACTGGGCCAGCCAGCTTCAGATGAAAAGAAATCCATTTTCCATTTCACAAGACAGCGAATCCCATCTCTCCCTGGGTCCCAGCCCCAAACCAGTAATTGCTTATTATAAAATGCAATGGCCAGAAAGCGTCACAGCTGGAGTCCCACCAGCCTGGCTGAGGGACAGCAATACACCAGTTAGCAAGGAACCACTACTGCCCTCATGCCCACCCTGCCATGCCCGACTCCAGGAAGGCATCTGCTGCCACTGCCCAGGATATGCACTTTACTGCACCTCAGGGAATCATTTGAGCCCATCCGCGCTCAGTGCTAAGATGCAGTGGCCCGGTGCAAAGGGGTCTCGTTTGCAGTGGAGAGAGAAGAACCAGACACTGATCTGAGAGCTGGGAAAAAGGAGAGCCGCATGGAGACGTTGACTGTTACACACACACCAGCCGTCGCTGGGGTGAGCTGCAAGGATTTTCCTCTGCTTTTTCAGTGTCTTTTGGTTAACAATGTGCCCAGAAATAACGGCAAGATTCCAAGTGCGGTCACCCCAAAGCCACGGGGACACAGCCTGCCTTTCCCTGCTCCGTGATGCAGGGATCCCGAAGGCTGTTGGCCTTTTCAGTTTCCACACGGTACCACCAGCTCAGCGCTAATTTGCTGTTGTACAGTCTCACTGGGGTCCTTCCATCGTTACTCCTACTCAGGACTGGCCCTGTCCTTCAGTGTCTCTTTTGTATCATTTGCTTGTACGCTGACTCTGGCTCCATTGTGTTGTGCGTGAATTTCTAGACTCTCCTAGTCATTGTGCGGTATTTCTCCACTTTCCCTGTTGTTTGCCACACCTCCCAGTTTAGCACCATCTGTGGATTTCATGACCATGTTGTTGATTCCTTCCTCCAGCTCACTAATGAAGCTGTTAAATAAGAAATACCAGCCGCTCTGTGTGATCCCCACACCCTATCCCCAGACACAGCACGCCCCGTTTCCAGGCTGCTACAGATCTTTCAGAGCCTCCTCGCTCTCCAGGATAAGGCCTCGCCCCAGTCAGTTAGAAGTAGTTTGGCGACACAGATTTCCTGGGACTCTGGAGCCGATCACCCACAGTGCCGTCAGTCTGTCATTCGAGCCATAAACGTAGAGCTCGGGGATGGAACAGTTTGCCACTGGAAAACGCAGCTCTGTCGAAACCAAATTGGTTCACGAGAACATGTCAGTTTTGACACCATTTTTGATGGGGAGATTTCAGAGCAATTTGTTTTAACTCCTCACTTCCATCATGTCCGGATGGCTCGTTTCAGCGTGTCCGGTTTGTTTCGGCCTGTATTGTATTCAACTTACTATGTTAGACACGTCTACTGTACTGGATAGTGCCTAGACGATACTCCCATGCTCCCTCCCCAGCGCCCTCACGTACCTCTCAAGGGGCAGGATGGGAGGAGCGTGGGCACCTTTGAACCCTCCCCCCCATACTAAGGGGGGGGAGAAATCAGGCACGAGTGGATCTCCCTCCTTGCAGCATGGGGTCAGCCCCCTCCATGACAGTCTCCTGACCCATGCGCGGCCTCTCCACTGGCCCAGGGAGCGGCAGGTGAGGAAGCGCCAGGCAAAGGGCTGCGCTGGCTGGGCAGAATCAGGGAGGGACGTGCATCATCCTCACACAGTTTCACAGAGTTGAAAGGCTGGAAGGGGCCATTAGATCATCCAGTCTGGTCTCCAGTCCAGCACAGGCCATTGCATTTCACCCAGATCCCCTACACTGAGCCCAAGAACTTGGGTTAGCCAGTCCCTGGGAGACTAAACTGTGATGTGCTGCAGACAGTGAGCGGGAGAGACCAAGGTGCCACCAGACGGCAGGGAACTGTCTAGGTGAGACATGCCCAGATGGTCCCAGCAGGCGATCCATGCCCCACGCTGCAGAGGAAGGTGAAACACCCCCAAGGTCCCTGCCAATCTGACCTGGGGGAAGAGTCCTTCCTGACCCCATAGCTGGCAATCAGTATGATCCTGAGCAGGTGAGCAAGACCCACCAGCCAGGCATCTGAGAAAGGGGAGTCTCTGTATCATCTTCTGGTAGCTGTCTACCCTGCCAGATGACCTGTCCCCGGTGCCTGATGTTTCTGGGGAAGGCAAAAGAAAATACAGACCACATGTGGCCAATTATGCTTCAGGGGGAAAATCCTTCCTGACCCCTGCAATAGACTGGTTGGCGACCTGAAGCATGAGATTTGAACTGATTATAGCCCTTGTCTTAATGCAGAGCTGCACGTATTATGGGCATGTTGAGAGTAATGCAGAGCTTCCCATGCTCCTCATGGCCCAGAAGGAAACTCGACCAGCCAGCCTGAGCCCACCCACAGGCCACAGAATTGCCCCCTGAAGCTGGATGTAAGCAATCTCTTAGAAAGATATTGAATCTCATTTTAAAGCCTCCAAGCGATGGAGTCCATCACCTCCCCAGTGAGCTGTTCCAGTGTTTAACCACCCTCACTGCTAGGAAATTGTGTCTTATTTCAAGCCTGAATTTGTTTAACTTTAACTCTCAGCCATTGGAACGTTTTGTGCCTTTGGCAGCGAGGTTGCAAGCCCGCTCCCGGATCAGATCTCTTCTCCATGTGTCGGTACCTAGACAAGTGATGGTGTCACTTCTTCTTTCCCCCCCGCCTCAGCACGAGCCCAGCAGAGTTGACAATGCAGAGGGATAACATGGCCTGAGGCTACAGAGATAGTCCTGGTCTTGCCCTGATCTTGGGAATCCTCTGGGTGTGGGGCTGGATCTCATGGCCTGTTCCATGGCCGGGCAAACCCATGCCCCTTGATGCTACAAATAGGGAGGAAGCCATGAAAGGATCCTCACGGAGTTTGCAGCTGACACAAAAACGGAGAGGGGGGGTGTGGTAAATAGTGAAGAGGACAGGTCACTGCTACCGAGTGAGCTGGATCACTTGGGAAACTGGATTCAAGCCAACCATCTGAGTTCTAATACGGCTAAATGTAAATGCATCTACTGTATCTAGGACCAAAGAGTGTAGGCCACTCTGACAGGCTGGGGGATTCTACCCTGGGAAACGCTGACTCTCAGAAAGATTTTGGGGGGGATAATCAGCTGAACATGAGCAGGCCAATGCTGGGGCCGAAAGAGCTGAATTGATCCTGGGATGCATAAACAGGGGAATCTCAAGTGAGAATAGAGAGGTTATTTTACCTCTGTATTTGACACTGGTGAGACCGCTGCTGGAATAACAAACAACTCCTCGTTGTTTTTGCTGCTGATACAGACTAACACGGCTCCCACTCTGAAACCTGCTGGAATACGGCCTCCAGTCAGGGCCGGCTCCGGACACCAGCGGAGGAAGCACGTGCCTGGGGCAGCACATGCTAAGGGGCGGCGTTCCGGCCATTCTTGGGGCGGCACCGTCCGGGCGGCTTTTTTTTGTTTTTTGCTTGGGGCGGCAAAAATGGTAGAGCAGGCCCTGCCTCCAGTTCTGATGCCCACAATTCAAGAAGCATGTTGATAAACTGGAGAGGGTTCAAAGAAGAGCCACAAGAATGATGAAAGGACTAGAAAACCTGCCTTCTAGTGACAGACTCAAGGAGCTCAATCTACTTAGTTTAACAAAGAGAAGATTAAGGGGTGACTTGAGCACAGTCTATAAATACCTACATGGGGAACAAATATTTAATCATGGGCTCTTCACTCTAGCAGAGCAAGGTTGAACACGATCCAATGGCTGGAAGTTGAAACTAGACAAATTCAGACGGGAAATAAGGAGCAAATTAACAACTGTGAGGGTAATTAACCACTGGAACAATTTACCCAGGATCATGGTGGCTTCTCCATCATGGTTCATTTTTAACTCATGACTGGGTGTTCTTCTAAACGATCTGCTCTGGGAAGTATTTTGGGGCAGTTCTCTGGCTTGTGCTGGACCGGAGGTCAGGCTAGATGATGACAATGGTCCCTGCTGGCCTTGGGATCTAGAAATCTCTGCGATCTCCTTCCCAGGGTGAGCTGGGCCATGAGAGTTGCCTTCCTGATCCCATCTGGCAAGCTGCAGTAACAGCCCTCTGTCTGGAGATAATGCAGGTGAATTCCTGCACCCTCCCTTCTCTGAAATTCGTGGCTCCACACAGCACCCAGCCGGCTGCTGCATCTGATCTGATAGTCAAAATAAAATACGGGCGCTTAATTATTAATCACTTCATATGCAAAATAGGGATCATAGCAAGGCAGGGGGAGAGGGGCTCGCATTGTTCCTCAAAAATAAATATTTAACATGATACAGAACAACATGAATTTTTAAAGACAAATTTTTGTAACTGCTCAAGCAATCGAAGGGCTAAAGAAGCAGAATATCTCCCAGCCGTGGTGCCAGCTCCTCAGTGAGCTCTAGCAGATCCCTGGTGGGGGCAAGGATGGGACCTTAAAAATCACAGCAGTCCGATTACCATCATCCCTTCTTCTCCCAGTGCAGTCTGGCCCGATTCTCCTGCCTGGGAGAGCTGGCCCCAAGGCAGCCCCCAGCTGAGAGTTTGCAGAAAGCATCGAGCCCGGACTCGATTCAGGAAAACATTGGCTGCTAGAGACATGTTGGAACAAAGGGCTTGTCTTCACTCCTCCCGCCATCGATGGGCGAGTGCTCTCCTGCCGACTCCACCTCGATGGAGGGAGAGCATCTCCCGCCCGCATAGCGCAGTGCAGACAGGGCTTGACGTCGACGTAACTTGTGTCGCTCGGGGGGTTGGTTTTTTCACCCCCCGAGTGACGTAAGTTACATTGACTTCAGAGGTAGTGCAGACAAGCCTGACAAGAGGGGAGGGGCCTGCTCCTGTCATGCCCACAAGCCAAGGCCACAGGCCTCTCCTCCCCTCGCCAGACGCAGAGCTCCAGCCTCCCTGCCTCACGTCTGCGGGGGGCATCAGGGAGCAGCCCGGAGTCGGCACCAGCCTGGGCACAGCACCACTCAGGGTCCCTCAACGCTGGAGCAGGGGGTGTAATGGCAGCCGAGGGGACGTACCCGCGCTGGCCCAGAGCGAGCCATGGTGCTAAATGTAGCTGTGTGGCAACGGCAGCACCAGCGGCGGGAGGGGCTGGCCGGCGTGACTACGATCCCATCCGAGAGCCTAGGGTGGGTTGGCGGCTAGCTCTTCCTGCCGCTCATGCTGCTGCGGCTACACTTCTTTCCATGGTGCCCTGGGTGCCCGGCTCTCTCTGAAGCACGATGCCCTCGGCACCTGGCTCCTTCTGCGGCACGATGCCCTCAGTGCCTGGCTCTCTCTGCGGCACGATGCCCTTGGCGCCCGGCTCTCTCTGCGGCGCGATGCCCTCGGTGCTCGGCTCTCTCTGTGGCACGATACCCTCGGCGCCCGGCTCCTTCTGCGGCTCAGCACCTCGGTACCCGGCTCTCTCTGTGGCACGATGCCCTCAGCACTCGGCTCCTTCTGCGGCACGATGCCCTTGGCACCCAGCTCTCTCTGCAGCTCAGCACCTCAGTGCCCGGCTCTCTCTGTGGCACGATGCCCTCGGTGCCCGGCTCTCTCTGTGGCTCATTACCTCGGTGCCCAGCTCGCTCCCAGAGTGTCTCTTTCCCCATCTTTGCCTTACTGGCCCCTGACTGCTGGCTCCAGGAGTCTCAATCGGAGCCATTCTGCCTGTCAGGCTGCAGGGCGCATGAGCTGCTCCAAACATGAGCAACCCCCACAGAGATTCCCAGGCCAGAAGGGCCCACTGGTCTATCCTGACTGACCTCCCTGTATCGCACAGGGCAGAGCAGCCCCCACCCCCTGCCCCGCAATAATTCCCTTTCAGCCAGAGCAGATTTTAAAAAATCCACCCTGGATTTTAAAACTGCCAGTGATGGAGACTCCCCCCAGCCCACTACCATCAGCACCACAGAACGGAGTCAGAGGCATAGAAAGGGGAACAGAACCCTCTGCCCCCAGGCCCATCACTCTGCCCAATGCCACCTTGATGGGCACAGAGTGGGTTCGATCCCAGGCTGTCCCTGGCACCTCTGCCAGTGGGGGTTGCGGTGACTGGGCACTGGATTCAGAACATCACCTGATCCCCGACAGGCCACCTTGGAGCCATCAGACGGTAATGACAGGCGAGCCCCAGCCAGACACAGCTGGTGTATCTGCCATGAAACAGCAGGGGGTGCTGAGCAGCTGCCAGACAGCCAGGGGCTACCCCATTCGGCAGCATTTCCAGGGAGTGGCCCTCCCTTTGCGTCAGGCAGAAGGAGTGTTTAAGTGTATAAAGAAGATGGAAATGATAGAATTATCAATGGTGTAGAAAAGGCAGAGGTGGTCAATACAATATCTCTATTCTAGATGTCAGAAAAAGCCAGATCATATGTAGTCCTGCCACCCAATGATGATGACATTCTTTCTGTTCCACCAGTATCTCAGGAGGATGTCAAACAGCTGCTACGAAAGCTGGACGTTTAAAATCTGCAGGTCCGGATAACTTGCATCCAAGAGTTTTAAAAGAGCTGGCTGAGAAGCTTGCTGGACCATTCATGCAGATTTGCAATAAGTCTTGGAGAACTGGGGAAGTTCCAGAGACTGGAAGAAAGCTAATCGTGCGCCAGTTTTTAAAAGGGTAAACAGGATGACCTGGGTAATTATCTACTGTCAGTCTGACATTGATCCTGAGCAAGATAATGGAGTGGCCAATATGGGACTTGATTAATAATGAACTAAAGGAGGGTAATGTAATTATTGCCAATCAATATGGGTTTATGGAAAAATTCATCCTGCCAAACTAACCTGATACCTTCTTTTGTCAAGTTTTGTTGATAAAGGTAATAGTATTGATGTAATATACTTAGACTCTGTTAGCTATTCGACTTAGTCCCACAGAACACTTCGATCAAAACCCGAGAATGATATAAAATGAACATGGCACGGATTAAATGGATTAAATTAAAAGGATCGGTCTCAAAACCTAACTGTAAACAGGGACTCGTCATCACGCCGGTGCATTTCTAGTAGGGTTCCACCCTTCACCATTCACCATTTTTATGAATGGCCTGGAAGGAAATGAAAATCATCACTGATCAGGTTTGCAGATGACAGAAAACTTGAGGCCATGGTAAATAATGAAGGGCACTGACACAGAGCGATCTAGATGGCTTAGTAAACTGGATGCAAGCAAGTAATATATGTTTTAATACGGCTAAATGTAAACGTGTACATCTAGGAACAAAGAATGTAGGCCACACTCACAGGATGGGGGGCTCTGTCCTGGGAGGCAGTGACTGTGAAAATGTTTGGGAGTCATGGTGGATACTCAGCTGAATATGAGCTCCCAGTACAACACTCTGGCCAAAAGGGGTAATGCGATCTTTGGATGCATAAACTGCAGTTTCGAGTAGGAGCAGAGAGGTTATTTTGCCTCTGTATTTGGCACTGGCGCGACTGCTGCTGGAAAACTGGGTCCAGTTCTGGTGCCCACAATTCAGGAAGGATGTTGATAAACTGGAGAGGGTTCAAAGAAGAGCTGTGAGAATGATTAATGGATTAGAAAACCTGCCTTATAGTGACAGACTCAATCTATTTAGCTTTGCACAGAGACGGTTAAAGGATGATTTGATTACAGTCAATAAGTATTTCTATAGGAACAAATCTTTGATAACTGGCTCTTCAGTGTAGCAGAGAAAGGTCCAACGGCTAGAAGATAAAGCTAGTTACATTCAGACTGGAAATAAGATGTATTTTTTTTTAAGTTAGGGAATGAACCATTGCACCAATTCCCCAAGGGTCATAGTGGATTCTGTGTCGTTGACCATTTTAAACTCGAGATTGGTGGTTGTTCTAAAAGCGCTGCTCTAGGAATTACATGGGGGCAGTTCTCAGTCCGGTGTGATACAGGACATCAGACTAGCTGATCGCAGTGGCCCCTTCTGGCCTTGGAATCTAGGAATCCCTGAGTCCCCAGGCAGGCATGACAGAGCTGTGCCATGAAGCCTGGCCTAAAGCGGCCCACCTGTCCTGGCTGTGCAGGTGCTGACATCCTCTCGGAGCCATGCACACTTGTGCATGCATCCCAGAGGCTCTCTCACCGAGCTACAAAATAATTAGGCCCTCCAGAGCGAAAACACCAGCGGGAACAACAGTGACAGCCACGACACTGCCTGGGGTGGGCTCCTGGTGGGGCACTGCAGGGGACCCATGCAGAGCCGCTCTGGGCCCCTCCCACCAGCAGGGTGGCCCTACAGGACACTCTGGGGAGGAGCAGAACCCGGGGTGCGGGTGGAGAATGGGTTTGTGCGGAACATCCCCTCAGCATAGCTGGATGGAGAGGGACACAGAGTCAAAGCCTCCTTGGGAGAGAACGGGGTCCCAGCACCCACAGGCCGGGCGAGAGCAGCTGGAGACACACAGGAGAACGTGGCTGGAGGGAGCAGAGCCCTGGTGGCTCTGGGCCAGCAGCTTGCCGCTTTATGCACACCTGACTCTTTAAGGGCTCCTGAGGTAGGGGGGAGTACGCGGCGCTGCCTGCCGGGCCAAGAGCACGCCAACCTGAGCCCAGTGGAGCCTGCTGTGACTAGGAAGCACAGAGCTGGAAGCTCAAAGGCCAGTTCCCCCAGCCTGCTGGGCCCCGGGGTAGGGAGAGATCAGGCCAGCCAGGCCTGTGTAGAGCTGGGGAGAGGCTCTGTGAATCTGCCTCCATTTCTCTGATTCGTTTCAACAAAAACCCTAGAAACAAACAAACGGAAATATCCAACCAATCAAAATGTCTCCTGTCCACGTTTCCCAGCGCCAGCCTCTCCCCTTCCCAACGCCAAACACCTCAGCACTTCCCGGCGCCCGCGAATGTTATTTCTCAAACATGTAAAACCGCCTGCAATCCAAAGGGAAGGTTTCATTGCGGGGCCAATTAAAGCTTTGTTCAATCCAAAGCAATTTTTGGTCATTTTGCACAGTTGCCAGCGGCCCTACAAATCCATGATGGGCCCAGCTCTGATCCCAAGGCTCGGCCTGGCCGGAGCTCCCGGGGGACGAGAACAGTGGCATTAACACAACCCATTGTGCTGACCGCACCCAAAGGGGCGGCAGATGCTTTGCAGCACAGCTAGGGTGACCCGCAGCTGCTCGGACTGTGACTGGAAGATCCCCAGGATGGAAGCCAAGGGAGCCTCTTCTCCTGAGGCTTTGGGGAGCTTGGGGCAGCTTGGAAGAACCCACCAGTGTTTTGCTCCTGGCCTAGACACTGAGGTCCTGTCTACACTAGAACCGCTGCCACAGCCCAGCTGCGCCATGTAACACTTCCGCATAGACACTACGTACGTGGTCTCCCGTCAGCGTGGTTAATCCACCTCTCTGAGAAGTCGAGAGAAGACTTCTTCTGCCAGCCTAGCGCGACCTCCACTGGGGGTTCGTCTGGCTTCCCGCTGTCACGCAGGGGCATGGATTTCTCTCACAACCTCAGCTCTGTAGCTGGGGTGGACTTGCAGACCAGGCGTGAGGCTGTGGAGACCCACCCCCTGCCGTGCAGTGTGTGGCGTGAGCGCTTGTCCCTGCATCCCATCCCTCCGCAAGAGACCCAGCCTAGCCCTGCACGGCTGCCTTTGAAGCTGGAGAGTTAAGGAGGCTCTGTCCCGGAAAGGATCCTGCAGATGTGTCTGCGCCAACCTGCTCCCAGGCTGGGGACCCTTCTGCGAGGGGGGTTACACCAAAGCTATTACTCTCCCTCTTGATATACGGCTCCCATAAATCTGGGGACTATGAATGAGGGTAATGGTCTGCTTTAAGGGCTGCCTGAGCTCAGACAAAGACAGCCCAAAGTCAGGCCAAGTTGGGAGCAGACACAGATCTGTAGCTGCAATGCAAGCGCTCCGCCTCCAGGCCCCTTCACCCAGGCAGCAAAGCAGCTGGCAGGCAATGAGAGGGGCTGGGCACGATGCGCCATTGCCCGGGGGGCAGAGAGCGGAACTGGCCACAGCCACTGGGCATGCAGGTGGCTCCTGGGGATGCCAGAGTCGCAGCAGCGAGGGGTCGGTCCTGGGGGGCAGAAATGTGATGCCCGTCAGCCTGAGCAGGGACCACGTGCTTTGAGGATTACTGCAGAGGAGAGAGACTTGGCGTGGGGTGGGAGGCAGGTGATGCAGGCAGGTGAGGAGGCACGTGGCACTGGGGTTGCGGATGGGAATGGAGGGGCGCCTCTTCCCAGCCCCCGTTCGCAGGGGATTCCTCGTCTCCTCCCGCAGTGGTGAGCTCACTCGGCCCTGGGCTCCTGACTGTGCCTAACCCCAAGCTCTGCAGCACAGGAGCAGCAGGCTCCCAGCTGGCCACCTTATGGGCACGTTCCTGTCTCGCAGTGCAGGGAGCTGCCTGGGTCTGGAACTGTCAGGGACTCGAACCCCGACAGCAAAGTTCGTTGTCTGACCGCAGAGAGACAGGCAACACCAGCAAGGTCCGATCAAAAGCTCTTTATTGACAAGTGCACGCATCAATAGAGAGCAGCTCGGCTCCAGAGAGAACCAGCCCCCCTTTACAGCTTAGTATTAGCCTATATAGACAGTTTTATTACGTCATAGATCATTCACTTGAGCAACCCACCCCCCTTTGTCTAACAACTAGAAATTAGACACCTTTTAATATATACGCATGCCTAGTCTCTACAGTATTAAATTGTTAATATCTTAACAAGCGCCAAAAGTTAGGAATGTAAGGGAGTTAAACACACCGAAAACTAAACCGGGGATTTAGAGTCAGAACTGTGGGATGGTGTTTCTTATCAGTTCTTCAAACACTGTTCCTAACATAACACAGCTGGTACCAACCCCTCACTTATTTCACTCTTTCCCAGGGCTTTGTGAGACAATGCTGCTTCTCAGTATTTTTCCACTCTGGGATTACCCAGAAACCTCTGTTAGCCTGACTTCAGTCAGGTTGGCATAACTGGTTTTGTGCTACATCTTTATTCAGGCCTCACAGAACCCCCCCAGATGGCCCCACAGGCCACTGCACAAACTGGGCATCTAGGATGCTGCTTATTGTGCAGCTCCAGGCTCTGGCGCACATGCCCATCCGTTCCCCCGTTTCCCCCGGCCGCCCTGACCTGGGGTTTTCCCAGCCCTTCCCCTCCAAGGAGCCACACTCCTTCCCTGGCCTCGGCTCCATTTTGGTAGGGATGATTGACTGCCCAGTGGACCAACGACAAAGTGACATTTCCCTCTGCAGTGGGGCCGGTCTCTCGCACCACAGCGCACAGGATCCTCTCCATCAGCCTCGGAAAGTTCAAAGGAGAAATAAAGCGGGTTGTAAAGAAGACGCATTGCTTCCCTGCACTTCCCTGACAGCATTTTCGCCTTCGGAGGGTGCGCGCTGGAGCGGACGAAGAGCGCAGCCCTTGGAGCGCAGCCGAGACACCAGCAAACTGAGTCCTGAGCCTTTCCATGGAGACGCGCCGCAGATGGAACGGAGCCACCCCAGATCTCCCCCAGGGCGGCTCAGACCAGAATTTGGCCTTCTAGTTACACACTGAGCCTTACGTGCAAGACAAGTGACCCCTCCCTCCATGCATAATTGCACAGGTGCATTGTGGGTCATCTGCTAGCCCCGGATGGAGGTGGGGTCCCCAACCAGATGGCCCCTAGCGATTCCTACAGCTGGAGGTGGCAGAAATCAAAGCAAAGGCCAAGCCCTGCCCTCTGTGTAAATCTGGAGGAGCTCCACCGAGATCCCTGAGCTCCTCCAGGTTTGCACTGTGGGTTTGGCCTAGCGGGGCTGATTCTGAGCTCATGCTGATGTAAATCAGGAGTAACCCCAGTGCAATCAATGGGGAAGATCAGAATCAGGCCTGATGTCGGCACCTCACCCTCAAAGGCCCCTACAAGTCCCACCGGTGACAGCACAGTCCAGCTCGGGCTTCGTGCAGCCTCTCTCCTCCCTCCTCTGCACTGCTCCCTGGGGACCCTCTGAGGTGTGCCGCTCTGCCAAGCCCCGTCTCCTTGAGCCACACGGACCATGCCACCGCCTCACCCAGCCAGGCGCTCACAGCACGCCGGGAAAGTCTCCCCTTTCCAGGCACAAGACAACCACCCGCGTCCCTAGGTGTGAGCAAGGACTTCCAGAGCCCTGGTGGAAAAACGTGCAGAGCCCCCCACCCCACCAGCCGCATCCCAAAGCACCAGTCAGACACAGAGCCCATGGGGGCGCCAGCACGGTCCCTACGTCAGTACCGTGGTGAGGAGTTCAGAGCCTCGTGCAGTGCATGGCTAGAGCAGGAGTTAGGGGATGAGGGCCCAGCCAGGGCTGCGTGGCCGGACCGGGATCCTGAGGGTTTAACCCAGGAAGCCAGTGCTGTTTGAGCAGGTCCCCTGCGCCTGAGGCGTGACGGTGCTGACATGCCCACGCGTGTTAAGGAATGGGGCTCTTTAGGGTCACGTGCTCAGGCACAGTGGAGAACAACGGGCCAGACTCCACTGGAGTCAGGGCAACACCTCCGGGGCCTGAACCTATCTGCCTCCACCCCACATGAGGGCTCCAGTCCAGCCCCTCCCCTGAGGCGATGGTTATTCCAGGGCCCCCCATGGAGAGACTGAGCCTGGGACCCGTCTCCTCGCCCATTCACAGCCAGTTAGCCCCCGGGCAGCTGAGGTTCTAGGGCCAGAGCTGGGGCGAGCTCAGTGGAGCTGGCACCGCTGACCCCAGGCCTGGTGCTGCCCCCTAGTGCCCATCATGGCAATAACCCAGACGGAGCAGAGAGGGAGCACAAAGGCCCAGGGTGCAAACCCACCGGGACAGAACCCGCTCGTCTGCTTCTGCATGAAAAATCTAATCAAGTCCCTGAGGTGAGCTCGGGCTGGGGAACCATCCGTCTCCCCAGCTGGGGCTGTCAGCCTCTTGTAAAACATGACATACGACTGAAAATTCATCCTGGGGAGCAAAGAGAATTTATTCTGCTGTAAACCAGAAATGTGCTGCAAGAGGCAACGAACAGCGGCCCAGGGACCTGTGCACCACTGAAAACACACACACATCTCGGCAAACAATTGATTTTGTTCCCCACCACCGCCATCCGTCTCTGCTCCAGTCCACTGTCACTTCAGGCTGGCAGGGAGAATATGAGTTTTAAAGGTCACCACTTAATGATGTTAAGGAGTCATCTTCTTTTTCAGACAAAGCACTGATCAATTTATAATATTTCTGACTGTTCCCCGTTATCGGCGCTCGCTGCGGAGAGTCAAGAGGATTTTTTAAATGTTTCAAATATACTTAAAGCCTTTTTTGAACTCCAGTTGATAACTCATGTCCGGGACCGAAGCTGGGGGAAACTGACACATCACGCGGCCAATTTGCAGGCAGGAAGCCAGAGGAATGAGAGAGAAAGTGCAGTTTGGATTGTTCTACAACATCAAGTGCTATTAGAGCCTTACATAACCTAATGCAGAGCCGTTCCAGTAAAACCACCTTTCCTCTCCAGCGCCTGTGGCACAGCGGGGTCCAGTCAGAGCCGGCTCAGGCTTGGCTTCCTCCAGTGTCTTTCGTTCTCCAGGGCTCCCTGAATGGTTTGCGCTAGCCCGTTAAAAGCCGGTGGTGCGGCAGCTCTGCAGGCAAACGGGGCCACTGCTGCGCACTTGGCAATTGCTCAGGAGGGTGAAATTCACCACAGTGCCAAGGGCCGACTCCAGGCCCACACACTCCCTGCACTGGCCTCCCCACACTGCCTGAGCTGGGCCCTGTACTAAACCCCCATGCCCCCTGCGTTGGCCACTGCACTCGCCCCCACGAGCCTCCCGCACTGGCCTCTGCACTGCTCCCTGCTCCCCCTGCACAGGCCCCACTTACGCTTGCCATGTGCCCAGAAAGAGATCCTGACAGTGTCCAGTCAGATGTACTAACCGGACACCAAAAGTCCAGTTACCGTGGGCAGGTGTGGGGAGGTGACGGGTCATCAACCCGCGCCAGCCTCTGCTCAGCCCGGGCCACCTCCTACCTGCATCTCATGGGCAGGCAGCCATGCCGTGCTGTGCCGTGCCGTGCCAGCTCCAGAGCAGATCCAGGGGGCATGGGGGGAGGGGTGTGTGTGAAGAGGATCCGCTACACAGAAGGATGAGGGAGGAGAGCAGCAAGTGATGGGGGGAGGGGGAGATGACCGAGTGAGGGGTGGGGCCTGGAAGAAGAGGCAGGGCAGGGCCTTGTGGGAAAAGGCAGAGCAGGGGTGGGTCCTGGGGCGGGGGGAAGAGGTGGGGCAGGGAGGTTTGCTTGTCAGCAATTTGAAAGTTGGTTACCCTACCCACACTTCCCCTGCGCTGGCCGCACACCCAGGGAGCATTCTGCCCAAACAGCTCACGACACGAGAACCCGTTTTAGGGGAGAGGAAGTGGGCTCCCCGGGGATGGGGGGCTCCCACCCAGCTCTGCTAGGGTGTTGCAGGGCTCAGGGGCCAGGCACTTGGCTGAGACGTGCATAGACACCATGATGATCCTGCAGTTTCTTTCTTTCTGGCAGATAGTTTGGGATCCCAATGGGGGGGCCTGGAACAATTTGTACAGGGGCAGGGGGGTCCTCAGATCCATTGAACCAAGCTGTAAACCCCGGATATGATGGAAACACTTCAAGCCAGGGGGTGCGACAGCCCCCCCAGCACCCCTAGTTCCAGCACTCATGGAGCCTAGTTTCTAGCTGAGTCATCCCCAGCCATGGCCCTCAGTCTGCAGGATGCTCTGACTGTGCAGCAGCTCCACTGTGGGTCTGATGTGGGTCTGTGGAGTCAGGGAGGGGTTTTCCCGTTGATCTCCGTGGGCTGTGGCTCAGGCCACACTGCACTGCAGGCCCAGAATTGGGAGCACCCATGACCACCAGCGCTCTCGTGGCTGACATCCTGCCTCTACTGCAGTTGATGGCAAAATTACCACTGGCTTCAGTGGGGCCTGGATTTCACTCCTGGGCCGAAATACTGAGTCCCCCCTCTCCGAAATGGGCAGTTTAGAAATGCTGGATCAGCCTGAGTAAAATATCCTTAAGTGAATATCCGTTTTCCCCACGCCACGCGGAAAGGAGGACGCCTCGGGAGCTCCCCTCCGGAGCCTGTTACAAAGCAGCGACGGCCTTAGGGTGGAGCAGACATCACCTCCTGGGCATTCTGTGGCCAGAGGACAATGTAGGCACAACCCGAAACAAGTCCCAGGAGATCAATGCAAAGGGCTGAGGCGCTCCCGTCTCTCGGCTTTCCCCTTTTAACCCACCCCAAGTCAAAACTTTTAACCAAAGCATTTTCCCCTCTCAGTATCTTAACAAAAAAGATAAATAATTTGAATCCATAATCTTCAGAATGAACCCTCTAGCTCCATTTGAAATTACACCAAAGAGTATTTAATTTGCTTTTTGATCTGCTGCCTGGAACGGGAGCCCTACCAGAGGAAGTGTGTTTATAATTTATTCAGCAGCCAGCGCATTCCGGAGTCTTTTAGAAGTCCTCACAAAGAATGCCAGGGCTGGGTTGTTGGGGTTTTTTTTGTTTTTTTTTTTATACAAAGTGATCAGGGTTAACTCAGAATTTCTAAAACATCTCAGAAGTGTTCAGACTTTCCAACCTCTCCAGAGAGAGCTTTCAAAATCTTTTCAACTCTTGCTCATTTTGTTCTGAAAAGTAGATCCCTCCAACAAATCTCACAAACAAAAAATACACCCACAAAACCCAGCAACCCTACCTGCGGTTCTCGCGTTAGGTATCCGACTCTGGAATTGTTTGATTCTTTCAAGAACGGCAAAGAGTAAATTACCATACCAGTACCCCGGCCCTTTATTTGTTTCTGAACAATTCAAAGTGAAAATAATCTATCTTTTCACTAATCAAGGATGGGAGCTTAAATCAGTCAAATAGCTTGGATTGTTCACACAACGAAACAAAAACAGGTCAATATTTGTTTCTATTTCCCCTCTAGCTGGAATTTAAATGAGCTCCCAGAGTCAGTTTTATGATAGTCTCAGCTGAGCCAAGGAGGAGAGGAGGTTTTGAAACACGTGAGGGAGCCGAGAGAAGTATGGGAGGGGATCAGGACACACCAGCCCTGTCTCCTGGAGCCTGCCACTCACTGATCACTGGAGGGTAACCAGATCTCCCCCCGCGGAGCTCACCTGCAGTAGGATGCCTGTGCCATAGCCTCTGAGCTGGGCTCAGGGAAGAGACGGAGCATTGTGGGAATCCTGTATCTCAGAACTACATCTGCAGTGTCTGCTCCAGTAATGTGTGATCACATCATCCTGTTACCCCTTTTAGGACCTGAGCAGTTTGCAAGACATTTCAGGAACTGTGGGTTATTGTCTTTTGAAGGGGAAACTGATGATGGAGTCAGGTGTTTGGTGCAATCTTGTTTGTTTACAAAGAATATACAAAGTCCTGTTTCCCTGAACACAGCAGGAGTCAGACAAGACAGCATCTTTGCGTACAGTTCCAAGCCACTTTCCAGTCAGCACTCAGCCCAAAAGCGCTCTTCCTAGCTGTGACGTTATTGATATAAATGGGGACCATATAGAACATGGGTTGCAACCAAGGTCCTGTAGTGGCACCAAATCCTAAGTAAAGGGGGTCATATAAGGTGTCTAAGACCAGGTTCCGGGTTGCTGGTTATAATTATGCTGTCTGTATGTCTGTATCATTTTTAGTTGAAGTTATGAATGTTGGCTCTATGCTGTCAATATTTCAAGTTTGTGCTGTGCTTCTGGGGGAAGCCTCCCAGACAAGCTGGTGTTAGCTCTGCCTAGCCTATTTGATGGCCCATTAAGGACCATTAAGGACACAATGGACCCATGGAGAGAAGGCAGACACGCCTTGTGACTCAGCAAAGTATGCAGGGACTGGCCCATGTGACTCCAGACTCCATATTTTTGCTGTAAAATTCCACAGTGAAGACAAAGGGATTCTTACACCTGGAAAAGTCTATATAAGCCTAATGCCTCATCTCCATCTGGTCTTCAATCCTGCTTCTGACCTCTGGAGGGACTTTGCTACAAACTGAAGCTTTACACAAGGGACTGAAGGACCCATCCCAGTGGGGGATGCTCTCCAGAGACTTAATCTAAACCTGCAGTTTACCCCAGCACTGCTGCAAGCCTGAACTAAGAACTTTGCCATTACTGTATGTAATTGATTGCATTTAACCAATTCTACCTCTCTTCTCTACCTTTTTCCCTTTGTAAATAAACCTTTAGATTTTAGATTCTAAAGGATTGGCAACAGCGTGATTTGTGGGTAAGATCTGATGTGTATATTGACCTGGGTCTGGGGCTTGGTCCTTTGGGATCGAGGGAACCTTTTTCTTTTATTGGGGTGTTGGTTTTCATAACCATTTATCCCCAGGACGAGTGCACTGGTGGTGATACTGGGAGACTGGAGTGTCTAAGGAAATTGCTTGTGTGACTTGTGGTAAGCCAGTGGGGTGAGACCAAAGTCCTTTTTGTCTGGCTGGTTTGGTTTGCCTTAGAGGTGGAAAAACCCCAGCCTAGGGCTGTAACTGCCCTGTTTGAGCAATTGGTCCTGATTTGGCACTCTCAGTTGGGTCCCGCCAGAACAGCTCCGTCACACAGTCAGGACATTTCTACACAGGGCTTGTTCTGACTGTGTCTGCTGCTTCCTTGCTGCCTTCTCTTTCCACATGTCTGGTTTGCCTGCTTCTCTTTCACAGCCACACAAACCTTCACAACACAATAGCCAGCAAAACCCTGCCACCCACATGTGCCTGGCTTGTGTCTTTGTCCTGAGGGGTGACGTGTCCCTGTGACTGGGGTGGAGGTAACTATTGTTTGGGCATCCTGGTTCCATAACAGAGCTTAACTGTTTCTTACAACAATCTTAAATGAAGGGCAAGGGCTAGACACTGGGGTAATAAAGACACCACAAAGGGTTAACTTCAATAGCTATTCCCAGGCGGTGTCTCCAGCCTGGGCTCGTAGGATGGAGCATTGCCCCATTCCAGCCTTGGTGTCACAAAGAAACACTGCGGTGAAGCCGTCCAGGGGGTTCAGAGGGGCAAAGGGACGAGCAATGGGAAATGCAGGCTGGAGGGCAGCGCACATTAGCTGTGAGACCCACTGGATGGGACGACGGAAGAATCCCATGCACTGTTACAGATTAGGGACCGAATGGCTGGGCAGCAGTTCTGCAGAAAAGGACCTAGGGGTTACGGTGGACGAAAAGCTGAATATGAGTCAGCAGTGTGCCCTTGTTGCCAAGAAGGCTAATGGCATTTTGGGTTGTATAAGTAGGGGCATTTCCAGCAGATCGAGGGACGTGATCATTCCCCTCTACTCAGCACTGGTGAGGCCTCATGTGGAGTACTGTGTCCAGTTTTGGGCCCCACACTACAAGAAGGATGTGGATAAATTGGAGAGAGTCCAGCGGAGGGCAACAAAAATGATTAGGGGGCTGGAGCACATGACTTATGAGGAGAGCCTGAGGGAACTGGGATTGTTTAGTCTGCAGAAGAGAAGAATGAGGGGGGATTTGATAGCTGCTTTCAACTACCTGAAAGGGGGTTCCAAAGAGGATGGATCTAGACTGTTCTCAGTGGTAGCAGATGACAGAACAAGGAGTAATGGTCTCAAGTTGCAGTGTGGGAGGTTTAGGTTGGACATTAGGAAAAACTTTTTCACTAGTAGGGTGGTGAAGCACTGGAATGGGTTACCTAGGGAGGTAGTGGAATCTCCTTCCTTAGAGGTTTTTAAGGTCAGGCTTGACAAAGCCCTGGCTGGGATGATTTAGTTGGGGTTTGGTCCTGCTTTGAGCAGGGGGTTGGACTAGATACCTCCTGAGGTCCCTTCCAACCCTGAGATTCTATGATTCTATGATAACAGCCACGCCGCAGGGCAGCTCCGAATGACCCCGCGGGCACCAAGCGGGCAGCGCCAAACCAGGCTTCCCCATCAGCGGTTTGCAGGGATCTCAGGAGGTGTTAGGTATGGTCAGTTCTCTCCCCACCTCACAGCTGTTCCCCTTCCAAACTGAGCGGTCTCTGCCGATCCTTAGCTGCCTTCCTCAGAGCTCTGACGCAGCTCACGGCAAACATCCAGACAGCAGCCGGCAATGAGCGTCGTCTCCGGCTAATATGGGCACATTGCAGCCCCCTCCCTTTAATGCCGATGGGGAACCCGTCCCAGAGTTGCTAGATAAGCACCCTGTTCATGTGCAGGGGTGAGCCTGACGGGAAAGGAGGCAGAACTCTTCCAAGCTCCGCCCCCACGAGTCCCAAAATGAGGTGCCACTCACAGCAGCTTGTGCTGTGCATGCAGATAATCCCAATGTCACAGTGTTGTCACTGGGCTCTCTGAGCTCAGCTCCATCTCAGTGGGGCTTGAACTGGGCATCATTGGCTCGGCTCCTTCTTGAGCGGGGACGGTAAATATGTGGCGGCAACTGCATGTGCTACCCACAAGTGCCACCAAAATGAGACACTGAGCTTAAAAGTCACCATGAATGACAGACTGATCAATGTTTGTAGAGCTCTAGCCCAAAGCTAAGCAAGGTGAAGGAGTGACTTGGTCACAGTCTGTAAGTACCTGCATAGGGAACAGAGATTTAATATCAGGCGCTCCAATCTAGCGGAGGAAGGTAGAACATGATCCAATGGCTGGAAGTTGAAGCTAGACAAGTCCAGACTGGAAATAAGGTGTTAATTTTGAACGGTGAGAGTATTTAACCATTGGCACCGTTTACAAGGGTCATGGCGGCTTCTCCATCACTGACTATTTTTCAATCAAGATTTATTTATTTATTAAGACATGCTCTTCTTCAAAGGGTATCATTCTGGGGCGGTTCTTTGGAGCTGAGTCCGACAGGAGGTCAGACTAGATGATCACAATGGTTCCTTCTGGCCTCGGACTCTATGAAGGCTAATGTAGGATTCCTCCAGTCAGCGTGAGGGGCTCCGGGGATTCCCCACCCCATGGCTAGCCCCACATGACTTATTTCAGAGCCCCACTTCCTGACCTGTGATCCTGGGTGCTGGGGGATCAGAGCCCTGCCACTAGCAGCTGGTTATGTTCAATGAACAATGCAGAGCATCGTTTGACAGAACTGCCTACAGAGCTGGTATCACCGTGAGTCTGCTGTGATGGGTGCGTTCAAAAGGCAGAGAGAGAGAGCGAGACCTGGGGGTCTGGGACAGGGAGATGAAACAGGGGGACTGTCCAGTCCTGGTGTCATGAAGCGTTAACGTAGAAAGTGTCTCTCTGCCCAGGATGCCCAGCGTGCACTGCCCTGTGCCCTGGGGAGACGGTAGGGAGCAGACGCTGCACACAGCAGGACGGGCAATCACCACACACAGGGGATAGCTGCTGTTTCCCAAATGCCCACACGGGGCCATCCGTGGTAGGTGCGCACTCACATGGCCTGCTACCAGGGGTCTGGGTGGGGAGGGGGCTTGTTTGTCCTTGGGGGGTTCTCAGCCTGAATTCGCAAGCAGCAGATTCCCTCCACCCCATGAGACATCCACTCCTCTGCCATTGGGAGGTGCTCTCACCCCCGCCCCACACTCCGCCTGGCAGACAGCACTGGGCTCACCTCGCACACAGAGACAGCGACTGCCTCTCCCCAGGGCCACATGGGCACTGCCCAGACACCCCGCCCTGGCTGACCCATGGCCTGCCACTCGGGGAGGACAACGCATGCTCGCGGCTCTGAGGAGCTGGGGGAGCGCCAGGAGGAACCAGCTCACGCCTGCAGCCCTGCCTGTGGGCGCTACCTTGTAGCCAGGCGGGGGCAGAGAGGCCCAGCTACACACAGACGGGCACGGCACCACGTACGGCTTCGTCTACATGGGAACGTTGCATGCACTGACTGCAGCAAGCTCACATTAAAGTCCCACACCAAGCCTTGTGCAGAAAGGCTGCAGCACAGAATCCCGCTTGGAACAGGAGTGACTCCGCTTTGCAGAGAGTTGTTCACTCTAAGGTTTCTGGGAACCAATCCCACTGCTACCCCGACTCCATTGCTCCCTGCCTGGATCTGCCAGTCTGGTACCTGTGTGCTCCAGGGTCCCCTGGCCTCTATGTCACCTCTTAGCTTAAGTGGCGACAGGCAGCCAGGAATGGCCTCATTCGATGCCAGACAGGAGTGAGTTGATGTGTAACTCACGCCCCCTCCCTCATGGCTCTGCCTGGCACCCTGCCGGGACCCTGGACTGGGACACGTGCTTGTTTTGTCCCACCTGGAAGGATCTCCACAATACAGGTGACTACAAGGCCCAGCCAGTGGAAAACAAAGGTGAGGGGCACTCCTGGAGCTGGTGCCGTGCTCGCCAAAGCCAAGGAGCTCCAGGGAAGGTATCGGAAGACATGGGACCAGACTAGGACCTCGGCCATGCCCCTGCTTCCTGCCCATGCTCTGAGGAACTGCACCACGTTTTTGCAAGCAATGCTCCCAATCAACCCAAAGTTGCTGTGGGTGGTGGTGCCACAAAGAACACGGCAGGCACCCGACAAACTACCCACTGCTCTCCTGAGACCTGCCCACACCATGGGGTCCCACCGGGAGGGGAATGATCAGGGCAGCCAGGAGCTGGCTGACTTGGCAGACATGGACAGTCGCAAGAACCCCACATGGACAGCGAGACTGACAGTGTGAGGTAGGGGAGTTCCCCTGGCACCCTGCCCCCCCCCACCGCCAGAGAGCTCCCCCGGCACCCTGCCCCCGCCTCCAGGGAGCTCCCCTGGCACCCTGCCCCCCCCCGCCACTAGGGAGCTCCCCCGGCACCCTGCCCCACACCGCTGATGCCGAGGGGAGCTGTGCCAGCTGGATCACAAGCTATGTTACAATACAACTGCCCAGGGGGATTTAATGTCCTGTTTCCGGGGCAGGGCTGACTGTGCCATGCTGGGCAGCGCTAGGACCCTCTCTCCACCACCTTGGCATTTAACCTCCTCCCACCCAGCACGATGCATGTGGCCTCTGTCACACATCTATTCCTCTGCGGTTCCTACTCCCTAATCCCAGAACCACCAGCCCCCTTTCCCCAGCCAACCCCTCCTGCCCTTCCCAAGCTGCTCCAAACTCCCCCTTCCTCCCCACTCCAGCCACCACGGCCGGTACATTGCACAGGTCTCATCCTCCCCGTTGCCCCGGAATCAGACAGCATGAGCCGAGGTGGCCTGGCCCCCCGGTTGATGAGAGCACTCAGCTTTCACAGATCTCTAGAGCTCATGAGGTTAACGCTCCAGATCAGGCTAGAGAGAGAAGTCAAACCGCAGAGATCTTGGGAGGCACCAGAGCACGTTTGGATACAGAGTCATTACTGCAGAACTCGATTCGTTTTGCAGGGCACTTTATGCTGAGCTGTAGAAATCATAAAGGAGAACTTAAGGCAAAGCCTGTGCTCAGGTTTGGTATGAAGATTGCAAGGCAAACCAGCTCTCTCGGAGCTACTCGGCCAGCCAGTGGTTCCCCTCCACTCCTGCACCAGCTGGGGGAAAACGGCCAGGGTCAGTTGCAACCCTGCATTTCATCCCAGTTTGCCCATGTGCTTTTCTGAACAGGACCCTTCTCTGTCCCCTGGTGACTTGTCTCTGCATTATACCATCCACGTAAGGGCAGCCCGCGTCTCTATGCACAGAAACCGGCTACCCAACAACTCCCAGACAAAACCCCTTTACAAGTATCTCCAGAACCCTTTCCCACCCCACACACCGACTCAGCTCCCAGATAAAGTACAGGGGGCCTAGTGCATGGGGAATTACGTTGGAAAAACCTCTTAGCACCTCGAAGGGAACCATGGAATGGGAACAGAAGAATGGCACTGCAGCACAGTGGGAAAGGAAACATTTGATCGCTCTTGGCAGGGTGACTACACGGAGTGGGACCATCAGTACTTGTGTTTTCTTCTGATTTCCCTTAGCACCTGTAGCTGAATGATAAGGGAAGACAGCACCCGCAGAGATGCTGTCAAATCTTAGAAGAAAGAAAAAAAATAGCGAAGATCAGTTCCACGAAGTATTCAGTTCACCCCACTAGCATGCCATGAAGGCAGAGCTGTGGAGGGAAAGTTTCCTGGAGCATCCTCCCAAGATTGAAGTGGAGCGCCTGGCCCAGGATGGGGACATGACGCAGACAGTGCAGAAGCAAATGGCTGGGCGAAAGCACTTTCTGCTGCAAAGGTCAAGCTCTGCACCCCAATATTCCAATGTCCTGCAACATGTAGAAAATACACCATGCTGGGGAGACCCCATTTCAATCAGCTTAATTACAGGTCCTTCCCACTCCACAGGACATGACGCAGGAGAACCCTTTTCAGCGCCTCAACATACATGACTCTGTGCTCCTCAGTCTCAATGTTCATAAGTTTGCACTAGGTTCCTTGTTGAACTGTTGTTAGTTTTATTGAAGACATATTGTCACTTGTCTGACAAACTTCATTCAAGTACAGTTCAACCCATAAATGGGAAGCCAATTAAAATTCATTTCCCTGCTTACAGAGCATTCATTCACCACAGCTACCCCGCCATCAAAGTAGGAGCATCTCTGACCCTACTCCCTTGACCACCTGGGCTACACTGCAGGGACATCCTCTCCGGCGGCCCATGATTTTGAGAAAGTGTCTCCAGGTTCTACCCCAGGATTTCTCCCTTGCTCTCAGAGATGTGATGCAAAATCCAGCAGGCACTTAACACACTACGCACAATGACAGGTAACAGCCAGACTTTTCATTTGAGAAAGCCACCTTCCTTTCAGCCTTCCAAATGCATTCTCCACTGACGTTCTGCAGCTACTCAGGGCAAAGGTAAACCGACCCTTGCTCCTGTCCAAGCAGCCAGTGGAAGGGTTCTTCAGCCAGGGAAGCAGAGGGTCAGCCGGGTCTCCCAGAACGAGAGGAGGAATTGTAACTCCATTAGTGTCCAGACTGATCTAAGGAGCAAAAGGTCCCAGGCTCATTGCAGCAAACAGGCCTGAGTTCACATAAAATAAAATAAAAATAATTGGAGATATACCAATCTCCTAGAACTGGAAGGGACCTTGAAAGGTCATTGAGTCCAGCCCCCTGCCTTCACTAGCAGGACCAATTTTTGCCCCACATCCCTAAGTGGCCTCCTCAAGGATTGAACTCACAACCCTGGATTTAGCAAGCCGATGCTCAAACCACTGAGCTATCCCTCCCCCATGGAGCTATCCCACATACCCTGCCACCGTGGACCTGAGGAGATCACCCCACATTAACAGTGGTGAGTCCTTCACGGGGATCAATCAGGCCTTACAGCACCATGGAGAAATACCCTTCCTGTCGGTAAAGTCTTCACCCTGGTGTGGGAGTTGAAGGATAGGCACCTTTGTCCTACCAACAGCCCCTATACAATTGGGGAACCCTGACAATGGAAAACCATCAACCTCTTGTGCATTGCCTGGCAGCACACACCTCCATGACAATGACCCTGACACTCAATTTCCCGCTCCAAACTGGCTAGCTAAGCTACTGACAGGTATCAGGGTGACAAGCTTCCATGTGGGGGGATAGCTCAGTGGCTTGAGCATTGGCCTGCTAAACCCAGGGTTGTGAGTTCAATCCTAGAGGGCCATTTAGGGACCTGTGTCAAAAATCTGTATGGGGACTGGTCCTGCTTTGAGCAGGGGGTTGGACTAGATACCTCCTGAGGTCCCTTCTAACCCTGATATTCTATGTTTCCCCCACTTCTTCATGCTGCAAGGAGCTCTCATGTTGGTGTGATGCCGCTGCAGGTCCAGGGTGAGCTCTGTGCAGATTCCTTTGTCATCCCGAGATTCTGCTGCCACTGCTGGTCATCCCAATTCTGCAGCACTCGCCTGCCCCATCAGTCACTGCTAGTGGCCAAGCCCCAGATGCAGCACTCTACCAAGAACAGGTGCTCCCAGGGACAAGCTCTCCAGACTGCTCAACTTCATTCTCCTGCTGCTTGCTCCTCCATGGGCCAGGCCACTGCAGCATCTAACCGCCCCATGAAACTGCGGTGCCACCCCATGATTGCAAAGGCACCTGCCACAATAACAGTGCCCAGCGCTGGGTCCTCCAGGCTGCCAGATACCAGCCAGGAAGTGGCTCTGGCAAAATGAAGGGAATGGCAAGAGAGCGATCACAGGAGTTTGTTAGTTTCATCCCAAGTCCCACAATGTTTGTAGCTTCCAGTGGGTTTCCCACAATGCACCCCCAGACAGAACATAGAGCAGAGCGACGGAACAGTGCACCATGGGATATCTGCCCAGAATGCGGGGCAGTTAATCTGAACTAACGCAAAGCTGTGTGGATAAAATGTAAGTTCATTACAGTTAAATCTCTGCCTTTAAAGCAAACAAATCCCACTGATGTAATATCCCCCTGCCCACACCCCATGTCCTGAAGGGGTGTTTTAAACTGATTTCATTAAGCCCAGGCAACCCCAGTGTGTGAGATGGGGGGGCTTCCCAATGGCTCATAGCAATTTGGCTTAAACTGATTCCTCTCCGACTTCACCTAAAGCGAGATAAACCACTCCCATCAGAGAGAGAGTGTGTGTGTGTCTACACAAGGGGTTGCCCCGTTTAGCTAAACTGGTTTGTAAACAGCTGCAGCTTTCTGGTGTAGGTGACTGCGGGGGCGAAGATGCAGCTGTCACTGTGCCTGGGGATACAGTGCACAGATGGGGCAGGGACTCCCAGTCCGTACCCTGCTCCAGAGGGAGCTGCACGAGGCTTGAAAGAGGAGGCACTACTTTCATTATTACTAGTGTTGTACTCACACCCAGGGATGCCAGTGTTGGCTCCACCATGCTAGCTGCTCTTACAGACAAAGGCAGGGACAGTCCCTGCCCCAAAGAGCTTCCAGTTACAGGTCCAATTAAAGAGAGAGTAGGGGCCCCTCTTTCATCAAAAGAAAAAAATAGATTCCCTGAGCTCCGCTCCAGATGGCCAAGATGCAAACATCCCTGTCCCAGATGCCAACCCCGGAGCCCCGCCATCCCAGATCCAAGCATCACAATCCCTCAGTCCCACTCATGGGGCGAGAAACAGCCTCGTCCCTGATTCCTGACCCCTGATATTAACCACCCCAGCCCCAGCCCCTGTTACCCAGGATCTAAACGTGCCAATGGCTGACATCTGAGTCCTCCTTGCCCCCAATCTGGGCATGGAGGCCCAGGCAAAGGAGCCGGATTCTCTGCAGCAGAAGGCCGCCGCGTTGCGGCTCTGGCTTAGGGCGCGCTGACATACAGGAATGCCATGCTCTGGAAGAGATGAGCTGGAGTCTCTTCCAACCCCCTGGGCCAAGGGATGCGAGCAGCCGGCCTCTTGTTGCAGGCCACCTGGCCAGAAAGAACGGGAGCAAGAGACAAGGGCAGCCATGAGAGAAGGGTGTAAGGACACAAAGGGGATTGCATGGATTGGCTCGTGCTGGGAGCAGGCCAGTGCCTGAGCGCCGGCCGCCGGGAGCTCGTTAGGGACAGGCTGGAGGAAAGGAGAGGAGGGAGAAGGCTGGCTGGGTCCAGCAGGACTCTGCAATGGGATCCCAGCAGGGAGCTCGTTGGCAGGCAGGGGAGTCTTCACAGCAAAGAGGAAGCAGCAGGCCAGACTCGGGCTCAGGATCTGCACCCACAAGCTCCAAGAGGAAGCTGGCAGCATGGCCAATGACACACAGGTGACAGTGGAGCACAGAGGAGGGCTGGGGAGAGAGAGCTGAGTGCACAGAGACAAAATGGGCTGTGCTACCCCGGGGCAGAGTACCAGGGAGTGGCTGAGGGTGCACGTGTGATGGGATCCAACAGGCCTTTGCCATCTCGGCTTTGATGACGCAGGTCCACTCATCCCATCCACACCCAGGACCCAATCCCATCCCGCACGCTACTCCCCAGGCAGTACCACCACCTGGCTGCACCTTCCTGCCCCCAGGATGCCAGTAACGAGGCAGAAGCCGCCTGCTGCTCTCTGGCCTGAGCAGACACCTAAGCCTCTCAGAACTCTGCAAAACTCCCACACAGGCTGCAGCCTCAGACTCCTGCCAGAGTCAAGTTCAAGAATGAATTAGGAGTAAGAGGGAGAAGTTAGGAGGTGCAGGCCAAGGGAGAAAGGGGCTGAGATGTGACTCGCCCTCATCTTTCAACGAGGGAGAGAAAAACGCAGGGTCTGCCAGAGCTCAGGGGCTGCAGAGGAAAAGGCTCTCACACAGCAGCGGGCGGGATGGGAGTGGGACTTGGGAAGCACAGGTCTGCATAACAGAGCTCTGGCTGGGGGCTTCGCGTGGCAGAGAAAGTGGGCATTCACCAGCCAATTGCCTGCGCCTGCAGCAGCGCTGATAGAAGAGGAAATTCAGGAAAGGAACATGACAGATTAATGGGCCAGAGCTGAAATACGAGATTAGATTTTTCAGAATATGCCTGAGTATTCCAGGTGCTCTTTAAATTTGTACAGTCTAGTTACTCTATTATGTAAAATTTAATTGCCTACAAAATCCACACAGCCTGCCTCGTGAATCCACTCTCAGCAACCAGAGAGGGACTTTGATTTGCAATCTTTATTCAGGCTGGTGCTAAAGCAAAATATAAACTCTCCTTGGTGATGGAAGTTTGCTACATAAAGTCCCACAGCCTGTGATCTGGATCCTATCCCCGCAGCTCAGCCCCGAACCCAGAGCTGCGCTTCCAGAGAAAACCTCTGGATCCAAACAGAGCACACTGCCTGCTTGACTGCTCTGCCTCCCAGCCCTGCCCCCACTGGCATTAAACTCACCAGTGGAGAGGAGGCCACCTGCGGCCTGGCCAGCCAGAGCCAATCCCCCTTGCTGCTCGCAGTGCACTGACAAAGGCTGGGAAGGAAAGAGGGACCTCAAAGGCCCCGCCCTCCCATCTGGGCGAGAACAGGAGTCATTCAGAGAGCGCCCCAGCCGAGCAAAGCCCGTGGAGGAAGCTGTGCCATGACCCAGAGCCCCCAGGGCCTGCCAACCGATCAGGGAGCCAGGACCTGTGATCTCCAGGGCCCAGCCCTTTGTGACGCTCCATGGAGACGACACCATGGAAAGTGCCGGACCCAAGTGCAGGAGCCAGAGAGCCTGTGAACGCCAGTCAGCAGAGCAGCGCGGCACCGCTGCAGAGGTGTGGACATGGCAGCAGTGCTCAGAGGCCACCAGAGGCACCCCACATCCTGTACAGGGCGGGGGAGAGCGGCAAGCTGCACCCGGAGTGATCAGGGGGTGAGGAGCATGCAGGGCAAGGGACACACGGCCTGCTAGCCTCACTGACTCCCTTTTCATAGAATCATAGAATCTCAGGGTTGGAAGGGACCTCAGGAGGTATCTAGTCCAACCCCCTGCTCAAAGCAGGACCAACCCCAACTAAATCATCCCAGCCAGGGCTTTGTCAAGCCGGGCCTTAAAAACTTCTAAGGATGGAGATTCCACCACCTCCCTAGGGAACCCATTCCAGTGCTTCACCACCCTCCTAGTGAAATAGTGTTTCCTAATATCCAACCTAGACCTCCCCCACTGCAACTTGAGACCATTACTCCTTGTTCTGTCATCTGGTACCACTGAGAACAGCCGAGCTCCGTCCTCTTTGGAACCCCCCTTCAAGATTGGGGTGGGGGTTAAAAGAAGCCTATATAAGAAGAAGACCCCAAAATCGGGACTGTCCCTATAAAATCAGGACATCTGGTCACGCTGTTGAAGGCTGCTATCAAATCCCCCCCATTCTTCTCTTCTGCAGAGTAAACAAGCCCAGTTCCCTCAGCCTCACCTCATAAGTCATGTGCTCCAGCCCCCTTATCATTTTCATTGCCTTCCGCTGACCACAATTTGTCCACGTCCTTTCTGTAGTGGAAGGCGGGGGCGGGAGGGAAGAGAACTGGACGCAATACTCCAGATGTGGCCTCACCAGTGCCAAATAGAGGGAAATAATCACATCCCTCAATCTGCTGGCAACACTCCTACTAATGCAGCCCAATATGCTGTTAGCCTTCTTGGCAACAAGGACACACTGCTGACTCATATCCAGCTTCTCGTCCACTGTAACCCCTAGGTCCCTTTCTGTGGAACTGCTGCCTAGCCACTCGGTCCCTAGTCTGTAGCAGTGCATGGGATTCTTCCTTCCTAAGTGCAGGACTCTGCACTTGTTCTTGTTGAACCTCATCAGATTTCTTTGGCCCAATCGTCTAATTTGTCTAGGTCACTCTGGACCCTCTCCCTACCCTCCAGCGTATCTACCACTCCTTCCAGCTTAGTGTCATCAGTGAACTTGCTGAGGGTGCAGTCCACGTCACAGCCTCTCTCATTGGTGGCGCCATCATGGCAGGATGGGCAGAGGGAATCAAAGGAAGGGCTGGGTGGGGGAGAGAGGGCCATACAGTCCTAGGCGCTAAGGCCAGAGGGTTGCTATGACCGTCCAGTCTGACCTTCAGCATAGAACAGGCCAAAGAGCTGAGCCAGCCGTTCCCACCATGCAGCCACAGCTGCTGTTTGAGCCAGGGAGACTAGGATCAGGCCCAGGCCCTGTGGCTATTACCCAGCAGTCCAGGTTGGCCTCAGCAAATGGCTCAAACAGACACGGGAACAGTGGTCTGGGGCACAGGATACGGAGCTTAGAGTCGGCACAACATTGGCACCCGTCCCGCCCAGGATCAGGGGTTCGGGGTTCAGAATCACATACCAGGTCCTGTCTCAGATTCAGGCTGACCCGGTCCAGAAACCGACGGGCCTGCGGCGCATCACAGGGTCTCAGTCTCATAGCACAAACCATGCCATGGCCGGTGGCACTGCCTGCCCTGGTTCTGGAGCCCAGAAGAGGTCAGGGATCAAACAGAGCAAAGAGACCAAGCCCCCTCTCCCTAGGGCCATGGGGCTGTGGGGCAGGGCTGGCCTGGCCTAAGGGCGAGCCGGCGGCTTGGGGAAACGTTGAGGAATTCAGTGTGTGCTGCTCCCACCCCATGACAGACAGGGCAGGGGGCTGCTCAGCAGAGCCACACTGGTAGGTACCCCGATGGCTCATGAGCTAACCAGCCAATGGGGAGCCAGCACAGAAAACAACATAAGGATTGTCTGCATCTTGGCCCACATCTTAACCCAAGCCAGGCTGTGACTGGGTCGAGTCCCTTCCTTGATTTCCCTCCTCACTAGCAGCCTCCTGCTTTGGTGCAGGGTCTCAGTACCACCAGCAAGCTTCGCAGCCCGTCCTGGGTGCCAGAGCCCTGCCTGGAGACTACGCCTGGGGCAGCCTGACGCGCACGAGCCTGGGAATGAGGGATGGGGAGGACGGTGAGCTGGGAAAGGTCCAGGAAGCAGCCGGAAGGGAGATGCAGGAGCATCCAGCCACTGGGGCTTGATCCAAGCGACACCTCCAGTGTGACCAGCAGAGTCCAGGCCCCGCCGTCCCCCAGCAAAGCTGTTTGGGAGCTGCCGTGCCCCGTTCACACTCACTGCATGCTGCTCGCCCAGCGTGGGGGTCTAATCAGCCCTGGAGATGCAATCCTCGATCTGTGCTTCCCCTCCCTCGGAACTGCTCACCACCACCTCCAAGCTAGCAGGCAGCCTGGCGCTTGCAGGGACGTGATAGCAGTGACTAATCCCCGACCAGCCGCGCAGCCTTCCAGAAGCAAAGGAGCCGACAAAGGGACATTTAAGGTTGCTACTGAGCACTTAATATAGTTTATATTTACGGCTTAATGGCTTTTCAGCCTCACTAACTTCCATTCCAACAAAGAGACCTCTCCTGTATGGCCCTCAGCTGAAGTGCTAACTACATCTTCATGTTAATGAATATTTAAAAACAGTGGAACTTTAAACTCCCCTGGCAGGAAGCCGGCTGCAGCTCGACTGGAGTTTTCAGTTGTGCTGGGGAGAAACTGTGCTAAAATCTTTCCTTGGGTGCCACATGCCCCTGCCCCTCCCTTGCAGGGCCGCCAAGGAAAAGGACTGGGGGAGGTCAGGGGCTACCCCGGAACTGGGGAGTGCCCTGGCCCCAGGCAGCAGGAAGCAAGCGGCTGTAGCGGTCAGGGGCTCTTTCTTTGAAAGGCAACGTCAGGCATTTACCCCTGCCGGAGCCAGGGCCTGCCGCTGTCCCCTGTGCTCAGTGGGTAACACTTGCCCACACGAAGCAGCAGGTAGTTCCCAGGGTTTGACTCCTAAGGCCCATGGGAAGGACCCAGCTCTGTGAGGTGCAGTGGGAGCTGCTGAGATCCCTTGTTTCCCAGCGCAGCCAGTGGGAGAGAAGGACATTCAGGAGCTCATAAGTGGAGCCCCAGTCCAAGGCCTTGGCTCTGCCTTCTCTTGCAGCTGTGCCCACCTCGCCTCTCCATGGAGCTTGGGCACTGCAGCATGCACAGCTGGGCAGGCGCAGGCAGGGCACTACAGCAGGAAGGCAGAGCCCAGAGAAACAGGCAGTGCCAGATGTGCCAACACACGCAGTGGGCAGAAGCATGGCGCACAGGGGCTGCTCTCACCCCAGGCAACCAGAGCTGCCGTGAAGTCCAACGGCCTGAACCTATGGCCCTCTCCGAGTTCCTCACCCACCCAACCAAGGCCAGGGAGGTTCTGCCTGTGCCAGGGCTGCAGGAAGTTGGTAGGGCTGCCAGGCAGAGCAAGCAAAGAGCCAGCTCTGGGGAGAACAGAGCCAGGATGAGCCCCATGGAGAACACCCTGAATGCCCCAGAGACTCTCCGTGAGGGCTCTGGGACCAGCCAGACCTGCCAACCCCTGCCCCACAGAGCTCGGGGACAAAGATGGGTCCCCCCTCCCTCCTCTGTTCAATGGTGCCTCAGCTGGGCAGGGCCACGACTCAGGGGTTTGCTGTGGGACTCCCGAGGAGCCCAAGAATCCCCACAGCCCTGCCTGGCTCACCTGGCGCCCCGGGCAAGGGGCTGCTCTGCCCTTCATTAGACGCCAGGGAAAGGCCGAGACCGGGGCTGGAGCTGTCCCTGGTGCCGAAGCTGCCGGGAAGCAGTCGGTGGGGCGGTGCTGGATTCCCAGGGGCACACTGCGGTGACGGGTCCTGGCAGCTGTACCCAGTGCCCCCATCACTGAACGGTGCCCAGGCCCAACACGTCTGAGAGACTGGCACAGCCTCCGAGGCACGCTGCTCCCGGGACCCTGCAGTGCCCCTCCCAGCGCCTGCCGGATACCAGCAGGCCCTGGACAGCTGGGCTTGGCTTCACCTCCCGACAGTCCCAATCCAAGGGGTCAGGTGGGTGGGTCAGAGGTGAGAGCGGCCGGGCACCAAGGCAAGTCCAGGTGACACAGGGTCAGACGACGCAGCAGGGGGGCAGGGTAAGGTTTACGCCAGGGTGGCTAGGCAGCAACCAGCAGGCAGTGGCCTGTTTCTCAGACAGCTTCCTCTTCCTGTCAGGGTCTTTACATAATCCACGTGTCCCGTGCGAATTCTGTCGGTCCAGCCAGTCAGGGCCTGGGCCGTGAGCACTGAGGCTGATGGTCAGGGTGCTGGTTCAGCATACGGCCTGGTGCGGAGCTAGGGACGCCATCCAGGGACCCAGCAGACCAGCGTTCAATACCATCGTCCTGACATCGAGCTTGCTGGCAGGCCGGGGGAGGATGGAAGGAGGGCGACATGCACACACAGGGATGGAGAGGTTCAGCGATGGAAGCAGAGGAATGTGGCGAGGGGAACCGGTATAGGTGAAGGGAGAGCTGGATGGGAGTCTAAACATCCTAGTGCCCAGTACACAGGCAGGGCAGTGGTGTGTCTCCTCTCACTCCTTGCTGATGTCCCCCACTTGCAATGGGACAGCCTGGCCTCCTCTGATCCACCCCCTTGTCCCTCCATGCAGCCACTCAGCCTCTTTTGCTAGTGCCCAGAGCAACGTAACAGCAGCCCAGCCTCAATCAGATGTAAAGTTTGCACTGCAAACAAAAGCTTTGGCATCACATGGTGGTGGGGGATCCTTGCCGACAACGAAGATAGCAGGTCAAATGGACAAGGACACCGCCTTCACCTGGTGGGGGCAGGACGGGGGGGTTGTGTTTCCTCTGAGGAATTTTGTTGCACAAAAGACACACACACACACACACACACACACACACACACCTCTCTAAATCCGGCAAGCAAAGTCATGCCTGCGAGCAGCAGCCACACTCCATTCAGGGACCGGGTCATCTCCGCTTGGCATTGTCTGCATGGTTTGCTAAGAGGGAGAAAGCACTCTACTGGCAGAAGGATTCAGCTCTGTAAACTGCATTGTGGCTTGACTTGTATAGGAAACGTAACAAAGCTCAGCTGAAGGAAAACCTTGACTTGTACAGTGCGAGATAAAAATCCTTAGCGTTGACAAATGAATCTACTCATCTGCCAGGCTCTGTATTATCTTGCAAACGGGAAAAAAAAAAGTGAATTGAACTTTGGGTGCTTTTCATTTCCCTACAATGTGCAGCAAACGGTGATTGCTATTCATTACGAGACAAGACTGACATTCATTAGAGTGTGCATTAACTCCCTCATTCTTCCGCTGCCCGCAAAATTAGTCCACCGAGGGTAGGAACTAGTAATTTCTATATTGAATTCCTAGTAACTGCACTTGGGGCTTTCTCCAGACAAGCAAGGCCCATTCCGTCCTCAAACTGTAATATTTGAAATCTCGCTTTGTCGCTTTACTGTGCAGCTGACATTGGAAATGGGAAACAGTTGCTCAGGTGTTAGGGCAAGCTCTTCTGGGAGGAATGCCTCCGCTTAGGAGGAAGGGAAATTCTGTTTCAGTTCTACCCATCCTCTTAGTTCCCTCCAGCCCCGGGTCTGTATGCATCCCGGGCAAATACAGGGAACACGTGTCAGTCCTGCCTGAGTGGTAGGGTGACCAGATGACCTGAGAAAATGGGGACTGTCCCTATACTGAGGTGTTTGTCCCACGTCCCGACCGATCTTTGGTCGGGACGCAATTTGTCCCGATATTTCATTCCAAAGGCAGCACTCGCCTCTAATTAATTAATTGATTTATTATTTATTTAGCTGCTCCGCTGGCAGCACTCGCTTTTTTTTTTTCTCCGCCGGCAGACTCCCCCCACCACCATGTGTCCTGATATTTTCTCCCTTTCATCTGGTCACCCTACTGAGTGCTAGAAGAGGCCAGAGGGTTAACGTATTCACTCTTACACCCAAATCGCATTGTGATTGTGCTACAAGCCAGTAAGTAGTGGGAAAGCCGCACAGGAGGAGGCAAGAAACGCTGCAGTCTCCTGGTCAAGAGACGGCAAAGGGGCCTTTTGACTTGGTTGCTTGGTGCTTTCTTGTGCATCATCTCACAAAGGCTGCCAGTACTAAAACAACCTTGGAATTTCTAAACATTACAGATGGCAATTTCTTAACTAAAACGTGTTGCAGCCAACACTGTGGAATTCTGTATTAGACCTTGTCCTAACAGGTAAAAAGGAACTGATCAGAGAATAAAAAGTGAATGGTGTCTTCGGTACAAGTGATCATGACTTGATCGCACTGAGAATGTGCAAACAGAATAATGTCCAGACCAATAATATATATTCTTGGGGCCAATTTCACAAAGCTGAAAAAAAAATGATGAACCAATTCAGCTGGGAGGAAAAATATAATCAGAAAAATGATAACTGGGAATTATCTAAGAACACCTTACTAGATGTGCAAAAAGCCACAATCCCACAACTGACGGAGACGGCAATGCTAGGTGATGGTGGTTGTTTTTTTAACTGCTTTAGAGGGGAAGTGAAGGCAGCTTTAAAAAACTAAAAGCAAATAATATATAACAAATGGAAGAAAAGGGAAGTTGATAGTAATGAATTTAAATCAGAATTTAGGAATTATAGAAAACTGCCAAGGAACACAAGGAGAAATCTATGGCCAGTAGAGTTACGGACAATAAGAAGAATTTTTAAAAATATATTGGGAACAAAAAGAATCCTGATGATAGTATTGATCCATTACTAGATGGAAATAGTAGAATTACGGATAATAATGCAGAAAAGGCAGAGGTGTTCAATAAATATTTCTGTTCTGTATTTGGGGGAAAACAGATGATTTAGTCTCATAACAAGGTGACAATAACACTCTTTCCGTTCCATTAGTATCTCTGGAGGATGTTAGAAGAGGCTACTAAAGACAGACAATTTTAAAATGAACAGGTTCAGATAAATTGCATCCAAGAGTTTTAAAAGAGGGGGGTGAGGAACTCTCTGGACATTAATGTTGATTTTCAATATGACTCAGAGCACTGGGGAAGTTCCAGGAGACCGGATGAAAGCTAATGTGCCAATTTTTTAAAAAGAGTAAATGAGATGACCCCCCGGGTAATTATGGGTCTGTCAGCCTGACATTGATCCAGGGCAAGATAACGGAGCAGATGATACAAGATTCAATAAATAATGAACTATAGGAGGGTAATGTAATTACTGAAAATCAATGTGAGCGTATGGAAAATAGATCCTATCAAACTAATGACGTCTTATTTTGATATTACAAGTTCGGTTGATAAAGGTAATAGTATTAACATAACATACTTGGACTTCTGGAACATATTTGACTTGGTGCTGCATGACATTTTGATTAAAAAACTAGAATGATATAAAATTAACATGGCACAAATAAATGGATTAAAAACTGGCCAACAGCAAGGTCCCCAAATGGAACTGTGAACAGGGAATCACCATCGAGTGGGTCTGCTCCCACTGGAGTCCTGCAGGGATCAGCTTTTGGCCCTATACTATTGAACATATTTATCAATGACCTGGAAGAATGCAAAAAAAAAAAAATCATCCCTAATAAAGTTTGCAGATGACACAAAAATTGGGGCAGTGGTAAGCAGTGAAGAGGACAGGTCACCGATACAGGGCGATCTAGATAGTGTAATTCACTGGGTGCGAGCAAACAACATGTGTTTTCATCTGGATAAACGTAGACATCCCGGAGCAAAGAATGTAGGCTGTGGTTACAGGAGGGGGGACTCAATCCTGGGAAGTGTGGACTCTGAAAACGATCTGGGGCCATTGTAGATAATCAGCTGAACATGAACTTTCCACGTAACTCTGACCAAAAGAGCTAGTGTGATCCTGAGATGCATAAACAGGGACATCTTGAGTCAGGGTAAAGAGGTTATTTTACCTCTGTGTTTACACTGGTGAGACCACTGCTTGAATACAGTTCCGGTGCCCACTATTCCAGAAGGATGTTGATATATCGGAGAGGGTTCAGAGAAGAGCTGGGAGAATGTAGGGTGGTGAAGCACTGGAATGGGTTACCTAGGGAGGTGATGGAATCTCCTTCCTTAGAGGTTTTTAAGGTCAGGCTTGACAAAGCCCTGGCTGGGATGACTTAGTTGGGTTTGGTCCTGCTTTGAGCAGGGGGTTGGACTAGATACCTCCTGAGGTCCCTTCCAACCCTGAGATTCTATGATTCTATGAATGATTAAAGGACTAGAAAACCTGCCTTATTGCGATAGACTCAAGGAGCTCAGTCTATTTAGCTTAACAAAGAGAAGGCTCAGGGGTGACTTGATCAGAGTCTGTAGGTACTGTGACAAAGTTCCTCCTCTACCTTGGTGGGTCCTGAACTTAATGGCAGATTTGCTCACCTCACAGATTCACCCCATGGGTCGGGAAACAGCCCAGAGACCTTCCCCTCTGGTAGAAACCACAGTCCAGGTCAATTCCTCCTGTGTCTGATCAGGAGTTGGGAAGTTTGGGGGGAACCCGCACCTGCCCTCTACTCCGGGTTCCAGCCCAAGGCCTGTGGACTGCAGCTGTCTAGAGTGCCTCCTGGAACAGTTGTATGACAGCTACACCTCCCTGGGCTACTTCCCCATGGCCTCCTCCCAACACCTTCTTTATCCTCACCACAGGACCTTCCTCCTAGTTTCTGATAACGCTTGTACTCCTCAGTCCTCCAGCAGTGCCTACTCACTCTCAGCTTCTTGCACGCCTCTTGCTTCCAGTTCCTCGCACGCACTTCCTCTCCTCTGGCTCCCTCTGGCCTGACTGGAGTGAGCCCTTTTATAGCATCAGAGGGGCCTTAATTAGAGTCAGGTGCTTAACAGCCTCACCTGACTCTTAGCAGGTTAATTGGAGTCAGGTGTTCTCATTAGCCTGGAGCAGCCCCTGCTCTGGTCACTCAGGGAACAGAAAACTGCTTATCCAGTGGCCAGTATATCTCCCTTCTACTACTCTGCTGTTCCGCCCTTTCACCGTGAGCCGACTGCACAATTTGCAGCCAGTTCGGTTCCAGACCGTGCCAAGGAAACATCTGTACATGCTCATGCTCCACATCCTTCACTTCCTCACCCTCACATCCCGCCCCGACACAAAGTGGCAGGCCCTCCTACCACCTCTCGAAGGTGAGGGGCCCCGGTGGGCCAGCCTATACTCCACCCTGGTTCCAAGGCCCCTGGAAATATCAGTTGGCTACTCCTTCACGGGGCCGTAAGCACGGGCATGTACTTGGCGCGGTTTACCCCCGTCCCAGACACCTGCCCCTTCTGCGGCGTGAGGGAGACTACGGCACACGTTTACCTAGAGTGTGCCAGGTTGCAGCCCCTATTCCAGCTCCTCTCAGATATATTATTATGGTTTTGGTTGCACTTTTCCCTTCACTTGTTCATCTATGCACTCCCCATCCGTGGCCCCACAAAGTCGCGGGATCTCCTTGTCAACCTCCTCCTAGCTCTGGCCAAAATGGCCATCTACAAAACCAGGGAGGGGAGGTTGGGCGATGGGATTTCCTGCGACTGTGGGGCCTATTTCTGCTCCTCCGTCCGTTCACACATCCGGGCAGAGTTCCTCTAGGCAGTGTCCGCTGGCTCCCTTGACGCCTTCGAGGAGCAGCGGGCGCTGTCCGGGGTTCTCTGCTCGGCGTCCCCATCAGGTTCCCTTCGTTTAGCCCTGTGACCTCACTCCCGTTCCTGTTATTTCATTAGTTGTCCTCCGGAATTATTTGGTATCACGGACCTGTGGATCCTCCCCTTAGACTGGGGGGGAGGTCCTTTAGTAGTGGATACCAACAGGACTACTCTGCTGTTCCCAACTGGCCTGGGTCTATCACAGTACCTTCACGGGGAACAAGTATTTAATAATAGCATCTTCAGTCTAGCTGAGAAAGGTCTAACATGGTCCAATGGCTGGAAGTTGAAGCTAGACACAATCACTTGATCATTGCCTGTTAGGTTCACTCCCTCTGGGGCACCTGGCATTGGCCACTGTCGGTAGACAGATACTGGGCTAGATGGACCTTTGGTCTGACCCGGTACGGCCTTTCTTATGTTCTTATGTTCAAACTGGAAATAGGACATACATTTTTAACTATGAGAATAATTAACCATTGGAACAATTTACCAAGAGTCATGGTGGCTTCTCCGTCACTGACAATTTCTAAATCAAGTTGGTTGTTTTTTCTAAAAGCTCTGTGGTAGGAATTATTGTGGGGCTGTTCTCTGGCCTGGGTTGTACAGGAGGTCAGACTAGATGATCACAATGGTCCCTTCTAGCCTCAGAATCTATGCATCTCAGAGGGTTGGTGGTGGAGGAATTTCTCCTTCTTAACAATTCTTTCTGTGATTCTTGCTGTCCTGACTGGTGTGGCAGGCCCAGCTGCAGCGTAAGTTGCTCTTGTTCCTAAGCTGACCCAAGGATGTGGGGTAGGTGGGGAACCTGACATCCACACTCAGACCCAACAGCAGCATCTACCCAAACAGCTTCAGCCACCCATCTGCATGAGAGTTTTCCCAGGTCTCCTTACTGGATCTGACTGTCGTATGGGCCTGAGGTCAGCTAGGAGCCACGCAGTTGGCAAATTCAGATCCCATGCACAGACTAGCCTGCCCTCCAGAGACACCAGGAGAAGGCAGGGGAGACTCAACCAAGTGTAATCAATAAGTAACAATGATCGGTAGTGGAATTAGGAGAATAAGAAGAACATAAGAAGGGCCATACTGGGTCAGACCAATGGTCCATCTAGCGCAGAATCCTTTCTTCCCACAGGGGCTGAAGCCAGATACTTCAGAGGAAATGAAAAGAACAGGGCAATTATCAAATGATCCATCCCTGTCATCCAGTCCCAGCTTCGGGCCATCAGAGGTTTAGGGGCACCCGGAGCATGGGATTGCATCCCTGACCATCTTGGCTAATAGTCATTGATGGACCTATCCCCCATGAGCTGATCTAGTTGTTTTTTTGACCCAGTTATACGTTTGGCCTTCACAACAACCCCTGGCAACGAGTTCCACAGGTTGACAGTGCAGTGTGTGAAGAAATACTTCCTTATGTTTGTTTTAAAGCTGCTGCCTGTTAATTTCATTGGGTAACCCCGGGTTCGTGTGTTATGTGAAGGGGGAAATACTATTTCCTTATTCACTTTCTCCACACCACTCATGATTTTATCGACCTCAATCATATCCTTCACCTTAGTCATTTCTCTTCCAAGGTGAATAGTCTTTTTAATCTCTCCTTGGATGGAAGCTGTTCCAGATCCCTAATCATTTTTGTTGCCCTTCTCTGTATTTTTTCCAGTTTGAATATATCTTTTTTGAGATGCGGTGACCAGAACTGCACAAAGTATTCAAGGTGTGGGTGTACCATGGATTTATGCAGTAGCATTTTCAGTCTTATTCTCTCTCCCTTTCTCAATGGTTCCTAACATTCTGTCGGCTTTTTCGACTGCCGCTGCACACGGAGCAGATATTTTCAGGGACTATCCACAATGACCTTTTCTTAAGTGGTAACAGCTAGTTTAGACCTCATCGTTTCGTATGTATAGTTGGGATGAGGTGTTCCACTGTGCATTACTTTGCACTTATCAACGTTGAATTTCATCTGCCATTTTGTTGCCCAGTCGCCCATGTTTGTGAGATCCCTCTGTCACGCTTCACAGTCTGCTTTCATAGAGAACACTGGTGCTACTCAGAAAGCAGCCCCAGCTCTTTCGGGATAGCACCCGGGCCTGCACATTTTAAACAGAACTAACCCCTCATCACGCAATCCCTTAAATGCTAGGCCGTTCGCAGAGCCAAACGATGCAGCCTCATGAAGAGATGGGCGGGTGGGAGGGAGACAGACCTCAACAGCTTCCAAAACCAGACACGCTTTTGTAAAGTAAAAACAAACAAACAAAAAAAACCCCAAAGCTTTTGGGTTTGCAACTAGGCAGAGATTGGCAGAGACACTGTCCTGAAGGAGTGGACCCAGAGCTGAAAGTATTAACCCATTCCTGGCCATGCTCAGGGGAGCCCGTTGCTTGTCTGCAGCTTGGACAGGCCCAGGTGTGCGAGGGCTGAGGCACTGTGTCTCGTGGGTGGGCTCGCGTACACTGCGATTCTGAACAAATCTTCCGGCCCTGCACAGACCCAGTTCCTCCCCCACCCAGAGGAGCCCCACCCTCCTGCAGGTTTCCCTCCTGCACTGAGGGGCTGCTGGGTAAGGGCTAAGAGCTTGGGTGGGGCCAGTGTCGCTCTGCCACCCCTGGGTGGGCATGGTGCTCTCTGGCAGGACAGGGCGCAGCAGGAGCCTGCTTGTTTCAAGTCCTTTGCGTGGCATGTCCTTGGGGATACAGCCTCCCCCTCGGGATCATGCCAGGGCGCGTCCTTCTGCAGAGTAGGCTGGAGGACCCATCCCCTGCCAGCTCTGGGGGAGCCAGGGGAGGGCAAGACTGTCCTTATAGGGGCTCTGGGCCTTTGCGTCTGGCACCGCCTCTGCCCCAGCTATCGGATGGCACCGCTCCACTGCAGCGGCACTGCCAGGGCTCCGTGCTACTGGGTGTCCAGCCCCCATGGCCCCATTCATGGCTTTACCCAGCTGGGTGATAGGTCTGTTAATGCATCACTAACCCACGGCCAGCACCCTGGGATGCTGCGAACAGGGGCAGGCGGCAGGCGGCAGGCAGTGGCATCCTGTCCCCGAGCCCCGAGAGCCCCTTGCACACCAATCAACCTCTGCTCCAAACCGCCGAGGAGGGCACAGTCGGGAAAGCAACTCTGTTCCTGCCTTGCACCGCACTCGGGTCCCCAGCCTGTCCCCACCAGCCTGTTGCTTTCCGTGCGACACGAGGGACGGGGAGGGAGGGGGGCAGAGCATCCCTCAGGTGAGAGGAGAGCACAGTCCCCAGCAGCACATGCACTGGGAGCTGAGGGCTGCCAATGCTGAAGAGGCGCAGGGATAGAAAATAAGCCCTCACGGCCGACATGCGCTCAGTCAGCTGCTAGGGGAACAAACGCCGCTCAGCAGGGGAGTGAGACAACGCCCCGTGACCTCACCGAGACTGGAGGGTCACTGCGGGAGCCTGGCCTGAGCCAAGTGAGAGCAAGGCCTGGCAGGAACTCCCAGCACAGGGTCTGCAAAGGGCAGGGATGCGATGTGCAGGGGATGCCCACAGCTGTGGCGTCCTGTTGGGGAGCAGGGCAGCCTGTTGGGGAGCAGAGAGAACGTTTTCACCGCTGGTGCTTGCCATCCACAGGACCCCAGCAGTCCCAAGGGAGAGTGGAGAGAACCCCGGCCCTCTTCACCCTGCGCACACACCTGGGCCAGAGAAAGCTGATCGCTGTGGAGTCCTTCCCTGGCAGTTTGCAGGCAGATCACCCCGGCCCCTGGAATCACCCTCTGATCCGGGTGCACAGTTACGGAGCAAGAGCTGCGGAAGTGCCAGCCTGCTCTGCGGGGGTGGGGGCTGCCACAGGACAGGAGGGGGCTGCTGTGCTCAGAGAAACTGGAGAGGAGATCCTGGGAGACGCTCGTGCGGTGCATCCTAGCCCGGGGAGACGCACGTGCGGTGCATCCTAGCCCGGGGAGACGCACGTGCGGTGCATCCTAGCCCGGGGAGACGCACGTGCGGTGCATCCTAGCCCGGGGAGACGCACGTGCGGTGCATCCTAGCCCGGGAGACGACGCGGTATCCTAGCCCGGGAGACGACGCGGTGCTTCCTAGCCCGGGGAGACGCACGTGCGGTGCATCCTAGCCCGGGGAGACGCACGTGCGGTGCATCCGAGCCCGGGGAGACGCTCGTGCGGTGCATCCTAGCCCTCTGAGTAGGGGGCCATGCCCTGCCAACTCCACTTCTCGCTGCCTGCCCTGCCAGGTGCTAATGGAGAACGTCACAGCCTCCTCCAAATAGGGAATTCAAACTGTAATTGGGCCTTGGCTGTGCAGAGCCGCCGTCCAGGTGTGCAGCAAGGGGCGCAGCATGCACGACAAGGAGCGATGGCCCCAGGAGAGGCGCTGCGAGGAAGCAATCAGGCGAGAGGTAACTAACTGTGAGACAAGCCCCATCATCAGCTAAACAAGAGGAAATCAAAGACGACGGCACCAGGGCCATTGGGCTGAGCCTCAGTCCCAGATCTCGGCTTCAGGATACATTGCACTGCCTCACGGCTCGGGTAAGAGGCCTGCATGGCACGGGGGCGGGAGCCTTCTAAAGAGCCTTCTGGGGCCTCTGAATCTATGGGCCCAAAGTTAGAGGGTTCCTGCTAGGGTGGGGATGCTCCCAACTAGCACATGGCACGGTCGCCTTAGCAAGGGTTCGGGGCAGGGAGCAGCCAAGCCTGAGCACTAGCTAAATAAACAGGCTTCACAGTCCAAACCCTGCCAATGGCTGTGATGCAGAACAGCCATGCCAGTCCCAAAACACACTGCGCTGGTGTCTCCTGTCTTCTCTCTGGAGGGTGCAACTGGAAGCCAGCCAGCCCCTCCCAAAACGTCCCATCCATTTCAGCTTGTGTTTCGGTTTAGAAAGAATCAGGCTGCAGCGCGCCCAGAACAGCTGGGGCCAGGACTCCTGGGTTCATCTCCTAGCGCTGCCACTGATTCTCTCTGGGACCCTGTGCAAGTCGCTTGGGCTGACATTTTCAATTCCGGCCTAAATCTGGGGGACTCCAGTTTTAAGAACCCAGCTAGCAACCCCTTGGGCGTCCAGAAATGGAGGCCCCTGAAAGTGAGGCCCAATTGGAAAATGTTGGCCTTCAGCAAACTGCACAACTATCTGTCTACAGAACGATCTACTTTACTGGGGGCAGGCGCTGTCAGCTCATTCGTGATTTTAAATCACATGGTTGGGGGGGGGAACGTGCGAGAGAAGGATCAAAAGATTAAACAGGCTGAACTGTGAAGTCCTGACTGAGGCAAAACTCACTGACTCCCACAGAGACGGAGTCTTGAGTAACTGCACCGGGCTGTCGGGACTCAGCCCGCGGCGGCTGGGTGAGGTCTGTGATGCTGGCAGACCAGGTGACAGCTCACGCCAAGGCCCCTCGGTCTCCAATGAACACTGACAAATCCATGGCTGGAGCCAGTCTGGCTCACCTGGCTGCCAGTGTTGTTAACATGGGGATTAGAGTTATAAACGTGTTTCATGTTTAAACTTTACTGAAGCCTTGTCAATTGCTGCCTGCATTAGTCTCCCTTATAATGTCTGTATCCCATGTTATACAGTGATAGTTACGTGCTTGTTCGAACTGTACATCACCAGACAGGCAAAAAGCATTAGCAAGGGTGACATACTAGTGTCCACCTGGAGGTGTTATCTCCTGCCCAACAAAAGAAGGCCCATAAACACCAGACAAACCATTGTGGCACATCAATGGACAAAATACTTTGTTAATTGCATCCCGCCCCCGGACAAAAAGGAGACATGCAACTGAATTCCACCCAACAGCTGAATTTGCAGTTCCAAGTACAAGGGGGAAAGGAATAAAAAGCTCTATCAGGGAGGAACTGTCTCTTTTATACTGTTTGGACTCTAAGGGGCAAGGATTGCTAAGCATAAGCAAAAGATCCCCAGTGCTTGGTGTGGGTTACCCCTAAAGGACATATACAGCTTGCTTATTACAGAGGCTTTTGAAACTTAAGATTGTAACTCATGTGTGTATGTGTAGGTTTTAACCTTGTCAATAACTCTCGTTTCCTTTTCCTATTAATAAAGCTTTAGCTAGTTTATTACAGGATTTGGCTACAAGCCTTGTCTTTGGTGTGAGAGCTGAGGTGCAATCGACCTGGGTCAGTGACTGGTCCTTTGGGACTGGGAGGAACCTGAATATTGCTGTGATTCTTGGTGGAAGGGACCAGCTATCACACGGGCAGGCTCCCCTAAGTGGCACGAGAGACCGGAGAACCCAAGGAGGACTGCCGGTGACTCCATGGTTAGGCTGGTATGGGGCCCGAGGAGTTCACACTTGATAACTGGTGGGTGAAATCAAAGTACAGAACTCACAGCCCATGTGGGTTCTGTGCCCTGGTTCCTAACACTCTGTCCTGAGGTTGGTACCCATGCTCTTGATCCACTGCAGGACAGCTTGGCAATGGGATTTGGAAGGGGATCAGCACCTGGGAGCTGGAGGAAGGGGAGGATGTGACAGCCAAGGTAAGGACACCAAGGGACTTGGATTTATTACAGACAACTGTGCACTGTTGGTTGGCAGAGCGCACGCCAGGCAGATCAGTATTTCTGCCACTCGGCAGGTGAAGAATGGAGTCTATTATAGAAACCATCTGTCTGGGCCTGACAGGTCTTTAAGATGACATCTGAGGAGTATGCAGATTTTGCCTCTTTGTGCAGAGTTTTCCTTTAGCCGTGCCAATTTGTGAGTCGATTGCCACGCACGTCCCCTCCTCGGCCGTTAGCGGACACAAATTGCGGGGGGGAGCAGGCGAAGGAGAGGCAGCTTGGACAAGGCATGTTTTACAATGGGCCACAGCGTCACATTGCAAGAAAAGTAGAATTATAAACCACGTCAGCCGCTTCCAGACCCGCCGCCCCGCCTCCGAGGGCAGAGGACTTGGAGGTGTCACAAAAGCACCTGCGGGCCAGCCCTGGGGCTCCCTGTGCTGTCTGGGAGCTGGGGCTTGAGCAGACATGAGACCCAAGGTCATCCAGAGATGAAGAGAGGCAGCCTTGGTAAAATGGGGTCACTCTGTTTCATTGGCAGAGCTCGCCGGCAATGGACCTGCTATCACATGGGTGCCTTGGAAATGAGCACGTCTAGCCCGGCCTGCCTGGCAGTGCACCGGAGGTGGGGGTGGGGGAGCTTGGAAGCAATGTTCGCCTCCACAGGGGGTGCAGGTTAGACACAGTCACAAGGGCCCAGAGTGGTGGAAGCGCCAGCATGCAGGGAAGGGACACACCTCCTGGAATCCAGGGGCAGCTCAAGCCTTGTCTGGTGATTTCCAGGAGATTGGGGGGGTGGGAATGCTGAGAATCCAGAGGGAGTGCTTCTCACGCCCTGCCCCGGGAACCCAGCAGCCCCTCCCGCTCCCTTCCTCAGGAGCGTACCCTAAGCCCCCTCCCTGGAAGACCCCACCTCCTCTTCCCCGACATGCAGGTTTGCAGCTGCTCAACTCCCCCGTATCCTTCCAACCATCTGAGCTAGGCTCGGACGGGGAGCCGGGGGGAGAGGGTCCCTGGGCACATCAGAGGGCTCTGGCATCGACACTCGCCATTTATACCAGGCTGCGTGAGCAGCTGCTTCCGCAAGGCGAGTCAAGCCAACGTCCCCTTCGAGGTGGTGCCACCCCTGTGGTGAGCCTGGGCCCAGCGGGGAGCAGAGCCGCCCGGCCCAGTTGCTTCAGCATCTCAATGCCCAGCCATGTCACGTTCCCCTTGGCTGCTCACGCTCTTGTAGATTTCAGTGTCGCCTGCTTATTAATTAAGGGGATTTTAATGCACCTTGTGATGGATTTGTAATGGCTCTTATCTGCATTTACAGGGAGTTGCAGGGGACAGAGTGGGGACTGAACAGTCTCTTAATTAGCAGCCAAGCAAATACAGCCCAGTGAGATCTTCTCCAGAGATCGTCGGGGCCGGGTGCTGCCCTCCGCAGCCCCGCTGGAGACGGGGGGGGGGGGGAGGGGGGGTAATCGAAAATGGCTGGAAAGGGCACCTACAAAGTAGTTGTTATTGCCTGAAAAAACCACTGTTTACTCTCTGCTGTTTCCAATGCTCCCCGAGGAGCTGGGGAATGAACCTATTTTCCTACTAAAGCGCATCACATGGGCAGCCGGGTGTGCTATTTTTAGGGATGCTCGTAAAAGGCAAGCTGCACTCTGGCTTGTTATGGGGGGGTCTGTCATTAGCACTGTCCTGCACACGCTGGCGTGTTATGGGACGGTCTCTCCTGAGCGTTGAGTGGCCGGCGGAACCCGATCCCCCCAGCTCCTCTTTGGCCTGGCTACCCAGGGGATCAGTCGAGAGGGTCATGCTGGTCCCTTCTGGCCTTAGTACCTTTCCAGGCCAGGCCCGAAGCCCATTAAAGCCAGCGGAAAGGCTCCCACTGACTCCAGCTGGCGGTGGATCAAGCCCTATTGCCCCCAAGGTAGCGAAGGTTACTGAGCACAACAGGGCAAATGCTAACCACTCATCCTCCCAGCATCCCTGCCTGCCAGAGACCAACCCAGGCCCTGCCGGGCCACAGTCTGGGAACCCTTCTAGTCCAGTATCCATCTCCCACAGTGGCCAGGGCTGGATGCATCCGGGGAAGGGGCAAGAAACGCCACTGAGGCGATGAGTTCCATAAGCTAACTATGTGTCGCCTAAAGTTATCACTTTTTATCAGCTTTAAATGTGTTGCCTTTCGATTTCACTGAATGCCCCCGTGTTGTCTGGGGGAAGGGGCCGAGCTACCCGCTCTAGGCCATTCGTTATTGCGTCCTCCGCTCTCCTGTCCCCTCTGGTTCGTCGCCTTACTGCAGCAAACAGTCCCAGGGTTTCTGATTTCCCTCCACAGTGAACTCGCTTCCTCTCGGATCATTTTAGCATGAAGATGGGCACCAGTGTCTATTTTGAGATCAGGTGACCAGAAGTACACACAATACCCCCAAAGGACGGCATATCATTAACCAACAAGGAGGCATTCTGGTTTCTTGGGGTTCCTTTCTGGATACACGAACATTCGGCCTGGCGGCGCGCTCTGAGCAGAGGTTTCTTTGGAGGGCACAGGAGTTACAGTCCATCTAAAGCCCAGCAATATGAACAAGGAGATGGAAATAACCCATCCAGTGTACGCTGCTTTGCATCAATCAGCTCGGAAATTCCTCTGACATCATGTTGCCCATTCACCAACCTTGGATAGTTCCCTCCGACAGTCCTCGAAGTCTCCTCTCTTCTCGATTAACCTAAAGGCTCGCGTCATCGGTGTACCAGGGTTTTCCCTCCTCAGAGTTCACACCCCTTTCTAGATGAGCCATCAATCCATTATCAACACCAATCCCAGGACAGATCCTTGAGGCCTCCCAATATTAACCTTGTGCCATGTTGAATATAGAATTTTGTATTCCCACTCTCTGCTTTCTGTCTCTCAGGGGGAGGGGTAACATTTTGTCATGGATCAGAAACGATGATCACTTAGTTTCCTTAACAGCCCTTTGTTGGGGATCTTGGCAAAAGCCTTCAGAAAGTCCAAACATCACTCACTCCTCCTCTGGCCATGCTTCTGGTGACATGCTCAAAGAATTCTGCAAACTGGAGATGCCCGGTTTTCCTTTACAGAAACCATTAACTCCCATCATATCAGGATCCTTCCAGTGTTTTTATACCCGTCTTTAACTATTGCGTCCCAGTGCCCCTGGTGCAGAGGCCCAGCTCACTGCCCTAATTCCCAGGACTGCTCTTAGTTCCTGCCATTTAAAAGACAGGCAAACACACGCTGCCCTCCAGCCCTCTGGCACTGCAGCTGACTTTAAGGAGAGATGCCATATTTTTTCTAGCAGCTCATTCTCAAGGCCCGTCAGCACTCTCAGCTGGACCAGCTCGGCCTGCTGACCTGTGGGGCTTTGATTGATCCATTTGGTCCAGCTCCTGTTTTTGCAACGCTCCATCTCTGGTGGGGTCTCATCTTTACCACCTGGAGAGAGCAGGTCTAGGGTAAGCAGCCCCGAGCACGCTCTCTGGTGACGCACGCACATTAAATCAGAAGATGGACAAGTGAGTAACATGATCTCATTGACAGACGGAGAGCAGGGAAACAGAGGTTGCAGGCCTGGCTTTTCAGGGATGCTCAGCACTCACCATTCTGTGGTAGCTGCAGGCTCTCAGAGCCTCTGCCTGTCAGACACTACATGACCTGCCTGACAGCAAGTCAGTGACAGAGCTGGGCCTGGAACCAAGGCCATCCAGCCCCCGTGCTCTACCCACTAGACCACACCACCTGCTAGTGTCGAAACAGCAGCATGTGCCTCAAAACTCCTTTTCTCACCCGCAGGCAGGGAGTGGAGGCCAGTGCATGGCCCCCTGGCCCTCGGGGCTGCTTGCCACAGGGTCAGAGCCCCCAGCCCTCACTGGAGCCTGGGAAGCACAGAGGTGCCCGTGGCCCATGTGCTCCCAGGCGGCTGGATAGCTGTGCCACAAGCGGGTGGCGCTCTCCCTAGACTCCAGGAGGGGGACAGCACGGCGCCCGAGCTGGCATTCGCTGGGCCCTTGCTGAAAGTTGCCAAAAAAAAGCCAATGGACCCTGAACGCCCCCTCACACACACACCAGCCCTAGATGTGCTCCCTCATGCTCACGGGGGAGGCGCTCTGGGGATGCATTGCAGGGAACCTTGCACAGCTCCAGCCCGGCTGCTCCCAGAGATTTCTGCATCTGTGGCCTCAAGGCAACACCTATGCCCTGAAATCCCAGTTCATCAGAACCAACAACGCTCCCCGCAGAGATGCCCAGTGGCAAGCAACGAGAATGCAGCGGGGGAGCTGCCCAGACACCATCCCGGGGCACTTACATCTGAAACACACCATCTCCCCAGGACAGGGCATTGGCCTAGGAGTGGAGAGAGCCTCTGCTCCAGCTGCATTCCATGCCACACGCTCATGCAATGAGCACCGGGCCAGTCTGCGCGCACACGGCACGACTCCTAGCTGCTCCCGAATCGCTGCAGAGCCGGCTGGCCCCGTCTCCGAAGAGAGGGCAAACTCCCCATCTTTGTGGTGAGTGTGGTGCAAAGAACTCCCTCTCGCAAAGCAGACCCAGACGCCTCTTTCCACCAGCGCGGGCACTGCCTCTCTCCAGGCACACGTGGGTTACACATGCCCAGATGATTATGGCAAACAAATCCAAGATCATCTTGCAAATCTATGGGCCACGACCTAGCAAACGCTCTGGGAGATGGCTGTCTCCCGGCAGCATGGCAGGAGCTCCCAGCTGACGGGCTAGAATCCCCAGATTAACTGTAAGACTAGCCAAGCACTAGGAAAGCCAAAAATAAATCCTAGGTGAAGAAAAGCATTTCACCCTGGAAAGACCTGTCCAAGCGAAGCCAGTCGCTCCTGGGCGGCTGCCAAGGGGCAGGGTTGGCTTCATTTATTCAGCAGTTAGTGCAGATCTCTCTCTCCAGCCATGCTGATCCCTGGGTGCTTCCTTCCAATCCAAAAGGCGGAGGCCAGCATTCAGAGACAACCCCACTCCTCCAGCAGGGACACCAGGACCCAGACGGGCACGTTCCCACCATGCACAGGCAGTCAACTGTGACCCACCCAGAGCCCGTGGGCCAGGTTTTGGGGAGTGGCTCCACCCCACACAGGACAGGAGCTGTGGCAGGGGCCTGCACCCCCTGGAGGATGGGGACCAAACTGGGGCCGGGGGCGCAGCTCAGATCGTTTCTGCCTAATTTCCAGGCCTTGCGTTTCAGTCAGTCAAGGACATGGCAGCAGCACCAACCCCAATGCATCAAAAATCATGAGTCAGGTCCATAAAAAATGGTGAGATTTTTAAAAACACCTTTACACAGACATGACAATATTGTTTATTTGCCTTCTGTGTTTTGAGCCCTCAGGAGCCACATTTTCCAGCTCTTCTCCATAGCCAGAAGGGCAGAAATGTACTTTGCATTTTGAAATGCAAGTGGAGATCCTCCCAGAACCTCAGGACTCCAGCAGCTGGGGCTTTAAGTACACCCCCACCCAATGCCAGAATTGGCCCCAGTGCCACTGGATTTGCTGCCAGGGCCAGATGGGGCGAGGGGCCCCGCAGAGCTGGGGAGGCAGAAGGACGGGGGGTGGGGGGGTCTGTACAGAGGCGAGTCCAGGCTGCTCCCAGCTCACCTGTCGCAACAGGGTTTAGTGTAGATCGTGTTCGAGATGTGACATCAGGGAGTGACGAATTATCAACCTGCTGCAAATGGCATCCTCCACAGGGCTTCTAATTCACAGCTCCCACCACAGGGGCGGGAGAGGGAGGGGAAGCCAGGGTGCCGCGGCTGGGCGGAGCATGGGGAAGGAAGCTAGGGAAATACCCAGGATCCAGCAACTCAGCGACACCTGGGGCCCTGCAGGTGGGTTGCTGAATGAGCAAGGCAATGCCTGGGCAGAGCCCACGCTGGGACGGGAGAGGGCAGCGCCAGTCACTGCTGGGAGACAGCCAAGCCCCTGCAGAACACACGGCCTGGTAGTTCACAGCATGGACGGGTCCCACTCTGCTCCCCTTCCTTGCCCCAGGCGCCCTTCTCCTGCCCTCTCCCCTGGCAGGCTACCGGGGACGCCTGCCGGCCAAAGGGGCTTTCCCAGGAGGAGGTGCCGTGTTCCCCGAAGCGCCCGCCCGCCATGATGGATGGAGAGGGGCCGCTAATAGGCCATCTCCGCATCAACTTCCTCGTGCCGGAGCGGTTCCTGCGAGCGGTTTCCCACAATCCATCCTTGCTTGTGTGGTTAGCATCGCGAGGGGCTGCAATTACCGTTATTAATCCCCCTCTCCCATCAGGGGGAGAGCGGGAGGGGGAGAAGTTATCGCTCGCGCTAAATCAGGCTCTGACAAGGAACTGACACGTGCCAGAAGCGGCCGGAGCCACGTGGTGCCGGGCTACACGCCGGGGCAGAGGGACGCGTGTGCAGTCCAAGGAGGGCCCACCAAGAATGCAGCCGCATTTCCTGGGCATCTTGATGCCCCGGGCTGCAGGGAACCTGCCCTCTCCCAGACAGCGACAGTGAGAATCGGTGAACAGATTGCGGAAACGCCTCGGGGACTCCGCAAGGCCCTCTGCCTCGACCGTTACCCTCCTCCTTCGGGTGTGGGGCCCTCTGCAGCCTAGCGACTTTAAACCTGGTCTGGAGTCCAGGAGAAATCCTTTGGTTCTTTTATGGCAACACATACCCTGGAGGGCCTGGACGTGCCCAGGGATTTCAGATGCTAGTGCTCCAAGGTAGCTAAAGCCCCACACATCCCAGTCAGAGGCACCTTGGGCCAGCAGCACATTCGAAGGAACATGGTGCTGACTCCTAGCCACTGAGGCTCATTTTCCTGCCCGTCCCTCCCTGCAGAGCACAGTAGCCAGGAAAGCCGCTGTGCAGCTGCGTGGGATGTGGCCACATCTTTGTACTGGCTGTGCCAGTCAAAGCTGCTTTCTCATTTGTGTAGGTCCTACAAGTTCATTTCTTTCTCGCTGAGCATAGTGCCGTGCAATGCTCTGCAGAGGGTACCCCCCTGACTGGACTCAGAGAGCGATACCCAGCCAGGTTGGCTACTGCTTCCCTCTGGTGACCTGCCCCCGTCCCCTCCTCTGCTGGCCCCCTCCCCCACAGCCACACGGCCGCACGAGCAGCGCTCTGGGCAGCGGGGGTTGCGCGCTCCTGCCGAGCAGAGCAGCAGCATGTCTGGCTCCGGCCAGGTGCTGCAGCTGCCAGACATGCTGCTCTGACTGGCATGGTAAAAGGGCCAGGGGGTTGGATAAGAGGCGGAGGGTCCTGGGGGGCAGTCAGGGGACAGGGAGCGGTTGGACGGGGTGGAGGTTCTGGAGGCGGTCAGGGGATGGGGGACTGGGGCGAGGGGGTGTTGGATAAGTGTGGGAGTCCCGGGGGTCCTGTCAGGGGGCAGGGCTGTGGATAGGGATCAGAGGACAGAGAACAGGGATGGTTGGATAGGTGTGAAATCTGGGGGGCCTGTCAAGGGGCGGGGGTGTGGTTAGGGGGTCAGAGGACAGGAGGGGTTGGATGGGTCAGGGGTTCTGAGGGAGGCAGTCAGGCGGCGGGAAGTGGGAAGGGCGGATGGGGGCAGGGGCCAGGCTGTTGGGGAGATGCAGCCTTCCCTACCCGGCCCTCCATACAGTTTTGCAACCCCAGTGTGGCCCTCGGGCCAAAAAAAGTTTGCCCACCCCTGCTCTAGCGTGTGTCCTTCTGCTCCAGAGCCACCCGCCTCTGCCACGCAAGCTAGCGGAGAACTCCCTTAGCGTGCAGCAATAGCAGGCCTGTTATCTTCCCTGGGGCCCCATCCCGCTCTTATTCAAACAACGGCCCCCACTCCCAGCAAGGGCCATTCCTCCTGCACTGGTGCTCACGGTTCTAGGAGTAAGGCCCTGTGCTTGCTGAGGGCCCAAGCCTACACTATCGCCCACCCTGAGTTTTGATAGGCCTGTTCTCTCTGCAGGGAGCATCTCCTCTCCGTTACCCGTGGCTTCCGTCTCGCCCTGCTCTCAACGGCTCGGTGCCCCAGGGCTCTGGAAGGCTCTGCCCATTGGCAAAACACAGGCCCCTCCACCTTCCGGGGCTCTGATCCCCGCTCCACAGCGGGGTAGGGGGCATGCAGCGCAGCGACAGGCAAGCAGCAGCCCCGCTCAGGAGAGGGCCCTGCAGCTCCCCAGTTCCCAGGATTGGCACCAAGCTCCAGGGAACGTAGCCAAACCGACCCGGAGGACCCCTGGCTCCTCTGAATGGCGGCCGCCCCTTCTCAGTGGGTCAGGAGCGAATGGGATCCAGTGGACAGAAATGAAGGTCGCCCCGGGGTTCAGTACAAACAGCTCCAATGCGAGGAGCGGCACCACAGCGCAGCTGTTTGTGTGCTGCACAAATAGACTCCAGGAGTGGTAAATAAAAGCTTTCCAAGCATTTCCCACCAGACCCAACGGCTGCTATTGAATTGTTTGGCGACTGCAGACAGCCATGCGGAGCGCACAGACGAACGCGTTCCCTCCGAAGGGAAAGGGACAGACAGCCCCCTAGTGTAAAGGCAGAGCTAGCTGCATGCGTAGTGCCGTGGAAAACACTAGCCACCGAACGGCGCTTGAGGGAAGAAGGAGACGCTTCCCGAGAGACGCAGCTTGTGCTCCACAGCCAAACTACAACGTCCTAGACCCCTACGCAGCCTCTCAGCTGGGGGTGCCCAGGGAAACATCCCAGGCATAAAGTTCCCCACAGCTTTTCAATGACCACTTACATGTGTAGAGAGAGAGAGACTGTTAATCTCCCTATTTCCTGTTACAGTCTCCAGTGCTGCCTTTTGTCTGCGGAGGCACATAAACTGGGCTGCTGAACTCACACCTTGATCTGCAGCCCGGCCGTGGCCCCTAGATGCACAGAAGGGTGAGGAGCTGAATTTAGGGTCTCCAGAGATTCCCCCTCCCCCATTGAAATCAGGCTGAGCTCCCATCTGATCCACACAAACATTGCTGATTTATGCACGGGGTGCGCTGTATGCAGGTCTCATCATCACTCCCAGCCCTGAGAAAGACACACAACTAAAATCAATATTTAAAATCATCAACTAAGCACACACCGCCGTGAACAGCCACACAATTCACTCCGACAATAACACGCGGGCTGCGGAGCCCAGGGCCGTGCGGCAGTGCCGAGAGCCCCAATCTGCCCACAGTCTTCAAAATTTAATGAAAACACACCAGTTTTAAACACTTTCCCAAACCCAGCTCGCAAAATCTGTCACTTTGATGAGAACGCTCCCAGTCTCAGACTAATCAGTCACTTTTACTTTCTCTTTAGTACCTAAAGACGCAAATGAACTCCCAGCAAACTGCACAGCTTCAGGAGAAGAATTCAGCAGCCAGATGGTTCTCAAGAAAACCTTTGTTCTTACCAAAAAAGGAGTTAACCAATTTCCCCCACAGAGCCGAATACAGGAGACAATTCCATGAGCCGGGAAAGTGATTTTCAAGTGCAAATTTAAAGGGCTGATTTCTTCCTGTAAGAGCACTACACACACCTAGGGCACAATATAAGTAATAAATAGCAATAATAACTGATCAGTTACTAGAAGGCCACATTCTTGCTGCGTTCTCAATCCAATTTCCCCGCACACGCAGCGAAGCAAGGGAAACATGAGGTTTAAATATTAAGCGTAAACATTCATTTGCTTCCCATTCGAGGAGCAGCATGTGAGTAAAAGGGAAAGTGCGACTGCGGTTAAAACATCCATCCAGGCTAGTCCCAGGAAAGGTAAAACTATTGAGATTTCATCTGGGTAGGGGGAAGGGAGGGGAACAGATGGAGGAGCGGCAGGGGGGTGAAAATTCCAGGAACTGTTGTGAACTTGCACTTAAATACGCGAATTAAAGAAAACGGCACAGAGTTTTGCAAGTGTATCCGATCAGCTGGAATGCTAGCAAAGTTTGTGGCATTTCTCAAGTTTTTCCACTCTGGGCTGTTTGCCAAGCAATTCTGCTTCAATTAATAGTGAAATGGAGGAACACGCTGGCTGGGGCAGTGACCTGCCTGGGAAAAAACGTGCCTCATGCACGGCCGGACCACAAGAGATGCAGAGTCTCCATGACCCCCAAGCAGGGAGGCTGCTGAGTGGCTGCCTCCATCTCTGGCATGGTCCCGGATCCCGACCAAGCCTCGCTGGAGTGAACAGGGCCATAACTCCCAAGGACCAGTGGGGCCCATAGCAGGCCTCACCCAGGTACCTCCACTGTGACCCCCCAATCAGACACCCACCAGGTCCACCTTGGGTCCTGAGACAGCACTCGCTGAAGCCGATGGAAAGACCCCGTTTGGCTCCAGTGGGCTTTGGCTCAGGCACCCGCCCCACACAAATCCCATTTAACTTCCCTGCCACAAGACCCCAGCACTGATTTCTGCTTCACCAACCCCACGCTGTCAAAACTCATGAGCCAGGCCCCCAAAACACCATAAAAGTCATAAATGTGGGGGCTATTTGTCTTCTGGTTCTTGAGCCTCTCTCACCCACCCTCGGGTCACATTCCCACTTTTCTCAGCAAACACAAGGGCTAGAAACTGATTTTTTTTTTCCTAATGGAAGCTGAGATTCTCACCTAAATCCCCTGACTCTAGGAGCTCGGGCTTTAAGAAATCCATCCCATATCACAAGAGCTGGTAACCCTTTTGCTTAGCCCAAGAGCTGAAATGTAAGGCCCTGGGACTCTGAGGAGGACAGACCGTAGGCAACAGAACACAACTGATGCTGAAACAGCACCGACCCTGGGACTAGAATGTCACTGCCAAAGAAGGGACCCTCCCACATGCCCCGGCACAGCCACGCCCCCAGGCACAGCCACGCCTGCTTCTCCTTTGGAATAACCAATACCAAGATATGAATAAGTAGTAGAGGCTACTTTTTCATTTAGCGGGAGGCAGGACAGCTCAGTGGTTTGAGCATTGACCTGCTAAACCCAGGGTTGTTAGTTCAATTCATTTAGGGAACTGGGGTAAAAATCTGTCTGGGTATTGGTCCTGCTTTGAGCAGGGGGTTGGACTAGATACCTCCTGAGGTCCCTTCCAACCCTGAGATTCTATGACCTCTTGAGATCCCTTCCAACCCTATGATTCACTATCTCCACCCCCTTTGCCCCATGACCTCCAAGTCCATCACAGAGCCTTTGGGGAGACAGGTCAGCACCATTATCCCCAATTTACAGACAGAGAAACTAAGGCACAGGCGGGTGAAAGACCGAGTCAATGGCAGAGCTAGGAATAGGATGTTGGAGGCCCAGCTCCCGGTGCCCTTCTAACAATGGAGCAGATATGAACAGTCTGAGCATGTGCAGAATGCCCGGGCATGCTGTGTCTGGCCAAGGTAGACGTGGAGTGCCCATGATCACAGTAGATTGCACACACAACATGGCCATTGTACACACTGGATTCCATTCACCCAGCGCTACTCCAGCTTCAGGCCAGGGTCAATGCACCGAAATCTATGGCGTCCCACTGGCCAGCACGGAACTGGAGTTGAGCAGCAGTCAGCCAGGGGTTCAGGGTATAGAATTTGTGCAGGGGACACAGGCAAACATAACAAGACCCAACTGCAGACATAGTTGGGGGGCAAGGGAGACTGTATTAAGTCTCGACTTCTTTACACACATGTTCGGAGACTCGCCATTTCCTGCTTTACGCTGTTTATTTTTTCACGGCTCTCCTTGGCCGATGGCCCCTCCCAAAGCTGAAACAGTGAATATTGGAGGCGGGAGGCTGGGATTTGCAGAGTGCAGATTGCAGGCCTCTTTGCCCCACACTCACTGGTAGCTGTTCTGGAGAAGCCCCAGAATCCCATACACTCAAACCCCACCAGCCAGCGGCGGCCCCAGAATGCAGCTCCAAACACCCACACTCAAAGCCTTCCATGCAGACATGCAGGCTCTCAGGCCTGGTCTACACTAAGTTACACCGCTCAGGGCTGTGAAAAATCCACCCCCAAGCGAACCCGTGGTGCAGGCAGCCTTAAGTGAATGGAACGAGAATTCTTCTGTCCACATAGCTACTGCCTCTCAGGGAGGTGGAGACCAGAGAATCCCTCCCGTCGGTGCAGATTGTGTCTACACTAAATGCTCCAACACCGCTGCAGCGTCTCAAGTGCATTCAAGCCCTTCGTGCAATTCCCAGCGTTCACAGGGCCCTGTATGGTCGTGCGGCTTCGCTTCGTACAGCGCCGCCTCTGAGAGGCACAGGATAGTCCCGCTGCGGGGTGTGCCTCCCGGATAAATCAACTCCTTTAGAAACATCAAAGGAGGAGTTTGGCTCCTGGCTCTCAGAGATATGTCTTAATGAAGGCGACAGCAGCAGAAAGCATTTCAAATCCAGGGGGAAGCGAGTACACACCTAATTAAACCGACTCCTTCCCCCCCTCCCCTTTTCTCTGCTGTGCAGCGTGGATAGTGCTCTTGTGCTGTACTCACAGCCTCTTGAAAAGGAGCCGCTGCACAGCACAATGAGGAGCTGGCACAGGAGCCAGGCACATTGTGTTCACGCTGGCTCAGAGTGGAGCTTGTAGCACAAGCTCTAGTCTCTTCATTAGGGATGCTGGCTCCATCCACCCTCCCAAGCCTCCAGCAGGCAGGAGCCCACACCTTCAGCTAGGCTCCAAGCACCGGGCTTCCGCCTCAGCACTTTCTGCAAGCGAGAAGCAGCTCTCCGGGAAGCAGCGCAGCACAGAACACTCAGCACCGAGGCAGACGGCAGGAGTGTGCCCGGGCTCCCTCGGGAGCACAGGTACCTGCGGCAAGGGGCGGCTCACAGAGGGGACTGCCTGGGCTTTGCCGCTCACAGCTGGCACTGCCACCACATACACAAGCACAGCAAATAGCAGCAGCAACATGGCATGGGAATGCACACCCGGCCAGAGCGGTCCTTCCCAGAGCCCCAACTTTACACTCGGTAGCTCCGGCCTAAGGCTTTTGGGGACGTCAGAGTAACTAGATGCTGCTGGAGGGGCAGTTTTTGCCTAGAAGCCAAAGTCATCCCTGAAGGCGGTGCAGTTACAGCAGGATTGCCCAGGAACCTGGCCCTTATTTCAGCTGGAGGAACACACGCAGAGGACGAATGCCAGACAGCCGTTTCCACTCTAACTGTCGTCCTGCAGATCCTGCCTGGTCCCGCCAAGCAGGGCGGGGGTCACGTTCTAAAAGGGAACAAGATCTCGGTTCCATTGCCCTGTCCCTCTGTCCCAGCCTCCCACCCGCTTGGGCCTACAAGCTTCTCCTGCGTAGGCTGCCGCAAGGCTCCGAGTCCAGGCCAGCTCAGAGCAGCAGGGAGGGAATTAACGCAGGACGTGGCAGAGTCTGAAGACGGGGCTGGCGTGTCGCAGCTTATTGGTAAGCAGCCCTGGAACACGCTGCTCACGAGCCAGAGAGCTCGCGAGGGTCACAGCGGCTCTTTGTCTCACCAGATCTAATTATATCGTTTTCTAGCACAGCCTTTTCCAGCGCGCCTAGTGAGGAAAACATCACCGAACCAAGCGGGGGCCCAGCACCGTCTGTGCTGATACAGCCCAGCATGGCAGAGAGCAGCACTAATGCACTGGGGGTCACACAACCCTCGGATCAGAATGTCTGTACATCCAGGTATCCCGTCCCGGTATGGGCCAAAGAACACAGGTTCCAGGAGGAAGCGGGGCTTGTGAAATGCCATCCCTGCCCCCAATCCCCCAATAAATTATGTAACAAAAATTGTCCTGAAAGCAATAAAGAGTCAAAAAAAAGAGCTGATGAATGTTACCTCCTGGTCAGAGCAATAAAACGCTGCTCATCTCCTCCTCCAATCAATACTTATTTTCTTGGGGGAATCAAGGTTTTAAAACAGCTGTTTTCCCATTGAGGAACCCTGGAGAAGAATTGGGGATTTCATAGGCTGGAAATGGAAGGGGTGCTGATAAAGGCTTGATGTGAGCTAAGGCGGCTGAGGAAAGGCTTTGCTGCCCCAGCTGTGTATTTCCAGCTTAGAAGGCCCCTGGGATCCCTGGCAGCGAACTCCGGGGAAGTGGGGGCAGGTAGAAAGGGAGAGGCAGCCAGAGCCCCACAGTTCACTTGCTCAGGGCCCGATCCTGGGGAGCACGTCCTCCAAGGTACACCTGGCATTTCACAGTCATCTTCCCCACTCACGTTTAGGACCAGCAGTGGAGGGCATTCAGCACCCCACGGGAGCAGGCCAGGGCCCCCGTGCACCTGCCCTGCTCTATGAACAGAGGTCCTGTAGCAGCTTTCCTGTATTTAATGTCCTGGCTTTTCCCGTGATGCCGATGACTGTCAGGCACTCGTGGGGGGCCACTGTGCGGAGCACATGCCCTGCGCAGCCCTGCGTGCCGCCAGCAGAGAGAAAACGTTCCGCTGCTGCCCCCAGCTCTGTGTAGCGCTCTCTGTATCTGGGGCACAGCGCACCCAGTGCACTCACAGCTCCCTGCAATCGAGTGGCAGGCAGAAAACCCACAGTTACCACTAGCTCGGTGCCAGGAGTCTGCACACAGCCAAATCCGCGGGGTGCTCAGGATGCAGGCACCCATTCAGACCTAAGAACATTTGTGCACTAGGCCGTAACACATCAAGGAACAGGTGACTTCTGAAACATCAATGCCCCCCGAAAGGTCCTCAGCAACCTGCTCCCAAGCATGAACACAGTGGCTGGTTCAAAACTAGACGCAGTTCCAACGCTCCGAAGACGCTGATTGCCGTTTGGATGGGAGCTGGGCTCTCTCACTAGAGCATGGCAAATAAGCCAGCCACCGTGTGCCCTCCAAGAAACAACGCTAGGTGATGCTGGGGTCACCCCCGGAAAGGAGGAAGCAACACAGGACTGTGGAGACTGCACACACAGACGGGTTATTAGAGAGAGCTGTGTCACACAGAGCCCTTTGACTGGCAGCCTGGACAATACTCGCTTTCTAACACACGTCCATGTCTTTTGATTTAAAAATGGCAACCTGTGGGTTGTTTTCAGCCATGCCCCAGAGCCGGTGGGCGTCTCTGCACCCTGCAGGACAGGAGCATGTAGGTCCTTCAAGTTTTACCCCAAGGTGAACAGGCCGGCTACCCTTAAGGGCAGGAGCCACTGCCCAAGCACTGCCCGTTCCTGGCAGCCATCTCCCTGTTCAGCCACGGAAGGTGCCAGGTAGCCCACGATAGCGTGGGGACTGTCTGAGCAAACCAAACAGAGCTATTCTCTGTGGAAGGAGAAGCTTTTATTCCTTTGGATTTTCAACAGCCCACAGGGTTTTTCTGAAAGGCCAGCAGCACTGAATGCTTATTACACACACAGATCTTCCCCACAGTGGGACCAATTCAATTCCTAACCTACACACCACGGTTTGTTCTCAGACATTTTCCCCTTCATCTAGTTTACTGCCCTTGACGGATGGACATTGAAATGAGACAAAGTAGGCCAGAGGAACAATTAGTTAACGATGTATTTGTCACACACTCCCTAACCCTCCATCATCTCCGGCTTTCTCCCAGCCCCGCACATTCACTGCAGGCTCCCTGCAGCTCTAGCACTGCCAGGGAACCGCTTCCTTTCCTTCTGACCCCCTGCCCCAGCCCTGATCCGGCTTCCAGAGGCCTGTCACTCTCCCTAGCCCCTTAGGGGCGAATTCGCAAACTTTGCCAAGTCAGGAGAACTTGCCTGTCGATTTCCCTTTGCCCCCCCCCCCTCCCATTCGCAGCCCTCCCCGGGAGGCAGAGCCGGGGATGCTGGTGACTGACCCTTCCCTGCTGCACACCTGCGGCACCCACTGCCCTTCCTCCCCCCCCGCGGTGTTTCAATGCCACCCTCCTTTCTGGGGCGCTCGGTCCTAGCCCAAAGCGTCGGAGAACCTGCTGCCTCTCTCCCAGCCCCGGCGCTCCGGAGAGGGCAGTGCTGCCCCCGGCTGAACACGGAGCGCTCCGCCGGCACTGGCAGGTCTCGGGGGCTCGCCCCCCGGTTCTCCTACCAGCCAGGGCTTGGCTTCTCGTCCCACCTGCCAACCGCCTCGGTGCGGTCCCGGCTCCCCAGACTGGGAGGCAAAGGAGGCTCCTTCCCACTCCCGCTGCCCCGGCTCGTCGGAGGCAGCTCGGGGGGGTGCGGGGTGCAGCCTCCAGACGGAGAGCCCGGATGGTGCTGGGCACAACAGCCGGGCCGATGCCCTTCTGGTCCCTGACCTAGCGGGGGGAAGGGAGCGGTGGATTCCGGATCCCGGCTGTTCACACCGGCGCTCGGACTCCGCAATGGCACAGAAGCGCTGAGCCAGGTGCCTGGGGAGAGGGCAGAGCCGGGAGCCCCCCCCCATCCCCCAGTTCTCCCTCCTTGGGGAATAGAGTGTCCTCCTCTTAGCTCCAGCCTGCCCCCGACACCTCCGCGCACCGGCCCCTGCTCCCCCAGCAACTTGGGCCGCGCGCCCGGCTCCGGAGCCCCGATCGCCTCCCAGCGCGTCCCCCGGATCCCGGCTCAGTCCCATGTCCCGGCAGCGGAGGCAGGTGGGTCCTGGCCGCTCCGCGCTCTCCACCGGACTAAAGTTGCCGGCTGGGAAGTTGCTGGAGCCCTGCCCCCCCCCCCAATGGCGCTGCGGCCGGGGGTCCCCGCGGTGGGGACGCACCTACCTTCAGCGATCGCCCTCTTCATCTTAGGGGTCGGGGCAGGCTCGGCTCGGCAGGCAAACGGGCGCCGGGGTACAGTCCTCGCCAGCCGGCGCGGGCAGGTCGGCGTGCGAACTTCAGCCCGAGCGCAGGGCGGGGGCTCTCCCGCTGCCGGAGCCGGCGCGCAGCGGGGGAACGAGCCGCCCCGGGGCCGGAGTCAGCATCCAGGCGCCGGCTCCCCGCCCCAAGGCGCACGGCTGGCGCGCACGGGTCCTGGCGGGGAGAGGCGGCTGCGGCGCGGGGTCCCTGGGAGCCGAGCGGGGCGCGGGAGGGGAACGCGGGCTGCCGGGCGGGCTGCAGCGCGCTGAATGTTTTATGGGATCATGTGGTTTGACGTGGAGGAATCAGCCGAGCTCGGATTTCCTGGCTGGAGAGGGGGCTGGGGGACAGGGCGGGGCGGCTCCGGGAGCGGGGCGCAGCGCAGGGGGCGCACGGGGCTGGCGGGGGGCGCCGCGCGCCGGTGGGGACCGGGATCCCGGGCTGCTGCCTGCCCGCGGGACGGGGAGGGGGCAGAGGGGAGGGGAGCGGGGTCGTGCGGGGACCCCGGGCCGCGCACTTGGGGAGGGGGGATCACGGGGCACAGCGGCCAGCCCGGCCCGCCTGGAGGGCTGGTTCGCTGGGCAGGTCTCCGATCAGGGCCCCGGTCGCTCCCGGGCTCCATGGGACGGGGGTCTGGGGAGAGCGGCACGGGGGGGCAGGCGGCATCTCGCCGGCGATGGGGCGGTGCCTCTGACGACGCGGCGAGGAAGCCCGCTCCCTAACCCGCCGGCAGGGGGCTCCGCCCCCCAGGCCCTGCGCTGCCCCCCGGAGGGCGATCGCCAGCGTCCCCACGAGGGGCGGCTTGAGGGGAACCGGCGCCTGGCAGTGCGAAGGCAGGTGCGTCCATTCATTGGTCCCGGAGCCCCCTGCAGCCCTTGCGGCGCAGACCCGGGACCCTCCAGCCCAGTCTCTGGGCTCTGCCAGAGGCCAGCCCCGCAGGAAGGGGCAGGGGGCCCTGCAGTGGCAGTCATGGGACACCTGGATCCCAGCGCAAGCTCCTGCCTAGCCCCCTAAGTTAGCGGGCCTGCAGGGTGTATATCCTACCCCAGGCCCTCTGCTGGGTCCCCCTTCTGCCAACCGCAGCGTTTCTGGAGGGCCTGTCCTACAACAACAGAATTGCTGGCTCCAGGCCCCACGCTGCCTGGCTCTGGGACGTTACAAGGTAACCTCCTTGGTGACTCTAGCAGGTGGTCCCCGCCCCTCCAGCACCCAGAGCCCTTTGGAAACATGGAACCACAATGCTCTTTGAGCTGGGGTGGGGAGGGGGGAGAGGAACACAGGCAAAAGAAACAAGGAACCCCCCTATGTATATTTCCTATAAGAAATGGAGCAATGCCAACCAATACGCCAGGGGCCGGGTCAATGCCCTCCTTCCAGGTAACAAATGGCCAGCAGATGGAGTTCCAGGCTCCCCCCAAACCCCTCCAGCAAGTCTGGCCTGGTCTACCCTTGAAAGTGAAGTCAACATAGCCACAGCAGCCAGGGGTGTGAAGAAACCGCGGCCCTGCCCAGCGTAGCTCTGCTGACCAGCCCTCCAGTGCAGACACAGCTCTGTCACCAGAAGAGTGCTTCCATCCACACAGTGACCCTCGTTTGGGGAGGCGGGGTTCCCACATGGATGGAAAACCCCCTTCGGTTACATGGTTATGCCGGCATAGCTATGGCGATGTAGCTACACTGGTGTCGTCTTGGTCATTTCACTTTCTGGCTGGGTCTACACTTAAACTGCTCATTGGTGCCGCTGCAGCCAGTAAAGGACTTCAGTGTAACCCTTGTGTGAGAGGCTCCATGGGACGGGAGAGGTTTCCTGTTGCTGTAGCTAGGCCAACGGAAGAATTCTTCTGCCAACCTCGTGGGTTAGTCGGTGCTGTCAGATGCTGGTTGCGTGTGTGTGTTCTCTCCATGAGCTGTCCCAGCTCTGCGCAGCTAGCCGGCAGCTGACCTCGAGCGAACCACCCAATAAGACCACAAATCTGTTTCAGTAGCGAAGGCACCAAGCTAGGTTTATAGTCAACGAAAGGTGGTATTAGCACCTGATACGTGCTACAAATACTGCCCATGACAATAGACTCAGCTCGGTGAATGGAGGGACTTGGCTGGCCAATGACGCTTTCTCTGAGACCCCTCTTTAAACACCCATAGTCAGGTACCACCCTTTACCTTGTGCCTGTTGGTGTGATTAAAACATCTCTATTCATCACACTGTCCTCCTGACCTTATCTTTAAGAGTGGTCCTGTTATCTTTGGGGAGTGTGTTTGTACCATACGTGGTATCGGGGTCTTAAGGAATGTGCTGCCATGAGTGTCCTGTGCCGAGCGCTTCTCAGGAATGTGTGGCTTTTTGCAATACCAGCCCTGTTCTTGCCAGGTTCTGCGATCAGGAAACTCTGCTCACAGCCTGACTTTTGCTAACTTTGCTTCATATTAGCAGGGCTTGGCCGCTACTTTAGTTCAGGCCTCATACCGGGCCTCTTGTCCCAAGCCTCATGTCCCAGGCTCTCTCTTTCCACTCTATTTAGCTTAACTCCTTCGCTTGGGAGTGGATTTTTCACACCCCTGAGTGAGGTAGTTGGGTGGACCTAGCTTTTTAGCGTCAACCTGGCCTTAGTGGTAGCCCGGGGGCAGCTCTCCTTCAGTCCAGAGTCAGGTCAATGAGCTCAGCCCTACTTCTCCAGCCTGGCCCTCCCAGGGAGCTTTGGAGTCAGCTCTGCCCTGCTGCGGTGGCTGGGCCAGTGGGACCTCACTGTGGATTCAGTTCTGCTTCTGCTGGCCCAGGCCCACAGTGTTTCCAGGTGGGGAAGCCAGAGCAGAGCAGAGTGTGAGTCTCTTTTGGAGCCTGACCCCCCCGTCACCCTTCTGTGCTGGGCACACGTAGCTCCTTCTAGGTAGCCATGAGCTGGGTTGGGCAGTCCTCACAGACCATCATGACCTCAGTTATTCCTCTCCTTACCTCACCCTAAATCTGCCATGCGCTCTGTGCTGACAGGCAGAATGGAAACCCGCCCAAAGGAATGGCAGGAACAGGGGCTTCTGGGCTGCCCCCCCACCCCAGCCTGCAGAGCACAGGTGGGGCAGTGCTTGTGCCATCCAGCCGGTGACTTCTAGAGAGTTTTGCTGATATCTGGCTCGAGTAAGGAGGGACATGAATTGCCCTTCTCCTAATGCCACTAGCCACATTTATCATCTGCTACCCACCACATGGCTCAATGGAGAACCCCACATTGGAGATAGTAAAAACCTACAGCCCGCAGCTGTTCCCCCCCTGCCCCTGGCAAAGGCAGGACTATTCCCACACTCCGCTCTCCAGCGCTTCGTCCAGTCTACTCCAGTCTGTGTCCCCCGTGCTGGCTCTCCTAGACTATTCGACAGGCGACTACGTCTCACTGCTAGGAGCTGACAGTCACCCCTGAGGGAGGCTACTGGTGCTTGACTGAAGGGTGTTGTTACGGCCAGGATTGAGGAGCATGAGCAGAGTGAGGTGAGGGGCAGAGCTGACACAGGAAGCGATGCTGCCACCCACTGATGAAGAGGACGGCTGGAGTAGGAGGGGGCGAGGTGGCAGGGGGACTGCAGGCCAAGATTGAGGGGCATTGGCAGAGGCACTGCGGAGAGCCCAAGGCTGGAGGAGCGGAGAGGCTGTCTTGCCGCATGTTGGCAGAGGGAAGCTTGTTCAGCCCACACTGCCTAGTTTTAGCCCCTGCGCTCTCTCCTTCGTTGTCGTCAGCGTTAACATTTACCAAGCCTCTAACTATGGGAGTGTTGAGTGCGGTGAAACACCGATTGTCTTACTTCCCAGAACTGGGTTGAAGAATTCAAAACAGGGCCTGTCCCGGCCGCTGCGGTAGCTGCAAAGGCAGGGATCCGTGACTTCGCAGTAGGCTGGCTGGGTTACGCTCAGCAGCAGAGGTTTGAAAAAGACACCCGGGGTTCAAGCCTCGGCAGTGCCTGAGCTGAGCACGGTGTATTGCAATCCTGAGCCTGGCTGGGTCCGCTTTGGCCAGCAGGAACCGTTCCCTGCTAGCCACACCATTGGCCCAGGCTCCTGGGGAGCACTGTGTGCTCTAGCCACACCCCCTCCTACCCTGATGTGCCCCCTTACGACCCAGTAGGCCAGCTACCGTGGCTTTCTGCTAGCCAAGGATTCCCTCACACTGGCCATCTCTCAGTAGCCAGCCGTGCCACTGGAGCAGTGCACTGGAGGATAAGCTCGCTGCCCTGCCCAGCAATTAATTCTGCCCCCATCCCCTATCAGTCCAGCCCCCAGCCTCCCCTCTGCTCCTCCTGAGCTTCGTCACGCACACCCCATGCAGGTGAGCAGCTACAGCGGGGGCAGGTGCTGCGTGGGAGAGGGGGAAAGGAACCATCCTGTCCCTATTGCTCATGGTGTCAAGTTGCTGCAGAGAGGGGCAGGGGGGAGAGCTCTGCCTGCAGCAGCTCTGATTGGCTATTCTGCCCCAAGAGGCAGGCAAATGGGTCAGCAGCCAATCCGAGGGCTCAGATTTACTAGATGTAAGCAGCGCTGCCACCATATTTACATGGAGCCACGGCCCCACGTGTGGCCGCTGGCTTTGGTGCTGCACTGGGGGTGCCCACGCCAGAGCTTTGGAGCACGCCCTGCCCACACCCCTGCGTCAGGGGCTGGCACCCAGGCTGGCTGGGTGGGGACTCTGCGGGGAGACGTGCTGTGCCGTCAGCCACGGGCCATGGCAGAGCGGGATGCAGCAGCCCCAGCACCCCGGGGCAGATCTCTTCAGCACACAGGAGGCTGCACTGGGCACTGCCCTCCCACACCAGCTAGGGCTGTGGGTGCTGGGGATTAAGCAACGAACCCAATGAATATGCATGACCTCATTTGCATACCCCCACTTGCAAGCCCTTGCAACTCCTCCCAGGCAAATCTATTTCCCCTCTTAAACCCATCTTCCCCCCAACTAAGCTCCCCTAGCCCCCCTTCCCTCGCTCTGGTTCCCTCACCCAACCTTCCCCCAGCTCCCCGGTCTGGCCTCGTCCCGACAGCCCCTGACTCTGGCTCCCCACATCCCCCCTCCCTTTTGAGCTCCTCCTGTACCCGCCCCCACACATACATAGACCTTGCCTCCCGCCCACCCCTTCCAAGTCATTTGTGCAAGGGAGGATGCAGGGCTAGCTTCTTAGCCCCTCCTCCTGCCTTGCACACCTGTGCACACTCCAGCCTTAGTGAATACACCTCCCCCATTCCTTCCAATCTTTGTCCAGCCTTGCACATCTGGATGCAGCCTGGCCCCTTCTTGCCTCACTCCAACTTGCACACCTGTGCACACTCCAGCCCCTACTCATGCCACCTGTGTTGCACACCTGGATGCGCTGTAGGGACTCCCCTGTCCCACCCCTGCCTTGCACACCTATGAACAGACAGGCCCTTTCTGGAGAGTTATGTCCTTGGGGGAGCCAGGCTGGCCTGTGCTGTTGAGAGGCCGGCCCACACCACACAGCTGTGACTGACTCTGACCATTCCATCCTCGTGGGGTGCTCAGCCACCAGGGTTTAGCTCAGCCTGTTGTGGGGCCAGGCCAGATGTGAAGCTGGGCTGGCTCTGGCCTATCTCTAGAATGTAGGCAGAGTAGTTGTATCTCTGTTGGTGCCAGGATATCAGAGAGACAAGGTGCGGGAGATAGAGGAAATATTTTATTAGATTAACTTCTGTCGGTCTGAGAGACAAGCTTTCCAGCCACACAGAGCTCTTCTACCGGTCTGGGAAAGATACTCCCAGTGTCACAGGTGGAGCAGATTGTTTAGCATAAGTAGTTAGCACATTTTGTAAGGGATGGTTCAAGGTGGAGTGACCTGTTAACACCTCTGCAGTCATAGGGCAAAAGGGGAGCGGGGTTAGCGAGTTACACATTGCAAAATGGTTATCGATCCACAAGGGTAGATCTTGGGAGGGAGCCCGGTGGCCAGGTCTGCTGCTCCTGTGAACGGGCTACTGAAATCTGGGTCACATCCCTTGCTGGCCTTGTGGAGTGTTCAGAACGTTCTCTAAAACAGCTGGGAGACAGACAGCTGGGTCTCTAATTCAAACGTGTTGGGAAATGAAAGCCAGCAGCTCAGGGGCATGATGAAAATATATTCAAACGATGGGAAATGTTGGGTATACAACTCCAGAAAATCAAAGGAAGAGCTGGGTATGAAAAGGGGACCAGGTGAGAAGCATGGAAGGGCTGCTTGTTCCTTTCAGTTCATCTAATTGGTTCAATAACCCTTTCCCCTCATGCCATGGGGGCCAGATATAACTGAGCTATTGGAGTCTCTGCACATAGAGCTCAGCTGGAGAATGGGCAACTGCCCACCTGTGCCCCGGGTCCACCCCACAGGACAGAGAACAAAGCTGGCCCCTCGCCTTGCATTTCTCTTGCACCTTGGTGTAGGTGCTGTGGCGATGCTGGTATTGGGGCCCTGGTAATGATGGAGGGGGTTGGTGGTGAATATTACTGGTGGAGAAAGGTGCTGGATTGGGCTTTGACTGGTCCACAGCACAAGGCCAGCATGGGCAGAGACAAGGAGTGTTTGCCCACCCTCAGCGGGCAGCATGCCTCGCCTCGGACTTGGGAGATCTCTAGGGATGGAAGGAAAGATCAGCCCATTGATGCTCATTCAGCCCTTGTTCTTTTTGCAAGAACAGACCGCTTAGTGTCAACTGGGCGGTGGGTGGTTGGGGTTGTGCCATTTTTAAGAAACCCTCATGCAGCAGCAGTAGCTATGTTGGTGGGAGGCTCAGGCGGGTGTAACTTACAATCACCCAGGGGGTGGCTTGTTCACTCCCCTGAGCGACACAAGCTTGCATGTCACTCCTGGAGACCTTACCTTCAGGAAAACGGCAGCAAAGCAAGTATGGCCTGGTGGTAGGGTGGGTTGAGGTGATCAGCAAAGGAATTAACGCCAGGAGTGACAGTCGCAACACCTGACAAATGCAGGGTCTCTCCCTCAGCTGTGGGTGTTTGACTGTTAATTCGGAAAGGTAGATCTGGAAATGGGGAGAGTGTGTCAGTATTTGCAGGGGCAGAATCTCCAAGTTGATGCCTGCACCAGTAGGGATGGGCTGAGACCCAACAGCTCGCAGCACATAAGCCAGCAAGTGGCCATCGGATGGTAACCGCTTTTGGTGGCTGATGACCGGGCTGAATTTGAACTGGCAAGCTAGAAAGGCCCTCACGCCTGTTCCCAAGCCCCCTGAGCTCACTAGTGCTCCACACCTGCTCGTTACTAATTGCAGAGCTTCTCTTCTTCTATCTGTGCTGCGGGCAGCTGGGAAAAGAGCCGAATATGGCAGCGGGTGGGTGAATGGGAAGGAGTCTGCTGAGTGGCTGACTCCTGGGAAATCCAGGGTGGCCGCCAGTTACCGTGTGACTAATCCCATGCAGCTCATCTGCCGTTGGGAACGAAGCCAACACTTTTGATCTCCAGGAGACACCTTGCTTTGACTGGATAATTATATGGTCATCTCTTCCGAATTCTCCATCACCCTAAAGCCATTCTTTTCCTTTGGAACTTGGGCTTTATCTGCAAGGTTTCCACTGTTTACTTCCTCTTTTTAACCCTTTGTAGAAGAGGAGGGGCTCTGATGCACATCAGGTAACAGTGGAGCTGGCAGCATTTCAGACCCAGGCTTTCTGTCCTTAGCAGCATTCTGCCTCACCATGCTGCCTGGGGAACCGCGCCAGGAGAGGTGTCCTGGTGCGAACCATGGTTGCAACGCTGGGGATGAGTGGGGGCTAGTGCAGAGGGAGGGACACAGAGCTGGCCTCCCTCAGTCATGATAACAGTGGTCTATGTCTCCACTAGCTGGGTGGGGCCACTCTAGTCAGTGTCACACGTTTGCTGCTGTGTCTTGGAGTCACACCAGATGCAAGAGACCAAATTCTTCCTCCAGGCTCCACCATCAATGTGATAGGAAGGATGCCTGCCCTACCTCTCATGGGCTATATCCTCTATCTGCACCTACTAACGCTCTGTGCCGGGGCCGGCTTGCGACCCTGGGACTCAGAAATACTCTGACAAGGGTGATCATTTTGGCCTTTGCTCCCCATGGCATCCCACTGCGCATCCCCCAGCTCCCCTCCTTCAGTGCGTTGTCCGGGAGCACAGCGAACCACGCCAGACACTTCTGCAAACACTCGGCCCCAAGCCTGTTTGCCAAGTGCTGCTGCCTCCTTTTTTGGTTAGGTGGAGAATCTCTCCCTCTTATTGTTATTTATTATCGTATGGCTGTAGCCCCGGGAGCCCCAGTCACGGACCAGGACTGCACTGTGCTAGGGGCTGCACAAACACAGAACAAAGAGATAATCCCTGCCCCCACAGCGCTGCCTGCGGATAGGACTAGAGCACAAGAGGCGGCAAGGGAACCCAGACGGAGAGCCAGGGAGGAGTGATTGTTTAAATGGGAAAATAAATGACTATGATGATTATTAATCATGTGCATTACACGAGCCCCAATCGTGAATCAGGACCCTATTATGGGAGGTGCTGCACAAACACAGAGCAAAAAGACGGTCCCTGCAGATGCCCCATCGTCCCTTCCCCTCCTGCCTGTAATCACGTTTTCCACCCAGACATGGCCACGGGCTGAAGGAAGTGGTTCTGTGGCAGCCCCCTGCTGGAATCCTGGCAGCACATCAGTGGCTTGCAGGTGGTTGCCATCTCTGGTGTAGAAAAAACAGGGAACATCTGCCCCCCACCCTGGGCACCATCTCCCATACCAACCCCAGGTGAGAGCACCAGCCCCACGGGTTCCAGCTCCCAGGGTGTCCCAGGCACCGCCTCATCAAGCAGGATGCAGCAGCGGCCAGACCCACCCTGCTCATCTCCAGCGATCACCTCTGCAACCTCTGCCAGCCCTGAGTGCCTTCGTCCCACCTGCTAATCTGTCCCTGTGCAGCTCCACAGCTCCTCACACAAAAGCCACTTTGGCTGGGGGAGCCATTGGGCTGACTGACCAAAAAAACCCAGGACTTTTAACATCCCACAAAGATTTACAGATTTCAAAGGACAGCTACCTGAAAAAAGGAACCATCCTGGAAAAAGCAGGAGAGGTGGAACCCCTACTTGCAGGTGTTTGGTCATGGGTTGACTTTACTCCAGCATGTCCTATTGTACTTTCTCTCTACTTCTCCTACTGGGACAAGAAGCCAGAGCTCCTTCACATGATCATCAACGACTTAGATATTGGCATAGAAAGTTCGCTTATTAAGTTTGCAGATGATACCAAACTGGGAGGGATTGCAACTGCTTTGGAGGATAGGGTCAAAATTCAAAATGATCTGGACAAATTGGAGAAATGGTCCGAGGTAAACAGGATGAAGTTTAATAAAGACAAATGCAAAGGAAGGAACAATCAGTTTCACACATACAGAATGGGAAGAGACTGTCTAGGAAGGAGTACAGCAGAAAGGGATCTAGGGGTTATAGTGGACCACAAGCTAAATATGAGCCAACAGCGTGATGCTGTTGCGAAAAAAGCAAACATGATTCTGGGATGCATTAACAGGTGTGTTGTGAGCAAGACACGAGAAGTCATTCTTCCGCTCTACTCTGCGCTGGTGAGGCCTCAACTCGAGTATTGTGTCCAGTTCTGGGCACCGTGTTTCAAGAAAGATGTGGAGAAATTGGAGAGGGTCCAGAGAAGAGCAACAAGAATGATTAAAGGTCTTGAGAACATGACCTACGAAGGAAGGCTGAAAGAATTGGGTTTGTTTAGTTTGGAAAAGAGAAGACCAAGAGGAGACATGATAGCAGTTTTCAGGTATCTAAAAGGGTGTCATAAGGAGGTGGGAGAAAACTTGTTCATCTTAGCCTCTAAGGATAGAACAAGAAGGAATGGGCTTAAACTGCAGCAAGGGAGGTTTAGGTTGGACATTAGAAAAAAGTTCCTAACTGTCAGGGTGGTTAAACATTGGAATAAACTGCCTAGGGAGGTTGTGGAATCTCCATTTCTGGAGATATTTAAGAGTAGGTTAGATAAATGTCTAAGCCCTGGTCTACACTAAGGTCGGGGGTCGAACTAGGGTACGCGAATTCAGCTACGTGAATAACGTAGCTGAATTCGAACTACCCTAGTTCGACTCACTTACCCGTCCAGACGCCGCGGAAGCGAACTCCGCGGCTCCAAGGTCGACTCCGGCAACTCCTCCTGCCGCGGTGGAGTACCGGAGTTCGAACTAGCGCTTCCGGAGTTCGAACTATCGCGTCTAGATCAGACGCGATAGTTCGAACTCCGAGCAGTCGAACTTGCCGCGTCGACCCAGCAGGTAAGTGTAAACGTGGCCTATCAGGGATGGTCTAGACAGCATTTGGTCCTGCCATGAGGGCAGGGGACTGGACTCGATGACCTCTCGAGGTCCCTTTCAGTCCTAGAGTCTATGAATCTATGATCCCATGCCTTGAGGTGCAGCTGCCAGCATGGGAAATGCAATATGTTCTCCCTGCACAGGCAGCAGCCGTTCACTATCAGTCACAATGGCACTAGTAAGCCCAAGGCTTCTGCACTTTCATTCAGAATTAACTGTAGAGTATGAGAATGACAGAGCAAGAAAGAACAAAAGTCAAGTGGCCATGAGAGAGCATAGCGTGTGGGTCTCCTCTGAAAGACTGCACTGAACACAGAAGGTTCTTAGAGAGTAACAGGTGTTTTACACCTAAAACCAAGGCCTGACACTGGCACAGCTAAATACACTCCACCGTGTACCGCGTTATCAGAAAAAGGAGAATGGACAACATGCAAGGGAGCTTCCTTCATGCAAACCTCCTGCAGGCAGGAATGCATGTGTCTCTGTTTAGTGTCCCCCGGAGGGGGCGAGAGCCATGCATTCCTTTCCCTATAAATCTTAAATTGGTGATCACAACATGGGCCATATCCAGCAGGATGAAAAACATTAGGGCTGTCGATTAATCACAGTTAACTCATGCGATTAACTCAAAAATTTAACTGTGATTAAAAAAATTAATTGCCATTAATCACCCTGTTAAACAATAGAATACCAACTCAAATTTCTTAAATATTTTTGAATGTTTTCCTACATTTTCAAATATATTGATTTCTATTACAACACAGAATACAAAGTGCCCAGTGCTCACTTTATACTATGATTTTTTATTATAAATATTTGCACTGTAAAAATGATTGAATAGTATTTTTCAATTCACCTCATTCTACTATTGTTTAACAGTGCAATTAATTGCGCGATTAATCGTGATTAAATTTTTTTAATCACTTGATAGCCTTAAAATACATACATTTATATTTGGAACAAACCCAAACCTGTGCATGCGCATGTGTGTGAACTGCTGTAAGAGCAGCACATGGACACAGAGAGTTCACTACACATGCAGGACATTCACCCACATGCTGCTAACCAGGCGCTGAGCAAATGGGATCGGTGGAAGAAGAGGGAATGGACATTATCGTGTGGCTCACAGTGCAGCAGAGGGGGTCGTCTTCTCCCCCAAGGGAGGATCCCAGCAGAGGCCCTACAGAAGAGCTGCACTGCTGGGCCCCTGGCTCTCGAGAGACCCATGGATGGTCTCTGCCTTGATGGATGTCCCAGCTGCCCACAAAGCGCAAGGGCAGTCAACAAGCTGCCGAGAGGGCGTGCAGTAAACCGTGAGAGTGGCTTGCTGCTGCTGCTCTTGCTTACCAGCAGGAGGCACCGTGCTGGGGAACTGGCCGAGTCTCCGTTGTGTCACGTACCACGTGTGTACGCATGTGTGCGACGTTATCACACCGATTGCTCTCTGGCTGTGCCCATTCCCTCCCCCAGTCACGGAGGTCCCCGCGCAGTTCCCTGCCTACGCTGTTTGTGGCCCTCTGCCTTTTCTAGCATCATCGTGTTGGTTTAGAAAAGAGCATCGGCTGCCTGGATCGTCGCTGTATGGCATTTTGTTCCCATTTCCATGACATGCCCAGCCAGGGCTTTGTTCTCCCCCAGCCTTGTGTGTCTGAGCTGTACCACCCTTCCTCTGACGCCGGTTCACAATTTGTACCGACCCTCCCTCCAGCTGGGTCTGCTCCATTTGGAGGATCACTCTCCACTTGCATTCATAGATTCAGAGTGGATGGCCAGAAGGGACCAGTCGATCACCAAGTTTGGCAAGAGTGGGCCCAGGAGCAGCACATTTGAAGCAACGACTGAAGAACAGTGACAGAAGTGAATTTCTAATGCATAAGTCAGAGCGTCTGCACCAAAGCCTGACTCGGAGAGTCATGTTCTTCCAGCCTGGGGCGAGTCGGAGAGGAGAGGAGAGCACCACCTGGCCAGTCAGGACCAGCTTCCAAACCCGCCGCACTCCCAGCAGTGTTAGCAAATGAACTAGAGGCCAGGAATTGGCTGCAAATAGTCCCCAATAATGAATCAATGTGAGGAGGCTGCAGTCTGCTCCCAGCCCATCTGTAAACAGGGGAGGCAAAATTCACCAAATAAATGATTCATTTCAGATGACTCACCCTGCTTGTGTCTTAACTGGGAATCCTTCAGTTCCTTCCCTTGTGCTCCTAGAGCGAGTCCCCAGGGGCGTCGGGTCTCTTGCTTGAATGGGGCAGGAGCCCAGTGAGACAGTGGCCTGCGCTCACCACTTCCACCTGCTCATCTGCGGACTACAGGCCTGTGCCCAGTCAGGCGCTCTGCAAGCCAGCTGTTCTAAGCCCGCTGTGCGCGAGGCCTGTGCAGCGTTGGCCACCCGAATGCTCAACCGGGACTCTATGGAGGGACATCGGGAAGGACCCCCACCCCGCCCTCGAACCTCTGGACAGGCAGCAGACACAACACCGCAAGAATCTAGGGCACAGGATTTTGCTCAACAAGCTGGAATGGTTCCCATTGCTAGGTGCTTAAGGAACCTGCAGCCCCCGTCTCCTGCCCGCCTTCCCCCCTCCCCTGCTTTCACTCCTTCCCTCTCCTGCGGGACAGTGAAAATCAAAGGTCCCAAGAGGGGAGAAGAGAGATCCTAGCAATTACCAGCTGGGAAGGCAACCCCCTCGCCTTGGTAGAACAATCGGAGAGAGGAATTACCTCTCTGAGCCCCTCGAGAGGAATGGGGGGTCTCCAGTGGGGAGCAGCCTGAGGGTTCCAGAGACCGACTCCATCGCTGTTTGGTAGAAGGACAAAGTGGGCAGGTGGAACTCAGTCTGGATTCCAGGGAAGCGCTGGATTCAGTGTCTCACAATCTCACTTGCAAAGCTCGTTCCAGTTGGCTTGGATACGAGAACCGTCATGTGGAAGAGAAATTGGCTGAGAAGCATAAACTGCTGAGTAATGGTGAACAGCAAAGCATGGAGCTGCCAGGGGGCGAGGAGCAGGGGTTGCGTGTGATGATTGGCTGTATTTGACCTAGATCATTCATGGAGCAGGGGGTCTGCAGACGAATGTACTTCCCAGTGGAGATTAAACTGGGAGACATTGGGAATGCAGGGAGGATGGGACCTAGAGCACATGGGCCAAAAAATAGCAAAATGGGAGCAAGGTATGAGCCGAATCCCAGCTCTCCAGGGGCAGCTACAGCCGCAGTGCCCTGGCCTGAGAGCCCAGCAGTTCAGACAGGCCCCCAGCACTGTCCTAGCACAAACAGTAAATGATAATAATGACACCCCACTGCGCCTTCCTGCTGGGAGAGGAGAGCCAGAGCCAAGGGAAGACAAAATGGCTGCCTGCTGGTGAGGCCTCACCTCAGTAGGTCTCTTCCAGAAAGGTGGCTGGGCAAACCCAGGGATTCAGTCATTGACCCCGTGGTCTCCAATATCCCCTTTCCAGTGAAAAGAATTGGATTCTTCCAACAGCAGATTAATTCCCTTCCCCTGAAAGTCCAGGACTCCTTAGCTAGGTGGTGGGGTGAGGCCGTGGGGAGTTTAACCCCAATGAGGGACCCAGCCGCCATGTCCAAAAGGTTCACATGTAGGGCTTGATCAAAAGTTTTCCACCGAAACTGATTTCCAAGAAAATATTGGCATGTTGTTTAAATGATTTTGTGTGTGCGTGCATGTGTGTTTGTGTGTGTGCATGCCTGTGTGTGTGTGAAGTGTCAGCTTTCCAAGGAAAATTATATGATTTTTCAGCCTGAAACTGAATGCCAGAAAACTGAAATATTTAGATGTGGAAGTGCTGTTGTGGTGCCTCATGGGAATTGCGGATTGAGTGCCTTCTGTTCCCATTATCATTTGTCAGCTGAGCTCCCTGGTTGAACTACATCTCCCATGACTCATCGAGGCAAGGAATTCCCATGATGCATTGCTACCCCTTGCAAAGAGGGTGCATCATGGGAGATGTAGTCTGTTGAGTATGTGCAGCATACAGAGGAGAACAGAAGCATGAGGAACCCAAACTGCAGTCCCCAGGAGGCACAGTGGCAACATTTTGAAAACAAAGTATTTCAGATTTTGGTCAATATTTTTCAGTTTCGGGTGAAATTTCAGTGTTTGGATTTTCTCTGAAAAATCAAAAGTTTCCATGGAAAAAAGAACATTTTTTGACGAGCTGTCATCACCATGAATATCTCACACTCCCTGCCTTTCTTGCAAGCAGAGAGGCAGCCAGATCCTTATCCTTGGGGATGTACCCCAGCCAGGAGGGCATCTTCCCCTCCAAGTGAATAATTGTTGTAAGCCATTGTGGCCTGAGAATTGGCCACTGAGAGTTAAGCTGTGGAAGAATAAGCCATCAGCCCACACTGGCCCCATTCCTTGGGCTTCTCAAGGACACCAAGGGCCCAAGAAAATGCCATTCCTGACCAATGGGACTCTGAGACCATAGACATCTCTGAAGGGTCAGGGTAGGATGTAAAGGTAACTCTTCAAACCCCACCCTGAACATGGAAACAGAAGCCAGAGGGCTCCGTAGCTCCCAGGCAGGCACTAAAGGCTGGCACCATGCTGCAATCTTGGGCCTCTGACATCTGTGATCAGATTGCCAGTCCTGGGAGGAAGTATACAGCCCTTGGAGGAAGACCAAGGAAGCTTGTGCACAGAGGGCAGATCTGGGAAGATCTTGTGGTCTCCTTTGCCTATCAGTGTTTGTCTGTCAAACGTCCCCTCCCCCTGCTGCTGCGACCCCAAAACTCCCTGTCACCCTTCTGCCCCAGCATCTTGTAAAAGCAAAACTAAGGATGCTGTTACTTTGCACGTCCATAGGCGCTTTCATCCAGCGATCTCGTAGCATGTTAAGACAGCCCCACAGCACCTGAGCTCCAGACAGGCCGTGGAAGCTCAGGGAGTCAGGCTACCCCTGCTAATGCCATGCCTTGGTTTGCCTTGGTGGCTGCAGCCCTGCTGCTCAAATCAAAGCCCTTTCCTGCAGCACTCCTCTCCAGCGATTAGGGAGCTCTCTCTGGGCTGCGAATGACTAAGCTCCTGCTGCTGCCTCAGTAAACGAGGCGCCCCATCAAGTAAATGGCTATTTAACCAAAGGGAATACAACTGGAGTGGAGGGGTTTGTTCAGCTGTCTGGACCAAGACGTGTGGGATTGTGCAGAGATGGGGCTGTCCATTATTTTGGAGAAAGAGCATATTTTGTATGATGATTGTTTGCAATTAGCCTCATGCAGCAGCTGAATAATCGCTTCCCGTTTATTCGACAGAGAAATTGTTCCGCGCTTTGTTTGGAGGGGGGACGAATAGCCGGGTGGAGTTGCAGGGTAAACAAGCACTCTCAGGCATTAGGAGCCATAAACATACGTAGAAATAGCCCCCAGGGACATTGCCCCAGACATTTAGCAAGTCTAGCATAAAGCAAGTAATTCCATGAAATAAACTCCAATTGCCGGAGATGCAAAGTGATTTCCAGTCCGAGGCACCAGCTGGGAGACCCCCTGGATCCCAGCTACACCAGGAGGCCTGAACTGAATTCTGAAGTTGAGGGGGGTGGGAAACTGAGCCATAAGCAGGGGCTGCTCCACTCTGAGGTGCGACATCCAATGGCACCACAGCCCCCGCTGACGAGAAGCTTTCTCGCAGTCAGAAAATAAAAGCCAGCTTCAGAAGATGAACAGATTTTGGTGGGGAGGTGAGGGAAACGCGGGCCAAGAATAGAAGGGAACAGTGGGCGGAATTCTGACTCCCTGCTGCATTCAAAGCAAAGTACAAGACAACTTTCAGGAAAGCAACGGGCCAGACCTGTGGGGAGATAGAACAGAAAACCCAGCGCTGCAGGGCGGTTAGTGGCATGGCCGTGCTGCCCCAGAAGAGGAAAGGAGCATCAATAAAGAGAAAAGAGAGACATTGTTTGCCCAGCACAAAAGAAAGAGAGATCATTAGATTTATCCCAGGCAGACTACAGAGGCACAGAATGATGGATCCTTTATCAGGGACTTTAATGGAGAGACATGAAAGCAATGGACAGGATACTGAGCTGGGGTCTGACATGGGCATTAAACACAATGAAATGTAGGGGAAAGTAATTTGAAGCGTGGACAGGTGATCCCGATCAAACCATAACGCTTTCCTTACGTATGCTGGCTGTATAGACACACACCCATACTTCTATACGCACATGCAGATCCCAGTGCACGTAGAAATGATTAGCACCATCTATTCAGTGAAAATGGGAACCGCAGTGGATCCTTTCCATTGTAGCAGAGGTGACTAGGATGGAGAACTAACTGTTCTGCTATTTGTTTTGGTTATTTCAAAGTGCAGCATTTGCAATCACTTGATTGCATGGTGCCAGGTTTCAGATGCACCCACTCACTTTTATATTGGGCACTATAACACACCTGGCAGCATTTAAATCCAGGAGGTGAGGGGACCTTGGCATGGGCACTGAGAAGGAAAAGTGAGCAACAGCTGCTTTGGAGATTTTCCAGCAGTATGGATTGGGTTGTTTGCAGTTGCCGGAATCTGTATTTTAGCTCGCCGAGCATCCTTGCTGCATATACTCAACATCTGGCCTGGGCACAAACTGGGCTAAAGGTGGGCAGGGCTGGGGCCATATATGCAGAAAAAGCAAAGGGGATTGCAGGCTACGTTAGGAATGTGGCCACTGTACTGCGCATTTGGGGACACAGAGTCTCGGCGAGAGGACAGGCCCAGCTGGCCCAGAGGTGGTTGTGGCGGCATCGACGTTTTTTTCACAGAAATACTGGAGTTTTTGATTCAACTATTTGAGGTTTTGTCGAAAAAATGAAAGCCGGTTTCAAGGTTTCCGTTTTTCTATGAAAACCTGAAAATGTTCATGGAGAAAAGCACAACCCTTCTCTGAGTCGCTCCGAGAAGAGCATTGGTGACGTGTGAAGACCACGTGAGGGGAAGGTTTAAACACGACAAATCCTGCATCTTGGCCAAGGGTTAGACTAGATGACCCTTGCGGTCCCTTCTAACCCTATGGTTCTCTGATTGACAGGCCAGGAGACCAAACCCTTCACACAATGGGTGCCCAGGGGCAGTAGCTTCCCCTGGGTTACCTTCAGCTGCTGCATCTCAGCCCTACCCGTCAATGCCACCTCTAGGGGGCAGAGAGGAGCTTGGTCGCCGTGGGATATTCAGTCTTTGGTCCTTCTGCTCAGACTGTGCTGCTGGGACCTTTGCTGCCCATAGCCAAGCTGGTGTTTGTGACCTGCTCCATCACTCACCCCTCAGTGCATCTCTGGCGCCGAACAGCCCTTGGGGGTGATGACGTAGTGTGAGTCCTTCTGTAATTCCCGTCCCCACCCTCATCTCAGAGCCTCCACGCACCCTCCATTACAGCGAGAGCGCCAGGGGCTGCGCTGATGTGGGAGCTGCTGCCCCCTGCCAGTGCGGGGAGCTGCAGTGCTGAGTGTCGGCAGGCGAATGCAGACCTGGGATTCAACTAGGGGCATCATGGGAGTCTCACTACCAGATGCTCCTATGGGGGTGCCTGGAGTCAGCCTCTCTATCCCCCCTGCCATGCCTTCTTTGTGGGGGGGCAGGAGGGGGGCTGCTGCTCCTGGAGGAGCCTAGCAGCAGAAGAGGCCGCATAGCCCTTTTGCACCAATGCAGCCTCTCCACAAAGGACTTTCCACCTCGGGGGAATTCTGCCAGGGTCTACGCCAGCAGACTCTGTGTTAGGCCAAGGTTTGGAATGTTAATTGCAAAGCCCAGAGATAGATGGGGCCTCTGGTTAACCGCCCTTACCCTTAACAAAGGAACTAGGGTCCTTCAATGGAATTGACAGGCAGCACATCAAAAACTGACCAAACAAAATACTTTGGTACATAGGGTTCCATTCACCTGTGGAACTCCTCGCCTGAAGGTCTCCCTGAGGCCAAATGCGTAGCAGGACGAGAATAGCTGCATGGACATTAGTGACTATTACATAGAAGATCTGGAGAGGATATAAATTGTGTGCTCAAGCCATGAGCCAGTCAATGACTGAGGGGAGTTAGGAAGAAGCTACTCTTCCTCTGGGCCTCTCTTTGTCTCCTCCTCAATAATTGCCATTAGCTGGGTCTCTTGCTCCTTTCCGGTTAGGGATACTCTCAAAGATAGGCCACAGGGCTCATTGGCCCAATCTGACCCGTGCTCTTCCTTGCCAGTTCTGTTGGGATAAGAACTCAGACGTGCCGAGTTTTCCTAGATCCTCAGTTGAGCTACCTGGATCTTTGGGACTGCCGGGCTGGTTGGACAATCTAATGTGAAGAGGATTCTTCAGGATTCCCATTTTTGTACTTCCACTGGTCCGGGAATTATTACTATTGCTAATCCTGTACCTAGCGCTGTAAATGCACACAGCACATTACCTGTTTGTGGTCAGAAACGGTCCCTTCCAGCCCTTCTGCTGCTGCTACCGGCAGAATCTGGAAGGGCAGAGGTATTTGTGGCATCGGTAGCTCCTTTACCAGTTTAAGGCCTTGCTTGATCCTCAGTCAATAATGAGTCAGGACTCAGCTACCAACCCTGACCCACCAAGTCTGTCATGCTGTCCTGGCACTGTGCAGCTCACAAACCTGGGGCAGAGTGCCTCATAACCGGAATCAGTGTCCTCAATCAAGGGCATTTGGCAGTGGAACAAGGTTGCAGCAGATGCCCTGTCTTTAAAACCGAGAAGACCACTCCACTGGTCTGTTCAGCATCTGAGTCTCTTGCGGTGAGATGACAGAGTGAAAAAGATTGCCAAAAAGAGCAGCTTAGAGGATGGACCGGAGACAACTGTGGATCTTTCAAAAAGCAGAGCAAAAAAGGGTAACTTGTGGGAAGGAACAGAGAGAATTGTGGGAATTTGACCCCAAATGCCCCAATTCCCTGAGCAGAGAATGTGCCACAAATATTTTCCACAAGGTTGTGCACCGACTGTGATGTGGGGAGATTCCCACCTCACAGCACCACCCATCTTTGGCCAGTACAACCAGATGCCATGAGGACACGCTGCACCAGTCAAATGGGAATGCAGCCTGCCGAAATAGCTCTGTTGAGAGTGGTCTGTCAGCAGAATTTTTGCTGGTAAAACTTTCTAGTGTAGACAACCCTCAAATAGCTAGCTAGAGAGATAGAGATAGGAATGGATGGGTGGATCGATAGGCAGAGGAATATTTATGGGGATGCATGGACTGGTGGATGGATAGAGAAGGGTGAGATGGCTTGACAGAGATACATTTAGGGGGCTAGATGGATGGATATTTATGGAGACGGATGGATGGAGGATAGATTTAGAGATAGACAATTTAAGACATGAGAAGTCCCTGTCTGCACGGGGGACTCCAGCCTCCAGGGCACTGTAAAATTGTCCACGCACTGATTGTCTCATGCCCTGTCCCTGGCCTGGTTTCCCCCTTTACTCCCATGCAAGTCAGATGGCAGATGCTCCCAGAGCAGAGTGGTTGTTTCACACCACATTGATCTCACCCTGCATTGGTGGAAGGAAATACCCAGGATTGGGGCGGGGGGGGGGGGAGAATCTGGCCTCTGATGCAGATGGGGTGAACCGCAGCAAGTAGTGATTTGCAACTTGCAATTCCCCCGTGGGAGGCTGGGCGAGGGGGTACAGGAGCTGGGTGATGGGGAACGGGAGGAGAGGCAAGGCTGGGCGAGGCGGAATGGAAGGGGAGGCAGGGCCAGGCATGGGGGAACTGGAGGGGAGGCGGGGCTGGATGACGGGGAATGAGACGGAGGTGGGGCCGGGTGAGGGGGAAACGGAAGAGGAGGTAGGGCCGGGCATGGGGGAACTGGAGGGGAGATGGGGCTAAGAGAAGGGGATATATCCCAGCTCCCTCTCGCCTTCCCTGGTACCTTGCATCTCTGCCCCTTTGCCTCAGCCTTTGGTGCAGGGTGGTCTGGCAACACCCATTGGTTCATGTTCTCTGTGTATATATCTCTTCCTACTGTATTTGCCACTGCACGCATCCAATGAAGTGGGTTTTAGCCCACGAAAGCTTATGCCCAAATAAATGTGTTAGGCTCTAAGGTGCCACAAGTCCTCCTGTTCTTTTTGCAGATACAGACTAACCCGGCTACCACCCTGAAACCCTTCACTCAATGACCACCCTCCCCATGTCACCACGGCCATCCCCCTTCCCCTCACTAACCTCTGCTCACTGCACTCTGTCCACCCCTAGACAGAGGGCAGGCGAGGCTCTCTTCAGAGTGCCAGGCTAGCTCCTAGCTCTTTGCTGGCACTCGAACACCCGTAGGATGCCAGCAGGCCCAGAATACTCCAGCTGTGCTGGCTCTCGTGCCTAGAAAACGAACGCACCACGAGCCAGTTCTTGAGCTCTGGGTAAGGGGAGGGATTGATCAGCTGTGAGCGTGGCCTGGAGCGAATTGCTGGAGCTGGGGTGCAGGGCGGTGACAGAGACATTCAGCCCTAGCGGACGGTGCAGCAGAGTTGGAGTCTCTGGCATCACTGATCAGAGGAAGACAGAGCCAAACCCATCCGCAACCAGAGCTCCCCCTCAAGCCAAACTGGGAGTGGGGTCCTTCACTGAGGTTCAGAGAGTCTAGGCTTTCACCACACTAGGACTGTGCCCTGCTCCCAGCCCCTGGCACAGCTGCCCCACTGATGGAGCCCTGGGAAGCCAGGATAAGCCACCGAAGCCCAAGGTTTGCACTGGTGCCGCTTGCTCTAAATCCATGGGGAGAGGAGGAGAGAACCAAACTGCCATGCCCACTCAGGGAGGCCAGGAGATGGTTCAGCTGAGTAAGGCCAGCAGGAATCTGCACTGTGCACACATGGGTCTCATCTCTCTCCAGCAGGCCAGCCTGGGCCCTGCACAGAGTGCCATGGTTGGCCGATGGGCTCGGGCAACGGTTGGCTCCTGCAAACATGGGCGGTGACATTTCAGATTTGAGGGGAAAAGCTGAATGTGAATGATTTGCAGCCACGTGCACCCTGCCGGAGTCTGGGCTTGAGCACAAGTTAAGGACCCAGGGAGCAGAGACCTGGCCCCTAAGAGCAGGGACCCCCCCAAACACACACACACACACACACACACACACACTTCACCAGGTGTGCTTCGCCGGAGGCGTGAGGGTGTCTCCTGGATACCTCTTCACTTCTACCACCTCTCCCAGCCCTGCCTCCTCTCCTCCAACTTCTCCCGTTCCCCCTCCCACAGCTCCTCCTCCCCTCCCGTTAGCCCTGGCCTGGCCCTTCCTCCCCTCCTGGAGCCGGAGGAGGGAAGCTGGTGCTCCTGGCTGGCCAAGGGAACTGCAGCACCATGCACAGCTCAGTGGTGGCAGGCACTGGAGGCGCAAGGAAGAGCTCCTGGCTGGCTGCTAGGCCTGAACACAGAAGAGCCCTGAGGTAAGAGGGGAGCATTGCTTAAGGCTGGGGCTGTTTGAGTTGTGTTCTGTACAGAGTGTGAGACTCGGCTGAGTCACTAGGAACCACCAGAGAAACTGCCAGAAGGGGGCGCTGTAACCTGAGAGAAGTGCAGACACACCCAACCAGCAGGGGGTGCTCGTGAGAGGTGGGGGCCAAGCCATTACCCCCTTTCAGAGCAAGTCTCCCTAGCATAGTGGCCAGACAGAGACCTGTCTACACTAGAGCTCCTGGCAATGCTGACAGCAGCCCCTGGGGAGCAGTATTAGCAGCAGGGAGGATTTACTGTACAATCTCCCTAACTCGGACAAGGCCTCTCAGACCAGGTGACTGCGTGTCCACACACAGGCCCAGCAGTGTCTGCCTGTTCTGTGAAAGATGCAGGAGACCAGAACAGTTCAGCCAGTTATTGAGAATGAAGAGAGAGGGGGAAAAACGCTGAAAAACCACCTGAAATCAGTCTCCAGGAACAACTGATGCCTCCCCTGGCATAGTAGGAGCATGTGCTTCTATCGCTTCTCTCAGGCTAAACTGTTAGGACCTTTCTGTGCCCCCTGCTACAGATTAGCCACTCATCTACCTGTGCTTCCCTGTATTATACTGACAGCCCTGTTTTTCCATAGCAGGTTTCAAAGCAAGATTCATAGATTCCAAAGTGAGAAGGGATCATTGTGGTCTTCTAGTCTGACCTATATAACACAGGCCAGGGAACTTCCCCAAAGTAATTCCTAGAGCAGAGCTTTTAGACAAAACATCAGATTTTGATTTTTGGTAAGTAGTTCCAGTGGTTATTTACCCTTACTGATAAAAATGTCTGCCTTATTTTCCAGCCTGAATTTGTCTAGCTTCAAATTTCAACCATTGGATCATGTTAGATCTGCCTCTGCTAAAGTGAAGAGCCCATTATTAAATATTTGTTCCCCATGTAGGTACTTACAGACTGTGATCCAGTCACCCATTAACCTTCTCTTTGTTAAGCTAAATAGATTGAGCCCTTCGAGTCTGTCACTTTAAGGCAGGTTTTCTAATCCTTTAATCATTCTCCGGGCTCTTCTCTGAACCCTCTTGAACATCCGTCTTGAATTGTGGGCACCAGAACTGGACACTGGATTCCAGCAGTGGTCACTCTAGGGCCAAACACAGAGGTAAAATAACCTCTCTGCTCCTGCTTGAGCTTTTCCCTGTTTACACATCCCAGGATCACATTAGCTCTTTTGGCCACAGCATCACACAGGGAGCTCATGTCCAGCTGTTTAGGGGGGATGGATAGCTCAGTGGTTTGAGCATTGGCCTGCTAAACCCAGGGTTGGGAATTCAATCTGCAAGGGGGCCACTTAAGGATCTGGGGCAAAATCAGTACTTGATCCTGCTAGTGAAGACACAGGGCTGGATTCAATGACTTTTCAGGGTCCCCTCCAGCTCTGTGAGATAGGTATATCACCATATATGATCCCCAAGATCTTTCTCAGAGTCACCACTTCCTGGAACAGAGTCCTCCATCATTCCTAAACATATCCATTTACATTTAGCTGTATTAAAATGCATATTGTTTGCTTGCACCCAGTTTACTGAGCAATCTAGATCGTTCTGTGTCAGTGACCTGTCCTCTTCACTATCTTCCCCTCCCCCAGTTTTTGTCTCATCTACAAACATTATCAGTGACGATTTTATGTTTTCTTCCATGTCATTGATAAAAGTGTTAAATGGCGTAGGGCGAAGAGCTGACCCTTGCAGGACCCGATTGGTTACATACCCAGGTGACAGCTTCTGTTGCTGCCCTGAGAGAGACCATCTGCGCCTGGAACTGCTGGGCGCAGAGAGCAGCTACTCAGCGCTTGCTTGGCTATGTGGAGGTTGGGGCTCTGGTTTTGCTGAGGAGGTTTGGGCATGTTTGGAGAGGACTGAGAGGCCGCCCTTCTCCTCAGGCGCTGGAGAACCCGGGTCATGCACCGACATTTTGAGGTTGCACTAAAGAGACTGAAATATATGTAACAGCAACACAGCGAGCAAATCTGTATAGAGAACACACCACTACATTTACTGCCTGATGGATTTACTTCGGAAGTTATTCAGAAGTGTTCCAGTATGGTTTGTGTGTACGTTGATTGGTTGTTCATTAAGACAATTGCCTGGCACGCTGTGTCTGAGCCTGACTGACAGCTGTCATTAACAGCTCCCTTCAGGGGTGTTATGGCTCTGAGTCATCAGAGAATGATGGAGCCTGCCTTCCAGCTCTCAGGTAGGGGCTTAGACACAGACATTCAAGGGATGCCATCCAGTTAAACACCACACACCTGTCTTTCCGGTTTTGCTGCCATTAAGATCTCCGTGCATCCCAGGTTGTCTGGCAGGGATAGCTGTAGAGTCACTGTCCCCTGTGATTTAGGTGGGTCTTTTGCCTAGCAGCTGGGGAGGAGGCGAACAGGTTTTAAAGCATCGATTCCTGCACCAGAAGGGACATTTTGATCACAATGGTTCTGAGAGCAGAAGGGGGTTGTGACCTCATAGACCCCAGCAGGGGCAGCAGCTGAAACTGCTTGTAACTCCTTGTGGATGCTTCCTAGATTTCAGGAACTCAGCATCGTTCAAGGGAATTCACCTGGCAGGACAGGACGGGGCAAGTGGTTATCTGGGCACCTTGACAGTGCCGAGGTATCTTTGGCGCCAGTCTGCCAGCCCCATGCTAGAATGGCCCAGCCGACGAGAAGCAGAATCTGGCTCCGGGCTCCCCTCGCTCTCAACGCATTCCGCTCCCTGCACGCTTTTTATAACAATGAGCCGAAAAGAACCGATGAAAATGGATTGTTTCCACCTTTTTCAGGGAAGCTGGCAGCAAGTCAAACCGCTCTGACCCTGCTCTGTGTGTGAAGTGCATCCCCTCAGCTCTTCCGTAAGCTCCTTTGCCAGGCCTGGAGCTTTCACAGCTCTTATTTTCAGCATCAGAACTGGGAGAACATACAGGAGGAGAAAGCTTGGCTAGCAGTCACCGGGAGTTGCTAATCACTCCTCCAAAGGTGTTTGCTCGAGGTGTGTGTGAGAAGAAGGAGCTCGGGACCACCATTAGAATTGCAGATAGCAGCACTTGTTAGCAAATAGCCGAGCTCCTGCTTTATCATTTGCTAATAATAAAGCGCTAGTTCCAGGGGGAAAAAACTGCCAGATTTATGTCTTATTCACAAGGGGCTCCAATAGATATATTGATACTTTGTGAGTCTGCAGCGGAGAGAAATATTGAAAAGTGGCTGTTTACTTGGCTCTGTCAAGATCCTCTATTGATGGCTGGGAGGCATTTATTTCGCTATGGATAAACCGCTTGGAATTGCTAACACTTTGGTGCCAATATGTCCCCTATTTAGGGTTATTACATCACCATAAAATAGCTTTATGGAGCTATGAATATAGGCAGACATCAGTGTCAACAGCTGCAGCCAATGCCATTTCATACACTTGACAGGGTCCAGAGCGCCCTGGCAGCCTCCCATCCCTTAGGAGCCATGGCAGGCTGGCAGAGGATGGGCTTGCCAGAGTTTAAATATACACGAGAGGAAATCTTTGCATCCCTTTTACAGCTGGGGCCAGATCCCACAATGCAAAGCCGCTGGAAAGCCACCAGCGCCAGCTAAATAAGGATTCCCCTAGTGTAAGGGAAACCCTCAGGTCGGGGGCTCCCCGGCACTGGTGACGAAGGTTCCCGGCACCGCCTCAAAGCCGATCCATCAGCTGTCCAAGTGCTGATGCTTTAGTGGGTCTTCCACGCACTGATGGCTCAGTCCAGGCTCCCTCTGCCCCAGCTCCCCATCCCAGATCCCCTCCCACATCCCCACTTACCCCTGCTCCTGGAGGGTGGGCAGGTTAGCAGGCCCTGGGGTGAGGGAGTCTGGACTGAGTTATCTGCACGTGGTGACCACCTCTGTGCTGGGGGGAGGGAGATCAGGGCAGCTGCTGCCAGGGGTTGCAGCCCCAGAGTGAACTGTGAGGAGACCCTTGGCCGCCACTGTCCCAAGGTGCGCCCACAATGAGGGGCACCTGCGGGTCTGGGGGCTGGAGAGGAGGTGGGACCAACCACACCCAGGGGCTGATTCAGAGCAGGATCCCCCAAAGCGGTGTTCATGTGGCGCCCATTGGGGTTGGCCTTGTCTCTGGGCTCCCCCAGCCTGCTGATGCCGTTCAGGCAGAGATCCCGGGCGTCCCCCAGCAGCTGTTCGCAGGTCTGTGTACATTCCTCAGACATTTCCCTTCTGGGCCAGGCTTTCCTGGTTCCAGTGTGGTGTGTGACCCCCTGAACTCCTCCTTGGCCTCTTGGGAGTCTTTTGAGCCCAAAGGGGCACTGCCCATAGAGACGCTGTATTTTTTTGTGAGCTCGGCCGATGGCTTGTTTGCAAGATGCCAGGGCTTGGACTCCTGTGAGGACAAGGGCCCTTGGCCTCCTGGGAGAAAGGCGGCATGGAGCTAACGAGCTGTAAGCATTTACATGTGGCTTTTCCTCTGTGGGCGGAATATCAATGTCAGAAAAGGCAGGTAAGCACCTAGTTCCCATTGGAAGTCAGTGGCTGCCTAAGGCCCATTTGAACCATTGACAATCTGCCCCGAGCTCTCCAACAACAGGCCAGGGGGTTACAAACCAGTGGGAATGGCGCTGTTATCTTAAGGGGGTTGGATCAGCCCAGTAGTACAGCCCAGTGCAAAAATGGGCCCATATCCTGCTCTGATTTAGAGCGGTGTAAATCCAGAGTAACTCCATTGTCTCCAGGACAGCAACTCCGCATTGAGACCAGTGTAACAGGATGCAGAACTGGCCCCAGCGTGTGGCCTTCCTGCAAGGCTGCATCTGACATTGCAGCTTGTGTTCCTTATTGTATTATCTACCAAATAATACGCCGTGTATAAAGAGAAACCTCAGTTAGAGACCTCACTGGAACTTTGCGCTTCACCTCGACATCTCGTGGCTTTTGAGCGCTTCATTTCTCAGCCTTGACACTGCACTCCTATGAGATTTTTGTGTGTGGAATTTCCTTTTTAAACATAAAAGAAAGAAGGAAAAGAGAAGAAAATATTCAGCTGTGGCGCTTGATCTGCTGCTGTTAAATCTCGGCTCCCCCATCTCACATGCACACCTATAAACTCAGGAACCAAATCGGTGTGGAACCCAAAACCTGGGTGGACCAGGGAAGTTTGAAAAGGTTCCATTAACATACATCTTATGAGCGTGCTCGCCTGTCACAGAACTCTGCTATGATGTCATAGCCACACAGCCCTCTAAGGGCATCATCTATCTATCTATCTATCTAATCTACTTATTGGCAGGCCCATCAGGCCCTGAGACTGGCCTTCCACTTTACAAGCTGGCGGAGTGATTTTCACTCTGACTGTTAAATAAATAAGTATGGATTCATTTACCCAGGAACTCCGATGCCCAGACTGTATTGATCTGACAAGGATGATACAGGGGAAGGATGGAGCCGCTTTCATTGAAGTTTTGGCCAGGGAAACAATGGGGCCTCTTTACTGAAGAGCTATTAAAAGATACATTTCCTGTTCATCAAACCGCAAAAAAGCAAATCCTCATGGAAAGGGGAGGAGAGACCCAGGAAAGGAGATCGTTCTACAGGCCGCCTAGATCCCTACGCCAGCCTGCCCCAAATCCTGCAGGTGAGCTGCTTGTGGTGAGGGGCCTATGCGCAGTGCCCTACAGTGCTCTGGATGGCGCTCAGTGGCAGCAGCGGCGCTCAGTTACTGCTGTTCCCGTCACTCCTTGGCCCTTGTGTCTGCTGGGAAATACCAAGTGTTGAGGTCTCCCATTCACCGAGCTGTTACAACAGGCATCAGACCCTGCCTTGTGCTGTGGTACCTGTGGCCCAGCGGCCCATTGGTACGAGCCAGCAAAGGGTCTTGGGTCAGCAGCTCCATCAGGCCTGACAAACTAACTGCGCCCAGCATCCTGCTTAGGGTTTTGTGACTGCAATGCCCGTAAAAACTCCGGATGGTGGCACAGTGGGGCTAAGGCAGGCTCCCTGCCTGCCGTAGATCTGCGCGGCTCCTGGAAGCAGCAGCATGTCCCCACTCCAGCTCCTATGCATAGGGGCAGCCAGGGGCTCTGCACATTGCTCCCACCCCAAGCATCAGTTCTGCAGCTCCCATTGGCTGGGGTTCCTAGCCAATGGAAGCTGTGGATGGGGCAGCATACAGAGTCGCCTGGCTGCGCCTCTGCATAGGAGCTGGAGAGGGGACATGCTGCTGCTTCCGGGAACTGCCTGAGGTAAGCGCCGCCCAGAGCCTACACCCCTCACCCCCGCCCATGCCCCAACCCCCTGCCCCAGCCCTCATCCCACTCCCACGCTCTGAATCCATCAGCCCCAGTCTGGAGCACCCTCCTGCACCCCAAACGCCTCATCCCCAGCCCCACCCCAGAGTCCACACCCCCAGCCAGAGCCCTCAACCCTGGTCGAAAAGCAGCATCTAATCCCAAGGTCCTTAGTCTCGGTATCATTTTCCATTTGTATTTTTCAAAACAGCCATTTATGAACTAATGGAGCATCATGAGCAAATCCCAGAAAACTCAGCCAGACTGTCAGTCACCAAAGACAGAGCCGAGAGGCTTCTCAGATGACCCAGCCAAGCTCCAGGGGGTTACCAAAGCCTTGGGAGCTGGGAGCGACAGCACCTACCACAGGACATTTTCTGTCAATTCACCTCTGGGTTATGGACCCAATATGCACCCAGTGCATCACTCGGCAGTGAAGTACAGGCTGCAAGACAGCAGCACGCTGCAGGGCTGAGAATGCGGTGATAGACGTGCCGCACGGACGCGGCAATAGACAGAGCAGCTAGGCTGAGCAGGTGGAGATACAGACAGTGTCCCGGGGACAGGACACAGCAGAAGAGACGATAACCAGCTTTGGAAAATCACTTGGCTTTCATGGGCGGGGGTGGGGGCAGGGAGCATATGGAAAAAATGTGTCTTTAAAAATAACCTTAATCGAATCTAGAACCACAAGCCCTAGAGGCGTTACCCATAACTGCCTGAGATATGGCGAGAGGCTGCGTACAGCGGGATGAGGCGTGACCCATGCTCTGAGATCCAGTTCTACGCTGTGTAGTTATGTGACACACTGAGATGTGGCCTCGACACTCTGAGGCTTCGATTTGACGGCAAGGTTCGAACTGATTTCTTCTTTATGTCTATTACAGCAGCACTTCGACACCCCAGCCGCGACGGGAGCTCCGCTGGGCTCGGTGCTGTAGAAACTGTGGGTAAGAGGCAGCCCCTGCTTCCAAGCGCTTACACGCCGCATCGTTCCTAGACACAGGGCAGGAGGGAAACAGACTCAGCAAGAGAGGGGAGGGCCTGGCCCAGGGCCACCCAGCGGGAGAGCGGAAAAGCCGGGAGTAAGGGATGGGGAGCCAGGCCCCAGGAGTCGCAGTGCCGCACCAGGGGCCCTGAGCATATTGCCGTTGAAGCTGTTCCAGGAAAGGCGACTGTGGTTTGCGGTGATGAATGAGCTGTGCTATTTGCAGGGCCCTACCAAATTCGCGGCCACGCAAAATGCGCAACGGACCATGAAATCTGGCCTCACCCGGGAAATCTGGCCTTTTGTGTACTTTTACCCTACACTATACAGATTTCACCAGTGGTTCCCAAACCGGGGGTCCTGGCCCAAAAGGGGACCACAGGAGGGCCGCGGTATTGCCACCCTTACTTCTGCGCTGCCTTCAGAGCGGGGGGCTGGAGAGCAGCGGCTGCTGGCCAGGTGTCCAGCTCTGAAGGCAGCGCCCCGCCAGCAGCAGCGCAGAAGTAAGGGTGGCAATACCAGACCTTGACATCTTTCCTTCTGCGCTGCTGCTGGCAGCGGCTCTGCCTTCAGAGCTGGGCTCCCGGCCAGCAGCCACCGCTCTCTGCCCGGCCAGCTAAGAAGGCAGCGCTGCCACCAGTTGCAGTGCAAAAGTAAGGATGGCAATACTATCACCCTGTACCCCAATAACCTTGCAACCCCCTTTTGGGTCTGGACCCCTACAGTTACAACACTATGAAATTTCAGATTTAAATAGCTGAAATCATGATATTTATTATTTTTTAAATCCTACAATCAAGATATTGACCAAAATGCACCATGAATTTGGTAGTGCTCTGGTTATTTGCTTGGGGGGGGGCACTCTGTTGGGGGAAGAGAGCCCAGCACCCCTGGGAAAGACCCAGAAATGATAAATATCACTGCAGGTCCCCCACATCTGGCCACAACGATGAGGAAAGCTGTGAAAGGCTCGTTGACAATGGCTCAGAGGAGAGAGCGTTTTGGAGGAGGCTGGGCCAGGCGGAATCCAGTCAAACGGCCCGACCAGCCCTGCCCCCGTCCACCTTCATGGCTTCTCACAGAAATGGTGCCACTCCTCTGACACCAGAAGGCCCAGGTTCAGTGATGGCCGCTTCAAAGCCATCTGAGCCCGTATTCGGCTGTGCAGCCTGGTGCTGAGGCCCAGATATCCCTCTCTAAGGCATTGTCACTCCTCCCCGGGATGTTCCTCTCCCCGCAAGGCAGGGAGACCTTTTGCCTACCAGTCCCCCCAGCAGTGCAGGGCAGCCCGTGGCCACTGGTAACACTGGGGTAGCCCCTCAGCTACCAGAACGTCTCTGTTAACCCTGCAATGGCCACGGGGACTCGGAAGATGGCAGCTCTCGTCTGTCCAGCCAGGGCTCTCGCTTTCCAGCATGGCTCAGGCCCGTCAGTTACGAGAACCTTAGCAAGACAATGGAGTCACCTCTGCTTCCAGCTACCCCAGCCTGGCACCAACCATCTGCACCCCGGCGCTGGCTAAGCATTCCTGCAGCTGTCGCCTGGCCAGCGAGTTCTGCAAAGGCAGCCCTGGGGATGGTCCTTGCCTCGGGGGAACAGAGGCAGGGGGTGGCCTGCGGGGAGCGGGGTCACCAGGAGCTGGTGGACCGAGACAGCTGTGGCGGGTGTCCGCCCTGGACAGAGCACATCCCTCGTGTAGCCAGTTGGACGCAGGCCTGGTGGGGGTGACCAGCACGAGGACACTGCAAATCAGCAGCCCACGCAGTTGGGAAGCCGCACTTTGAGCTTGTCTAGGCGGAGCAGCTCATAAATACTCCCGAACCCTGCTCTCCACATTCCCCTCCCATACTCCCCTCCCCATCGCCTGCATCTCCCCTGCCCCCATGCTCTTCGCCCCACACCGGTCCACTCAGAACACCTTTGTCCCACGCCCATCTGAGACCTTCTTTCCTGTTCTTCCAGCTGGTACCCTCCACCCTTCTCCAAACCCCCGCCCCCACCTCCAAACGGTTCCCCTTGATCGCCAAAGGCAATTTCCACCTGTACCACACAGAACAGGCAGTGCCTGGCTGCTTAGCACACAGCAGATACTTTATCTGCACATGGCAGCCTCCCGCCTCCAGCAGACCAGGGAGGTGGGTCCAACACAAGGCAATGCTGCATGTCGCATTAAGGATGTGCCATTTCTCAAGGCACCATCCAGCTCCGTGAGTCCATGAGCCCTGTCTGGCCTATGCGCCCCGTCCCCGCTCCCGGCATCACTCCCTGGGAGGAGCTGGCTATTTACCACAGATGTTTACAAAATGCCATTTTGATATTAAGACTGGAGCCACTGAAGGGATCGATGGAGAGAATTCATCTGCAACAGCCAATCAGCATTCCTTGGGAGGGCGTAAATCCAGCGTACAGGGCTTGGCAATCCAGAGCAAAGGCAGAGCTGCTGCACACGCTGCTCTGCAGGGACACATGTCCAGGAGAGGCAGGGGCACTGGGCTCAGAGGAGGTGACGCCGAGAACAGCAGAAGGGGGACGCACCCAGGGCAGCAGCTGCAAACAAGGCCGAGGAGGCTCATTGAAGCTGACTGCCAGGAAGGCAGGACGTTTGTGCCTCTGTGGGACTGAGGTTCCCTGTGCCCTTCTCTGTGCTTCTGCGGTTCTCAGCACAGCTTGGTGACTGTGGAGGGTAGACAGAGGCCACTGGGCCCTTCTCACTCCATCTTCAGCATGTCTGCCACTTGTGCCCTGGAACGTGTGTTCTGAACCTGCTCCCACCTGGGGCTTCTCTCCCCACACAGAGTCACCATCCTTTCTGTAGTTCCCCTGCCCTCTCCCAGGCCCAGTGCCCTCTTCAACCGCAGTGCCTGGGACCCCTCGCTTTGGGCCGTACATCTTGCTGCATCACCCCCTCTCCAGCTCACCGAGGCAGTGTGGGTGAGGTTAACATTCTAGGTGGAAAAGTCCCAGCTGTCCCCAACCCAGCTACCAAAATCTCCCACCTCCCACTGCCGCAGCATGTTTATGCATTGCAAATCTGAGCGGCTGCAGCAGCCTGAACATTGCAAAGAGTGAGCTGAATTTCAGAACAGATAACACACAATTGTGTCCTTCATTTGCATGCTGAGTTCACTAAACACCTCTGCATCTGGATCTACTCAATACCACCCCAGAGTGCAGGCAGCAGAAACTCAGCCTCGCCAGCTCTCGTGATTTGATCATGAGTCTCAGCATATGTGTGTTTTTCATAAAGCCCCAGCTTCTGGAGTCATGTGATTCCATGAAAATGGCAGCTTCCATTTTAAAATGGAAGTGTCTAGTCCTCTGTGGGAGGGGACAAAGTCTTGAAAATGGGACCCCTGCAGGCTCCAACACCAGGAGGCAAAAAATAAGAAGCAATATTTGGTAGTTTTAAAATTCTCATGAGTTTGGGGCATTAACTAGTGATTTTTGAACACTTGGGCTTGATGATGTTGCTTAGTGCAGAGTTTCATTCCAGCTGGCAGCAGAGGGACAGAAGGCAGCCAACTCTGAGAAAACCCCCACATCAGCTCTCCTCACCTGGCTGCTGTTGTCCACCAGAGACAAAACCACAGGGCCCCAACGTGCTATAACACCTCCTGCTCTTGTGGAGTTAATGACTCTGCTCTGCTTTTACAGTACATACAGCAGGGCTGCTGGTCTCTGCCGCTGCAGTGTCTGGGTAGCATGTCCTGGCATGCCAGCAATCCTCCTGCAGTGACCTCCATGTGCACGCTGCAGGCCCCCGGCACTTTTCTACACTAGCTCTGCTAATCTGCGGGCATCTCTGATGGTGGCAGGTGCCATCTGCCTGCTGCCACCTGAATCCTGAGCAGGCACCTCAGCTTGGCACAGCACTGCCAGGAGGAACCACAACATGCCATTTGTACTTGTTACAACTGTACCTATAAGGGATGTTTTCCTGCACATTGCCAGGGAAAGGAGTAATGAATATATTGCCCCAGATGCAGTTTTTACTTCTAGTAGTTAACAGAGTCTGGAGTGAATTACACCAGTGAAAATACCACTGAACAGTCATATAATTGCAGGAAATAACCTTTTTGTTGTAGGCTAATTGAACTAATAATAATTGAAATGAATTATCCCATGCAGATATCTGCTCCTGCACTTAGGGGCCTTCCTTGATGCAGGAGAGAACAGTTATTTAGTGCAGTGGCATAGGCTAGAAGTGGCATCATGTAGCTAATAGGAGAGTAGCACCCAGGATGGCATCCAGAAAGGAAGCTTTCGCTTACTTTCCAGCCTGATGACCCCAGCTGGCTCAGAACTGGTGAGTCCTTCTGCTCTGGAATTTGTTAGGAAACTCTGATTTGCTGAACCTGAAATCATAGAAAATCAGGGTTGGAAGAGACCTCAGGAGATCATTAGTCCAACGCCCTGCTCAAAGCAGGACCAATCCCCAACTAGCCTCCTTACAGATTACACTCACAACCTTGGGTTTAGCCGGCCAATACTCAAACCACTGAGCTATCCTTCCCCCTATGTAGGAAAACACATAGAGGTCAACAAACTTCTGACAGCCCACAGGCAGGTTTCCATCTGACAGTTCTGCTGCTGCTATTCAGCAGATGGGCAGCCATGAAACTGACAAGAATCATGTTGATTTCATCCAGCAGAGGCTTTGGGCTCAGGGTGGAACTTCATTGTGGAAACAGGATTTAACCTGGTTTCCAAAAACAAAACAAATTGCCCAGTGTTTTTGCTGTTGTTTTTTTAAGCTCATGATTTTAAGCCAATGCCACGATTTTTAGAGGGCAGATTCATGTTTTATGAATTCTTGGGATTGGTGATGGTGGGTTAGCTGCTCCCAGGGGAGCAGAAAGACACACAATGCTCCTGGCTAAGGAATAGAGAGAGAGGCATTAAGCTTTAAGGATGGAGATTCCCCTCAAATCCATGTGTTCTGCAGCCTTTGCACCATTATCTGCAGCTAATATGCATAACCCGTATGCCTATTAAGCCAGATAAACCAACTAGGTCCTAGAGAACTGGGCCAAAGAACATCAAAGGGATGGCACATGTCACTTGGAGACTAGAAAAAACATTCTCTAGAGGATCAGTCCCACTTCCCTGAAACAATGAAATTGCCATCCAATAACCCGGGGCTTATGAGTGAAGGATACAGAATCTTCACAGGAGCTGGGCCAAGACTGTGGAACTCACTGCCACAAGAATTAACCATGACCTCAGAACCAAGTTCGGGACCATAAGCAAACTCATCTGTTTAACTTAACTTTCCCCCAACATGTGCTTCACGCAAACATATACACACAAAATACATATAATAATCTAATCAACCCATTTCTCCTTTAGACTGGTAAGGAGGAGAAAGAGAGAAATGGTTATTGTTTTTAAATATAAACACTTGAAAGGTACTCGGATACTACATGGATGGAGATTAGGTAGATTGATTGATAGATTTGGTATTAAATGCTCTGTATTTCTACTACCTTGGTCTTTATCATGTGAGATACTGGAATAAAAGAGAATTTTTTTTCTTAAAGGTTCATCATTTCTTGTGGTCATCCTCCCTGGGTTACCTTCTCCTTATGACATCACAGATGTTTGCCACAGAAAAGAATGAATGTTTCAGACACTGGGCAACTAAAAAGAAGCAGGAGCAGGTGAGGTTGGAGACAAAAATCCTGACCTCAAGAAAACAACTTTGGTACAAAGAAGTGACTGAAAGTCTCAGAACTACACAGACATGTTTCAGATTTCATTCTTTATATTTTAAATGTCATTGTATTCTCTTCTAATTTTCCATGGGCATCAGCTGATCCTTTTCACCAGTGGTTCACAAATCAATTTGTTCTTCTTTCATCTTCTCTATTTATTATATATTTCCCTACCTTCAGCTCCCCTGTTGATTTCTAGCTGACTCACCTTTCATGCAGCCAGTTCTATTTCTCTGCTTCTCTCCTCCTTTTCTATTTCTTTTTTTTTTCATTTCCTCTCTTTCCATCTTTCTCTCCCCTTAGCTCTTCCTTCCCCAAGCTTGTTGCATTCCTCTGAGCTGGCCAGTTTCTCACTCTCTTGTTGAAGGGTGACATCCTGAAAAGGCAGCTTTCTGTAAGCCCCAGCTGTGCTAGAGCAGAAGCAGCGCTAGAGACACAAATCTGGGACTTGGGAGACCTGGATTCTATTGCCTCATCCACCATAGGCTCCCTGTGAGATCTTGGGCAAGTTGATTAATGTTTCTGTGCTTCTGCTCCCACCTGTTCAATGGGGATAATAGCCTTGCCCTGCTGTACAGGAGGTTCTGCGAAGCTAAATCCATTAACAATTGTGAGATGCTCACTTGCTATAAGCTGGCTAGATTGTCAGGCTCAACGGGTAGTGATCAGCAGCTCAATGTCTAGTTGGCAGCTGGTATCAAGCAGAGTGCCCCAAGGCTCGGTCCTGGGGCCGGTTTTGTTCAACATCTTTATTAATGATCTGGATGATGGGATGAATTGCACCCTCAGCAAGTTCGCAGGTGACACTAAGCTGGGGGGAGAGGTAGATATGCTGGAGGGTAGGGATAGGGTCCAGAGTGACCTAGACAAATAGGAGGATTGGGCCAAAAGAAATCTGATGATGTTCAACAAGGACAAGTGCAGAGTCCTGAACTGAGGACGGAAGAATCCCATGCACTGCTACAGGCTGGGGATTGACTGGCTAAGCAGCAGTTTTGCAGAAAAGGACCTGGGGATTACAGTGGATGAGAAGCCCGATCTGAGTCAGCAGTGTGACCTCCTTGCCAAGAAGGCCAACGGCATATTGGGCTGTATTAGTAGGAGCATTGCCAGCAGATCGAGGTAAGTGATTATTCCCCTCTATTCGGCACTGGTGAAGCCACACCTGGAGTATTGCATCCAGTTTTGGTCCCCCCACTACAGAAAGGATGTGGACAAATTGGAGAGAGTCCAGCGGAGGGCAACAAAAATGATTAGGGGGCTGTGGCACATGACTTACGAGGAGGGCCTGAGGGAACTGGGATTGTTTAGTCTGCAGAAGAGAAGTGTGAGTGGGGTTTTGAGAGCAGCTTTCTACTACCTGAAGGGGAGTTCCATAGAGGATGAAGCTCGGTTGTTCTCAGTGGTGGCAGATGACAGAACAAGGAACAATGATCTCAAGTTGCAGTGGGGGAGGTCTAGGTTGGATATTAGGAAACACTTTTTCACTAGGAGGGTGGTGAAGCACTGGAATGGGTTACCTAGGAAGGTGGTGGAATCTCCATCCTTAGAGGTTTTTTAGGTCAGGCTTGACAAAGCCCTGGCTGGGATGATTTAGTTGGGGTTGGTCCTGCTTTGAGCAGGGGGTGGGACTGGATGACCTCCCTAGGTCTCTTCCAACCCTAATCTTCTATGATTCTATGAAGTAGTGGGGGCCAGCTAATTACTTGAGATAGAAAAGAATGAACTCTGCTCTCTGCTGCTGGGTGAAGTCAGAGTAGCCATATGTGGCTACAGCAGGAGTGGTACTCTCAGTGACACATGGGGAATATATTCATGTTTCCAGTATTCTCTGAAGCCTGGATATGAAGTCTGTTCTCGGAGTAGGCAACCTGGAATTCTATCCCAGCAGTCTAAAAACCTGGAATGAAAGGGAGAACCTCTGCTTTCATATATTTGTGTGTTTGTGGATGAGATCAGAGAACTGTAGCTGTGCCAGTGAAAGAAAAGAATAATCCAGCAGTTCTCATTGAATTGCCCCAAAAGCTGGATTCACCCAGTGCTAAAGAAAAACCTCCCCAGTGAGCTGAGTGGACGAATGTGACGTCTTTTTTGGGAAGCATCACACCTTAGTTACAATAATAATAACCCTTTTGGTTAGCATTCATGTCAGCTTTGCTGTATGTAGTGTGACACAGGCATTGAATAGGCAGGCTCAGAGCCTGCATGAATGGATGAATGTTGTTGTCATTTTATTCTTGAGAAGTATTTAGATATCATGAAACTAGCAGCTGGAAAAATTAGATAGATAGATAGATAGATAGATAGATAGATAGATAGATGCAAATAACATATGGATCCACAAAAAAGAAAAAAAGAGGATAGATGTTGACTTAAAACTCTCTCCTTTGTTATTATTTGAGGATAACTTGAAATTTTACTAAATTCTGCCGATTTCAAGAAAGCAAATGAGGGAGACGCATGTTGAACTATGGATGCTCATAAATTGGACAGAGCCGAAAGAAGTACTGAAAGAAGAAGTAATACATGGGAACAAACACAAGAGGATGTAGAGAAAAGAGCCAGGGAGGGCAGATGGCAATTAGCAGGACTGTGGAGCTGTTCCATTGTGTGAATTTGCTTGAATAAAGATTCCAGTTGGATAGCCCCCAATGCTCCCTCTGGCAAAAAAGCAGCACCTTTGGAGCTTCTTAGGGTGAACACGCAGTGGAGAGTGATTTTACAGGATGAGTTGGAGGAAGAGTATAGGCCAGGGGTAGGCAACCTATGGCACGCGTGCCGAAGGCGGCACACGAGCTGATTTTCAGTGGCACTCACACTGCCCAGGTCCTGGCCACCGGTCTGGGGGGCTCTGCATTTTAATTTAATTTTAAATGAAGCTTCTTAAACATTTAAAAAAACTTTATTTACTTCAGATATAACAATAGTTTAGTTATAGATTATAGACTTAGAGAAAGAGACCTTCTAAAAATGTTAACATGTATTACGGGCACGCAGAACCTTAAATCAGAGTGAAAAAATGAAGACTCGGCACAGCACTTCTGAAAGGTTGCCCACCCCTGGTATAGGCTAAGCATGCAAAAGGAGGATGTTCCAGGTGAGCCCCCCACTGGGAGCAGTTTGGAGTCAGCAGTCCTTGGAGAGTGGTTTCAGTGAGTTCTTGGGAAGGAGTGGGTTCGGGTGAGCACAGACTAGGGAATAGTTTTCAGTGAGCACTCAGGGAAATGGCTTAAGGGCTCAGAGGGGAGCAGTTTTGGTGGGCACTTTGCAGGGGAAAGGAGGAGGGATCACAAGACAGTGGTTTAGGGGGCAGCATGCAGTGGGAAGTGGTTTCTGGTGAATGTTCATTGTGGAGTGAATCTCTCTGAGCAGATGGGAGTGGTCTTTAAAGTCAGAGTTCAGAAGCCAATACTTTAGAGTGATCGCTCCAGGAGAATGTTAGAGTGAGCACCCTTGGGGAAAAGTTGTGGGTGAGGATTTAGGGGAGCAGCAGTGCACAATGAGCAGTATTCGATGGGGCACTTGGAGTGCAGTGGTCCCTGTGGAGGGACCACATTCGAGGTGCACTCTGGGAGGAGCAGTATTTCATGGGCACAGCTGGGGAGAGCGGTTCAATTGGCAATCGAGGGGGGATCAGGTATTTGATGGGCACACTGGGTGACATGGGGTTCAGTGGCACTCTGGGGGCTGGTGAGAGTGGCATTCATGATGCACTCAAAGAAAGCAGCTTTAAAGGCACATTCTAGGGGAAATGTGTTTCAGAAGGCACTCGAGGCAGCGGTATTTGAGGTGCACAGTGGTGGAAAAGGCTGTCTGAGGCATACTCTGGAGGGGAGCAGAATTCTAAAACAACCTGGAGGAAAGTGGTATTTGACCAGCACTCTGGGGACATGGTATTTTATGGGCATATGGGGGGAGCAGTATTAGAGGCCCACTCTGGGGGAAAGCGAGGAGGGGTATTCGAGGAGCACACTGCGGGGGAGGCAATATTCAAGATGCGTGCTGCAGGGAGGCACACACTGGTGAGGGAGGTTTTTTGAGGCACACTCTGGGGAAAATGATTTTCAAGGCGAATTCAGGGAGGGGAGTGGTTTTTGAGCACACGCCACAGGGAGCGGTATTCGAGGTGCACAGTGGTGGGGAAGGGTATTCAAGTCGCACACCTGGGAGAACGGTTTTCGATGGTCACCCTGGGTGAAGTGGAGTTGAAGCACAGTGAGGGCAGTGCTTTTCCACAGGCAGGTGAGAGCAGTATTCAAGACACACTCAAGGGGAAGTGGTTTTTGAGGCACATTCTGGGGTAAGTGGTCTTTGAAACACTCTCAGAGATGCAATCCTACAGGGGAGTGGTACTCATGGGCATAAACTGGGGGGAAGAGTTATTGACACATAATGAGGGTTGGAAAGAGTATTAGAACACACTTGGGGGGTGGTATATAATGGGCGTTCTAGGGGTGAGTTGGGTTCAACAGGTACAAAGAGGGACGGTGGTATATGATGGACATGCTGGCAGGTGGCATATCTGCTGGACACACTGGGAGATGGTGGGTTTTCAGGTGCACACTAGGAGGAATGGTTTTTGAGGCACGCTGTGGGGAGAAGAGATTGTGTAATGCCCTGGAGACCTTCCAGCATTTCATAAATGACATCTTTAGGGATATGATGGACCAATTTGTTGTCATTTACCTGGACTACGTCTTCATTTTCTCTGAAAGTCAGGTCCTCCACAATCATCCTATGTGCGTGGTTTTGGAGAGACTCTGCCAGAACCACTTGTATGTGAAGCTCGAGAAATGAGAGTTCAGTAAAGACACAGTGGAATTCTTGGGATATATCATCTCATCCGAGGGATTTATCATGGACCCTCACAAGGTGGCAGCAATATCCAACTGAGCCATACCCAAGTAAGTATGCAGGGTGCAGTGATTCCTGGGATTCACCAATTTTGACAGGCAATTTATTAAAGGATCATCTAGCCTGGCTGCATCCATAACGGTGCTCCTTCAAAAGGGGGGCTGGTTCGCCTGGTCCACAGAGGCTCAGTCAGCCTTTGATTGACTGAAGAGGACATTCATCACAGGACCCACCCTGATTCACCCAGATCCCACTAAACCATTTATGATCAAGGCTGATACCTCGAATTTTGCCATAGGTGCAGTATTATCTCAACATAGAGGTCCCCACAACTAACACCACCCCTGTGCCTTTTATTCTCAGACGCTAACCCTGGCAGAAAGAAATTATTATATTTGGGACAAAGAGCACTGGCTATCAAGGCAACTTTCAAAGAGTGGTACCAGTTCCTAGAAGGAGACCAATTCCTGGTCTAAGTCCTGACAGACCACAAGAACCTGGAATACCTATGGACTGCTAGATACCTTAACCAAGGCCAGATCCTCTGGTCCATCTTCTTCGCTCTCTTTGACTTTGTGGTAACCTATCACCCATGGACAAGAAATGGGAAAGTGAATGCCCTATCTCTCAAAGATGAATATCTCAAACCTGGTGAAAAGCCCCCTGCTACCATGCTCAAGGGTGTCTAACATTGTCAAGGGGAATATCAACAGTTGTCTGATGTCCTCAATCCACTCCTTGCTCCCAACAATCAGTTCACAATCCAGATTTGCCAGATCCTGTATGATTCAGGTACCCAACCTGACTCTGAGTTCCAATTTCAGAATGGCCTCCTCTATTGCAAGGGTTGTATTTATGTTCTGGTGGGACAATCTAGGCTTCAGGTATTGAAACTAGGCCACGATTCACCACTTGAGGGCCACCTTGCCCCTATGCCACCAGGACTTACTCATAAGCTCCCCAGTGCTGGCCACTGTGTATTTAGCCTCCCACCTACACCGGGTGCACCAGGAGCTCATAGAACACCTGCAGTCCACCAAGACCCCTGGGCTGCCCAAAATCTGGACACAGGAGACAACGTGTGGCTGTCTGTCCAGAACCTTCAATCAAGCACCAATCTGCAAAACTAGTCTGCCAATACCTGGGTTCCTTCAGGATTATAGAATTGGAAAACCCAATGGCCTTCAAGGTACAGCTGCCTGAATCCTTGAAGATCCACCCCTTCTTTCTTGTCTCACTTTTAAATCTCTACACTGAAAACTCATACCCAAACTGCTCCAATCTGCCGTGGCCACCCATAACGATAGAGGAAGGCTCTAGTACCAGGGAAGGAGGGAAATCTTCTTGTTTTCTATTGGACACTTGCCAACAGCTCGCAGATATCTGCTCTCATTTTCTTTGATTTTTATTTTATTGATTTATTGATTTATGCATTTATTGCTATCCAATAGGTAGTGTTGGTGTATAACAAATTTCTTTGATTACTTATTTTTTTATCAGAGGCTTTTTCTGTTTTATTCATTTCAAGGATTGTATTTCTGTATTCAGCCAGACTGTTACTTGGAATCTCTCCCTTTTAAGCAATTTATTTTAGTACTTGAGAGCTAGGCACATGCTAGGAGCTGATATCTTTCAATATTATTTTTCCTCCATGAGCTACACAATCCATATCACTTCTAGAGTGCAGCAAACATTTAGAAAGAAAAACAAACAAAATCCTTCCTCGTTCCTCTAAATTTAGTGGATGATCTGTACATTCTTTGATTGTCTATAGTAGCTTTTGTTTCGCATTCCTCAGGACTTTCAAAAGAACAAGAGACATCTCTTTATACATGGATAACCCATCTTGTTTTTTCAACAGGATGTGTTTCTGATCAATACATTTCTAATTTGGACAGAAAGATAATTGGTCTTCTTCGGGGATTAGCAAACTCTGACCCATATAGCCTTCATCTTTCCACAGGTCACTCTGCCAGCTGTTCTTAACCAGTTTAATGTAGTGGTCTACACCACAGAGTTAGGTCAACATAAGGCAGCTTACATCAACCTAACTCTTTAAGGCCTGGTCTACATGGGGGGCGGGTTGATCTAAGTTATGCAACTTCAGCTACGTGAATAACATACTTAGATCTACTTTCCGCGGTGTCTTCACTGCGGTAGGTCGACTGCTGACGCTCTTCCGTCGACTCCGCCTATGCTTCTTGCTCCAGTGCTGTACTGGAGTCGACGGAAGAGCACTCAACGGTTGATTTATTGCGTCTTCATTAGACATGATAAATCAATGCCCGTTGGATCGATTGCTCTGGAGGTGGGTGTAGACATGCCCTAAGTGTCTACACTGCAGCTTTGCTCCCTCCAATGTAAGTCCCCCACTACACTGACCTAACGACTAAGTCCCCCACTACACTGACCTAATGACTCTACCTCCCTGATATAAGCTTAGGTCAATATAGTTAGGACGACGCAGTGTCCATGTAGACACTGCGTTACTTACATCTCCTGCCAGGTCCGCTGGGTGGTGCTGAGAGCCCGACCCGTCAGCTCTGAGGTCTGCATGGAGACAACTGCCTGAGCTGTGAGCGCTGAGTGGCGGGGTCCCAGTGCAGGGCCCTGCGCAGGGCTGTCAGCCCCCCCACACTGCCCCACTCAAGTCGGTGCAAGTGCCCCTGGAGAGGACAGGCACCACTGGCAGAAGGAGGGTGGTGTGATCATGAAAAACCACTGTAAGTACTGCGGTGGCTGTATGTCAGTCTAACATAGGTCGACTTAATTGTGTCGTGTAGACAAGGCCTTATAGTTTCCACACCTGTCTCTGCGAATTGATTAACCTACAGGGCACAGTGGGGCACTTGCCACAGGAAAACAACGTGTTTCGTTCCTTTGTCACTTTTTAAGGGGTGTGGGTGAGGGTGTTTCTTTCTAGCGAGATACAGGGAGAGAGAAAAGCTCCAGACATTTGTAAATCATGAGACTCTTGACAAACAATAGCCTGAAGATTTAATTTAGACATCTCAGTTTCCAGTCCTGGCAAAATAGAAGTGCCAACATTGGGCTTCCTTTGACAAGCAGTCTCATACAATGGGAATTGTTTTCTTATTGTATTTAGTTTCCAGGTAAAGTTCAGAACCAGGCAAGCCCTATTCTGGAGTAAACAGAGGTGCAAAGTTGGCTGTCATTGACGGAGGAATAGATGTGGCTTTTTTGTATTTTAGGAGCCAGAAGAAATTAAGAGCTGCTAAGAATATATTCATGGCATATTAGACAGCTCCCACTGAGTGCTCTTCAGGGAGCAGGTTCTGAGGACCACTCAGGAGGTGGTTTTCATCGAGTACTCCAGGGAGGATAGGATGTAAAGGGAACAGCTTTGGCAGGGACAGCTTGGTGTTAGCATTAAGGGGCTGTTCAGGGGAGTCCATTAGGATGAGACCCCCTGTGCGCAGTTTATAGTCAGCACTCAGGGAGGAGCAATGAATGGGGGACATTTGGGAGAGTATTGTAGGGCGAGCACTGAATTGGGTGTAGTTTGGGAGCAGGTTCGGATGCGCACTCAGGGGAAGTGTTTAGCACGAGTCTCTGCGAGATTTACGGTCATCAGGGAGGGGAGAGCAGCTGGTTAGTGGGGAGCAGTTTCACATGAGAACCAGCTCAGGTGTGTTTTAGATTGGTGGGGGGTTAGTGGTTTTTGAGGATCCTGGGGGTGGGTGGGGGGATTTTCAGGGAGCACTCCAGGGGAATGGGAGTCGTTTCAGGGAGAGCTGAGCAGGACATGGTTTAGGATGGGCACTCAAGTGAGTGAGCCCTAGGGGGAGACATTTAGGGGGAGCACTTGGGGTGAGTGGTTGGAAATGAGCACATGGAGGAAGTGTTTGGTGACACTCTAGCAGGGCGAGATTTAGGGAGAGCGCTTTCTTGGGAGTGGCTTAAAGTGAGCAAAGGGAAGATGTTTAACACCAGTCAGGGCGCCAACTTTTCACTTTCCCCAGGGGTGCTCGACCCCTGCTCTGCCCCAGGCACTGCCCCCAAAGCCTCACATCTTCCTGTCCTGTTTTGCCCCCTCCCCCAAGCGTGCCCCACCCTTGCTCCGCCCACTCCCCCCAGCACCTCCAGCACGCTGCTGAATAGCTGATTGTGGTGGGTGGGAGGTGCTGGGAGTGGGAAGCGCTGATCGGGGAGGGCGCTGGTGGGTAGGAGGTGCTGGGGGGAGGGGAAGGAATGGATAGGGGGCTACCAGTGGATGCTCAGCACCCACTATTTTTTCCCGTGGATGCTCCAGCCCCAGGGCACCCACAGAGTCAGCGCCTGTGATACCAATATCTAGGGGAAACGGTTCATTGTTAGACTCAGAATGGAAAGAGTCACTTGCTCATTAGCTGTGATCGTTTCTTTCTCAAAGAACTTTTCAGTAGCTACCGAGTGATCATACGGCGAGCGGCATCCGCGTCAGTTCCCTTTTCCTTCATTCATAACAAGCAGAGGCGTTTGCCTGTTACAGACTTCATGTAATGAAGGGCATGTACTAGTGACCTCTTCCCGCACAAATGAGCCCCATTTAGCATTCGTACAGCTCCCTGGGTATTCATTACAAACCTGACTGACCCTGACACAAACTCATTCATTCCATTACTGCCTGGCTTCTTGTTCGGGGATCACTTGAGCAAGTTATCAGCTTTGGTCTTTCAGGGAATAAGTTTACACTTGAAGCATTGTGCGTTTATTAGAAGCGCCGTCCTTTGCAAGAGGGTTGTGACTTCCATCAGCGTGATGTAGCCGGACTTGTCAAACGAAAGAGAATCTTCCAAAACAAATCAACCCTCACTTCTTCCTGGAGATGGGGTATTTTGAAGCACGGGCGGTGTGAGAAATCTGGTCTGACTATGTGTTAGAGTAACTATGTCCACACTAGCACGTTTGTCCATAAAACGTTCGTCGGGCAGGGATGTGAAAAAAAAACACATATGTCTTGTATATGTCAAGGTTGCAGCCTTCGCCCGTCATTAGCCATAGTGAACTCTGCCCTCTGCTGGGGGATGTGAGACGAGCATACAGAAGCAGCAGCTCCTGAAGTCTAAGGCCAGGATGGTGTTTCTCTGGGTGCCAGAGGGTGGGGAACCCTAACCTAACACTGTAAGAACCACCACCTAATGAAGATCCTTGGATTTAATGTGGTTTTATCTCTGCATGAGGTCAGAGAAAACCAGCTGTGCCAGTGAGAAACCAGAGCCCAAACCTCCGTGCTCACATACACATGCTCTCATAGGCCCACCCGTGCCCCTGCAGCCCCCACTCTTTGTCCTCATTAATGTGGATGTTATTTCAGCCCATTTCTCTCCTTTGTTAGGCTCCTACTGTGTATAATAACAGTCTCCTGCAAAGTACCTGCCAATCCCTCATCTTATTATCATCCGAGCATTTGATTCGCACACGCTCAACTCCATCCTCTGAGCTGCTAATGGAAATATTGACTGATATTGGACCCAGAACAGACCCTGGCAGGAACCGTCATTTCCACTCACCACTGAACAGCTGATTGGGGAGCGGGGAGGGAAAGCGTCTCTGAGCCCTGGCTAGGATGGCAGAGGCTGATATCTACATGGTGCCACTCGGTCTTGACATGGGGGAATCAAGGAGGTGAAGCAAGGGGAAGGGCTGGTGAGGAGGGAGATGGGGACCCAGTTGGAGGCTGCAGAGAGGTAAAAAGGGCAGGATGGAAAAGAGAAGGTGGTTGAGGGGTCAGAAGGGAGGTTTCTTCCCTCATCTTTTTTTTCTCATTTATTTATTTAATTAATTTTAAAAGCCCCCAGATAATTCAATGCAAAAGAACCATCCCTATGGGTGGCTGGGTTTCTTGCCCCTTCCTCTGAACCACCTGGCACTGGCCGGTATCAGAAGCTAGCGGGGCTGTGGGTCTAATCCAGTCTGGCAGCACCTGGGTTTCAATGAAACTTTTGAGGGCAAAGTTCCAAGCATAGGAAGCAGCCGCTGTTGCTGCCGTCATGCAGTTTTCCTCGTCCCATCGCTCAGTGCACGTTGGAGGTGACAGCCTAGTGATGCTTCACTTCACTGCACAGGCCCAAAGACCCCACGCCCCGGAAACGGGGGATGCACTGGCCTTGTGGGCTTGAACCAATTTGGGTTTTAATCCCATCAGTGGTGTGATTCTGACCTTGCAGTCGAAGGGCATCTGACGAGCCCCCTCTGGTGCTCACCTGTGCCTGCACTCAGCTGCTCAGACGTTGTCAGCGTTCCAGTCCCGGTACGTGCGCTGTGTGAGCTGGTGGAAATCTACCCCTTGCATGGGCGGAGGTGCTGGGCTACTGCAGTGGTTCCCAAACTTTAACAACCCGGGAACCCCTTTCACTGAAATGTCAAGTCTTGCGACCCCCCTCCTAAAAATGAATATTTCCAGGGATTTTCTCCTTTACCTGAATATGAATGATAAAAGCAGTGATCTTGGAAATATAAAAATTGTTTTTATGACATGCTTATTACACACTATTTATTATTATTTATCATTACAGTATTTTTATTACATTAAGAAAACAGCAACACTCTTCCAAGATCTGACTTTTGTAGCTTGTATCACTTTGAACAAGCCTGTTATAAGACAAGGCTCCTATGTTTCATCAAGGAGTATCGGATGTGAAACAGCAGGAAGGGATTTAAGAAACCAACTCAAAGAGTTCCTCCTACACAAGCATTCAGGTCTTGAGCAGTCCAGGAAAACAACACACGTTACAACAAAGCTTAAACTTGTTCTTCATCATAATTTTACAAACAATACTGGCTGCCTATTTCATTTTAAAAACAGAAAAAAAAAACCAAAAGAAAACCAAACAACCCTCCCTTTCCATTTCTTATAAGGAGTCTTGACGTTTAAATCTCCTCAGTGTGATAGATAGGCTTGCTTAGAACTGCTTAACTCTTGGAAGTCTGTGCTGCCCGGAGTCCCTAGGGACAGCTCTGTCCGCCATTAGGAAATTTTTTCCCAAGAACCCCCGGTAACATTTTGTGAACCCCAGGGGTTCACAAACCCCAGTTTGGGAACCACTGGGCTAGTGGAAGTGTCAGGGGCGGCTCTAGCTTCTTTGCCACCCCAAGCACGGCAGGCAGGCTGCCTTCAGCGGTGCGCCTGCGGAAGGTCTCGGGTCCGGCGGATTCGGCGGCTTGCCTGCAGAAGGTCTGCCAGTCCCGCGCCTTCACGTACCCACCGCTGAATTGCCGCCGAATCCATGGGACTGGTGGACCTCCCGCAGGCGCGCTGCTGAAGGCTGCCAGGCTGCCGCCCTCGCAGGGACCAGCAGGCCACCCCCCAAGGCTTGCCCCCCCAGTCACGCGCTTGGAGCGCTGGTGCCCAGTGCCGCCACTGGGAAGTGTGCACAGAGGCATTAGACACAGACTAGTGTTTGCACCTGCCACGGGGAAGAGCAGGGGTGGATGTGCCCACGCAGCTCTGATCATGCTAAGTGGAGGCTGCCACCTGAAAATGCCCCTGCTGTGTTGTCTCCTTGCCATGAGCCATTGTCCCTGTTCCAGCGCAGTGGGAAGTGCTCTCCCCCCGTGGGCAATGTTACTGCCGAGACGAAAGCAGCAGAAGGACGTGAAAATAAAATGAAGTGGAAGCATGCGAACGTAAACAGGCTGAAAGCGAGGACATACAGGAAGGGGATGGGTCCTGCAGTGTCAGTCCCCCCGCACATGCACCACTGTTTTTCATGGATATACAATGGATTGTGTATAATGCAACACAGTGTGGGATGGGCTAGGGAGACTTTGTACTGCCCCAGAGACCTTACAGTTGCATTCCTGACTTTGTGTGTGTCAAATCTCTTCACCACCAAGCTGTGTCAGCCTGGGGCGGGGTGCGAGTGTGGTCTCGAACTCCTGCACTCTCCCTGCAATGTCTGGCACAGGTGGGCCCTGGGAGAGTGCCAGGCTTAAGCACAAGCTGGACATGCCAAAGTTGATGTTGATTGGCAGGAGAAAGCAATGAGGAACCATCCACGTCTCTGCCTGCTACATCAGTTGAGGTCAGACGTGTGCTCTGTATCAAAGTGTCCCACAATCCCCAGATCCATCTCTGCTCCTAGATTCCCCAGTGACAAAAATGGCCAGAGACTTTTTTATTTTCCATGTTCATCTGGTCAAAAGTTTGTGCTCTCTGATGAAGCCCTCCCCTCAGTCATCAGGCACCTCTCAGTGAGACCCTCCTAAGCCTACCCCTGCAGGCCACCTGGGAATATCAGCTGGTGCAGGAGGTGGCAGCCTGTCTTCTAACCATGTTAACTGTATGCTTCACGTGCTGTATTGGCTTCTGGTTGCCACTGGCAGAGCCCTAGTAGACCTAGGACCTTCAGGACCAATTCTCCCTTTGAGCTGCCACATACCCTGAGTTGGCCTGAAACCAGGGATCTGGGGCCAGCATGGCTAGTGGCTAGAGCACCACACCCAGAGTCAGGAGACCTGGGTTCTAATACCCCATCTCTGCCAGTGACCGGCTGTGGGACCTTGAGCAAGGCATTTTGAGTAAAATGTTCTACGTCAGTGGGATTTAGGCACTTTTGAAAATGTTACTGTGGCAGGATGTACCACACCCAGAGGCCTCGGGATCCTACCACACCCATCCCAGAATGGAGCCATAGAGAAGTCCTCCAAGTGGGCTAGAGTGGCTGCATTGGAACCAGCCAATCAGGGGGAGGCTGTAAGGCACTAGCCAATCAGAGGGTTGGAAGCTTGTATACAAGGCGCTACAGTGCAGGCCAGAGTCAGTTGCTGCCTGGAGCCTGAGGAATGTGGGTGGTGCTCCTGGCTGCTCAAAGGGAGCTGCAGCACCATGGCCTGCTCCGGCTCTGGCTGGCTGCTGGGCCTGAACACAGAATCGCCTGAGGTGGGAGTGAAGCATTGGTGAAGGCTGGGGCCATGGGGAAGTGGCCCAGGGAATGGAAAGCAGTTTAGTTAAAGGGACATGGCAGTAGCTGGCTGCTTTCTGAAGGTCCCTGGGCTGGGAACTGGAGTAGTGGGTGGGCCTGGGTCCCCTCCTAAGATACTGGGGAAGTGGCCTACAATTGGACAGTGATAACCCCCCAGAAGGGGATTTGAACTGTTAAGAGGCTCAGCTGGGGCCAGAACAGCCCAGAGGGAGTGAAGAGTCTCCAAGAAGGAAGCCCTGGGGACATGGCCCCCTTACAGGGCCAGGAGCCTTAAAGACTTTGTTGGGCTACCACCCCGGAAGGGTCTGTTTGCGTTGGGTTCAGCACAGACTGTGTGTGACTTGGCTGGAGGGTTGAGTCACTGGACGCTGCCGGAAGGGGTCACCACAGAGGTGCAGACACAGACGTGAACACGGAGGCACTCGTGAGAGGTAATCCTTACAGTTACCCTTCACCTCTGTGCCTCTTTGTGTGCCTTGTCTACATAGAGTGGGACAGAGATTGTCTCTGAAGTGGGTTTGTACAGCACCTAACACAGCGGGGCCCTGATGACGCTACTGGAATGGATATAAGTCACAAATCCAGGGCACATCCCCAAAGCACAAGACACCCCCTGTTAACCCAGGCATCTCGAAAGCTGCCAGCTCCATGTCCCCTGCTGTCTAGTGTGTATTGGCTCGACCTTCCCCTACAAAGCCCCAGGGCTTGGCGTGCTGGGGCCTGGAACCGCCCCTGCCCAAGGCACGTGTGGAGTACCTAGGCGCTCTGGTGAGCAGAAACCCAGTGGCCACTATGGCATTATCGTGCACAAGTGTAGTGAATAAAAATTCTCACGATCCGGTCCCAATGACGCCCTCTCCCAGCACCTTGGGGAACAAACCCCGGGTGTTGGCTTTGCAGGTGACAAGGGGCTGCTCCCGGATGCGAGACATGGTGGAAGCCCCGGGCCTCCATTTGGGCAGGCTGCGGCTCCCAGCTGCGTTTCCAGCTGTCCCGCTGCATGGAGGACGTTGGCTTGGCTTTTCTTGTGTATCTGCAACCGGGAATCCCAGCCCTAGATGTTGCTTAAAGAGCCTGCAGGGCTGCGCGCTGGGTCTCTGGGAGCAGATGAGCTCCTGGCAGCCTTGTGGGGGAGGGAGATGTTGCTTATGGAGCTGCAGACACCTGTAGAAACCCGCTGCTGCTTCAGCCTCCTAGCCCGGCTTTCAGACAATGGCTGTTTGTTGTAGTCCTCCCTTTGACAATGCTCTGTGAAGTCTGCCTGAGTCCTGGCCTCATGCTAATGAGTCCGCACTGGGCGAAGGCTGGAATCGTTCGCTACCGTTTCTAAACAAACGCTTGCTCCGCTCAGCTCAGCGGCTGCAGCTGGAATTGACTGAAGCGGTGAAGCAGCACAGAAAGAATCAGGTCTCTTCTATTACGCAGGGTCTCGTAGTGTGCTCATCACAGGGGTGTTTGAGGCCCTTCCAGGAGCGTGTTAAACACCAGCTGTCCTGTGTTTCTCTGCTCGGGGGAGAAGCGTGTGCTGGAATTCTTGTCAGACTAGCCACACACATGCTGCTGGTTGTTAGAGAGGCTGGGCCCGAGAAACATGCCTGGCACTTCAAGTGGGGGGAGGTTTGTGCCGGCTTCCTAGGGGAGCCCAGTCCACTTTGCAAGTCCCGTCTCCTGTCAAACTCTCCCTGCCAGGAGCAGGGGGAAGGGAGCCCCCGGGCTCTGACAGCAGGAGGGCAGAGTGAGGGTGTTGCTGGCTGGCAAGGCTGATTCCCCACTCAGGCACTTGGAGTGCAGAAGGTGGGGGCCATTTAGTGTCCTGCCCTGTGGAATGACCCTGCTGACAGGTGCCAGCGCACTCGGAGGACTAACGAGCAAAGGCAGCAGTGGTGGGGCTGGCCCTCCGTTCCCCTAGCCCTGGGCTGCCTCACCCTGGCGCCGGGGGCAGCTCTGCGTGTTATCAAACTCACTGCTATTCTGGCCCCATTTGTGGTAGTCAAAGCACAGATGGGGGAGCCCCACCCCTAGAGGGGCCCTGCTGGCCAGAGGCAAGGCCCGTTAGCAAGGGGCAGTGGGTGTGGCGAACTCGTCCCGAAATCCAGCCCCTAGCAGGGCTGCCACATCAGAAATAGTCCCTGCTCCTGGCTTTACCTGGAGTTAACGGTGTCCCATGAGAACTCCCTCTCTGGACAAACATTCCCTCTCCAAGCGCCCTGAATCTCCTCCTGTGGCTGTGCCTCAGTGCCTGCCAAGGCAGATCGCCTCCCCTGGGGTCCCTCACACTAACGCTCTGTCTGACCAAGCAGCGCTCTGGGAAATGCAGGCTGCAGGCTGAGATGTGACTGGGGTGGGGGAACACTCCCTGCAAACCCCTGGGCCACTGGTATTTCCGAATGGGCATGGCTGAAATCACTGGGAGACCCGTGCCAGGCTGGCATGTTCCTGATGCCGCTAGACCTCCATGTAAATGTAACATTTGCATGAATGGCCCTTTAATGATGCTTTATCTGCCTTGTTGCTTCCCGCTGCAGAAAGCCAAGTGAATGTTAATGGGAAGCTGCTCTGCAGGGCTGCTCTCAGCCGCACACCTGCTTTCTTTCATGCTGCTGAATGCTGGTGCAGAGTATTAATTAAACAATTAAGACCGAGGAGGTGGCCATTAGAGTTTAGCCCTAGTTAAATGCTCCCATCAAGGTCACTGGGCTCTGACTGCACCTGTCATTAAAGGCAGCCCGTTGTGACTCCTGGTTGTGGCACAAAGGGACCGTGTCTTAGTCAGGCAAATACAGCATCGGAATCAGACAATGCGACCCGTCTCTTTCAGGGATTCCACTCGCACAGAGATTTGGCCTGACCTTTTCTTTTTTGGGCGATTTCTCTGTGCTGAGAGAAGTGCTGTTTGAGCAGAATACAAAAGCTTTAGAGGAACTATATCCGCTAAACCTTCCTAGGACGCTTTTGTAATCTGCGGTTCAGAAACAAAAGCCCTTGGACTCTGGCACAGCTTAGATGTCTATCAAAGCCCAGGCGATGGAGCCAGCTGCATTTTCATTGGAGCTGAGGCCACGGCTCATCTCAGAGTTGAGGGCTTTTGTGTCTCTGCTGCTAACACAGAAATATGGTGGATGCAGTGAAAATCTATTATTTATCTGGATACCAATAAACAGAGAGAGAAAGAGAGAGCAGATAATTACATTCCACAATAGTTTGAATTTAGAGCTTGGAGAAGTCAGCCAACCTAAAATTCAACCAAAAGAGACTTTTCTGTGACTTGTTTTTTAAACAACGTGTGATTAATAATTACCCTGTGGTACTCTCTGGATGGTAGTGAGACAAATTGATTAGTAGGATTCTAAAAGGAGAGTGATTTTTCCCATCAGTCATGTTAAATAATATTAGTATTACGGTAGGAGTAATAGTCTCAAGTTGTAGTGGGGGAGGTTTAGGTTGGATATTAGGAAACACTGTTTCACTAGGACAGTGGTGAAGCACTGGAATGGGTTACCTAGGGAGGTGGTGGAATCTCCTTCCTTAGAGGTTTTTAAGGTCAGGCTTGACAAAGCCCTGACTGGGATGATTTAGTTGGGGACTGGTCCTGCTTTGAGCAGGGGGTTGGACTAGATACCTCCTGAGGTTCCTTCCAAACCTGATATTCTGTGATTCGACTAGTCAGTATTTTCATTACTGACTTGGATCCTGGAGTAGGGAGTATGCTTATAAAAGCTGCAGATGACACTAAGCTGGGAGGGGTTGCAAGCACTTTAGTGGTCAGAAATTCAAAATGACCTTGACAAATTGGGGAATTGGTCTGAAATCAACAAGATGAAAGTCAATAAAGACAAGTTCAAAGTAGGAAGGAAAATTCAAAGGCACAACTACAAAACGGGGAATGACTAGTGGCTAGGTGGGGGTACTGCTGGAAAGGATCTGGGGTTGTAGTAGATCACAAACTGAATGAATTAATGTGATGCAGCTGCAAAGAAGACTAATATGACTCTGGGGTGTGTTAACAGGCGTGTTGAACATAAGACACAGGAGGTCATTGTCCTGCTCTACCAGGCACCGGTGGGGATTCAGTGGGAGTCCTGTCCCCTATTCTTGGCACCACACTTTAGGAAGGATGTAGACAAACTAGAGGTAGTCCAGAGGAGAACAACAAACATGATAAAAGATTTAGAAAACCTGCCCTGTGAGGAAAAGGTGACAAAACTGGGCACGTTTACTTTTGAGAAAAGACCGAGAGGGGAGCTGATAAGTCTTCCATTATGTGAAGGGCTGTTAAACAGGACAGTGATCAATTGTTCTCCATGTCTGCTGAAGGTAGGACAAGAAATAATGGGCTTAATCTGCAGCAAGGGAGACTTAGGTTAGAGTTAGAAAGGTTTTCCTAATATCTAGGGGTAGCTAAGCTCTGAAATAGGCTTCCAAGGGAAATTGTGGGGTCTCCATCATTGGAAGCCTTTAAAAACAAGTTGCACAAACACTGTTGGGGGTGGTTTAGGTGTACTTGGTCCTGCCATGGCACAGGGGGCTGGACTAGATGACTTCTCCAGGTCCTTTCCAGCCCTACATTTCTAAAATTCAGCAATTCTAGATCTGCAGAATTCCGATCACACATGGCCTAAGGGTATGAGGTTGCCTTGTGATACCCAAGGTCCTGGGTTTGAAGCCCTACAGGCAAATGTGAAAGCTCTGCTGTCTTCAGATTTGTGGTCAGCATGATTCCTTCTGGCCCTGGCCCTGGCTGTGTCATGGAAGTCCAGGTGTTGAAAGCCTATCCTAGCTCGCACGAGCAAGCATGCTGAATGGGGCTACTTGTGGGAGGAAGGATTGCAGGACTGGTCCTTTCCACAGCTCTGTGCATTCGCCAGGAGAGAAAAAAGAAAGGCTGTTGAACCTCGTGGTCCCCAGCTGGGGACAGGAAGTGATTCCACAAGGAACAGTGTTACTGCTGTAGGTGTGTATTGGGGATATAACTCCTAGGGGTTAGGGTTAGGGGTATAACCTCAGCACGGGCCCCAGCAGACACAGGATACTAGACTACAGACCCTTAGCAGTTCCTGGTCCGCTGTGTGGGTGAAACGTCCCAGCGGTGAAGGGGCTGCTTGTCCACTAAGGAGGCAGTTGTTAAGAAAGTGGCTAACAGAGGGTCATTGTGCTGTGCCCAGGGAGAGTTGCCAGCAGATTCAGACATGCTCCCTGTTTCTTTGCAACTCTAGGAATTTAAATCCTAGACAAATTAGAGGACTGGGCCAAAAGAAACCTGATGAGGTTCAACAAGGACAAGTGCAGAGTCCTGCACTTAGGACAATGTGGAATGAAGCGGCACAGCTGTACCATCCTCCTCTCACATTGTCCTGGGAGCTGATTTCCATGGGGAGGAAGGGTGAGGTAAGGCCACCTATGCTGACGCTGCGGTGCAACGAGCCCCTCTGCCCCACGAGCCCAGGAACTCCTCTAGTGGGTTGGAGAGAGTAGACACATTAGGGATCTAGGGTCCCCCTGAGCATGGGATTGTGTCCCTGTCCATCTTGGCTAATAGCCATTGATGGACCTATCCTCCATGACTTATCCAGTTCTTATTGAGCCCGCTTATTCATTTGGCCTTCACAACATCCCCTGGCAACGAGTTCCACAGGTTAGTTGTGTGTTTTTTGGAAAAAGTACTTCCTCTTGTTTGCTGCCTATGAATTTGATCGGGTGACTCCTGGTTCTTATATGGTGTGACGGGGTAAATAGCACTTCTCCGTTCCCTTTCTCTGCACCATGCATGATTTTTAGACCTCTGTCAGATCCCCCCGCCCTCACACACACTTAGTGGTCTTGTGTCCCAGCTGAACAGCCCTGATCTGTGCAATCTCTCCCCTTATGGAAGCCGTTCCCTACCACACCACAGTGGCCTGGCTCTGCATCATCCCTTGTGGCGTGAGGAGGGAGCAGACAGGCTCTGAGCAGTGGAGCTGGTCACTCCTACTCGGCTTGGCTTGGAATGAGGCAGCCCCTTATTTTTGGATTGCACAGTAATGTCCCAATGGTAATTCACAGCCACCAAGCAGCATCTTGTAAGCTATTGACTAAGACAACATTGCAGAACTGCCAGGGATGCTCCCATCTCATTCCTGTTTAGCCAGGGGCTTTGATTGGCACTGTGAGCCCATCAGATCATCGGCTGGCTTGGAGGAGTCCTTGGGAGGTCCCCATTGCCTCTCGAGTTTCAGTTCCTTGGGCGCGCCGGTCACCTCCCAAACTGTAAAGTGACAACTACAAGCCGAGAGTGGATGGGAGTGTCCACAGTGAACTGTGAATCTCTTGGTGTCGAATTGATTGCCCCAAAACACAAGCCTGGAGTAGATTTGGATGCTGGGCTGCTCGATCCTTCCAAGATGCATGAAACAGGCTGGACTCTTGCTAAGTACGTGACCTGTGTCCAGGGCACTGGCCTATCCAAGAGAAGTGCAGACTGCTGAGTCTGGAGATCCCAACAGGGTTCTTGGGTTACAATCCGTCTGCAAAGCAGCCAGGAGCTGAATTTCCTGCCAAGTCCTGTCACTGCAATATGCTAATGAGCTGGGGATGGGGGTCCGTACTGTGATTGGCCGCTCACCCGCCCCTTCCGCACAAGCTGGTGAAGCAGGAAGCAGGGGACACTTGGACCATCCCTTTTTCCAATGAGCATTTCACTGTTTTCCACCCTCCAGCCAAGTTCCTGCCTGTCTCTTTCTGCCATTTCGAGAAGTGACTTGGCTCTGTGTGGCTGAGCTGGGTCCTGTGCCCAGGGCTGGCAGCGGAACCCATGCTGCAGCTGGCGGAGGGGAAGGAAACACTGGCTCAAGCCATCAAGGTCGTGAATAACACTCTCTGTTTTCCTGCCGAGGCTGCTGCTCTGAGACGGGGCTGCTTTGTGGCGTGTGAAGCCCCAGAGCTCATAGGGTTGGCCAGGAGTATTTGCATTAATCGCTGGGAGGGGGCATCGTCCCACTGCAGGAGATGAAGAACCCCACTGACTTCAACGGGACCCACTCCCATCCTGCAGCAGGGGGCTAGGCCCCCAGGAATTCCTGCCATGTCCCTGTGCTCGGCAGCAACGGGGCCAGGAGTCATAGGCAGGTACCAGCTTCCCTCCTCCGGGTCCCTGGTCATGGTCCCTTAGGACATGACACCCTGGGACACAAGAAGGTGCCAGTCTGATAGCAGGGTCCTGGGGGACTGATGGTTGAAGCCACAGTTCACAGAACAAGTGTCTCCTAAACAAAGAGGAGGAGTTTGTGGTACCTTAAAGACTAAACAGAGAACATGAAAAGGTGGAAGGCATACCAACAGGCAGAGTCTAATCAATTGAGATGAGCTATCGTTAGCAGGAGGAAAAGAAGTGATAATTAAGATGGCCAATAGAAGCTAGGAAAAAAAGCCTGAGCTGGCAGTGGCAGCTGCTGGCCAAGATACATGCTGGGGCTGGGTTTACATACCAGGGGGATACAATGCACAGGTAAACAGCAGGGACCCTCCCCCGTCTTCAGTGATCCAGTCAATGTGGACTCCTCCTGCCCAAAATCAGCCCATCAGTGCTGGGCTGTCCTCCCTCCAGCTCTGCAGTAGCTCCCTCCACTTCTCCCTACTCCACCTGGGGCAGACCCAGCTGCTCTGCTCCCTGCCCCGCCCCTTGCCCCCACTTCCCTCCAGGCAAGGGGCCAACAGCTCTCTCCTCACTCAGCCCACTCGATTGCTTTTTATTTCTAACTGCTGCTTTCGCTTCGCCAGTGAACCAGGACAGGCCTTTAGCCAAAGTTGCCTTAAGTGTGGAATCGTTTCCCCTCTGAAAGAACTGCCATTGTTCCATCACATCTTTCTGTATACATCTCCCCTCCCCCCCCAAGGAATTTTGCTCATAATTTTCCTCATTTTTGGCAAACTGGCCCTTTTGAAGCTCCACATCTACAGAGCCCTGGTGGGACGGGCCCTGTTTGCCTGTAGTGAGTGTCATGAGGTCCCGATCGCTACTCCCTAGGCAACAGCCAACTTCCAGTCCTGGGAGCAGTTCATATACTAGCTGAGGACCAGGGAGTGAGACGCCTGCAGCGAGGGTGGAGTTGCAGACTATGTGTGGACTTTAACCTGGAGCTGGTCCCGCCTTTCACAGGGAACCCAAGCCCTGATCTCAGCTGGGAAGTAGGGCTGGAAGAAACGCATCTGGCCTAGTAGCAGGGAGATGGTAACAGGCATCTCGGCCTCTGGTCCCTCCGACACAGGGCCCTCCTTGGGGGCGAGCAGGGAGGTTCTGCCAGCCATTGTCTGGAGACACTTTTCTATGTACAGATAATGGACAGGAACCTGGAGTGTGGGATCAGCTCTCCAGCAGGAGGCAGTGGTGTGCGGAGATGTATGTGTCTATGACTGTGTCTGTAAGAGCAGTGCTTAGCTTTCCCCCGTGAACAGCCATTCAGATTTCCTGAACTATAACCTGTTACAGATCTCCGTTCCCATTGCTTGCTGGCGTCCCCAGGAGAATGGTGGCAGCCAGCCAAAATCACACTTGGACAGGAACAGTCTAGGGCCTGGCTGACGTTGCTGCCAAAGCAGCAGCAGATGCACACGCTGCCAGAGAAGGTGGGGGGGGAGGGCTCCCTCCCTTAGACCCAGCACCTGGCCCCTGTGGCCTATGCCCCCTTCTGAGGTCACTGCGTGGACCAAAATACCCCCAACTCTCCACCACCAACCTGAAGCCCAGAATATGGCCCCATCCCCCTGGGCCACAAGCTACCCAGCTTCCAGCGGAGAGAGAAAATGCTGGGCTGGGCTGGGCTCCCCCCACTGACAATCACTCTCTGGACCCAGTGGCCTATTCTGGCTCTGGGATAACAGCTTTCTCCTCTTGCTGACTCATGCCCCGTAGGCCAGGTAGTGCCAGCCTATGCTCTGGGGCGGGAAGCTACACACTTCCAAGCTTGGCGGGGGGTTGTTACAATTGTACTTTGTACAATTTATTTTTACCTGTTTCCTTTAAAAAAACAACAGCCCTGGGGAATGACATACACCCAAACAGACCTGAATTAAGGTTGCAAAGTCAAGCAGTCAAAAGTATGAGACTAAAAAAACTGGGCTTGCCTGGCCTAGCAAAAGGCAGGCTGAGGGGGGATCTGATTGCTCTCTATAAATACATCATGGGAGGGAGAAGAGGTATTGACGCTAAAGGACAATGCTGGCGCAGGAATGAGGAGAAACTGGCTATGAACAAATGTAGGCTGGAAATTGGAAGGTTTCTATCCATCATCCGAATGAAGGTCTGGCTCAGCCTCCCAGTGGGAGTGACGAGGGCAAACAATATAATTAGATTTAAGAGAGTTCTTCGTGGGATTGTGTAGCAGGGCTGTCTGTGAGGGCAGGTGTCAGAACTACAACCCAGGTCTACAGAGTCTAGGGCGGCTGAGTATCCCACAGCGCCACCAGCAGGCCATGCATAGGTGTGACCAGGGAGCGCTGTGCAGAGTAGGTGCCGCAGGAAGCGCTGCCCGAGACTTACGTGATCACAGTCTAGTTTTCTACAGGACCTTGTGCATGGGATGGACGTGCGAGGAGGTGCACAATCCAGGTTGTGGAGGTGACTGTAGATGTGGCGCATCTGCTCAGCAGTTGACTACACGTCCTATCAGCTCCTTTCCCTTAGTCAGATAGGGGAGCCCTCCTGGCCCAGGCAGTGATGGGCTGTTTGGAAAACAATGTTTTCATGGTGAGCTAGGAGCTGCAGGGAAGCCGGAGGCAGAAAGCTTTGCCCAGGAGCCACCTGCAGAAATGTGTGTGGAACAGGCTGTGTCTGCTGGCCATTGCAGCTGGGTGCAGGTGCATGGGGAACATGTGGGGGAGCAGCAGGGAGCCTGTAAAGAAGGGGCCCAAGTAGAGACACTAACCAAGCCTGGGCTGGAAACCTGCAAGCTCCTGTTTGCTGGAAGAGAGACTGTGCTGGAGAGAGCACCCCAGGCACTGGCCCTGCCAAGTCCTGACTCCTGATGGCCCAACAGCAACCGCTACTGCTCACATTGAACTGTAACTGCTTAAGCCTCTGCACCTAGGGGATCTGCAACCTTCCCTGCCAGCCCTAGGAAAATCGCCTTTCCCCGAGCAGCCTGTCTGAGCAGTTACTGCGACCCACCTAGACTGGCGCCTACATGGCATAGCTGCAGAAGCACCTGCTGCGCTGGCCTCTGAGGCATGGTACTCCTGGCCTGGTGCTGGCACCCTAGGGAGTCAGTGCACTCCAGTACTGTGGAGCCCCCGTATTTACTCACATTCCCTAACTTTTCAATACTTGACTTTGCAACCTAACAAGCAACCTTTTAAAGTTGTTATTTTGTATGTAATATGCACATGCATGTGCACACGCCAATGCACACACCATGGTGGGCACTGTGGGCACCCTAGCTGGCCCCACAGATCCTATCCAGGGCAGAAGGCGCGTGCATACTAGCCAGTCCCTTGCAAAACTGACTCACTTCTTGTTTTTCCCTAGGACAGCAGCCCAGACAATCTGCTGAGGTTGGATGCAATGTCTGTGGCACTGTTGCGTTCTAAGGTTGCCAGTTTGCATTGGCGGTATTCCTGGAGGTTTTGTCGCATGACATAATCTTTAATTAAAGATTCATCTTTAATTCCTGGAGACTTCAGGACAATCCCGGAGGGTTGGCAACTCTACTGTTAACCCACCTGTCACGACTGGCCAAAGGGGAGATGTACGGTCCCAGCCACACTTGATGTACATTCTGCCAACGCACACAGTACATGCACCCCAGATACTCATTGTACAGCGGGTGAGGCACCTGTTGCTCCAAGCTGTGCTTCCTTGCCCAGAACTGCTGCTAGGGGCCCTGGGAATGAGGTGCCCTCGGTTGGCCAGACTTGTGCTGGCTTCTGGCTGCTTGGGTGAACAGCTAGCTATGTGCAAAATAGGGGGCCCTGCAGCGGAGAGGAAGAGGAGCAAATGGTCTGCCCTGGGAGAGAGGGAGGAAGGGATAAAGCTGGATGGCGTGGGGGAAGGACAGGGAGGGGATGGAATTGATTGACTCAAACCCCATATTCACCAGAGATGCCAATGGGAGCAGGAGCAGGTCCATAATGGGGAGGGATGAAGGCAAACAAGCTAACACCATGTTGAGAACCGTTAGGAAAAGGATAGAGAATAAGACAGAAAATATCATAATGATGCTGCATAGATCCATGCTATGCCCACACCTTGAATGGTACCTGCAGCTCCACTCGCCCCATCTCAGAAAAGACATGTTAGAAATGGAAAAGGCACAATGACTAGGGGTACGGAACAGCTTCCATCTGAGGAGAGATTTAAAAGACTGGGACAGTTCAGCTTGGAAAAGAGACAAGTAAGGGGAAATATGATTGAAGGCTATAAAATCATGACTGGTGTGGAGACAGTGACTAGGAAGTGTTATTTACCCCTTCACATAACACAAGAACCAGGGGTCACCCAAGGACTTTAACAGGCAGCAGGTTGAAAACAAGCATGAGGAAGTATTTCTTCACACAACACACAGTCAACCTGTGGAACTCGTTGTGGAGATCAAAAATAAGTATAACAGGGTTCAAAAATAATTAGAGAAGTTCCTGGAGGATAGGTCCATCAATGGCTAATAGCCAAGATGGTCAGCGAAGCAACCCCATGCTCTGGGTGTCCCTGAACCTCTGACTGGGACTGAACAGGGAATGGATCACTGGATAAATTGCCCTGTTCTGTTCATTCCCTCTGAGGCATCTGGCACAGGCCACCATCAGAAGACAGGACACTGGGCTAGATGGACCATTGGTCTGACCCAATCTAGCCGTTATGATGTTAGAGAGTGCAATCTAGGGCAAGAAACTAGAGAAAGAGGGAGATGGTGCAGAATGACACACCCTGACAGTGAAGGGGAAGAGAGAACAGCCCTGGGCTGAGGCAAGATGCAGGAAAAGGGAGAGGAGACAGCCACAGAGACACCACAAAAGTGGGGAGAAATGGCCGAGTGCTGGATTGGCACCATCACCTCGGCAGGGAACAGACTGCAGCTTGCACAGCCCTGACATATCCTCACACACGCACCTCACCCCTCAAAATCTCCTCACCTTGCACCCCCACACACACCTTACACAATCTTCACACACACACACGCCCCTCGAACCTCCTCCACAAACACCACCAACTTTCACATACCCCACAAACACACCCCTCTCTGTCTTGAGTTTGTTGTTACTGCCGTCCTTTAGTTCTGGGCAGTCTTCTAGCGTGGAATCAAGCGAGAGGTTCCTCAGCAAAGAACATGCCCCATCCTGGGCTGCTGTTTCTACATCACCTGTTCAAACTCCCTTTCTTGCTCACTTAACAGTCCATGGGGCTTGGCTTCTCACTCCATGTGTCCAGCTGCATGCTGGGCCTCTCACTGATGTAATCCATGTCCCCTTCATTCACGTTTAATGGACCACATGCCCGACTTCTGTCATCTTTCTAATTCCTTCGCTGTGATGGTTCCCTCTCGAGCGCCTCCTCCCACGTCCCTGTGTCTGCCATGAGTCCAGGCCCCACAGCATTGCATTGTGAGCTACTCCCACGTCTCACCCCCATCTTCAATAGTTACCTGAAAGCACCCACAGACGTTGAGCCAGGCAAAGAGACTGGGGCAGGCCAAACTTCCCTGAGTCTCTTTTGGAAAGGAACAAAAGACCCGGGATGTTCCATACATGGAACTACACCACAAGAGCATTATCAACATTGCAAAGTCAAGCTCTCAGAAGTCAGGAAGTGTGAGAACTAAGTTTGCCCTGCAACTTTAAGTCTGTCCCTTGTGCATATGCATTTGGGTATCGCCCCAGTCTGGGGACTGCTGGGGTGGAGGACACACACAACTTGTACAATAGTGGCTAATGGTGTGTACATGCCAGGGCTTTAGATTGCTGGGCATTTCCAAATCTGGCCCACCTCTCTCTCCAGATCATCATCTCAGGTGACACCTAGGAAAGGGTTTCCTTGCTTTATTGCCAGGGTTAATTGCTGAACAATGAGACAAGCAGCAAAGTCCAGGGTAGAGTCTGCTGTGGGGTGAGGTGGTACATGAGGGGTTGACTACCAAACCCTGTGGCTGCAGAACCACCAGAGGCCAGGGAGTATTCCTGAGTGGAAACCTCAATCCCTTCTTCATCCAGGGTCCTGATTCCTGGAAAGCCGGGTCCCCACTGCAGTTCTTTGCCTTGTCCAACAACGTTGGGCTTAGGTTTCTACCTCCCCCAGGCTGGCCTCACCCTCTGATTGTGCAGGAGAGGAGGTTGATTCTTCCGGTGGAATGAAGCTGAGCTGTAAGTAGGATGAATTATGTTACTTCACATTGCTAGAGCCCCTCTAATCAAACTCTCCCCTTTCTTTTTGGAGGCAATCTCATTTTGTTCAGACCTCTTCTCTCCTGATGAGAACACATTGCACTAATCAAGAAGCCAATTGGACCCCAAGTGGCCATCACAGACCTTCTAATAACCAGCACCCTACACTCCAGCCTGCTAATTCCTCAGTGACTGATCATGGGTAATTCCATCTCCATGCCTTTCACTTCCCATCTCACTCCCTATTCTGTCACCATTCCAGTGACTGGTGAGCTTCCGAAGATGCTGGGCTGAACTGAACACACCTATGTCACTAACAGAGTCCAGCCAGAGTTTGAGGCTCAGTGAAGCTCAGAAGATTAGGAACAGATGAGCTCCCAAATTGTTCCGATGCTGTTCCAAACACATCCAGCTCATTGATGGCCTTCTGTCTCCTCCCCATGAGTGACACAGATGCACCTGCTTCAGTGAAAACACATGGTGGGAATATAATGTAACTGGAATATGCTTTATGAAAAAGGTCTCTTGTAAGGTATCATTACAAAGCTTATAATCTACTGAGTGTGATCATCCTGTTTGCATGTATCATTCTTGTATCTGAAACTAGGAATATGTAGCATAACTCTGAAGTTCTATTGTAATTATCCAAAGTGTGGGACATTAATGGTGGTTTAGAATCTTGATGGCTCCCATTGACTAGGACAATCAGTTGTAAATGGCTCTGTTTAGTAAGCCTTCCTGTATACCTGTGAGCCAGCAAGTGGGTAATGAAATCATACAGTGACATGTGGTCATGTCACCTGAACCGGAATCCATCTTAAACCTGGTGCTTTTCCATTTAGAAGGAGGGGTGGGAACCCAAAGAGAGAAAAAGGATTCCCGCCTAGTGCCAAAGATATAAAAGGGGGTGGAACAGAACAAAGGTTGCTGGTCATGAGAAATCCCCTAGTTACCACCTGAGCTGGAACTAACAAGGATTGTACCAGGGAAAGGATTGGGCCCAAACTAGGAAGAAGTCTAGTCTGTGATAGAAGCTTATTGGAACATCTCTGAGGGTGAGGTTTACCTGTATTCAGTTTCTTAATGTATTAGGCTTAGACTTGCGTGTTTTGTTTTATTTTGCTTGGTAACTTACTTTGTTCAGTCTGTTATTACTTGGAACCACTTTGTATACTTAATAAAATCACTTCTGTTTATTAATTGACCTGGAGTAAGTGATGAATACCTGGGGGGAGCAAACAGCTGTGCATATCTCTCTATCAGTGTTATAGAGGGCGGACAATTTATGAGTTTACCCTGCATAAGCTTTATACAGAGAAAACGGATTTATTTGCGGTTTGGATCCCATTGGGAGCTGGGTGTCTGGGTGCTGGAGACAGAAGAACTTGCTAAGCTGTTTTCACTTAAGCCTGCAGCTTTGAGAGCGTGGTTCAGACTCCGGATCTGTGTTGCAGCCGGCTAGCACGTCTGGCTCAACAAGGCAGGGTTCTGAAGTCCCAAACTGGCAGAGAAAACAGGCTCAGAAGTAATCTCAGCATATCAGGTGACAGTCCCAAGGGAGTCTCTCTGATCGAACCCGTCACAGGAATCTCTGGGCGAATTTAAAACCCTCCCTATGAATTAGTCTAATGTTCTTGTGGTATTTGCTAGGGATGCGGGATAGCCCAATTCATTGTACGAAGTGGGGGGCTTTCAATGGCAGGAATGCGTGGCGTATATGCACAGCCTTGGCATAGAAAGGTTCCTCATCAGTGTGTCTCATTGAGCATCTGTGTGTCACAAACACAAAGCAGCAGGTGGGATGATGGACATCATGCTTTTCTCCCAGCATGAAGTGCACATGCCTGCCATCCTGCATGTATTCCACCTCTTGTATACACTTACAATATCCTGGATACTTAAGAAGCAGCTGCTTGCAAGTCGGGTGCTTGAAAATGCAAGCTTAGAGATGAACTTCGGCGTTGAGATGTGGAAGCAAATCCTGGAGTAATATATTTCCGAGATACTATAACTCTCAGATAATCCATGCTCAAATTCTGAGGTCAAGGCAAGATGCAACTGTTAAAGTAATCAGTTTGACCCGCTACTCTGCTCAGCAAGATAAGGCAGCTTTCTAGAGCAGTGCTGGCCTACTGCAGAGTGCTGATTAGACACAGATAGGAGATTAATTGCTGATTTCCAAAGGCCAGGGATCCCCATGTGGCCAAGAAGCATCACTGGTCCTACATCATGGTCTGTGAATGGTTTCTGATGATGCAGTTCAGGTCTGCAGAGACAAATTACTAGGAAGTTTGCTTCAGCTTGTTGCTTGGACAGTTGCTGGTTACAAGTGTTATGAATCAGGCTGAAGCTTTCATCCGGTAACACTAAGTCATTAGGTGTATTTACAGTGCTCTCTTCTCTCATCTGCCCATAGTGGTGTTTCTAATGGGGTCACACAGGGATCAGTGCTGGGCCTGGTGCCATTCAATAGCTGTGTCAATGTTCTGGAAGGAAATATAAAATTATTGCGGGTAAAATTTGCAGATGACACTAAGATTAGTGGGGTGGTAAAAAAACAATAAAGACAGATCACCAACAGGGAGCCATCTGCATCTCTTGGTGAGCCAGGTGCAGTCAGATACATACAGCCACCTGTATGGCTTCATACACCCAACTGCAAGGCCATACATCTAGGAACTAAGAGTGTAGGTCACCCTGACAGGATGAGAGACTGTATCCTTTAAAGCAGTGACTCTGAAAACGCATTTAGGGATCATGGTGGAAACCAACCGAGCATGAGCTCCCAGTGCAACGCTGTGGCTAAACGCCTTAACAAAGAAGGCAGCCATTTTAAATGTCTTTCTGACCAGCAGGGTGGAATTGGTTGTGAATCTGAGGGTGGAAGGCAACTTGGGTGAAAGTGATCCTGAAATGATAAGTTTCATGATTCTGAGGAAAGGAAGGAGTGAGACCAGAAGAATAAGGACAATGGATTTAAAAATGCTGACTGGAACACACTCAAATAATGGGTAGGTAGGGTGCCTGGGAAGAAAATCTAAGGGATAAAGGAGTTCAGGAGAACTGGCAGGAAACAGCAAACTGTCCTGATGCAGAGGAATAGGAAGAATAGTAAGAGGCCAATATGGCTGCATCAGGAGGTCTTGAATGACCTTCAAATCAAACAGGAAACCTACAAAGAGTGGAAACATTAGTTTGCTGGATCTGCCAGTTCCCTGCAGTATCTTACTGAATTAAATTTAAGTAGCTTTAGAGTCTGTCTTAGAATCAATGTAAAATGTGTGTCTTACTGTGGGACTGTGTCATGGCCCACAGACCTCAAACCCAGGCCCACAAAAGCAGCCACCTTTATCCCTGCACCTGGCAGCCTGCTGACAGCTGCCAGGAAGCCCAGCCCCGGTTTGAGGCTTCGCCCTGATGTCCTATTGGTGGAGTCCTAGAGCAGCTGACTGGCACACTGGCCCTACTTAAGACAGCAACACAAACAGGAAGCTCTCCTAACAACTGGGATCCACCCTGTGTCCCTGGTGCTTCCCAGTCCCACAGGTTGACTTCAGTGGTTTGAGCATTGGCCTGCTAAACCCAGGGTTGTGAGTTCAATCCTTGAGGAGGCCACTTAGGGATCTGGGGCAAAAATTAGTCCTGCTAGTGAAGGCAGGGGGCTGGACTTGATGACCTTTCAAGGTCCCTTCCAGTTCTAGGAGATTGGTATATCTCCAATTATTACCTATTACCAGTGTTATGACCTGGCTTGGCTCCTGACCTCTGACTTGTGGTCCTGATCTCCAGTTTGTCTCCTGCTTCTGATCTGCTGGTATCCTGACCCAGCTGACTCTCAACTCCTGGCTGTGGACTCTGGCTCTGACCACTAGGTCTGACTCCCCACAGCCTTGAAAACTCATTTGGACCATGGTAACCCTATGGCCTGGTGTGAGAAGAATGCACCCAGCTGCATCACCACCTCAACCAGAAGCATTTGCTTTTCCCGACTCGGGCCACCGCCTCCAGGCAGATAAGCAAGCTCTGCAGGCCCAAGTCATGCAGCTGATCAGGGAAAACCAGCAGCTGCAGGAAGAAGTGAGGTGGCTCAGTGCTGAGAATACCATGTTGCGAGCACTGCCTGCAGTGCCTTGCCCTGAACAGGGACCTGCGATACCCTGGCCCAAAAGGTTTGATGGGAACATTTGGTGGTTCCGGGGCTTCATGAACCAATGCCGCCTTCTGTTCCCTATGTGCCCCAGAACCTATGCCTCTGACCAGTACAAGGTGGCCTTGGTAATCAGCTGGCTGACAGGAAATGCATTAGATGAGCCTCTCCCCTGCTGGAAGGCCATGGCCTAGCGCTGTCAAACTGGGATGCCTTTCTCCAGTCGATCTCAACCATATTTGATGACTCACTCTGAGCTCGAATGGCTGAGGCCGTCCCAAGGAGGGGCCCCCTATGCGGCGCGCTTCCGCCACCTCACATGAATACTCAGTGGAATGAAGCGGCACAGCTGTACCAGGTCCGGTGGGGCTTACAGGAAGAGATTAAAGATGAACTGGCCCACACAGAGATGCCTACAGTCCTAGATAACCTTGTGAACCCTACTCTCCACATAGAAGAGCGGCTGTGAGAATGAAGAGAAGAGAAAAGTATCAGAGGGGGAGCCGTGTTAGTCTGGATCTGTAAAAGCAGCAAAGAGTCTTCTGCCACCTTATAGACTAACAGACATTTTGGAGCATGAGCTTTCGTGGGTGAATACCCACTTCGTCGGATGCATGCACCCCAGAAAGCTCATGCTCCAAAACGTCTGTTAGTCTATAAGGTGCCACAAGACTCTTTGCTGAGAAGAGAAAAGAGTTTCCTTTCAGTCCGTATGGGGACCTCCCTTTCTGTATGCCCAGCTAACCAATGCAAGCCAATCTGACTCATCAGTGGCTCACCCCTGAAGAAAAAGAACAGCACCATCAGCACCACCTGTGCTTCTACTGCGGCAAACTTGGCCATGTCATCTTGACCTGCCCAGTATGAATGCAGAGGAGTTTGGGGAAACAAGCTGGTTCAAACACAGTGTGGGGAATCGGCCTGCTCCTTGAGTGAAAAGAATTTCCTTGTATCCTAGTCTCCACTGAGATGCACCCTGAGTCCCATCTGGGGTCTTACAGTTTGCAGGTGCCTATCTGCCTGTGCATCCTGGGAGACCCCCAGCAGATCCACCTCGAACAATCCCTTGTTGATTTGGGAGCAGTGGACAATGTTATGGATGCAGCTACAGCTCAGGCCCTACAGATTTCCCTGCAACACAAGGCCCCTCCGGACACGACTGAAACTATTGATGGCTTCCCACTGTCTTCAGGCACCGGTCACTAAACTGGCTCTTCAGGGAGCTTACAATCTTGTTCGTTTTTGAGAGGGGGACAAATGGAGGACTGCCTTTCAAACCTGCTATGGCCACTATGAATATTTACTCATGCTCTTCAGATTGACTAATGCCTCAGCAACAGTCCATCACTTCATTAACGATGTGCTACGAGACTACTAGCCCAGAATGTAGTGGTATATTTAAACAATATAGAAGATCTGGACCACCACACTGCTCAGGTCCACACAGTTCTGGAGAGACGACGACAACATGGTCTCTATACTAAACTCAAAAAGTGCATATTTGATCACACCTCAACTGAGTTCTTGGGTCTCATCTTGTTCCCAGAAGGAATAAAAAATGGGACCCATGCAAAGTCCAGGCTGTCTGTGACCGGGCAGTCCCCCACTATGTGTGCTACCTACAAATTTTTACCAGAGGTTCATCTCAAAGTTTGCAAAACAAGTTGAGCCACTCACTGCTCTACTCCGGAAGAATGCTCAATTCCACTGGTCGCCTGAGGCCCATGCATTCTAACAGCTAATGCTTGCATTTACCACTGCTCCAGTATTGGGCCCATCCAGATAGGATACAAGTTTTCATTGTGTAGGCCGATGCTTCTAGCATGGCGATTGGGGCAGTCCTCTCCCAGAGGCAGACCCAAGCAAGTAGTGCACCCCATCGCCTGCTACTTGACGAAGCTCACCTCTGCTGAGTGAAACCATGAAATCTTGGACCGAAAGCTCTTGGCAGTCAAGACTGCTTTTGAAGAATGGTGATACTACTTGGAAGGGGCCCATCATCTGGTCAAGCATTTGGTGATCACAAAAATCTGGAGTACCTGTATAGGGCCAAGGCCCTAAACCAACGACAGCTCCGGTGGACCCTATTCTTCTCCTGGTTCAGCTTTACTTGATCTACTGCTCTGGACCTAGCAATGACAAGGCTGATGCTTTGTCCCAAAGGTATGGCTCTGACTCAAGAGGGCCCAGTCTGGAACCAGCCCACATTGTCAAGTCCTACAACTTCCTCAGTGCAACCCACTGCCAGCATCTGCTCATGCGCATCTACTCTGCCTGTCTCTGGAATTCAACCCAACGAGATGGCTATTATCAACCGAGAACAACAGGATACCTGGGAGAGGATCACATTTGAAAGGGACCGTATCTGTGTTCTCCCCAGACCTGCGAGTGTTCATTTAGATGGTGGGCCATACCTAGATTATCTTTACTCTCCACTCCATCCTCTGTGCTTATTGGTCCCACTTCTTCTTTCCTTGTTTTCTTTTTATTTATATGGCTAAAGATCTTTTTACTAATGGTCTTAATTACCTTTGCAAGGTTCAACTCTGCTTGGCTTTTGGCTGTTGTCACTTTATCTCTACACTGTTTGACCTCCAAGAGGTAGCTTTTTTTGCTGATCCATACTTTCTTTCATTCCTTGTAGGCTTTCTACTTTCTTTTAATAACCTGTTTGAGATGATTGTTCATCCAGTTTGGTCTGCAACTCTTCCCTATGTTATTCCCACCTTTGCTTGGGATGTAGGATTCAGATAATTTTTGCAACTTTGTCTTAAAGTAATTCCAAGCTTCCTCCACATTCAAATCTTGAGTTCTTCAGTCAATTCTCTTACTCATTCCCCTTAACTTTTTTAAAGTTTGCCCTTTGGAAATCAAGGACCCTACTTGCTGACTTATTTTTGTTTATCCTTCCATTTAATTGCGACTGAATTAGCTCATGATTACTTGAATCAAGGTTGTCCTCTACAACCAATTCTTCTATGAGGTCCTCACTATTCAATACCAAATCTAAAATGGTGTCACCTCTTGTTACTTTGGTGCGATCAGCTCTCTATCAGGCGGCACTTCATATGAACACAGCACCTTTCAGATACCCAGTACAGAAAAATGTACATCCTTCAACTTGCACATCCAGTTATCTTCATTGTCTCTTCTATCCCTTGGGTCCCTACCACAGCTGCCTCTGTAGCTGTCATATCCTTCCCACCTAAGCTCCTGTCCAGAAGGAAAATAGAAAAACACCACTGTGACACTGTGCCCCAAAGCAACACCCTGGCACCCCCATATTGACCACTGTCATATCATTATGACATGTTTTGTACAAAGTATGCCTTGTGAGGTATCATTCTAGAAGTCTTGATCTGCTGAACATTAATATCCTGTTGGATTGTATGTGCTGTCATTGTATGTGAAGTTATGAAGTGTTGCCTAGTGTGTGTTACTGAAAGATGTAAAGTTGTAAACACCAACAACTTGCCTTTCAGGTACAATAGTGAAGAAGCTAGACAGTGTTAATGGTCCATCCCCGAAAACAATGAGCCATGGGAAAAGCTTATGTTCACCTGCTGTACTCTCCTGGGGACGCTTCAGTCAGCCTATGGATAATGGCTGCCATGACTCATCAGAGCACGCAAGGGCTTGTGACTAGACCACATGATACTGAACTCCATTTTGGTACCTGTATTTTTGGGCTGGGGTGGGAACTTGGCTTGGAACAAAGGGGTTCCCACCATATGGAAGAAGCTATAAAAGGGGAACGTGACACCATCAATTGGCCTCACTCCCAACACAAGAGAACACCTGGAAACACCTGAGGGACAGAGACTGAACTGGAGGAAGTGCTGGTCCCAGGCAGGGAAGAAGGAAACCTGTCTGTGTGTGGAAGCTCGGTGGCCTGTTTTTACTATCTAACAAGGTGAGTCACTGCTTGATTCAAATCCTTTCTAGTGTATAAATCTTAGATTGCATTTTTGTTTATTTGCTAGGTAATCTACTTTGATCTGTTTGCTATCACTTATAATCTATCTTTCTGAGTTAATAAATCTGTTCTATATTTTACCTAAAACAGGAGGGTTCGAGTGAAGTGCTTGGGGGGGAAATCTTAGCTCAGGAACAAAAGTTGGTGCTCATCCCCTTTCCTTTGTCGAAGTGGTGGACTGGGTAATAACTTTTATATTGGTCAGGCTTTTGACCATGGCAAGGCGGCACAGCTCTGGGGTCCTAGGCTGGGGAGCTCAGAGTATTTTGGCTGGAACCTCACTCCATTGTCAGTTCTTGAGCGGCTTAGGAGAAGCATTCATGTAACTGCAGCCGGGTATGTCCCTGCCTGTGTGAATGCCGGTGGGAGTGCAGGACCAGGAGCGATCTGCAGCTTATCACAGCAGCACAGTGGGAGAGGGAACCCAGGCTGGTGAGACAGAGGGCTCGGCAGTACCCCAGTTCCAGGTTGCCCCTGGGGGGGAACCCATCACAACCACACCTCCCCTTACAAATTCTCCTGTTTTTATCTCAGCATTGTTAGGATATAGATATTTAGGCCTGTCTGCAAAGGCCTATACTTCAAGAATTTAGGTGTATTTTTATTACTTGGCTAGTTATAGAGGTATAAAAGAAAGAATTAAAATCACTGTCTACCTGTATAGGGCCTTGTTTCACTGTGATAGCCTAAGGCCCTGTTCTTAGGCTAAGGCCGGCCTTTGGCTAAGCAGCAGAGGCAGCCATAAGCTGGGAAGTGAACAGTCACATCCTCACATTCCAAACTAGTCACATTGAAATAAGGCAATCTGGGGCTGTTAGAAAGGTTATTCGATCGATCACCTGCAGAGGAAGCGAAGAGCCTAAAAGATTTAAAGAAAACTTAGTTTGATAGCATCCTGTCTGGCAAAACCTTACTTATTAATAGCTGAGGTGTAAAATTCTTATTTTTGTATTGTTTTATTACTGTAGTCTTTACTTCCCTATTGTTTGTCTGTATAATCTCTGTCTGGTTCTGTGATTGTTTCTGTCTGCTGAATGATTAATTTTGCTGGGTGTAAACCAGTTAAGGTGGTGGGATATAATTGGTTAAATAACCATGTTACAATGTGTTAGGATTGGTTAGTTACATTTCAGTAAAATGGTTGGTTGAGGTATAGCTAAGCAGAACTCAAGTTTTACTATATAGTCTGCAGTCAATCAGAAAGTAAAGGGGGGAATGGGAACAGGGACACAGGCAAGGCTCTGTGGTGTCAGAGCTGGGAAGGGGGACACTGAGGAAGGAAACTGGAATCGTGCTCGCTGGAAGTTCACCCCAATAAACATAGAATTGTTTGCACCTTCGGACTTTGGGTATTGTTGCTCTCTGTTCATGCGAGAAGGACCAGGGAAGTGAGAGGGAGAAGGAATAAGCCCCCTAACAGGCATGCTGGCTCCTGTATCACTGGCTGGCTACCTTTATAGGTCTGCTGATTAGGGAATTCTGCCCACAGAAGGTAGTACAAGAAGGAATGGGCCTAATCTGCAGCAAGGACAATTTAGGTTAGATATGAAGAAAATCTTCTAACGATACGAATAGTTCAGCTCTGGAATAGGCTTTGAAGAGAGGATGTGGAATTCCATCATTGGAGGGATTGAAGAACAGGTCGGACAAACACCTGTCAGGGGTGGTCTAGGTTTACTTGGTCCTGGCTGTCCCTCCCAGCCCTACATTTCTATGATTCTATGATGTTTGAAGCAGTGGGAGTGAGTACCAAATTTTGGGGCTTGGATAATCTCCATCCAATAATATTTAAAGGAACTGGCATATGAAATTGCAAGTCCAACAGCAGGCAGGTGGTATGACCTCTGTATACAGCACTGGTGAGATTGATGCTGGATACTCCGTGCAGTTCTTTTAAAAGGATTTTGGATTCAGAGATGAGCCAGAAGAATGAATCAAGTTCTGAAAAAAAACCAAAACCATGTCTTGTAATAAGGCTCTTGAGAAGCTCAATCAATGTAGTTTATCCAAGAGATGGTCAACAGGTGACGTGATTGTGATCTATAAGAAACTAGCAGAGGAGAGATCTCTGATGCTAGAGAGCTCCTTAATCTAGCAGACAAATGTAGAACAAGGTCTGGAAGCTGAAGCTAGACAAAGTCAGACTGGAAATGAAGCACACATTTTTACCCGTGAAGGTAATTAACCATGGGAACAGATCACCAAGGGATGTAGTAGAGTCTCCATCACGTCGAGTCTTTAAATCAAGACTGAATGTCTTTTTTTCTAAAAGATCTGGCTCATCAACATGCTGTGGGGCTAGAAGCAGAAATCACAGGGTGAAATTATCTGTTCTGCGGGAGGACAGATTAGATAATTATAACAGTCCCTCGTGAATCTATGAATCCGGGATAATGAGAGGCACAGACATTCCTTCAAATGAGAATGGTGGATAGTTTGTCTTTGAGCTGTATCCTGGAGCTCTGCAGCAGAATTTGTGTCTTTCTCAGGGATTTCAGGGGCTGTTTAGTATTTAAAACATTAATTACCACTTCATTAAGATAAAGGCTTTTGGGTGTTCAAGGAAAAAGCCATCCTGAGTGACCCCCAAAAGGAGAGATGAGTCCGTGTGAAGGGGACTGATGACAGGAAGGCATGCAGGTTTAAAAAAGACTTGTGCAAAAGGGACCACGGGGGAGGTTCATCTCCTCATGCCCTGACTGCCCCTACCTTGCTCCTTGGCAGCACTTACAGTGGTAGCATTTGACATCAGCTTCAGCACTCACTTTGCACAGGTGCAAAATACCTCACAAGGTGCCACACACAGCCCCCTGCCCTGGTGCTGGGCTGCAAGGATCAGCCAGCAGCAACCCCATTAACCCAGAGCAGGATCTGGAGAGATCCTGAATGGATCAGTCTCATATTGGCACAGCCGAGCGTGGACTTGTAGGTGATGTGAACAAGTCAAGCCTTCAAGGCTTTCTCTGCAATGGCCTGGCTCTGGGATGCATTTGCAAAGTCACTGCTGTGCAGTGCAGGCCGATGCACCTCCCAGAGAAGGGCTGAATCCTACTTGCTGGAGAAGCTGAGGAACCCTAACAGGTCATTGTGTATTACTCGGTCATTCCGGGTGAAGAGCATCACAGTCCTCGCCCCACTCCACAGCTAACCCAGGAATTTCTGCACCAAAGCCTCTGACACTTAAGCTGAAGGAGTAATTCCGTTAGCTGGTAGAAGTAGTAGGCTCTTATTTCTTCAAGGTGCACCAGCTGCTGGAGGGGGACATGACCCAGTTACCCAGCATGTGCCATGTACTCCCTGACACTAACACTGAGGGCGGCTCATCCCCAATGGACCTAGGACAATATACCTCTGCACCCCCTTTCCCCCCCCACCACTATGTGTTGGGAACAGAAACATTTCTTGTCACATTAGTTTTCTGCTTTATACTACAATGCCCATGTTCTCTGCATGTCCTGAGCAGCTCAAAGGAATGTGTGCTAGACCTTCAGCCCTCTTCCTGCCCTCTGAAATGATGGGGCAGAGTCAGCCAGCCCAGCACCCCCATCTGGGCTCTGCCCTGTCCTCAGAGAGCAACTCTGTCAGATTCTGCCCCTGGGCCCTGCTGGCATGGGGCCACTGGGAGCTACTCTCTCCAACAGGGCAGCCGGGAGTTCTCCTGACCCTGGGGGCCTGTTGTGGGGCTGATACACCCGTCACCCTGTGGGTTGCGGGGGTGGGGGGTGTTACGCCCCCACAGATGCATCTGTAGGGTTGCCTCTGGTCTCAGGGCTGCATGGCCCTATGTCCTTAGTCCGATGACCCTTGTGATCTGGGCAGAACAGCCTGATGGCTGGAGTCAATAATACCATCCCTGACTGCAGGGCAGTCTGGCCTAGTGGCCAAAGTCAGTAGCATGGCCCATGCTGTCGGGGCAGTGCAGTCTAGCAGCCAGAATCAATAATACAGTCCTTACTGTCAGGGCAGTGCGGCCCAATGGCCAGAGGCAGTACTGCAGCCCTTACCGTCAGGGCAGTGCGGCCCAATGGCCAGAGTCAACACTGCAGCCCTTACCGTCAGGGCAGTGCGGCCCAATGGCCAGAGGCAGTACTGCAGCCCTTACCGTCAGGGCAGTGCGGCCCAATGGCCAGAGTCAACACTGCAGCCCTTACCGTCAGGGCAGTGCAGCCCAATGGCCAGAGGCAGTACTGCAGCCCTTACCGTCAGGGCAGTGCGGCCCAATGGCCAGAGGCAGTACTGCAGCCCTTACCGTCAGGGCAGTGCGGCCCAATGGCCAGAGGCAGTACTGCAGCCCTTACCGTCAGGGCAGTGCGGCCCAATGGCCAGAGTCAACACTGCAGCCCAGTGCGGCCCAATGGCCAGAGGCAGTACTGCAGCCCTTACCGTCAGGGCAGTGCGGCCCAATGGCCAGAGGCAGTACTGCAGCCCTTACCGTCAGGGCAGTGTGACCAAGCGGATAGAGTCCATAATACTGGTGAGCGGTACCACCACCCCAGGGTGGGTAGTGGCCAGGATAGGGGAACCCAGGCCCGCCCTCTCCACCAGGTCCCAACCCAGGGCCCTATCAGTGGCAGGGCTCCAACTGAAACACACCAAGTCTTGCTCTGGTTCTCGCGTTTTCCTGCAAAACCTCCCTGGGTTACTTCCTACCAGAGTCTCTGGGGTTGCCCATCTCTGGGCTTCTCCGGTCTCGCCACTCTCCATGACGTCCCGAGCCGGTGTGGCTGGTGCTGTGCTCCCTCAGGAGCTAGCGACACACCTCCTTCCCCATCGGCAGTCAGCCCAGATTGAGCTGCTCTGCTGGCTTTTATACCCTGCTTCCAGCTGGAGCATGCCCAGCAGAGCTAGGGGGTGTGGCCTCCTTGGCTAAGAGAGAAGGGTTAACCTCTGCCTTACCAGTGCGGGGCTGATACACCCCGTCACAGGTCCACCAAGCCAGTATTGCTTGGTCTCTGCTATCTCCTTTGTGTAGGGGCGGCTGGAGCCACAGTGCACAGTGTTCTGGTGAGAACTGGCTGGCAAAGCAACCCCTGGGACAGAGGTTCTTAAAAAGGGTGGGAGGAGAGGGCAGGGAATGTATTCTGGGAGGGCATGAGAAGCTTTAGGAAAAAAGAACTTACTGTGCACATTTTACCCACAACAATATGTTCTCCTTAGTTCTGTGCTGCTGCTGGCAGCGGTGCTGCCTTCAGAGTTAGATGGCTGGAGAGGCTGGCAACCCAGCTCTGAAGGCAGCGCTACCACCACCAGCAGCGGGGAAGGAAGGGTGGTGATACTGTTTACATAAAAAAACCAAACAAGGATCTTGTCTTCAGGTCCAAGGGGATCTCCGGCTAGATATCTCAAGCATCCAGCCCAGGGTGGAATTGCTCTGCTCCAAAAAACAGGCTCACCCTTGTAACAATGGTGTGATGGCAGTAAATCGTATCTCATTTAAAATTTACATTCCTATATACTTAAGTGGCTCTGTTCGAATCAATGCCTTGGTGTTTTTAATATTTAGTGAGAGTTGCATGTTGATTTTAGTGGCTGGGGGGCATAAACCCCTACAGACACAAGATGGGGTGGTGGTGATTAAATAAGTTTGAGAACCTCTGCCCCCGGAGACCACTCCAGCCATTGTAACTTAGATCCCCCAGTAGGCTGCTATAAATTAAAAGGGGAGGGGCCCAGTCAGGTGCTGCTCAGAGTGAGGCTGAGTGGAGGCAGGAAGTGCTTTTGCCCATTCCACCCCAGCTCCGCTGCTGTCCACAGGCTGCCTGGCCCCAGGGATCTGGTGCCATATTTCAAACAATGGCACCATGGTGGGCTAATTGCTGGCGTTTTAAAAGCAGCCATTTTGGAGTTACAGGAGCAACACAAATAGTGAGAGCATTCTTCCCATCGACCTTGGTGAAGCTGTTGAATCTGCATTGCAGGAGTGCACCATCCGTCCCAGGGAAGACAAGGAGCTTTTAAAACATGACCCAAGACCCTGCTAGGGAAGTCCCCGGAAGTGAGCAACACCGAGTCCGGGTGGTGTAAAAATAACAGAGAATCGCTCCACTGGCATTTATTGTACAGACTGTAAGTTAGAGGCTCTGGCCACAATGGGAAATAAAACCTAGGACGATAGAAGACCCAAAGCCAGACAATCACAAGAGTAAGCCAGCAAACAACTTCTCGCAGGTCCAGGTCCAGGTCTTTGCGTACAACAGAGAGGTTCTGCTTTTTGTTATTAAATTGATACAGTTAAAAGAAAGAAAAGACTTTGGGCAAAATTCTTCTCCCCATTTCGCCAGGGTAAATCCAGAGGGGCTCATCTGGGGGAGGAGCAGAATCATCAGCTAACTGCCAGGGGGAGGTGGTAAACTCGAGCCTGGAAGGCCCGGGATCCTGAGAGGGACAGACTGAAGTAGGCCAGGTGCTGGAGCCCACGGGGAGACACCGTCCTGGTACATGCCCATTGGACTCCTCCTGGCAGCTCAGTTGGAGTGAAGGTGACGGGGGATTCTGCCCAGTCAGGGAGGTGGATGGGGAGCCCAGTTACGGCCTTTGGCTCTCAGACGCGGTGACTCTAGCAAAGTGGCTACACTGTTTTACCCAGGGCCTTTTGTCTCTGGCAGCCCAAGGAAAGTCTCCTTCCTCAGTTACCGGGAACCCAGCAAGTGCTGGAGCCTACAGAGCCCAGCGTTTGCCCCAAGCAGGAGCTCACCGGGCCATGCCAAGGCAGCCAAAGGCTTTGGTCACCCACAAAGCAACCTGGTCTGTGCTAGGGCCAGGTGCAGGAGCAGAGACGCAGGGGACTGAGGGGCTGGGACAGCCCTTTGGATATGGCCATTTATTCTCCAGCTCTGGCTTGAGGCCCCTGCTAAGATGAGCCTGCACTGGGGCCAGGGATAGCTCAATGGTTTGAGCATTGGCCTGCTAAACTCAGGGTTGAGAGTTCAATCCTTGAAGGGGCCATTATAGGGATCTGGGGCAAAAATCTGTCTGGGGATTGGTCCTGCTTGGAGCAGGGGGTTGGACTAGATACCTCCTGAGGTCCCTTCCAACGCTGATATTCTATGTGACATCTCTCCTGGCCAGAGGGCAGGAGCTGAGTGACCCGGCAGCATGCTGCCCTGTGTGCCTGGGCGGACTGTCCTGTCTGGAGATGTGTGGATCAGAAGAGACAAGATATCCACCCCAGCATGCAGGCAGGTCTCATCCCCCAGTGCTGATGTTCACTGGATTAACAGGCCCCCAGGCTGCTTTGCAGCTAGGTCACTGTCACTTCTTAACCAGTCACAGACGTGTCAGGGATCAGACACCTGGGCTGTTTCCATGGGGCTGGAGACCCCCAGTGTGTTGAGACCCAGGATCCTGCCTTGAAGGAATCGGGGCCAGCTGGAGGCGGGGTGGGGAGAAGAGCCCAGGAAGGACTGAGTGTGTGATTCAAAAAGAGCAGCCGGCACGTTAGAAACCCATCGCCTGAAGGCAGAGCCTGCAAGGCTCCCGGAGTGGCCTAAATGGACCCCAGCTGATAGGAAATGGGCACGTCCCATCACAACATTCAGCAGGTGACACCTAGCCAGGCCATCAGCACCAACTGGACAAGCTCATTTGCCAGAAGCACCTGACACTGTTCAGCTCTGAAGTGGTTCAATTCTTCCCTCAGTTGACCAAAGACACGGTTCTGGGGGAGAGCAAAGGGAGGGGCTGCCCGTTCCCCAGTGCGCTCTGGGAGTGAGTACAGGAGTTTCCCCCCCAGTGGCATCTGCGCTGCTCCAATAGCCAGGGACTTCATTCTGGAGGCAAGAGTGTCTCCCAGCAGCTTTATAACCCAACTGTAGTGACCCAGTTCCCCTGTGATCTCCAGAGTTGGTGCAGCAGGCCCCGTCAGCAGGGCAGGAGCCTGTGGGGATTCGCCCATTTGTCTACTATTACAGGAAGAGGTTTCTTCAATTGCTATCTTGCCCATTTGTGCAGCAGGACGAGACCTGCCAGGGAGACGCGCTGTCGTGCTGGGTTCTCTCCATGCACCAGCACGCTCTGCGGGTGGCCCCACTGTCTCGCTGTCAGGATTGTTGCTCTTGGAGCCATCACTCACTAGAAATGGAATAATGACTGCAGCTGTCAGAAACCCCTCTGGAGAGCAGAGCAAGGAGGGTTGAGAGAGAGAGAGAGAATTGTGCATGGAGATAGATTAGATTAGATTAAATAATCATTATGTTTCATCAGCAGTGCTGGGGCCTGTTTTAATTTCACAGTGTCCTGAAGATCTAATGGAGTTAGATGGCAAATGGCCATCAGTGCCCACTAGGACTGGTCAGAAAAAAAACATTTTTTTCCATGGGAAATTTTGACTTTTCGGTGAAATATTGGAAACTAAACTATTTCAATGCTGACCTGTGCTGCCGAGCCTCCTGGATGTTGTAGTGTGGCTGTTCTATTGGTCCCATTCTCCTCTGCGGGCCAGGCTTGCTGGCCAAACTACAATTCCCAGGATGTACCACTTTCTCTCCTCTCATCAGGAGGGGAAGGTGCATCACAGAAGTCCCTGGCTTTAATGCACTGTGGGAGAGGTAGTCCTGCCAGGGAGCCCAACGGACAGAGACTAGGGGCATAAGACAACTGACCTATTATTCCCATGGGGCACTGCAGCACCATTCTGAATCAAAATATTCCATTTTTCAGGTGTTCAGGTTTGCAAACAAAACATCACAACATTGCACAAAAAGCAGGTACGTTCCGTAACAAACATTGTTTTGCCGAAAACCTGATTTTCAATTAAAAAAAAAATCAGTTTTGCTGGAAAATTTCGGAGCAGCCATAGGAGCCACAGTGCAATTCTAGCCCAGTCCCTGGCAGCCCCAGTACCAGCTGTGCCGGACATCACAAATGCCTGCAGTATCTGTGGGAGATCCCAATGCATTGTGCCTATGTAGCGGGGTGGGCCAGGGGGAGGGTAATCCCAGCTCCTCCAGGGACTAGGACCAGTGAGGGGATAAGTGGGTAAATGCACCCAGGTTGTAACACCCCCAGAAAGGTATCACCACCTGGAGAGGCTCCCATGTACTGGTTCAGACTGGATTCTCCAGAGACCAACAGACAAAGAAATGGCTTTTGGAGACATAGCCTGAGTTCACACTGACTCATGGCCTGCTTTTTGACCCAGTAAATGGACAGGACCTTCTGGCCGAGGGGGGGCGGGCAATCCTTAGGGGAGAGTTGGAGGGACTGACACCAGCCCGTGCCTGAGGCTGGAGCGTGCATGTGGGTTCTTTTTATTGCTTTGAACATGTTTTCTCTGTAATGCTTTCACCTTAGGAATACATGTGCCTGCTTATAAAGAGCTGTGTGATACTTGTAACTGTGGCAATTACGCTGTTTATGAGCCGTCAAAGAGAAAGCAAAGTTCAGACGCTGGCCACGATAGGCAGTCTGCCTGCTGGCAATCTCTCTGTGGAGATAGGGAACCGAACCATGCAGCCTGGAAACACCTTGGTCCAGAGGAAGAGAGACACAGGTGTCTGCCCAAGGGAGGTGACAGGAGAGAGAGCCTGTGGCGTGTGTCTTTGGTGGACCATGGAAAGGGATTGCAGGTGCAGCTGCCCTGAATTGTGACACCTGCTGTACCAGCACGTGGCACCAGAGGGTGGTCCCAGTGCTGGCAGCACCACCCTTCTATGACAGGGACCTGGCTTAGCCTAGAGCAGGGGTCTGCATCCTTTGCCAGGATGGGCACAACCTCAGCCTTCCTAGAGAAGTGATGTGTGGTGCCTCTGGGAAACAGCGCTAGATAATGGGTTACATATTCCTAGGTTAAGCGTTTACAATCAATCTAAAGCATCCCTGGGTGCATTATGGGAAGTTGCTGCAGCTGGATTCTTTTAAGCTCCCCGTCTCTTGGGGAGGAAAGACCTGAGGCACGGCTTGTCCTGCACAGAGTGCCTGCCTCGGGCTGCCGTGACGAGAGGCTGTTGCTAAACAAAATGCTCATGAGGGACATCAGGAAAATCCTCAGCACTTGTCGTTGTGAAAGGGGGCCCGCTGTACAGGCCACAAATTGCACCCACATGGAGGGTTGGAGTGTGACTTGGGCTGCGCATTTATCGGGGATAAAGGAGCCCGAGACCCCTCTGCCACTCCTGTGCGGGCTGGCCAGACCTTGGGCCTGGCCTGCAGGAGTCAAGGGGGCATCTTGCCAGAGCCAGGGGGGCAGAGAGGGTATGAAGTGGGCAGCGTCTTTGCTCTTCCCCTGCCACACAGGCAGCTCACTAAGCCAGGACAGCGCTGTCCTAATTTGTTTCTGGTATGGACCAGCTGCATGTAACGGCCCCCAGCCCCAGAACGGTATGGTCCAGGAGTATATAATTCCCCCCCACACACACACACACCGAATGGTATAAGCCAGCAACACATAACTACCCCCCATGAGTGGTCTGGGCCAGCAGCGTATAAATCTCCCCTGTCCCACCCTGCATGGTGCGGGTGAGCACTGGTGAATTCTGTCATGTTTGTGAGTCATCAGGGTACCATGGCTGGAGCCAAGGCAGGGCGGGTGTCTACAGGACTCAGGGCCTGTAAGCTGAGCTGCTCAGCTGCCACCCCATGCCCAGGGCACAGTATGGCCCTGAACTGTCCAGTCTGTGTCGCAAACTCTCTGCAATCCACAATGGTCCTTGGGGGCTTACGGCTTTCTCTGAAGCATCCAGTGTGGACCACTGTCAGAGACAGGAGACGGGGTTGGATGGTCCAAGCTGATCTGGGCTGGATGATCTGATCTGGTCTGAGTTGGATGATTCACAGATTCCAAGGCCAGGCAGAAGGGACCTCTGTGATCATTTAGTCTGACCTACTGTATAGCTCAGGCAACAGAACTGCCCCAATGTAATTAATTCCGAGAGCAGATCTTTTAGAAAAACATCCAGCTTTGATTTAAAAGTTGCCAGCGATAGAGAATCCATCCCAACGATTGGGAAGTTGTTCCAATGGTTAATTACTCTCAGTGTTAAAAAGGGATGTCTTATTTCTAGTCTGAATTTGTCTAACTTCAACTCCCAGCTATTGGATCATGTTGGGCTCTTCAATCAAGCAGAGAAAGGTCTATTATTAACTATTTGGTTCCCATGTGGGTACTTATAGATTGTGATCAAGTCACCCCTTAACCTTTTCTTCATTACGCTAATTAGATTGAGCTCCTTGAGTTCATCACTATGAGGCGTGTTTTCTAGTCCTTACATCATTCTCACGGCATCCTATGATATAGTCCCCCATCCTGTAAGTACAGCCTATATTCTTTGTTCCCAGATGTATACATTTATATTTAGCCATAATCAAATGCATATTGCTTGTGTAAGCCCAGTTCACAGTTACCTGTTGTCTCCCGCAAGTTTTGTATCATCTGCAGACTGTATCAGGGATGAGTTTATATTTTCTCCCAGCTCATTAGTAAACACGTTAAATAGCAGAGGGCCAAGAACTGAGCCCCCAGGGACCCCACTAGAAACACATCAATGATGATGCCCTGTTTACAGTTACAATTTAAGACCTATCAGCCAGATTTTAATCCATTTCATGTGTGGCACATTCATTTGATATCTTTCTAGTTTTAATCAAAATGCCATGCTGCACCAAGTCAAATGCTGTACAGACATCGAAGTCTATTACATCAGTGCTATTACTTTTATAAACCAAACTTGTAATTTCAGCAAAAAAAAATGATTTTGTTAGTTTGCCTGGATATGTATTGATCGGCATTAATTATATCATTGGTTCTCAGCTGGGGGTCCATGGCCCACTGGGGGGCTGCGAGTAGGTTTCAGGGGGTCTGCAAAAGACCAGGCTTCAGCCCTGCTGCCCTAGTGAACAGAGCTATGCCTGCTGACTGCATAGGCTGGGCTGGGAGAAGCTGCCTGGGATTGAACCTGAGGCCTGCAGCCAAGGTCTGGAGCCCAAACCTGAGGGTGGGGCTTGAGGAGGGAGCGCCACCTCCACCCCGTGGGGGTCAGCCTCTACCCCCTCACCTCAGTGGGCCGCCCAGCTGGTGGGTCAGCATCAACGCCTTCTTGCCCAGCCCTGGCTCCACCCCAGAGACTGTTGCATGTGCCTTTCTTGGGTGCCCACTCTCCAGTTTCTGCTGTGGGCCCCAGGGAGTCTAACCCCGGCCCTGCAGGTTACCTAGCACGCACTCCGTTTGTAAAGTATCAGAGAGGGAGCCGTGTTAGTCTGGTTCTGTAAAAGCAGCAAAGAATCCTGTGGCACCTTATAGACTAACAGACGTTTTGCAGCATGAGCTTTCGTGGGTGAATGCCCACTTCGTGGGATGCAAGAGTGGAAATTTCCAGGGGCAGGTAAATATAAGCAAGCAAGAAGCAAGCTAGAGATAACGAGGTTAGATCAATCAGGGAGGATGAGGCCCTGTTCTAGCAGTTGAGGTGTGAAAACCAAGGGAGGAGAAACTGGTTCTGTAGTTGGCAAGCCATTCACAGTCTTTGTTTAATCCTAAACTGATGGTGTCAAATTTGCAAATGAACTGAAGCTCAGCAGTTTCTCTTAGAAGTCTGGTCCTAAAGTTTTTTTGCTGGAGGATGGCCACCTTAAGATCTGCTTGTAAAGAAGCTGTTTCAGCGGGAGCACGACAAGTTACACAGCCCAGGAAAAATGTTCGTAAACCCAAACAATAAATATCCGATATGGATAAAGTTTTAATTTGACCATCAGCTTCAAAACAACAAACCCCCCAGAGCGATGATACTGAACTTCCTTCCACAAGGGCAGCCGCCGGAAGGGCTGAAGAGCACTGAGGAGGTGGTGTGGGTAAGGAACATAGAGCCGTTATTAACCTGGCAAAACTTAGGAACTATGAAGACGACTACTTGAATGTTGGTTTTATTTCTTTTATAAGTGGAGACATACCTCAATCGCAGTGTGTAATTTGTGCACAAGTACTGGCCAATGAATATTTGAAACCCTCCAAGTTACAGAGACATTCAATTACAAAGCATGAAATCTATAAACACAAGCAATGTTCATTTTTGACTGAAAGGCCAAGGAACTGCTTGGTATGAAAGCAGTGATGAAATCCACAACTACAGCAGATAAAAAGCTTGTAAGGTCGTCCTACATAGTGGTGCAGAAAACTGCGAAAGCAAAAAAATTGCATACAATTGTTGTGACTGATAATGCCGTGTGCTACTGAAATTGCAAAGAAATGTTTGGAGAGGAGAAGGCCAAGGTACTGGCAAAAATGCCTATGTCAAATGACCCTGTCAAACAACCGATCACTTCTATGTCAAAAGACACAGTTTCGCAGTGTATCGATCGGCTGCATGACAATGATTTTGCTATACAAGTAGATGAATCCACAGACATTTCAAAACTGTCCCATTTACTTGCCTATGTTCGGTATGTGAGGCATAAGGAAATAAAGAAAGACTTGTTGTTTTGCCAAGAGCTCAAGATGACAACAAAGTCAGACGACATTTTCAAACTGCTAAATGATTTATGATTTCAGCCTAAATCAACTGGATTAATGGCAAGGAGGTCTGCATGATGGAGCTGCAGCAGTGACCGGCAAGCATTCTGGTGTTGTGCAAAAAATAAAAGCCATTGCACCTCGCACTATTTGGACACATTGTCTTTTACACCGAGAGGTGCTTACTTCAAAAGATGTTGACGCAGGTTTTCACAGTGTTCTGAACACAACAGTAACACTTGTTAATTGTATTAAATCCAGAGCAGCAAACTCCAAGTGTTTTGCTGGACTTTGGGAGGAAGTGAGTGCAGAGCATCACTCCTTGCTCATGCATACAGAGGTGAGATGGAGAGCTCGAGGCAGAATGCTTACCCGTATATTTAATCTCAAGGAAGAGTTATGTACTTTCTTAGCCATTAAGAAACCTGAACTTGCCAAAGTGTTGAAAGATGACGTGTGGCTGGCAAAACTGGGTTACCTCGTAGACATATTCAGTGAAATGGATAAGCTGAATAAAGCTATGAAAGGTGGGAGCACTAATTTTATTGCCCAGTGTGAAAGAATTGAGGCTTTCAAAAGAAAATTACAACTCTGGAAAGTTCGTGTCTGGGGGGGCACGACTGATATGTTTGAGCTCTTACATTCTTGCATTTAAAATGAAACATTGACTTTGATGTAATTCAGCCTCAGCTAGCAACGCATCTGGCTGGTCTGCTTAACAAATGGAATGCTTATTTTCCCGAACGCACAACGGAACAAGTCGCTACACACATGTGGACTACAAGCCCCTTTAGTGAGAACATTAAAGCTAAACTTCCATCCCCCGTCCCATCGAAACTGTTAGAAGAGCTCATTGACATTTCATCAGACAGCTCCCTCAGAACCAGGTCCAATGGGATGCTGTGGGAGACATTTTGGTGAAAATTTTGATCCCTTTTAATACCACCTACTTATGCAAATCTGGATTTTCAATCATGGCATCAATGAAAACAAAATACCCAGCCAGGATGAACACTGACCATGACATGCGTGTGCTTGTCAAGGACACCCCCATGTCTGGACAGAATTGTTGATCAACACCAGCAACAAGTTTCATGCTGAATAAATAAAAAAAAATACTCAGTTATTTTTATTTTTGTACCTATATTATCCTTTTCTTTCTTATACACCTCTACCTCGATATAACGTGACCCGATATAACACGGATTCGATATAACGTGGTAAAGCAGCGCTCCGGGGGGCAGGGCTGCACACTCCGGCGGATCAAAGCAAGTTTGATATAATGCGGTTTCAACCTATAACGTGGTTAAGATTTTTCGGCTCCTGAGGGCAGCGTTATATTGAGGTAGAGGTGTGTTATTTATACGTGTGTGTAACTATATAACTAGCCATTGAATGCAGCTTTTAATCTACTGGATATGCAGAAAAACAGTTGTTATGGCACAGGTGGGCTATGGAGTTTTTATAGCATGTTGAGGGGCCTCAGAAAGAATAAAATTGGGAACTCCTGAATGATATTACCCTCCATTCATTCTTTATTAATCGAGTCCTGCATCATTATCTTGCCCAGGACTGATGTCAGACTGACAGGCCTATAATTACCCAGGTCATCCCATCTGCCCTTTTTAAATATTGGCACAACATCAGCTTTCTTCCACTGTTTTGGGACTTCCCCAGTGCGTCATGAAAATCAATATTAATGGTCCGGCAAGTTCCACAGCCAGCTCTTTTAAAACTCTTGGATGCAAGTTAACTGGACCTGCTGATTTAATTATATCTAACTTGAATAGCGGCTGTTAAATGTTAAACAGCCGCTATTCAAGTTAGATATATTTAAATCAGCAGGTTCAGTTAACTTGCATCCAAGAGTTTTAGCTAGTTTTCAAGTTAGAAAAGTATTATCATATAATATAACTACAGCATACAATTTCTCCCCCAGTATAGAATAGAAATGTTTATTGGCCTGTTCCAATGTGGGCTGAATGGTCTGATGTGGTCTGAGATGGATGGTCCAATCAGTTCTGGATACCCAGCTGCTTCCATGTTTGATATGATTCTCTCCTCTTTTCAGACGAATTTAACGATGAGATGGCCGTTGTTCCTGCCTCGCCCTGCAGTACTGTGGGCTCTGCCACTGCAAAGGCAGCTGTCTAGCCGGTAGAGGAGACCCTAGCCTGTGCTACTAGTGGCACTGACATCTGCACAGATGCCGCAGCTGTAAGAAATAAGGCGGCCTTGCAGTGTGATACTAGGACTGGGGCCAGCCCTGTCACCAAATGGCCTCAGCTGCATTTTGGGTCCAAGCACTGGCGCTGATGCAAAACCGGGAGAGGAGAAATGTTACCAAAGGAATTCAGAATGTCACCATCCTTTTGGCTTCACAAGGTTCCAAACGCCCCCATGTTTTGTTTGTCACAAAAGTTTCTGTGGTATTTTTAATAAAAAATGTTATGGAAATATTATCACTGTGGTTACTGAAAGGGTTAATCTACTGGAGAGCTTGGATATGCATTTCAATAAGAACATATTGCAAACAACAGAATATGATGGTAATTGCAGCAACTTCCATAGGTGTTTCTTGCTCCAATAAATGGCCATTTTTTGATGAAAAAATGTTTTGCCCGGTTCCACTGATTGTGAATCCACGAAGTGTGTTTCACTCACTGTCATACTCATGGCTCAGCCTGGGGGAGCTGGTGAGATGGATTTTGCAAGGGTGCAGCAGATACCAGAGGTTCCATGGGAAACAGCTGGGGAAGATTTTCAGGTGTCGGGATATTCTGCAGGATGGTGAATATCACTCTATTCATGGAGCTCCATGTCTGGCTCCCTTTAGAGTTAAGAACCTGGCTAGTCACTTGGCTAATTTCTAGGGCTGTGATGAGGCCATTGGTTTGGTTTTGTCTGAGAGGAGATGGGGCTGGGTTGGTCTCCTGCTTGCAGTTATTCCCACCCCACCCCAGCAGCCTGTCCTCACCCTAACAGGTGCCAGGTCAGCTGCTGGCACCCATCTGCTGCTGCAGCCCAGTAACCAGCAGGGGCGAGGTGGCCTGGGCCTTCAGCAGAAAGTAGGTGTGGCACTATGCCCCATATTCTACATAGAAATATTGTTATTATATGATTATAGCATAACTAAGGCCGGGTCTACACTAAGGGGGGGGGGGGATCGAACTAGGGTACGCAAGTTCAGCTACACGAATAGCGCTGAACTCAAAGTACCCTAGTTCGACTGACTTACCCGTCCAGACGCAGCGGGGTCAAACTCCGCGGCTCCAAGGTCGACTCCGCCGCCGCCGTTCACGGTGGTGGAGTTCCGGAGTCAACCAGAGTGCGTGGGGAGTTCGAACTATCGCGTCTTGATTAGACGTGATAGTTTGAACTCTGAGAAGTCGAACTCACCACGTCGACCCGCGCGGTGAGTATGGACCTGCCCCAAGATATATTTTATGCAGGATGGGTCACGTGAGGTATCATTGGAAAGGTTCTGATTTACTGAATATGATTATACTATTTGTATGCAAGTGTCATTGTTGTATCTGAAGGTAGGAATATTGTCTATGCACCTATTACAGCTATGTTTACACCTGGGGAACGCCCACTAGACACAATGCAATCAAGTCTAGGTTGCTGGTTGGAAAGAACCATTAGGGAGAACAATAGGTCTTTGAATATGCTAGAATCCCCCCTTCCTGAGAAGCTTTCTTGGGATGCTACAAATAACCTCTGACTCATGGCTGCTTTGACACTGCAGGGTCACATGATCATGCCACCTGGTACTGGACTCCATGATAAAATACCAGTATTTTTCTACTGGGGGGGACACACCACACTGGAAAACAAAGGGTTTCTGCCATATATGAAGCCTATTTAAGGCAGGGGAGTGACATAATCGGGGTTCATTCTTCACTTAATCCCCTCCCAGGATGACTACTGGAAACATCTAAGAAACAAAGGCTGAGTGGGGGAGAAGGTCTGAGCCCAGACTAGGAAGGTGTCTTTCCTGTAAAAGAAATATGTGGAATTTCTGCAATCTGCCTAAAACAATGTTTAGGGTCAGAAATTACTACTTGTAACCAGTTTCTTAGTATCTTTAGCTTAGTTTGTATGTTTGTTTCATTTTCTGGTTAATCTGCTTTGATCTGTTTGCTATCCCTTATAATTACTTAAAATCTATCTTGTGTAGTTGTTAAACTTGTTTTTGTTTTCTCTAAAACCAGTTTCTGGAATTCACAATGGGGTGGGGGGGGCAAAGCTGTGCAAATCTCCCTCCACATTGAGGGAGGGGGCGAACTTCATGAGCTTACGCTGTGTAGTTTTCTGTGCAGTCCAAGACGATACAGTTTGGGGTTTACGCTCGAAAGGGGGGTACTTGGGTGCTGGGCAGTTCCTTAGCTGAGTCTTCCCACCCAGAGCTGATCTCAGTGTCTGTGTCTGTCTGCAGCTGGGCGTGTTTGCTGAAGGAGGTTGAGGGCCTGGCTCAGCAGGACAGTGTGAGGGAGCCCAGGCTGGTGGAACAGGTGGGCTCAGTGGTACCCCAGTACATCACGTGGCACCACGGAGCGGAGCAGGATGAAGAATTCCTGGTGTGGGGGCTGAGTAGGTCCGTGCCGGAGAGGAGCCTAGAGCTGAAAACTGATGGCAAAGACGCAATGGCTGTAAGACCTGCACAGCTGGGACTCGGCGAGGGCTAAGGCGGTGGGGCAGGGCTTCTTTTGATGAGGGGAGGGAGAAGGATGGGGTTGTACTGAATGGGGTACAGGCATAAGCGCCGACTCCATCGGTGCTCTGCGGCTCAAGCACCCACGGAAATAAATAGGAGGTGCTCAGCACCCACCATCCACAGTGGTTCCAGCCCCAGGGCTGGCCCCAGATCAGGGCTGGCCGCAGATCAACAAGGGAGCAGCGGGCCTCTGGGGTGGGGGTGGAGAGGAGGGAGCAGTGGGTGGGGGGGTGGAGCCTTGGGGGAGGGGGTAGAGCAGGGGTAGGAAGAGGCCAAGCAGGAGTGGGGCCTTGGGGTAGAAGTGGGGGTGGAGCACCCACCGGTCTCAGGGCTATTAATGAGAGGATGAGCGTGCTCCCATATGAGCTCCTAAGGGTTAATGCCAATTCAAATCCCTTGTGTCTGAGAAATAGGCCAAAGCGAGTTAGACAGCTCTATTCAGCTCAGCTCTAGCACATCCAAGGCTGTGTGAAGTGACAAATTCACAGCTCTATAAATTGTCTCATCACCATAAGCAAATATTGGCCAAATGTGCCGCTAAACAGCGAGAAACCCACCTGGGGAAGGAGCAGCCGTTCTAAAAATGCCTTCACGTGCTGAGCAGGGTCAGCCAGGAGCTGGAGCAGAGGAAACCCAGTGTCTGTGACAGCAGAAAGGAAATTGGGACATTTGCATTTCCCGCTAGACACCATCCAGCAGGCTGGCAAGGCCAAGGATGACCAGACAGAGCTTCTAAACCATAGCATGAGGCCCCTGCTCTCCCAGACAGCAGGGACCGTGGCCTGGGCACGTGGCAAGGATCAGCCCCAGGGGTGAGGATGGCAGCTTCCTAAACCTGTTAGTTTGGAGATCCAGGATCTCCAGCGATGTGAGTGACGTGTCATAGCTGCTGCCTTCTGAACACAGCCGCTGTGCTGTTGGGGTGGAACGCCTGTCCCTGGGACGTGCTTTCAGCTACACGCACTATGAACTCAGCTCCCACCTCCCTTTCCCATGGTACCTGGGGCAAATGGGCATTTCTTGGTGTTCGGGTGAGTTTGGCTAGGACAGTTTTTTCAAATCCAGAGATCACAAGGGAGGCTCTTCGGGCTCCACTTCCTAGTTTCTTCTCCGTTCAGATCTGGACCGGATGCTCAGCTAGTGTAAATCAATCACTTTACAGTGGAGCCCCCGATCCCCATGAGACCATTTTGTAGCTGGTTAAACCTCAGCCTACCCTACCTACTTCCCAGGGCCCTGCAGAGCAATATCAACTTCAATTCCCTTATCACGGCCCTTCCTCCCTCCCCTTGGGAGACCCTCCCCAGCCCAGTGCATCTTTCTTTTCTGATGTTCACCTGCAATTTTCCCTTCCTTAATTTCCTCTCCGTCCTCTTAGTCACCTCCTCCCACTTCCACCACGCTAAGTCCTTGAGTCAATGCCCATTGAAATCAATGGGCGCCTTCCCTTGACCTCGATGGGTATTGGATCAAGCCCTGTGTAATTCCTCTTCCACCTCGGGGTTTATGCTCTGCCAATATTTATAGACATTAATGTCTGTGATGCAGTTGTTTTAAAAGAACATCTCAGGCCCAGATGATTGGTGGGAGCCCAAAGGTGCTGTTAGAAGCGTTTATTTCTGCACACCCTGAGACAGATTTGTATTTGTGTTTGTCTATGAAAATGACACAAGCAGCGCGTGACCCACTGGCTTTGTGGGGATGAATGGGGCAGCTGGAGCAGACATGCCCCTGATTGACTAGGAAATTCTGCTGATTCATGAACCCCGTGTTTCACAGCCTGGCAGCACAGGCACAGCAACCCTGTGATTAGCGGAAATGCCTACAACTCACTGTAATCACAGGGTAATTAGCTGGGCATTTCTGTTTTCCAACTAAACTGTTATTAGGCTCCATGAGATAGCTGCTCTCTCGTTAATTTCAGAATTACTTTAGAACTTCAGCTATAATTACCCAGCAATCTGCAGGGCCGTGTAATTAGGAGGCATTCCTCCCATTTCAAGATGTTAATATTTCTAAATAATGCAGTTGTTAAATGGTGATACAGTCTGTGCCCTGTGAAAAAAGTGATGCCTGGGATTGTGTGGTGAGGCACACACAGCGCCACACATGCACAGATGCTCAACCAGAGCTGAGTCACAGACTTTAGAACATAAGAACGGCCGTACTGGCTCAGACCAATGGTCCATCTAGCCCAGTATCCTGTCTTCTGACAGTGACCAAGGCCAGGTGCTTCAGAGAGAATGAACAGAACAGGTAATCGAGTGATCCATCTCCTATCATCCACTCCCAGCTTCAGGCAATCAGAGCATCCCTGACCATCTTGGCTATCATCCTTTGATCCTCCAGAAACTTATCTCATTCTGTTATACTTTTGGCCTTCGACTCTGCATTGTGTGAAGAAGCACTTCCTTTTGTTTGTTTTCAATCTGCTGCCTAATAATTTCATAAGGTGACCTCTGGTTTTTGTGTTATGTGAAGGTGTAAAAAATGCTTCCTTACTCACTTTCTCCATACGAGTCACAATTTTAGAGACCTCTACCATAGCCCCCCCTTAGTCGTCTCTTTTCCAAGCCGAAAAGTCCCAGGCTTTTTAATCTCTCCACATAAAGAAGCTGTTCCGTATCCCAATCATTGTTGTTGCCCTCTTTACCTTTACCTTCTGTAACTTCCCTTTTCCAGTTCTAATATATCTTTTTGGGGATGAGGCGACCAGACCGGCATGCGGTATTCAAGGTGTGGATATAGTTGCATTATGATCTTTACTGGTTTCGTATCTATCCCTTTCCTAACCATTCCCAACAGTCTGGGCTTTTGATTGCCACTAAACATTGAGCAAATGTTTTCAGAGAACTATCCACAATGACTCCAAGATCTCTTTCTTGAGTGGTGAGAGCTATTTAAACCCTACTATTTACCTCTCTCCATTGTGAAAACTGACCATTTATCCCTACCCTTTGGTTTCTGTCTTTTAACCAGTTACTGGTCCACGAGGAAACCTTCCCTCTTACCCCATGACAGGTTATTTTGCTTAAGAGCCTTTGGTGAGGGACCTGGTCAAAGGCTTTCTGAAAGTCCAAGTACACCATATCCACTGGATCACCCTGTCCACGTTTGTTGATCCTCTCAAAGAATTCTAATAGCTTGCTAAGGCATGATTTCCCTTTACAAAAGCCATGCTGACTCTTCTGCAACAAATCATGTTCATCGCTGTGTCTGATCAGTCTGGTCTCTATTATAGTTTCAACCAATTTGCCTGGTACTGCAGTTAGGCTTACTGGCCTGTTATTGCCAGGATCACCTTTGGAGCCTTTTTTAAATATTGACGTCACGTTAGCTATCCTCCAGTCATCTGGTACAGAAGCTGATTTAAATGACAGGTTACATACCACAGTTAGTAGTTCTGCAATTTCATATCTGAGTCGTATTTGAATCCCTTTTGGCACCTGTCTCATTCAAGGATGGGGTCAGCAATTGACAGCAATAGGGTCTGACCTTTCCCCAGCCTCGCTGGTTGGTCATGGCTCTGGGTAGCCAGGAGTCCTGGTGCAGCAGCAGCACTCCCTGGCTTGAAGTGGGTTCCATCATATACAGGGTTTGCAGTTTGGTTCAATGGCTCTCAGCTCCCTCCCCCCACACACACTATACACATTGTTCCAGCCTCTCTGCCAGGATCCTGCTGGTAACGAGGGGGCCGTGCTCTGCCATGTCGGATTCTGGCTTGGCCTTGCTGAGCAGTGCATTTGCTACCTTATAGTGCATGTGTAACACTGACAGACCCCCGGTCTTCGCCGGGCAGGATCAAACTGGGGACTTCTGGAGCTTAGTGTATGAGCCAAAAGCCAACTGCCTGTTAGCTAAGGCTGTAGAGCAGATAGATAGATAGATCTCTCTCCTCCCGCCCTTGCCCCCGAGGGGACAGAACACCACACGCCCAGGAGGTGTGTGGGTTACACATGGAATGAAAGCACTGATGTTTATAAAGCTCTCTCGGTGATTCCAAACACAGCAGCCCCCGCACCCAGGGGAATGTGGGCGGCAGAGGGAGGCTGAGCGGGGAGGAAGGAGGCTGTGGGGTGCAGAGGACAGTGACGGGATAGGAGATGGCAGGATGGTTGGCAGCTCCCCCAGCCGGGGGGCAGTGGTGGGGCAGGCAAGCAGCCAGGAGAAGGCCGTGTGGTCGTGTTACCAGCTCTCAGTGATGGGTTGTGATTTATGGGAGGAGCTGGCCTGAAGTCTGGGGGGGAGGCAGCACCATGGTGCTGCTGGGTCGGGACGGACCCGGGAAACGGAAGGCAGTTCCCCGCTGTGGGGCGAGGGGAGAGTACGTGGAGTCTCCGCCCGCCCTGACGGCCTCACACACCTGCTGGCCGAGGACAGAGGGGCCTTAGCAAGTCAAAAGACACTAAAACAGGAGCTGTTTTTTTTATTTTTATTTTTTTTTGGCCAGTCTCATGATTTTGGGGGTCAGACCCATGATTCGTGCTGTCTTGGGGCTGGCAATGCTGGGTGCATTTCTCCAGCTGTGTGCGCTGGTATCTCTCTCCCTGGGTCCATGTGTGAGGGGATGGCTGGCTCTCTGCTCACCCCAGGGTCAGGTGCATTGGCCTGTCTCACACCCATGCAGGCCTCTGGAGCGGCCCAGCTCAGCGCCTGCCTGCATTTCCTGGCCTGGCCTTTCTCCACCCAGCGTCCCCACAAGGTCTTCTCTTCTCTGAGCTCAGCAGCACCGTCCCACTGGGCGTGGAGCACAAGTAATTCCCAGCAAGCCCAGTGCTTCTCTGCACCCGATTAATGAGAGGCTGGAGCATTGCAGGGACTGGGAGAGACGTGAAGGCAGTGCTGGGTGCTGGGGCGGCTCGTTTGAAGCCGTGCACTCAGCGTGCGGCCGTGGGGAGAGCGGCCGTGTGCCCGCACAGCCAGCAGACAGGCTGCCAAGCTGCTCTCGCTGCTTAACCACGACTGCTCCAGCTCGAGGTTGGCAGGAGGTGCCGTGCAAGAAAAGGTCACGGCAAATGCAGCATCCGGGTGGGGGAGCAGGATTAATTATCCTGGCTAATCGCACCATCACAGCCACGGGGAAAGCTGCCCCAGCGAGGGCTCCTGGTGCCGCACTCGGAGAGCTGGGGGAATGAGGCGCTGACACGAAGAGCCAGCCTGAAGCTGAAGCTACGAGGCCAGAGGCAAAGGAGAAGGTGCACTGCCCAGAGCTAAGGGCTTCCTGCCTTGGGCACCGAGGGGCCGATCCTACAGCACTGCTCTCCAGGGGCCAGTGATTTCCACAGGAACAGACCTGGGCCTATAGACTCTGGCATTTAAAGGCACAGGCCATTTAGGCTGCCGTGCGAACGTTCATCACAATTCTTTGTGGCAGCATCAGGTGGCAAGAGCAGCTCCCCATAAGCAGGGTTGGGGGCTGCAACGACGTTCACGAGTCACCATGCCAGGGAAGCATCATGTGCTCTAGTACCGTCCTGCGAGGCCCGTGGGAGAACAGGGCTATTTGGCCAGGAGGAGAAAGGTGTGGCCAAGCCCAGGCGTGCAAAAACCACACGTCAGTCCCGGAAAAATCATCCAATTGGCTTAAATATCAGGGGAGTTTTAAAATTGCTAAATGTTGGCTGGAGCCTGTAGGGTCTGTGGCAGACTTGCCACTGCACTGCACCCCCTAGTGGCTGTATATGGCATTGTGACAGCTTGCCTCAGTTTCCCCCATGCCTTCTTTGGCCTATTTCAGTGTGGGCGTGACCTGGCTCTCCAGCCAAGCCAGGTAACAGAGTCCCACCTTTGGCAGCTCAAAGCCCTTCACTTAGAGTCCAACAGAAACAGCAAAACAACTGAATCTTCAGCCCCACTGGGCTCAGCTGTTACCTTCTTCTTTGCAAACTGTCCCAACGCCAACCCCAGTTCCTGGGTTGTCGCACTTTCCCTCTACCCCAGGGAGTCAGGCAGGTGGCAGTCCCTGAATGTCCCCTGTCCCCAGCTAGGCTAACAAAAAAACCAAAACAACAACAAAAAAACTGTCTGGGAATTTGCCCTGCTTTGAGCAGGGGGTTGGACTAGATGATCTCCTGAGGTCCCTTCTACCCCTGAGATTCTATGATTCTCCCAGGCTTCTCTCAGTCGAAGAGAGAAAGTTCCCAGCTGGGTCCCCTCCCTGGGCCCTCCTGCTGCAACCCTTTGCTCCTTCCTTTCTGAAGACCCCCACTTGCTGGGTTTGATCGTGAATTATGCATAACCCCTTTCAGGTGCAGCCTGGTAGGTTAGTTGCCCTGTCAGGACACTTTAATCCTTCCATCATCTGTGGGGTGAGGGGTAGCCACCCAATCACAGGGTCATGATTTCCAGCTCTTTTCTGGACACATGAGGGCTAGGAACTTTTCTTCTGAAGTGCAAGCTAACTCCTACATAATCACCTGACTCCAGGAGCTGGGGCTTTGGGAAAACACCAGATATCATGGGACTCATGATACAATCACGTGAGTTAGCAACACTTCCAAGAGGTACAAATCACTGGGAGACTGGCTTCTGAAATATGCCAGGGGCTCAGTGTTTGTTGTTCAGGTTCTCAGCCATCCTGCTTGGACCTCCACAATACACTGGGTCTGTCTGGGGATGCAGATTTACCTCTCGGCTGGTTGGATTGCAGGAGAGGGGAATATGGTTCCTGGAACTGACTGTTTAAAGGTCCCAGATATATTCACCCACCTGGGTTCCACTGTACAGGTGACAGTTTGAGCTCCTCTCATACACACTCCAGATAAGCCTTGATCCTCAGGGACACACTGAGGGGTGGGGGGCTCTGGGAGCAGCTGCACACCAGGAAGGTCATGATGACATACAGCAATTCCCACATTTCCAGCCTGCCAAAAAACAGGCTTTTGGAAAATTAACTTACAGCTAGAGGGGCGCACACTAGACAAAGCTAGACAATTCAGACTGGCAATAAGGCATACATGTGTAACAGAGACTAATTAACCATTGAAACAACTTACTGAGGTTGGTGGTGGAATCTCTGTCACTGACAATTTTCAAATCAAGATGGGATGCTTCTCCGCTCTAGGGATTATTTTGGGGACGTTCTCTGGCCTGTGTTACACAGGAGCTGATCACAATGGTCCCTTCAAGCCTTGGAATCTGTGACTGTATGAAATTGGGCATGGCGGGGGGGGGGCTCAGATGGGCCCCAATGAAAGCAGCATGTTAAGCTGCTGCCGGTGTTCTGTGTTAGGGCGTTCTGGGCACTGGGTGGGCCTGATCTGCCTCTCACACCAGTGCAAATCAGGCTCTTCTGGTTATCCGGGGGTCATCAAAATCAATTGGGTTCTGCCCAGACCCGTTCGTGACATTTCAGAACTGATCGGATGCTGTGTTCGAGAGCGACCGCGTGACAGACAACCAGAGCAGTGCCGCCAAGGGGAGGGAAAGGCCTTGCTCCATTGGGCCGAATAGCCTCACAAGGGCCATTTGATGGACAGCTACCGCGGCTGGTCCTGCATTCACGCCATGCAGAGTGACCAAGCCTCTGGGCTGTAGGAGCCGTAGCGTGAACCCATCGATATAACCAGCTCAGCTCACAACATCACACCTGCCAAGCTATGGCAATCGTTCAGCCAGATTCCTACAAGAGCGTCTAGAGCCCTGAGGAGATTATTTGGGCGGCTGGCAGGCTGGGGGTGTCAGGGAGCTGGCACCCAGTTAAGCACCAGCAAGTTTTCCTTTCACCGGAGGCGGGGGGGTAACAAGGTGACTTCGCCCTGGGCACCCCAAGAAAGCATCACAAGGCACATGCTGAGAGCTGCGTCGGCATCTCGCTGAATACAAAATGTCTCCAGAGAACAGCTTCTGAGGAACTGAAGTGGCTTGTGTTGGAGAGAAGTGGGAAGGAGGCGGAGAGGCCTGCAGCTTACCCACGCTGTGGTATCATAGGTCTGTAGATTTTAAAGCCAGAGGAAACCATTGGATCATCTACTCCTGTATAACACAGGTCAGAGAATGTCAAAGCAGCCCCAAGGAGCCACTGCAGATGAGAACAATGAAGGAGCAACCCAGCAGTTTCCAGAGAGCTGCCCAGGGCAGGCCTTGAACTCACAGAGCATGGGTGCATCTAAGGGCCACAGCCTCACCCTGAGAGTCACCAATTACCCAGCGCCATTGCTACTTGGGAGCAAAACACACGTGAGATACCTGGGGGCTACATTTCCAGCCGAGCGGTTTTCAAACGTTTGCTCTTGGAAAGAGAGTGAGACACTGACCCGGAAAATGTGACAGAGAATTCACTCATCCGGCGAGCGGTGACTGGAAAGGCTGGAAACTGAATTCAGGGACTGAAGGGGGAAACAAGAGGGCTTTAATCACACTTTGAAGGGCAAACCCCAACACGATCATTACGGTGGACTTGTTATGGACTCCTCCCAAATGAACCCGTCAAGGGACTAGCCCAGGGAGAACGGATTGAAAGTCAGCCGAACAGAATCCAGGCTGACACCAGGATGGCGCCAGACTGACATGCACACTGATGAGGAGTCTCACCCGGCTCTGGCATTTCAGTCATTTATAATTTAGAGCTGATTAAAAAACCCATAAAACCACTGCGAACATTTCGAAATTCTCCCCATTGTTTTCCTTGTCTTTATTTTGGAAACAGGCTGATTTTGTCCCATGTGGAAATTCCCTGAGGGGTTTTTGTTGCTGATTTTTCATTTCAGCGTTGGCCAGATTCAAACATCAAAAAGCACATTCTCCCCCCACGGGACAAGCTGAGCTATCTAAGGGCCCTGTTCCGCAAAGCTTTTAAGCACACGCTTACAGCCATCCCTGTTCAGGAAAGCTGGGACTTCAAGGGATTCCAGAATTCACCTAATGTGAAGCACTGGCTTGCTGAGTCACAGCCCAGATGAGCAAGAACCAGAAAAAGAAGCAAATGGTGACGATGGCAGCTAGAGAGCTAGCTCTTGCATATAAAACATGGACACTGAAAACAACCAGGGACGTCTCCCCGGTTGGCCACACAAAGAACGAGAGTGACAAATGAGCACCAATAAACGAGTAAAGAACAACAACTGTGCCAGGTGTCCCGCATGGAATGAGTGACCTCTTAGGGTCTCATGGCCTTACTGCCCCCGCATTAGCCCAGACTGTAATATGAACCACAACAACCAAACACAAGAGAAAGGGGCAGCGGCAACTGGAGACAAAGCTCAGTCACTAAGCCTGAGAAGGTCAATAGGATTCAAACCCAAAGCAGGACCAGGATGGTGCTGGCAACCGGAGGTGACAACTCAACACAAGAGAAGCAAGAAACAAAAGCGAGGGAAGAAATGAAAGTGAAAACCGAAAGTGAGACACGAGAATCTGTTTGCTCCATTGGCTATGGGCTCGCCAACCTTCTTGTGGAAAACATTTGGAAAACGGAAAATGTTGGGGAAAAAAACCAACCCTGCCAGAAATAAGTGACGCGCCGTGGAATCCCATACCTGCAAAATGCTCTGATGGAAGGATCTTGGCTAAACTCTGATCAATAGACCCAGAGACCCGAGGGGAGCTTCGGTTCTCCTCATGACTCGTGTTGGATCATCTAGCATCACCCCGACAACGTCAGGGCCCAGGGATGTACAGCTGCTGGAAAGAGACTGGTAGCCTTGTAGTGACCTCTGATAGGTCATATTTCAACAGTGGGATTTTTTCCACTGTGCTTGCAGCCCATAATGACTGGGCGGCCTGGATCCCAGGGCTCCAGCTCAACAGGAAATGGAAATTAATTGTGTCTCAAGTTGGGCACCCAGAAAACGAGAAACCCACAATCAGTGGCCACTTGCTCAGGTTCTGGTTTAATGATTTGCCCAGTGTCACCCAGGGACTCTGGCGGAGAGGCAGGGACAGAATCCAGTTCTCCAGGATAGCATTCAGCTGTCTTAACCGTGAGATCATCTTTTCTCCTCCTGCCTCCTTCACTGCACATCTATAGGGTTAGCTGCAGAATTTAGAGAAGCTGCTATCTGCTGTGGTCCAGCCAGCCCATGGACTCCTGGGAGCCATTTTACCCACTGGAGTCAAGGGAGATAGGGACAATTAGCGGCAGTTCATAGTTCTGCAGGCCAGAAGGGACCATTCTGATCACCCAGTCTGACCGCCTGCAGAATGGAGAGCAGAGCCCCTCCCCCAGCAATTCCTGCACCCGGCCTGATAGTGTGTGGTTGAGCCAGAGTGGATCTAGTAGAAAGAAACACCCAGTCTTGGAGTAAAGGTGCCAGGTGATGGGGAGTCCACCACACCCCTCAGTATGTTGTTCCAAGGATTAATTCCCTCCACTGTTAAAAACACGTATCTTATTTCTAGTCTGAACGTGTTTTGCTTCAATTTCCAGCCACTGGATTCTCATTCCTCCTGTAATCTAGCCCTCTGCTGTCAGAAATCTTCTCCCCATGGAGTCCCCTCTTAACCTTCTCTTGGATAAACTCCATACGTCGATTCTCCTTCTCCCTCTCTCTATAAGGCAGGTTTTCAAACCTTGACTCATCCTCATCCCTCTTTTCTGAACCCTGTTCAATTTGTCAGCCTCCTCAGTGGGGCATGGACCCCAGAACTAGACACGGCTAGTTCTGATCAGTGTGAAGGGGGCAGAACTGGGTCCAAAGAAAGGGCCAATAGAAAATCTCCATGAGAGAGAGACAGTGCGTACAGCGGTTCTGCATCTGACCTGCAACACGTCGACTGGGCCCTGATCCTGCATTGACAGCACAGGACACAGAACCAAGTGACATCATCGCCCTTCAGTTACTCTAATGCTACAAACACCTCACCCTGTAGCGCTGCGCTCAGCCAGAGGCGGGCGAGGTTCCCCGCTCTCCTAGCCCTGCTTTCCTGGAGAGGGCAGAGGGTGTGGGCAGCCAGAGAGCAGGCCATTGTTGCAGCCATACTAGGAGAGGACAAGTTAAATGAGACACACAGCGGAAAGCAGCTCAAGAATTTTCTAATTAAAACTATCCCAGCGTTTAATACCGGAAGGGAGTAGTGGCGAGTGGATTTACCAGCCAGGAGTTCTTCACCAGCCACCTGCTGCTCTCTGAGCAATGCCCATGCCAGAGGCCGGTGGTGGGTGAGAGGGACGCTCCAGGTCCTGAGCTGACGCCGTGAGCATGCCAGGCCTGGGACTGGTTTCACTGAGATGGCAGCAGGACTGACACCCAGCTCACACCAGCGCAGTGCCAAAGCACCGGAGACACCAGAAGCCCTAGAGCCGATTCACTCTAAGCTGCTGAGCACGGGGAGTGACTGTAGCTGGCTCGGGATGCAGACTGCCAGGTCCGGGAGCCATCCTTTCTCGCCCCCACACGCTGCTCCCTTACAGGGATATTGTACTGGTGGCAGGCCACCCTTGCACAGGTCCCGGCTGGCAACACGGCATTCTCGGGGGGATTGTTGCTAGGCCACAAGCCGCTGATGGGCTCTGTCGCTCCCCTGGTATTTGCATGGCCAGCCGGCATTCTTCTCCACCCTGCTGTGCGGTGCTGGCTGAGCTCCTGTCTCTGGGGACAGGGGAGGGGGGAAACAGAGGGAGAGAAACCCAATGGCCATGTCCCCCAGAGCAGTGCCTGGCTCGATCACAGAGGGGATCACATTCACATGCAGAGGATTAGGAGGGCTAATATCTATTGGGTTCACTGCAGGAGCAGCTAGGAACCATGGCCAAGGAGCAGGTCCCACCGCACTACACATTGTACAAACAAAACACCTCCCTTTCTAGTCCCCTACACCCAGTCCCCCTCTCTCCTCCCTTTGCCCCACATCCAGCTCAGCCTCCCTTCCCATCCCCCCAAATCCAACCACAACTCTCTTCCTGTTCCCCCATGCTCGGCCCCACCTCCTGGCCCTTTCCCTCACACCTGACCCCGCCTCCCCAGTGCCCCTCCCACCCCGGCTCCCCTCCTGTTCTCCCACTCCCAGCTCTGTCTCCCCTCCCAGCCCCACACTTAGCAAAGGCCACCCATGATACAGACATGCCGCTTGTGTTGCGGTTGGCGGGCTTGATCCTGAATGATCCCTTTACTTTGTGGGCGTTTCACCACTGGCTCAGTGTGAGCAGGATCGGGCCCTTAAAGTGTCCCAGCTGGAGCTCAGCCGATCTTCCTGGCCACAGCTCCTTTGCCCGGTATCTGGTAGCATGCTGGGTCCATAGCTGAGCTAAATGCCCTTGCAAATGAGCGGGGAGTCTTTTCCGTTTGATTTAGTTTCTAATGGCAGTAATGGGAAGGCACAGATCAGTATGGGAATGGCGACCACATGGGCTTCCTCGCAGCAAACTCTCAGCCTGCTTTTCCTCATCGGTGGGGCCTCACCCCCGCCACTGACAAAATGAAGCCAAGCACTCAGTGCCCGGCAAAGGTTAGTGGGCTCAGTGCTGGGCAGCTGCTGCGCCAGGGGGCAGAGGTACGAATCGCTGCACAGAGGCCTGCTCCCCCGGGAGGAGCTGTGCTGAGGCCCGGCTGTTATTCTCAGCTTCTGTTTGCAAACCCTCCTTCCTGGGACTCTTTGCTTCAAAGGCGGAGGGGAGGGAGAGCTGAGCGCCGCTGCTCAGGGCTTTCGATGACAGCCCAAGAGAAGGGGAGTTCTGTGTCATTTTGAAGCTTTTGTGATCAAATGAGAGGCAGGTGTTGTAAATGAAACCGGCCTCAAAGCAGCAGATGGCGGCCCCTCTGCACAGGCACAGAGCCGGCTCTGGGAAGTACCTGGGCTCTGTTCTTCCCTTTCTTCTCTGGCTCCTTTGGTACAATAACGATCACAAACAACAGCAGAGCTTTCTCCGCAGACCTGGCGGAGATGCTGGCCTGCCTGCTGGTGACGGGTATCGTATTCTCCCTCGGGTGGGCACAGGATTAGGAGAGACCCCAGGGCAGAGCTTAGCAGGATGCTGAGCATGGAGGGACCAGTAGAAGGACAGAGGGTGCCATGCCTTTGAGCACCCCCTAGTGGCTGGCTTTGGTAGCAGAACCCACCATTGCTGTTTCCTAGGCCAGCACTTGAATTAATTAATTGGTTGGTAAGCAGCCTCCTTCCAGGACACGTGCCCAAAGTACTCTCAGCGCCATGTGTCTGAATACGGATACTCACTCCCAGCACGGGCCCTGCTCTCTGGGGACAACCAGGCCGGGCGTGAGCTGTGTGGTAGGTGATAAATGAATCACACTGCAGGCAGGTGGCCTCATCTGCCCCCATTTATCTTCACTGGCTGTCCCTCTTCCCCCAGTGGCTCATCTGGATTGTGTCTGAGCAGAGACGGGAAGGGCTAATAGTCGGGTTATGGCCTTAGCTTCCTGCCTCTTCTTGGGAGGAGATATTTTCAAGCTGCACAGAGAGCTGGCTTGGAAGCTGATTCACAGTCATCTCCAGATCTGCTTTCTTGGCTGTGGGATGGTGGGAGGGTCTACGATGCCTTTCACATTATCAGCTTGGTCCAGCACCCTGGAGCTTGGATGCTGTTTCTATGCGAAACATAGTGCTGGTTCTCTGAAAGCTGATCCCCGCTCGGGGAGGGGAGTCCCACAATTAGCCTCCCGCTGAAAGAAGCAGAATTGGTCCTAGACTCGGGCTTTGGAAATCTTGGTGCCTTTACAACAATCCGCGGCTTTTGTGCACAACGCAAATGACGCTGGCATAGTGAGTGCTCCACAATGCATGATACAGTGTTTCAGTGCAGGGCCCAGCTGTTCATCAAAGATTCAAGCTCCGTGGAAGCAGCCCGTCCATTATAGCCTGAAAAACTGTAGGAACTAAGGATCTGAGTCAGCAAAAAACCTGTCCGTCCAGCTCCCGTGCTAGCCCACAGATACCCCACAAATCAGCTCCTGCAGATGCCTTTTCAGCTGCTGCAGGCCTTAGAGAGAGCTCCTTGCAATAAAGAGCAAGCTCAAATAGTGCCACGGAGAGACCGGAACAGATGTGATTTGGGGGGCGGGGGGAGTCTGCGGCTGAGGTTTGAGCATTGGAGCAGGAAAAAGTGGACGCAGCAGTTCTAACGTTATACTAGAGTGGAGAGGACACTGAGAAAAGTTTTTAACAGTCATTGGAATTCAAAAACCAATGTTATTTTGACCCTGCTCACAAGTCTTTCCTATTCGCGTCACACTGACATTCGAGATCTCGGCCTTGCTGCTGAGATCAAAATGAAAAGACAAATGTTATTTTTAAAACTCATTTTAAATAATATTTTTTACTTTAAAATTGACACTGTGTGCAGAGCTGGTTGGTTACACAAACCAGATGACATTGGTTCTGCTTCATGATTGGGTGTCACCAGCCAACACGTGCAAATTGTGAGCTGCAAGTTTACAATGGAAAGTACAATCAGCAATGTACGCTGTGTTGGTACTGTAAGATAGTCACAAAAACTGCAAAATGGATTGAGAATAGCAGGGTAGGTTTTTCCAGATTCATGCATTCCAAAGCCTCAGTGGACCATTCTGATTATCTAGTCTGACCTTCAGTGTAACACAGGTCACAAAACTTCCCCCAAATAGTTCCCAGAGAACATCTTTTAGCCAAACATCTAATCTTGATTTAATAATTGTCAGTGATGAAGAATCCACCATGACCCTTGGTAAGTTGCTCCAATGGCTGATTACTCTCATTGTTAAAAATTTACACCTTATTTCTAGTCTGAATTTGTGTAGCTTCAACTTCTAACCATTGGAGCATGTTAGAGCTTCCTCCTCTAGATTGAAGAGCCATTTTTAAATATTTGTTCCTGTGTACATGCTTAGAGACTACAATCAAGTCACCTATTAAGCTCTATGTTAAGTAAATAAATTGAGCTCCTTGAGTCTATCACTATAAGGTATGTTTTCTAATTCTTTAATCATTCTTCTGGCTCATCTCTGAACCCTCTCCAATGTATCTATATCCTTCTTGAATTGTGGGTACCAGAACTGGACCCAGTATTCCAGCAGCCATTGCACCAGTGCCAAATATCGAGGTAAAATAGTCTCTCTACTCCTACTCAGGATTCCCCCACATATGCATCCAAGGATTGCATTATCCCTTTTGGCCACAGCATTGTACTGGGAATTCATGTGCAGCTGATTATCCACCACCATCCCACATTTTGTTTCCAGAATCACTGCTTCCCAGGATAGAGTCCTCCAGCCTGTAAGTATGGCCTACATTCTTTGTTCCTAGATGTAGAACTCATATCAAAACACATATTGTTTGCTTGTGCCCAGTTTACCAAGCAATCAAAATCACTCTATCAGTGACCTGTCTTCTTAATTATTTACCATTCCCCCAACTTTTGTATCATCTGAAACCTTTATCAATGTTGATTTTAAACAGTAATAAAAATGTTAAATAGCATGGGGGAAAAACTGATCCCTGCAGGACTCCACTAGAAACAGATCCGTTCAATTATACAATGATATTTTGAGACCTATCAGTTAGCCAATTTTTAATCCATGTTCATTTTATATTTTTCTAGTTATTTAATCAAAATGTCATGCGGAACCAAGTGAAATACTTTACAGAAGACTAAGTATATTATGTTAGCACTATTACCTTTATTGAACAAATTTGTAATGACATAAAAAAATCAAGTTAATTTGACAGGATCCATTTTCCGTAATCCCATATTGATTCTCATTAATTATATTATCCTCCTTTGATTCTTTATTAACTGAGTCCTGTATCAGTTGTTCCATTATCTTTCCTGGGATCAATTTCAGATGAACAGGCCTGTAATTATTGGGGGTCGTCCTTTTAAAATATTGGCACAACATTTACTTTGTTCCAGTTTTCCAGGACTTCCCCAGTGTTCTGAAACTTATTGAAAATCAACATTACTGGTCCAGTCAGCTCCTCAGCCAGCTCTTTTAATACTCTTGGATGCAAGTTCTCTGGATCTGCTGATTTAAAAATGTCTACTTTAGTAGCTGCTGTTTAACATACCAGTGGAATGGAAAGAGTATTATTATATGATCAGACTACATCATGTTTTTTTCTCAAACAGAATAGAAATATTTATTGAACATTTCTGACTTTTGCCAAGGTTGAAAAATCAGCAGTTTCAACGGTGGCAGTGCTCTCTCTCCCTGCACCCCAAAGTCTCTTTTTAAGCCCCCGGCCCGGGGGTGCTGGGTAGAATAGCCTATCTTCTCATTAGTTTCTTCACTGCTTAGGCCTAATTTCCAAAGCACCCATTTTGGTTCATTGAAGTCTGTGCCCATACTCTTTTTGGTTACCAGACATCATTTGAACACAGTCCTTTTTGGTTTAAATTAATTCAGACTTTATGTCTCTTTCTGGCATCTTTTCATACAGCTTTACATAACAGGGCAGATTCATGAAACTTTACCCACTTTCCACCAGTAGGGTCACCACCTCCGAGGTACAAAAAAACCAGGACAGCTGAGATGATCCTGAGCCCCTTACAACTGGGCGGCTGGCAGTGTGTGCTGAGCATCCTGATGGACTTCCCAGGACAGATAACTCAAAAAAGGGAAGATCCAGGGAAAACTTGAACAGGTGCAAACCAATCCATCAGCTAAACTCACAGTTGGAGTAGGCCTGCTAGGTCCCAGTTATCAGAACAGTCCCCTTGCCCCCATGGCTTTGGGGTGATCCTGCTGCAGCCAGTGTTCTTGCTGGACATGCCAAGCTCTGCCTTTCTGCAGCTCTGTCCCTCTCACTCGCTGGATTAAGTTGCGGGGATAACGAGGAGGCGGATGCAGGGCAGGTCTGACAAGCTGATTTCTTCCTCCCCAAATGAGGATTCATCCATAATAAACACTCCAGGCTCGCTTTACACAGCGTGGCAGGTAATTGACTTGCGACAACAGAGTTCAACTCAGATTAGCCTGACGTAGAAGGACAACTTCATCTGCGCTTCCAGCCAGAGAAAAACTGTTAATCCAAGAGAAGGAGAAGAAATCATTAACTAGCAGTCCCTGAAAGGCCGCAGACTCTTCTGACTTCATTTAGAGCAATCCTGTCTGACAGATGCAAGCCCACCGGGGCTGCCAGCGCACAGATCACTTCAGAGGCTGGGACGTCATGTCACCAGTGAACAGAGTGCTGGACCCGACAGTTTGGTGTCTAAGCCAGTCGCTCATTCTGTGGGGAGCATATGGAGCCCACGCTGGTGCCTGCTCTGGTCATCAGGGCAGGATTGTCCCCTATGGACAGCCCCTCTGCCCTCCATCCCCCCGTGTCTTGTCTAGTCTGCTTTGTACGGATCTCAGCCTCTGGTTTTCCACTCCTGCTCTCTGCAGAATAGGGTCACCATTTCCTTTCCCAGCTTCGCTTTCATGGATAGTCTAACAAAGCAGTATGTGGCGGGAATGCTGGCCGACAAAGCGAAAGGAAAAGGTCAGGTTGTGACGCCTTCATTCATTGCCAGTAGCTCCTTACTCCGTGAGTTCCCCAATGGCACCGCCCACAGTGAGGTGAGGAGCAGTCAAAATGTTCCGTCAACACTTTTCTTTCCCCACTGGAAAGTTGGGCATTTGGCTAAATGAGCATTGTTATGGAGGCACCTGCTTGCCTTGGATATTTTCTACTTTTCTGTTCGAAGTCAAAAACCCAAAATGAAAAGTCAAATTTTCCACGGAACCCCCTTATCCTTTGAGCAGCTCTCTGTGAGGTGTGCAGGAGAGCAACACACACTAACCATAGGGGGACATAAGAACATTCTAAGAGTGACATTTGTCCTCCTTAGGGATAGAGGGACCAGATCATCTGGCTGACGTGTCTAATCAAAACTAATAAAGACAGCTAGAACTGGGTGTTTCGGTTACCAACTGCTTGCATCAGATGTCTCAAAGCCGTTAGTTATTTGCAGAGATTATTTGATGAATATTTTTGAATGATAAATTAATTAGAGAAAATCCTTTTCCTCTCATGGACAAATGATGAACAGAAAAAGAAGTGAAATGAAATTGAATGAGTTGTTCATTACAATCTGTTTGCTAAGCTCCAAATTCTATGACACTTGGATTTGGAGTAACAGAATTAACGTCGACTGAGGTGAATTAGAATGTATCGCCCAGCTGTGTTCAGCATGTCTACCAAGCCAACTAGCATCCCATCCATCCATGCCACATTCATCACCAGGGTATCTCAGTGTCTTAATTCAGCCATCTGGGCAGGAGAGCTGGACTGTTCTGGGTGATTCCAGAAAGTCAGCTCCACAGTTCTCCCAGTAGGCTATTGAATCATAACTCAGCCAATGAAAGAGAAGCTTGACACGTTATACCATAGAGCCCTCTTCATTGGTTGAACTCACCTTGGGAACAGGACATGGTTAACTAGCAACTACTGAGTGATGAGTAAGCCAACACATACCCAACACCCCGCCCTCTGGTTACCTTCTCCAGCTTTGGCTCCCCCTCCCTCCGGTAATGGAATTGCCCTTTGCTTCTCCCTGTCGAGTTGCCTCCACTGTGTTCCTGTTTGTCTGACATGGAGGTGCCTAGACTTGCACAGCGTTCTGGTGCAGTCACACCTGCCTGCCTTGTGTTAAGAAAGTGCTATAGAACTGCACAGGCTGTGCTGTGAGCACATCATTTTCGGATCATTCCCAGACAGGCTTATTGCCTGTCTAGGACGTTGTGGGGAGTGGGTACATACACAATAATGGCCATACTTGGTCAGACCAATGGTCCATCTAGCCCAGCATCCTGTCTTCTGACAGTGGCCAATGCCAGATGCTTCAGAGGGAATGAATAGACCAGCGCTATTTCAAGTGATCCATCCTCTGTCATCCAGTCCCAGCGTCTCGCAGTCAGAGGACTAGGGACACCCATAGCATGGGGTTGTGACCTTGACCATCTTGGCTAAGAGCCATTGATGGACCAATCCTCCATGAATTTATCTAATTCTTTTTTTAATCCAGTTATAGTTTTGGCCTTCACCACATCACCTGGCAATGAGTTCCACACATTGACTGTGCGTTGCGTAAAGAAGTACTTCCTTATGTTTGTTTTAAACCTGTTGCCTATCATTGGGTGACCCCTGGTTCTTGTATGATGTAAAGGGGTAAAAAACCACTCCCTTATTCACTTTCTCCACACCAGTCATGATTTTATAGACCTTGATCATATGCCTCCTTAGTCGTCTCTTGTACAAGATGAATAGTTCAGTGTTTTTAATCTCTCCTCATACGGAAGCTGTTCCATACCCCCAGTCATTTTTGTTGCCCTTCTCTCCACCTTTTCCAATTCCAATATATCCTTTTTGAGATGGGGTGACCAGAACTGCACATAGTATTCCAGATGTGAGCGTATCATGGCTTTATATAGTGGCATTATGATGTCTTCTGTCTTATTATCTAACACTTCCTAATGGTTCCTAACATTCTGTTCGCTTTTTTGACTGCAACTGCACATTGAGTGGATGTTTTCAGAGAACTTCCACAATGACTCCAAGATCTCTTTCTTGAGTGGTAACAGATAATTTAGACTCTATTCATTTTTATATGTATAGTTGGAATTATGCTTTCCAATGTGGCATTTATGAACATTGAAGTTCATCTGCCATTTTGTTGCCCACTCACCCAGTTCTGAGAGATCCCTTTGTAGCTCTTCACAGTCTGCTTTGGACTTAACTATCTTGAGTAGTTTTGTATCATCTGCAAATTTTGCCACCTCACTGTTTACTCCCTTTTCCAGAACATTTCTGATCATTTCTGAACATCACCGGTCCTGGTACATATCCCTGCAGTGCACCACTATTTACCTCTCTCCATTCCAAAACATTACCCTGTGGTACCTGTGGCCTGTGAACTCATCAAAATGGAACAGCTGTCAGTTAAAGGACAGGAAAATGTCTGAACAATCATGTTATTCTGACTAGTACAATTTCTGTGTTCAACAAACTAAATTCTCTTTGTACAGAATCCTGATTGGCTAAGTAAACTCTGACATCACAGCACCCCATCCAATTAGGTGCCATATCAAGTAGTCTGGAAATCACACGGAAGTACAAAAATACACAAAGGTCTTTCTTCTCTAACAGCATATCTCAGAACAACCCTGTACAGACAGCCAGAGTGGGGAGGAGGGTTGGGTCAGGGGGATTCAGGAGTCAGGCCGAGAGAGCTCGGGGCTCGGGCGGGTGTATGGGCAAGGGGAGTCCATGCAGTACAGGCAGGGGGACAATTGTGAATACGATTTCATTTCCCCCGTGAAAGGAGAAGTCATCCTCCAGCTACACAAATCCCATCAGGCCCTGCTACTGACTGCCAACCCCTGGTCCGTAGAGCTCCCATAGTGCCCAGTTTGTGTGGTTGTGCTGCAAGGCTCTGACAGCACATGATTAGTACAGGAAATGATGCCTTCCCATGGAAGAAAGTCAGTTGGGGTCCTTACCCCTTGCTACAGATGGGGAAACTGGGGCACAGAAAAGGGCAAAGATTTGTCCAGGGGTTCTGGACCCCAGACCAGTTCTTCATCAATAAGATGATGTTTCCACTGTAGCCTATTAGATAATGAAGGGAGATGAGGGGATAAGCCCTGGGGGCTGGAAGTGAAGGCAGGCAAAGGCAGATACTAATAACACCCCTTTGTTCAGATTTCCAGAAGAACCGAGCGTTTGAGACACTGAGACCCTGCGAAAGTCTGGCCACAAGTATCCCGCTGGGTGCTGAGCACTTAGGCCGATCTGGCCCATGTTGAGTGCTGCATCATCGCAGCCCTGGCCAGACACTCCCTTATCAACGTGCATTGTGATGGAGATCTGTAGAGGACACGGCAGCCCTTCGGCTGTCCTCACTTTTCCCTCCCTGCCCTTGTGCTAGACACCCATCAGCGTGCATCCTGATGAATATTTCTCCTTGCTGACAATCTCCCTTTGATTCCAGCAGTGCTTTTGGCTGAGTGACGCCGGCAGGGCCCCAGCTACACGAGCAGCAGCTTGCTCCATGGCTTTGCAAATGGATTTATTTCAGATGCTTCCTCTGGAGTAACAACAATGGCCTCCCCACCAGAACAGCATTAGCTGGACGTCCTCGCTCCCTGCATAGTTCGATTTAGCATCTGAACTGCTGGCGTCAGGTATGTGCCAAAACAAAAATATCTCCGGCATTATGTGGGATCAAAGAGCTTTACGCTAATGCTATATGCAGATGATGTGCTAATATACTTCTCTGATCCAGCTCAAGCTCTCCCTAATCTATGAACATTAATAGCTGAGTTGTGCAGAAGTCGGACTTCACCTCGCCCCAGGAACCGTTGGCCGGGTGTTTTGTGGTGATAGAATTGCAAACCATCCACTCTGAGGGGACGCCTGAGCTTGGGATGCCTCAGAATTCACAACCCAGCAAAGACTGTAAGGCGCAAATCACACCCGGCCAGGCCTTTCATTAGCGACTGTTCAAAGCACTTTTTTATTTATTTTGTTAACACCCTACAACTGCAATGACCAATGACACTCCGGAGAAGGGCAGTTTTTGTTTAAGAGTAACTATGCCCTGCCTCTTCAGTTAAGGGGGGAAAGTCATTTCCCCTACAACCCCCCATGAGTCCTGTAACAAAAACCGGGGTGAGCAGAGTGGACCTTTCTGATACTTCCAAGCTAATCAAACAAGCAGAACCACCTCCTCCGCAGGCCTTCCTCGTGCATGATGAAGAGGAAAAATGGCACCAACCCAATATTTTGAGACTCCTTCGCAGGTCATCGTTAATTTATCTTGGGGCTGGATTGTCAGAATACCCAGCAGCTCCCATCGTGATCCAACGTGCACCCAACGTGCTAATCTGGCCCTAACGGTGGGTGCTGAGCATTACAATCTGAGCTATCGAGTGCAGCAGAAGTGCCCCCTCCAGGGCAGCAGGAGCTGGATCCTGACCAAGGCCACTGCCATCTGGACCATCGGATTAACTGGTGACAGCGGGTGTTTGAGCCTTCCCACCCTGCCTTGTCCAGAAGGTCAGAGAGGGGTGAGGTCTGTGCAACCCAGACCCCTCTTGTTGCCCAGCCGGACCCGTCGGAGATCATTCCAGCTAATGCCGGGGACGAGAGACGTTCCGCATTTTTTCAATGAAAACTATTCCCCTCGAAAAATGGGGTTTCATCAAAAAATGTCATTTTTAATTTTTTTTTTTAATTTTTCATTCAGCAATTTTGAAATGAAACAAAACTAAAATACCCGCTTAGCTTCATTTTGGATTGAAATTTTTGTTTTGTTTCAGTTTTTAACATTTCAATATTTTAAAAAAATGTTCTGGTTTTGTTTTTTCTTATATTTGTTCCTTTGGGTGCCTGAATGGGATTGAATGAATGATTCTGGGGTTCCTGCCTTCTTCCCACTCTGTAACTTTCCAGCATCTCCAATTTTGGGAAAAGCGCTGGAACGCCAGTAAGAAACATGAAAAGCAGAAAACAGGAGACGTGAACAACCTCTCCTCTCCCTGACATCAGTCGTGCTGGTGCGTCCGGGGCCCAAAAGGAGACTGGGCGAATGAGAGGAAAAATGACAACCGGGAAGGTTCAAGACGTTTTCTGGTTTTGGAAAGCAAATAAAACCAAGACTTTTGTTTTGTTCCAAAATGTTCCTGAAAAAAGCTGCTGTGTGGGGCTCTTGGCAACTGCTGACTTTGTGAGGTCCCCCCCTGCCCTTCTTCCGAGCTGGGCCAGGGGATGTTCTATTCTATTTCTCCCCTTCCCCCAGCAGCAGGCCCAAGTCCCTTTTCAACCCCTTGTGGGTGCTGAGCCCCTGGGAAAGGGCCCCTGAGTTCTCTCCCCCTGGAATGGGGAGCCCTGCGTGGAGAAGCAAGGCAGCAGCTCAGACAAGGCGAGTGTGAGCCCTGGAACTAGGTTGCCAGGCGTCTGATTTTTGACTGGAATACCTGGTTGAAAAGGGACCCTGGTGACTCTGGTCAGCACTGCTGACTGGGCCGTTGGAAGTCCGGTTGGCCACCCACAGTAGGGCAGGCCGGATACCTGCCTGGCTCACAGGGGCGGCTCCAGGCACCAGCATGCCAAGCACGTGCTTGGGGCGGCAAGCCACGGGGGGCGCTCTGCCGGTCGCCGGGAGGGCGGCAGGCAAGCAGCCTTCGGCGGCAGCCTGCGGAGGGTCTGCTGGTCCCACGGCTCCAGTGGACCTCCCGCAGGCTTGCCTACAGAAGGTCCACTGGTCCAGAGGCTTCGATGGAGCCGTGGGACCAACGGACCCTCCGCATGCACGCCTGCGGGAGGTCCACCGGAGCTGCGGGACCAGCGACCGGCAGAGCGCCCCCCGCAGCATGACACCGTGCTTGGGGCGGCGAAATGTCTACAGCCACCCCTGCTGGCTCACACAGCTCTCAGAAAGCCACTGTCATCTCCCTCTGGCTCCTAGGCATAGGGGCGGCCATGGGGGCTCCGTGCGCTGCTCCTCCCCCCTCCCCCAAGCACCAGCTCTGCAGCTGCCATTGGCTGGGAACCACAGCTAGTAGGAAGTCTAGGGGTGGTGCCTTCAGGTAGGGGCAGCCCGCAGAGGTGCCTGGCTGTGCCTCTGCCTAGGAGAGAGAAGGAAATGCTGGCAGCTTTCAGGGAGCTGCCTGAGGTAAGCGTTGCCCAGAGCGCAGACTCTGAACCCCCACCTGCACCCAAACTCCCTGCCCTGAGCTCTCTCCCACACCCAAACTCCCTCCTGGAGCCCGCACCTCACACCCCCTCCCACACCCCAACCCCCTGCCCCAGCCCTGAGCCCCCTCCTGCACTCTGAACCCCTCATCCCTGCCCACACCCCAAAGCCCGCACTCCCAGCCGGAGCCCTCACCCCCTCTCACACCCCAACCCCCTGCCCCAGCCTGGTGAAAGTGAGCAAGTGAGCGAGGGTGGGGAAGAGCGAGAGATGGAGGGAGCGGGGATGGAGTGAGTGGGAGCGGGGCCTCGGAGAAGGGGCAGGGCAGGGGCGGAGCAAGGGTGTTGGATTTTCAGCAAATAGAAAGTTGGCAACACTACCCAAGACAAGCCCCCATAGGGGTGAGGGGCCTAGGTCTCATGCTGCCCTCCACGCACGTGCATTGCAGCTCTGCGGGAGCTGCCCAGATGAGTCAGAGTGGGCCTGGTCTCTTTGGGGTGTTTGCCTTTGTTCTGAACCTCACAGACACGGCTCACGTATTTCCCAGCCTGGTTTGCCATGTCTCCCATTATTCCTCCCTCTGCAAAAGGTCCTGGGGTTACAATTTCTTTCTAGGCCCAGTAAAAGGACTCTGGTGGATGACGGCTGCTCAGGGTGAGAGCTGGGTGAATAACTGAGTTTTCAATTCTCTGCCAGTTTTGAAAAGTTGAAAGATGCCATCTCCATTGTACGGATAGGGAAACCGAGGCACGGAGAAGCTGTGACCTGCCCAAGTTCACACAGACAAGGTGGGTGAGACGCTATCTTTTTTTGGACCAGTTGCGGTTGGTCCGAGAGACAAGCTTTCACGCCCCGCAGCGGCTAAAACTACACTGCGGACAAGTTCACACCAGAAGGCTCCGGCAGAGGTAAGAAGTGAGGCCAGCTCCCTGGAGCCCCAGTCCAGACCAACGGACGAGTGACACGTGTCCGGCAGACGTTTCAGATCTAAATTTGAACATGTGGTTTTTACATTTCAGGAAATTTCCTAGGCTTCTGCTGCTGAGCTGGGTCTGTTACAGCCATGCCGAGGGGCCAGTTGAGATCAGGGTGCAGTTCTGCTGGGCACTGGACACAGTGCAGTAGGCAGTTCTGGCTCTCGAGAGCTACAATCTAATGGTAAGAAGCAGACGTTCTCTGCAGAGCTGTGAGCTCTGGGTCCTCTCAGGAGGCGCTTGCTCTCTGAACAAGCCAGTGGCGAGACTGCCCCCAAGGACCCCCATGTCATGGCACGGATGCCAGGAGCATAGCCTGGGCATCACTGAGGGTAGATGCTGACCCAGGGAGCTCACTCATTTTTGTCTTCCAAATGTAGCTGAGGTGCCTCAGCCCCCAGCTGAGACCTAATGACTGGCAGCAAAAATTCAAACCCACCTGGCAGAATCCAGGGAAGTGGGGAAGAGGACATTGGAAATTGATCACCATGAGAATCCCCAAAGCCTGTTTCTTCTAAGAATTACACCCATCTGGGCACACAACAGATAGAGCAAGCTAGAGATGGGCAGAAGGACCCATGCTGCTGGTATCAAATACTCATGACAAACTGCTCGCAGGTGAGCTTCACACCAAGCAGGGAGGCACATGGGACAGAAAAGCTGCCTCAGGTCAGCAAAACCCAGAGTCGCCTCACTCCTTCCTAGCTGGGAGCCAGCTGATTGGGTTTATTCCCAGGGGTGGTGCCTTTCTAATTCCATTTCACTGCAGTTGTGGGGAAAGATTTCCCCATGTAACTTTATAATTGCAGCAGAACAAACACCTCTCCAGAGATTTGCAAAGAAGCCCAGCGCTGCTCTGCAACGAGAGCTCCGCATTCAGAGGAGGAGGCTGCTTTGGTTTCTATTGCTGGTGACATGAGAATGATCCGGATTTCTACAAAAGACCTTGGTTCAGGCTTTAATTAGCAACTCAAACATGTGTTTGCCGCTCTTTAAACTGTGCTAGAAAGACTCAAAAGCCTCATCGACGTCTCGCAGCAGAGCAGTCTTAACATGACATCAAGAGAGACGAGATAAGAGTCTAGAACTCGAGTTCATCCTTTAAAGAGATGAACAGGTTTGCTTTCCTTTCATTCCTCCTCTGTTCTGCAGTGCTAAGGAAACATCACCTACTCAAGTAGCATCGCTGGTGTGTCCCACCGGGGCTGGGAATCAGGTGGAGCCACAGTCAGGGCATGCCAGCAATTTCATAGGAGCAGGGGTGAAAGTAATATTAAATTCTTACCGGTACGGGGGCCTGACTCCGGCCCCCCCGGAGGGGCGGGGCCTCAGGCAGAAGGGACAGGGCTGGGGTCAGCCTCCCATCCCCACACTGCCTGGCCCGTGCCACCCGGGGCTCTGGCAGCGATTTAAAAGGGCCCGAGGCTCCAGCCACTGCTGCGGTAGTGGCAGCAGCGGCCGGAAGCCCCGGGCCCTTTCAAATCGCCGGCCCTGGGGCAGCTGCCCCTTTTATCACCCCCATCCCCCGTCCGCAGCCCTGTTGGTAGTTGCTGCAGCAGCACTTTAATGTCAGCTGTGTATGGGCCAGTACCAGCTTCTTACCGGAACGCCATACTGGCCCATACAGGCCCACTTTCACCCCTGCAGAGGAGTCACTTTTGTTTTTTAGATGTGAGACCTGGCACATCAACATCCTGGTCCCCTTGGGACAGCCCTGAAGACCAGTCACCTGAGGGTTGTCCTCATCTCCCTCTAGTAACTCATTGGCTCACATAGAGGATGACAACCTACTACTGCTACCAGTAACTCATCAGTTACTCCATTAGCTCAAGTGCAGGGTCCAAGCCTGCTGACGAACCGTGTCGGGGTGTTATGGGACCCACATGACGAAATTTCTGGTTTTTTCAGTTTGCTTTTTTGAACACCTTGGAGATTACACACAAAGATCTATGTTAAAAGAATATTAGTAAGAGTCCAGCACCCTAAGTTAGGAAGGGCCAGAATGTCCGTGCAACCTTAATTCACAATCCCCACCTTCCCCACCCCTCCGTCCATCTGCATTATGATACAGTCTATAACTACATGATCACATACTATTTGTTCCTAACTTTCGAGTGCTGAACTGAACTGTAGAGAGAACCTCCACTTGATGGGCTGTATCCCTCAACTAACTGCCTCATTCTCCCGTCTGGGAGGTGGCACGGTGGCTAAGAGTCTCCTTCTGTTCTGCCTCAGAAGAATCCTGCAAAACCATCACCCTAAATGTCCATTGGGATTTGTTGGTGAGTTTGCTTTGATTGTGCTCAGGCCCCTGTTGCGTTTATTCTCCGGCTGAGCTCCACCCCCATGCAGAGGAACAAGAGCAAGGCTGACCTCCTGCTCAGGTCCTCAGAAAAGGGCTGAAGTGGATATAAGCGACGCCAAAACCGTGTACCTGCCCCCACACAGGGATGGATTTCACTGGTCGGTAATGTTCTAAGGAACAAGCGTTCTGGCAGGCAGCACCTTACAGGGGAATGGTGCACGATAGTGGGGAAGAGGACACTGGAAATTGATCACCACGAGAATCCCCAAAGCCTGTTTCTTCTAAGAATTACACCCATCTGGGCACACAACAGACAGAGCAAGCTGGAGATGGGCAGAAGGACCCATGCTGCTGGTATCAAATACTCATGACTGCTCGCAGGTGAGCTTCACACCAAGCAGGGTTTGGGGGAGGGATCTGCTTAGTGATTCATTAGCAATTGGGATTCCAACCAGCTGAGTGTGTAGGACAGCCTGGCACCCTCACTACAGGAGCATTTCCCACTCTGCAGGGCCAGCACATGCTTTTCGCACCACTCAATCCCTCTGCAGCCCTGAAAGTGTGACCGGAGTGGTGCATGGGCCCTCTGCAGAGGAGCAATGTGCCTGCCTTCTCCCGCGACGGCCCCCTCCTCCCTGGATTTCCGGCTTAAGGGGAGCAAACCCTTTGTGCCCAGTCGCAGTGACAAAGAGATGAAATGCAGAACCCGTTCCCTTCAAGCTAATGCTACCGTGTGTTTTCAGCACAGAACAAGGCAGTCTGTCACGTATCAGAGATGTCCAGCCGTGTGCTCCCAGAGCGCAGTGCATCCACTTCATTCTCATGGGCTCTTCCAACACACACAGCCCCCGATGAGAACAACAGCGGTGGCGTGTGTGCTCTCTAGCCAGCAGTGGAGGGGTTAAGGCTCCACTCCTGGTTTGCAGTCACACGGCTGAGATTTTCTTCTAAGAAGAAGAGCTAATCCAGACTGTCGTGCTGAGGGTCCTCGCCGTCCCATCCAAAGGCGCCCAGATGCAAGCAAACCACGGCACATAGATCACCCTGCACTCCCATTGATCAGCTGTGCACGCCGCCAGCTAGTCTCACCTCACCAGCACACCGAGCAGCATGTATCAGCATGCTGCAGCTGTCCCGCGGGGGTCCTGCCTTGCGGAGCACTAGCCGTTCCCTACAGACTAACCGGCCACTTCAAGGGCTGCGAATGAATCCCCGAGGGGCCAGGAGCAGGAACGTGTGGAGAATGGCCAGGCTGGCCCCAGCATGACACATGCAGCAGAGACTCAGACATAAACCACACACCTGCCTGCCATCCCAGCGCCATTTGGTCTGCGAAACAAAACGGAACAGGCACCGGTATTCACGCAGAGCTCCAGCTGCAGGGTCTCTGCCCACTGGCCTCGCTGCATTGCCTGCTCTCTGGCCTAGGCCTGCTCCGGGGTGGGCAGCAGCCATGCCTTTCCTTGGGCGGGGTGAAATGCCCATGCCAGGCAGCACTGGCAGGGATCAGCTGAGATGCGTGGACAGCTCGGGAGACCTGCCTGCCCGGTTTGTGTCCCACTCACCAGGGAAAGCTCATTAGCTTCTTTGGCCCCCTAAGGCACCGCTGCCCCCACCTCAGTCCCTGGATGATGGGGAGAATGCAGAACGTGTCCCAGGGATGGGCCACACTGGACCCCTGAGGCGATGTAAGGACAGGACTCCTCCATGGACAGAGCCCCTTTGGGGGCGGAGGACCCAGCCGCCTCCATGGCAACCCCCAAACCCAGCAGAGCCCTCCCTGTGCAGTCCATGCTGGGGGAGGCGGCCGGAGCACATGAACACCCTTCCCGCCATGACTGGCCCCAGGAGCCTCACCTGGAAAAGACAATATGGGCGGCCCCAGGCTGAAGCGAGATCCATGTGATGCATGCGCAGCCACTTCCGCCCGCCCGTTCTGAGCGAGGCACTGCTGTAATGTCACAACGTGGCACACGAGCGCCAGGGGGTGTGCCAATGAGAGCAACGCACGGCACAGCCAAGCAGCAGGAAATTTGATAGTGCCCTCATCTCACAAAACAAAACGTTACCAAGTCCTGGAAAGGCAGAGGGACTAACGGGTAAGAGCCTCGTGTCTCTGAGCAAATCCCAGGCCTTGTTTCCTTTGGGCTAGGTCGGAAAAATGGACTCAGGCATGTTTTTCGCAGCAGGATCATTAATTGTGTTTTAGGCCAATGGGCACCTCCATGTCTCTGGCCGGTCAGGGTTGAGTCTGTCACTGGGGCGTGTTTAAAACACCCTCCCTTAGCCTTCCCCCTGGTTAAAGTGAATGTGCCACAGTAGTGAGCCTGAGAGCAAGGGAGCATTACACCCCCCTTGGAGGGCGGAGCCTAGATCGCCCCACCCCCCTCGCCGGAAGTACCAGGGCGTGGCCGGAAGGATAAAAGGCCGGCCCGCAGCACAGTTGGGGGAGAGCCTGCGGAGGAGAAGGAGGCTTTGCCTGTTCTCCCGCATCCCGGAGAGGAACCTGCGTCTGGCTGTTCCTGATGCCCAGCCGCTGACGAGGACTGGCCCGGAGTACCTGCTGCCGTATGTCCCGAGGAGCTGGAAGAGGCCTGGAGGCCGCAGGTACCAAACCCAGGGTGGCAGGAAGTGGCCCAGGGGCAGTCCTGAAGCAGCTGGCTGCAGAGCCAGAGGTGGCCCAGTCGGTGTGTTGCAGCTGGATCCCCGCCGATTCTGCCCCTGCCAGGGCCCTGGGCTGGGACACGGAGGAGTAGGGTGGGCCCACATCCCCCTGCAATCCCACCCCAGGGTGGCTGACCCCTTACACTGTGAAAGGAGGCTCTAGCTCTGAAGAGGAGCTTCCCGTACCACTCACCTGTAGACTGTTTTGTTTGCTGGCTGCCCGAGCTCCGCCCAGGCCCCAGCCAGCCCTGATAGACCGTGTTTAAGGGCTGACGGCTTGTGCTACCCAAACCCTGGTAGTGACTATGAATCACGCAGCCCTACTGGGGCTCTTGCCTGCCTGACAGACTCTGGCCCTGACCCGAGAGAACTAGCCTGAGTGGCCTCCCTCCGACCAGGAGAGCGAGGGAGCATTACAGCCACATGCCTACTAGACATCTGCGGACAAAAAGCCTGCGAGAATCGGATACAAGGATCCTACCAGAAGCGCCCTCTGGCCCTTTGTATGGAGACGTGTGATAATTTCAGTTCAAAATGATTTTTTTGTTTAGCAAAGCATTTTATTTTCATTTGTGTATGGCTTTTATGAAGTTTACGTTGTTGTATGGCATGTCAGTGGTAGTGCATCATGTGATGTGTCACATGCACTGCTATGGACAACACACAGAGACACTTGGAATTTCTGTTTCATGGGAAATTTCAGAAATATTTAAGAACATAAGAACATAAGAAAGGCCGTACCGGGTCAGACGAAAGGTCCATCTAGCCCAGTATCTGTCTACCGACAGTGGCCAATGCCAGGTGCCCCTGAGGGAGTGAACCTAACAGGCAATGATCAAGTGATCTCTCTCCTGCCATCCATCTCCATCCTCTGACAAACAGAGGCTAGGGACACTATTCTTACCCATCTAATAGCCATTTATGGACTTAGCCACCATGAATTTATCCAGTCCCCTTTTAAACATTGTTATAGTCCTAGCCTTCACAACCTCCTCAGGTAAGGAGTTCGAAGAAGAACTTCCTTTTATTTGTTTTAAACCTGCTGCCTATTAATTTCATTTGGTGACCCCTAGTTCTTGTATTATGGGAATAAGTAAATAACTTTTCCTTATCCACTTTCTCAACATCACTCATGATTTTATATACCTCTATCATGTCCCCCCTTAGTCTTCTCTTTTCCAAACTGAAGAGTCCTAGCCTCTTTAATCTTTCCTCATATGGGACCCTCTCTAAACCCCTAATCATTTTAGTTGCTCTTTTCTGAACCTTTTCTAGTGCTAGAATATCTTTTTGAGGTGAGGAGACCACATCTGTACACAGTATTCGAGATGTGGGCGTACCATGGATTTATATAAGGGCAATAATATATTCTCAGTCTTATTCTCTATCCCCTTTTAATGATTCCTAACATCCTGTTTGCTTTTTTGACCGACTCTGCACACTGCGTGGACATCTTCAGAGAACTATCCACGATAACTCCAAGATCTATTTCCTGACTCGTTGTAGCAAAATTAGCCCCCATCATGTTGTATGTATAGTTGGGGTTATTTTTTCCAATGTGCATTACTTTACATTTATCCACATTAAATTTCATTTGCCATTTTGTTGCCCAATCACTTAGTTTTGTGAGATCTTTTTGAAGTTCTTCACAATCTGCTTTGGTCTTAACTATCTTGAGTAGTTTAGTATCATCTGCAAACTTTGCCACCTCACTGTTTTTCTCCAGATCATTTATGAATAAATTGAATAGGATTGGTCCTAGGACTGACCCTTGGGGAACACCACTAGTTACCCCTCTCCATTCTGAGAATGTACCATTAATTCCTACCCTTTGTTCCCTGTCCTTTAACCAGTTCTCAATCCATGAAAGGACCTTTCCTTTTATCCCATGACAGCTTAATTTACGTAAGAGCCTTTGGTGAGGGACCTTGTCAAAGGCTTTCTGGAAATCTAAGTACACTATGTATAAGCAGGGTCTGAATGAGCTCTCCCTTGCCATCTAGTGATGCACAGTCGGGGAAGACTTCAGGAGCAGACTGTGTTTGCATAGACACACTAGCCAAAATTGATGACTTTGTCAACGCAGCTCCATCCTGCTGCGCATGTAGGCAGAATAGGTGTGTCTATGCAAACAGTCTGCTCCTGAAATTATGACTTTTTTCTGAAATGAAATTTTCAACAACATTTTTTTGAAATGTTCTCAAATTTTATGTGACTTGGTGAAAAAAAATCAGTTTAATTGAAATGTCATTTTCTGATGGAAAACTTTTGATGAAAATTGTCCGAACAGTTGTACTATTTCCCCTCAGAAGTGGAGTGAATGACAATGACTCTGAGCTGTAACAGAGCTGCGAGCAGTGCACCAATGCAGTTCGAAAGATAAGAAGAGTCAGAGGAGCCCAATGTGGCTGCGCAAGGAGCTTTTTAGGTATCTTAAAACCAGAAGGGAGACATCTGGGAAATGGAAGGAGGGGCATGTCACCAAGGGAATTTACATGGAATAGCATGAGTGTGCAGGGACAAAATCAGGAAAGCCAAGGCAAAAAATGAATTACAACTGGCCAGAAATGTTAGAAACAACAAGAAGGGGTTCTACAACTATGTCAGACAAGAAAGATGGATCTGGGATGGTGCGGGTCTGCTGCTCAATGGAGAAAGTGAGCTGGGAACAGAAGATAATAGGAAGGCAGAACTGCTGAATGCCTACTTTGCTTCAGACTTCACACAAAAAAATAACACGTGACCGGATTACTAGTAAAGTTATCATAGACAATAAAGGAGAAAGGATGCCTATCAGGATAACTAAAGAACATGTCAGGGAACTTTTGACTGATCTGAATGAATTCAAGTCAGCAGAGCCGGATGCAGTTCACCTCAGGGTACTGAAGGAATTAGCTGAAGAAATCTCGGCGCCACTGGCAATAATATTTACAAACTCATGGATAACAGGAGAGGTCCTGGAAGACTGGAGAATGGCTAACGTAGTGCCCATCTTTAAAAAGGAGGAGCTGGGAAACTATAGACCAGTCAGTCAGACTTTGATACCTGGGACGCTACTACAGCAATGGATAAAATATTCAATTTGCGAATACCGGGAGGATGAAGGAGGTGATCACTAGCAGCCACCATGGATTTACCAAGAACAAATCATGTCAAACCAGCTTGATTTCTTTCTTTGACAGGGTAACTAGCTGGGTGGATAGGGGGAATGTGATAGAAATAATATACCTGGACTTTGACAAGGCTTTTGACACATTCCTACATGACATTCTGATAAGTAAGCTGGAGAAATGTAGGCTCAGTAGAACTACCATTATGTAGATACGTAATTGATTAAAAACTGCAATGAGTAACTATGGATGGAATGATATCAGATTGGAGGGAGGTCTCAAGTGGGGTTCCACAGGGATCTATTCTGATTCCATTGTTGTTTAACATCTTTATTAATGACCTGGATATAGGAATAGAGAGCAAACGGATCAGATTTGCAGATGACAGAAATCTGGGGGGGCAGGGGTGTGCAAACCCTGTGGAGGATAGAGCTAAAATCCAGGGGGATCTTGATAAACTGAAGAACTGTGCTATAGACAACTAAATGAAATTCAACAAAGACAAACGTAAGGTGCTACACTCAGGGAAGAAAAACCAAATGCACAGATACAGAATGGAGGATAACTGGCTTGGCAGCAGCTTGGCTGCTGAGAAAAATTTGGGAGTTGTGGTGAATCATGACCTCAACATGAGTCAATAGTGTGATGCTGTTGCAAAAAAATCAAATGCAATTTTGGGTTGCATGAATTCAGGCACAGCATACAAGTCACGGGAGGTGATAGTACCACTCTACGCAGTGCATCTCGGGAGGGGTGATGGCCTTTGCTGTCCCTTCTAACCCCAGGGTTTTATGATTCTATGATTTAGTGGAATGATGACGATGATTATTTTGATTATTATTAAAGCGTAAGGGGCCGACGCCCACTGTGCTAGGCGTTGCACAGACACTACAAAGGGACAGTCCATGCCCCAGAGAGCTTCCAGTCTAAGATAAGGTCAGAGACCTGAGGGCAATACAACCAAGAGAGGTGGGGAGCACAATGAGAGGGGGATGAGCCGTCACATACGCAGCCATCACAGCTCACCAGCTGCCAAGACACTGCCCAGTGTTTTGGAGGTAACACAGCAGAGGAGAGTTTTCAAAGCAACTTGAAGGACAAACCACATGGGGTGGGTAGGACAAAGGCTTCTAGGCATTGCGGCTAGACTAGCATGCCCGTGTACACACACACACACACACACACACACACACACACACACACACACAGCCCTGCATGTCAGTGTATACATATGCATGTGCATACACACACACACAAATCAACGTGCCTGTACACACACACACACACACACACACAGAGCCCAGCATGACCATGTATACACATGTGTGCATGCTCACACACAGCCCAGCATTCCTGTACACACTCACACACAGAGAGCCCTGCATGCCAGTGCATACATATACCTGTGCGCACACACACACACACACCCCACCAGCCCTCACACAACCTCTGACACAAATCTAAAATGGATCCCTTAGTATGTGTGAGAGCCTCAGAGTGTGTGTGTTTGGGTGGGGGTTGTCAGAAGCAGAGTAGCAGTGCAGCTGAAGGAAGGACACCATGTTTTCTGTCACTTAACAGGCCTCAGGGCTTTTGAGACTATTTTTAGTTTTAACACCTCCCAAGCATTTTAATCACAATACAGCTCCGGCCCCCTCACTCCCTCTTACTGCAGGTTCCCCCGAGGCTAGAGACCAAACTGCTGTCATACAAACTGTCAGTTGACCCTCCCCCAGCCGGCATATTCAGCATCTCTCTTGCACACTCATCACCCAGGAAGGGGGTCGATATCCCCCTCCTCCTAGGGAGGGATGTAAGGCCCCAAACCACTGCCACCCTCTGCCCACCCCCTGCTTCTCCACATGCGCAGAACCAGAACCGAGAGGAAATTCAGAAGTACAAAGGTCAAGGTCATGCACTTGGAATCTAATAATAAGAATTTCTGCTACAAGCTGGAGAATCATCAGCTGGAAACAACACAGGAAGGGAGAGATCTGAGCATGTAGCTCAACCACAGGATGACTGAGCCACCAATATGATGCGACTGTGAAAAAAGGCAAATGCGATCCAGGCGAGGCATTTCCAGTCGAGCTGTTGAAGTCTTAGTACCATTGTACAAGGCACTGGTAAGACCTCGTCTGGAATACTGTGCGCCACTCTGGTCCCCCATGTTCGAGAAGGGTTAATTTAAACTGGAGCAGATGCAGAGAAGAGTTATTAAGCTGATCGGGGGCCCATCTTATGAGAGGAGACTGGAAGAGCTGGATTTGTTTCATTTTGCAAAAAGAAGGCTGAGGGGATTTAATTGCTCTCTATAAAAATGACGGTAAATACGGGGGAGGGTGAAGAGCTGTTTAAACTAAAAGACAGTGTTGGCACAGGAACAAATGGGGATAAACTGGCCAGAAACAAATTCAGGCTGGAAATTAGAGGGTTTCTCACCGTCAGAGGGGTGATGTTCTGGAGCAGCCTCCCAATAGGAGTTGTGGGGGTAAACAACTTAATTACTTTTAAGTGAGAGCTGGACAAATGTATGAGTGGGATTGTATGCAGGGGTTGCTTGTGATGCTGGGGGACAGGGCTTAGCAGCTCTGGGGCTCACTTCCAGTATATGTCTTAAGTTCCCAGAGCTCATGTTTCAGGGTTTCAGCCAGCAATCTGCAGAGGCCAGGAAGGGATTTTTCCCCCAGTGTATTCTGGGAGGTTTTTTATCTCCTTCCTCTGAAAGATCAGGGATGGCCATGGCTGGAGATGGGACCTAGGACGGGGAAGGCCAGAGCTCTGAGGTGGCACCAAGCATTATCTCACTCAGGTGCTTGACTGGCTGGTTCTTGTTCACATGCTCAGGGTTTAACTGATCACCATCTGTGCCGTTGGGAAGGAATTTTCCCCTAGGTCAGATTGGCAGTGACCTTGGGTGGTTTTCACCTTCCTCTGCAGTGTGGAGTGCAGGTCACTTACCAAGATCATCTGGGTCTCTCTCACTTACTCATTTCTCTTCCATTGCAGAGTCCTCAGGCACCTGTGCTCCTGTACCCTGTCTCATTTTGCTCGTTGGGTTAGTGTGTAGGTGCTGGGTTGTACTGGTGGCCTGTGATACACAGGAGGTCAGACTGGATGATCTGGTGGTCTCTTCTGGCCTTAAACTCTATACTTGAATTTCATCTCGGGACCGTAAAATGAGCTGCTTACCTTGCCATGCAAGCCTCCCGCAACCAGCCTTCCGTTCTTCACTATGACTTATCTAGACTAAAATAAAAGGGGCATTTTTCAACCCTGGTAGCTTCGATATTTTAACTAAGATGTTTTAATACCCTAGTATTTTCCCATGCATGAACTGGTTGAGAAAGCCTAGAGTTCATCTAGACCATTAAACTGATTGAGGATAACTTGGGGTTAGCTAACACATATTACCTACTGCCTGTTGCAAGCGTGCCCGACAAAGGAGAAGTCTGTAAATAGAAAGCAAGTAGTTAACAGACCAGGTGCCAGTGTACAGCACCCAAGAATTCAGTGTTGTACCCAGCCTGTCTAGGACCAGTAAAAGTCATTACTGCAAATGGCTTCCGTTGTGCAGCAATGTCGCTCATAACACGCCCAACCTAACCTCGCTGCTCCCAACTCTCAGGATATTATCTTGAGTCTTGCATTCTTTGGTATTTTTCTTACAGCTCCAGCTCCTGCTGTTAACTGTTTACAAAAAAACTCACTGTTCGATTCAAGAAGCCAGTTTCTAGAAACCATGAAAACCTGAGGCGCATTTCACCTAACAGCTCAGAAAGGAGAAGGCAAATTAAAACAACTCAATCCTCGCTGCAATGTGAGAGATTCCTCCTGCAGTAGAGTGGTTTATAAAGTAACTTGTTTCGGTTACTAGAATACTTGGGAATTACTCACTCCACATACTCCATTATTTAATCAAATGATAAACGGACTAATTCCCATCAACGTATGACAGAGAAAGTCTTCTCCTGAAGTCAGCCCTGTATCTCAACAAAACCAGGGACTAGAGAAGACAGTTTTGTAGTATTCTTTTTTTTAAATAACTGAACCACCTGGACTGAAGTCTACAGCCATCTAGATCCATTCTAAAAGTGAAACTCACTAATGGATCTACAACAAACAATGACTCTTATAGATTCATAGATTCTAGGACTGGAAGGGACCTTGAGAGGTCATCGAGTCCAGTCCCCTGCCCTCATGGAAGGACCAAATACTGTCTAGACCATCCCGGATAGACATTTATCTAACCTACTCTTAAATATCTCCAGAAATGGAGATTCCACAACCTCCCTAGGCAGTTTATTCCAATATTTAACCACCCTGACAGTTAGGAACTTTTTTCTAATGTCCAACCTAAACCTTCCTTGCTGCAGTTTAAGCCCATTGCTTCTTGTTCTATCTGTAGAGGCTAAGATGAACAAGTTTTCTCCCACCTCAGAATCATGTTTGCTTTTTTTCAACAGCATCACACTGTTGACTCATATTTAGCTTGTGGTCCACTATAACCCCTAGATCCGCTTTCTGCCGTACTTCTTTCTAGACAATCTCTTCCCATTCTGTATGTGTGAAACTGATTGCTCCGTCCTAAGTGGAGCACTTTGCATTTGTCTTTGTTAAACTTCATCCAGTTTACCTCAGACCATTTCTCCAATTTGTCTAGATCATTTTGAATTATGACTCTATCCTCCAAAGCAGTTGCAATCCCTCCCAGTTTGGTATCATCTGCAAACTTAATAAGCGAACTTTCTATGCCAATATCTAAGTCATTGATGAAGATATTGAACAGAGCCGGTCCCAAAACAGACACCATGCAGAATCCCACTTGTTATACCTTTCCAGCAGGATTGGGAACCATTAATAACTACTCTCTGAGTACGGTTATCCAGCCAGTTATGCACCCACCTTATAGTAGCCCCATCTAAGTTGTATTTGCCTAGTTTATTGATAAGAATATCATGCGAGATCATATCAAATGCCTTACTAAAGTCTAGGTATACCACATCCACTGCTTCTCCCTTATCCACAAGACTCGTTATCCTATCAAAGAAAGCTTTCAGATTTGTATGACATGATTTGTTCTTTACAAATCCATGCTGGCTATTCCCTATCACCTTAGCACCTTCCAAGTGTTTGCAGATGATTTCATATGATAATTTGAAATCAACCTTTCCAAGTGGTGCCGCATATGACAGCACATGTTTGGTAGCTGGTACTTTAATGAGAGACATTGTACAAATGGAAAACAGAGAACTCAGAAAAGTCTTATTTATACTCTGAGGCCAAAGATTGGTTAATGTAAAAGTCACAGTAGGAGAAAGAGACTTCATCTAAAGATCTTCTCATCTCTTGTGCAGTCTTTGGGGTTATGCCATCACTTGAATGTATTAACTGTGGTGTTTAGAAATGCCAGAAATCTAGGGATGTCTTACAAGTCAAACTATCAACGTTTTTAATTGCCTTGTAAAGATTCTGACATTCAGCAATAAGCTCGTTTCCATGAAAGGTCCATGACACCAGCTATCCTTCGCATCATTAAAACCTGATCCCAACTTCACTGTCTCTGTGTTCTCATCTGTGCTTTTAATTTACAGGACTAGCACCTTATAGACAATAGCTGACTAATTCTTCTGCTTTACCCAGAAGGGCCGTTCTTCACTTTCACATTTTGGGTGATGCTTTCCTTGCCTGGCTTTCCATACAGATCTGAATAATTTCTTGGCAAGGTAGTGGCTGAGTGGAGTCCACAGGGGAAAGGCAGAAAATAATGGGAAAGGGTCAGATTCTTTATAAAACCTCTGTGAAGACATGTTGCACTGTAACCAATAGAAAATTCTGCCTCATCTCTCCCCCTTCATTATGCTCGGCTATTCATCAGACACTTTATTAGCCTCCATGACAAATACAGGAACAAATCTTTCAGCCCTTACTCACTGGTTCTGAACTATGGGAGTATCCCATGGCTCTGTGATGACTGGAGAAGCTAAGGACAACTCTCAAGAGTAACCCATGCAGAATCAGTGCCCCATTATCATAAAATTCCTAAATAGATCCTCAGCTGGCACACGTGAGAGAAGACAGTATTCACTCGAGAATTCGGAATGAAATGTGGTATGTAACTTATCACTGCAATCCACCTCTGTGCCAGATGACTGGAAGGTAACTAATATAATGCCGATTTTAAAAAAGGGCTCCAGAATCTCCATTCTGGCAATTATAGAATGAGGAAACTATCTTTGGTACTGGGCAGATTGGTGGAAACTATGGTAAAGAACAGAATTTATCAGACACATAGATGTACATGATTTGTTGGGGAGGACACACACAGATTTTGTAAAGGGAAGTCATGCCTCACCAATCTATTAGAATTCTTTAAGGGACTCAACAAGCCTGTGGATAAGAGTGATCCAGTCAATATAATGTAATATAAAAATCTCCAAAAAAATCTCCTAAAACTGGAAGGACCTGAAAGAGTCCCTGCCTTCCCTGCCAGCACCACCCAGGACCTTTTTGCCCCAAGATCCTTCCTCCAACCTTGAGGTCACAACCCTAACCCAATGCTCAAACCACTGAGCCTCAAACCACCTCTCCCTCTCCCCCAGCAGAGGATGATGATTCCCCCTCTATTCCCCTCTGGTGAGAGGCCTCATTTGAGAGTTGTGTCAGTTTGCCTACCCTACTACAATGTGAGAAGGAGGTGGAGAGCAGAGAGGAGAGAAAAGCAAAAAGGTATTAGGTAGGGGGGACTTGACTTATGAGGAGAGAGGAGAGGGATTATTTACTGGGATTAAGAGAAGAGAAGAGAGAATGGGGGGATTTGATAGCTGCTTTCAACTACCTGAAAGGGGGGGTTCCAAAGAGGATGGATCTAGACTGTTCTCAGTGGTAGAGAACAACAGAGGAATAATGGTCAAGTTGCAGAGGGGAGGTTTTAGGTTGGATATTAGAAAAACTTTTTCACTAGTAGGGTGGTGAAAGCACTGGAATAGGTTACCTAGGGGTGGGTGGGAATCCCCTTCCTTTTAGGTTTTAAGGGCTGCAAAGCCCCCTGGCTGATGATTTGATTTTAGTTGGGGTCCCTGCTTGAGCAGGGGGTTGGACTAGATACCTCCTGAGGCCCCTTCCAACCCTGAGATTCTATGATTCTATGAATGTACTTGAATTTTCAGAAAGCCTTTGATAAGGTCCCTTACTAAAGGCTCACAAGGAAACAAGGTAGCCATGGGATAAAAGGGAAGGCCCTCTCATGGATTAGTGTAGCGGGGCAGTCACCCCACTCCGGTGTGGAAGGGGTTAAAAACAGCTCTGGGAAAGGGCTGCCCTGGGGAGCCAATCAGGGCCAGGCTGGGAGTATAAGAAGGCCTAAGGAAGGAGCTGGGTCAGAGGCTCTCTCCAGCCGTGGAGGGAGAAGGACCTGGCTGCCTGGGAATAGGGTACCTAGAGCAGAGCAGTGCTGGGGAGGGGCAAGAAGAGCTGGGGAGCTCCAGCCTGACAACTCTCCAGGCTGAGGCCTGAGTAAAGGCCTGTGCAGGTACTGGGGCTGGGAGGTGCAGCTCAGGAATAGGCAGAGGCAGCAGGTCTGACCCCCTTGCCAGTGATGCGTGGCCTTTATAGACTGCCATCTGCTCCAGTGAGTGGGGGCTAGATGACAACTGGCAGTAGCCACTGAGGCAATGTGGGTGTAGAGGGTTGGGAGTTCTCCTGGGAGGGGAGACCCAGTGTGTGTGGGTGCTGCAGGGGGCAGAACCCCAGGGTAAGGGGCACCGGGGTCCGGGAGGGACACGGGTGCCTGAAGGAGGCGATACACTAGCCACCAGGAGGGGCTCTGAGTGCTGGACGAGCTAATTCCCAAATGACCAGCAGGAGGCTCTGTGCCAGTAAGTCTTCGCTCTGCTACAATTAGTAACTGGTTGAAAGATAGGAAACAAAGGGTAGGAATAAATGGTGAGTTTTCACAATGGAGAGAAGTGAACAGTAGGGTCCCTAAGAGATCTCTACTGGGACTTATGCTGTTCAATTTATTCATTAATGAGCTGGAAAAGGGGGTGAACGGTGAAGTGACAAAATGTGCAGATGATACAAACTTATTCAAGGTAGTTAAGTTTAGACCAGCCTGTGAGGCAGTACAGAGGGATCTCATGAAACTGGGTGACTGGTCAAGAAAATGGCAGATTAAATTCAATGCTGATAAGTGCAAAGTAATGTACACTGGAAAACATAATCCCAACTGCACATACACAACAGTAGGTTCTAAATTAGCTGCTGCTACCCAAGAAGGAGTCACCACGGAGAGTTTTCTGAAACTTTTGCTTAATGCACAGCAGTGGTCAAAAAGACTAACTGTAGGTTAGGAACTATTAGGAAAGGGATAGATAATATGACAGAAAAGATCATAATGCCACTATATAAATTCCTGGTGTGCCCACACCTTGAGTACGGTGTGCAGTTCTCGCTGTCCCATTTTAAAAAGAACATGGTGGAACTAGAAAAGGTTCAGAGAAGGGGAGCAAAGATGATCATGTGTGTGGAATGCCTTCCATACAGGGAGAGACTAAAAAGATTAGGGTGGTTCAGCTTAGAAAAGAGACAACTAAAAAAGGATATGATACAGGTCTATAAAATCATGAATGGTGTGGACAAAGTGAATAGAGAAGTGTTATTTGCCCTTTCACACAATACAAAAGCTAGGGGTCACTCGATGAAATTAACAGGCAAAAGGTTTAATACAAGCAAGAGGAAGTACTTTTTCACACAATGCCCAGCCAACCTGTGGAACTCATTGCCATGGGATATTGTGATAGCCAAAAAAGAAATAGATAAGTTCATGGAGGACAGGTCCATCAATGGCTATTGGCCAAAAGGCTCAGAAACGCTATGCCATTGGCAACCCCTAAACCTTTAACTACCAGAAGGTGAGAGTGGAAGACAGGGGTGAATCACTCCAACTGCCCTGTTCTGTACGCTCCCCTTGAAACTCTGGTATGGGCCACTGTGGGAGATAGGCTACTGGGCAAGAGGGACCATGGTCTGGCCCAGTCTGGCAGCTCTTATGTTCTTAGAATCAGGTCCACAATTCCTAGTGCTTTATGCAACTTCTTCCCAATTCTCACATCTCACTCACTACATCTTTTATCATCTTATTGCAAATTACATCTGTTTTCTGAGCACCCAAGGCAATCTCTGTGACACTCTTAACATTTCTCAGTTGCCATTTCTCTGACACAGCCAGAGGTTCTAGCTGTAGGAATGTGGCCTTTAAACCATGCTTTGCACAACAATTAATTACTTTACAACACAAAATCAATTGGAGCCTTTATTTTGTTCCAAGCAGCAGTGATGGATAATGCTGGGCTCTATCTTCTCTACATTAACTACACTTTCACCTGATGGATACGTTGGCTAGGGACAATTCTGCACGTATTCCTTTCTAACCACTCTGGAGCTCTCCATACTTTCTTGGGGAAATGATGGTTTGGGACAACTGATTGGGAAATACTGTGCGAACCTCCCAACGCCCCAAAAGAGACAGCGATAGATAGATTTATATGAGGATAGATAGATAGAGTGATATTCGAATAAAATAACTTGCTGCACAGGAATACATATATTCTTCACTTACCCTCCACACTCTAGGCAGAAAAAATCCAATGTGTATTTAAAAATTGGCATTGATGAAGAATCCACTATAACCCTTTGTTTATGTTTCCAATGGTTAATTATTCGCACTGTCAAAAGTGTACGCCTTATTTCCAGTCTGGATTTATCTAGCTTCTGCTTCTAGCCATTGGATCATATTATACCTATCTCTGCTAGGCTGAGGAGACCATTATTAAATACTTGTTCCCCATGTAGATACTCATAAACTGTAATCAAGTCACCCCTTGACTTTCTCTTTGTTAAGATAAATAGATTGAACTGTTTGAGTCTATCCCTATAAGGCAGGGGTCCCCAACACGGTGCCCACGGGCGCATCTAAATGCGCCCGCATCCTGGCCGGCGGTCGAGCACCCGCCGAAATGCCGCTGAAATTCGGCGGCATTTTGGCGGATGCTCAACCGCCGCCACGGTCCTTCGGCTGGTGCCCACCAGACAAAAAGGTTGGGGACCACTGCTATAAGGCATGTTTCTAATGTTTCTCATAGTTCTTCTCTGAACCCTTCTTTGTCTTAACACTGCTGAGGTCACTGTTAAGGTCGTGCACTAGAATGCAAGTTTGTTCGAATTGGCTCTGCGCTGCTTTTCAATATGGGATGAGATGGAAGTGGAAACCCTATAGAGTGTTGGAGTTTGTTATCCAGTATTGTGGGCAATACGAAGGTGGCAGGCAAGGAACGCACAAGTCTTTCCTGTAGCTTCTCATTTCATTCTTTTAGGTTTGGGGTAGGAACGGAGTCAGTGATTGCACTCATGCCATGGCAGAGACATCATCAGTTGCAGAAGGTTTGGCCTGGTGCACATATTACGCTTATGACTAAACAGTTGTAAGATGCTCCTGGACAAACACTATCTATGTATAATCGGTATTCTAGAAATCCGCACATGAGGAACAACAATGTGGCCAAAGGACAGATCCCAGAATGCTTTAGATTATTGCAAAAGAAAAATGAAACAATTCAGTGACAAATGTCCAAAGGGGAGATATCTTAACTCTTACTATTCTCTCTGTATCAATCCAATTTTCATCCAACCGTGTCAGAGTTCCCTTCCCTGGCTGAACTCTGGGGTACAGATGTGGGGACCCGCATGAAAGACCCCCTACGCTTATTTTTACCAGTTTAGGTTAAAAACTTCCCCAAGACACAAATCCTTTCCTTGTCCTTGGAGGTGGCAGCAATACCGTCCAAGTGACTAAGACAAAAAATCAGGAACAGGGTCACTCGGAGTCCCTTGTTCCCCAAAATATTCCCCCAAGCCCTCTCACCCCCTTTCCCGGGGAGCCTTGAGAACAATGTGAGTCCCGATCAGACTCTTTGTCCCTAGGACACTGAAAATCAAACAGGTTCTTAAAGGAAGAACTTTATTTAAAGAAAAAGTAAAAGAATCACACCTGCAAAATCAGGATGGAAGGTAACTTTACAGGGTAATAACACAACCTAGACTATGGCAGAGAGGGGTGTGTGTGTGTGTGTGCGCGCGCGCACATACAAAAGATTCTTCTGAAAGAATGTTAAGGTTGCGTAGTCAAGCACTCAAAAGTTAGGAAATGCCGGAATTAAGGTTGCCCGTACAATCTAAATTTGCATATTGTGTGTATGCATTACTGTACAGCCTTTAAATACATACTGTTATGCTATTTTCAGTGCACAGGATGGTTGATTCTCACAGAGTGAGTATTTAATATTTTGTGTTATTTTCATTATGCAGTGTGTTGCCCCAGGCCTTATGTAGTGCGCACTATTCAAACCCTGCTCTGAATACAGAATTACTCATTTCCTCATGGGCTTTTCCATTGTGCTCATCACTGCAGTATCTGAGCGCTTCACAAACATTAATGAATTGATCCTCCTAACACCTCGGCGAGGTGAAGTAGTATTACTATATCCATTTTACACATGAGGAACTGAGGCAAAATATATTAAAACCAAATTGCTAGAAGTGTCCACTAATGTTGGATGCCCAATTGTAGAGCCTTGTTTTCCAGAGTACTTAGCATTATATAGCATTTTCTATGGTCAAAGCAGAGCCCCCAGTGACTTCAGTTGCCGTTGTGAGTGCGCAGCACTTCTGCAAACCCGTCTCCAGGGTCTCAGGTCAGGCGCTCAGAAAATAAGGAACATGCAATTAGTGGCCACCTCTGAAAAGTTTGCTTTAAACCACTTGCCCTGCATCACATTGGAACTCTGTGGCAACTGCCTTAACCATCTTCTCTCTTCCTGCAGTCCCCTGCCTCATTCACTACCCACTCTCCAACTTCTGTAACGAACAGAGCAAGGAGCCTATAAACAATAGCCTCAAATACTAAACAACCCTGGTCCACCCCTAGGCCGCTCCATCCTGGGCAGGGATCCTTTGTAAATCATGGTATGTGATCACGTAGTTAAAGACTGAATCATAATGTGTATGCACAAGGGAGCCAAACTAATGTTGCATGGACAACCTTAATTGTGGCATTTTCTAATTTGTGAGGGCTTCACTTTGCAACTCTTCAGCTGTCTTCCCTTTGTTTCTTTGGATGTACCTTTTTAAAAATTGGGGAAAAAAATGAAAATTTCATCTTGTGTCACCACGTTGTCTGTCCCCTCCCCGGGTCATCAGCAGGGCTGGGGTCTTTAGAGCCATAGCACACTCCTCTATCACTTGAGCTGGCAGAGAACCTGACAGTAGTGGGAGGCAGTTATTATCGTCTGTGCGGACCCATCCCTGGAAGGGGTGGAGACACTTTGCCAGTGGCTTTCACAGCTGTTTGCTGACAGCAGAGGAAGACCCAGACTCAAGACTCCTGGGTTCCATTCCAGGTTCTGGAGGAGACTACTGTTCTAGGGGTTACTGACAGTTCTGCTCTGCCCCCTCTCCTGCTGCTCTGTCCCCTGTGATACTACACTCTGTCTTCTTCATAGAAATATTCTTAGAATATGATTATAGCCTGACTATGATATATTTTGTGCAACATAAGGCATGTGAGATATCACTGGAAAGGTTATGATTTACTGAATATAATTATCCTATTTGTATGGATGGATGTATCATTTCTGTATCTAAAATTAGGAATATTAACTATACATCTGTACTGGAAAAGTGTTCGCACCTGTGGAATGCCCACCAGACATAATTCAATCAGTCTGGCTGGCTAGCTGGGGACAAGTCAATGGACCATTAGGTTGAACAATATATCTTGGAAGAAGCTAATCTCCCACCTTTCTGAAAAGCTTTCCTGGGATGCTACAAACAACCTCTTACTCGTGGCTACTTTGACAATGCAAGGTCATGTGATAAAGTCACCTGGTACTGGACTCCATGATAGAATACTAGTATTTTTCCACTGAGGGCAGGGAACCACACTGGAAAATAAAGGATTCCCGCCATATGTAAAACCTATTTAAGGCAGAGGAGGGACATGATCAGGGTTCGTTCTTCACTGAATCCCCACCCGGGATGACTGCTGGAAACATCTAAGACACAAGGACATAGGCCTGGGGCCTGAACCAAAGTCAGCAGAAGTTATGCTATGAGCAGGAGTCAGGCCCTAGCAAAAGCAGATGCTTGCCTGCAAGCCAGTGTCCGGTACACAAACTCGACGCCACTATTGCTAAAACACACCGAATATGTAAACATAGGCCAGCACAAGAACACCCCAACCTAGCACACAATAAAATGGTTTGACAAAAGTGATGAATGGTGATATTTTGTCTGAAACTTCAGGAGGAAAGTAGAAGGGGAGGTAACAAACATGCCGTGAAATGCAGATACGTAAGTTGTTTATCCCAGATTGCTTGTCTCAGTCTATAAATGTTGGGATCCCTTGCCTTGACCCTTCCTCCAGCCCAGGGGGCAGTGGAGAGTCCCATCACTGATTGAGCTGGTCCATAGTCACGGGCGTACATGGGTTAGTGTAACTGTAACCATTGAGTTAGCACCATTGGCACCGTGCTTCGTCAGCATGCTTATATTACCTTTTGAAACCTGGTCTACACTACACCATTAGGTTGACGTAAGGCAGCTTATGTCGACCTAACTCTGTAAGCTTCTACTCTAAACTGCAACTCCCATCGATGCAACTCGCCCACTACACCGGCTTAACTCTTCCTCCACAAGATGCAGAGCGCCTAGATCAGTGCAGTTGGGTTGACGCAGTGTCAGTGTAAACACTGTGTTGCCTACATCAGATGTGGCTGCCTTTCAGAAACCATCCCACAATGCCCCACACTGGCAGTTACATTGGTGCAAGCGCTTCTGGTGAGGACACACTCTGCCAACACAAGGAGCATACTGTGGACGTGTCAAACCAATTAAATCACTGAGGTGACCGTACGTCAATGTAAATTAGGTCAACTTAATTTTATACTGTAGATATGCCCTCAGACTATAACACATTTGTGTATCTATGTTTACCTGCTTTAATCTGGTAAATAACGCTATAATTTCCTTTTCTAATTTAATAAATCTTCATATAGTTTACAGTAGGATTGGCTACAAGTGTTATCTTTGGTGTGAGACCTAAAACACAATTGACCTGGCGTAAGTGACTGGTCCTTTGGGATTAGGAGTAACCTGAATATTGCTGTGATTCTTGGTGGAAGAGGCCATCTGTCACAGAGATACGCTTACCTGGGTGGCAAGGCAGACGGGAGTACCCAAGGGGACTGGCTGTTAAGTGCCCAAAGAGTTTGCACTTGGCACAGTTGGTTGGTGACATCTAAGCCCAGAACTCACAACCAAATTGGAGTTTTGAACCATCTGCCCTGAGGTTGGTACTCACACTCTTGCATCACCATTGGAAACTTCACAAGTAATGCTATTTATTAGATTATAAAAAAAAAGTACCCTCCAAAGAGGAGCCAGGGACCCTCACTCAGGGGCTGATGTTGACATCAAGTATCTTATAAGATGGGGATGATTGCATTTTAATTACTAAACCTCTAATGATCCACTTATCCCTCCACCTTTGTTACAAATCCACCCTAGAGAGAGGGAGAGTTAATTCCAAACACACCCTTCACTGCACCTCCAGACAGCCCTCATTTGCCATCACTTCTGTTTGGCAATCAAAACAACGATGACATCCTCTGATTCTAGTTCCGAATTTCAACTTCTACAATCACTGCATTTAAGAGCTGGTTTTGTTTTATTTCCTGCTAGTGAAAACATTTTAGCCAATATCAATCAGCTGCATGAAAAATAAAACCCGCTGCCCCCTTCCAAGTCTAATTAGAATTATATAATGACGTTATCTCTGTGTAGGTCAATACAAACGTTATCAATTTGGCTGAATGCTCCATTTTGTCTTCTGAGGATTTCTTCTTGGCCCAGTACAGTTCAGTACTGTGGCCCTGATACTCCTCTGCCCTATCCAGCTTTATGCTAGTGTCACTCCATCGAAATCAAGAGAGCTATAACAGCAGAAATCTGGAGTAACAGTGCTGAGTCCGGCCCCATTTCTCCATCCCCTTGCCCCAGTACGGCACTTTGCGCTTGATTTAAATGGGGGACTGCAGAGGCTGGGGTAAAAGCTGGCTTTGTTTTTTTCTGGTGGGTTTTTGATCCCTCTTTTCTCCCGTAAGAGTGCTGAGGAGTTTCTCTGGGGGTGAGGCACCGTTCCAGCTTTTATCCCACTTCCTAACGCCGTTAGCCAGGTTGACGTGTTTGCGTATAAATACATTTTGTGCACATAAAAGGCCTTGCTACGCCGAAAGGTGCTAACGTCCACCTCACTCGCAGTTTGGGGACACGGTAACACAGTCCCAGAGTCCCCGCCCCAGGGGAAATGCTGTCAGGTCCTGTCCTGAGGTTCCACCGTGGAACCCAGCTAGAGTAATTGCAGCTTCCTTTAGAGGCTGGGAAGGGGAAGGGTGGTCGTTGGGGTCCACTCAGCCGGTGTCCTCTGCAGCTTCAGAGGAGAGCAGTCTCTGCATTGCACCCCATAAAGGAGCTGCTCCTGCATCATCTCCCAGCAAAGAGTCCCCCAGCAGCGTGGAATCCTCAGTGCAGAGGAACTGGTAGCATATAGGAGCTCTATACCTCTATAGGCTACCCTCTATTGATCTCTTCATCTCAGCGTGAACATGCCCTCCACCAGGCCACCCCTACCATACCCTCTGCCAGCAATAAGAAGCACTGATATTAAATTCTCTGTGTGGGATCCTGGGCCCTGGACTCCATATTGAGAGTCAACGTCCGCTGCAGCCCCTGCCCCTGAACTGCCCCTCCATGCCAATGCTGGGGCAGCCTTTACTCCCCCCAGAGGACTTCCTCATGCTGGGTGATGCGGTACCAAACCCCAGACTTGTGAAGGGCTGGCAAACTGTCCGTGGGGGTCAGACGGGTGCCACAACCACACACGTGGGCATGGCTAATGCTGCAGTGGAAATGTCTCCCTAGCAAAGAGAGCCACGAAAACACTGCGAAGATCTGAGTGTGAGGAGCTCCAACTGGCCGCGCAGTGTTGCTGCTCAAAGCCTGCTGGCCTAGGCTGCGAATAGCTCCTGTCCCTCTCTCTGACACAGCTTCGGCCCAGCCCCAGGCTTGGAGAAATTACTTTCAGAAATCAAGAACTGTTGCGAGGCAGCTTCAGCTAGTAGAAATCCTGGTGGAAATGTGACATCAAGGAAACAGAGCCTTGTTCTCCAACAGCCATTACAAGCAAGCCCCTCTGTAAGTCAGTAAAAGAGGGTGTGCACAGGGGAGAGGCCATGGTGAATTCTGGGTGAGGCTTGGTGAATTCTGGTGACCCAGGTTGAGTCACACGGGTGACAGAGCCAGTCTGGATTACAGCTCCTATGAACTCGTGTCTGTTGTCGCTTGGCAATAAAAACGTAATGGCTATAGATTTGTTTAGACAGCGACTCTGGGGGAATACTTGAGTCACCGAGGTCAGGTCTTTGCAGACTTTGAGAGGCTGGCCACAACCAACCCCAAGGAAGATTTCCTTGCTTGGCAGAGCTCAGGTGTTCTGGATGCTTGGTTTCTAAGTGCACTATGGTCAGGGACTCTGTGAGGATAAACATATCCCTTCATCCGCTAGTCATGGAACCTCACTGAAATGGTTTAGAGTCATACATTTCAAAGCCAGAAGGGACCATTATGACCATCCCGAGCTCCTGCATAGCAGAGTCCAGAGAACCTTCCCCAGAGAATCCTGCATCCAGCCCAAGGAGCTGCTGGTTGAGTTAAATGCTCTTAGCCTACACAAATCTCATACCAATCAGACCAGGTTGATCAACCCTAGGAGCTGAGGACAGCTGGATAATGGTTCAGTGTCCTGCTACTGAAGGCAGGGGGCTGGACTCAATGACCCTTCAGGGTCCCTTCCAGTTTTAGGATATAGGAATATCTCCATTAATTTATTTATTTATTTATTAGCTGTGTGCGTAATGCCTGGTGGGGGTGACCAGCAAGGTGGCTGACTGGGCTACAGTCTGAGAGGAGATGGTGCATCATAAATTATCACAGTTCACCTGAGGTCACAGAACATACACTAATGATGTCATGGCAATTGCTAATGAAGTAAACACTTTCTCTAGCTCTTTCCATGGCCTTCTGGACAGGAAACACAGGTTTAAGGCTGTGAAATCCAGCCTGCATTAGCCATAAAGAATGAGACTTCCTGCTTCTCCCAGGGAGCAGCTGGGATGCAGGGTTCATAGATCCTAAGGCCAGACGAGACCATTGTGATTAGCTAGTCTGACCTCCTATATAGCACAGGCCAGAGAACTATCCTAAAATAATTCCTAGAGCAGATCTGTTAGAAAAACATCCCATCTTGATTTAAAAATTGCCAGCAATGGAGAATCTACCACGACCTTGGTAAGTTGTTTGTTTAATTCCCCTCACTGTTAAAACTTTGCAACTTATTGTCTAGCTTCAACTTCCAACTTCCAGCCATTGGGTCTTGTTATATTATTGTCTGCTAGACTGAACAGCCCTCTATTATCCAACTTCTGTTCCCTGTATAGGTCCTTTGGAATTGTGACCATGTCACCGCTTGACCTTCTCTTTGTTAAACTAAATAGATTGAGCTCTTGGAGTCTCTCACTATAACAGGCACATTTTCTAACCCTTTAATCCTCCCACGGTTCTTCTCAGAACCCTCTTCCATTTTTCAGTATCATTGTTGTGTTCTGGACATTCTTCCATCTGATTGAAGCTAGGGGAACAAGTTACCCAAGGATCAGAGAATTCTTTGGCTGGTTGGAGGAAATCAAAGCTCCAGGTATCCCGGTGATTCTCAGGGAAATGTTTGGACTTTTCCTTGCTTGCCTGAGATCCAGGGACTGCTCTCTCGCCTGTCACTTGACGTTCCAGGATAAGTGTCAATAGGAGTCACTCTGTATATGCGGTAGAGTCCCATGGTATGCTGAGTAAATCACAGCCATGCTCTTCTTTATAACTCTGCCATCAACAGGGTGACCAGACAGCAAATGTGAAAAATCGGGACGGAGGTGGGGGATAATAGGAGCCTATGTAAGAAAAAGACCCAATAATTGGGACTGTCCCTATAAAATTGGGACATCTGGTCACCCTAGCCACCAAGAGTCTGTATTAGCTATTCGGAGACTTCCTGCTCTCCCCACACAGCACTGGGCTAGAAGGTTAATTCCTAGAAAATGCCCCCTTTGTTCTTGTTAAAGACCCCTGCAAAAGTGCAAGAGACTCCGGTGACTTGTTTGCAGCGCTGTTGGTCCCAGGATATTAGAGAGACAGGGTTGTTGAGGTAATATCTTTCATTGAACCAACTTCTATTGGTGAGAGGGACACGTGTTCGTGCTTACAGAGCGCTGAAGAAGGGCTTGTCACTCTGAAGTACAATGACAATAAGTGTGCGTGTGACCCTCATTATCTGTGGGTTCAGAGGACAGCTCTTTTGGGGGCCACAGGGCCACCATCCTAATTTCTCTGAGGGCCTCACACATCACAAAGGAGCACATCAATCCCTCCCTCTGTGTCTGCATTGAAAGCAGCAGCATGGCTGTGACAGCAGCCCTAGGCATGATGGAAACAGAAATCAGAGGCCATCTGATGTGCATCCCTGGGGCTGGGCGATGGGCTGGTGTAGCACTGCACAGCTGTGAGGAGCTGAGCTTGCAGGAGGTGAATGGTGAGCTGACGACTTCCTTGTGCTGAGTCGGGTTGGGTGTATCCTCTAGAGCAGGGGTCGGCAACCTTTCAGAAGTGGTGTGTCGAGTCTTCATTTATTCACTCTGATTTCAGGTTTCACATGCCAGTCATACATTTTAACATTTTTAGAAGGTCTCTTTCTATAAGTCTATAATATATAACTAAACTATTGTTGTATGTAAAGTAAATAAGGTTTTTAAAATGTTTAAGAAGCTTCATTTAAAATTAAATTAAAATGCAGAGCCCTCCGGACCGGTGGCCAGGACCTGGAAAGTGTGAGTGCCACTGAAAATCAGCTCACATGTTGCCTTCGGCACGCGTGCCATAGGTTGCCTACCCCTGCTCTAGAGGCTGAATTCAGCGATACACAGGGAGGGGCCTCAGGGATGTGAGTGGGTGTGTACTGCACACTTCCCTTCAACAGGAGATATTGGGGGCTCACCCTTCCTCCTCTAGAGCTGACACCCTTCTGAACAAAACAGGACCCAAAAGCCATTGCTCTCCTTCCAGAAGGAGCACTCCTAGTCTGGCACCAGAAAGCTGCAACGCCTCTGGGGGACAGCAAAGCATCCTGGGAAAGGACAAACTGGGGTTTTCCCCCTGAACAGACTGTAGGTCATGCTGTGGAAAGAGGGGAGGCTAATTCTTGGCATTTGGCTTGGATTTAGTACTCCCATTTGAACCTCCTCTCCTCTCCTGCAAACCACCAGGCCTATCTCCAACAGCTGCCTCTGGGCCACACACCCTGTTCTACGGCTGAAGTGAACCATACGGGGCCTTGTGTCAGAGACGACTGCCAATGGGGCGGGGGGAGGTAAAGTGAGGGCAGCCAGCTTCAGCAGGTGTTACTGAGCATGCTCAGTACAAGCCAAGCAGCAAATCGGGGGGGGGATCATGTGACCCCGCATGCCCCCTCCCACAATCACCTCTGCCTTGTGTGCTGCTACCACCACTGCCTCCCCCTCTGCACTTATCACCAGCACCTTGCGTCTCGTCCCGTTACGGTGGAAACACAGACAATATCCCAGCTTAACCAGCGGTGGGAGGGAGCAGCGTGATGTTGGGAGCCAGGCTTCCAATTAGGTGTGGTACCTTGGCGTTTGTCTAGATGTGACATGATAATGCACCTACTAAACATTCTAAGAGGCTTCAGCGATTCAGCGTGACACCCTGGAGCTCCGCTGACACTCTATCAGTTAAAAGTCTATATTTCCAATTATCTGTGGACAGTTTGCCTTCAAGGATAATTGGCTTCCCGCAGCTCTCTAGAACAGATGTCAGGGAGCCCACTGCCTTCCGCAGAGGAGAGGGAAACTGGAATGGTTTATAGCAGGCAGCATCGTGGAGATGTCGCTGTTCAAGGGGCTGGTGGAATGCAGGAAGCAATTAGACACCATCCTGGGGCAGACCCAGCAAAGGCAATGGCGCCGGTTGTCGAGGGAGGGGTGGTAGAGAGCTAGTCACCCCCTCCCACTAGTGTGTTAATGGGGACAAGGGCCTGACTGATGAAGCAGGAGATTCAGAGCGATGTCTTACTTCTGCTGAGAGAACTGACAGGTGACATAGAAGAGAAGGGTTTGATCACTGGGAGCTGAGCCCTACGCTTGTGTATGGTGCAGAGTGGCATTGGGGCAGCCGTTGACGTGACACCGCGACAGGATGACTCATCCCGACAGCTTTCTTGTTGCAACTCCTGAGGTGTGGGAGCGGGAGGGGAGATTGAATTTGAAAGTAGGTTCTGTCAAGTGGCTACATGTTGTTGTGGGGACGTGCACTTAATTCGCCTCCTATTCGTGCTCTTGTGACAAATGTTACGTCTTTGAACCAGCAGCACAAGAAAAATGTTCTGATGCGATCTGAAAACAATTCTCCAGCTCCAGCAAGGTCTACCTGATGTCTGATGGGCCAGCCGGGGGTCTCTCATCTACAGTCTCACAGTTACAGCGGGTCAGCCAACGGGGGGGAGGGGGAGAAGGGGTTCAGTGGAGAATTGAAATCTGAAAATTTTCATCTGAAAACCAAAACATTTCAGCTAAAAATTAAAGATTTTGATTTTGAAATGCTGCTGTGGTCCCTCATGGGAGTTGCAATTCATGTATTTCATGCTGCCATTCTCCACTATGAACCAGGCTCCCTGGTTGGACTACATCTCCCATATCTCCCCTCTTGTGGGCTGCCAAGGTGCATCATGGGAGTCCCATGACCTCAGTGCATTATGGGAGATGTAGTCTGACTGTGGAGCATAGCCTCAAGAAGAGAATGGGGGAATGAGTCACCCAAACTATGACTCCGATCAGGCTAGCACTGCAGCAATATTTCCAAATGGAAATTTTCAGTTTTCTGCTGAAATTTGTTGGGTTTTGGCTGAAAAATTAATAGCTTCTCGGTTTTGGGGTGTTCTTTTATTTAATTTTGATGAAAAGTCAAAAGTTTCCACAAAAAGCAGATTCTTTTTTCTGGAAAAAAGAAATCTGTTTAGCCAAAACCCCAATTTTCCATCAAAAGCAGTTTTAATGGACAATTTTCATACAGTCCTAGGAACTGCTTGGGGGCGATTTCGAGACTGTATCTGAAGGGGAACTGTCATGTGGTCCTGGCAGTATTTATAGACCTGAAGTCTTTGAGCAATCTCATGAGTGATCTGTTATTAATGGTGAAAGCACAAACATGCACAACACAGCCACCAATGGGAGATGGTCCCTGCCCTGAGGAGCTTTAGCCTGGAGCAGGAAAAGGAAAATCAAGAATGCACTGGGATGCACAGAGAGCAGTAGGAATCGGGGAGGTGTGTAGTTTCGTTTCACACAGCGTAGCATATCCGGATGCCTCATGGGAGAACCGATCTCTTATGGGAGGCAGGGACAGGCACCTGCTGCAGCACTCTGGGAGCCAGCCATCTGACTCTTATGGGACAATCAGGCACTACCCTGGACTGGGACAGCAGTTGTGGGGTGGAAGGTGGGGTTGGTGATTGGCTTGGAGTTGGAGGAGCTGAGCTCAGATGAATGGGCTGGGACTTGTTAAAGAGGAGCATCTCTCACTGCTGCTCCTACTTCAGCTCCTCAGCTCATCCCCCCTCCCAGGCAGCTCCCATCCTGCCTCCCCTTTCATGGTCATTCTCCAGGCCACCCCAGGTTTTTCCTTTACCTCCACCACTACCCTGCTTCCCTGAGACTCCACCCAGAGCCCCTTCCCTTTGCCTTCAGCTGAGGACTTAGGGAGGGATTTCCTGACTTCCCATGGCTATTGTGAATAGTAAAGATCTTTTCAAAATAGCCCCAGCAGTTCTTTCTGCCTGAAGGGTCCCAAATAAGCGAATAAAAGGGATGGCCATTTAGGAGGATTAATTTGCAGATTATGCACAAGTTCTGTTCTGTTACATTTGCCCAGCTCTATAGTCCAGGATGCTTTTCATCCCGGGCGGAGATTTCTGAGCCTGGCCTTCACTTCACATTAATCAGCCTCCATGAACAGTAATTACTTAGTGAATCAGTCGCGAGTCCATTGCAGTCTCAGTATAAGTAATTCCCCTGCTGCTGCTCGGTAGTCTGGGTTCATTGACATGGGTGCATGGTGTTATTACCCTATGGGTAGTGATCAATGGCTCAATGTCTAGTTGGCAGCTGGTAACAAGCAGAGTGCCCAAGGGGTCGCTCCTGGGGCTGGTTTTATTCAACATCTTTATTAATGATCTAGATGATGGGATGAATTGCACCATCAGCAAATTCGCAGGTGACACTAAGCTGGGTGGGGGGGGAAGGTAGATATGCTGGAGGGTAGGGATAGGTTCCAGAGTGACCTAGACCAATTAGAGGATTGGGCTAAAAGAGATCTGATGAGGTTCAACAAGGACAAGATCAGAGTCCTGCATTTAGGACGGAAGAATCCCATGCACCACTACAGGCTAGGGACCGACTGGCTAAGCAGCAGTTCTGTAGAAAAAGACCTGTGGATTACAGTGGACGAGAAGCTGGATATGAGTCAGCAGTGTGCCCTTGTTGCCAAGAAGGCTAACGACATTTTGGGCTGCATTAGTAGGAGCATTGCCAGCAGACTGAGGGAAGTGATCATTCCTCTCTATTCGACACTGGTGAGGCCACACCTGGAGTATTGTGTCCAGTTTTAGTCCCCCAACTACAGAAGGGATGTGGACAAATTGGAGAGAGTCCAGCAGAGGGCAAGGAAAATGATTAGGGGGCTGGGGCACATGACTTACGAGGAGAAGCTAAGGAAACGGGGGTTATTTATCAGAGAAGAGTGAGGGGAGAATTTGACAGCAGCCTTCAACTACCTGAAGGGGGGTTCCAAAGAGGACGGAGCTCGGCTGTTCTCAGTGGTGGCCGATGACAGAACAAGGAGTAATGGTCTCAAGTTGCAGTGGGGGAGGTTTAGGTTGGATATTAAGAAACACTGTTTCACTAGGAGGGTGGTGAAGCACTGGAATGGGTTACCTAGGGAGGTGGTGGAATCTCCATCTTTAGAGGTTTTTAAGCCCGGCTTGACAAAGCCCTGGCTGGGATGCTTTCTTTGGGGTTGGTCCTGCTTTGACTTAATTAATCCACCTCAACGAGAGGCAGAAGCGATGTCGACAGGCGACCGTCTCCCATCGGCATAAAGCCATGTCTACACCGCACTAAGTCAATGTAAGCTACGTCAACGTAAGTTACGTTACTTACGTCAACTTAGAGTGCTAGTGTACACTAGGCCTCTGTGTTAGCAGGGGACGAGACCTGAGTTTTGCATTCTCTCTCTCCTGGGTGTGAAGTGCTCTCATTAAGCACCGAGTTTCTGATTCCATCCTTTCATTTATCGCTACTCTAGTAGAAGGGGAACACACGGCCGCCTTGTTATGTCAGTGTGGCGTGTGATCAAGCAGGCTTTTCAGTATGCTGCAGTGTGCTCAGAAAAATCCCGGGGATCCCTGAAGGATAGTCCCGAGAAAAATCTATAACTACTCTTGAAATGCTGCACTATACAACACAGTTGCGGAATGAAAAACCCAGCACCAAAAAGTGGGATGAAAAGCTCTTTGAGGGAGGATTTTCTGTTAGGAGCCTGAGAGACTGATCTGAACAGAATATGGGAAAAGTTTCATTTTGACTGAAAAGCAAAGACAGGACAGCTCAGCTGGCCTGAGAATGAAAAGTTTTCGACTGGCAGGATTTACTGTTACAACAGATAAACATGAGGGAATTACCAGATGAGCTGCTCCTTACTGAAGAAAATGGAAAGTCTGGGAACATGAAGCCCTTCATTTCAATATGTGGGTCTTCGTTTAACTGTGTCGTTGCTGCTCTTCCACTCCCCAGCTGCTCTGTCATATGCTTTCTTGATGCACCCGAGTCAACAGGTTAATAGCAAGTTTTGTGCATCTAGGTTCTTTTCTGATGGGGTGTCTGCCCCTGGCAGAGCTGTGCATGCAGGCAGGTTATCTTTAGAACTGCGAGGAGAATGATCATTCCTTTTTGCAATTTGGGTTCATTCCAGTTCAGAACAGCCCCCCAAATTTTGAATTTCTCCATGAAACAGAGCCCAGGTCTACTGGGAGCCTGGCCCAGGCCAGTCCACCAGAGACCCTGGAAGTCCAGGTTGCCAAGGAGCCACGAGCTTGGAGGGCTTGGAATCCAGGACTTCCAGGGCTTTCAGGCTCCCAACTCCTCATCAGCCCAACAGAGGAGCTGGCTGGAAACCAGGCAAGTTTTGAAACCGGCCTGGTTTCCAAGGGACTTTTGGTGAAATCGAACTATCTCTGAAAAATATTTTGATTTTAACACATTGGTAAATGCCAATGAAAAGGTGTTCCATTGACATTTTCCCAACCAGCTCTCATTATCTCTCTCTCTTCCCCTCACGTCCTGCCTTAAGGACTGAGCGGATCTGTTGCATTCCTTTAGGGCTGTTATTCCAGGTAGGCTAGTTGAAGTGGATTCGCATCTGTCTCTGAAGGTGGAGAGGTTTGGGACGTCCTGATCTCTCCCAGGAGTGAGCTCCAGATTCCCAGGCCAAGTGCTCAGATACTCCATATCCTGCACATGCAAGTCTCCCTGTCAGACCGCCTTTGTCAAGCCAGACCACCTCCCTAGGTAACCCATTCCAGTGCTTCACTACCCTCCTAGTGAAATAGTGTTTTCTAATATCCAACCTAAACCTCCCCCACTGCAACTTGAGACCATTGCTCCTTGTTCTGTCATCTGCCACCACTGAGAACAGTCTAGATCCCTCCCCTTTGGAACTCCCCTTCAGGTAGTTGAAAGCAGCTTTCAAATCCCCCCTCATTCTTCTCTTCTGCAGACTAAACAATCCCAGTTCCCTCAGCCTCTCCTCATAAGTCATGTGCTCCAGCCTCCTAATCAATTTTGTTGCCCTCCGCTGGACTCTTTCCAATTTGTCCACATCCTTCTTGTAGTGTGGGGCCCAAAACTGGACAAAGTACTCCAGATGAGGCCTCACCAATGTCGAATAGAGGGGAATGATCACATCCCTCGATCTGCTGGCAATGCTCCTACTTATACAGCCTAAAATGCCGTTAGCCTTCTTGGCAACAAGGGCACACTGCTGACTCATATCCAGCTTCTCATCCACTGTAACCCCCAGGTCCTTTTCTGCAGAACTGCTGCCTAGCCACTCGGTCCCTAGTCTGTAGCAGTGCATGGGATTCTTCCATCCTAAGTGCAGGACTCTGCACTTGTCCTTGTTGAACCTCATCAGATTTCTTTTGGCCTAATCCTCTAATTTGTCTAGGCCCCTCTGTATCCAATTGCTACCCTCCAGCGTATCTACCACTCCTCCCAGTTTAGTGTCATCTGCAAACTTGCTGAGGGTGCAGTCCACACCATCCTCCAGATCATTAATGAAGATATTGAACAAAACCAGCCCCAGGACTGAGCCTTGGGGCACTCTGCTTGATACCGGCTGCCAGCTAGACATGGAGCCATTGATCACTACCCATTGAGCCATGGACTGATGGCATCTCCTGCACACTGGGCAGGGCAGTTTGGCTCCCTCACCCCAGGCACAGTGAGTGGGGTTGTTGCCCAGCGTCCATCCTCAGCTACCGCTGGCTGTTCTGTGCTGGGAAAGGCAGGGGATAGACCAGGATCAGGGACAAATCAGTGAAGTGGCGAAGCTGATTTGCTGGCTGAGCAGATGAAGCCTTAATGGGCACCCACGTGGGAGAGGAGATTGTACATTGGAGCTGCCTGCGGGGCGAGTCATGCCAGGGAGCATATGGGGTTGTGTGTGTGTGTGTGTGTGTGTGTGTACGCACACAGGGACGTGCACTTTGGGGATGGTAGGAGGTGGGAGGTATACAGCAGTGTGGGGTGGTTAGTTGGGGGTATAGGGTTGCTGGGGGCTGGGCATATTTAGCTGTGTGGGGTGGCTGGGGGAGGGGGCATGTATCTGCCTGTATCTGCTCACGCCTGGCGTGGGGAGGGCTGCTGACCGCACAAAGCTGGCGGGAAAGGCTGCTGCCCGGGCAGCGTATTGGCAGTCAGGCAGGCCGTGCTGCAATCCTCGCAGCGCAGCGGGCCGGGCTGTTAATTAATGGCTTGCTGGGGGATGATAAATGCTCCGGCTCTGTTGTAAAACAGAAGTAAATTTTTAATAAGGTCCAATTAGTCAGCGCTTCCAGTGGCAGGCAGCTCTGCACCTTCCCAGCAGCCTCACACGGGGGAAGCAACTGAACTGGACCCTTCATTAGACCCTCAGACTAGGGCCTCTGCAAGATGGGATCCAACGCGAGTGCCCAGATTTGTGACCCTGTCCCTGGCCTGCCCCACCAGATTGGAGATGGGCTAAAAACAGCCCTGGGGGCATGTTACTGTTTGCAAACGGTATTCTGAGAAAGAGAAGGGCTGGGTATGTGCACACGTGTGACGTGTAGGACCCTGTGTGCATGCACCTGTGTGTACGCAGGGATGTGCTATCAATATTTGAGCAAAGGGCTCCGCTTACAAATATTTCCCCTCTAGCCTGCAACAAACCCAGCATCCCGGGAATATGTGCTCGTAGTTGGGGGGGAGCTGGGCCTGCCCCCAGAGTCCCATCCAGCTGCAGTAGAGGCTGCCATCTTGTGCTCCACAACCTACATTTTCATTTACAACAAAGTTAAGCCACCAGCCCTTTTGGTTGCATTGGAACCTTCAGTATGCAAGCCAAATGCAAACCAATGCAGTCATGTTTGCCTGAGTCTGCAGAGAGCCTGATACAGTTCTGAGAGGTGTGTGCCAATGGAGTGCGACCCAGGGACCGCTTGGTGCCAACTGGCGGAGGACACAGCAGGTGCATAGGGTTTTACAGGGTTCCCCTGGATCCTCACTGAACGGTGGCATGTGAGATCTCTACTGAGAGCCAGTAGCCCTCTGGTCATCATAATAATTGTGAGATGTCTGTATGGATAATATTTAAGGAGTTATTTAGCTCTGCTGAAAATTATGTTCTTAAGGTCTTGGAATTATGGCAGGTCATCAAGAGGTAACGGGCCTTGCAAATGTTCCTTTCACTCTGGAGGCAGCAGACACCTCTCTCTGTCCACACATTTGTGTATCACACAGCAGGCCTATTGCATAGTGAGCCACAGGCAAAAGAAGAGGTTGTGAAATCTATGAGAGAGGAAATTCACAGGGTAAAACAACCAGGGGAGGGGTGAGGGTCCTGGTCATGAATAAAGACAAAAGATTAACTGAGGGTCCAAGGAAACACACAGGATCCCTCACCTAGGAGGCAGGCAGCATGTCCCAGCCAAACCTGGCTTTACAGCAGAGCAAGGATTTGGGGTTAGCTAAACTCTACCAGCCATGAGACTGTCTAGTTCATTTAATCTACGCTCTAGCATGGGGGTTATGATTTTATTTGATATGCAACCACTTGTTTCCAATACTTCTACTTGCTGCTACTTGAATTTCTGAGCTTTGTTCAATAGACGTATCCTTGATTTCACTGGAATCTAAGTGCTGTGTGTTAATGGAGCGCTGAGCTGAGGTGGCAGTGGTATGCGGGGACATGCTGCTTCTTTGAGCGTAGGGATCGGTGACTGAGCGGTTGGATCGTGCCTATCGTTAGCCTGTAGGGAAACAGCAGAGCCTGCGAGGCCTAGAGGGCAGAGCTTGTATTGACCATGGTAGGTGGGGTTGGGGAGCTGACCCATGGCAGGCACAGAGCAGGGTTCTTCATGCTAAAGGCAAGTGATAGCGAGGTGCCTGGGTACCCCTGGAAAGTGGCCACCTCAGTCCTGCCACCACCCAGCAGCTTGGTATCTAAGCTCCAGCGGGGTTCACAAACCAGGCATTCCCCTGCCTAGCTTGCTGTTGGGGCTGTGAAGCAGAGACACCGATGCTTTGTAAACAGTTCTCACCTTAGGTACAGATAATATTTAAGGAACAATGTGTTCGCATTGGCTGTATGAATCTGGAGGAGAAATCAATCACCAAACAATGATGGGCCTTGGGGATGGCCCGTCCAAGCGGGAGGGAGCTGTCAATCCTACCTCATCAACCAGCCAGGTAATCCCAGGCTCAATCGACCAGCCTTGCTCCGTCCCAATTCTATCAATGGAAAACTGTCAGTGGTACCACAAACAATCAAAACCTCTTAGAGATGCAAAAGGACCATTAAGACAGACAGCACTTTGCCCTGCCTGTGAATAGAAACAAAGGCCTGTTTTCAGTATAACAGACTGGGGGGAAAGACTCTGGATTTATTCACTGAGGCAAAACCCCTGGCGGAGGACGGTGTTTTCAAGAATATTTGGATCCTCATTATTAGGGAACCAGCTAGCCCTGCAACAGACTGAACCGGGGGGAGGAAATCTACTTTATGAGCAGGGATCCCCGTTTTCCATGTAAAAAACAAAATTATCCTAAAATCCCACGTTTCTCCTTGAATAAAATGAAACGCTGAACTTTAGTTTTCCAAGCCGCACTACATACAAGTATCAGTTGAACACAATGTTTTATTGACAGATTCCCAATTTTTAAGCAAGTCTGAAGCCTATCAGTGACAGTGGCAGGGGATCCAGCTCTCAGCGCACTCCAAAATCAACCACAAGAGCGGGCGGTTGCGCGCACTGAATAAGTGGCGCTGGTACTTTCCATAAAACTCACTTAATATGTTTTTATTTTTTCACAAAATGTAAAAACTAAAGATTCACTGTAAAAATGCAAATTCCGCATTTTTCCGTGGCAAACGGATTTCTAGGGTCCCTGGTTATGAGATCGGCAAGGGAACTATTGACAAGCGGAGACCCAGGTTTGTGTTTTCTGAGTGCGTTTTCCATTGGAACCACTTGTTTCCACCACTCCCTCTTGACTCTGGTTAAATCTTTATTCATTCTGAAATAAGCCTACTTCTGTTGTATCATGAGTGCGCACAAGTGTGGTGGGGTTTACAGGAGCGGTGGTTGACGGTAAAACAAGGCAGGCTGCACCTTTCGGTACTGAGGATCTGGAAATTCTGAGTTGCCAGATATCAGAGGGGAATGATTCAAAGGAATACAGGGATTAGGGGCACCTATTGTTAACCTGCAAGGCGAAGAGGAGAGAGCTGGAGCGGCTGGTAGTGTCAGGGAGGTGGTGACATCCGGCTACCACAAGAAAGGCTCCCTCTTGCTGGAGGTAGGAGGTAACAAGAAGCATAATGAGCCCAATCCAGTAGGCAGGCTAAGAACATACCTAAACCCATACACAATAGCTGGGACAGGGGGAGTCAACCTCTTACAACCTTTAGCTCAGTAGTTAGGGCCCTCACCCCGGCTGTGGGAGACCCAGCTTCAGTTCTTCCCTCTGCCTGATGCAGAGAAGAGATTTGAATTTAAGTCTTCCACCTCCCAGGCTGGAGGGGCAGCCTCGTGCTCTCTCTAGCCCCAAACACATTTAATTTTTTATACACAGCCTCAAGAGAAGAGATTAAGAGAGTCTCATATCAAAACATCCCGTGGCCTGGCCACTCATCTGTATTGCATGAGACCCCATTCAGATCCCTTCTCCGTGTCCTGCAGACAGGGTGGAACCGAATCCCACGAGTGAAAGGTGAAGCTGCGAAATCCTTGCTTCAATTCCTCTGTCTTAGGGGCTGCTCTCTGGTGCCCTGCATGGCAGCACTGACAAACCATCAAAACACTGACACTGCTGTAAAACACTGACACAATGTCTGGTCCCAGCCACACAGCCCCATTCCTCTCACCCCACCTGCCTGCTGGCTCAACCAGCAGCTCGTACTGTTGTCATCAGTAGAGGTTCAAGCCCTTGGTATCTGTACTCTAAGAGCTATGGTCTATATACACAATGAATCCTCTGTGTCTAGGAGGCTGCTAGCACCATCTATGTTGACTTTATGGCTGCGCTGCCCTTCATTCACAAATCCGTGATTAACTCCATACTATTATTGTCATTATGTATATTCCCAGACCAAAAACTTCTCTGAGGTGAAGGTTGAGAGGACGTTCAGCAATGTAAGGGTGAAAACACGACAGCACTGTTGTAATCATCCCTAAAGCAAGCATTACCAACGCAGGAAATTCAGAGTCAAGCGTACACTGAAAAGAACCCTAAACACAGTAAGGTGAGAAATGTCAAATTAAGACACCTAAACAGCCTTAACTCTGCCCTCTTATGATGCCTTGCAATAACAATATGATTCTGACAAAGGCATATGAGAGATAGTGGTCCCAGATTAGATGAAAATTTTTAAAAAAATCAAATTAGATTATTTCATACCATTTTTCCTTCATGCCATCCCTCCTGGCATGTCCAGTGTCTGGTGCCACTTTTACCCAGTAGGACAGAGAGACGAGTCTGTAACATATCACTGAGGGTTCTGTGAATTATCCCAGGTGTCTCTCTCCTCCGGAAAAGCTGCAGTCAAGTGTGACTATTTGTGGCCATTCGATCACACTGTGTATTATGAACATCCCTCTGTAGATCAGGATTTAACAAGTCCCAGTGAGACCTTAAGTTACATTCCATAAACAATATCCCTGGTGTCTGGTTTGTAGTAGCATAGGCTGCACTCCTGCAGGCCAATGGGAAATCCCTAACCGTGTGCTGTAAGCTATCTGTATTCAGGGTTGTAACATAGATGGCTTGCTTGGATGTCGGTGTAAACCTTTCAACTAGCCCATCTGTGGCAGGATGGGATGATGATCTGAGGAGACGTATTTGATACCATTTCATTTCCCAAATAATTGGTACTCTTCGGCTGTGAGTTGAGGACCATTGTCATTTAAAATCTGTTCAGCAACTCCTATCCTGGAAAACAAGTCTTAAACACATCCATCTATGCTGTCCAATCCCTTTTGGGCACTTGTTAAGTTCCTGGCCTCAACAACTTCTTGTGGCAATGAGTTCCACAGTCTAAGAACATGTTGTGTGGAAAAGTATTTATATTTTTCAGTGTTGAATTTGCCACCTTTTAATTTCACGGAATAGCTCCTTACAAACCTCACAGTGGGCAATGAGGGGCTGAGGAGCTGCTCTGGGCTCAGCCAGCCCCACCCCGCCCCACCCCACCTGCAAGAGATGGACAGGCTGGGGGAGGAGATACAATGGAAAAGAACAGCTCACTTGGGAGATACCTGAGCTGTTACACCTGAGCTAGTCTGCAGCCTGTATAATCACAGCAATTTACAACAACAGTTGTAAATAATTTACTTTAATTACAGCTTAATTGCTTAAATATGCCCTGGAGGCAAGATTTCAAATAATGTTTCTATGTGGGAAGTTTGAAGTGTCTGCGTTATCCTATTACGAAGTTCCTTTGGGACAAAGCAATGACTGGCACAGGTGCTGAATTTCCTGAAGAACCCAGTGTTTAATGTTAACTCGGACGCTATGGAATTGTGACCAGCGCCTCCAGAATTCCCGCAATGTGTACAGGCCCCAGCTGAGATCAGCGTGCTGGGCACTGCACATGCACAGAGCAGGGAACAGGCTCTGTTTTGAAGTGCTTCCTGTCCAAATTGACAAGATGAGCAAAGGGTGAGAGGGGAACCCGACGAGATGTGACTTGCTCCAGTTCACACAGCAGGTCAGAGCAGAAGCAGGATTAGGAGGCAGGTCTCCTGCCTCCCAGCCTAGTACCCCAGCAACTAGACCACACCCCATGGCTCCCTTTAGGAATCAAGCTATATTAATAAGGCCTCCATATTTAGTGCACCTGCAGCATTCCCTATTTAAGATCTGGTTACTATAGCCATGTGCACACGTAAATCCATCTCACAAATGGTTAGTCACAGGGACACCGAGTATCTCAGGTGCTGTCCTTGGACTCAATTCCCTGTTCCTCCCCAGGCTCCTTGTGCAACCCTGAGCCAGTCACTTAGCCTCTTGGGGCCTCCGTTTCCCATCTGTAAACAGGATGTGGTGCCTTTGGGGGCTACCTGAGGTGATCACTGCTACCACCTGCACGCAGCAGGAGGGAGCCCTGTCAGTGCCCACCAGAGGAAACTCTCCCCAGCCACCAGCTGCTGGCAACACAACTGCTCCCTTTCCCTTTGCAGGCTAGCAAGGCACACCCTTCATTTTGTTAAACGTGAGCACCCAGGCCTCTTTTCTGTTCACCTGCAATGTACGCTGATCCCCCGCCTCCGTGGAAACAGAGCACCCGACGTCACTGGGTTCACCTCCGTGCAACGCTCTACTTAGCACAAGGCACTTGGACTGGGTTTAGAGTAAAACCAAAGTGAAGTTTATGCAACAGAGCATGAGTTCCAGATTCAAATACAAGGCAAAGAGATGGGTTTGGAAACTCAAACACATGAAATGCAAGCTCTAGCCTATACTTATTCACAAGTGACTGTCCTGTCTAATAAGGTATTTCTCACCCACTGGTCAGTTCTTGCTGTGCTTGTCCAGTTCAGAGACCTGGGATCCACCGTTCATGAGAGCACTCCCCATTAACAGTCACTTCTCTATAAAGAGCAGCAGCTTGGGCCATTTCTTCCGCTCCTACAGGCACAAGCTCCTACACATGTACTAGAAATCTCCTGTGGTTTGTAAATGTCCAGCCTGCATCTAGCCCAGACAGTAAACACAGGCTGTCTCCACGGATGCCCCTTGTTCTCACGCTGATTGGGTCAGGACTCAGACTCCCCGTCCTCAGGGGAGAAGTTTCACTTCCAGCAGTTTTGGAACACAAAGCGCTACCTGTTACAGAGTCTACAGTTATTTCCCATGCAAACACCCTGCAATACCCATGACAATCAGCCTGTTCTTAGCTTTCGCTTTCTGCAGAGATTGCACGCGACCCCCTAGGGCAGGGTCTCAAACTCTATTTACCTTCGGGCCAGTGCCAGTCCTCAAATCCTCCCAGCAGGCCAATGTCACTCACGCCGTCCAGGACCTGCTCCCCAAAAAGCTCCACCCCCCCACCTGCTTAAGGCTCTGGGAGGGAGTTTGGGTGGGGGAGGGGGTCTGGGGTGCAGGCTCTGGAATGGAGTTTGTGGGGACAAAGGTCTGGGAGGGAGTTTGGAAACGGTAGAAGGTGTATGGGGAGGGGGTGCAGGTTCTGGGAGGGAGTTTGGGGATAGGAGGAGGTGTATGGGGAGGGGGTGCAGGCTCTGGGAGGGAGTTTGGGGATGGGAGGAGGTGTGTGCGGAGGAGGTGCAGGCTCTGGGAGGGAGTTTGGGGATGGGAGGAGGTGTGTGGGGAGGAGGTGCAGGTTCTGGGAGGGAGTTTGGGGATGGGAGGAGGTGTGTGGGGAGGAGGTGCAGGCTCTGGGAGGGAGTTTGGGGATGGGAGGAGGTGTGTGGGGAGGAGGTGCAGGCTCTGGGAGGGAGTTTGGGGATGGGAGGAGGTGTGTGGGGAGGAGGTGCAGGTTCTGGGAGGGAGTTTGGGGATGGGAGGAGGTGTGTGGGGAGGAGGTGCAGGCTCTGGGAGGGAGTTTGGGGATGGGAGGGGTGTGGGGAGGGGGTGCAGGCTCTGGGAGAGGGCGGGGGGCGGCGCTTACCTGGGGCTCCAAGGTGGGGTGGACCGGGGCGTTTCTGCCCCCAGGTACCGTCCCACTGGCCGCAGGGGCACTTGGGGCAGGGGCAGCGTGCGGACGCCCCTGGGCTGCAGGAAGGGGCTGGCAGCCACTGGAGCAAGCAGGCAGACGCCGCTCAGCTCCACTGCACTGCCAGGGCCCCTGAGGTGGGAGTGCTGGGGGGTGGCAGATGGGGCCAAGGGAGTGACCCGGCCCCAAAACTGCTAGAGCCCCATGGGCCACATTGGGGATGGCCTGCGGGCCGGGAGTTTGAGACTCCTGCCCTAGGGTGAAACATTGAAAAGGTGGTTGGATGCCGGGCTGATCTGCCCAAGTCTGGGCCTGTCTCCATTACAGGGATAATCGACCTGCCCTGCCCTGCCCTGCCCCCGCAGGTGGGTTGGGAGGGCAGCTACTTTGTGAGACACCTGATAATCAGATAACAGAGAGGAGGGGGCTCTCACAACTACCTAAAATTAATAGATTTCCCCCCCTAGAATGCACAACTTGCAATGGCTTTGGTGCTATTTGAACCTCGACAAACGTTATTATTTAACATGGAATGTGTAGGCGAAAGGCTCCGGGTCCAGTTACCAGTCCCCGTCGCACCCGTCAGTGGAATATTTGTAGTGTTAATGGATGCACTGTAGCCAGCACAGAGACCCAAACGCAGCTTGTCGTCAAGAAATTAATTGCTTGGCTGTTGGCTGTCTGTATGTTGTTATAGGAATGTTTTTATCCTTGGAGTTCCCTTAAGGCCTGTGTAAGTATTCTGCTCATAAATACAATTATAGCACTGCTCTTGCTAGAAAGAGCCATATATTATGGGATACTGCAGTCTCATCACCATACCACAGTCACTGTAAAATCCAATATATCAAAGGGAGAGAATGATCACCTGAGCTCTGGTCCGGGTGGGAAGTTCAGCACCTGAATACTGAAGATCTAGATGCGTCTTAAAGAGTTCCCCATGGTATTCTGCCAATGGAATCGCCTCTCCTAGGTTCCTCTGTACAAATGTGCCCCACACTGAAAAATGAGCAGCCAGGAGTTTTTCAGCCTCTCCAAGCGGAACCTCGTCTCGAGGAGAAAGTTACGTCCGGGGCCGATTATGTGCAAAGTTGCTGATTTGATTTGCCACTGGAGAGTTGAGAGGTTGTGCCATCCCCATCGCTAGGCCTCCGGGCATTTCCCATCCCACTAGCCTAACCAGAGCCCCTACCCCAGCCTTCCACCAACAATAACCACATGCAACAAATCTTCTTCAGCTCCCTGCCAGACTCTCGCCACACTTAGCCGGGACCGGCCTTGCAGTCTGCTCTGAACATCAGCAGACCCAGGGGGCAATGAGTTCTGGGCCCGTCATGGAGAACACCCTGGCCACAGCCCCTGGTTGTTATTATGGGTGATGCTTCCGCAGACTGTGGCTTCAGCAGTATCACCGGGTGGATGTAGGAGGGGGATAGGAGGCATCTCAGACAGGCAGGTCTCAGACCGTGCAGGGTTTCCTAGGTCAGAACTCCACCCAGGAACCAATAGGCAGTGAGTGCAGGTTCTGGGGGACCACAGGCTGCCCCTAACAAGCAGGCTGTTGAATTCAGTGTCCCTTCTATGGGTGCAGCCCATGCAGAGTGCATTGCAGCGTCTAATCACGAGGTGACCAGGGCCCAGATCAGGGCTACAGCATCCCATGTCTGACAGAAACCAGGGCAGTCTCCTGGCTGTAGGTGGACAGACGGCTGACTGTTAACAGCTGCCACTGGAGCTACGTGAACCAGCTGGGAATCTGAGCAGACCCCAAAACTGCAATCTTCCTCCCCAGTGGCAGAGAAGTGCTGTCAGTCAAAGAGACAGAAATTGTCCCTGCCATATCTTCCTTAGCCTCTGCCAGCCAATCACCATCTCCAGAGTCTGAGCTGGATTGTGTGTGAGCTGACAAGCTCTCAGTCATGCTGGCAGCTAAACACTTGATTGGCCACTCAGGCCCCAGTTGTGCAGACATATGAAGATGGATGTCATCAGCATGCTGAAGATACCACAATCAATCCCTCCTCACCAACACTTCTAGTGCTCCCCCTCCCCCAAACCATCAAAACAAGGCTGGACCCCCACAGAACCTTACCAAAAAGTGCCCCCCAAGAACCAGGATGATTCCCCCTGGAAAATGCCCCACAACAAGGTAGAACCCTGATTACCCAACACAATGTTTCCATGCCCCTCTTCAATAGATGCAACGGCACAAGGAGAAGAACACAAGAGTAACCAGGTGGTTCTTATCCCTCCAACCTTTCCAGTTCCGCATACAGCACAGAGCAGGGAGTCGCCATGGCAATGCTGATGGCTTATCACGCATACACTGTCTGGCGTCCCAAGCTACCCAACCCCTGGGTGTTGAGCAGGGGGAAGGGATATGTGACAGACCCAGGCCAGTTGGGAACAGCAGAGTAGTGGAAGGCAGATATACTGGCCACTGGATAGGCAGTTTTCTGTTCCCTGAGTGACCAGAGCAGAGGCTGCTCCAGGCTAATGAGAACACCTGACTCCAATTAACCTGCTAAGAGTCAGGTGATGCTGTTAAGCAACTGACTCTAATTAAGGCCCCTCTGATGCTATAAAGGGCTCACTCCAGTCAGGCCAGAGGGAGCCAGGGAGCCAGAGGAGAGGAAGTGTGGCTGAAGGGATGGGCAATAGAAGACAGGTCCCTGTCAGGACAGGAGACTCAACTGTTCTTGAATAAGCCTGTAGGGACAACAGAGACTGTGGGAGTTCTCTCACCAACCTCCTTGCTGGCTTATGATGAAAAGGGCTCAGTAGACTGTACCCTGGCCCGAGAGAGAGAAGGGCTCTGTGGAGGGTCGCAGTGAGCCTCTGAGGCTAGCATAAACCGCCTGAAAGCGCAGGACCCACGGGGACAAGGTCGAAGCTCTGCCACAGTATTCAGAGATGATCAAAAAAAATTAATGGTGGGGGGAGGTATATTAGTTCACACAAGCTTTTTACTTTTCCAGTTACAGTCTTCATAAAATAAATTAATAAATAATAATAATACAGCCCCTTCCATCCAAAGATCTCAAAACACTATGCAAACTGTGAATTGAGGGTAAGTCTATACTTGCAGCGGGACGGAGACTACAGACGCTGCATGCCCAGCTAGCTTGGGCATAAACCGCAATGCAGACAGCAGGCCTTGCTGAGGCAAGTAGTGTAGAATGTTCTGCATGCCTGAACCCGACACACACTCTCCACACCCTACAGCGCCTTCCTCATCTACACGGCTGTTTTTAGAAGTGTAGCATCCTGCTGCCTGAGACTTTTCCCACTGCCTCCTTCCTCCCTTCTAGAGCCTTTCACTGCGGCATGTAGCTGCACATACCCTACATGCTGCTGCAAGTGCAGGCAAGTGTAGACAAGGTTTTATTCTCACAACACCCCTGGGAGTTTGGCATGAAGATTTATCCTCCAATGAGATGCTCAGCTACCACAATGATGAGAGGAAGGATGGCCCAGTGGTTAGGGTGCTATCTTCGGACTTGGACGTTTCAATTCTCTGCTTTGCCAAAAGCGCTCTGCAGACTTTGGCCAAGTTGCTGTTTCTCAGTTCCCCATGAGGATCACAGCATTTCCCTAAATCACAGGGGCGCTGTTAGGGTAAATATGTTAAAGATTGTGAGGTGCTCTTATATTACAGTAATTGGGGCCATATACATCCTTCTACATCCAACATTCCACACAAAGATGGACTACAAGCCGTCAGGAACAGTATCCTCGATAATGTCACGGCAAACCTGGTGCCTGACCTTCGTGACTTTGTCCTCACCCACAACTATTTCACGTTTGGGGACAATGTGTACCTTCAAGTCAGTGGCACTGCTATGGGTACCTGCATGGCCCCACAATATGCCAACATTTTTATGGCTGATGCTTTCTCAGCTCTCATCCCCTAACTCTACTTGTGCTACATTGATGACATCTTCATCATCTGGACCCATGGAAAAGAAGCCCTTGAGGAATTCCACCAGGATTTCAACAATTTCCATCCGACCATCAACCTCAGACTGGACCAGTCCACACAAGAAATCCACTTCCTGGACACTACAGTGCTAATAAGTGATGGTCACATAAACACCACCCTATACCGGAAATCTACTGACTGCTATACCTACCTACATGCCTCCAGCTTTCATCCAGACCACACCACTCGATCCATTGTCTACAGCCAAGCCCTAAGATACAACCGCATTTGCTCCAATCCCTCAAACACCTACAAGATCTCTATGAAGTGTTCTTAAAACTACAATACCCACCTGCTGAAGTGAAGAAACAGATTGACAGAGCCAGAGGAGTACCCAGAAGTCACCTACTACAGGACAGGCCCAACAAAGACAGTAACAGACTGCCACTAGCCATCACCTTCAGCCCCCAACTAAAACCTCTCCAGCACATCCTCAAGGATCTACAACCTATCCTGAAGGACGATCCTTCACTCTCACAGACCTTGAGAGACAGGTCAGTCCTCTCTTACAGACAGCCTCCCAACCTGAAACAAATACTCACCAACAAGTACACATCACACAACAAAAACACTAACCCAAGAACGTATCCTTGCTACAAACCCCGTTGCCACAAGTACTCCTCGTTGTTTTTGCTAACATGGCTACCATTCTGAAATAAGATAGCTAGGTAGATGCAAATGATAGACAGATAAATCTGAGGCACAGAATTTACCCAGAGAGGCTGCAAACAGAACTTAGGTCTCCTGGGCCCTATGCCACGTTCTCCAGCCCATGCCAAGCTCCAATGGAAGGCACTAGCCACGGGGCAAAATGTTAGTTTCATAAATCACACAGAACTTGCCTGTGCCCATTGCAATGGCTGCAGAGCTGCTGGCTAGTTCGTTCCCTGTGTATGTTGTATATCCAGGTACTGTGTAGCGGTGATGACCCTGCAATAGATTGAATTGCCTGGTGGGGCATGTCACGTCCCCAAGTGCCCTCACGCCCCCCACCTAAAGTCATAAACAGGTAGAGTGGCCCCAACTACCCCTCAGTTCCTTTCCAGACAACCCCAGAGGAGTAGGCACTGTAGCAGCGGGGAAGGATAGTGGGTCATGGAATCCGTATGGACAACCCATCTTGAAGAATTAGTTGCTGCAGGGTCAGTAACCATTCTTCTTACTTTGAGTGATGGGCCATGTGGATTGGCCACGGTCTCCCACAGTATTCTTGCCAGCAAGTTAAAAAAGTATGGGCTGGATGAATGGACTATAAGATGGATAGAAAGCTGGCTAGACTGGTGGTGATCAACAACTCGATGTCTAGTTGGTAGCCGGTATCAAGCGGCGTGCCCCAGGGGTCGGTCCAGGGGCCATTTTTGTTCAACATAAGAACGTAAGAACATAACAATGGCCATACTGGGTCAGACCAAAGGTCCACCAAGCCCAGTATCCTGTCCTCTGACAGTGGTGAATGGCAGGTGCCCCAAAGGGAATGAACAGACAGCTTATCATCAAGTGATCCATGCCCTGTCACCCAATCCCAGCTTCTAGGCACACCATCCCTGCCCATCCTGGCTAATAGGTCCATCAATGGCTATCTTCCATGAATCTATCTAGCTCCCTTTTGAACCCCATTATAGTATTGGCCTTCACAAGACCCTCTGGCAAGGAGTTCCAGAGGCTGACAGTGTGTTGTGTGAAAAAATACTTTCTTGCGTTTGTTTTAAACCTGCTACCTATTAATTTCATTTGGTGGTCCCTTGTTCTTTTATTCTGAGGAGGAGGAAATAACACTTCCTTATTTACTTTCTCCACACCAGTCATGATTTTATAGACCTCTATCATATCCCCCCTTAGTAACCTCTTTTCCAAGCTGAAAAGTCCCAGTCTTATTAATTTCTCCTGATATGGAAGCCGTTCTATACCCCTCATCATTTTTGTTGCCCTTTTCTGAACCTTTTCCAATTCCAATATATCTTTTTTAAGATGGGGTGACTACATCTGAACGCAGTATTCAAGGTGTGGGTGTACCATGGATTTATATAGAGGCAATATGATATTTTCTGTCTTATTATCGATCCCTTTCTTGATGATTCCCAACATCCTGTTCACTTTTTTGACTGCCGTTGCACATTGAGTGGATGATTTCAGAGAACTATCCACAATGACTCCAAGATCTTTCTTGAGTGGTACCAGCTAATTCAGACCCCATCATTGTATATGTATAGTTGGGATTATGTTTTCCAAAGTGCATTACTTTGCATTTATCAACATTAAATTTCATCAGCCATTTTGTTGCCCAGTCACTCAGTTTTATGAGATCTGTAGTAGGGTGGTCACCCACTCCTGCCCTGAGGGGTTTAAAACAGCCCAGCAGAGGGCCATGGCTGGGGGCAAGCAGCTCCTAGGCTGATTGGGGAAGCAGGCACAGCTTAGCCATGCCCCAAATAGACCTCAGCTGGCCCTTAGAAAAGGACTGTGAGCCAGAGGCTAAGAGAGTCTCCTCTAGCTGTGGAGGGAGACGGGCCTGGCTGCTGGGGACCATACCAGGGTACCTGAGGTGGAGCAGGGCTGGGGAAAGGCGAGAGGGGCTGGGGAGCTCCTGCCTGGCAACGGCCCAGGCTGCCGGCCTTGTGCAAGGCCAAATAGGTACTGGGGTTGCAGGGGGCAGCCCAAGGGTAGGCGGAGGCAGCAGGTCCAAACCCCCCTTGCCTGTGATGAGGGGTTGTACACTGCAGTCTGCCCCAGTGCGTGGGGGTGAGTTGGTGACTGGCAGTAGCCTTATTCTGAGGCGAGGTGGGGATAGTGGGTGGGGGTTCCCCTGGGTGGCGAGACCCAGAAACCATGAGGGTACTGCCAGGGGGCAGCCCCCAAGAGAAAGAGGCACTGGGGTCTGGGAGGGACATGGGGGGCCAGCGAAAGGCGAGACACCGACTGACAGAGGGTGCTCTGGAGGATGGAAAGCTAATTCCCTGGACAACCATCAGGAGGCGTCGCAGTGGTGAGTCTCACACCGTTACAAATTCTTTTGTAGCTTTTCACAGTCTGCCTGGGACTTAACTATCTTGAGTAGTTTTGTGTCATCTGCAAATTTTTTCACCTCACCGTTTACCCCTTTTTCCAGATCCTTTATGAATATGTTACAAAGGACTGGGCCCAGTACAGATCCCTGGGGGACACCATTATTTACCTCTCTCCATTCTGAAAACTGACCATTTATTCCTACCCTTTGTTTCCTATCTTTTAACCAGTTACCAATCCATGGGAGAACCGTCCCTATTAACCCAGGACAGCTTATTTTGCTTAAGAGCCTTTGGTGAGAGACCTTGTCAAAGGCTTTCTGAAAATCTAAACACACTATATCCACTGGATCTTCGTTGTCCAATGCTTGTTGACCCCCTCAAAGAATTCTAGTAGATTAGTGAGGCATGATTTCCCTTTACAAAAAACATGTTGACTATTTCCCAACAAATTATGTTCATCTCTGTGTCTGACAATTTTGTTCTTTACGATGGTTTCAACCAATTTTCCCAGTACTGAAATGAAGCGTACTGGCCTATGGTTGCCAGGGTCACCTCTGGAGCCCTTTTAAAAAAATTGGTGTCACATTAGCTATCCTCCAGTCATTTGGTACAGAAGCTGATTTAAATTATAGGTTACAGATGACAGTTAGTAGTCCTGCAATTTCACATTTGAGTTCCGTCAGAACTCTTGGGTGAATACCATCAGGTCCTAGAGACTTATTACTGTTTAGTTTATCAGTTTATTCCAAAATCTCCTCTAATGACACCTCAATTTTGGACAGTTCCTCAGATCTGTCACCCAAAAAGAATGGCTTAGGTTTGGGAATCTCCCTCACATCCTCAACCATGCAGACCGATGCAAAGAATTCATTTAGTTTCTCTGCAATGATCTTATCGTCTTTGAGTGCTCCTTTAGCATCTCGATTGTCCAGTGGCCCCACTGGTTGTTTAAGCAGGCTTCCTGCTTCTGATGTATTTAAAAAAAAATTGCTATTACTTTTGGAATCTTTGCTAGCTGTTCTTCAAATTCTTTTTTGGTCTTTCTAATTATATTTTTACACTTCATTTGCCAGAGTTTATGCTCTTTTCTATTTTCCTCATTAGGATTTATCTTCCACTTTTTAAAGGCTGCCTTTTTGCCTCTCGCTGCTTCTTTTAATTTGTTGTTTAACCACAGCGGTTCTTTTTTGGTTCTCTTACTATGTTTTTTAAATTGGGGTATAAATTTAAGTTGAGCCTCTATTATGGTGTCTTTAAAAAGTTTCCATGCAGCTTGCAGGGATTTTACTTTTGGCGCTGTACCTTTTCATTTCTGTTTCACTAACCTTCTCACTTTTGTGTAGTTCCCCTTTCTGAAATTAAATGCTACAGTGTTGGGCCGCTGTGGAGTTTTCCCGCCACAGGGATGTTAAATTTAATTATATGATGGTCACTATTACCAAGCGGTCCAGCTATATTCACCTCTTGAACCTGACCCTGTGCTCCACTTAGGACTAAATCAACAATTGCCTCTCCTCTTTGGGTTCCAGAACTAGCTGTTCCAAGAAGCAGTCATTTAAGGTGTCAAGAAACTTTATCTCAGCACCCCTTCCTGAGGTGATAGGTACCCAGTCAATATGGGGACACTTGAAATCCTCCATTATTATTATTGAGTTTTTTTAATCTTAATAGCCTCTTTACTCTCCCTGAGCATTTCAGAGTCACTAACAGCATCCTGGTCAGGTGGTCTGTAATATAACCCTACTGATATATTCTTAGTTTTCAAGCATGGAATTACTATCCATAGAGATTCTATAGGACAATTTAGTTCATTTAAGATTTTTACTTCATTTGATTCTACGCTTTCTTTCACATATAGTGCTACCTCCCACCAGCATGACCTGTTCTGGCCTTCTGATATATTTTGTACACTGGTATTACTGTGTCTCATTGATTATCCTCATGCCGCCAGGTTTCTGTGATGCCTATTATCTCAATATCCTCATTTAATACCAGGCACTCTAGTTCACCCATCTTATTATTTACACTTCTAGCATTGGTCTATAAGCATTTTAAAAACTTGTCATTTTTTGGCTGTCCCCTATTGCATGGTGTAATTGAATGGGACTTTTTTTCATTTGACTGTTTCTCATCAGATCCTCCCTGTATTTTATCATTTTTCATCCTCTCCTCCTTATTAGGACACAGGGAATCTCCATTTATAGATCCTCCTGCTAAGGGATGTCTGAACCACATGCTCCTCCACACCTGTCGGCTTTTCCCCCAGCCCTTAATTTAAAAACTGTTCTACGACTTTTTTAATTTTAAGCACCAGCAATCTGGTTCCATTTGGGTTTAGGTGGAGCCCGTCCTTCCTGTATAGGCTCTGTCTCTCCCAAAAGCTTTGCTGGTTCCTACTAAATCTAAACCCCTCCTCCCTACACCATCATCTCATCCATGTATTGAGACCCTGCAGTTCTGCCTGTCTAACTGGCCCTGCGCGTGGAACTGGAAGCATTTCAGAGAATGCTACCATGGAGGTCCTGGACTTCAATCTCTTACCTAGCAGCCTAAATCTGGCCTTTAGGACCTCTCTCCTATCCTTCCCCATGTCATCGGTACCTACATGTACCATGACCCCCGGCTCCTCCCCAGCATTATACATAAGTCTATCTAGATGTCTTGAGAGATCGGCAATCTTTGCACCAGGCAGGCAAGTCACCATGCAGTTCTCCCGATCATTGCAAACCCAGCTATCTATGTTTCTAATGATCGACTCTCCCATTACTAATATCTGTCTCTTCCTAATAACTGGAGTTCCCTCCCTTGGAGAAGTATCCTCAGTGCAAGAGGCTACCACATCATTGTCTGAGAGGAGGGTCCTAACTATGGGATCATTTCCCTCTGCTCCAGTTGGATGTTCTCCTTCCTTGAGGCTTTCATCCTCCTCAACAGCACAGAGGCTGTCAGACCAGGGGTGGGACCATTCTACTGTGTCCCGGAAAGTCTCATCAACATACCTCTCTGTCTACCTTAGCTCCTCCAGCTCAGCCACCCTGGTCTCCATAGTCTGTACACTGTCTCCGAGGGCCAGGAGCTCCTTGCACCGAATGCAAATATATGCCACCCACCCACAGGGCAGGTAATCATACACGCTGCATTGGGTTCAATAAACTAAATAGCTCCCTCTCTGTTGCTGGACTTCTTCCTGCATTCTCTTTTTACTCCCGAAGCTTGTTCCCTTGTTGGTGCTTTGTTTTTATCAAGCAGTGTTTTGACCTTTAAGTTCAAAGAATGTTAGGTGTATCTAGCCCCTGCTCACGCTCCCTCTAAAACTCCCTCGCCAAACTCCCCTGTTAGCTGCTCCTGTTCACGATGTCCTTTATTAATGATCTGGATGATGGGATGAATTGCACCCTCAGCAAGTTCGCGGATGACACTAAGCTGGGGTGAGAGGTAGATATGATGGAGGGTAGGGATAGGGTCCAGAGTGACCTAGACAAATTGGAGGACTGGGCCAAAAGAAATCTGATGAGGTTCAACAAGGACAAGTGCAGAGTCCTGCACTTAAGATGGAAGAATCCCATACACTGCTACAGGCAGGGGACCAACTAGCTAAGCAGCAGCTCTGCAGAAAAGGACCTGGAGATTACAGTGGACGAGAAGCTGGATATGAGTCAGGAATGTGCCCTTTTTTCCAAGAAGGCCAACGGCATATATTAGTAGGAGCATTGCCAGCAGATCGAGGGAAGTGATTATTCCCCTCTATTCAGCACTGATGAGACCACATCTGGAGTATTGCGTCCAGTTTTGGGCCCCACACTAAAGAAGAGATGTGGACAAATTGGAGAGAGTCTAGCAGAGGGCAATGAAAATGATCAGGGGGCTGGAGCACATGATTTACAAGGAGAGGCTGAGGGAGCTTGGGTTATTTAGTCTGCAGAAGAGAAAAATGAGGTGGGATTTGATAGCAGCCTTCAACTATCTGAAGGGAGGGTTCCAAAGAGGATAGAACTAGGCTGTTCTATCAGAACAAGGAGTAATGGTCTCAAGTTGCAGTGGGGGGAGATATAGGTTGGATATTAGGAAACACTATTTCACTAGGAGGGTGGTGAAGCACTGGAATGGGTTACTTAGGAAGATGGTGGAATCTCCATCCTTTGGAGGTTTTTATGGCCCGGCTTGACAAAGCCCTGGCTGGGATGATTTAGTTGGGGATTGGTCCTGCTTTGAGCAGGGGGTTGGACTAGATGACCTCTTTAGGTCTCTTCCAACCCTAATCTTCTATGATTCTGATCTGAGGACAAACAAGCAGTTGCTTGATTTCCCCAAAATAAAAGGCTGTTACCAAAGGGGGGTGGAAGGGAAGGGTTTGCCAAACTCTTGATGCTAGCATCACATCTCATGGAAGATGCAGACTGTGTTGTATCCTCCCTGACTGTGCAGGGCATGAAGCCAGTAGCAGAGATACCTACTTTATCTGCCATACCAACAACAGGTTAAGCCTTAGCTTAACTAGAACCATCTTCCCCGTCTCGAGGAGGGCTGGCTCTGGTCCCAGGATCACAGATGGGAGTGTGAGGTAGAATCCTGACATGCCAGGGTGCTCCTGGAGGGCGACCAATGGAAGGATGAGGTTTCACCATGTCCTGACCTTCGTGTCTGTGGAGGCTTGTATCGAATGCACCAGGAGGAACCATTTTAGGTGGGTGTCAGAAGGTTTTTGAGTCCACGTAGAGAAGGAACAACATATGGAACATCCCTCAGGAATACGACCCTCTCTTTGATAATGGAGGCACCTGAGGGGAAGGTTTTGAACTCCAGGGATTTGGCTTCTACCCTGTTGCTAGAGCCCTGTATGCGTGGGGGGGAGGGGGGAGAGAAGGGAGAGGGGAGAGACACAGAGGTGAGCCAATAAACCATATGACCAAAAGTTGGGAGGGTTGTGCCGAGGGACAGAAGACTATCTACTAATTAACACTAATGAACAATACTAATAACTATCTAATCATAAACAGCACCGTGCACAGAGGAACAAGAGGACCCAGCCATGTTCCACTTCCCATGCGGGTGTCAGAAGGAACTGAGGGATGGTTGGCCCTGCTCTGCCGTTTATGCCCTTGAGTTTGGGGGAGGTCATGAGGACAGCGAGGACACAGGCATGGCCCCAGCAGATACTGCTGGCCAAATGAGTCCAATGCTGCATGCAGGAGGTGTAATCCATGTGAACAATCACTTGAAGACACATCCCTCTCCCACAGACAGCCTCAGCATCTCCTCCACTGGTTTCCCTGCTCTGTTGAATGTGCATCTGTAGCCCCCATTGTCCAAACCAAACAGACTCTAGGGTGACCAGACAGCAAATGTGAAAAATCAGGACGGGGGTAGGGGGTAATAGGTGCCTATGTAAGAAAAAGACCCCCAAATTGAGACTGTCCCTATAAAACATCTGGTCACCCTAACAGACTCTGCCAGTCTAGCAAATGACTCCAGCTCTCGCACCCAGTACCTGCAAGGTGGCCATGCTGTCAGAATCCATATGCACCACATTCTTTTCTCTGGCTACATTTCTGTAGGGTCACAAACTGGTCCCACAACAGACACAAAGTGCCCGTTTTATAAAAATGTTCCCTGGTGGCGTTATTGCCGCCTTCCGACCGAACAGCAGCATGGATGTAGTTCTCTGACCGGAGGGTTTTTCCATTAACTCAGTGTCTGAGCACGTATTGTGAGACACCGAGCAAGCGTCATTAACATTGACTTGCAGCAAAGAACAGCTCTGATTGCGTCTGCACTCACTCATGTTCCTCACTCCAAACTCAGCTCTTCAAGCTGAGCTCTCGTTCCCCCGGCCCAAGGGAAATGGAGCAGAGGCCACCAAGCTTCGAACAAACGTTTTGTGCTTACAAGAAAACCAAACCACAAAAACATTTGGATGGAGTCTGTGAAAAAACTATGGCATTTCATGTGTCTGAAAAGAAATTCCTAGGAAATCAGGAGAAACAAGGGGCACCAGAAAAAAACAGGGCACATGGTCACTTTAAGACTGTATCAGAAAATCAGGATCTATTTCCTGGAAAAGGCAGAGTCCAGCCAGTAACCCGCCAATAATCACCCAGCAATACACTTTCCCCTCCTCTGCAACCAACACATTCACAGGGGCTAATGTCAGAGGAGATTTGTTTAAATACAGTGTTTTCATTTCAGATGCTTTCTATTTATAGGTAAAGTAATGGCTGGCTCACCCAGCACCTGCTGGCTCCCAATCAGCCCCAGACATTGGATGTTGTTCTAGCCTTTCGTGGTTGTTTCTCGCGGTTTGCAACTTCTTCAGAACCACTTAACTGATTTATAACCCGATAATCCAGCCCCTTCGTTAGACCCAGTGTACAGTCATTTATCATTCTCTGCTGATTTTCAAGCCCATTAGTACATGACCTGAAATGATTATAGCCATTCAGAATTAAACAATCCAATTGGACTAATGCTGTAGTGCAACATCCGGAACCCAAGCCATGGGCTTGCTGCCATGTGCCCTTTTGTTCCAAACACCAGGAATAATCAGAGGCCTCAGGCCGGGCCACTGCACAGCCAGGGTAACAAACGGCTGGAATCTGTTAGTGCAGAAGAGAATTGGGACGCTGGGCTATGTCTTTTCAAAGGCTCCAGCGTAGAGCAAATGGGAGACATTCCCATATTTCAACCAGGTGACCATGGGAGGTGGTGGAATCTCCTTCCTTAGAGGTTTTTAAGGTCAGGCTTGACAAAGCCCTGGCTGGGATGATTTAGTTGGGTTTGGTCCTGCTTTGAGCAGGGGGTTGGACTAGATGACCTCCTGAGGTCCCTTCCAACCCTGAGATTCTATGATACTATGATTGCTGTATGGGGAGAAGAATCTGTGCAGGCCGAACTCCGATCAAAAAGAAGAAATGCTAATGTATATGCCAAAATCGCACAGGGCATGGTGGACAGAGGCTACACCAGGGACACACAGCAGTGCCGTGTGAAAGTTAAGGAGCTCAGGCAAGCCTACCAAGAAACAAAGGAGGCAAACGGTCGCTCCGGGTCAGATCCCCATACATGCCACTTCTATGATCAGCTGCATGGCACTCTGGGGGGGACCCCCTATCACTACCCCACCACTGTCCATAGACACCTGCAAGGGGGGAGTCTCATGCAACAGGGAGGAGGATTTGTGGATGAGGAAGAGGAGGAGGAGAATGCACAGCAGGCAAGTGGTGAATCTGTTCTCCCCAGCAGCCAGGACTTTTTCATCACCCTGGAGCCAATACCCTCCCACGGCACGATCCCTGACCCTGAAGCCAGAGACGGCCCCTCTGGTGAGTGCACATTTGTAACTACAGTACAGGGTTTTAAAGCAATAGTGTTTAATGTCTGATTTGCCCTGAAGACTTGGGATGCATTCGCGGCCAGTACAGCTACTGGAAAAGTCTGTTAACATGTCTGGGGATGGAGTGGGAATCCTCCAGGGACATCTCCATGAAGCTCTCCTGGAGGTACTCTGAAAGCCTTGGCAGAAGGTTTCTGGAGAGGGCTGCCTTATTTCATCCTCCACAGTAGGACACTTACCACTTCAAGCAAGTAGTTTGGAATCATTGCAGCGCAAAGCATGGCAGCAAATAGTCCTGGGTTTTGGCCGCATTCAAGCAACATTCAGTCTATAGCTTTCTGTGTTAGCCTCAGGAGAGTGATATCATTCATGGTCACCTGGTTGAAATATGGGAATGTTTGTAAGGGAACAGTAAAAGGACCCCGTTCATGCTGGGCTGTTTGCGCTTGGCTAGAAGGGATCATCCCAGAGAATAGCCAGAGAGGTGTGTGCTGCACATCGACCTGAAAACAGCAGGCAGCCCCTCCTTTTAAATGTGAAACCCAACTGGCATTGCTTGCTATGGGAAAGGAGGGTGCTGCAGTTTGAAACCATTCCCACATATTATGAAGGCGTAAGAAGCCAACCCAGCATACCCATTGGCCTACCAGGGCTGCCTGGAAACCGAATTCTGTTGCCCAGCCGTGTGTGATGTGTCACCATACCAGCAGGCACTCAATATAAAAGGCAAAATGTGAACTTGTACCTAAAGCACATGTGCTGTCTGCTGTGAATTGCTTGATTCGCTGTGAAAGAGTCTCCCTTTTGTTCTCAGAAATGTATCATCTTAAATTTTACTCTCTCTTTTTATCCCCCCGCAGGTGCAAATGTTTCTATGCTCCCCCTATCATCTCCGTCCCTGAGGTTATCGCAGATTAGAAGGTGAAAAAAACCGCACTCGCAATGACATGTTTTCTGAGCTCATGCAGTCCTCCCGCACTGATAGGCCCAGCTTAATGCATGGAGCAATTTGGTGACAGAGGCCAGGAAAGCATTAAGTGACCATGATGAGCAGAGGCAGGAGGCGATGCTGAGGCTAATGGGGGAGCAAATGGACATGATGAGGGATCTGGTGGAGCTGCAGGAAAGCCAACAAGAGCACAGACCCCCTCCCCCCCCCCCCCCCGCATCCACTGTATAACCGCCTGCCCTCCTCCCCCAGTTCCATAGCCTCCTCACCCAGACACCCAAGAATGCGGGGAGGAGGATCCGGGCACCCAGCCACTCCACTCCAGAGGATGGCCCAAGCAACAGCAGGCTGTCATTCAAACCGTTTGATTTGTAGTGTGGCTACAATAAGCAATGTGGCCTTGTCCTTCCCTCCTTCCCCACCCCATCCCACCTGGGCTACCTTGTCAGTTATCTCACTTTTTTTTTTTAATTAATAAAGAAAGAATGCATGGTTTCCAAACAATAGTTACTTTATTTCCTTTGCCAGCTGTGATTGAAGTGGGGAGGGTGGTTGGCTTACAGGGAATTAAAATCAACAAAGGAGGCAGGTTTGCATCAAGGAGAAACACACACAACTGTCACACTGTAGCCTGGTCAGTCATGAAACTGGTTTTCAAAGCCTCTCTGATGTGCAGCGCGCCTTGCTGTGCTCTTTTAATCGCCCTGATGTCTGGCTGCTCAAAATCGGCTGCCAGGCGATTTGCCTCAACCTCCCACCCTGCCATAAACATCTCCCCCTTACTCTCACAGATATCATGAAGCACACAGCAAGCAGCAATAACAATGGCAATGCTGGTTGTGCTGAGGTCTGACCTACTCAGCAAACAGCGCCAGCGCCCTTTTAAATGTCCAAAGGCACGTGCTACCCCTATTCTGCACTTGCTCAGCCTATAGTTGAACTGCTCCCTACTACTGTCCAGGCTGCCTGTGTATGGCTTCATGAGCCATGGCAGCAAGGGGTAGGACGGAGCACCAGCAGCCCAGTGGCTATATGCATGTGCATGTGCGTGTAGTTAGGTTTGTTTGCATGGCAGGCTTCCATCAGGGAGCAGCCCTATACTTTATTCATTCTTGTTCAGTGATTCGGTCGGAGCGCGTCGGGCAATGTAGGCATTTTTACTGTTGAATGGTGTCGTTTCTAAAAAGAATGTAATTATAACTGACTCTTCCCTCCCTTATGTGGATATAAATCAGGAGCAATTCCAATGAAGGCAGCATTACAATGAGGGTAAAACTGGTGTAAGTTAGAGGAGATTCAGAGCTGCAGAATTTCTTCCAAGATCTAACTGCCCGCACATTCAGTTAAACAGGAACGGCTATATGTAACAGTGCCATCGCATGGGGACCTGCAGTATTGCAGTTGCGTCTCTTTTTCCTTAACGTTTGGCTTTCTCTCTAACCTGGAACATGCTGTTAAACTGCTGGCAGCAGGGAAAGCAAGGGGGGGCAAAACAAATGTGTCAAAGACTACGAGGCCAACAGCTTGCAGGGGGTTGGTTTGTTTGCGGGGGGCGGGAGGGGGATGTTGGCCTAAGTTTAGAGTTTGCACCCAGCTATATCTGACTCTCGTGCTCCCTCTCTGAATGGCTTCACAAAATTCCTGTTTGCTGCTCGTGTTCGCTAGCTCCTCTAGTTGCTTAGAAGCAGACTTTTTAAACCCCTCTTCTCCCTGAGTCAGCCCTGCCCCCTTGCCAAGGTATTCCAGAGGGTTTAGGGGTGGTAGAAGGACTTCACGTCCCATGCACATACGGGGTAGTCAGGCTTCTGAGCCTCAAAAGTGTGATAGCAAAGTTGCTGGCAGAGGAGCCTAATGCAGCACCCCCGGGGGCACCTTGGCACCAAGTCCTGTTCTTACAGTGACAAGAATTATTACCTTAATGACCAGAGACTATCAGCAAGTCATTAATACCAACCATAGATGGCTAAAGCCGTGCAAAACAAGTATCTAATTACAATCCCTGGCAGTCAGTGCGTGTCTGGAATGCCTGCTCGGGAGAGCACCCAGCTCAAACACAACATGCCTGATGCACGCAGCGGCTCTGAGGCAGATAACTGGTCAATTCAAAGACTTGTGCACACTCCCCTGGAAGGGCCCCATCCATCATCATCTGACTTATGTCATGTCTCCGTGCAGGTGGCTCTGGTGCAGAGAACCGGGCCCTGTCACTGGGTAGGAAGAATCTGTATTGGAGCCTCCCGCAAGAGCTCTGTGGCAGGTCGAGAGAGAGAAATGCCCAAGAGAAAGGAAGGAATAAGGCAGGCAGCGTGTAGATGGATGTCTCCTGAAGAGATGCTTTAGGCAGACACAAGTTATTGAGTACAAGGCAAGCGTGAGTGGGTGGCTTCTCTGGCCTGTGTTATTCAGCAGATCAGACTAGATGAGTGAATGGTCCTGTCTGGTCTTAAAATCTATGAATCTATTAGCCAGCCACTGCTTAGCAGAGTGTGTGTGTGTGTTCAGGAGTGTGCATGAGTATGGGAGTGAGAGTGTGTGTGCGCACGCACATACACAGCGGGTGGTGTTACTTTCTCTCCTTGCATAGACAAGGCCCAGACATCACTGCCTAGAAGTCAAAGCAAGTCCATTAAAACCAGCCTGTCTTTACTCTCCAGCCTGTCTTGGTGTTAAAACGTCCCTGAACCCACTGTGTGAAACTGACTGTCCTTCCTGCTGAGCTCCAGCAAAGCCACTTTCCCCGGAGCAGTGACCTGCTTACGGAGAAGGCAGCAGGGAGAGGGTGCCATTGGGAAGGTCTCCAAGGGTCAGATGGATCTGGGTAGGAGGGAGGAGGTGCCTGAAAAGCCCATTGTGTAGGAAGAGCATTTCAGGTCCGAGCGAAGGACTCCAGATGCTAGTTCTGGTTAGCACAGGATGGCCCCAAGCGCCGACAGCTGCAAAGACGGCAGATAGCGCAGCGTCTGGCTCAAAGTTTCCACAGGAAACAAACAAGCAAACAAAAATTCCAAAAGCCACCTAGCAAATATCTCAGAAACGCAGTGCCAGTGCTAAACAACGGACCCAGCTGCACCCAAACCAAGCCAGAACTCTCCAGGAGACACGGCACCCTGTGGGTTATGCACTAACCATCCCACACAGAGATCACTGCCTCATGGAACAGACTCCCGGAAAAGCAGCACGTCCCCAGGTTCGAAGCAGTCAACAACAGAACAGACAACCCAGAAACCCCCATGCCACCAGGTCGGCTGCAACTGTCTTTGGGAGGGCTCGGCTCTGCGCTTCTCAGGTTGGGCACCCAAAAATCTGGGGCCACTTTTGAAAATGTTGATCGCAAAAATGCAAACTAGTGCCTGAAATATGGATGTTAGGTCATCCTATCAGGAAACAGGAATCATGCCCTGTGACTTCAGTGCTCGATCTCACAGGTCAGATAGTGAATATTTGCTGTGATGAGCTGTCAAGCAACCCATAGGCTTCAATGTGCTGGTCTGAAATTCAGGACTGAAAATCTGCCTGTTCACAGACAATTCACAAACAGAAGAGCTACAGGTGCTGGATTTATTGTTTGCTACAACTAGCACTGGTTCATTCCTCCCACAGCAGCGACCCAGCCGGATAGATGTGCAAACGCCTTTCCCACAATACAGAGTTTTAGGTACTAACTCCAAGCTCCTTGAAATCGGAACCGTAACACCCATCACTGCCAAATGTAGGCACCAGCTCTTTTAATTAGTACCTTCTCCTAGTTAATTACTTTTGGGAAATGCTCCAGGCTCTGAATGAAAAGAGTGTGTTCCTGGGAGAATGAGTCACACCTCTCCTCCTAGCACTTGTAGTAATATTTCTTTGGACTTCTGATAGTGCCTTCCCTCTGCACAGAACAAAGCACTTTATGAAGGTGGGGATGTGAAGACGCTTTATGCCTACAGGAGAGTTTTCCCATCAATATAATAAAACCACCATTGCGAGTGGCAGTAGCTATGTCGGCAGGAGAAGCTCTGTCCACACCAGCGCTTAGGTTGGTGTAACTTACGTCACTCAGGGGCGTGGCTTATTCACACCGCCGAGAGACAAAAGTTAGACCGACATAAGTGGTATGTGTACAAGTCCTGTGACAAAGCCATGAATGCAGAACTCGAGTTCCCAATCCCTTGCTCTAACCACTAGGCCACGCCGACAGCATGAACACTGGAAGCTGGGTTATGGCTGAGCTGCCGTTGACTTGAAGGCATGGGTGGGTGGGAACTGTTGTGATAACTGGGCCTACAAACTTACCCCAATTGTAAGATCAACTGGTGGCAAGCAGGTGAAGGTTCATGAGTTGTCACAATGATCTGTTCTATAGAACTGTTTGAGAAAAGGTGTGAGGAGACATTAAGAGTGACTTAATTTAAACCAAAAGGGTTTGCTGGCACTACTCCAGGACTGTGCTAAGACTGAATGATAATCATGACAAGAGCAGCAGGAAATCAGAAACCAAGGAACCAAAATGGGTGTGTTGGTGATCAGGCCCAGCTGGTGGACAAAATCATGAGAGGATGGGCCATTTCATTCATCACTCCCCTTCGGGCTCCTTAGAGAGAGATTTGCGGGGAGAACTGCAGGGACCTTTTACCTCTTACCTCCATGCTGTGCCTGCAGGCGGGTTTGTGTCCTTGGGGAGAGATTTGTTAGGGGCCAGACTGTGAATGGCCCTCACACTGGAGCCTGGGGGGCTGAGGTGGGAGCATGAAATGGACCCTCCCCCACCATTGTGGGCTACTCCATTCCTATCCCCTCCTGTTGGGGAGGGATAGCTCAGTGGTTTGAGCCTTGGCCTGCTAAACCCAGGGTTGTGAGTTCAGTCCTTAAAGGGGCCATTTAGGGATCTAGGGCAAAAATCTGTCTGGGGATTGGTCCTGCTTTGAGCAGAGGGTTGGAGTAGATACCACCTGAGGTCCCTTCCAACCCTGAGATTCTATGATTCTATCCCAGTTGCTGTTCACCAGGGAGAGCAGGGACTCGGTGCCCCAGGTGATTGCAGGGAGGAGGTATCTGCGCAGTCCCACTGCAGGCTGGGCTGCTTGAGGTGAGAACACCCCTCTCGGGTGGTGTCTGCAGCACTGCTCTGCTGCAAGCTAGTGGTTACTCACCAGCACGGGACCTGCTGTTTGCCTCGCCGGTGCTTTCTCAGGGGAATCGACATGGCCAGCACACACTGCCCGGCCTGTTTCTGTGACTCTCACAGAGCAGCGTAACTACACTGAACACTTCCCGGGACTTCTCCTCACACTGCCTTAATCAGCTGCCGGGGTAATTGCTCTGTGTGTCAGCTGGACTCCCCGTGAGAAATTAGTCACTAATGAATGCAGATGTCTGGGCAGCATGTACTATCGTATAAGCAGCAAGGTCCCAAGACAGTTGTGCTTGGACGGTTACGGGGAAGCTGAGGAGTAAGACAGAGGCTGAGTAACTTATGTGCTGGCATGGGAGTGATTTACAGCCACTGTGCAGAGGTGTGAATGACCACACAAGGAGTAAGGTGTGAGCGGACAGCAGGCCCCAGCTGATTCCTTAACTTGACGTAAAACGCACTTGTATTTCCTGGCACAAATTATTTAATTTACCGCAACTTCTACCATTCAAGCTGAAATCTCCTCTGCCAGGTGTCGGTCTGAGTTAACATCCCAGAAGCACTTGTCCTCTATGATGGTTATTGCCCTGGCAAATTTAAAGCTTTTCTTCACCAGCCGTTTCACTGCTAGAGCTGTTCAGAAATGATTCCAAGCACATCTGATCATGGGCCATGCCTTAAAATAAATAAATAAAAAGAAATGTAAAAAAAGAATTAAGAAAACATTTTCATCCCAAATTTAAAAAACACAAAACAGGCTAATGAAACTTACCTGTGGCCAAAGCCCACACCTGGACAATGGTAGCCTGGAAGATGCACATTTCAGAAAGTCTGCGCAAAGGAGAGCAGGGGGTAGAATGGGTGCAGTTCTGCACCCCGGTTGCAGCAAATCTCACCGAGTACCCAACTATAAAAACTTTGACGTTTGATAGCTCATTTATTTAGTTTTCCCAAAGTGCTCTCAAATTTGCTTTGTGGGTATTTGCACCAGGAGTTTGCAAGCACCCAGCTGTTTGTGGAAAGCAAACAAGGAGGGACAGTAAACACAAGTTGAATCAAAATTCACTTTTGATCTCAGACAAATATTTGTGAACGGTATTTTCCTGTGTTCCCTCTGCTCTGAGAGATGTTTCTCAGGGCCTAAGTGAGCTCATGAAAATCAGCTTCTTTATATGCAAACTGCACATGTGTGCACACTCTGCAACTACCTTCCTCCTGCCACATCTCTGCTGAGAGTGCTGTACTGGGAGTCCGCAATTTCGGCAGGGATGCTCTTTGCATCTCAAATGCATATTAACTGAATGTGCAAATAGCCATCTAATAAATACAGCAAGATCAGCACTTGGATGTGATGAGGAACGGCATAAGGAACACAAATAATCACCTTGGAACAGAAAGCCTAATCATATTATCATGTAACATGATTGCAAACAGAGGGGTGAGCCATGCTCCTGGCTGAGATGCACTGTATGGGCCTTGCTACTTTATGGTTATACGCAGATGGAAAGCGACGGTTATTTTCAGAACAATTTCTTAGAATACCTATGACCAAGCAGCCCTGTACATTACTGGGCGGAGTTCTCAGGAAAAGCGATCCCAACCCAGAGTTCAAACACACTCCTCCAGCAGTGAGGGTGTGCGACTGCCCCAGGCAATTCTCTCTCCGGCTGGGAGCGTGAGTGTAGCCAACATGCAAAGTGAGACGTTTTCAGCACCTGCACTGGATTGCACAGCTTCGCCACCCCTTGTGAGCCCAGCCCTGCAAAACTCATGAGGTTGGCACCAATATCATGAAGCACAAAGCACGCTAGAGAACCGTCAGTGCGCTGTAGATTCACATCCCAGCTTGCTGTGCGCTAACAGACCATGTAGACAAACCCTTGCTGAGCATAAGCTCTTTGGCACAAGGACTGTTTTTACCAATGTGTTTGCGGAGCACCCAGCACAGTGGAGCCTGTGGTCGCTGAACAATATATATAATAAAGCATCTTGATATACAATTCCACAGTGGCTCTGTTAGTGAATTAAGCTCAACCCACTATGAGTTGACCAAACCCATAAAAATAATGCAATACTTAGCTTCACAATGTGCTTAACTCTCACTAAGTCAATGGGACTCAAGCATGTGCTTGTAGTGAAGCATAATGTTTTTGTTTCCTGAATCGGGGCTAATAACAGAGTCTGGATCAGCGGGAAATGTTTCCTCATCTCCACTGCAGATTTCCAAATGGGGGATGTGATGGGTTAGATCACAGAACCCCACTTGGGAGCTGCCACCTGATGTGCCAAGACTACTTCTACCTCTGCTTTTCCTGCCATCTCAGGACCCCAGCACCCTGTCTTGCTGAGCCAGACACTCCCGTCTGCTCCAACACAGACCCAGGGTCTGAATTACTTGTCCCAAAGCTGCAGGTATACCTGAAAGCAGCTCACAGACGTGTGCTTGTCTTTAACACCCAGATGCCCAACTCCCAATGGGGTGTAAACCCAAATAAATCCATTTTACCCTGTATAAAGCTTATGCAGGGTAAACTCACCCTCTATAACACCGATAGAGAGATATGCACAGCTGTTTGCTCCCCCAGGTATTAATACATACTCTGAGTTAATAAGTAAAAAGTGATTTTATTAAATACAGGAAGTAGGATTTAAGTGGTTCCAAGTAGTAACAGACAGAACAAAGTAAGTTACCAAGCAAAATAAAATAAAATGCGCAAATCTATGTCTAATCAAACTGAACACAGATAATCTCACCCTCAGAGACGCTTCAGTAAATTTTTTCCCTCAAACTGGACCCCTTCCAGGCCTGGGCACAATTCTTTCCTCTGGTACAGCTCTTGTTCCAGCTCAGGTGGTAGTTAGGGGATTCTTCATGATGGCTCCTCTCTTTGTTCTGTTCAACCCATTGAAATATTTTTTATATAAGGCGGGAATCCTTTGTTCCTCTGGGTTTCCACCCCCCCTCACTGGAAAAGCACCAGGTTAAAGATGGATTCTAGTTTATATGACATGATCACATGTCACTGTAAGACCCCAAGCCTTCATTCCTCCCAGCCTGACTCCCAGGAAGGCTGCCTGCAAACAGAGCCAGCCAATCAATTGTCCTGGTTGATGCGAGCCGTTAAGACTCCAAACCACCATTAATGGCCCACACTTTGCATGATTACAATAGTCCCTCAAAGTTACATTTCATATTTCTAGTTTCAGATACAAGTGTGATACCTTTATACAAATACGATGACCACACTCAATAGACAATAAGCTTTGTAATGATACCTTACAAGAGACCTTTTGCATGAAGCATATTCCAGTTGCATTATATTAATCTATTAGCATATTTTTATAAAATCATATCGACTGCAACGTCACAGGTGTTTTGCTGGCACCCTTGCTTCCAGCCTCTCAGGATTTGAGATTTTGTACAATCCCAGCTGGTGTGCTACAGGGAGACGTCGGAGCAGTTCCTTTTGGATGAAGGTACCGTGAAATCACCCTCTGCTTCCATTAGCCTGCTCTGCAGGAATTCCAGAGAGCCATCTTACCCTAAATAAGCATCATCTTTGCAGAGTGCTTGGCTACTGCAGCATTGACTAAAGCATAAAATCTAGCCACACAGAGCAAGAGAAGTGGTTTTGAGCATCTCAGAAGCACCGCCCCTTTGTAAGTGTGTGCCATTTCTGAAGAGGAACTAATTGCAATAGCATTAAGCCTTCAGCAGTGACTGGGGCTGTATTTCTCCAGGCAGCTTCGAATGTGCCAAACTCTGCTGAGCTCACTGTAGTTCATTCTGGATTCCCTCCTCTGCTCTGACCTCCCTGCTGTTTGGAAAAGAATGCACCCTCCGGGAGACTGTCTGGGGTGCTGTGGGATAGGGTCTTGGCTTAGCACAGGGCTCTCCCGGGATCGGCCCCCCCAGAGTGCTCTGGAAACACACAACTAAGCAATTGCTTAGCAGAATGCGGAGAGGTCTCCAGACTCATTAAAGAGATGGGGGGGACTGGCCTTTCTACTTGGCACAAATCGTAACACCAGCAGAATGATGAGCCTGCAGAAGGGTTTATAGCCAAGAGGAGAGAGACAGGAGCAGCAAGAGTCAGCTGCCCTGCCCCCCGCATGCCTGGGGGGCAGAGAGGGGAGGGATATCTGAGGCTCCCAGACCTGCCTGCATAGAGAAGAGTAGCTCTAACATGCTGGTCCTTCATAAAGGCAGCAGCTGGGTCTGTGTGGGCAGAGAGCAGCCAGGGAAGGAGGCAGTGTGCTGCTGGGTCATGCCCCCTGGTGCTGTGTGCATGGCCTCAGCCAATGGCGCTTCTCTGAGACGTTCTGCAGAGGAGCAATGGAGCCCCCCCATCTACAGCCACCCCAGGATGGACTGACTGCCAGCCCTGGGACTCTCATCAGCGTTGGCGTTGCCCCCATTCAACGGCACTGGACATCCTTTGGTTCTTGAATTATGAGACAGGTTAAACAGAAGCTCCCAAACTCTCTGCTGTAGACCAGTCATTATGTGATTGTTTATCAAGCCCTTTCTTACTCAACTGCCTCTATTTTTCTCCCTTCCAAGCTAACAATCCCAATCTTTTCAATGTCTAGTCCAGGCCTCTGCTCAGTCTCGTATACATCAGACAGACATGCGCACTCCGACAGCCTTTGGACAAGTTAAGTCACCCACTCTCCAGCACTGATCTGATCCAGGGTAGCTGGACCAAAGCCGCCTGGACTGAGCACAATGAAAACACAACGTGAAGTTCCCACAGGGCCAGCCTTCCCCTTTCCTTTGCCAGAGCTCTTGAGGGAAAGTATGCTTCCTCCCCATGGCTGAGTGGCAACTCAGGAGAGCAGCCCCCCATCTGTCAGGAGCGATCTAGCAGCTGACTGGCCCTACCCTGTTACATGGCCCGAGGAGAATCACACGCTGACCATTCTGTCGAGCCTATCAAAAAGAAGATTGAGAGGTGACTTGGTTACAGTGTAGAAGTACCTTCCTGGGGAGAAAATACAAGGTTCTAAACGGCTCTTTAATCTAGCAGAGAAAGGTATAGCAAGAACCTCTGGCTGAAGCCAGACAAATTCAAATTAGAAACAAGGCACCAATAAGCAGTGAGGGTGATTAACCACTGGAACAAGTGCCCAAGCGATGTGGTGGAGTCTCCATCTCTTGATGGCTTTAGATCAAGTCCGGCTGCCTTTCTGGAAGATGCTTTAGCCAAACACAAGTTATTGGGCTCGTTACGGGGTTAACTGAGTGAAACTCTCTGCTCTGTGATACAAAGGAGGTCAGATTGGATGATCTCATGGTCCCATCTGGCCTTCAACTCTATGAATCAATGAATGTATGAATTCCATGTTTGCTGCCTCCCTAGGGATCTCTCTTCTCTGGGACTTAAGAAGTTCAATCTACTTAGCTAATCGAAGAGAAGGGTAAGACACAAGTTGTTCATGTTCTATAAGTACCTGCACCAAGAGAAGATAGATTAAGGAGCCTTCGAGATCACCAAGCAAACAAAAATGGTTGAAGCCATAAAAATTCAAACTGGAGATAGGGCAGAGTGGGTAATTCACCATAGGAACAGATTGCCAAGGGATCTTGTTGATTCTTCATCCTTGTAGTCTTTATGTTTTGATCGGTTGTCTCTTTCTAAAAGACCAGCCCTGACTCAACCATAAGGTGTTGGGCTGGATGCAGGAGTTCCCGGGTGGATTCGCTGGCCTGTATCCTGCAGCAGCATTCTGGCCTTCAACTCTAGGGATTTATATTCCGCAGCATGGTCTCTGCAAAGCCTAGCGCAGGTAGTTTGGCAAGCTGATCGCAGCAGACGGGTATAGTTGTGTAACGGCGCTTCTCTGAGTGAAGTCTTGTGCTCCCTGGCTAGCATTCCGGTGCCATGTGAGATTAGCTAGGCAGCATTTTGAGGCAGCAGAATATCTGCATCTTAAAGACATTATTTAAATTCAGTTCAGTCCAATCCACCCTAATGATGTTACCCACAACATATCTTAATTTGATGTTGGCAATAAAGTTCATTGTAGTGGTGGCATAGCATACCGATATACCAACATACAAATTAATGGTCCCCCGGTCAATGAATGCCCCGGGGCTGTTAAGGTGTCACTTTAGCCATATACTTAATAAATCGGTCTTTTTATGACTATAATACGGATAAGTATTCAACTAATTTCTATGTAGGTTGCATTCTATATGTTACTAGGGATTTCACCAAGGCCGTCACCAATGGCAACTGTGACAAAGAAATGATAAATTCAGGAAGCATTCGGAAAGCTCTACAATGGAGAATCACTTTATAACAATACAGGAAACATTAATCACATTGGTGGTTAATGGGAGAATTTGATGTGATCGTTTTAAATACCCCCGAGAGTGAGAGAAACCACTCACGGCTCAGCACAGAACCACTCCCAAAGTTTATTAGTATAAACCTGGAGTAAAACACTCCTGGAAACTTTCGCCAAGGTTTCTGGCTTCACTGTCTCTTTAGCCCGTGATGCCTGTGCAAATGGCTGCTTCGCAGAGTCTGCAATAGTGCAGGGACACACGGGAGGACTCCTAGCTCCTGCAGACGCGTGGAGCTGGATAAGGTGCCGGAGAGCTACATCTTCTGGCATGTTAGCGTCACTGAAAAAGGCTGCAGTGGGAGTGTTCGTTTTCCCCAGATGAAATCACAAGCCTTAGCCAGCACCTTGCTAATTAGAAACTACCTGTGCTGTTGAAATCCACTGTATTTTCATTCCATCTGCTTCCTGTGTTGTGTTTGGCGAAGTGCCGGGTTTTATTTTAATTGGTTTCCCCATGCCTTGGCATTATCGGAGTGACAACACCTGGGAGTACCCTACTGTCTGATTGCGGCAACAAGTAAAGGGGGAGACAATCCCAGAGGAGCGGAGAGGAGCCTCTGAGGTCAGACTCGGCGCAGTAATGAGGACTCCCTTATTTCAACGCCCAAACTGCAGTTTTTCCTGGGGTCTGTGTTTGGGGGGTGATTTCATTGTCACATTTCCAGTTCATCACTGCATACAGTGCACTGTCACTGTCCCTACAGCCCTCACAGCTACACACGTGCGAGGCAGATCTGAGCGTTCATCTGTCACCGTGCCGCAGCTCAGACTGCGGCGGCCTTAGCACAGCTCATTATTTTGGCTCATTATAGCCACTTGCACTGTGGCAGAGTAACCCTGCAGTCGCTAAGCTGGCAGCAGCTTGTCACGCCGATCAATCACGCAAATCCTCTCCAGGACGAAAGGAGAAGTAAACACCACTCGACAGGGTTTCTATAGAAAGAGACAGGAGGGAGGGAACAGGTCAGAAGGTCCGTGAGCCCATCACCCTGGGCAGGCAGAGCTGGGCCGTAGCCTAGAGTGGCTAGCACTTTGCTTGGCGTAGTTTTAAATATCATGAGTAACGCTGCTCCTGGCCTACCCTACGCACCACAAATGTCACTGATGGGAAGACTGTCCTGACACGGGCACTTAGATGCCCTGGCTTAATCTGCCCTCCCCAAAATCCTTGCAGCTCCATCCTTGGTACTCACTAGCTATGCCAGACAACCCCAGAAAGCTCCTCACATCCCCACACCTTATTCCTTGCTCTCCTCTCCACCCCTTCTGCTCCTCGCTGCTATTCCAGCCATGGGGTCCCCACCACTCACAGCTCCGCTGAGGCCCTTCCAACCCAGCCCACAATTCCTCTGTGACTTCAGCTCTTGACTCTGGCTCCCCTAGACACGGACAAAAGCCTCCCCTGACGCCCCTCAGTCCTGACTCACTGTCCCAGTCCCGGACTTCCCACCGACCTGTGCCATGCAGCGATCGCTGGGGCCTAGCTCTTCAAAGGTCCTTCATCATCTAACTCCCATTCAGTTCTGGGCCTCAGCGCTTAAGATGCCTCCTTGGCAAATTAGAATGGCTTTGTCAAGGATGAATTCAAGCATCTCTCTGAGTTGTTTGTCCCAGATTCCAATCACGACCTGGCTCTTATGAGGGACTCTGTTAGCCCCCCAAAATTGCAAGATTGGCTCTTCAGCCTTAGAGCAGTCAGAGACTCTTCTATGGCTTCTCCTTCCTTTTGTACCCTCTGTTTAAAAGCATCTCTCGCCTCTGTCTCATTTTTCCGTGGAGTGCAGAGCTCCTCGCATCCCTGTGCCGCTGTTAACTGAAAACGATTAAACTCATCAAGTGCTTCAGGACCAGCTATTGTCAGGGATAAAGCAACCTTGTGACCGTCCTCCTGTCTGCTGGCCCCCCAGTGCTTGCAGATACAGAGTGAAGGGCTCTTTAAACCTTCTCCACTTGTATTCCACATTTACAGACAGTTTCAGCTCGGGTGGGGCTTTTAACAGCTCCGCTGGGCCACTCAGGGTATTTTCTTAGTTCCTCTTTACTCCTGGCACCAGGTGCGATTCTGTGATCCCTCAGGTCCAGATCCTCAGTGGTGTTTAGGCACCTAACCTTTGATTTCAGTGGGGTTAGGCACCAACATACTTTTGAGGATGTGGGCCTCAGTATTTATGGTGCTTGCAAGAGCTCAGCTTTACTCTGTGCCTGTCTCCATCTGGCCATGCATGACCACAACAGGAGCTGAGCAGCAGCCTACCCAGGAGGTACAATCCTTAACGGCACAGACCCCAACGCCAAACACCCCGTTCGACTGATACCCCTCAACACTGAACCACGCATCTTCCTCTTATTCATGTCCTGAACTCTTCCAACACACAACTTTTCTGAGGCCTCCCCCAATCCCAACCTGCAGACCCCCAATATTCCTTTCTAGGGGTACACACACACCCCTCTTCCAACACACAACTTTTCTGAGGCCTCCTCCAATCCCAACCTGCAGACCCCCAATATTCCTTTCTAGGGGTACACCCACAGCCCCCGTTATTCCAACTTGGGTTCCAGCCCCATGGCTCAGCCAATGCCCCACAACCCTGACACACAGCCCCCAAGCTATTTCTTTCCTGGGCTCCTTCCCCACATATAAACCTCTACTGGTGCGCCTCAGTCCCAATACGCTGCCTCCCACTATTTCTTTTTTGGGCTTTCCAACATTAGAAGCTACCTATTTACTACACCAGTTATGATCTCAGCCCTGTATGCCCCAAGGGGCACAGCTCCTCGTGTGACTGGCAGGTGATGAAAAGCATCTCTGCCCATGGGATGCTGCAGGATAGGTCCTTTGTATGGTGCTTTGGGGCTGTGCACTAGCATCTTCTGAGTCTGTAAAATTCCTTTCGCTTGTGTCCTGAGGAGCTGAGCACCTGCCCCTGCAGATAAAGCCTGTGCATTCCCTTGGCGCACTGGGGAGCACCTCGCTGTGTATTCAAAGGGCAAATGTGACCAGGACTGTTAGCTGGGGGCTCGTAGGTGGGAGCCAAACACAAAGAAATTAATACCAAACTCTCCAGCCCAAGGGGAAGGAGAGCCCTGCTAGCGCTGTCCTTTCCGTGTGCTGTACCAGGTGCTCACATGATGGGTCACAGAATAGGGCTCCCAGAAGCTGCCCATGCTGGATGTCTGTCAGGGCTGATTTCCCACTCTGGCACTTCAAGTGCAGAAGTTGGAGGCCTGCAAGGATTCAAAAAATTAATACTGGGCACTCCAGGCTGGTATTAAACTCCCAAGGTTACAGCTTCTCTCTGACCTTGGCTGGGTAGATGCTGCCACCACCCAAATGCAAACCCCTGAGAACCCAGGAAGGCGCACTTGGGAATTCCTCCCTGTGGGGTACCTCAAGCCCTTTCACGCCCCTGTGGGGAAGAACTGAGAAAGAAAACAAAGGAAATTAGCTGTTGCCACCAGCTAATCAAACAACATGTGCACAAACCTATTAGGGAACCGAAAATCCAGTCCTGTTCTTCAAAAAGATAAATTTTATTAAAAACAAAAAACCAGAAAATACATCTGGAACTTAGGCTTTTGCTAGATTTAAAAAACCCACTTACAAAAATTAAACATCAAGAATAAACTTTCTTGAGGTCCAGCTTAAAGGTTACAAGCAAAACAAAAGCATCTGAGATTAGCACAGGAGTCCACTAGCCATAAGAAATAAACAGAAATAAACCTAATTGCGTATTTCTAAACATTCCTGATCTACTTACACATCTGGGGGTTCCAAGTAAGCCGCTCTAGGTATGATCTGATGATCTATGATGACACCCGGCTTAAAGCTTCTCACAGCACAACTGCTCCCTGTTCCCCTCTGTCCCGGAGAACCACACTGAGACAAAGGGGAAGTTTTCCCCCATTTTAAGAAGTTCTAGCCTCCCCATTGGCTCTTTTGGTCAGGTGCCCAACTCCCTTCTCTTTACCTGGAAGACTTTTTTAACCCTTTACAGTTAAGGAAGCAGACCACAGACACCAAGAGGGACTTTACAGATAACTGGCCCACACGCACACTTCATTTATCACAATGTCTCATGTACTGCAGCGGCCCCGCATGTCTGTGTGTGAAGCAGCTACTCTCTGGTGGGACAACGGAGTCCGGCGGGGGGGATCCCAGAATAGGCCTTTGCAGCCCCAGACTCTGGTGGGGCAAGGACCCTGTATCCACACCAAGACAGCATGGGTCCCAGGATGGGTCTTGTTCTCAGGGCAGTCCGTGAGCTCTGTGTTCTGACCATGCCCAGACAATGGGAGATGGATCCAGGGTTGATTGTCTCTAATGTATTCCTCATGCGGTGCTGCATTCACGTTGCTCATTTTGCTGCTGAGCCTGCAGCATACCAATCAGCCCCAGCCTTAACAACAAGGTCAGCCCTCTGCCCAGCCTTGCGAAGGGCTTCAGTGCATTCAAGATGCAGCACAAGGAGCATCCCCTGCCCTTTCCCCAGCCTGCTGCTGTTCTCGCTCTTCCAGCAGGGCCTTTGTAGCAAAGGGCGCTGTTCAGGGGAGGATGGACACAGCAAACACGAGGGAAACCTGACCAGGGCAGGGCTGTCCAGAACTCACGCTATGGAGCTGTCTACAGCAACCATCCCCGGGGCCTAAATGCCTCTGTGGTCATGGAATCGGTGTTTCCAATTCACATGATTTTGTTACAAATCTCATTACAATGTGGTTCTTAAATCTCCAGCTCCTGGAGTCCTGTGATTATGTGAAGATCTCAGTTTGCATTTCTTTATATTTAAAAACAAAAACCTTTGTGATTGCAGAGAAATGCTCGAAAACATGACGTGAATCAGACCTTAAGGCTCAAAGGCCAGAAGTTCCCCAGCTTTATTCATTTTAAAATAATCTCATGACTTTCAAGCCAATCTCATGATTTTTGAACACTCGGGGCTGACAATACTGCTGTGGCAAGCAACATTCATTCATTCAAGGGACAGAAATACCATGCGACTTATCTCACTATTAGACAACACGGTATGGTGTCAGGATCTTCACAGGCAAGTCAAGTGAACTGGCTGAACAAACTCACTGGATAAATTGTTTGCTGCTCATTATTTGCTGAGGTGAAGCAATAAGATGACACAGGCTGAGAAAGTTCATCATCATATTCTGAAACTTCTAGCCCAACTACAAGACCTGTCAGGCATTGGGTGCCGATCTAGCCACAAGACCACAGTGTTCCGCTGTGGACCAAAGAGAAGCCAAATTCCCAGCATCCAACCGCCAGCAGCACAGTCATTCCTCTGAATGAGAAACTCAATTCCCTTGCTAACGCGTATTTCTTAGAATGCATCATCTCAAATAAAGAAGCCAACCCTCAGGTTTTAATGTGGTTTTGGGTTTAATTACCATATGCAACTCATATAATTACTTGCTTCCCTGAATAAACACAAAAGCAAAGTGTTCTGTTCCAGCGAAGGGGGGGGAGAAGAGCAATTGCAAATGAGGGCACAGTCCCCACACCAGAGCCCCGAGCCAGGCCTGCTGGAGACCATGTCAGCAGGCCATCTAGCAAGGGACACCAACTCAATGCAACACTTGCAAAACTAATTAAGACTCTAAAGTGGAACTCGAGGCCTGGCATGTTTTATTCCAAACATAATGGGCACAACGCAGCTCGGGGGGATCCCCTGAAGCCAGTAGTTCCACCACAGATGAATTTGACCCATTGTTTGTTTCTTCCAATTACAGCAACTTACAAAGACAGACTGAGCTAGACTGTCTGTGCTCCATCCCAAGTCGGAACAGACTTAGCGCTTGCCTGGAATCCTCCCAGGCGAACAGGCTTTTGATGACGAACCAATCAAGCAGAAATTATAAGTAAAAGCAAACTCTGGCTCAGAGTGACAGGGCTGCCCGGGGGGGGGGGGGGAGGGGGGCAAGTGGGGCAATTTGCCCCAGGCCCCCATGAGAATATCATATCATATTCTATAGTTTTGCAACTTTTTTTTATGGAAGGGGCCCCTGAAATTGCTTTGCCCCAGGCCCCCTGAATCCTCTGGGCAGCCCTGCAGAGCAAGGCATGTTGGGGATCCCTCGTTAGCCAAACAAGAGGTAACATGCGCCCTCGGATCCCTTTCCACCCCCTCTGTGGAGCCATTTCCCTAAACACGCACATGGCTCTGTGCTACCAGCATAGAGGATCCCACAGCCCCGAATAGTGTTGGCTGAGAAGTGCTGGGCAAATCAGGTCCAAGTCACCTGGTGGGATTGTGGAGCTTTACTCCCTCTCACTAGAGCCTCATGTTAGAAACCTCAGGGTCGAGCTTTGCTTTCTGAGCCAGTTGATTCTCCCCTTTCCAAGGGGTGAAATCGGTCAGCTTGGATGGGACGTGAAGCCCTCTGTGCAAGTCGGTACAAACCTGGGGCAGGCGATCACTGCTCAGCTGGCTGGGCCTTGCTCTCCCTTTAGAAAGCAATAGCCCATGTGTGTTACATTGTCACATCGGGCTTGGATCCTGCTCTCAGGCCGGCCCCGCACATCTCACTCCGAGGTTCTGTCCTTCTGGCATGCCCCGAACCAGCACGAGCACGGTGCCCTGAATGACTAGGTGACCCCACATGCCTTGAGGTCTGGATGATCACCGTGACCTTTGACATCACTCGTCTGCACTGCCCTTCTGCATGCACAGATGTACTGTCACCTGCCTGTGAACATTCTGTAGGGGCAGGAAGGCCCGTGAGTTAGGACCTGGAGCCTTTACCTCCCACTGATCCTTGGACATCTTCTAGGTTGGGGGGCAGCCCACCTCTTCATGAAACAATGGAGGAGACCCAGAGAAATGCTGCCAGCTGTAGCAGGAATAGTGTGTTATTCCCTTGACACTTATTTCACACAGTCCCAGATTCCAGGGCCAGAAGGGACCCGTGTCATCAGCCATGCTGACCCCCTGCAGCGCCCCAGCCGTAAGATTTCATTCAGCGACTCCCGCATCAAGCCCACAGCTTCTGATGGCGCTAGAGCCGATCCTGCACTGAGAGATGCCTGGTCTTCGCATAGCGCCTCCCAGTGATGGGGAATCTGATACCTCCCACGATCAGACCGGGATTTCTGCAAACGGGCAACCAAACAGGAGGTGTCGAAGGCTGAGGCGAGTGGACTCAGTTGGTGCTATTCCCTGAATACACTGTCCTTCCTAGGGGTTAGTAGAACCCAGCAGACCAAAGTCACCATGGGTTGAAGGCATACCTGAGTCTGCCGATAGTGGGGGGCAGACTGAGGGCAGCGGCTTCCACAGATGTTACTGAGCATGCTCAGTCCATGTGGGCATGCTCAGTACAAGCCAAGAAGCAAATCTGGAGCGGGCACATGACCCCACATGCCCGCCACATGTCACTTCTGGCTCAGTGGGCCCAACTCCTTTGACTGGCACTGGAGTTCTGCCCCCTTACACTGGGGCTTAGCTTGGGCCCCAATGCCGGCAAAATGGCCCAATGTTTCACTGCGCTTCTTTCTCCCCCGTTCTGTGACAGCCAGCACTGCACTCAGCCAGGATCTGCGTTGAGCAGACCCGGGCTGAATGAGGAGAACTGGAGTCAGGGAAAACAAGTGCACAGTCCTTTTTAATTACCGAAAGCCGGTAAAATAGTGGCATGCCACTAATTGGCAATTACAGAGAATGACTTCATTTTTGTTAGAAATGACCGAGGGGGGAGTGAGCGACGAATGCTCTAGTTCCAATGAGCCGTTGAGGGCTCTGACATGCAGAATCCATCTCTCCGAAGTGCTTCGCAGGGCTGGGTCTACTGCTCCCCCTTGCGTCCTCTTCCCCTGGCAGCATGTTTCTCAGCAAAGCTAGTCTGAGCTGCAGGAATTGTCCTAGAGTCGATATTCAGGGCTGGGATGCTGAAAGGCACCCCAGGGTGTACATGAGTTATAGAAAATAGATCCTGTCAAACTAACCTGATTTTTTTTTAAATAAGATTACAGTTTGGTCAATACAGATAAAGTGCTGATGTCATCTACTTAGACATCTGTAGGGCATTTGACTCGGTGCAGCACGGCATTCTGATTAAGAACTAGAACAATATACAATTATCATGGCACACATTAAATGGATTAAAAAAATGGCAAACTGATAAATGGCAAATTGAAAAAGTTCAGAAAAAGGCAACTAAAATGATTAGGGGTTTGGAACGGGTCCCATGTGAGGAGAGATTAAAGAGGTTAGGACTTTTCAGCTTGGAAAAGAGGAGACTAAGTGGGGCTATGTGATAGAGGTATATAAAATCATGAGTGGTATGGAGAAAGTGAATAAGGAAAAGTTATTTACTTGTTCCCATAATATAAGAACTAGGGGTCACCAAATGAAATTAATGGGCAGCAGGTTTAAAACAAATAAATGGATGTTCTTCTTCACACAGCGCACAGTCAGCCTGTGGAACTCCTTGCCTGAGGGGGTTGTGAAGGCTGGGACTATAACAGCGTTTAAAAGAGAACTAGATAAATTCATAGAGGTTAAGTTCATTACTGGCTATTAGCCAGGATGGGTAAGGAATGGTGTCCCTAGCCTCTGTTTGTCAGAGGGTGGAGATGGATGGCAGGAGAGAGATCACTTGATCGTTATCTGTTAGGTTCACTCCCTCTGGGGCACCTGGCATTGGCCATTGTCAGTAGACAGGATACTGGGCTGGATGGACCTTTGGACAGGTGGATCACCAGCCTGTAGAGGGCGCTCCTGGCTGGAAAAAGAGCTAATTCCCAGGAGTCACCAGCAGGAGGCGCCGCAGGAGTGAGGCTGCACCGTGCTACAGGTGGAAACAAAATCATACAAAGCAAACCTGGGTGCACACTTATTAATAGTTTCCTTTCCTATCTAATCAAGTAGGTTCACCCAGGAGGTCAGTCTGTTGCAAAGCTGTCTGTCTTCACAGAAACCAAAATCCAATTTTTCATGAGTACACCCCTCGGGGCTCCTCAAGATGTCCCCTTGGTAAAAGGATCCAGCGTGCCTTTCCCCACCCTGCGTTATACTGAACAAGTCTTGTGTCTTTATTCAGAGGTACAGTAATTCTGTCTTTTGTAATGTTCTTTTTTTACTTCCAAGTGGTCTCCATTTGCAGCTGTCTCTGGTGGTCTTCCACTGCAAGTCTTGGGATAGAGCAAGGTGGAATAATTGACCCTTGCATTGCATCACCATTAACCAGGTCAGGGTAACATCTCCCTCCTGCCGGAGTGAGCCATCACTGGAACAAGTTATCCCCTGGTGACTAACTTTTACTCCAAGGCCATAAAGCATGTTTTCAATTAAAATATTCCTTACAGATTACCCAAACATACATCTCACAATGATTATGAATCTTGAGAAGTTACCAGCTTTCTGTAAATACCTTACCAGCTATTCTCTATGGATAAATAGCCTGCAAGACACATGTTTGGTGTAGTGAGTTTGTCAGGTCTGAGGTGAGAGTTGTTTGCAAAGGACCTTTTGCCAAGGAGCCTCTGTCACAGCTCTGCTCTAGGAATTACTTGGGGGCAGTTCTCCAGGCTGTGTTGTACAGGATGTCAGACTAGTTGATCACAATGGTCCCTTCTGGCCTTGGAAATCATGAATTTATCCTCCCCCAGCCAGATGGCACAGGAAATGGTAAAGTGCCAGGCTACCATCCTCATCCCTCCCTCCAAAACTACATCTGCAATAGATCCTGTGGGACCCAGCAAGACTCCACGCAGCCAGACTGATAATCTCTAAAAAGCTAACCTTGCCAGTACTTGCTGCAGCCTTTCTCCAGTGCTCCCTGGTCCTGCGACAGAACTGCCCCCTGCTGGATGAGCGCTTTGCTGCTCTGCTGCTCCAGCCTCGTTCTCACTGATTGTTTGTCAAGCACCCAAGGGTGCTAGGAGGCACCTCCTGGAAACCAGTACAGGCAGGATCCCTGCTGACCTAGCTGGACGAGCCAAGCTGTGCCTAGCAGGCCTGGCTGGTACCTCTTACCCACTCTGCCTTGGGGAAGCATCCTTGGCCGTGAGCGCTGTTTGTACAGGAACTCTCCTTCGCTATGAGAAAGATCCCGGTCCTTCCCTGTTAGGGTACGTTTACACTGCAGCTAAACACCTGTGGCTGGCCTGTCTCAGCTGACTCGGGCTCACAGGACTCAGGCTGTGGGGCTGGAATATTGTGGGCTGGAGCCTGAGCTCTGTAAGCCTGAGAGTGGGGAGAGTCCGCTAGCCCGGCCCCCAGCCCAAGCCCCAGTGTCTACACTGCAGTTTTACAGCCCCATAGTCTGTGCCTCATGAACCTGAGTTAGCTAACATGGGCCGGCCCCGGGTGTTTAATTGTAGTGTAGACATACCCCAAAGACTGGAAGTGGGAGTTGTCCACAGCACTTACCATGGAGAAGAAAGTTGGAGACCTTTTCAAGGAACAGCAGCCTGGGTGAATTCCTTTCCTCCCGGGAGCCTCCACAGACGGCTCAGACCACAGCCCAAGGGAGCCATCCCCTCAGAAAGCCATGCTACTACTGACCCACTTTCTACCATCTCTCTGTCTTGCTGTCTCTCCCTCTGCTCAACCCTTCTCGTGCAGAGCGACTTTAAGGCCCCTTGGTGCCAGCAGACTGTGCGAAGGAGTCACAAGATGGGCCTAATCACAGAGCAGCTAGAGGAGGAGTGGGTAGTGCTCTGCCAAGAGTGCAGGGATAAGGAGGACCTATGTTCAAGTCCCTGTTCGACAAAATGCAGCACAGCCATTTGAACCTGGGTCTCCCACATCATGGGTGAAGGTTCTAGCTACTGGTCTATCGACTATGAGGAGGTGGTGGGGGACTCCTCTTCCAGTGGTTTTGTGGACGGCATCTAAGTGTCCCTGTGGGAAAAAATTAACCAAAACTATTGTGAATTCATGTCAAATCCACGAACAGCATGGGTTGACCCACAACTGCATTTTTTGGCAAATAAACTATTTTAAAAATTTCACCCAGCCGTACCCTGGGACACTACAAGAATTAGTCACTGACTGGCCTAGGACACTGACAATTATTTCTGTGTAGTCAGGGAGCAGTGAGGAGGCAAGAGAGACAGCAGCAAGGCAAATGGGAAACCCATCTTTAAAAAATCACAGCCATACAATCCTGGCAATGACTATTCTGTAACTAGCTGTTCAGTCCCAGGCAAAACAACATACCGCATGTTATACCCTGAATGAAAGAAACACCGGGAGGATAATACAACCACGAGGATCATAAAAAGTCATTCAGGCAAACTTGATTGCTTTGTTAGAATAGAATCGCCTAATTAGTGGATGAAGGACACTCAGTAGCTGCAGTCGATCTGGATTTTATGAGCATTTGATATAGTGTCTTATGAAACTGTACGCCAAAAAATAATTCAAACTGATTTGACTGTGGCCATAGTCATATAGGCTGATCCAATGGGTTTGGTTTACTTTGCTTAAGAGTCTTTGGTGAGGGACCTTGTCAAAAGGCTTTTTCGGATAAGAGTGAAGGTCCTCTCATGGATCAGGAAGTAGGTGTCACCAAATGAAATTAATAGGCAGCAGATTTAAAACAAACAAAAGGAACTATTTCTTCAAACAATGCACACACAACCTGTGGAACTCTTTGTGGAAGGACAAGACTATAACAGAGTTCAATAAAGAACTAGATAAATTTATGGAGGATATGTCCATCAATGGCTATTAGATAGGACGGTAAGAGATGGTATCCCTAGCCTGTTTGCCAGAAGCTGGGAATGGGTGACAGGGGATGAATCACTTGATGATTACCCATTTTGTTCATTCCCTCTGATGTATCTGGCTTCAGCCACTGTCGGAAGACAGATACTGGGTTAGATGGATCTTTGGTCTGACTTGGTATAGCCGTTCTTAGGGCAGCAAATGACCCACAGATTGTCAATATTGTTAATTTTATTATTGTGAAACATTTCTACAGCCCATGTATATGGCTCTGCTGAAACACAGGACCCAAATTTCCTCCCACATAGCTAACTGGGGGTAGCTCTCATGAAGACAAAGTGGCTCCACTGAAGGAGAAGGAGTGACCACTTAGATCTGATAGGCTTGGTGAGGTCACTATGCTCGTTATTCCCAGGGTGTTAGTGAAAATTATTCTAATTCCTGGAAGACTCATAGCTTTGAGCCCCCATGGTTAATTGTTTTAGAACTCTCAGAGGAGTCTGTTCATTGTTGCTAACTCTTGCTGGGGGAGGCCTAGCAGGTGTCATGAGGATCCTTGTTCAGTCTGGTTTTATTTAATCCTTGTTAAGGAGCTGGGTTTAGCACCATGATAATGAAATTCACAGCTAATGCTAAATTAGAAGGTGTTCTGAACGTTAACAAGGACAGGAACGGAATACAAAGGGACCTAGATAGGTTCAAAATATGGGCAAGAAATAAGAGAATGAGGTTCAGATCGGATAACTGCAACCTAGCCCAGCGGGGGAGAAATAATGCAAACTACAGCTCTCCCATGATGTGGGATATGACAGAATACAGATGTGGATGAGGGATGGGGGACAGCAGGCAGCAAGTTACGGTAAACAGGACAGGAAGGACAACCTAGCTTCCTGGTCAATCTGGAGAGACAAATCCAACATCTCTAGGACCAGTACTGTGCATTCTGTGGACCATTATACTGATTGTTGGCTAGGACTTGACATTAAGAAAATACTGGCTATACTGGGTCAGACCAATGGTCCATCTAGCCCAGTATCCTGTCTGACAGTGGTCAGTGCCAGATGCTTCTGGCAGCTGGAGGTTTAGGGACACCCAGAGCATGGGGTTGTGTCCCTGAACATCTTGGCTAATAGCCATTAATCTAATTCTTTTTTTAACCCAGTTACACTTTTGGCCTTCACAGCATCCCCTGGCAGTGAGTTCCACAGAGTAACTGTGCATTGCGTGAAGAATTACATTATCCTGCAACAGCTATCAGAGAGAGGTTAAAGTAATGGTGACTTTCATCTCACTCCAAGCCAAGTGGACTGCAGGGGAGAGAATATTTTAAACCCCTGCCCCAGGAGGCTCTTCCTCTTCTCTTCAGGGATCTGCAGAGTCTTATCCAGTAGGGCTGGAGAAGTGCAGAGGTTGATGAATCCAGGCTGCCCTCACTTGGTAAAAGAAGTGGGGCAGATCCATAACTGGCTCTGGCTGCTTGGTGCTCCTTCAGCCAGTTTTGGCGACAAATTTTAAAATGCCCAGGAAAGCAGAAACTGAAAATATTTGCTGAAAACCCAGTGTACTATCAAAAAAAAGTTTTGATGGAAGATGGTTCAGCTACCCTGATTAAAAGGAATGCCATGGCTCATTGTCAGCATATTCAGGCAGCTTGACATGCTGAATTCTTGAGTTCTGTAACAGCTGGAAGAAACCAAGTCAGGATGATGAGAGGTAGCAAAGGGCAGAGTGGGCAGATGAGTGAGGGGGATGGCTCAGAAGAAAGCATCAGGCTTTGCACAAATTAGAACATAGGAACATAGACACTGACAGACTGAATCAGACCTGAGATCGATCTAGGCCACTTTCCTGCCTTCAGCAGTGGCCCCAGCACCGGATGCTGCAGTACACAGATAATTTGCACCCCCATCCCAACATACACATTATGTCTCCTTTTAAACCCTTTTGTCAGAGATCAACTTAAAACCTGATCTCTGAGATTTTATCTCCTTAATGAAATTTGTTCACATTAACTATGATCACTATGATATTCTTGTGATCCATAGAAATGTTCAATCCCTTTTTGAATCTTGCTAAATTATTGGCCTCAGTAATTTCCTGTTGCAGTGAGTTCCCCAGGCTAATTATGCTTCTTCTGAAGGAGTATTTCCTTTGCTCCATTTGAATTTCTCACCTTTGAATGTCATTGTATGTCCCTTGTGTTATGAGATAGGGAGAATAGAAACTCCCAATCTACCTGCTGTAGACAAGTCATTATTTTATAGATTTTTACCAAATCTCCTCTCATTCATCTCTTCTCTAAGATAAATATTCTCTCTTCATAAGAGAGCAGTGTCAACCCTTCATCACTGACAGCCTCTCACATGAACAGAGGTTAGGGTTGTGTAGCTTTGGGGGAAAAGTTGGTACTTTAATGTAAAAGACAAAAATCAAACCAGCCTCCTCTGACTGGCATGGTCAGAGATGGCCACAAAATGAGATGGGACAGACGTTCTATTCTAGTGGTTCACATTCTACCTTTGTAAGTATTGGATGTTTGAAGTACCACATGCAAATGTTTTCTTTTGGGGCACATCTATTTTAGGCCTTAATAGACTTGCCTTAAATACTTCCAGACTCTGCAGTAAAATAAATGCCCAAAGAGGCCTAAATGTTGGAGTATAGCATCCTCTACAAAGAGTTCAGGGTTTTAGACAGTGCATCAAAGAGAAACAGCCACAAAGCCACCATTATTATGGTTTGTTTTTGGTGTCACTCAAATTGCAAGATACAATTGAAGATGTCATAAATGATGTGATGTGTTTTGGTGAGTGCAGCTGAACTGCAGCCAGCGGCTTGACTATGTAGCTTGTCGAATTTAAGTTTGACGTTCCTACCAATTTGCATCTGGATTGTTGGTGAACGTGAGCTGAAGCCTGCTCTGCAAGCCTTTTATACAATGGAAATCGAGAAAATACCAAACACTGGAGAAAATGAACAACATGTCATTAATCAGCATTAAGTGCGTGTATGGGTGGGTGGGTATTGATAAAGGCAGAAGACAGAGAGAGTGTGGGTGTTTGTGTGTGTGCAAAACCCAGAAGAGTGCACTTTGCTTCAGACATTTCCTGGCCGTGGTGTGCCATTTCCAACAAATTAACGAACCCCCAGTGGTACACGTGCCACAGGGTGGGAACCCGTGATCTATTCATGAGAAGAAGGAGAAATAAAGTGCTGCCTCGTGAAATGTACACAAGTCCAGCTAACACAGCTGAGACCACATGCAGTTGTTGGCATCCTGTTTGATGCATCCCCTGGGCCACATCCCCGGGCCCTGGCGGGGCCTCCCGCTGTTCGACTCATTCCTCACCCAGGCACTCTCCCAGAATAGTGCCTGCTCTCTAATGATCCCCAGCAGCTCAGGCCTAGCACAGCCCTGCCTCAGACCGACAGTCAAAGGACCTTGTTTCCGTAGCAACAGGAGCAGTGTGAAAGTGCTGGGAATAGCTCTCCCCCGCAGTTCTCTCCCATGGCATAGTCCCACACACAAGCCCAGGCAGCAACTCCAAATAGCGCTGACTCTGGGACAGACTCCAGCCAGGATGTGCTACGATCAGCAAAAGCCAAGAGCACGCCTGAACTTTCCAGGCTGGAGCCATGCGTCAGCTCTCCCCTGCCCCCAGGTATTACACCCCTGATTATACTGGAGGTACATCCGAACAAACTAATTGCTGCACTTCTGCTGGCTTCTAAAACAGGAGCAGCAGGGGTTAGTGCCAGAAATACACAGATGTAAATAAACAGGGCAATACAAGCTCCAAATTGCCAAGTGTAAATTGTTGTTAAGTGCCAGTTAAGTGAGGTCAATTGGAGCAGAGTTACAATGTGCTAGTTACAAGAAATGAGCCAAAGAAATCAGAAAGCACCAGGGGGCTTTCGGAAACAGAGACATTCCCAGCTCCTCTTCAGGGCGGGTAGGAGTGCCACAGGATTTGCTTAAGTTAGGAATGAGCAAAACATGCACGTTCAGTCTGTGAAATAGCACAGATTAAGGAAAGCAACAAAGAAAGACCATATATAAAGTCTAAGAGAGAGAGAGTGAGCACAGTGTGTGACTCACACTAACATTCTGCACTACATCTGAAATGCAAAACAACAGTTGCTCCTGCAACAGTTGGGGAACCTCCTCTGCATTTTAAAGTGCAGCTCAGATAAAACGTTGAGCCAACTCCCTTCTGCTGAGTGCAGCTTTTACTCCGTGAGATTCAGGAGAGTTAGTCCTCAGTCACACGTCTATCTACCCCACAGAGCCTGACCAGTTCAGAGCCCCTTGAGCTAGACTCTATTCCCTGGAGAGCCCAGGCAGAGATGAGCACTTAGTGATGTGTTCCTGGCTATCTTGATGACTCTGAAGACAGGGCTCCTGCATTTTGTACCAGCTGGTGCTTTTGAACAGTGTCTTCATTTCTAGATGAAAGGCCCAGTCCTGCCTCCGCCCTGTTACTGGAGCTGCTCAAAATATTTTGTTCAAAATATTTTTTGTCAAACACAGGCTCTTTTTTGGTCAAAATGGAAATTTCCACAGCAAATGTCCATTGTCCACCATTTTGTTGTTGGTTCGGTTTGGTTTTTGACAAAAAATGAAAATGTTCAGTTTTCGCCTTTTGATGAAAACACACAACATTGTGAAGAAAAACGCTGAGAAAAAAACATTGACATTGCTAGGGGGAAAACCTCATGCTGAGTATGCCAGGCTTCCTGATCAGCCCCACCGGAATGCAGGGGGACCCCTCGCATCATGACTGATGGGGCCCAGAGTGACTGGAGGATCACCACGACTCAGACTATGCCTGGCAGGAGGGGCACCATCCTAGGGCCACTCGCAGAAGGGGCCGGGTGGCTTTGTCCCATGGTTGGTTGGACACTTAGAGCAGCAAGGAGACCCCTTGTTCAGCCCCTGCCCCACGCAGGGGCCAATCTACACTGCCCCTCCCATGCCAATGTCTAATCTGAATGTCAGAACATGTCCCTAAGCAGCCGGTCTCCTGGCCATAGGAAAGCTTTGCCTGGCATCCAGTGGAATTTGTCTTTTGGTTGCTTTAAACCCACTGCTCCTGGCTTCACCCTGCGGCCTGGACAAACTCCTTGGCTGCTACCCCAGTGATGGACAGTTCCACGCAATGGCAAAAGCTGCTCACAACCCTACTCTGCAGCCCATGCAATGGGAGGGACCAGCTGGCCAGTGTGTGGGACCAGGGTCCCCGGAAATGCTCGGGACTCTGTGGGCTTTAAAGCTGCCTTCCCCTGCAGTGATACAGCCACCTGCTCTTGCCCTGTAGGTAATCCCCACAGGTAGGTGCAATAGCATCTCCCTGTGCGGGAGTCAAGTCCTGAGCGTCCGACATGAGCAGGCCTCACCCCACCAGACAACACTATCCTGCGATAGTGTTATCTAAAGTCCCTGCTTCCGCTTCAGGCTGCATCCTCTGACCAGCTGGGGCAGGTTGCTGGGAGTGCTAGTGACCTGTCTCTTAATAACGTCCCTGCCGGGAGCTGTTTCCAGCTGGGCCACATGAGTTCTGTGGGAGACAGTGACTAATAACAGAGTCATGTTGGTATCCTGGATTCCAACAGGGACTTTATTCGTTACCATATCTCCCTGCCCCATCCCCTCCGTGGCTGGGTCCCAGAGAGGCGGGGGATGTTATTCTGGGCTAGCCATAACCTTAGTGCTCTGCCCATGATCTGGGGGACCTGAGGTTTGAATGAGGACATACTCTACCAGGATAAGCAATGGCTAATGAGGTCCGTGTGTGTCTGTGAGACTATGGCTTTGTAGGAGAAAGTAACTGTACATAGATAGTAATTAACGGATTAAAGATACAAACTGAGATAATACCATCGGGGAAATGGTGCATCTACCATGGAACTGACAGCAGGAAAATGCATTACAGCAATAACTGATGACACGCAGTGTCTGCACAGGGGCCTCTGAACACACCAGTGGCTGCAAACGTTCTGGAGTAAGCTGAAATATGGATTTTGAGAAACATTTCCAAACGGTTTCCATTTTGCAGGGCTCAAGATAGATCCATGGTTTGTAAACTTTTCCACAATATTTTAATTGATTTTTTTTTTGCTGAAATTTGCATAAAAAATTTACTAAAACCAATTTTGAAACTCTTTCTTTACAGAAAAGACTTGTCTACACTGCCACTCACAGTGCTGAAGCTTTCCTCACTCAGGGGGTGAAAAAACACCCCCCTGAGTGATGGAAGTTTCAGCGCTGTAAAGTAGCAGTGTAGACAGCGCTACAGTGCACTCCCAGAGCTGGTAGCTATTCCCCCTCGCGGAGGTGGGTTTTTTACAGCGTTGGGAGAGCTCTGAATTAAAGCGGCAGAGCTTTACCGTCAGCTGTGTGGACATGCCCAAAATGTGGTTTTCAGTTAAAAAAAGGAGTTTTCAGTCAACTGAAAATGTCATTAATGTTTGCTCTAAAAAGAATAGTGAAAACGATCATGGAAGATTTAGCTACACTCATGCTGGCAACACCTGTGCAGCTGCCTGCACCAGCACCTGCCACACTTCCATCAGCGCTGGGTAGTTGCCCAGCTTGGCCTGGGCAGCGCTGGCGGTTCGGCTCACCAGCGCTGGTGTCCACTCAGGGCACCGCATCCTGCCAGGCAGCTGCAGCAGCGCTGGCAGCTCACCAGGGAACCAGCGCCTCTCAGTGCTCCTCTGCACTCACACCAGCGCTTCCTGAACTCCCTGGATGGCACTGCTCTCTGCTGCTGCTCCTCGTCCTGTTTTTGAAGCCCAAGTTGCAAAAAAATTGCCTTCCTCAGGTGTGCAGCAGTGCCATGAGTGAGTGCAATCTCAGCTTGTGTTACAGGCAGTAAGTGCAATGCAATCGCCAGTCAGTGTTGCAGGTGCCAGGAGCACAGAACAGCAGCACCTCATCAGTGTTAGGTGAGGAATTGAGTCACAGAGCCAGGCACGGCCGCGAGGACATGCTGGGGGCGTGATATCAGAGCACAGCTATGCTGCTGCAAAGGAGCACGGAGTGCTTGCTACAAGGGCCGGGGAAAGTAAAAGAATAGGCGGGATGATCCGATCCGCCTCACGCAGGTACTTGGTACGGATCGAGAGGACCACCCGCCCCTTGGGACTCTAGATCCCGCCCGCCCGGGGTGATGTGACCAACGGACACCCAGGGAGAGGGAGGGAGGGGGGGGACAGGGGGGGGAGAGGAGGAGGGAGGGGATGGGGGGGGGGGGGAAACCAGGGGAGGAGGGAGGGGGCCAGGAGGAAGGGAGAGGTGAGCAGCCTGAGGCAGCCAGGGGCAGCAGGCAGCAGGGAGAGCAGCCAGCAGCAGGCAGCAGCAGAGCAGCACAGCAGCAGGGCAATTTTCAGGCAGAGCAGAGCAGGAAGGGGAGGATTAATTTTGGGTGGTGGGATGGATGGATGGGATGTGGAGTATGGATGGATGGATTCTGATGTGGAAATATGATGTGATGCATCTCAGCAAAAGTAATCAGCAGAGCTGTGCATAATATGCCTCGTGAAAAGCTTCCCGTAGCTGTCTCAGCCCTTTGTTTATAGGCAGTGCCCAGCAGAGCGCCTGTGTCGTCGGGGGGACTGTCGACGCCCCCACGGCACACCAAGTCAGGGGCCGGGGGCATGGAACTGAACACAGGCACGCCGCGCCCATTGAGGACTGGAAGTAGGGCTGTTCCCCGGAAAACATGCTCCTAGTTAAATGTTGGGAGAGGGGACCCATCTGGGATAGGGAAGAAAGAGAAGAGACTGCATCTCTCAGAGAAAGAGATGAGGAGACACTCCAGATCACCAACTCATCTCTCTCCCTTCACACCCTCTCCCCACTCCCCCAGCACCACTCTCTCCTCTCCCTCCTTCTCCTCCCCATTTCCCAATGCCTGTTGTGTGGCTTCTTTTGTGTTTGTCCCAAAGTGTAAGATTTGCAAGTGAGAATGTAAGAGTAAACATGCCAGTGGTTAAATGTAGTCATTTCTGTAGTTACTGTGCTGCCAATGTGTTGTGTTGTGTGTGACATGTGAACAGTGACCTGTTGAAAAACATCAACCCTTCAAAAAGAGCAAAGAAAGAGAAAAAAAAAGAAAAAACAGAAAAAGAAGAAGCAAAGAAAAAGAGATGAGAGAGAAAGAAGAAAGGAGGAAAGGAGAAAGAAGAGAAGAAAGAAGAAGAAAGGAAGCTGGCAAAAGAAGAAGAGGCAAGGAGGAGGCGAGAGATCCTGCTGGAGCAAGCGGAGGAGGCTGCAAGGAGAGTCCATAAGCACAGTAGCGTTGCCATGCCCCCCCCCCCCGCCCCCTTGTGCTCCCCTTGTGCCACCTCCTCCACTCCCCCACCCCCAGCTCCACCCACCACCTCCACCACCACCACCCTCCCACCCCCCAACCTACCCCACCTACACCCCCCCCCACTACCCACCACCCACCCCACCACCACCCCCCCTGCATCATCACCCCTCAATATGTGCAATTCACCATACAAAGTGCCAGACAGCATATGCAACAGCATAGCAGTTGTAACACCATACCAGTTCCTAATGTGTTGTGGAAACCACCTGTGTTGTGAAATGTGTTGTGTGTGTGTGTGTGTGTGTGTTTTTTTTTTTGTAATAAAACAATTTTTTGTTTTTAAAAACAGTCTTTATTATAGCAAAGAAAGAAGCACTATATTAAAATAAAGAAAAAGAGGCACTGCAAATCATATTTATATTGGATAATAGAATAAAACATTGTAAGCAGCAATGACTTTGTTGCAAAGCAGCAAGCATTGGCTGGGCAAGGCAGCAAACCTTTCCCTCCCTCAATCCCCCCTCCCCTTTCCCCCCCTGTGCTGGCCTCCTCCTTGCAGCCCCCCTCTGCTCTGGCTATGTGCATATTCAGACTTCAACTTGAACCTCGGTGCCTTCTGCCTCATTCACCCTTTCCCTTCCTTCCTTCCCTATATGGATATTAGTAGCTGCTTTATAACCGCCGGGATGCTGCTTTCCAAAAATAGCTTCCCATACAAACATCTCCAAGAAGCGCCCTTAAACGCCCAAAGCACACCACACAGTCATTCTGCACCGGCTCAGTCTGTAGTTGAACCGCCCCTCTGCTCCTGTCAAGCTTCCCTGTATTCTCTTTCAGTAGTCAAGGTGGGTATGGTCGGGCATGCGGGATCACAGTGGGCATTTGGATTTTCCCTGACATCCCTCTCTTCTTCACTGCTGCTCTTCTGCCTCTCTGCCTCTCCCTTCCTGACTGTTCATCAGATTCCAAGATCATGCATCATGCACCTTTCCAGCCCAGCCTGCCTGCATGGTGATCCATGAAAGCGAGCAAGCACCAGCAGAGAACCAAGAACCATTACTTACTATTAACGTAAATCTGAGGAATAGTGGGGGGGTGAATAGGACAGCGCCCCATCCATCGCCCGCCTCCACAGAAAGGTTAGGGATCCCCCCACCCCATCCGCACACCACACGGAGTCACGGTCTGTCTTCACTAATCTTCTTGATTTGATGCAAAACAAACTTGCATCAAAAACGCAAACCAACTTTCCCTTCCCAACGACTTCTGACACACCTGGAAGCCGTCCGAGATGATGGATTAGCCAGATTGCAGCCTGCCATCAGGGCACCACCGGCAGCTTTTTCTTCACTCCTCTTCTGTCCTTGCGTGGCAGAGAGTGGCGACAGGGGCCACTCAGCACAGTGAAAGTGGCTTTTCTTTCTTCTCAAGTTCTGCAGCCCAGCGCCCATCCCAGACGACATGACGATGTGATCCCACCCACTCAGTGCTTGCTTTCGAGCCTCAGTCAGCGGTTCAACGGTGCTGAGGCTGAGCGCACAATGCCCGCAAGCACTGCAGTGTCATCCATATTGATATCCATCACGGACTATATCTCGTCACTCTCATCACGACTTTGAGCTGAAGGAATAGCTCGACTGCCAACTGGTTGTTGCTGTCAGCTCTCTCTCATCATCAGTCCTCAGCAGATCGGGCTCCATTGCCCACAGAAAAGATTCACAGAGAGTAACAGAAAGACACTCACAATGGCGCGCAAACGGAATGAAAATGATGTGATGATGTGATGCACCACGCTGGGGCGGCAGGAAGAGGAAGGAATGAGCCACCCTTCTTCCTTCCTTCCTTCCCATACAGCGCCAAAACGCAGCGCCAACGGGACGAGTGTTCTGTGATAGCTGCCCACAATGCACCAATACAGCGCAGCGCTGAAAGTGCAGTGTGGTGGCCACACTAGCGCTGGGCGCTGTCAGGTGTGGCCACACTCCAGCGCTGGCCCTTACACAGCTGCATGAGCAGCGCTGTAACTCCCAGCGCTGCAACTTGTAAGTGTAGCCAAGCCCTTAATGAAAAATGTGGCTAATGCTGACAATTTTTTGCCAACAGTTTAATTTTTGGAAGGAAAAAAAAAGGCCATAGTATTAAAAAGAAAATTCTAAGAAAAGTGCAACCAGCTGAAAAAAATTCCTTCCAAAAAAGCGTCATTGGGCATAAAAAGAGGAGCTGCTGAAAAACTCCATAATTCCGCAGTGAGCATTCAACATGCATTAGTGTGTCTGGGGTGTATTTTCAAGATTGCCTTATTCCAAGATGATACACAAGACAATAGCAAGAGCTAAATTAGGATAAATCACATCTAGAATCAGAGTGTTCACATGGATTAGTAATTCACCCACCGCATCAAAGGGCTTTTCTGGCATGGATGTTCTTTTAGTGGACTCAGCTATTGTCAATGAATGAGTCTATATATCCATACCAATCTAATTTACCTGGGTAGTGTTTAGTTATTATGTGTAGACAAGTGGATAGATGGATCAGATAGCATGTTTTGAAGCTAAATTTTGTTTACAGGTAAGACTATAACCTTCAGTATATTTAGCAGCTTTATTCACTATATGTACTGGACAAAAACAAGTAGAAATCAGGGATAATTCTCTTTGGAAACAAGCTGCTCTCAGTCACCAAGGCATTTGCAAGATCTAGGACTAGAGCTTTGTACCATTCAAGTCGAAACTGCTGAGGAAGAATTTAAAGTGCTTGACTCAGGATGGAAGTGACTCAGAATTCAGGTGGGAGACACTCTGTTACCCAGCACCACTGACCTTCCTGTCCATTGAGGAAGATGCTCCTGCTGTTGATAATAGAAATCATCAAGGCTTACATTCTCAAAAGCACTTAGGCACCCAAGTCAGGGGTTTAGCCACCTACATGCCAATTTTAGGCTCTCCTGCCTTTCACAAAACTCCCACTGAACCCTCTGGGTGACTAAACTCACTGGGCACCTACATTCTGGCAGTAAAAAGTTCCCTTGGTGCCTAAATCTCAGCCTCTGTCCGTGTGCCCTGCTGCCTCTGTCCAGGCACCTGGCACCTGAGCCCCGGAGTGATTCACAAACCAGGGAAAAGAGACATTCAGCTGCCTAAGTCGTGTGCAGGCCTGATCCACTAGGCAGCCTCTGAGCAAGCCTACTGCATTGGGCCCCTCAGGCAAGTTCATGCAACACAGCTGGAGGAGGCACTCCCTCTAAACTTCTAATTCAGTGGCCTGTCTCCTAGAAAGGGGTGGACTGTAACCCCATGCACACCCGCACACACTGGTTGGCACCCCCGATTAGCTAGCTGCCCACCTGGTGTACTGGGTTTTGTGAATCACCATCTAAAGTTCCTGTCTCTCCCCATTCGTTGTATTTGGAGCCTAGGTGCCTGAGTGCAGCAGTGCCTGACTCTTGTGATTTTTTTAGGCATCTCAAAGTTAGACGTGGTGACTCTCAGCGTCACAACACCCATGTCCTTTTGTGATCCAGAACCAAATCCCTCCAGGGGAGTTGAAGTGGCTGAAGGACAATTGCTTACAGTCAACAGCCATCTCTTGCTCTTAAAAAGTTGCTGGTTAATATATGAATTTCATAAATGAACCTGTGTACAAAGACTGCAGAAGAAGCCATGGGGGGAGGGGGGAGGGAAATGGCTTGAAAGGGCCCATGGAGGAATTTAGACTTTTTAGAATCATAGAAGATTAGGATTGAAAGAGACCTCAGGAGGTCATCTAGTTCAAGCCCCTTCTCAAAGCAGGACCAGCCCCACAAGGACCCACAGAAGTCAGATGTGAAGATGGAGGTTTCTACAGGGCAGGGCGGCACTCCACAAATAAGATGTAAGACCAAGCTTATGAGCTTAGGCAAAGGACAATTGTGAATATGGAATGGGAGGGAGTGGAGCTGTGTGAATAACAGATTTTTTTTTTTTGTATCAGAGGGGTAGGCGTGTTAGTCTGGATCTTGTAAAAAGCTTCATGAGGTTGATGGATTTCCACTCCATACGGCTAAATGCAGTGCCTTGCATGGTGTCAAGATTTTATTTTTCTGGTTCACTGACAATTTCAAAAAGTTGAAAAACCATTTAGTTTCAGGTTAAAGTGAAAACGAAAAGTTTGAAAAAAATTAATTTAAGGGAAAACTAAACATTTAAACAAACTTTTCATTTAACCGTTTGTAATGCTTTGGAATTGTTTAAAATTAAAAAAAAAAATGTTGACCTGAAAAGTTGTTTCAAACTAAAAAATAAAAATGTTGACGTCAAATGTTTTGGATTTTTTCAGATTTTTTTAACCAAATAATTTGATGAAACTGATGCAAGTTCATGAAACATTGCAGTGCTGCTGAATCTGCCTTTTTTTTCTGGAAAAAAGTTTCAGGTGAAAAATTTCACCCACCTCTAGGTTGGAGGCTTTAGAAGGAAAGGTGAGGAGCTGATTTCAGCATGCTGCACTAGATCTGTCAGTGGGACACCCAGGATGTCACAATCAGAGGTGAAAGTAAGCTGGTACTCCCCGGTCCGGCATAGTGGCAAGAGCCGGTGCGCCGTACCGGGGTGACCCGGCTTCCCCTGGCAGCAATTTAAAGGGCCTGGGGCGGTAGCTGAGGCTGGAGCCCTGGGCCCTTTAAATTGCCGCCAGAGCCCTGGGGAAGCAGTGGCAGGGCTCGGACAGTGATATAAAGGGCTCAGGGCGCCTGCCGCAGCTACCATCCCAGGCCCTTTAAATTATCCCCGGAGCCCTGGGGTAGCGGCGGCGGGGCTCCGGCAGCTATTTAAAGGATCCGGAGCTGCGGCAGCCGCTACAGCCCTGGCCCTTAAAATAGCCGCAGGAGACCCACCGCCGCCTCCCCAGGGCTCGGCAGATCTGGGGGTGATTTAAAGGGCCCGGGGCTCCTAGCTGCTGCTACCACAGCCCCAGCCCTGGGCCCTTTAAATCCTGATTTAAAGTGCCCAGGTATTTAAAGGCCCTGCCTCTTCCGGTTGAGGCCCTGCCCCCTCCTAAGGACTCCGGAGTACCAGTAAGTCCTTTAAGTTACTTTCTCCCCTGGTCACAATGCAAAGAAAACCAGGAAGCCCTCAGACAAAGAAAGGCTCCATTCCCTCTGAAGAAGTAAGGGGAATAGCAGGATTGTAGCAGCGGAGAAGTTGTTGTGGGCATTGCTAACTCCAGTGAATATACGCTCATAGTTCCTGTTTTCTGGTCAATTATCTTGTCTTCCCCCTTATCACCTCCATATGTCTGGGCGAGCGGCCCTGATTCCGTGCGCCCGACTCCCATTGGCTTTGGGAGGAGCTCCACATGCAGAACACTCCCTCAGCAGAGCTCACACTGCGCTGTAATCACCTTGGAACTTTATGATGTGTTGCACCCATCCTCCCATTGTGAATCCCAGAACTGAATCTACACTGGATCTCTCAATCTACAGTGCTATGGTGGCATTGCAATGAGTCGCGTTAATTTTACTGAACAAATGTGCTAATGATTTTTAAATATACATGGAATGAAGGCATATGGTGTGATATAAAATCCTCCATCATATGAGTTACAGCAATTTCGTGGGGAGAATGTTACATGTTTTAAAAACACTGCAACAGATTTTAATATAAAATCTGTTGCCTGGTATAATATCATTTCAGTGTAGAAGTTACTGGTTTTAATTTTAATATACATATATTTACGCCACAGACTGATGGCACATCTGAGAATTCCCTATTATGAATTCCTTTCTTATGGTGACAATATGCTACATATCTTAATAAAAGTGCCACGGTTGTACCTTGGATTGTACAATATGATTTCATTATTGACTTTTTTTGTGATGAGATGCTAAATATTTGTGCTTATTTACCTAAATCTATAAGGAAGGTGGAATGCAGTGTATCAATGTTCACTGTGAAGATTATATTATGAGTCTCAATCTTTTAACCGGTGAGATGATCAATAACAGCAAACTTCAATCAAAAACACATCAATTCATCTCTGGTTTTCAGCTTCTCTCCTTTTTGTCATTTCAGTTATTTGGTAAATAGCTGTCACATAGGCAAGCTGTGGCTGATTGCCCAGATGAGCATGATTAGATAGATAGATAGATAGATAGATAGATAGATAGATAGATAGATAGATACTACTGCTGTATACAAATTAGTTCCGTAAAAGTTAAAATTATCAGCACATGCTTATTGACCAAAAACCATGCAACTTGATTAAGAAGTAGATATGATTGTAGCGACATGGCAATTATTTAGAGCCGTTTTGATTTCAATAGGTTTTGGATCAGACCTATAAACAAAATGACCCTACAAAGGAACAACAAAGCTTTTAAAAAACAAATGTTGAAAAACCTGGACATTGGAAGTTTAGGTGAAAAAAGAAGAAAAAGGGATGGAAAATCTTGGTGAAACTTACCCCAAAAAATCTTCCCTCTGCACCCTTGCACTGCTACTGACTACTGTCCAACCTACTTGTATAGAAGTGTTTGCTAAACATTGCCATCTCTCTCTAGCTCAGCTGGTCATCCTGTTTCTTTGGCTATGGGCTGTAAAGCTCTAATCTGAGCTGGCTGGTACATAAGGTCTAAGAGATGTGTAGGTTCAGGAGCTACTCAGACAGCGTGGTCTGTGTCAGTGTACAGGGGCTGTTTGCTTTGAGAGGGGAACGCAGAAAATCTGTTTTCACTTTTTCACACGCTATGTGCCTGTCAGCTAATGTCCCACTTGAACCAGGGTGGACAGAGCAGAGTTTAAGATTCTCAATGGAAAAGTTTCATTGAGTTTCAAATCATGTTGAAAAACCTGGGGAAAGTGAGACCTCCCAAATGAAAGAAAACCCGTGCATTTCCTTTGGACCTTTCTCACAGAACCCCCTCGAACAGTGTGACCCCGTCTGGTTCTGCTGTTAAGCTGGCTGAGCAGGGCTCAGGGTCCCCTGCTGAGGGAGGCAGCTGAGCTGAGACAAGGCAGCTGGCACAGGTGACAAGGCAGGAGTTAGAGAACATGTTTCCAAGGACATCTACTGCCCCCGAGTGAGGTCTCATCAGGCCCGAAGGCAGCAGTTTTCTGCTCAGTTTCAACCCAGAGGCCTGTTGGGCCTGAGCCAGATGTGACAGCTGCCACTTTGAGGTCAGCAGCTGGCCTCTCTCTCCTGTGGCCTAAGGTGCAGACATACTGCTTGGGCTCTGACTCGGCCCGCCCTCAGACCTCTCTCTCCGCTGTAAAGCGCACCAGTCACCTCAGAAAGGATTCCCCAGACTGGAGAAAGGCTGGCTGTTTTTCCATTGGCCTCTTTTACCCAGGGCAATTGCCATGTGTGGGCCACGGTGTGCCAGTGCCCGAGGAGTGGCAGCTCTGCCTGCCAGCTGGAGAGTCTGTTCCTCGCCAAGCGGACTGACTTTCTCTTTGCCTGTCCGTGGCCGCAGACACTATTGTAGGAGCCTTGTGCAGGGGGAGGGTTTTTCTGAGCCTGGCTCCTGCAGGCTCTACAAGGCCTGTGGGCATAAAGCTCCTTGAATTATTTAAACCCAGTCTCCATAGTATTTGCCCAAGTAGTTCAGGTTAGTGTCTAGTCAGCGCAAAATAATAAAGCAAATGAATAATCTGTAGCCTCTGTCTCCTCTTCGGCAAAGTCAGCATCATTTCAGTTGTTAACTCGGCCATCTACAAGCATTGGGAGCTGACAGTGGTCTTATTCCCTAGGACAGATGGCAGACAGCCAGGGGTGGCTCCAGGCCCCAGCACGCCAAGCGCGTGCTTGGGGCGGCACGCCACGGGGGGAGGGGGGGCGCTCTTCCGGTCGCCGGGAGGGCGGCAGGCAGCTCTGGTGGACCTCCCGCAGACATGCCTGCAGAGAGTCCGCTGGTCCCGCGGCCTCGGTGGAGCATCCGCAGGCACAACTGCTGGAGGTCCACCGGAGCCGCGGGACCGGCAACTGGCAGAGCGCCCCCCACGGCGTGCCGCCGTGCTTGGGGCGGCGAAATGGCTAGAGCCGCCCCTGCAGAGAGCACTGGAGAAGTGGGGCCGATGGTTGGGCACTTACCAGCAAAACCAAAAAGTACAAAGCCTGCCTGGCTAAGCTGAAAAGTATCAGGAGCCAGATCCTGCTCTCAGACACTCAGGTATAAATCCAGCTGCTCCAGTGATGTCAATGGATTTACTCCCCATCTACACCAATGTAAGAGCGAGCAGGATTTGACCTCATAGGTTTACTAGGGTATCAAGAACATCCTTGAAAAGTAGAAGGCGATGGCACAACTTTGCTGGTTAAGATAGAATTTGAAAATCAGAAGGACAAGGCAATGCTACAGAGACCAGGCAAGTGTCTAGGTAGATAGCACAAAATGTTTGCCCACACTGGGAGCGAGGGATTGTAGTCCCCCAGCTAGAGGTGAGGGGAGGTAGACAATCAAGGGGGTGGGAAAAGTAAATGTTTTGCATCCATTTTTACTGTAGATTGGACTGGGTGACTGCTGATCCCTGACTGCTGGTTCTCTGGGAAGTCAGTGGTAGCTAGAACCGGTCAGGAATTTTTTGAAAAAAAAACATCTTTTCATCTGAAAATGCTGACAGGCCAAAACCAGAGCTGTTCACTGGGAAGGGTCAGTTTTGCCGAATCTCCCGATAGGAAAACCAATTGAAAAAAAAATAACTCTGAAATTGTCAGAACCTCCCATTTTCTAAACAAAATGTTTCAGTTCAGAATGACTTTTCATTTCAAAATTTTAGTTAATTTACAGTCAAATTACAAAGATTGGAATCAAAATGTTTTGAAATTATGACTACGAAACATTTCGATGGTCCCAGCCTGAATCTTGTCATAAATGTTTGCAAACTGATTATCTGAAATTTCAAATTTTTGTCCTGATTCAGGATGGGAAAATTTGTTTGAAATCATGAAAATTCTTGCACGCCGGAAAACCATTTCCCACCCTGCTGTAGTGTGTATTGCCTTGTGGAGGCTGCCAGCCCTAAGGAGGAGGGTATGGAGCAGTCAGGGAGAGCCAAGCACAGTAAATGACCCGAGCTGGATTGTATGGAACTGAAATAATGGAGATCTTGGCAGGGGTGTGTCATACACCCTAGAAAGAGCAGCTGTTTCTGAAGACTGAAAAGTTGCTAACAGGGACAGATTGAGCCTTAGCTGGAAGCCGTGTTTGGAGCAGAGCTGCTAAAAAATAACCCGTTTCTTTCCCACAAACATTTCCACATGAGTAATTTCCATTGCACATTTTTCAGTTGTTGACTGGAAAATTCTAAATCAAAACAAAACGTTCATATGCTTTTGATTCCATTCCCACCTTTGCTTCGACTAGACTGGAGAATTTCATTGTACCCCAAACTCTCACTCAGCTATTTTTGAGTGAGGGGCTCATGGAGAATGTTTTATCTGATGGGCTTTCTGATCCACCTGTCCTCTCTGGCACCTGCCTCGTCCCCATTTTGAGTTCTCTGGTTCAATGTGTGGCTCCCAGGAGTGATCAAGGGTTGGGTACCACTCCCTGTAAGATGAGGACTGCACAGCCCTCTCACGATAATGTGCCTAATAGGCAGGCAGCCCTCCCTTTTTGATTCACTCCAAGATTGTTTGCTGCCCTTGGTTCTGCACAGGGGAAATAGCACTGCCTGTCCTCCAAGCTTATCAGCAGAGCTTTGCCATGTGCTGATCACTGTTTCACTATAGGGACCATTAGGTCTTCCAGTCTGACCCCTTGTACATCCCAGGCCATTAAATTTCACCCCGTTGCCCCCATAGTGACCCCAATAACTTGGGTTAGACTAAAGCATTTCAGTCCACAAGAGAATACACTGTCGTGTGCCACAGACAGAGACCAGGGGAGATCCAAGTGCCACCAGTGCTTAAGGCTGCTACAATGACAAGGAAAACATGCCCAGACGGTCCTAGCAAGGTGATCCACATCCCAGACTGCAGAGAAAGTAAAAAAAAAAACCAACAAAACTCCAAGGTCCCTGCCAATCTGAGCTGGGGCAGAAATTCCTTCCTGACCCCAAATCTGGAGATCAGTTGGACCCTGAGCATGTGAGCAAGACTCAACAGCCGGTCATCTAAGAAACAGTGTTCTCTGTACCACCTCTGAGCACCGGCCCCCCCATTTGATGTCCTGTCTACAGCTGTGGCCAATCCCTGATGCATCAGAGGAAAGTGGAAAATAATCCCCAGAATACATCTGGCCAGTTGCGCATCCCGACCCCTGCAGGCAACCGGCTAAAGCCCTGAAACATGAGATCTGATTATAGTCTTTGTCTTAATGCAGAGCTGCAAGGGGTTACGAACATGTCGAGGGCACTGCAGAACTTCCTGCACTCCCCATGGCACGTGAAGGAATGGAATACACAGGGGTATTCATGGTCTTCAAGGCCAGAAGGGCCCATCCAGCCCATTCCTCCTCTACTGCCCCCCTCAGGCCATAGATTTCCTCACAGAACTTGGATTAAAGTGTATCCTTTAGAAAGATACCTACTCTCTAAGGGCTTGTCGAACTTTTGCGACTTTACCATCCAATTTGTGTGTCCATACACAATACACAAATTCGAACTTGAGTCCAAGCTACAAGGGCCAGCTTCGACTTTATTGGGGGGATTGGGAAAATGATCCCCAATAAATCTTCCGCTTCGTCGCGAAACCTGCCGATCTCTGCTCCGCCCTTCCCCGTCGGAAGCGTCGGCGAAAAAGCATTCTGGCGCTTCCCGTCCCTTCGCTGGCGCTGCCCGCTGTCGACGCACTGCACGCTATCTGCGATCGCGCGGACGCCACCAGCTCACTCTTGCTGCTCGCCGGCTCCCTTCCACGCACGAGAAACCGGCCACAAGCCCTCGCGCAAAGCGAGACACTCTGGACACCTGGAGAGGGCAGGAAGACAGGGGGAGCACGGGCCGCAGGTGAAGGAGGGGGTGGGGAGAGGGTGTCAAATCAGGTGGCGCGGGCACTGGTGGCGGTGTGCGGGGTGCCTGGCAACTGGGGTGACAACTGGTGCAGTGGGAGTCTTCTGGGCAGACACAGAACTGAGGGATGCGTACCTGCACTTTGTGGGGGGCACACCAGCTGCATAACTCTGAAGGCCTGCAGGATGCTGAGCAGCAGGACTGAAGCACTTGCTGTGCTGCACTGTGCAGACTGGGACAGCCACGCCCTGGTGCCAGGTCAGTAGCCCAGCCAGCAGCGGCGGTCAGCCTTGGCGTGGGCAAATCTCATTCAATCCAAGCAAAGTGCAGATTGCTCAAAGCAACCAAGTCGTCCGGTAAGCACTGGATCAACTGTCATACCAGCTGAAATGTCAATCATAGAATGACATCGCCGCGCGATGGGATTCCCAAACTGCGGTGGGGCATGATGGGGCCAGGCCATCCAGCTAAGCCAAGCCACCAGGCCAGTTGGTGACCTAGCTGGGGAGTGCTGCAGGTGCCAGGTGCTGAAGCCGGGACATGGGCGGGCAGGGCAACGGCCAAGGGGTGTTCATGGTGGTGGGCTGTTTAGCGTGTGTACACACCAATGCGCGGTCTGTTCGGTTCAGGTCCGCAGGCGACTTGCACCCGGACCACAAAATAGCGGGACAGGATGTGCAGATGCCTACAGTGATCCTCAGGGACCCGGCCGGCCCGCTAATGGGGGAGGCCCGAAGCCCTATACAACCACCTGGGGCCTGGGCAACTGACTTATGCTGCAAAGTGACTTCATGAAGGGAAGGTGCTGGAACACTGAAGGGAGATGGGACATCTCCGGACTGAGCAGAAAGCTGATCAAGGTTCTGCCCAGACATGCCCTGTTCATGCGAGTGCACATGAGCTGCTCGAGTCGCCGCTGGGGAATGCTGGAGCTGTTGTTGGCTGCTTGAGACCTTTGAGCAAGCCTGATGGCTGAGGAGGCGATCTGGCTGCTGTTTATGATCAGCCAGACACCGTGCTGAAGATCAGCCAGAAAGCAGAGTTTCCAGAGAGCAGGGTAACCCTTTGATTTTAAGCAGAGGATTTTAAGAACCTCAATTTTTCCACGCAGTTCCCACTTTCCTGTGACTGGTTTTAAAACTTTTACTGATTTTAGTAATTAATAATAACTTTTTCATTGACTTTGCATTTCTGTTTTTTTTTGTTTGCAGGAATGTTTCTGTTAATTCTACATAAAACTTGCATTGTTGGGGTGAGGGGTGAGGAAGGAAAGGGGGGGTGCAATGAGGGGTGTGGTTTGATGGGTGAAGTGGGGGGTTGAGGGTGGGGGTGGGCAGGGGTGCTGTGACTGAGGGGTGGGTGGGGTGGGGGGTGGGGAGGAGTGGAAGGGTGGGGGGGGGTGGTGGAGTGGAGGTGGCACTAGGGATGATCGGGGATGAGGGGCACCACACCCTACACATCAAGGAAAGACCCGGGCCAGGGCAGGGAAGACTACACCAGGGACGGGAACACACACCACACAGCCTCACACTGCAAGTGACCCTGTGACCCTGCTGCCAGTGACCCCTGCCCTGCAGTTGACCTCTCCCACTGCCCCCCCCCCTGTAGTAGTCTCCCCACAAAGTCTTCTGAAACGAGAGTGTGGGCTGGCACCAAAGTAAAAGACACCCAGAACTGACAAGTAACAAAAAAACACTGGGGAAAGAAACTTGTATTGGTAAATAAGTTTACCTGTAGAACACTGGGGTGATCCTGTTGAATTTGGGACTCGAACTTCTTAAGGGAAGTCTGCGACAAATTCTGAGCGCGAGGTGCAGTGACAGTTTGGGTGTCCCCCTACACTTCTTCTCTCTGGGACAGGTCTTCGGGGTCCTTCACTTCTTTGGGCTCTTGCCTGTTGCCTTGGCTGCCTGTGGTCTTGCAGAACATCTACAAGGCGCGCTCCTGCCTCCTCCACATGGTTGCGAGCGCTCCACGCGCCCGCTGCCTGCTGGTCTTCCTGCCCTGCTCCCTCCCGCGCGTGCTCCCTGCCCTGCCTGTCTTGCTGTCTGCCCTGCTGCTCTGCCTCTCCCTGCCGCCGCCTGCTGGCCACAGTTCCTGCTCTCCGCTCTCCCATGTCTTTTCCCTTCATGGTTCTCCCTTGCTTTTTCTTCTGGCGTCTAATGGCCGTGTTCCTTGAAGCTGATCGTGGAGCGTGAGGAGCGTGTGGGTGAGGAGCGAATGGTGGTGAACAGAAAAAGTAGGTGATTTGTAAAAGTAATGTTTCCCAGAACAAAACACAGTCTAAACAGAGTTCACAAGAAGAGTCAAGTCTCAGGAGATTGTCTCAGGAGATCTCGGAACTAGTCCGATTTGAGGAGATCTATGCGATTAGACGGCGATCTTGCGCTGACAGCGATTGCAGCGAGAGACACAGCAAAGTCCTGGTAAGCCTCCTCTTGCTGCTCTACAGTTACAGCTGCCTATCAGATTAGTGCTTAGCTGCTGCTAAGCAGAGGGAGTGCAGCAGCAATCAGAAAAGATAGGTAAGATGAGAGATGGCGCAGTGCCCTTGAGCCTGTGCCCTGAGCCTCTCAACTGCCCTCTGAGGCCTGCACATAAAGTAAAACTCTGTTAAAAAAGAAAAAGTCAGGGTCATGCAAAGTAAAAAGTAAGGGTCTGAGGTCTGCAAACTAAAAGTAAAAGTCTTACCATGCACACAGTCTACCATGCACAAAGTTCTAAGTACATTGCATGCACTAATTCCAACATCACCACTCAGGGAGTCACAGCAGACACAGAGCGAGAGCACAGAGAGAAATAGAAGCCTGCACAGACCCAGACCCCTATGCAGACCTGAAGCTGAGGACTAGACCTGAGGATGGCATGGCGGATGGCGCGGATGTGATGGAGCGGAGACACCAATAAAGCACCTCACCCAGAAACCTCTCTTGCTTTTCCAGCAGCTCTCTTGCTTTTCTTTTTGCTTTTTCCCCAGATTTTGCTTATCTATTGCTCCATTGCTAGACCTGCTGTTTGTTTAGTTTGTTAAAAATTTTTATTGTTTATTTATAATTTTTATTTTTTTTATATAAAATTTAAATTAATATAAAATAATAAATGTAATCTGTTTTTCCCTGTTGTATTCCTTCCTTCCTGATCCTTCCTAGTCCTTTCCGGGGGGGCGGTTGGGGGGAGGGGATCTCTGTGTGTGAGAGATCCTGGCTGGCAGGGAAGAGCGGAGTGGGGAGGTGTCGCCTGCGCCTCGCTCTAAAGAGAAAGACCCTTCCTCATCCATCCAGCCAGGGAACAGGAGATCCCGGTACACTACTCGCCCTTCCACTCACCCGCACACGTCCACTACCCACCTAGAATGGCCAGCAGTGCGAATGGGGTGCCTCGTGCCTGCGGCTGGGGCGCGGGTGGGGGGCGCTCGAGTGCCTGCTTGCCGCTCTGACTTTTTGCTTTTCCTACCTTGTCTTACACTCTTCGGCATCACGGCGCATCTGCTTCCTCTGTCTTGCATCTTTTTAGGCTTTCTCTCTTCTTGCTCGGTCTGCGCGTTCTTGCTTGAGCGCTGGCCGAGAGCAGACCCGAGCTCGACCACAGAGCATCACATCCTGATCTTCCCAGATCTCAGTCCATGCTCCTTCTCTTCTGGGATTGGATTGATTCTGGAGCTCTCTGCTGCTCTCTGCTGCTCTGCTGCAGGCCCCAATGTGCCCCAATGATGCACCAGAACGTCAGATCTAAACCGCCCAGACAAACAGGAAAATGAAATTCAATGTTCAAATTTCTGTGTGGCTGGCCAGCTGATCCAAAATCCAGCTCTGACCAGAGCAGCAACAGAGTGGTGCACTGTGGTGGTGCTGAGGAGCTAGCTGCTAAGATTAGCCAGCATCCCACCAAGTTCATTCGCAGCAAAAGCGCGGCGCTAGCGTTACTCCACGGGCGGGTGTGGTACCATCCGAACCAAAAGCCCCCCTAGTCGAAATTAAATGGCTTCCTGGTGTGGGTTGTTGTTGGTTTAGTAGTGCGCTGATAAATTTAATTAAAGTCCCCTAGGTAGACCAGGCCTAAGCAATGGTGAGTCCACCACCTTCGCAGTGGGCTGTTCCATTGTTTAACCAGCCTCACTGCTAGGAAATTGCATCTTATTTCAAGGATGATTTTGTCTAGCTTCAAATCCCCACCACTGGATCTTTTTGTGCTTTTGTCTGTAGGATTGAAAAGCTCTCCCACTATCAGATCTTTTATTCCGTGTGTAAATGCCTAGACACAATGACTGAATTACCTCTCAACCTTCTATTCACTAAGCTGAATAAGTTGCTTTCCAGCCCCTGCACAGTTTTTGTGGCCCCTCCTTTGAACACGCTCCAATATTTCCACATCTTTCTTGAAGTGTGAACCCCAGAACTGGGTGCACTATTCTAGGAGTGATCTTGCCAGTGCTGCATACAGAGGCACAGTCACTTCTCAACTTCTACTCGATAGTCACCTAGGATCGCATTCAGAAATCTGAACAAACTTTTTTATTTCAAGGTTGGGGTGGGGGGGGAGTTGTGGCACATTTAGCAAAACAGCTCAGGAGACATTACCGCTCAGGCCTCCTCTCTGAACCTGCTAACCCAAACAGGGGTAAAGATGATAGGGAAACAGCCTAAAAACATTCATTCAGGGAGAATTTCTACTCCACATAACAATAAAATAATCAGTCAGCCTTTATCCTGTAATTCAGGTTCAACCAAATGGCCCAGTTCTAGGCCTTATCACTTAAGACCTACACTCAACCATAGGGCTAAAGCTCAGCATTCTGGGGGAAATAAGCCTGATGGCAAACAGTGCCCCTAGCGTTGCAAAGACAATCTTCCAATAGAGGCCCTACAGCAGGAGGGGGAATGAGCAGATGGGCTTGCTCCGGATTGTCTCATGGAATATTGCTGAGCTTGTATGTAAATCTCTGGATTTGTTTCATAGGAATTTTATCTCCGTTTGACTTAATCTTCTTTCAAGAGAAGAGACTTTGTCTCCCTGGCTAGGAATCCTTTGTAGTGGAGAGCGCTGAATGCGCTAACTGGGACAGATTGGCAGGCGGTCTAGCTCTTTTAATATCACATTTAACATTGGGGGGGGGATCATCAAGTTAATGGCAGGGTACCCCTATTTCAAGGCCTTTAGTTTTACTTTTCCAGGTAAAAGTTATTAGCCCTGGATGTTAGTTTGTCCTCCTTGGACTCATTTTTAAAAAAAAAATGAAAGTCTCCACCTGGGCAGACCTTGAGTCTCCCATTGACTTGTTTAGGAAGTCATTTGTTCTTTGGGGAGCATTTAACACCTGATGAGTCCTGGGGACAAGGACTCTTACTCTCTTCTCTAACTCAGAGAAAGGATCTTTTCCTTTCATCCTTGGGTATTTCTCAGCTTATCCAGGTGTCACAGGGTCCACTCACCCCTAGGACCACCTTCTCCTGGCTGCTGTGGGGTTTAGCTCTCTCCAGGTGCTGCACCTGCCTCTGGCAGTCTCTCCACCCATTATCCTCTCTCACCCTGCAGCCCCTCTTGCTTCAGGAGCTGCTGCTTCCTCTTTGTGACTTGGTCCTCTGGCCAGGTCATGATAGTGCCTCCCTCTCCATGGTATCAATGGATTTCAGGGCAAACTGTCCCCAGCTGTACACACCACTTCCCCAGTGGCTAGTCAAGGAACCCAGGCCTGCCCTCTACTGAGGTGCCCAGCTCAGGAACCCTCTGATCAGCAGCCAAGGTCTGCACTATCCTATGCCTCGCTGCTTGTCCTCTAAGCTTTTCCTACCTGTCTGTCTCCCTCTCTCTGGGTTTACAAGCCCAAACTCCCTCCTTTCACAGAGTAATTGTAGGCTGCTTCCCACTATAGTCCCAAACGCCCCTCCCACCACCTATACAGTCAGTACAGACTGCTTCCCTATAGCCCCTCACTGCTCTCAGTCCTGGGCTTTATACAGCTCCTTGCTGTTCTTATCCAGCTGAGCCTGATCTCTAATTAATCCCTGCTGCCTGTCTCCTCCTCCAGGTGCAGCCTGGGCAGTTAATTGGCCAACCCACCCGCCTTAGCCCCCTCAGGTCTTGTTGGGAGTGGACATCCCAGCACACCAGGGTTGTGAATTTTCTGTAATTGTCAATAGATTCTGATTGGAAGTGTTGAATGCCAGAGGCTGCAATTCTGGGGAGAGCCAGTTTACATTCAATTCACCTCCGGGGTAGGTTATATCACCACCTGTTTCTATTTGTAAAGTGGCTTTTAAACCAGATAGTGATCACCAACCTCTTCTGGTGACTTTTGGCTTGTCTGCCACCTTTTTTATAGGGGCGAAATAGGTTCAGGCATTCCTGAATTTGCAGTTGTAAGTTTGAGGTGAATGAAATACAATCCCTTAGTGAAGCTCAAAATCAAAGAGAAACTTGCATCCAATGACCTGTTTGTTTTGAAGAGCCAGCTATCGGAGCTTAAGGCTGCACTGCAGGTCTGTATAATAGTCCCTGACATTAACAGAACTCCAGGATGAGCTGGCTGCTACACAAAAAAAAAAAGAATCTGATACAACATGGAATGCTTCACTCATAAGAAACAGCTTCAGATTAGGGCAAGTTCTGTTAGAAATAATCATTGGTCAGATTCCACTCGAAAGTGAGATCTTTTGGGAAGAGAGTCTAGACAATTGTCACATAAGAAAAAAGATTGATCATCAAAGGGCCCTTTTGGAAGGAATCTGAACTTGCTGCCCTAGAGAGAAATTCATTTTTATTTTGGAAGTTGGTGGCAATGGGCCATGATAGGGTCAGTGTTAATATTGAAGCTTGTATCCCTAAACGTGCTCTTTAAATTATTTCCCAACTACTAACACTCTGGCCTAGTCTGTCCCAATAGTCTTTTCCTGTGGTAGTCTTCCAGAACGGTCAGCGGTTTCCAAGGAAGAAGTATAAACACTACAATAATAAAGTTCTGAGTGAAGATTTTAGTCTACAAGGACAATATTAATTGTTGGGCTGCTGTTTTAGCAAAATTATTTGCTAAGGTAAACAACACCAGGGTTTTATCTGCAGGATGGTCTCTGGGTATTATTTTCCCTCTTCATAAAAAAGATGATAGAAATGACCCTGGGAATTATCAACCAATCAGCCTTTTAGATATGGTCTTTATAATCCATACCAGAGGCTTCTGTGGCGTTTAGAGAACTGGGCTCAGAACGGAAACCTTTTGGTAGAGGAACAAGCCGGCTTTAGGAATGGTCCCTCAACCATGGATAATTGCTTTATGCTCCCAATTCTGATTTATAAATATGGTTCCTCCAAGGGTAGAAATTGTATGCGGTCTTTGATTTGAAATCTGCTTTTGGTTCTGTTGACAGAGATCGTCTTTTGAAAAAAAAAACATAAGAGGGCTGGGATAGATCTTAGGGTACTTTATCTTCTGAGAGTAGAACTGAAAACTTTTTCTAAGGAATAGTAAATTCACCCCCAAACTGGATTTTTTCAGAGCATTACAATGATTTGTGAATTTAAGTCAAAGGTGGCAAATTGTTTCAGCCAAAAAAACAAACAAAAAACCCCTGAGAGAAAATAATCCCTCAAATGTTGAAAACGTTTGTTTTTCACATTTTCTATAGGAACCCTTTCAACATTTAATTTAGCAAATGTCATTTTGAAATGACATGGGAAACATTGTGTTTGACACACATGAAATGTTTCCAATTTCTTGTTTCAGTCAGGAAAAAAAAATAGTTTCAGTTTGAAATGAACTGATTTTTTTTTTAAATTATTTTTCAGTTCAGCCACCAAACAGAAAACCCAGTTATTCACTCAGCTCTCTTTGAGAGCCCTGCTTGGCCAAACAGTGGCCAGGGTCAAGATAGAATGGAAGGCTGAGCTAAGTGACCCTAAGTCACAAAGGGACTTGGGCACTACAACGCTGAGTTTTGCAACATGTAACTTTAAGATGCCTAGAAAAATCGCAGAAACGCTGTGATCCCGAGTTAGACACCTTGCCTCCCTATCCATTGAATAGCGAGAGTGGCAGGTGGTCGGAGATGCTAATTATAGGATGTGTGGTAAACCCCACCCCTCTCTGAGAACTAGGTCCCTAAGTCAGGGATGCAAGGGTCTGCCCATCTCTGCTCTCAGTTCACTAGCCATGGGAAAACAGGTGTGTCTCGGCCTTACTCTTATATGGGACCCAGTCTGGTAGGTGCTCAGAGGATGACTAGATCCACACAAGATACCTGGGATGGAGAGGCAGAGAAGCAGCACCATCGCCCTTATAACCTTCAGCCCAGTGGTTAGAGCGTTCAGCATGTGGAAGCCTCCTGGTTCGCATTCCTCCTCTGTCTCATGAGGAGAAGAGATGTGAGCCAGGATCTGATTACTAGGGCTGTGACAATGTGGAAACTCCCATTGAGCTGAAGATATTTGCAAACAAGCGGCTATGGTGGAGGTTAACAAAACAGATATGTCTTCTTGGATCCCTCTTTGAGCCCACAGACTCAAGTATTTGGAAATTGTGAATAATAATAAGCAGCGGAGGCCCCGTAGAGCTCTCCGTTTTCAAACAATGCAGTTGGCTCATCGGGAATGGCGGGTCACTAGCACTGACACACAATGTTTTTGCCCATGTAGGTTCAGCCAGATCGAAGATTTGCCACATGACCTACTTCTGTTGCCATTTGAAACTAAATAGCTAGAACCTTATTGTCTCATTGGGTCGAAAACTGGAGTATCAGTTAAGCAGTGATAACGTTTTGGGTTTATGGGCAGTTCCCTGTTTGCTTGCCAGCAGCAAAAGTAAAAAGAATTGTGTGAAACTAATACTCTTAAGGGCCTAAATGGAGCCGTTTATTCCTAAATATTGTAATTTTATTTTTGTATATTGTTTTATGGGCTGTTTCAAAAGTATAAATTGAATCTAAGTGAAGGGGAGAATCTGCGCTTTTTTATTTTACAGATTTTAAAATATGTATGTATTTTGCTGAGTGTTCTGGCTAATCTCTAAGATACTCTATTACTCCATTGGGTTGACTGAGAAAGTGGATAAGACCCTTCCTCTCCCTCGCACTCCCCAGGTGAACCTTCACCTCCTTGGTCAAGTGGGAAAAAAATTAAAAAGTGGGAAAAACTGACTTTTTTTTTCAGTTTCACATGTTTTTTCCCTCCTTCCTCAGTGGGGAAAAAAAGAGAGAATATAAGAAAAAGGCGAAAAAGGGAGAAATAAAGCCCCAAATCTGAAAAGTAGAAGCTGACATTTTCCAGATTTTGAACATGAAACAAACATTTTCTGTTTAGATGTAAATGAAAAAAAGTTTTGTTTTGTGTATATACATCTATATAAACATCCAGAAATTCCATCCGAACCAGATTTTCCCATGAACATTTTTGGTATTGACAAAAATCCATTTCTCAGTGGGAGAATTCTTCACCCAGAAAGTGTCAGCCAGCTGCATCCCTGGGACAGACCAGGATGCAGAAAGGGGCCATTCTGTCGCGGGAGGTATGTAACTTTATTGGGTGCAGCTGACTTCGTCCTCACACCTACTCTGCACCTGGCAAGAGTGTTGGAGGGTGGAGCCAAGATCCTTTCCCCATCCCCTTGTCACCTATCTGCTCTGGGTCCAGTGTCAGGCACACCACTGCGGCCCGTCCCCTGTAACCAGCCCCCTGGTGTGTGGTGCAGCACAGGGGTGTGTGGTGCAGACTCCCACTTACTCTCACAGAACAGGAGAAAAGGGCTGATAATTGCATGTTGGTGAGGAGCAGAGGGCTGGACTGGGAATTTAAGGATAATATAGGGCAGCCCTTGGGCTAGATTGGGATGAGGGGTCCCACTCACCCCTCACACATGGGACAGAGGGCAGGGCGGCCCCTCACTGTCCACCGATCATAAGGAAACTGCAGAAGTGACCTGATTCGATTTCCAAAAAATGCTGGTGAGACCCTGATAAGAGGATCTGGGAAAATCAATGGGAGCAAAGCCCTGTCATGGATGGAATGGGACTCACAAGCTCATTGGGAACAGCTATTCCTATGGGTGGACAGATACTAAGAGTGGGTGGAGAGGCTAGGGGTTAGTGCTGAGACCAGAGTTGCTCAATGCATTAGTGACAATCTGAAGCGGGACCTTGTTATGATTAACTGATAATAGCAGCATGGGTGTCTCCCGATGCACTGACCTCTCAGGTGGCATCTGACAGGGGAGCAGCAATCAGAAAGGCCGTGCCCCTCTGCAGGCAGGAGCGAGCAAGGGGCTGATTGGCACCGCAGACTTGCAGCCAACATTACATAGAGGGATGCTGACAATGCAAAGGGATCTGAAGCATGGGCAGGAAGACCTGCACCACACTTCAAAACTGAGTATGCCATCCTAACCTCTAGCGTAGACACAGCTATGTCGATGGAAGAACGCTTCCATTGATGCCATAGCAACTGTTGTCTGGGGAGGTGATGTTCCTACACCGATGGACCAGCCCCTTCCACCTGTGTAGGCTGTGTCTATCCTACAGGGTTTTGCTGCCATATGCTGTCTCCACAGTGTAAACATTCCCGAAATGACAAGTTGACACTGGGCATAGGAAAATACAAGGTGATAAGTCTGGGGGAACTAATCCGGAATGCAGCTAGCCAATGGGAAGGGAAAATGCACTGGCCGTCCTGGGGAGTAGCAAATTGGAGGCTCACAATTCAATACAACAACACAAAAGTGCCAAAAATCTGGAAGCATCAAGTCAAAGGGGGACCCTGAGTTCACTCCTGGGGACCAGGAAGATGGGCCATAAACTGCAGGCAAAGGGCAAAGGAGCAAAACTGACCAAAAGGCTGGTGGGTGCTGGTTGAAAAGCACATCGAGCAGGGATGAGAAGAGCTGGCAGAGCATCCTCAGCCAGCTGCGAGTGGGGAGCCAGAGGCCAGGGTGATGGGCAATAATATTGATACCTTGAACAGTGTAACATTACCTGAGCCTGCGCACCCAGCCCCGCCCCCGCCGCTGCAAACAGGCCGGCCCAGGTGAGTCACGGTGACCCATCGGAGCCAGGCGGGGCTGCTGCGGGGAGCAAGGACAGGGGTTGTTTTGACTGCAGTGTGGAGTCTAGCTGGGAGCTCATGTGGACAGCACAGACAGGCTGTTTAGGAGATCAGTGAAAGAGGAGCCCTCTCCAGGGAGCAGCCCAGAGCCCATGTTCACAAACAAACATCCTGAAGACAGGCCAGCAGGCCTCTCGCTGGGGAGCCGCATCTGCCTTCTCTCCTCACCAGCCCCTGGCAGCTTGATCCCGACCCACCGTGCAGCCCCCCCACCCCCACCTGCTCCCGGCTGACCTTCGAGCTCAGGCACCTTTGGGGGGAGGCAGCTGATGTGCTTCTCAGTGAATGTTTAGCCCGTCGGTGAGAATGTCTCTAGCTGTGGCTCTTGCCGCGTCTTCCAGCGAGCTGGTTGCGGCTCCATGTGCCCTGGGCTATCCTGAGGCTCGCTGAGCTGGCGTCAAGACCCGTCTGGGACCCAGCCAGCAGGCCGGTCGGTCCTGTTCTCTGGGCCCCCGCACGCACTGGGACAGGCTGCTGGATCCTGGTCATGGATGCAGAGAGGGCACATGGAGAGGTGTGATACTCAGAGCCAGCAGGGCCTAGGGTGACCAGATGTCCCGATTTTATAGGGATAGTCCTGATTTTGGACTCCTATTACCCCCGACCCCTATCCCGATTTTTCACAGTTGCTGTCTGGTCCCCCTAGCAGGGCTCAGGGACGAGGAGGAACCCCCTGGCAGGGGCCTCCCGAAGAGCATCTACTCCAGCTGCCTGTCAGAGTCGCCCCCAAAGGCCTGTGAGGCCTTGCAGGCCCTCCCCAGCTCATCACGATCACCCGCCCCTCCATGTTCCCTGCATGCGCCCCGTCCTGCTCACATGCCCCGTAAACGCTGTGGAGTGGAGCTGCCATCACTTTGTTCCTGCCCAGCTGGCTGCTCCATAAGGCGAGCAGCAGCCCTGGGGCAGGAGGTGCCCTCTTGACATGGCTCCCTAAACATGGAGCCTGGGCCTGGCTGGCTGTCGTCATTCCAGCTCATGGTCACTGGCGTGAGAGGCAAACCCCACTGTACAGAGCGGCCGAGGCAACCTCACAAGGGGGATATCAGTGCACCCCGCGGTGCACATATCTGGCCAGGTACCCTCCTTGCCCACAGGTGCATGCCCCGTGCCCCCGTCTCGGACTTGCAGCAGACAGCACCACTAGCTGTCAGCATCTCAGTGCATGGTGCCTCCTCACACAGGGAAGCCCTGCCCACCCCTACGTGGGGAATGTTGCCTTATTTATCCACTCTAGGATCTGCAGTCTGTCACTATGATGTACCTGCTCCCACTCCCGGCACTGCACTCCGGGGGCTCATGCTCCTGAGCAAGACGAGCATACTCCTTTCCTATCTGTAAAATAATTCCCTGGGTCAGGGATCCCCTGCCTCACTCCAGTGGTCAACTCATAGGTGCCGACTCCATGAGTGCTCCGGGGTTCAAGCACCCACTGAAAAAAAATACCGGGTGCTCAGCACCCATAGGGCCAGATTAATCTTTTGAGAGCTCTGGCGCCCAGACCGTGGCCCTGCCCCCAGCTCTGCCCATGCTCTGCCCCAAGGCCCTGGCTCCACTCAGTCTCTTTCCCCGGGAGGCTACGCCCACAACACACACGGAGGAGCGTTCTCCGGCAAAAACAAAAGTCAACTTCACAGCATTGCCAATTTAGTCATTTTCCAACCAGATCTAGCTGTTTTAAAACATTTCTAGTTGGACAAACATTCCACTTAGTCGTCGGTTGGAAATTCGAATTGAAATTGAAACATTCATACGCTGGCGTCACATTAATTTAAAAGTAGATATATGATTAAAAGACCCTCATACCTGAAAACGCACAATAGGTTTGTATGAACAAAGCCGAGCTGCCTCTCACAGCTGTTGTTTTTGATGACAATGTCAGCTCATTCGTTTTGGCGATGTTGGCGGGCCTAATCATTTCAAATGATGATTTGTAGCCAACAGTGCATCATCAGAAATTCAGTTGCTGGTGTTTGGTGATGGTTTCTGATGTTTCAAATGTGTGGCCGAGAGTTAGCACTGAATCGCCTTGCCGACGAAAACGTCCGAAACGTGCTTACAGCAACCGGGGCAGCCACAGGAAGCTTAACTCCTCTTTTTTATTGAAATGTCATGAAAGTTTATGCATATAGAGAAGGAATTAATATAATTTTGCATTCTTGGCACAACCTCGGCCTTCGCCTCCCTGTACATTTGAACACCTCTCAATTTCAATTCCTGGGGAAAGCACTGCCCTGGGCGATGCATGTAGGAGCCTCAGATCCTGTCTGTCTGTTTGTAAAATAGTGTGGTAGGTGGAGCTCAGCACTGGCCGGCTGGCTGGTGTTTGTTATGGTGCTGGGGTTGCTTGCACCTCTGTTCCCTTTCTGGTCTCTCTGAATGAGTCATAGCTCATCCAGTCTGACAGCATCTACATCACAGGCCAGAGAATCTCATCCATTTACCCTTCTACTGAGCCTAAAGCATCTTCCAGAAAGGCAACCGGGCTGGATCTGAAGACATCAAGAGATGGAGAGTCCACCACGCCCCTTGGGTGTTTGTTCCAACGGTTGATCACTGATAAAAATGGGGGCCTGATTTCCAGTTGGAACTTGCCTGGCTTCAGTTTCCAGCTTTTGGGTATTGTTCTGCCTGTCAGCCCTTCAGTGCCCCGTATTTTCTCCTCATGAAGATATCTATACACTGTAATCAAGTCATTTCTCAGTCTTCTTTCTGATCAGCTAAACAGGTCGTTACCAAGAGCTTTGGGTTGAAAGAACCCCAGGTAACAGTGCTCTTTATGTCTCTCATGCTACCTCATTTTCTCCAGCCCACAAGTCGTTTGTGCAGCTTTTTTCTGCATCCTTTTTTAAAACGTAGAGACCAGAATTGGACACAGAATTTCAGTATTGGTGACACCACTGTCACATCCAGGGGTGAAACCACCTCCCTGCTGCCGCTCTTTTTGTGTCGCTTGCCTGTTCCAACCCCTAACTCCTTTTCATAGCCCCTGCTTTCCAGGACATAGCCCCTGTTCTGCAGCGTGGTCTGCATTCCCTGTGGCGTGCACTCCCTTGGGTGGTAGGCCTCAGGGCCCTTACCTGTCTGGAGAGCAATTGTGCAATTCTCTCACTCCTCGTCTGGGATCTGGGTACCGCAACCCACCCAAGCCAAGTGCTTGTTACCATGCAGGTGCAACTGGACACTGGTGTTTCTTCCCTTCGGGAGCATGTGTCCAACAGTGATCTCACAACAAGTAGATGTACTCAGCAAAGGGAACAAAGCACTAGAGAAAAGGATGATACAACCACAAACAGCCAGCGCACCGGTCTGAACTCCTCCGATACAACACTCCTCTGCGAGCTAAGTTAGGCAGATTTACCAGAGTAGAACCCACCCATCTTGCAATCTCTTAGCATGCCCCCAAGCTCTTGGGACCCAACCTCCCTTCCAGAGAGTGCATCCCAGTCTGCCTGCCCGCCACCCACGCAGGGAAACACTTCTTTCCCAAAGCCTCACCTTCCCTGGGTAAGCCTGAAGCCCAGTTGCCACATATCCCAGGGGCCTCTGTTACAGGGCCATTATGGAGTCACTCTGGTTTTCCCCGGTTGACCAGCCAGCCCATCTAAATCGATGCCCAGTGATGGGTGTTCCGCTCTTTAGACCCACTCAGCTTTAAACTCTGACAATCACAGGCCTTTTGGCTGTGGCGGGGGGTTCTGACACTGTCTGCTCCCCTAACATTACAACAGCTCCCTCAGGAATGTTACCAGAGCCCATACTGTGGGGTACGCATCCATAGACACCAGCACCCCCATGTCCATCACCGTGCTTAAGATGTGTAGTGTAGACATGGCCTGAGTGTCCCCAATTCCTGAGGAGCCCAGCAGCTCCCTGAGGATACCAGGACATCCTCCTACCCTCATCCGGACCCCTGGTCACAGCCAGATGGGAGGCGTGCACCAACTAAGGGGGCCAGAGAGCTGCCGGGGGTGGTGGTGCTGCCCAACCAAGACAGAGGGAGAGGGGAGTTGTGGGGGGCCCTGCCCAACCAAAGGGAGCGGGAGGGGGAACGGGCACTGTCCAGCCAAGGCGGGGGAGGGCAGCTGTCCCTCCATGCTCCCCTCGACTTTATCCTTTGACCTAGGGAATCCCAGACACGGCAGGGTTTGAGCAGGCCCTTGGCAGGACCTAGGCCTGTCGTGTGGGACTGTGAGTTGGGTGCTGCTCATGTGGGTCGCAATGTCTGACTTTAGTGGAAGAGCCGCCTTTGGGAGAGCCAGGGAAGAGGAGAAGTTAATCAGAACCTTCCCTGAATGACGCGGCACCAGCTCGCTCTGCTCCCTTGTTAGAGGAAGCTGCTGTACCACGCATCTGTCTGGCCTTGAGAAAGGAATTCAATGAGCTCTCCTAATTATAACCGCCACAGAAGGGCTTGTACAATTATGAAAGGCCCTTGAAAGCCGGCTTCGGGTTTTTAGAAGACTTTCACCCCTGCTCTCACCGAGCATAATAGCACTGTCATCTGATCTCGCCACACAGAGCAGAGCGATGCTCCCTGGGGCTGGTTCATAGGAGAGTGGAGGTGTTGAGAGCCTATGCTGTCTGGGGATTAGATTGTTCCAGGTTGGAAGCTGAACAGGTGACTCTTGCTTCTGTGTATGCGCATTGCTGACCCGTCTTGTTAAAGCTCATGAGCCAGACACTCCAAAATCACGAGATTGGCTTAAAAACCACAAGATTTAAAAAAATATATTCTTTTTATTTGCCTCATGGTTTCCAAGTCGTAGGTCACATTTTCAAGCTTCTCCCCACCACTGTGAGGCTAGGCACTTGCTTTTTTTAAAATGAAAGCTGGGATTTTCCTCTAATCATCGGCCTCTGGGAGTGGGACTTTCAGAAAACCACCAAATATCATGAGACTTGTGATATACTCAAGAGAGTGGCGACACTGGCTCTGTGTTCATGCTCTCAGTCAGAGCAAGGGGTGTGAAGAGCTCAGCACGGCGCTGTTATGACACCAACATTTTACCCCACCCCCTCACCCGAGTAATGGCACGACACCTCTCCGCCCCCTCAGGGAACTGCCCGACAGCCTCGTAACCCCTCTAAGGAATCACACGTCAGCCACCTCGCCCCACCCTGGAGACCTGCAGCCTTTCATCCACCCCAGTTGTCTTCCCGGGAGATGAATATTTAAAACTCAACCTTTCTGCATTTTTACAAGAAATATAAAATGTTAAGCATGTGTCAGAGTGGCTGTTTGATGTTTCCTTTCTTCTGCATGCCAGGGCCTTCCTGGTCTCAAGCACGTTAATTGATGCAGGAGAGTCCATTGAAACATCTCGCTGGCATGGACGCCCACGGAAAGCGGTGCTCAGCTGGCATAGCTGAGGGCAGACAAGGGCCTTATTTTGAGTCACTGGATAATTCGTTTCTTGCTGATCTCTATTGAGGGACTGATTCATTAGTCTCTTTGCTTAGAGGAAGGAAGATCTGTGCTTTTGTACATTATCAGACTGGCAGTGCTGGAGAGCAGCCATGGGCTGGGCACAGAGTCACGTGTCGGCTTTGGGGTGCCTAACTCACTTTTCCCAGATGCAAACTCTCCCCCGGGGAAGCAAATGCTGCTGGTGGTGTCTATGTAGCCTGTCACCTACATAGAAAATATCATGGAGGAGCAGAATATATTAATACTGGCAATATAATAACAACAGTGGCAAATTGGAGATGTGGGAATTGTCATGTTGGAACAAGCCAATTGTCCAGCATCCTGTCTCCAGAAGTGACTCATAGTGGATGTTTCATAAGAAAGTTTAAATGCCCCTCCCATGCATCTTACTGTGCATATCTCTACCACAAGGGCAGTTTTTATCTTGCCCCAGTTGATCATGGATGAGTCTATGCCCTGAAGCTTGAAGCTTGTTAACTTGGGTTTTCTCCACACTCTTTCTCAGCTAGTATAACTTCAGGCACAATTCCTATTCGTATACATGTCTAATGAAAGGCAAACACTGAAAGGGAACCAGCCGTCTGCAACAGTGATTTCATAGCAGAGATCTGCCATTCACGTGTACAGCTTCCCTTGCTGATCCATCTCGTTGCCCATTCCTTGTAGGCTTTCTGCTTTCTCTTAATAACCTGTTGGAGATGCTCATTCATCCAGTTTGGTCTGAAGCTCCTCCCTATGATTTTTTCCCCCTGGCTTGAGATGCCGGTTTCTGCAACTTTGATTTAAAGTCATTCCAAGCCTCCTCCACGTTCAGATCTTTGAGTTGATGGGTCTCCACTCAGTTGCGAGCCAACAAAGGCCTATATCACAAAATCAGCATCACTGCACTGGCCCTCTCGTTATCGGTCTCAGCAGAGAGATAACAAACTGGACAGTCCCTGGAGACCGAATTATCCTGTCATCCCATGCAAGGACTGAGGATCGTTGGCATGGTGGTGCCATGTTCTGGGAGTAAGTATAGAACATCACTCTCCAGAGCCCTCAATTCATGAGTGTGCCCTTCCTTATAGGATTCCCAGCCCAATGTATACACCTCCGTAAATTCTGCTAAGCATCTCCATGATGGAGGGTTGATATGATGTGAGCTCCCAGCCATTCCCTCTCTCTATAATGCCCTGGCCTGGTGTAACGCTGGCAGACCCTGGTCGTCACCAGGCAGGATCGAACCGGGGACCTCTGGAGCTTAGTGCATGAGCCTCTATAGCATAAGCTAAAAGCCAACTGGCACACCAGAAGGTGCATAGGTTACACTTGCTCTCTGAAAGCCACGGATTATAGGTTCCTCCCATGATCACTGACCCATTACAGAACATGACGTTGAATGTTCTTCATTCCAAGTGCTAATGGGAGCCCTTTATTTTTGGTGCACAGACATAAATCACTCTTCTGCCTGGGACTCTCTCATTTAGAGATGATTTTTCAGCTGATTAAGCTGATAGCAGCTGTTCATAAGCTGAGGAGCTGTCAGCAGCATGAAAGGTGGGTGGTGGCTATTTATCTTTCACATAATTGTCCCAACAAAAGCCACAAATAGTAACTTAGAAAAGGAAAGCTGGCCCTTTAAAGACTCCCCAACCCTTTCATCTTGCCTGTCTGGTGGTGGGGCCGACTGTTCCCACGTCCTCAGATCAAAGCCTCCGCCTGATTCTGGCAGGGTGGGTATTTCCAGAGAACCTCACCCACAAGAGACCTGTTCGCCCAGCAAATGGCCCAGGTGCTCCCATGCGCCCCCGCTGCAGTCAGTTTAGATGAGCAAACCAGTCACGCCATCCGGCCATATTCTACTTTAACTGATTTAATCATTTAACCATTGAAAAATTCATTACCTCTGAAGTTTAATTAGAGCTGCCTAGATGGATTGGCTGCTTGGCAGGCAGCAGGAGGGTGTGAGCAGCGCCAGCGGGGCTGTGGGCTAATGAAATGTTTAATGCCGAAGACTGAACCAAGCTATCTTGGGTGCAGCAGATGCAGGGTTTGGTTTATAAATAAATCCAAACGTTATTATCTCATTTTCTCTTCACACATCCCTGGAACCTCCTCCTCTTGCAGCCAGGCTCAAACTTCTCTGCTGCTTGTTGAGTTTGGGGCTCCCTGGTTGAGTTTGATTTCCTCCCCCGCTCCATACCGAGGCCAGGGCTCCGTTTAGTTTAGTTGGGGATTTTGTTGCTTTTCAGTTTGACCCTAATCTTCAAACCCAGCCACTGGAAAAGAGCTGGTCTCCTGCTATTTGCCAAGGAGATACTGTCAGTCTCCAGGCTGGTGAAGGGAATCCACTTCAGTGCCTCTCTGGCACTGCTCGCCTCAGCTTCTTCAGGCTTATCTGCACTCACGTCAGAACCCTCCTGGTCAGCGCTCCAAAGCGTGGCCATTCGAGACCCCCGTCTCTTTGGATCTGCTGAGGCAGCAGGAAGAAGAGCAATGAAAAGGCCTTGGAAACAAAGAGCCGCTACACTGGGGCCCACCCGCAACCAGAAAACGGGAGCTGTCAAACTAGCGCACGAGTCTGAGACATTCACCCCAAAGACTGACTGGCGTTTTCTGAGGGATCTGTGCGACACACACACCAGGACTCACAAACAGAGCCGGCCAAGTGCCAGTATGGCAGCTGAGTGACATCTGTCCTGACAGAGCCAGGGAGACCCCGGTTGGGAATCAAAGCCTTCGGAGGGTGTGCTGGTGTGTGGGATTGCATAAGCTGGCATGTGGGGGTGCCTGGTGCGTAGCTAGGTGCAGAGGCAGCTTGTGAAAGCGTAGGCCTGCGTGTCTGGCATGTGTGCCCATGCATGGGATGGCTGCGGATTTAGCTGTGATGCTTGGAAGTGGCTGGTGCTAGGAAAGAGAATCGTGTCCCATCTCGTGGTGCGAGCTCTCCCACGGATGCACACCAGCACTCGGAACGTAACACAGCGCACGTGGCTCTGAAATGCAGGGAAGAAGCGCCCCATTAGCCTGAGTGTGCAGCACAAAAGCTGAACTATCTGACCTGCCGCATTGTGGCCCGTGTTTTCAGGAATCCTTCTGGAGAGTCATGCAGGTAGGTGTCTGCTTGGCCTTGAGGGGAACAAAGGAACGACAAGAGGCAGGCGGCGAGCTCAGCCATTGTGAATTCAAGGCTATGCCGCTATTTGTAGGAGAACGTGCTTGAATTGCCTCTCCTGAGGATTCACGGGGGGGGAGGTGCAGGCGCTGTGGGAGGCGGCACGTAGAGCTTGGTGCTTGAGCGCCCAGGCTGGCAGAGGCGGGGGAGCTCCAGAGGCACTAGCCTGGAAATCACTGCCAGGGGAGGAGGGAGACAAGACGGAGCAGGGCAGAGGCGGAGGGAGTGGGAGGGGCAGAGCAGAGGCTGGGATGAGGGAAGGGGGAGGGGAGGCAGGCAGGGCAGGGGCAGAGGCCTGGTGTGGGGACAGCTGGGTGGGACAGCTGGGAGGTGCAGCGCCAGGAGTTAGATGGGGGCAAGGGGCACTCAGCAGGGGGCAGGCAATGCCAAAGGTGGTGGTGACAAAATGAGATTAGAAGGGAAATGTAAGGGCCGAAGGCAGCTCCCATCGCTCCAGCAGACCCTTGGCCCTTGCTTTGGGTGCGAGCAGGGCAGGCCCAGGCCCTCAGCTGTATCACTGGCTTTCGCTGTGAATGTGGCCAGGAGCACGGGGAGCTCGAGAAGCGCCTCTCTCGATATCCTGGGCTTATCGTCTCCAAGTACAGCACACGGGGAGGGGCAGCCCGACCAGTCTGCAGCACCAGATGGGAAATCGCAAGTTCTCACCTGCTGCGCTTGCTTCTCTCTTCTCTTCGTTTTCAGTTCGCTGAGAAATTTCCCACTGCTTAGGTAAAAATAGTGCTGCTGTCTAACGCTGCGGGGAATCAGCGTGGAGAGGCCGGCGCGGCCTGCTGGGATGCTAATGCAGATGCAAAATCTCATTTCAGGGCTCTATTCTTCCAGGCCCCGCGAAGGTCGCCAAGGAAGCCGACTGTGTGTCCGGGCACCCGTTTAACCCTTGCTCAAAGAGGACACCCTTCAGCAGGCAGTGGGTGGCGAGCCACTGCCACTGGGGGTGGGTGGGTAACCCCCAGACCCCTGAGCCCTGTTGTGTGTGTGGAGGGCTGTGCTGTGTGTGGGGTGGGAGGAGGGCTCGGAGCTTGCTTCCCTGAGTGTTCCTTGAGAGGAGGAGAGGCTGAGTGCCTGAAGGGGAGGCAGGCAGGCAATTCATTCTCCTCCTCAGAGAGCTCGTTCCCCAATTCCAATACCAGGCACATTCCATTCTCCCACTCCTGTGCAAAGTGCCAGGGAACAGCAGGCAATGGCCACAGAGCCATCTTAGCACCACTTACCGCAGCTACTGCTCCCAAGGCCTAAGTGCCCTTCCCTTACTTTCAGCCTCCGCAGGGAGAGCAATAAGCCCCAGCCATTGAGAACTCGCTTAGGGAACAGTCTGGGCAGGTAGAATTCCTCCGCGGGACTCGGGCTTTCCGCTTCAGCCCTGGATATTTGTTGATGTGGGTGCTGTTCAGAATCTCCACAGCAGGCCCCCCGTGAACAGGGTGCAAAATCCCTGTGCTCCTGCACGTGCTGAGCTCCTCCCATGATGCCCTGAGAGGATCTGACCCTTGGGTATGGCGGCAGGCACAGAGCTGTGTAAAGCTACCAATTGCCTGTGGAGTGGAACAGAACAGATGCAATTGACAAGGGAGCCCGCACCTCTTTGCAACTGGTGCCCGTGTGCGAACCAATATGGAAACCAGAAGCAACTCCTGCTTCCCATTCCAAGGACTCCCAGAAATCTCTCAAGGGGCTTCAGTGCACATTCTCCCCAGAAGCTGTGAAGTACACATATGCGTGGATCCGCATGCTGCCAGTTAGGGAGTAATTACCACCTTTCATGTGGCAACTTGGGTTTACATCAGCCAGGCAGGAAGCAGGGAGGCTGGGTTTGACACCGGAGAAACAGGAGATTCATACTGATGTGCATGGGAGACGCAGATGTTTTGACCCTTCCACTGAGGACAAGTTCAATTGCTTAATCTTCAAAAACCATCTTCTTGTAGAATTGACCAGTAGGCTTGTAGTCAGCGCCAATCCTGCAGATCCCAACAGGATCCTAAGTTAGAACAAACCCACCAGGGTTTGGAATCAACAGTGTCAAACAACACTTGTGACCTTTATTGTTTCCCTGATGTGCACAGTTCTGTCTTGTGTTTGATGGAGGGCTCCTTAGAGGAACAGAGAATTGGAGCTTTCCCGGTCCTCAGCCAGTGCTTAATTTGTAATGAAAGAAGTGCCGGGGCTCAAGTAACTTTTTTACATTCATAACTGATGCAATAAGCCCAGAGGTGCTGGGGCTGTGAACTGCCAGGCCCAAAGGTGCTGGGGCTCTGAACCGCCAGGCCCAGAGGTGCCGGGGCTCTGAACTGCCAGGCCCAAAGGTGCCGGGGCTCTGAACTGCCAGGCCCAAAGGTGCCGGGGCTCTGAACCGCAAGGCCCAAAGGTGCCGGGGCTGTTAAATGCCAAGCCCAGAGGTGCCAGGGCTCTGAACTGCCAGGCCTAGAGGTGCCGGGGCTACGAACTGCCAGGCCCAAAGGTGCCGGGGATCTGAACCGCCAGGCCCAGAGGTGCTGGGGCTACGAACTGCCAGGCCCAAAGGTGCCGGGGCTCTGAACTGCCAGGCCTAGAGGTGCCGGGGCTACGAACTGCCAGGCCCAAAGGTGCTGGGCTCTGAACCACCAGGCCCAGAGGTGCTGGGGCTACGAACTGCCAGGCCCAGAGGTGCCGGGCTCTGAACCGCCAGGCCCAGAGGTGCTGGGGCTACGAACTGCCAGGCCCAAAGGTGCCGGGCTCTGAACCGCCAGGCCCAGAGGTGCTGGGGCTCAGATCTGGCACAAATTAAACACTGGGGTTAGCATTGTTTGACGCGTCCCCAAAGAGCTTCTCACCCCTGCTGCTGTGTGTCATGAGTCACGTTCTTAGACAGAGGCTGTGCTGAGACAGAGCCTGGCTAAAGCTGTGTCACTGGCTTATGCTCTGCCCCAGATCCTCAATAGGATGTGGTGGGAGGGATCACAGACCTTGAACCTAGGCCCCGGGGTCCCTGGGCTGTGCTCAGACCACAACCATCTCCCAGCTGCTCACCTGAGTAAGCAGGAAAGGGTCTAGGGAAGGGTTAGCTTGCAGAGGGCCCCACCCCCAAAACTCCTGATTGGGGGAAATATCCAGCCCCACGACTGGCTGAGGAGTGCTATATAAACCAGGAAGTAACAACAGGAAGTTGTCTGAGCAGCTAGAAGAATTCCTGGCTGGCTGCTACTATGGACTCGTCCTGCTTACCTGAGTCCTGCCTCCTCACCTGCTCCTGGTTCCTGTCCACCCATCCCAGACCCCCACCTACTCTCAGTCCTTGCTCCTCTGCCTTACCCCTGACATTGTCTCCAGCTCTGACCTTTGCCATGGCACCGACGTTGGCTTTGGTGTTGACTCTTGGCTGACCAGTAGATGTGATTGCCCAGGCCCTGATCATTGCAGGTGGCTCCTCTGGGGTGAGAGGGGTTGTGCTGGGCAGGAAGGGGGCAGAGTCAGAAAGCATTGTGCTTCACTTATGCTCCCCTGCTGCAGTGATCCACAGGGAGCCGTTGCAGTGCGGTATAAGTTACAGGAACCTCAGGGCAGCTGAAACATGGGCTGGGACCTGGGAGGGCCAAGAATGCAGGAAGGTATGTTTAGTGCCACCTTGCTCCACTCCCCTTTGTTAGTGAATGAAGCTGTAGAGAATCAATACGACACACTTCAATGGATCAATGACAGGTCACTGATATAGAATCATAGAAGATTAGGGTTGGAAGCGACCTCAGGAGGTATCTAGTCCAACCCCAACTAAATCATCCCAGCCAGGGCTTTGTTAACTTCTAAGGATGGAGATTCCACCACTTCCTTAGGTAACCCATTCCAGTGCTTCACCACCCTCCTAGTGAATATAGAATTTGGATTGCTTGGTAAGCTGTGCACGAGCAAACAGAGATTGAATAGAGCCAGATGTAAATGTATGCATCTAGGAACAAAGAATGTAGGTCTTAGTTACAGGGTGGGGGCTCTACCCTGAGAAGCACTGACTCAGAATAAAACATGGGTGTCAAGGTGGATAATCAACCAAACATGCATCCGACGAAGTGGGTATTCACCCATGAAAGCTCATGCTCCAATACGTCTGTTAGTCTATAAGGTGCCACAGGACTCTTTGCTGCTTCAACCAAACATGAGCTCCCGGGAAATACTATGGCCAAAAGGACTAATGTGATTCTTGAATGTATATACAGGGGAATCTTGAATAGGAGTAAATAGGCTCTTTTACCTCTGTAATTGGCACTGGTGCAACCATTGCTGAAACACTGTGTCCAGTTCTGGTGCGTACAGCTCAAGAAAGAGGTTGATCAATTGGAGAGGGTTGAGAGAAGAGCCACGGGAATGATTAAGGGATTGGAAAATATTCCTTAAAGTGAGAAACACGAGGAGCTCAAACTGGTTAGCTTAGCCCAGAGAAGGTGAAGGGGTGACTTGATCACAGTCTGTATGTACCTATATGGGGAACAAAAACCTGAGAATTTGCTATTCAGTCTAGCAGAGGAAGGTGTAACATGATCCAATGGCTGGGAGTTGAAGCGGTGCAAATTCAAATGGGAAATAAGATGCAAGTTGTTAACAACGAGGGTAACTAAGCATTGGAACAACTTACCAGGGTGTCACAGTGGATTCTCCATCACTGACCATTTTTAAATCCAAGATTGGATGTTTTTCTAATAGTGCAGCTATTGGTTCTGAAGCAGGACTTGATTCAGGGAAGTCCTGTGGCCTGTGCTATGCAGGAAGTCAGGACGAGGCGATCACAATGGTCTCTGCTTGCATTAAAATCTGTGAACTGGGCCCATCGTACCCAGATGCCAGGTACAGCCTCTGTCTGAGGTGCATGTGCGTGTATAGTCGGTCCCAGATCATGGCCCAACCCCTCAGAATCCCTTGGGGGTATAACATCATCCCCCCCATAAATCCAATGGGCTGAGCTGCCCTTCTCACACATCTTCCATCCAGTGCCCTTTGCAAATGCTAGTGGTGACGCCCTACAATCCCTCTGTATAGATGGGAAACTGAGGCACAGTGCGCCCAGGTGGCGGGCCCAAAGCCACACAGGTAGCATGTGACAGAGATAGTCCAGCACCTAGAATAGCCAGGCCTGTGCTGTAAGCAGGGGGCCCACAACAGTCTCCAGTGGCTACGCGGTACCTGGCTCTGTTATCCTACACAAGCAATAGTAACTGTGCTGGCAGCAGTTCACCAAAAAAGCGGAGCTGGAGAGCTCCCCTGTCAGGCATTTTCTCAGCTTCACTCCAAGCTCAGGGCACATTGCCCTCTTCTGTCGCCATGGTCACAAAATCACCTTTAAATGGACTGGCCTAAATCCCCCCTCTCCATCAGGGGAAGGATAATGTGAGAGTCACAGCACGACAAACCCTGCCCCAGGCCCTATTGCCCTGCCCGGATTTCTGGAGGGAGCTACTGCCTTTGCGGGCATTCTCCTCTAGAGCAGAATCCCCCGGCTTTCTCCTCCTCTTGCCATCAGGAAGTGGTGAGAAATGTGGTGGGTACAGCCACTCAGCAGCTCTACCCCACCATATGGCCAGAGGGATGCTCCTCCACATGCACACACACACGCAGAGCTAACTTTGGAGTCTGCGAGGCAGCCCGTGACCTTTCTGTGAAGACGTTCCACCAGGCCCCAGTGGGCAGGGGGTGATGAGTCACAGCTGGGGAGCAGGATTGGAAAAAGAATGTGTGATGAACACAGACGCTCTCTGGCTTCCCTTATTATTTTTAATCCTCAGAAATAAGAAAACTAGTGACTCTTGCACTGGGGAAGGTGCCTGATAGAGAGGCCTTGAGAACAAAGCCCCATCCAAAGAACAGGCATGACAGGGGCTTCCCACATCATCCCGCCAACGTCCCATCACCTGGGCTAGCAGGAAGCACTTTGAGGAGTGAAATTCAGTCTTCATGGCCCACAAAATCTGTGTCTTTACGGTTCTCATTCATGATGCTATCAGCCTTGGTTACCTGCTTGCTGTAGCTATTCAGACAGCTCTGTTTCCCTCCTCCCAGCTCACTTTCTGTCTCCGGGCCACTCTTATCCCTCTGGCCTTCTGCTCATGATAAATCCATGGTCTACTGCTCTTTTTCAGTCACTTGTACTTACCACTTTGTGGCCATCCTGCCTCCATACCTTTAACGTTAACTATTTCTGGGATGAGGCTTTTCTCCTATGCTCCTCTCCTAAGTCCATTAATGACTCCCCCCTGTTCACATTCTCTTCTTGCCTTTCCCAGATGATGATGCTAAGAATAAGAATTCAGTGGCAAAAAACTATGTTAACACAGAGTTAAGGTTGCTTGGTGGGAGGTTGTCCCCTCTGAATTGACTAAAAAACTTCTGAAAATAGGAAATGCACAGTTAAAGTTGCCCGTGTAACCTTAACTCTGCCCTCTTTTTTTTAGCATTGTCCCCAGTAGTCATTCACACTCTCTGGTCTCATTATTTTATACACAGTGGAGCACCTTCAACTGGGGAGAGTGAGAGAGAGACCCACACTTATGTGTGTGAGACAATGTCTCTCTCCCTCTGTGTGTGTGTGTGTGTGAGAGAGAGAGAGAGAGATACACAATGCCTCTATCCCTGTGTGTGGGAAGTGTTAGAGGGCTTTCCCGCCACCCTCCCACTTCCCTGGTTTTTGTCACGCAGACAGCAAGCAGCAAAGGACCAGATGTCCGAAGCGCAGACAATGCGATATTTATTGGGGTTAGTTCCAAACAAGCATATCCAGAGCTCTACACGCCAGCAGCGTCCATGTCCAGTGTTCCCCTCCCAGCTCTGACACCGCAGAGCGTTTACCCCGTGTCCCCCTCCCAGCTCTGACACCGCAGAGCGTTTACCCCGTGTCCCCCTCCCAGCTCTGACACCGCAGAGCCTTGTCCATGTCCCCCTCCCAGCTCTGACACCGCAGAGCGTTTACCCCACGTCCCCCTCCCAGCTCTGACACTGCAGAGCCTTGTCCATGTCCCTATTCCCCATTCTCATTTTCCATTCCCCATTTTCCCTGTTCCCACTTCCTCCTTCTTAACAGGCCCAAATATACCTGCAATGCCCACCCATAGTCCCACCCCTAACAAGTTAAAGGGTCATGTTCCCTTTTTGGGTCTGGGGTCTTCATCCTACCTCTTTTGTACCCCATGGGAGGGGTAAGGAGTGAGGAGGTGCTGCTTGGTCTTTTAGGGTTTTATTCCCCCCCACCCCAACCCCTTTGATCCTCCCGATTGGTTGCTTGACTTTGCTTTGGGATAGGGGTTGAGGCAATCTTCAAGTGTGCTCGCCGGTAACACTGACTGCTCTGATCTGATCCCACTGTACTAACAAATCCAGCTGACTAGGCAGAAGCAACATCACAGTGGCTTTGTCCCTTGTTTACACATTTTAGTATAAGTATCAAAAAGGCAAACCCAAAATTCTATCCCAGGCTAACAAACAGACCTAGATACTAACAGGAAGGTGTGACACACACACTGCCTCCCTGTGTGTGTGTGTGAGAGAGAGAGAGAGAGACACACACACACACACACACAATGCATCTCTCCCTCTGAGGATGGGGTGACACTCTCTCTCCCCTGGTGTGGGTGTGGGTGGGACACACACTGCCTCCCTGTGTGCTGCAATGAGAGTTTAGGGCATCTAAGGCTTTTACACTCCAGTTGCTAACTGTGACTGCCAGGGGGCTGGAGGGAGAGATTCTCAGCTGTAGCCCTTGACACAGGAAATTGTTGTTCCCATTGGTCCACCTGAGCCAGACTCCACTGGTCATAATGCCCCTCTGCCCCTCATATCTTTGCCTGAGGAGGGCGGTGGCAGGACAGGAGTCATTACGTGTTGATCAGAGGGTTGGAGTCCACCCCCCACACACTAACATTCCCAGTGAGTCGATGTGCGCCAGTGCTGAAGCTGATGCTAGCCAGGCTATTGCTGCAGCTGTGTCTATCCCCGTGGTGCATTTTAAGAATTGGTTCAGTGGGGTACGCGTTGTGACAGACCCAGGCCAGTTGGGAACAGCAGAGCAGTAGAAGGGAGAGATAATGGCCACTGGATAAGCAGTTTTCTGTTCCCTGAGTGACCAGAGCAGGGGCTGCTCCAGGCTAATGAGAACACCTGACTCTAATTAACCTGCTAAGAGTCAGGTGAGGCTGATAAGCACCTGACTCTAATTAAGGCCCCTCTGATGCTATAAAAGGGCTCACTCCAGTCAGGCCAGAGGGAGCCAGAGGAGAGGAAGTGCGTGCGAGGAACTGGGTGCAAGAGGCATGCAAGAAGCTGAGAGTGAGTAGGCATCCTGCTGGAGGACTGAGACGTACAAGCGTTATCAGACATCAGGAGGAAGGTCTGGTGGTGAGGACAAAGAAGGTGATCGGAGGAGGCCATGGGGAAGTATCCCAGGGAGTTGTAGCTGTCGCGCAGCTGTTCCAGGAGGCACTCTAGACAGCTGCAGTCCACAGGGCCCTGGGCTGGAACCTGGAGTAGAGTGTGGGCCTGGGTTCCCCCAAACCTCCCAATTCCTGATCAAACACAGGAGGTATTGACCTGGACTGTGGTTTCTACCAGAGGGGAAGGTCTCTGGGCTATTTCCCGACCCACAGGGTGAATCTGTGAGGTGAGCAAATCCGCCAATAAGCGCAGGACCCACCAAGGTAGGGGAGGAACTTTGTCACAGCATGCTCATGCACAGGAACCCTTCCTGCCCTTCCACACACACAAATATTGACTTAAGCAAAAGGAGCCGCTGGGAGAGCAGGAAGGAAATGGGAGACCAGCTTAGATGCACTGCAGCCCTCTTATCAACATGCAGATAGACCGGCTTGGAACACAGGGACGGACAGTAAAATCTTTACAGTTTTGCCTTTGCCAGTCAGTGAAACCTTTCCAAAGAGAGCACTCAAGGGACCAACAAAAATCATTGCTCCTCTTCAAGATGGAACAGAACGGTACTCAGCGTTTGGAGATACTTTGGGATGGTCTCTAAAGGCAGAAGGTTGCCTAAGAAGGACAGTCTCTCACACAGGTTTATTCTCAATGCCATCTATTCATGCTCTGTTTGTCACACTGCCTGGAGGAGCTCACGACCGTGAGTGCCAACCTTGGGGCATGCTGTCAAAAAGCAGGGCAGACACCCTGACTGGTAGGAGAAAGAAATACAAGAGTTATTTACTGGTTAAAGCAAGCACAGATATACACACAAATGAGTTCCAATCTAAATCCTGCGAGTGACAGAGTTGTAGCAATCTGTCAATTCAAAATGTCTTTCAGGGCAAACCTACGGAAAACCTGGGGGATCTCTCACTTCAGTTTAGAGTCTCTGGCTCTGGGAGAGTCCAAACAGCCAACAGACGATCCTGTGTCCTTGTGAGGCATTTTTATATTTTCTTTTCCTCTGAAATCAAACTGACAGCAACGATTACCGTATTTTCCGGCGTATAAGACTACTTTATATACTAAAAAACAACCCCCTAAAATCGGGGGTCGTCTTATACGCCGGGTATAAACAGCGGGCAGCCCAGAGCCCTCTTATTCCCAGCCGCGGCTGGGATTTAAAAGGCTCTGGGCTCCCCGCCGCACTCCCTGCTGCGGCTGGGATTTAAAAGGCTCTGGGCTCCCCGCCGCAGCAGGCAGCCCAGAGCCCTCTGACTCCCCGCGCGGCTGGGTTTTAAAAGGCTCTGGGCTCCCCCCCTCGGAAGGGGGGGGTCGTCTTATACGGCGAGTATAGGCCAATACCTATGTTTTATCTGTAAAATTAGGGGGTCGTCTTATATGCCCAGTCGCCTTATACGCCGGAAAATACGGTACTGCACGGGTCCCTTCTTCATGGGGTGAGTGGGAGAGAATGCACTTAACAAAGTCTTTGACCCTTGATCTCACACAATGGCTCGTTTGCGTTTGATGAACAGGATTCAACATCTTCTTGTTAGAGACCATCATTTGCAGTAGACAAGGCATTTTTCCTGTCTGGTGAGTTGCCGAGTTGTGGGGGGGATTTACAATGCAATTGCTTGCTCTCACTTTATAACATGGGGTATAACACCGGCAGCATCCTACAAGCATTTTATAAAACACTAAACACATTCTCATCAGCTTAACATTGAATATTGATTTTGGTAATGCTAACACGTGTGTAAGCCAGACTGGTTCCCTGCTCCGCATTTGTCAGTGTTCAGTGAGGCCTTGGCATGCGGTGGCATCTGGTCTGCCAGTGTCACAGTGTTATTTCAGGGAATGTCTAGGGATGGCCACAATCATGTTAATGGCTTATCAGCACTTCCTTTCTTGTCTCGTATTTGCCTTCTCCGTCCTGCCAGTGATGCCAGCCACCTCTGAGTTTGCTTCTCCCACAGCCACCTCCAGACTTTCTTCCACGCCGCCCCTTCTACAAGGGCTGCCCTCCCTGAACTTGTCTGGACATCTATTACCCAACTGCTTCAGATCCATAATCAAGACCCTGCAGAGGAGAAACCTGCAAGAAACCAGCCACCCAGCGGTGACTGGGCCAGAAACAAATTAACAAACTCACCCTCAGGACCAACGCTCTCCTCTGAGAGTCTGGGCCCTCGGGCCATGCCCCTTGTCCGCTAGGGGAGGCGTGCGATCTTATCACACATGGGCCCTGCTCTCTCTCACTGCCTCCTAGGCTTGGTCACACACTTTGTGAAATTAGACAGAGCGCTCCTTGGGGCAGTCTGCCTGCGTGCTGGGGCTCTGCCCGGCACAGTGAGACCCCCCCCAGTCCTGATCAGAGCCTCAGGCACTGCTCCAGTGACTGATGATAACGCTGATAACAGCAGGGATTTACAAGCCATTTGTATCGATTCTAATTGTGAGGCCTGTAAAGTAAATCGCCATTGTCTCCACTGAGCATTGCACCTCCAGTCAATAAGTGAGTGCTAGCTAGGGTGACCAGCTGTCCCATTTTTAAAGGGACAGTCCCGTTTTGGGGGACCTTTTTCTTATATAGGCGCCTATTACCCCCCACCCCATGTCCCGTTTTTTCACAGTTCTTGTCTGGTCACCCTAGTGCTAGCCAGGACTTCCCCGGTGTTTTATTAAACCAAATGTCTTGACACTGAACAGGGGAGAGCCCCGAACTCTAATCTGCCATGGGGGATGAGAGTGGAAAGGGGGCAGCAGATACCAGCAGGGAGGAGAAATAACCTGTCCTGTCTCACCTGCAGCACTCCGCATCCTCAGCACAAGCAGCCTGGGCAATAGGCCTGCTCATGAATGCAGAGGTGAAATGCAAAGCTAGTGGGACCCAAAGCGGGTCAGTCTGGGCTCTGTGCAGTGCCGGTGCTGTCACCAGTAAAAGGAAGAGGGGTTGGGGCTGTCAGGATGAAGCGCAGAGCACCACAGAGGTGCAATGTAATATGTCAGAGGAGCCAGATTCGGATCTCAGTGGCGTAAATCAGGAGTAAGTCCCTCCAGTCAATAGGGAGACACCAACGGAAGGGAGATCAGAATCAGGCTGAGGCTCACTGCCCCCACTCTAAGCTCTCTGTAGGGTCGATGGGAGTTGGAGGTGCTCCGGCAATGCCAAGAGAGGCAGGAGAGGAGTAGAGACAACAGGAAATACGGGGGAAGGGGCTGCTGGTTGAGGGCTCTTTCCCCACCGGACCCAGATCGCAGAGCTGGTGTGTTACCTGCTCCTCAATGTTTTGTGCTTCTGTCATAGGTTTATTCCCCACTTTGAACTTTAGCGTTCACAAGATGGGGACCTGCATGGACTCCTCTAAACTCAAATCCTAGTTTAGATCTGGTTTTTGCTGCCACCAGTCAAGTTTTAAGTGTCTGACACACTCCCTGTTCCCCCAAAAACTTCCCCCGGGGGACACAGATTCAAACACCTTGAATCTCAACACAAAGGGAAATAATCCATTTTCCTCCTCCCCTCTCCTAGTACTTGGGAAAGATACCTGGATTCAAATTCCTTGAATCAAACAAAGAGGGATTCACTTTTCCCCCTCCCTTTCCCCTAGTCCTTGGAGAAAATACCTTGATTCAAACTCCTTGAATCAAACAAAGAGGGATTCACTTTTCCCCCTCCCCTTCCCCTGAAAATCCAAACAAGGGAAGAAATCAATCAAATTCTAAAAAGAAAAAAAATTATTAAAAGAAAGAAAGAAAGTACACTATCTCTGTAATACCAGGATGGAAAAATACAGGGTCTAACTTATAAACCTGGAGAGGCTCTCCCCCCGCCCCCTTTCTCAGAATAATCAAAGTAACAGCAAACAGAAATAAAGATATTTCTCCAGCAAACACACAATTGCAAATGTAGAAATCAAATTATAAGACTAATTTGCCTTTCTAATACTCACTATACTGGATAGTAGGAAATACTCCAGGAGAACTTGGAGACATGTCTGGCCTCTCTTAGCTCCAAAGAGAGCACACAACTCAAACAAAGAACACAGACAAAGCCTTCCCTCCACAGAGATTTGAAATTATCCTGTCCTTTGAATGGTCCTCTGGTCAGGTGTTCATCAGGTTACTGAGCTTGTTAACCCTTTCCAGGTAAAAGAGACCTTAACCCTGATCTGTTTATTTATGACAGCTTCTGTTTCAGGAGAGACAGGGTCTGAGTGTGTGTGGCTCTGGAGGGCAGGCCCAGGGCACGAAAGGACACACAGAAGTGAGGAGGGTGGGAGGCTGTTCTGGGGTCACAGGATGCCTGGAGAAGGGCCCAAGCTGTGACAAGGGCAGTTAGACAATGGAAGCCAAGCTTGTGGCCTGAGAGCAGGCTAGAGAGGCTGGGCAGAGCTTGCCTGCTCTGACATCACAGTTCCCTGTAGATCTGGGCCTGCATTACCCCTTACTATGGGGACATAAATATACATGGCTTCCCCTAAGCACACGAGGAGCCCCGATCCCAGCCCCTGGGAGCTCTCTGCCTAGCAGAGGGGTGTCTGAAGGAGGACAGAGGCGAGGCGGCTCCACACAAGGGAGGTGCATGGAAGGAGAATGGGAAAAGCAGATGATGGAGGTGGCAGCAGGGGAGGGGCCTGGCAGGAAATGAGAGCAGAGCTGTAGCAGCAGGAGGCCACGAGGAGAAGGCACTTGTGTGACCAGCCCCACTACCATGGGCACAGCCAGAAGCGCGGCCTGGGCCTGGTTACAGCCTCCGGCCCCTCGCATTCTGGTTTTGATCCAAGCACCAGGCCACCATTCGCAGCCACGTAGCAGTTCTTCCTTAGATTCATCAGCCATAAGGCCAGAAGGGACCACTGTGAGCATCTAGTCTGACCTCCTGAATAGCACAGGCCAGAGACCTGCCCTGGATTCACTCCTCTTTGAACTAGAGCAGATCTTTTAGGGGAAAAAAACAAAACATTCAGTCTTGATTTAGAAATGGTCAGTGATGGAAAATTACCACCCCCAGGGCAACTTGTTCCAATGGGTTAATTTCTCTCATCATTAAAAGTGTACGTCTTATTTCCAGTCGGAATTTCTCTAGCTTCAACTTCCACCTCTGGATGTTGTCACACCTTTCTCTGCTAGACTGAAGAGCCCATTATCAAAGATTTGTTCCCCATGTAGATATTTATAGGCTCTAACCAAGTCACCCCTTTATCTTCTCTCTGCTAAGCTAAATATTTTGAGCTCCTTGAGACTGTCGCTGTGAGGCAGGTTTTCTAATCCTTTAATCATTCTCGTGGCTCTTCTCTGACCCCTCTCCAATTTATCAACATCCTTCTTGAATTGTGGGCACCAGAACTGGACAGAGCATTCCAGCAGTGGTCGCACCAGTGACAAATTCTTCTTCTTTAATGCTAGGCTGAATGATCCTTCACCATTTGGTCCATTCCTGAGTGGTCCCAAGGGCTTGATGGTCCAAAGATGCCAAATACAGAAGTAAATAACCTCCTTACTCCTCCTTCATATACCCCTGTTTATGGAAGGATCAATTTATCACCTTTGGCTACAGCAGTGGGAGCTCAAGCTCAGATGACTATCCACAATGATTTCCTAAGTCATTGGGTTCTGGCTGGCTCCTCCCTGCAGCTTATGGCGGCGGGTCGGGCGGAGCATCGTCGTCGTGTCTCAGAGGGCAGGGCACCTGTAGTACAGTTTAGCTGGGGGGGGGGGGGGGGGAGGGCCGGCTCTGGCTGGACTCCTCCTTGCCTCCCTCCTTCCAGTGCTGCTGCAGCTGTGTGTGCTTTACTCAACATTTCATTTCTGCAGCCAAACAAAAAAAATCAAAAAAAGGGCCCAAAAAAGTCAGCCACACAGTTTTTTCTTTTTTTTTTTTCTTTTTTAAAAAAAATCAAAACTTTTAGAAGATTTTTCCCATTTCTAGGAAATGGAAAAGGAAAAATTAGTGGAAAATGTTGAAAATGTTGCCAATTTTTCATTGAACTTCAAAATTTTTAATTTCAGCAACATTTTTAAATTTTAAAAATTCATCCAGTTCTACACCTAAGCGTCAGGTTTACCCTCTTAGCCCCACCACTGCACTGTGTGCTCATGTTCAGCTGGTTTCTGCTCTGACCCTAAGTCATTTCCAGAGTCCCTGCTTTCCAGGACACAGCCCCACATCCTCTCAGTGTGACCTATATGTTTGGTTTCAGACCGGTGACCTTGGAGATAGCTGCATTAAAACACACGTTGTTTGATCACACCCAGCAAACCAAGGGATCCAGATTACTCTCTATCACCGATCTGCCCTCATCATTAACCACCCGCCAATCTTTGTGTATCAGCTGCAGACTTTACCAGCAATGATGTTATAGTTTATTCCAGATCATTGAGAAATATATTGAATAGCACTGGACCCAGAACAGTTACATGTGGGAATGCCCTAGAAACACCCCCATTAGGTGCTGATCCCCCATTAACACTTACATCTTGAGATCTATCAGTTAGTCAGTTTGTAACCCCAGTTAATCTCTGTGATATCAATTTTGCAGCTGCCAATATATATGCAAATTAACGGTGACATTGGAGCTTCCAGCAAACCCAAGGCTGCCATCAGTGCATCTCCTAACGTTTCATTTCAGACATGACCTTCCTGCGGCAGCACATGAACGGCCACCCCATTCAGTGCCCAGAGAGGTCAGGACCTTTCCAGTTTCTCACATTCTTCCCCACGAAAGGGATTTTGTCCCTCTGTGTCTGAAGAGCGGCACAGACAAACCACTCTTTGAATAAGTATAATGATGCCTTTGGCTCTGGCTAGCTGTAACCCACACACCTTCTGGGTGTAGTGTTCTATCACGCCAACAGACCCTGGTCGTCAGTGTGCAGGATTGAACCAGGGACCTCTGGAGCTTAGTGCATGAGCTAAAAGCCAACTGGCTATTAGCTAAGGCTGTAGAGCAGATACAATCTCTTTCTCTCTCTAAGTGGTCTCAGTGCCATTAGATGGGACAGAACACCACACCCAGAAGGTGTGAGGGTTACAGGCACTGCTGCTAAGTTGATATACAGCTTTATGGGCTCCTGAAAATGGATGCTAGGTCTCTATGAGAAAGCCAGTCTCCTTTACGAAATCCATCCCCTCTGCTCTGCCGAGGCACGCTGAATACAGAGCCTGGATCAACTATTTATTAAAACATGATAGTTGGCAAAACAAGTGGGGGGGAGGGTTAATTACATTAAAGTTCTCTCTAAAGAGAAGGCAATTAGTGTATTGATTGCAAGAAGTGCCAAGTTAATTGGGCATGTGACACATTGACATTTTTCACAATCAATAAACCTGCAACACCTTCAAAGAAATCTTCCTTGAGCAGCGCACAACCACATCAGGGTCAAACATGCAATAAATTTCTTGAGCTGATTATAGCTGATGGTTTCTTTCATGTTTTCTCGATACCGAGAGCTGTCTGAGAGGGCAGCTTTTTCCCCGTGTGGCTTTAATAAAAGTCTTTGATGGAGCCAGTGTAGGCTCACTCCCTTTTCTTTTATGAAAAGAAAGCTTGTCAGTTTCAGTCAGCGTTGCCTTCCCTTCTCTGCAGAGCAGGACAGAAAAGGGTGGGCGAAAGCTGGCTAAAGTCAATTAGCACAAAGTAGCTGCTGGTTAATGACTAACTGGGACCAGTGCTCAGAGAATGGGGCAGGGGCTGAGAGACGGCAGGGAAGCAGGCCCCATGTGACGGTTGCGTGAGCCAAAAAGGAGCCTTGCTGCGATGGAAGAGGAGTGCAATCAAAAGAGCCCTTTGCTTTTCTTCTTTTGTTTTATCTGCTGCTTTAAAGCCGAGCTGAAAAGCTGGAACAAAATAAAATCTGTTTATCGTGGGATGGTTTGAGATGAGGATTCAGCCCCTTAAATCTACCCAAGCTGCTGCAGCCAGACAATGAGTTAGGAAAGGAACCGGGGTCTGGACCCCAGCTGTCTGGTGGGTTGGCTGGCTTGCAGCAGAGCCCCAGAGTCAAGGTCCATTCCTGCAGGCTGGCGGTCAACCCGCTACGTGCACAGGGTGGGGTTGCTGCACACAGGCAGGTGCTGAGGCGACTGTGCAAAGGTGTAAAGTGAGGCCGCGGTGCAGAAACAAGCAGTGGCAGCCGGTGGGGCAAGGGCGAGGTCACTGTGCAAGTCTCGGCAACACCGGTGGCTCTGTGCAGGACACCTGCTGCCCGTGCTGGCCTGTCCCCTGTTCATTGTGGGTTCAGCATCTGTGCTTTCCCTGCCCCACGCAGGGAGTTGGGAGTTGCCAGAAAGCAGCTGGGTTTGGGGTGGGGGCTGTGAGGTCTCAGGCTGTTTCAGGAGAAGCCCACAGCTCTGGACTGAGGACCCACCTGCCCACCTGTTAGGAAGAGAGAAGACGAGGCAGGGGCGGGAATATCTTGTATTGGACTAACCGCGGTTGGTGAGAGAGACGAGCTTCCGAGCTTGCTGACCCGAAGGAGAGCTCTGTCTGAACGCGAAGGCTTGGCTCTCTCACCAATACAAGACATTACCCGCCCCCAGCTTGTCTCTCTACTATCCAGCATGGTCCCAGTCTGTGACCAGGGTCCTAGGCGCTGTGGTAATATAAATTATAAAGATGGAAGGGCTGGTTTAAGTTGTTAGAACCAAAGGAAAGGCCCTTGGCTTTGTCTGCATTGTTAGGGGCCAATCGTTTGTCCGTCCCTCATGACGTTCACATGCCATCAAGGTCCTGTCCCGCCTGGTTTCCCTGTGCTCTGATAATGAACTGAGCCCAAGGGAAATGACCGGGCCCTGCTGCAGAATGGAGGGAGTGTTTCCCAGCATACCCGGAGTCTGGGAAGACGGAAGAGCTCCCTGAACATCAGTTGGGAAGGGAGAAAAATAAGAGAGCCAGACATGAGGATTAAACCCCCTTTCCTGGCTGTTGAACTGTCTCTGGGAGGCAGGAGAGTGCCTGTCAATCACTGGCAGTGCACAGGGAGGAGATGGGGGGGGCTGCCAGGAGGGGGACAGGAGGCGCCCTGAACTGCACACCAGCTGACAGCACAGCACACTGACTAAATTAGGATGCCGGGCATGCCCACGTGCTGCCTATGTGGTGCTGGGAGCAGAGCGGGCTCCTGGGAGCTCACATGTCTGCCTGTCCCAGACAGCCCAATGCCGGAACCAGCCAGGGACAGCCAGACAGGCATGGGGGGGGGGCACCTCATGGGTGTGAACTTCACATGTGATGGCAAAGTAATTCCCAAAGGCTAATGGGGCTGGCAGAGCCAGCCGGGGATGGGGTTAGGTTGTTCCAGCCCCTCCTGGGCCATGCTCTGCTCTCCCCTACTCATAGATGGACTGGCCAAGCTGGGGAGAACAAGGGCTATTCAGCCAGGCCTCCTGCTGTGGGTGGTTGGGGGGGGAGGGCAGAGGGAGTAGCCCTGGCTCCGTCCTGCCCTCCAGGCGCACAGCGGGGAGTAAGCTGCTCCACAAAGAGAGGTGAGGTAACTTACTGCCCCCCCAGTGCAAAGCGGGGGGCTGTGGCTCTGACTCTGCTCCAGGGCAGTGCAGCTACCGGCCCCCCATGACTGCAGCCAGGCTGCAGGGTTACAGGAGGGTGCTAGAAAGGGGCCAAGAGGAGCTGCAAACAGGTGAGACTGGAGCTGAGTGACTCATTCCAAACAGCAAGTGATCCCCGCCCCTGTGTGTCCTTTTCTGCGAGGGAAACGGTGTGTGTGCGGGGGGGGGGGGTGCAGGGGCGCAGGTGGGAACAGTGACAGAAACTGCCAGACTGGGCCACAGCTGGGGTCCAATCAACCCAGTCTCCGGTCTCCAACAGTGGCAGCGCCACATGCTGCAGAGGAAGGCGTAAGAACTCTGCAGTAGCAGATGGGGGATAATTTGCCCCTTTCCCCGGTAGCTTTCATCTTGCTCTCTAATATCAGAGATTGGCTTAAGCCAGGGCTTTAATATACCTTCCAAAACTGGTGTCATTAATTATGACAGCTTTGGATATTCTTGTTAGAAATGTCCAGTCCCTTTTTTAGTCTTGTTAAATTCTGAGCCTCATTGAGTTGCGGTGGCAGTGAGTTCCACAGGCTTATTGTGCTTTGTGTGGAAAACATATTTCCTTGTTAGTTTTTAATTGCCCACTTTTCAATGTCACTGAACATCCCCTTGTTCTTGTGTCTGGTGTGGGCTGGCTGCAGGTGGTGGCAGGAGGGACGGGTGGTCTCCTCTTGTTGCAGGCAGGAGGGGCAGAAGAAGTGGATTGTCCCCGCCTGAGGCCTGTCTGCAGGCTGGGGTTAGAGAGAGGCCAGGTGCCGAGCCTGGCAGTGCTTTGCTGGCCGGCTGCAGGGAGATGTCCACGCCACAGCTGGGCTCTGCACAGGGAGGGAAGGCCAGGCTATTCACAGACTCCCTCTGTTTTCCCAGCATCCTGGGCTCTCCCAGGGTCAGAGACTGTTTGCAGGCTGCCTCCTGCCCAGGGCTGGCTCCAGGGTTTTTGCCACCCCAAGCAGCAAAAAGAAAAAAACGAAGAAGAAAAAAAAGCCGCGATTGCGATCTGCAGCAATACCGCCGCCGCTTCAGTCTCTGGCGGCAATTTGGCAGCTGGTCCTTCGCTCCGAGAGGGAGTGAGGGACTCGCCGCCAAATTGCCACCGAAGAGCCCGACGTGCCGCCCCTCACCGCTGGCCGCCCCAAGCAGCTGCTTGCTGGGCTGGTGCCTGGAGCCGGCCCCGCTCCTGCCCTCTGACTGGCTGCTGGGGACTGCTGTTGTCTCCTGCTGATTGAGGGAGAAGGATTGCCAGGGTGATTGGGGTGGTCACGTCCCTCTTCCGTTCCCTCTCGCCGCCCCCTTGATTCAGGGTGAGGGGCCAAACCCTTAGTGACTCATAGACATCCCATGATCAACCCATGCCCCCAGGTCTTTCTCCTCCTGTTGTGCCCAGCTGGTGAGCCCTCCGATGGAGGGTATAATTACCAACCCTCATCAGTGCTAGGCAGGCTCAGGAAGATGTTTTTTCAGGCCTCTTGAGCTATCCTTTTGGGTCTGAAACCACTGGAGTCCACAGCCCTTGTCAATGTGCATTCACTGCACTTTGCTGCATGATGGCCACACCTGGGCTGACACACCAGAGGCTGAGCTGGGGACCTGCAGAGCTCAAGGTCTGAGTCTCTGTAGCTGGGGCCTGTAACGTACTCCTATCCTGTGTGCATCAGACCAGATGGGGACAAGTAGCACATGCTGAGCCAGGGGCTACAGTTACATTTACAGCGTGCCAAGCCTGTACGTTGACTGTACTCCAGTTGCACTGTGGTCACAACATACATGGGAAATCACTTCTCTTTGCTCGCATTAGTTACAGCTTGTGTAATAAATGCACTCAGCACAGAACACTGCTGTTTGAAGGCTACCTATGTTATGGATCTGTTGATGTCAATACAAAGTATTTCCTCATAGACATGGGGCACACATTTCAAAAGTGCCTAAGGCCTAGATTCATGAAGGGACTTAGGCGCTGCAATGCTTGGTGTTACCACACCTAACTTTCAAGTGCCTGGAAAATCCCAGGAGCACACTGGGATTCACAAAGCCTGAGTTAAGCGTCTGGCATCATGCACAATGAATGCGGCGAGATGGGCGCCTTAGATCGGGGTTCTCAACCTTTTTCTTTTTTTTTTGAGTCTCCCCGACATGCTGTAAAAACTCCATGACCTACCTGTGCTACAACAACATTTTTTCTGCATATCCAGTAGATTAAAGGCTGTATTAAATGGATAATTAGACAGTTAAACACACACAAACACGCACATATATATAATATAAAAAAAGAAAAGAATAATATAGTACAAAAATAAAAATATTATCTTTATTTTACTTACTCAGGGCTGGTCTTCACTACGGGGAAATCGACAGTGCTGCAATTGATGCAGCAGGGATCGATTTAGTGGGTCTAGTGTTCTCTGGACAACCCTAGTACTCCAGCTCTCCCAGAAGAGTAAGGGAGGTCAACTGGAGAACGTCTCCTGTCAACGAAGCGCAGTGAAGACACCAGGGTAAGTTGACCAAAGCTATGTCAACTCCAGCTACGTTATTCACATAGCTGGAGTAGTGTAATTTAGGTTGACTTACCACCGTAGTGCAGACCTGCCCTTAGTGTGAAACTTGTTGCTGGTGCTGATCAACAATTCTGTCCAGGCATGGGGGTGTCTTTGACAAGCACACACGCATGTCATGGTCAGTGTTCATCTTGGCTGGGTATTTTGTTTTCATTGATGTCATGGCCATAGCACATGCAACCAAGTACATGCACTGACCACATTTGTTGAAAATGGCTTCCAGAGAAAATTGAAAACAGGTGCTGTTTTCATCAACCGAACGATAGGGGAGGGCACACTGGCCTGCTCTTGAAGGTATCACGGGTCCTGCTACCTTGGGTCACAGGTGTCGTTGAACTGTTCCTCCATGATAGGCAGTTCAGAGTCCATATGGGGAAGAAGACGAGTGCCTGGAGATGACAAAGCAATGGGTTACCCAGGGCTCTGTGCTTTTGCCAACCCTGTTCAACCTTTATATAAATGACCTGCCAACAACGGAGTCACAAAAGTTCATTTATGCAGACGACATCTGTAGCGGTATCCAGGCCTAGACGTTCCACAAGCTTGATGCCACTTTAAAGCGGAACCTGACAAAGTTAGCTGACTGCTGTAAGACTTGGCACCCCCAGACAAGCGTCATAAAAAGAGTCTCTAGTTTGTTCCATCTTCATCATGCCAGCGCAACCCGAGAACTGAATATTTATCTGAACGGTCAAAAGGTGAAGCATGAAGTAGAACCAGTCTATCTAGGTGTGACCTTAAACCACACACTGAGTTACCATGCCCACCTGAGGAAGACAGTAGCTAAAGTTAAGATGCGCAACAATCATCTTAACAAACTGGCAGGTTCGTCATGGGGTGCTCATGCTCCAACTCCGTGGACGTCAGCTCTTGCCACCTCGTATTCAGTGGTGGAGTCCTGCGCACCAGTATGGAGCCAATCGTCACACACCAAATGGTGGATACGCAGTTACATGCCGCCATGTGTATCATCTCCGGCATTCTGCGTCGACTCCACTCCCAGGGCTCCCAGTTCTGAGCAATGTCGCTCCTCCTCAGATCAGATGAGAGGTTACCACTGGCAAGTTATTGGAGAAAGCGCCAATTACTTTTTTAAACCACCAGTTGCACATTTGCTGTCACGTCGCCATTTATGGTCTCATCCGCCATGCCAGGATGTTAGGGCAGAAACACTCTGGTGAGAGGAATGGATCTGTTATAATCCCCAACCAGTCCCTCGTTGCCAACCCCACAATTTACCCGCCTGGTTTTGACCTGTCGCATCACCAGTGGTCCCTGTTGAACATGTTCTGGACTGGGCAAGGTTTCTGTGAAGCCAACCAGTATCACTGGGGCCTCCGTGACAGCCCTTTGTGCAACTGTGGTGCAAAGGGCAGCTTTTTGTGCTTCAATTTGAGCCTGTTTCTTGGCCTCAGTTTGGGCCTGTATTTCTTTGTCTTTTAACTCCAGGGCTTGCTGCCTCTCTCTTTCCTTCTCCTCCTGTGCTTGCTGCCTTGCTTCTTGAGCAGCTTGTTGGGCTAACATCCGGGCTTCCATGGTTCTTTCGTGAGCAGCTTTTCACTGGGCAAATTGTGCATCAATCTCCATTTGTCTTAATTCCATTTGTCTTTTATGTTCATTTTCCTTCTCAGCAATCTGCAACCTGTGCAGTTCTAGTTTCTTCTGAGCCTCATCCTCACTCATTTTGCTGATTTTCCTGCCTCTATTTCCCTTACCCGTAATAAGCAAACAGAAAATAACAAACCAGTAACCAATTTGTCTGTTCTCTAGCCAGCACACTTTAAACTCACTTAAAATCACTACCAGTATCTCAAAGCAATCAGCTGTGCACAGATCCTGCCAACTACACCACTGTGATGGGTTCAGTCACAGGGATCCCCTTGGGACTGTCACCTGATGTGCAGAAATTACCTCTGAGCCCATTTTCCCTGTCAACTTGGGACTCCAGAACCCTGTCTTGTTAAGCCAGACACGCTAGCCTGCTGCAACACAGACTCAGGGCCACGGCCCCAAAGCTGCAGGCTTTAACTGAAAACCACTCAGCAGGTTACCTCTCCAGCACCCAGACACTCAGTTCCCAATGGGATGCAAACCCCATATAAATCCATTTTGTCTGTATAAAGCTTATACTGGATAAACTCATAAATTGTCCACCCTCTATAACAGTGATAGAGAGAGATGTACAGCTGTTCGCTCCACCAGGTATTAATCACTTACTCTGGGTTCGTTAATAAACAAAAGTGATTTTATTAAGTATAAAAAGTAGGATTTAAGTCATTTCAAGTAATAACAAACAGAACTAAGTAAGTCACCAAGCAAAATAAGGCAAAAACACACAAGTCTAAGCCTAATACATTTAGGGCTTGTCTACACTACCCACTGGATCGGTGGGCAGTATAGATGTGATAAATCGACCGCTGAGCACTCTCCTGTCGACTATGGTACTCCACCAGAACGAGGAGCACAAGTGGAGTCGACAGGAGAGCGTTTGACACTGCGGTAAATAGATCGAAGTACGTCAACTTCAGCAACGCTATTCACGTACTCTTAGATTGACCCCGTGCGGTAGTGTAGACAAGCCCTCAGAAATCTCACCCTCAGAGATGTTCTAATAAGCTTCTTTCCCAGACTAGACACCCTCCTAGTCTGGGCCCAATCCTTTCCCCTGGCACAGCCCTTGTTAGTTCCAGCAGACATGTTAGGTGGTAATCGGGGGGTTTCTCATGACCGCCCCCTTTGTCCTGCTCCACCCCCTTTTATAGCTTTGGCACAAGGTGGGAATCTTTTGTTTCTCTGGGTCTCCACCCCTCCTTCAAAATGGAAAAGTACCAGATTTAAGATGGTTTCCAGTATCAGGTGGCATGATCACATGTCCTGGGAGGCCCCAGCCTCCATTCTTCCCGGGCTGGCTCACAGGTGCACAGGAAGGTTTGCAAGTAAACAGCCATTTACAGTTCATTAATTCTGAAGCACCCTTAATGGCTTCCACTTAATATGTTTACATCAGTAATACAAGTTTATATCTTATACTCCTAACTCCAGACATAGAAATAATACATGCAAACAAATAGGGTGATCACACTCAGTAGATTATAAGCTTTGTAATGATACCTTACAAGAGACTTTTCACATAAAGCATATTCCAGTTACATCATATTCACATTCATAAGCATATTTTCATAAAGCATATGGAGTGCAACGTCACAGACGCACATTGTAGATGAACACCTGCTGTTTAGGTTCAGCGGTGGCCTAGAAGAACTGCATCATGCCACTGAAGATGTCATCGCTGGCTAGATGACTATGCACATGCTAAATAAATGGCTGACAATTCGGCTTCGCATAAGTAGGTGGTACCAAAGGAGATCAAAACTTTCAGCGCTGCGGAAGAAGCAGTTATGTATTCATCAGAACACTCACACCAAAATGTCTCCCACAGCATCCCATTGAACCTGGTTCTGAGGGAGCTGTCTGACGAAATGTCAATGAGCTCTTCTAACAGTTTTGATGGGACAGTGGATGGCAGTTTAGCTTTAATGTTCTCACTAAAGGGGCTTATAGTCCATATGTGTGTAGTGGCTTGTTCTGTTGTGACTTTGGGAAAATAAGCATTCCATTTGTTAAACAGACCAGCCAGACGCTTTGCTAGCTGAGGTTTAATTACATCAAAGTCAACGTTTCGCTTGTGAGTGGAAGAATGTAAGAGCTCAAACATATCAGTCGTGCCCCCACAGACACAAACTTTGTAGAGTTGTAATTTTCTTTTGAAAGCCTCAATTCTTTCACACTGGGCAATAAAATTAGTGCTCCCACCTTCCATATCTTTATTCATCTTATTCATTTAACTGAATATGTCTGCGTGGTAACCCAGTTTTGCCAGCCACACGTCATCTTTCAGCAATTTGACATGTTTAGGTTTCTTAATGGCTAAGAAAGTACATAATTCTTCCCTGAGATTAAATATATGGGTAAGCATTTTGCCTCGAGATCTTCATCTCACCTCTGTATGCATGAGCAAGGAGTGGTGGTCTGCACCCACTTCCTTCCAAAGTCCAGCAAAACACCTGGAGTTTGTTGCTCTGGATTTAATAAAATTAACGAGTGTTACTGTCGTGTTCAGAACACTGTGAAAACCTGCGTCAACATCTTTTGCAGCAAGCACCTCTCAGTGTAAAAAGACAGTGTGTCCAAGCAGCGTGAGGTGGAACGGCTTTTATTTTTTGCACAACACCAGAATGTTTTCTGGTCATTTCTGCGGCTCCATCAGTGCAGACCCTGATGCAATTAATTCAGCTGATTTCTGCTGAAATCGTAAATCATCGAACAGTTTGAAAATGTCATCTGATTTTGTTGTCATCTTGAGCTCTTGGCAAAACAAAAAGGGTTTCTTTATTTCCTTATTCCACACATACCAAACATGAGCAAGGACATTTTGGGGACATTTACGACATTTTTGAAATGTCTGTGGATTCATCTAGTTGTATAGCAAAATCATTGTCACCCAGCTGATCGATAGACTGTGAAACTGTGCCTTCTGACATAGAAGTGATCTGTCATTTGACATGGTCATTTGACATCAGTATTTTTGCCAGTACCTTGGCCTTCTTTTCTCCAAATATTTCCTTTGCAATTTCAATAGCACACGGCATTATCAAAGTCTCAGCAATCTATGCATTTTTTTGCTTTAGTAGTTTTCTGCACCACTATGCAGAATGACCTTACAAGCTTTTTATCTGCTGTAGTTGTGGATTTCATCACTGCTTTAGTACCAAGCAGTTCCTTGTCCTTTTCTTCAAACAAATGAACATTGTTTGTCCTTACAGATTTCATGCTTTGTAATTAAATGTCTCTGTAATTTGGAGGATTTCACACATTCATTGGCCAGTACTTGTGCGCAAATTACACACTGCGGTTCAGGTATATGGCCACTTCCAGAGCAAATAATACCAAAATTCAAATAGCTGTCTTCATATTTCCTAAATGTGGCCAGGTTAATAACAGCTTTATGTTTCTTACCCACACCACCTCCTCGGTGCCCTTCAGCCCTTCCGGTGGCTGAACTTGTGGAAGGAAGTTTGGTATCATCACTCTGGGGGTTTTGTTGTTTTGAAGTTGGTCAAATTAAAACTTTATCCATATCGGATATTTATTGTTTGTGTTTACAAGGGTTTTCTCTGCGCTGTGTAGCTTGTTGCGCTCTTGCTGAAATAGCTCCTTTACACCTTACGTTAACGGAGCACGTGCTCTGTAACCTGAGAACGTGAATGTGTTCGTTTCTGCACATGCTTAGATATACTGAACCCCATAGGTTTCAGCATATCACGTAGGAAAATTAACACACTGTCTGGTAAGTAAAAAAAAACAATGTGTCCAAATAGCACGAGGTGAAATGGCTTTAATTTTTTGTATGCTCCCTGGTTTATTTTGGCAGCCCCCCTGAAACCTGCGTCCAGCCCCCCATGGGGTTGCGGACCGCTGACTGGAACTTGCAGCCTTAGACTGTGAGCCACAAAAGCCAGCATGCTAGGTGGCGAGCTATCAGAGCTAGCCAATTGGAGATGCAGCCCAGGGCTAAGCCCCACCCCTTCACAGACATAGGTGGCTCAGACTAGGCTGCAGGGAGGCACCTAGTTCTGCTTGCAATCCACAGCCAGGAGCCCTCTTTGGATTTAAGCACTGAAGAAATTTTTCGCAAGAAGCCGGGGACATGGGGGAAGGACATTCCTCATAACTTTTAGCCTAGTGGTTAGGATACTCACCTGGTCAAAGCCTTCTCCCCATCAGCTGGAGACAGGACTTCAACCAAGGGTCTCCCACAAGCCCAGGTGAGTGCCCTGAGCATTGGGCTAAAAGTCATAAGGAAGATCCCCACCTTTGCCTTCCCTCCTGCCCCCATTTTGTTTGAACTCACCTGAGAGCCCTGATCCAGTAAGCACCCTCTGAACACACCTACTGGATTGGGCCCTGCACATGACTTAGGAGGCCAGGTGCCTGTCTTCCCCTAGCCTGTGAATTGCTCTAGGGAATTGCTCTAGGACACAGGGGTCTGGGCACCCACTGGTGAGCTTGAAGATGGGTGTGTGACGGGTTGGATCACAGAAACCCCCTTGGGAACTGCCAACCAATGTGCCAAGACTACCTCTGCCCCTGCTTTCCCTGCCAGCTTGGGACTCCAGCACCCTGTCCTGTTGAGACAGACATGCCAGTCTGCTCCAACACAGACCCAGGGTCTGAACCACGTGCTCCAAAGCTGCAGACTTAACTGAAAGCAGCTTAAGAAGTGTTCCTGTCTTTAACGCTCAGATGCCCAACTCCCAATGGGGTCCAAACCCCAAATAAATCCATTTTACCCTGTATAAAGTTTATACAGGGTAAACTCATAAATTGTCCGCCCTCTGTAACACTGATAGAGAGATATGCACAGCTGTCCCCCCCCCCCCGCAGGTATTAATACATACTCTGGGTTAATTAATAGATAAAAAGTGATTTTATTAAATATAAAAAGTAAGATTTAAGTGGTTCCAAGTAGTAACAGTCAAAATAAAGTTAATTACCAAGTCAGATAAAATAAAACACACAACTCTGAGTCTAATACAGTAAGAAAACTGAATACAGACAAAATCTCACCCTCCGTGGAGTTCCAGTCAGCTTCCTTTTACAGACTAGTCTCCTTCTAGTCTGGGTCACACTCCCTGTAGTTACTGTCCTTTGTTCCAGTTTCTTTCAGGTATCCTTGGGGGGTGGAGAGGCTATCTCTTGAGCCAGTTGAAGACAAAATGGAGGGGTGTCCCAGGGGTTTAAATAGACTTTTTCTTGTGGGTGGAGACCCCCTCCTCTCTCCTATGCAAAGTCCAGCTCCAAGATGGAGTTTTGGAGTCACATGGGCAAGTCACATGTCCATGCATGACTCAGTTTTTACAGGCAGCAGCCATTGTTTACATGTTACCCTGAATGTCCTCAGGTAGACTTCTTATCTGGATTGGAGCCTTCCAAGATTCTTTGTCCTTTAGGTGTTTCTTGATTAGGCACTTAATTTGCACATTCCATACTCAAGAAGCTGACCAAATGCTTTACTAAGGCTACATAGAAATCAAGCAAGTACACAGCCAATATTCATAACTTTGAATACAGCAATGACACATGCATATTAATAGGATGAATAGATTCAGTAGATCATAACCTTTGCAGAGATATGTTACATGGCATATGTAGCATAAAACATATTCCAGTTATGTCATATATAACACATCAATAAGCATATTTCCATAAAGCCTTATGGGGTGCACCATCACAGGGGGCTTGGTCACATACATTGGTTTTAAGCAGGTCTGTCATTCTTTTTGGATCCAAGAGTCTCTGATGGCCATTAGCTCCTTCCAGCATAACACCACAGCCCCAAGTCCTAAGAGAACACAGGACAAATAGTAACAGTTTAGATGTGGCGATGTATGACTGAAGGAAGAACCTGACCTGGGACAGAGGGAAAAGTCATCCTGTGGTGGGCTGGACTAGGCACAGAGGCTCCCTGCTGGAGGCCTTAGAGTCCTGCCACACTCATCCCAGGAAAAGAATAGTAGAGGAGTCCTCCAAGCTGCATAGAGAGGCTTTGTGGGATGCAGCCAATCAGGGGGAGCCTGCAAGCGCTATCCAATCAGAGGGTTGAAGGCTAGTATAAAAGGAGCTGCAATGCAGCTCAGAGTCAGTTCTGTCTTGGAGCCTGAGGATTGCAGCTGGTGCTTGTAGTGGGCTGAAGGACTGCCGCACCCTGGACAGCTCAACGGGTGGAGTGAGGATGAGCTCCTAGCTGGCTGCTGGGCCTGAACACAGAAGAGCCCTGAGGTAAGGGTGAAGCATTGGTGAAGGCTGGGGCTGTGGGGAAGTGGCCCAGGGAACTGAAAGCAGTTTTGTTTTTTTTAAGGGACATGGAGGTGAGTGGCTGCTATTCTTAGGGTCCCTGGACTGGGACCTGGAGTAGGGGGTGGGTCTGGGTCCCCACATAAGCCACTGGGGAAGTGGCCTACAATTGGACAGCAATAAACTCCCAGAAGGGATCTGAACTGTTAGGACACCTAGCTGGAGAGCTAGGGCCAGAAGAGACCAGAGTGAGCGAAGAGTCTCCAGGGAGGAAGCCTTGGGGGCATGGGCCCTTAGCAGGGCCACAAGCGCTTAAAGACTTTGTTGACTAATAGCCTGGAAGGGTCAGTTTGAGGTGTTTCTCACAGACTGTGTGAGACTCGGCCACAGGACTGTCACTAGACACTGCCAGAAGGGGTCGCCACAGACTGAAAGAGGTGCAGGCACACCTGAACAAGGGTGCCCTCGTGAGAGGCGAGTGCCACCCTGTTACACATCCCCACTGGGGTTTGAAGCTATGGGCCCGTCACTGCCTGCTCCTGGAGATCACATACCTCTGTTGACACCACTTCCTGCCCTTTCTCCTCTACTCTGAGCTCCTTGCATCCCCCTGAGTTAAAGGCTGGTAGTCAGGTGGGTCCGTGTTATGCTGCTCCCCAGTCAGTGTCTGATAACAGGTCCTTGCAAAAGGAACAGGAAGCAGGCAAGCGGCTCACTCAGTGACACTGCCAAGGCTGCCCCAAAGCAGTTTCACAGATCCCGCTCCTAGTCACGACAAGCCCTGCACAACACGGGCTTCCTCTTGGCACCAAGCTTGGGGCATTCAGCTGTGTGCAAAACACACAAGCATTGGCTCCTGGTTAGGGACCTGGTTCAGGAGTTGTGGGTTCAATCCCCAGTGCTCTGGGCCTCTGAGGGAGTTACTCTAGCACTCGGTGTCTCCTTCCCCCACTCCTGTACTGTGGGATAAACATACTGACCTGCCTCCCTGGGGGCAGGGGACTCTGCACCCCAAAGTCCCAGATTCTGTGGCAGTTCCTGGAGAGTCAGGACAGACAGACAATATGTGTGTGAAGTATCAGAGGGGGAGCCGTGTTAGTCTGGATCTGTAAAAGCAGCAAAGAGTCCTGTGGCACCTTATAGACTAACAGACGTTTTGGAGCATGAGCTTTCGTGGGTGAATACCCACTTCGTCGGATGCATGTGTGTGCGCATCAAGCTATGGGGGGATGATCTAAGTTTCCACTCTGGAGAGATTTAGGGCCTCATGTGAGAATCCCAGCCTGACGCAGTTGCCACTGTTTACACAGGGTCTCAAATAGCCCTTTTAATCTCCCCCTCCAGGACCACTGGCAGAAATAACGACAGCCCTGTGAGAGGGGGCATCACAGATGCACAGGATCCGTGCTATGCTTCAGCTTTTGAACAGTTCTTGGGAGGAACCTCTTTAGTGTGCCAGATCCTCAAAGGGTTCCGACTACTCCTGAAGGCAAGGCCGATGGGCAAACCATGGGCTCGGGGAGGCTAGCTCCCACCCTGGTCCACCCCTTCCGCCTGAGGCCCCGCTCCTCCTTCCCCCACCAGAGCCCACTGCCCATCACAGTTGCCAGCCCCGCCCCCCCAACCCTGGGCGGGTGGCATACCTCCCCAGCATCCCCAGCCCCACAGCATCTCACATGTCAATTCCAACTTTGAACAGTTCAAGGGTCTACTGCTTTTAGTCCCCAGTATCCACTCCGTCCATCTGGCAATTCACCTCTATCACTTTGGGGCCAAGTAAGGGGCTGAGAGAGCAGAGCCAGTCTGCAGGATCAACCTGGGTTCACACTGCAGGCTTTCTCAAAGGCAGAGAGGTAGGCATCTATATTCCCCTGCACCCTCCTTAAACTGGGGCGACATTTGGCACCTTAGGTTCATGTGCAACTGGCTTCCTGTGGTCTCTCCCCACTTACCTCTCTGCGTGTCCTCTTGCTTCTCTGATTCTCCATATCCAGTTCTTGCTACGGCTCCTTTTCCTAGTTCTTCTGCTAACCCATCTGGTGCTTCTGCTGCCCTCCTCATGCTTTCGCTGCTTCTGCAAATGCTAACTCTTAGCCCTGCCACCTTTCAGCCCATTGTCCAACTCCTGCTGACCCATGCTGCCTTCACATGCTCTGTTCGCTGGAGATTCCCAGGGATAAGTGTCAATCATTCAGTTGCTGGGGCTCCTCTCCTCTTTGAGGACCCTCCATTGATATGGGTTGGTTTCAGCCATTCTGTTACCAACCCATTCATTCCACCCCAGACAGGAATGTGACACAGCACCTCATGCTTCCTGCTCTGCCCCAAGAGCAGCATTTTAGTCCTTTGGCCCCATTGCAAAGTACAGAGGGAAACTGAGGCATGCATAGGCATCATAAAAATATTACAGGAAATTCCCATTTCATTACAGATGGACAGGCAGACACTGGCCTGGTCACAGTGTTGAGTGGCCATGGGGGCCTGGGAGATATTTAAGGACTAGAGGGCGCTGCTTCCATCTAAGCAAGTGACTGCATGCTGTTTGTGAGTGGGAGGCTGTGGTCTGGCTCATGGAGACCGCAGGCTGGAAGGAGATAAATCAACAGAAAGGAGTTTGCAAGACAAAGCTGTTAGAAGCAGCAATGCACGTACCGGTCATAGTGGTGCTTTTCCTTTTATTGCCCGTTGTAGCTGTCAAGACAGTTCAAACCTTCACAAGTTATTTGCCTCTGCCACACAATAGGTATTAAAATGCCCATTACATCCTTCCTAGAGAAGCAATCTTCTGCACCCCGAGACAGTGGGGAGGCAATCGCGGCTCTATTACACTTAGAAGAGGATATTAACCAGAAGCGAAATGCTGTATGACCAAAATTTCATGCAGCTAAAATTGACTAATAGCTTCAAACTTTTTTTAATGCCTATTATTGCACATTGTGTAGTTGTTGTTACGTGGGGGGACATTTCTGCTTCTATAGCGTTCGTCGTTGAGTTGTATTTATCCTGCAAATAGCGACGACACGGCTCATAAACTGCAGATACAAACAACACACCAACCGTCCCCATAAACAATCAATCACAATGTGTCGCACCTGGCAAAGTTCTTGCAGGAACTAGCAGAATGAAGCACATGCCTTCGGAGCAAGGAATTCCTCCTAGGTAATGCAGTATATGGAGAGAATAAATATCCCTATGCCCGGCTAGGTCTTACTCCTGATGGGGTTGTAGCATTACCTCAAGGAAATTTGCACAGAACACTGCCTTGGGCGGTCGTGGAAACGTCTTCACTGGAGGTTTTCAAAAGGAGGCTGTCTTGGCTGATTTAGACCCAACAAATCCTGGGTCTTGGCTGGGGGTTAGACTAGATGACCCTTGAGATTCTAAGAGCTTTCCTGCTTATGGCAGCTAATTACATCCCGTCCCTGCAAAGGAGGGCAAAGCAGTTACAACTGCCAGGCGTGTCAGGGTGAGGCAGGAAGCAGCTGTCTTGACACTCTGATGAGGTATTTTGGGACACAGAACAGGGAGTTCAGCATGCAGCGGCGTGAGTGAAGCAGGGGTCACCCAGGGCTGACATCAAGTACAGTCTGATATTTATTGTGTAGAAAATACCGGGCTTGGCCATGGCCTGCTCTGTGTGTGGCAGGGGAAGGGATACAGGAAGCCACCTCCCCATCTCATACACTGGAAGGGCAGAAGGGACCATTGGCCTCATCTAGTCTGACCTGTATAACAGAGGCCAGAGAACTTCTCACCCTGCCCCCCCAAAATTCCTAGAGCACAGAACAGCCCAAGGTCCCTGGTGCCACACTCGGGCTGCTAGCATCCCGGAGGCAGGGGCGGCTCTAAGAATTTGGCCGCCCCAAGCAGGGCGGCATGCCGCGGGGGGCGCGCTGCCGGGCGCCGGTCCCGCGGCTCCTGGTGTCCTCTTGCAGACGTGCCTGCAGAGGTTCCGCTGCTCCCGCGGCTCCGGTGGAGCTTCCACAGGCATGACTGCGGAAGGTCCGCCGGAGCCGCCTGCCACCCTGCCGGCAAAATGCCGCCCCACGCGCGCGCTTGGCGCGCTGGGGTCTAGAGCTGGCCCTGCCCGGAGGCAGTGGGGGCTGGGGCCGGCTCTATGCTGGGACAGGCCGGCTGCCCCTGTTACGGAGTGGCACAGTGGCCCTGCTCTGTGGAGTAGCCCCGGCTAAGCTGATGCAGCTGCCCTCTGCCCCCAGTTTGGAGCTGGTTTTTAGTGCACAGTGGAGCTCACTCTGTATAGTCATAAACCACTGCAAAATCAACAGCATCATGTCAGATAAGGAGCAGCGCGTCCCTTCCAGTCCAGAGGGGCTCCCTCTGCTCTGCTGCATTGACAGAAGACAAACGGAGAGGGACAGAAAATAGAAGGAAAAGGACACACTGGGAGGCGGGGGGCATGGGACGGGGAGAGAGAAAGTCTTCTATGATTCTAACCCAGGTGGTGGTTGGGATTTAACTGAAGCCAGTGGAGGTGGTGAGGTCATCTGGGTCCCTCTCTCTGGCCATGCTGCTCAGGACATCTCTCAGAGTCAGGATGAAGAAGATCCAGAGACCCAGGAGATTGTAGGGGTAGCAGCCCTGATGGTGAAGCTTGCACCAGTAGTCAATTTTTCTCCCCAAAGTCTTTCTTTAGGGACCCCTGAAAAGTGAGTGACTGGTGGAGTAGCCCATCCCCTCATTATGTTGTGCACCAATTAGGCTTGATATCTGACACACAATTTTGGTACAATTAATTTCTGGTCCCCCATGTTCTTGTTTACCAAGCATGATCTTAACACAGTCCTTTTTTGTTGGGACTAATTCAGTCTCTCTCACTTTTGCACCTTTTGCCTTCAACACTCGCTATAGGCTGTTGTGACATTTTATAAACTTTTTACCTCCTTTTCCACAGTTAGGCTCACAACTGTGGTACATTTGTAGGCCCAGTTACTACAACAGGTGTCCATAACAGTCACAAAAGGAATGGACCAAAGGCTGATGTTTTGATGCAGACTCACCCTCAGAGTGAATAACTCACTGTTCCCACAGCTACTTCTCACTACCCTTCTGCAAGTCCATGATAGACTCTGGTAGACTGTGTGATTGCAGGCACCACCATATCAGTTCTCTAGGAACTCTGTCTCTAGATCCCCAAACACAACGTGCAGTTCCTTGCTGTTCCCCTGAAATATTCAGCCTGCAAACACTGCATCCATGGTTGACCTTCCCAGCGTAAAGTCGAATTGAATGTCGCTTACTCAATGCTCCAATTCCTCACAAAGTCTTTTCTTGATGATTCTTTCCAGGAATTTCATCATGTGACTCATTAACTTGGTCCCGGTCCTTCCTATGTGTCTCTTGCTCTGTGATTCTTCCCTTTTATAACCTTCCAGTCCCTCTGTCATAAGAACATAAGAAAGGCCGTACCGGGTCAGACCAAAGGTCCATCTAGCCCAGTATCTGTCTACCGACAGTGGCCAATGCCAGGTGCCCCTGAGGGAGTGAACCTAACAGGCAATGATCAAGTGATCTCTCTCCTGCCATCCATCTCCATCCTCTGACAAACAGAGGCTAGGGACACCATTCTTACCCATCCTAGCTAATAGCCATTTATGGACTTAGCCACCATGAATTTATCCAGTCCCCTTTTAAACATTCAGCTGACTCCTGAATCAGTCTTCTCAGGTGATCTCAACCTTCTATGGGTGACTTCATTGCCAAGTGACCTCTGCCCTCACAAAACAGCTTTCCTGGCTGGGAGCCAGGCTATTGTCAAAAGTGTTTGGATTTGAACAGAGGACGTCCCTGAGTTAACAGCCCTCTATTGTCCAGGCTTTGCCACTGGCCTTGGGAATGTCAGTTGAACATGGAGGTAACAGGACAACAGAGCAGGGGAAGAGCATCGTATCCCAAATGGAGTCTGTAGTCTGACAAACGTATGTATAGAGCCCCAATGTCAGATTGTACATACCAATTCCCCAGATCATTGCAACTGGGGTGACCAATCTCACAGCTTGAATTCTGAATTGTGACCGTTGTATGTTCACCTTGATCCACCTGGGGGTGAACCACAGGCTGGAAACCAAGTTCATGGAAATTAGGATCTTCCCATGGACAAAGCATGACCACAAAGTAGGCTCAGTCTGATTACTAAGCTACCCAGTTCTTTCCCTGCTCTTTAACTTGTTCCTAAACAAGGGTCTCATTGGAGTCAAGTCCAGAGATCCTTTACATCAAACAAACTAGCTCCACAGACTTCTGCTTCTGGGGCCCCGCCAGCCGGGCAGTTACATGGGACAAACGGTGATACCTTATTTCAACTGCAGTCCAGAACCCAACCCCCAGCTCCCACCAGCCTCTCTCCCTAATCGTCTGCTCAGCACACACAAGCCAAGGCTTTGGGAGTGTGATCGCTGTAGCTAACCTAATTCAAAGTCCCACACACTAGCCCGATGCAGCCGAATCTGAGAACTCAGACTCACCACCCAGGCTAAGAAATAATGGAGTGTAGGGCTTCTGCCTTGGACTACAATTAACCTCTGCGCTAAACTCTTCTCTCTGCTTGTTAGGACAAAGATGTGCATGGCTGACTGACTTCCTAGGGAACAAGTAGGAACGAAGAGGAACACTGACACATGTAGAAACAGCCACCCAGTTACTGAACTGTTGCTTCCTTGCTACCTGCAACTCAACAGAACTCTCTCTAGAATAAGTGGCCGCTTCTTCACAGACAAAGCCTAGCAACAAAGGCACCAGTGTCTGAGATTTCTCCTTTCTGAATATCTGGCGTGAATGCATAGCAGGCAGGCTCTGCAGTTAATCTTTACCCAGCTGACTGTTGCCACTTCCCCCCTACATTCCATATTGCCCCCAATACCGTATATTTTTGCCATGTGTCATGGTGGGGGGGAGAATACAGTGCAATTACACATTTTTATAGCGTACCTTTTACGGCTTATCACAAAACTCTACACGGAAAAAATAAATAAATACATACATTTTAAAGACATTTAATTCACACCCAGTTACAATCATGCTGCAAAAGCAACAGCAAACAGGTGCATGCTTAAGGGGTGCTTTAAACCAGGGATGTGAACCACACATGGGAGCCGCTGGGGGTAAAGCATCCAGCCAGAGAGGAGACGCCAGGGCACACCGAGTGCTGAGACAGACAAAGGCTATGGAAATCGCCATGGAGCGAAGTAGGTGCCTAGGAAAGAAGACAATGGGGAGGGGGAAAGTGTCTGTGAATATGAGCTGCCTGCGGTGGATTGAAGCACAGAGAGTGGCTGGCTGTCCTGCTGCAGGCTCAGGTGGTCTGAGGTGATGCAAGGGAGGGCCTGGCATTCCCACCTGTCAATTATTTGAACAGAGATTTCTGCTGGGTTGCTGTGGCCCTTGGCTCTCTCTGACGCATAGCGGGAGTCTCCCTGGTCAGCTCCATGCCTGTCTGGTGAAGCCCAGACCACATGCAGAGCCGTGGGCAGACAGACAGCCTGGACTAGCACCTGGGGAAAGCAGCTCTCCTAGGTCACTCTGAGCTAATAGACCAGAGCTATTGCCCAGGTTCAGGAAGGAGAAAGGCCTTGGGCCCAGCCTAGACTCAGCGAGACCTTCTGGGAGGGAGTAAGGTCAAGTCTTGACCAGCAACCCAGGAAGCAGAATTCCCACTGGCCCTTCTTGGAGGGGGAAGAAGTAGGTGTGTCAGCCCCCGGCGGGGGGAAGGAGTGAGCGTATCTGCCTCAGGAGTGGGTGTGCCAGCAACAGGGGACGTCACCAGCCAGGCTGCTCCCCCTCTCTAATAACTGCGTGATCCCCGGGATGCCCATGCAGCTACAGCTCACCGCGGAGCCCGGCGTCGGAAGGGAGAGCCAGTCCAAACACTCTTCTTATTGCCCACGCCAGGCCCAGGGGAAGCGGCTGCCGTAAGCAGGGATTCCTCCATCCCCACCAGGTTAGCAACCAGAACCCAGACCCCCAAAGCCAGGTGCTCGTTGGACAAACCTCTGAACTTCTCTTTCCTGTGCCTGGAATAATATGGCTCCTGCCTCCTGTTTCTCAGAGATCCCAGCAGCCTGGCACAGCCCCAGCCTTTGCTGGCAGGAAGGGGCATGCACAGAGCGGCTGCCCACACAGAATTATTCTCTGCTCCTTCACTTTGACCCTGGAGCTGTTTTGATAAAACCTGGCTGCTCAGTTCCCTCAGCCCACCAGAGATTGTCAGAGTGACAGGCAATGGATGTGAGCAGGGAAGTTCACACATTTTATGATTTAGCCTCATTATTCCTGGGCTTTTTCTCCAGCCTGAACTCTCTCCTGACAGAGTCTCTGACATGCATCTGGTTCTTTTAAACAGAAGAAAAAGTTCTGGGCCTTCAGCTAAAGAGAGCAGCTCAGAGTCCACGCCTGAGCCCTAAATGGGCTACTCTGCAGAGAGGGTGAGCCCTGGACAAGCTGCAGGGAGCGGGGGGAAAGCTGGGAGCCATCTAGGAGAAATGGCTAGAGACCATGCAAAGGCTCTGAAATATTATGCTCATTATTGACATCACAGAGCCATCGGCACTTGCAACCATCCTCCTCACCCCTGAGTAATAACCCCTAGACTGCTCAGCATTGTTGTCCATGGAGCCCAGTGCTGGTACAGGGTCACTATCCCATCTTCACAGACTGGGAGACAGGGCCAGAGAGGGGAAGGGATTTGTCTGCCATCTCCTTGAGTCAGGGCAGAGCCAGCACTAGAACCCTGATGTCCTGCTCCTCACCCACCCACATACCAAAACGTTCCCTCTCCCACAGCTGCCCACTCTTTCAAGACCAGCATTCCTTCCCCAACACTTTTTCCATGGCAGCACCCCCTGTCCTCTCCCCACATTGCACTGTGCAACAGAATCTCAATGCAGGCCCTCCAGCTGCAGTAGGAGCCTCAAACCAGCCCAGTAATCAGCTCTGGCTACATCATTCTGCATCATCTTACACTGCTGCCCAGCTGTCAGAGCAGCCAGCCATAGAATCATAGAATTCAAGATCAGAAGGGACCATTATGATCATCTAGTCTGACCTCCTGCAAGATGCAGGCCACATAAGCCGATCCACCCACTCCTTAAGCAAGCGACCCCTGCCCCATGCTTCGGAGGAAGGCAAAAAACCTCCAGGGCCACTGCCAATCTACCCTGGAGGAAAATTCCTTCCTGACCCCAAATATGGCGGTCAGCTGAACCCCGAGCATGCGGGCAAGACTCTCCAGCCATACCCTCTGGAAAAAGGCTAACAATATCCTATCATTGACCCATTGTACTAATTACCAGTGTGGCACTTAATTGACCTATTGACTAAGCCCGTTATCCTATCATACTATCTCCTCCATAAACTTATCTAGCTTAATCTTAAAGTCATGGAGGTCCTTCGCCCCCACTGTTTCCCTCGGTAGGCTGTTCCAGAATTGCACTCCTCTGATGGTTAGAAACCTTCATCTAATTTCAAGCCTAAATTTCCTGACTGACAATTTATATCCGTTTGTCCTCGTGTCCACATTAGCACTGAGCTGAAATAATTCCTCTCCTTCCCTGGTATTTATCCCTCTGATATATTTAAAGAGTGCAATCATTTCTCCTCTTATCCTTCTTTTGGTTAAGGAAAACAAACCGAGCTCCTCAAGTCTCCTTTCATACAACAGGCTTTCCATTCCTCGGATCATTCTAGTGGCCCTTCTTTGTACCCGTTCCAGTTTGAATTCATCCTTCTTAAACATGGGAGACCAAAACTGCACACAATACTCCAAATGAGGTCTTACCAACGCCTTATATAACGGGACTAGCACCTCCTTATCCCTACTAAAAATACCTCGCCTAATGCATCCCAAGACCGCATTAGCTTTTTTAACGGCCACATCACATTGCCTACTCATAGTCATCCTATGATCAACCAGGACTCCTAGGTCCTTCTCCTCCTCCGTTACTTCCAACTGGTGCGTCCCCAGCTTATAACTAAAGTTCTTGTTAGTCATCCCTAAATGCATAACCTTACACTTCTCACTATTGAATTTCATCCTGTTACTAATACTCCAGTTTACAAGGTCATCCAAATCTCCCTGGAGGATATCCCGATCCTTTTCCGAATTTGCAATACCTCCCAACTTGGTGTCATCCGCAAACTTTATCAGCCCACTCCTACTCTTGGTTCCCAGGTCAGCGATAAATAGATTGAATAAAATCGGACCCAAAACTGAACCTTGAGGAACTCCACTGGTAACCCCCCTCCAAACCGACAGTTCCCCCTTCAATACGACCCTCTGCAGTCTCCCCTTTAACCAGCTTCTTATCCACCTCTGGATTTTCATTTCTATCCCCATCTTTTCCAATTTAACCAGTAATTCCTCATGCGGTACCATATCAAACGCCTTACTGAAATCAAGATATATTAGATCCACCGCATTTCCCTTGTCTAAAAAATCTGTTACTTTCTCAAAGAAGGAGATCAGGTTGGTTTGGCACGATCTACCTTTCGTAAAACCATGCTGTAATTTGTCCCAGTTGCCATCGGCCTCAAGGTCCGTAACCACTCTCTCCTTTAAAATTTTTTCCATGACTTTGCATACTACAGATGTTAAACTAACAGGCCTGTAGTTACCTGGGTCACTTTTTTCCCCCTTCTTGAATATAGGAACTATATTCGCTAATCTCCAGTCAAACGGTACAACCCCCGAGTTTAGAGATTTATTAAAAATCATCGCTAACGGGCTTGCAATTTCACTCGCCAATTCCCTTAATATTCTAGGATGTAGATTATCCAGGCCCCCTGATTTACTGCCGTTTAGCTGTTCAAGTTTGGCTTCTACCTCAGATACCGTAATGTCTACCCCCATATCTTCATTCCCATCAGTCCCTCTATCACTATTCCTTAGCCCTTCATTAGCCTCATTAAAGACTGAGGCAAAATATTCGTTCAGATATTGTGCCATTTGTACAACCCATCGCTGCACATTTGTACAACCCTCATCCCAATTTCCAGCCAATTCAGTGAAACCTGAATTGTGTTGCACTGCATCACCGAACTTTGCAGCAAGCTACCTTCCATCAAGATGCTGATTCCTACACTCACTGGAACATGCTGCATGGCATTACTGTAAAGTGAAGTACTTTGCACCAATATTCACTGCTCCCCTCAGCTAGTGCAGTGTGCAACACTGCATCTCGACTGCTTCCCTCAGCTAGTGCAGTGTGCTGCAGTGTGCCAATTCACTGGGCATGCTAACAAACCACTTCTCTCCGCATGACAGAGCATGCCACCCTCTTCTGGGGGATTCCTCTTTACAATCTGCAAGACATGCCATGTTTCTCTTGGCTCTTCCTTTGTTCCTTTGCTCTGTTACTCAGTCCACTCCGCTCCACATGACTCTCCAGCCCTCAGTGTCTTTTAGTTGCATCTTTATGCTGCTTCTTCCTTGCCCTGACTTCCTGTCTCTCTCAAATTTTTCCGCCTTCAAATAGGGTGTGAAGATCTGCAAAGGCAGCTTGTCCGTATCTCTGTTACCAGACACCCCTTCAACCTTTAAACCATGCAACTGCTCAGCACCCCACTGTAAACAGTTCGCCATGATGAATATTGACCATTTCTTCTAGCTCTTTATTTTCTGCCTTTGGCCAGTGTCTACATAAGAACGGCCATACTGGGTCAAACCAATGGTCCATCTAGCCCAGTATCCTGTCTTCCGACAGAGGCTAATATCTGAATTGTCAGAGGGAATGAAGAGAGCAATTATCGAGTGATACATCCCCCTGTCGCTCAGTCCCAGCTTCTGGCAGTTGGAGATTTAGGGACACCCAGAGCATGGGGTTGCATCCCTGACCAACTTGGCTAATAGTTTTTGATGGACTTGTAAGAGCAGCAAAGAGTCCTGTGGCACCTTATAGATTAACAGACATATTGGAGCATGAGCTTACATGGGTGAATACCCACTTCGTCAGATGCATGTAGTGGAAATTTCCAGAGGCAGGTATAAATATGCAAGCAAGAATCAGGCTCGAGTTAACAAGGTTAGTTCAATCAGGGAGGATGGACTTATCTTCTATGAACTGATCTAATTCTTTTTTGAACCCAGTTATACTTTTGGCCTTCACAACATCCCCTGGCAACAAGTTCCACGGATTGATTGAACACTGTGTGGAGAAGAACTTCATTTTGTTTGATTTAAACCTGCTGTCTATTTCTTTGGGTGTCCCCTGACGTTTGTGTTATGTGACAGGGTAAATACCTCTTCTTTATTCACTTTCTCCAAACCACTGATGATTTTATAGACCTCTATTATATCCCCCGAGTTGTCTCTTTTTCAGGCAGAATAGTCCCACTCTATTCCATCTCTCCTCTTTTGGAAACTGTTCCATATTCTTCATTTGTGTTGCCCTTCTCTGTACCGTTTCCAATTCTAATATCTTTTTTGAGATGGGGTGACCAGAACTGCATGCAGTATTCAAGGTGTGGGTGTACCATTTATATATAGCATTATGATATTTTCTGTCTTAGTATCTACCCTCTTCCTAACGGTTCCTAACATTCTGTTCACTTTTTTGTTGACTCCTGTTCCTGCACATTGAGCAGATGTTTTCAGAGAGCTATCCACAATGACTCCAAGATCTGTTTCTTGAGTGGTACCAGCTAATTTAGACCCCATCATTTTGTATGTATAATTGGGATTATGTTTTCCCATGTACATTACTTTGCATTTATCAACACTGAATTTCATCTGCCATTTTGTTTCCCAGTCATCCAGTTTTGTGAGATCCCTTTGTAACTCTTTGCAGTCTGCTTTGGACTTAACTATCTTTAGTAATGTTGTATCATCTGCAAACTTTGCCACCTCACTGTTTACCCCTTTCTTCAGATCATTTATGAAGAGGTTGAATAGCACTGATCCAAGTACAGATCAATGGGGAATGTTGCTATTTACCTCTCTGTATTCTGAAAACTGAGAATTTATTCGTACCCCATTTCCTGTTTTATAACCAGTTACTGATCCATGAGAGGACCTTCCATGTTATCCCATCATTGTTTACTTTGCTTAAGAGCGTTAGTCTTTCTGAAAGTCCAAGTACATTTTATTCACTGGATCACCCTGGTCTTGTTGACCTCCTCAAAGAATTCTAATAGAGTGGTGAGGCATGATTTCCCTTTATAAAACTTGTGTTGATTTCTTCCTCAACAAATCATTAATCTGTGTGTCTGATCTGTGATGGCACTTTGCCTCTCCCACCGGGACTCTCTGTTGCCCAACACCCCTCTGTCTTGCTCTGGGGACACTTCCCAGTTTCCAAGAGCCCTTTTTAGATCTTGCCTGCAGGTCAGTCTCCCCAAAGGCCCCATTTCACCAGGTCCTGGTTGGCCTGTGACTTGGCTCTGGCTGAAATAGTTGGACTGAGTCAAGGTCAGTCTGTCTTGAAGCAGCAGTATTTACATTTTCCAGATAGCTGCCTCTTACCAATCAACCTGCATCACGTCTGAACTGCTGATGAGTTAAAGTCCATCTGTCACCCCTTCCCTCAGGCTCATCTCCAGGTACAAGTGAATACTTGGCCCTGCCTCCCAACTCTGCAGGGACATGCACGGTGTCATGGTGCTTCAGGGTGAGAGAAGCCCTAGGCCGAAGGGAGATAGGTGTCCCACCAGACCATCTTGCTGCAAAGTCTAGCATCCGCAGGAAGGAGCATTCCACTTCTCTTTAAAGAAGTAACTCCACGTAAACCAGGCAAAGATATAAAGATCTAAATACAGAGGAGGCGAGTGATTCACCACTCTGGGGTATGCAGAACAGCAATTGTTAGCAGACAGCAGTGAGCGAGGATACAGCATAAACGCAGGCACCAGCAGCATGAACATGGGGGTGATTTACCAGGGGCTCCAATGCAGGGTGGAATGTCTCGGCAAGAGGCAGAGGAGATAAAGGAGCGGTCTTCTTCAGCACAGCGCCAGGGCAGCTGTCCTCAGCTCTTAGCGGCCATGTGTTTGGGTAGTTAGCAGAGGGGAAAAGGAACATTTTCAAAAGTGGCCTCTAAGGGAGCCTCTGTTTTTGGTTCCCAAGCTGGGACACCTCAGACTTGATATCAGAGCTACCAAGTACTTGCATCTCCCACGGACTTCAGTAGCAGGACTATTAGTGATGAATCCCAAGGCACCTGTTTCTTTAGCAAAGTGTGATGCTGAATGCAGATTAAGGTGAACAAGCGGAAATTTAGTTGGGTTTGGTCCTGCTTTGAGCAGGGGGTTGGACTAGATGACCTCCTGAGGTCCCTTCCAACCCTGAGATTCTATGATCTATGATTCTATGATTCATTAAGCCCTGTGCAATGCTCTGTTCAGGTGGCTGCATTGCTTCCAGCCCCACTCCTCACATTCTCTTTCCCTGGTGTCCCCTCAATAATAGTCCCCCATTGGTCATGATCAGGAATCCTAGTTTTCCAAGATAAAAAACCAATCTCCATGAACCCATGGTAGAACAGGTAGTACTGCACATGGTACTTTACACAGTTGAACCATGTGTTCCACCTTGTTACAAATGGTTGGGTGGAAGTGTTGGGGAATCAACACTCTGTTTGTTCAAGTATCTCAAGAGCCGTGCGTGAGGAGTTGGAGCTTTCACGAAATGTGACTTCATCAAAGTGACCACTTGCTTAAAAGTATTTGGCCAAGTACTTCCTGTCAGAGTGACTATATGTGCATAGCAACCAATATGGGCACAGGTTGAGCACTGTTTGCAAAGCACATTGTTCCAAGCTTTTACCATGTAGCTTGCACTGTCTGAATATTAGCATTTGTAACAATCAAGTGGGGTGCTGAATTCCAACGTACAAAAAATAAAGGCTTCTGAAACAGTGGCATGATTAACTTTTCTGAGGTGCACTGTCTTTACAAGCTGTAGTGTGGTAATGTCAGCATGCTTATGAGGAGCTACCTTGATCACCTGAAATAAAATGTTGCCAACTGATCTATTTTGGAAGTCAGTTTTTTTGTTTTTTTTTGCCGGCAATCACAGCAATGGAGTTTCCTTTCAGGTCATTGAGAAGGCGCAGTTTTTTCCTCCTCAAAAAGAGTTGGTAAGTAATGGGAATACAACTGATCTGAGTTGGGAATGGCACCACCTCCCTTAACATGCATGCTCAACAAAATCTCTGACAATAGGTAAATCCATTTTATGCAGAGGAAGGTCTGTTTCTACACACACTTGAACAGAATCTGAAGTGACAGTTTCACGCTGTTCTTTGGCAGCTGTGAAACGCTGGAATGATCCAGTCACATTGCATTGTTTCTTTACTGTCATTGATGGCCCTGCTGTTTCAGCCTCTTGGTTTTGTTTCTTTTCATGCAGTTTGTTTAGGGCTTTCCATGTATTCTACAATTATCTGCCTTCAAACGTAATCTACAGCCTTGCTGCATGCAGTACAGAGCAACACATTACAATGAACATGACATTTTTCCTTCCCAAACTCCATGTCATGATCTTGAGGGGTGATTTTTAAAGTTTTTGACATTTTTTCATAACTTTAATTACTCATGTCTTGACACTGAAGTGAAATTTGAGATGCATTTAAACATGACCCCCTATATGCCATTGAGTAACCTCTATGCTCCGGAAGCAGTTTATTGGAGTCTGTTTAGTGATGTAAATTTAAAGCACATTCAAAAATCAACCACAAGAGGGGGAGGTTGTGCACATTGAATAAGTGACACTGGTACGTTCAGTAAAATTTAGTTGATATATGGGGTTTTTTTCCCCACAAAATGGAAAAACTAAAGATTATCTATAAAAACACACATTCTGCATTTTTCCATGCCAAACAGATTTATAGGATCCCTGGTCATGATACATTTTCCCTATTTTACAAACATTGCAATATAAACATTACAAACAAAGAAATGACACCCAACCCCCACACTGTGTCCCTACAGCCAGAGGTTGCTAGCACAAAGCCAAATGGGAGTCTCACAAACTCAGCTGGTTACAGTCTTTGAGATACTTTGGTCTCCTCAGGAGGCAACGGCACCAGGAATGACCTAGCTCTGTCTCCGTGTCACCTGTCTCCGAGTCTGGCAAACTATCTCCTCCCTCCCTGTGGGATTGGCCTCTGGATGGTTCTGCCTTTCTGTTCTGAGAGGACCAGTGTATCTCTGTAGACTCTTCTGTCTGCTAGCTAACAAGTGTCTCCTTGTCCCTCTTGCATAGTCACCTCCTATGACCTGGATATCCCTACACCTCTCACTATTACTTCAGTCCCCTCCTTCTGGTGGATCCTTATAGAAGTGCCTGTCTCCAGGGCTGGTAGGTCCTTGGCTGGCCTGTTGTACTCTAATGCCTGCTTTCTCCAATTGTTGGCCATCTCCTCTTGCGGGTGTTTTCATCAATCTGGCCGCAACAGGTTTTCCCTCCATGGTAGCAGGGCTTTGGTCTTTGTCCAGTCAGTGCCTGCGCTGGACTGTTTTGGCACCTCTGTTATGGGTTATTCCTGTGTGCCAAAAATGCTTTCAAACCACAAGAAACAGCCTTGTGTAACAGTCTCTTAGCTGTTTTCACAGCAGATTCTACCTTACTACTACTCTGTGGGCATGCTGGGGAGGTGGCGTGGTGGTCAAACTCCCCTTGGCATGCAAGTTCCTTGAATTCTTCCACGGCACAATTGGGGTCTGTTGTTGGTGAATACAGTGTCCACAGTGCCATATCTTACAAAGTGGGCCTTCAGTTTGCCAGTGACTGACTTGCTTCTTGTTTCAGACAGGGCATCAATCTCTCAAAAACTGGAGTAATTGTTCACCATAATCAAGGACTGCTTTTCACTGAAGGTAAATAAGTCCTCTCCCACCTTTCCCCAGGTGGAAAGTTCATGCTGGCAGCTATCACATGACTGGCAGGTGTCACACCTTTCTATCAAGGAGCAGAGTGGTGTACTCATTCCTGGCCAGCAAACACACTTTTGAGCCCTTCTAAGACAGCTGCCAATAGCCAGGTGTGATGCATGTGCTTTTTGCATGACATCCCGACATAATGAGATACAGACGACAGGTCTCTGTCCTCAAAATATGATTCCATCATGAGCACTTGGCTCATCTTTCTTTTGGAAACATGGATGTGCTCCTACTGGAACTTGGCTTTTGTCTTCTGGCCACCCTGATAGGATTGCAGTCTTGACTGCCTGCAGTTGGATGTCTTTTTCTGTAGCCTCATTGATTTCCATCAGCTTCGCTGTTGAAACTGGAGCCAGAGCAGCACGTTAATGGATTCAGTGTCCTGACCCCGTTTCCCCAGCTCACCAGTGGTGGTGGTTAGGGCCTGCTCAGGGTGTCGACTAACAGCAGTAATCATTTTGGACACTATTTAATCTCTACCTGGTAACTCTGGAGCTGCAGCGACATGTGCTGCAAACTCTTTGGAGCACTATGAGGAGGCTTTTGCCATGATTGTCTCTACGGGTTTGTGGTCTGGTTGCACAATTACTGGGTGGCCGTAGGTGTACAGATGGAATCGTTTCACTCCAAATATCACAGCCAGAAGCTGTTTCTGTTTGGCCATATCCCCGTTCAGTCTCTGACAGGGCTCTCCCAGCATAAGTGACTGCCTGCTCCTGTCCAAGAGCTGCACACTGGAGTATGAGCAGCTCTTCTGGCTGGTAGCACTTCAGGATGGGGCATCTGTTATCATTTGTTTCAGTGCATCAAATGCTTCCTGTTGGGGATCTGTCCAGTCTAACTCAACACTCTGCCTTGTTAATGATGTGTGGGTTCCACTGCTGCCATCAGGTGTGGACAGAACTTTTGGAGAAAAAAATGTACCATTCTTATGAAGCACTGTAATCCTCCCCTGGCCATTGGACCCGGCAGGTCTCTGCCTGCTTGGATCATGTTGGGATCTGATTTCAGTCCTTCTGCTGTGAGGAGACCTAGTTCCATGGCTCATGCGGCTGGCTCTGCGCTGCAGAGACCTCACAGCTCGGCCGCTGCCCGCCATGCTTCATTTGCAAGGAGTGAAACTGAGTGCAGGTTAAACTGAACAAGAGGAAATTTACAAATCCATGTTCATGGCTCTGTCCATGCGACCGCCTTGCTTCCAGCCCAGCTCCTCCATTGCCTATTTTCTTGGTGTCCCCACCAGGTACAATCCTTCCAGGGAACAGGGGCCCTCTGACTCCGGTTCGACTGATCATGATACAGCACCCGTCCCCTCTGTATCAGGGCACCACAGCAGGCTGGCAGCCAGCTGCTCTCTGGTTCTTTGGGCATGGCTACAGGAAGACTTACTGCACTGCAAGCTGGAGTGTACATTGACATCCTCTAACGTGCTGCACACTAGATGTCCATGTGGACTCTGCTGCTGCACTCTAAAAGTTCCCTGCTGTACCCGGGGGAACGTTTGGTGCAGGGCAGCAGGGTTCACATGGACAGTCAGTGCGCAGCAGGCTGGAGCGTTGTAGATCAGTGTTTGTGTGGGCATGCCCTACATCTGCTTCTCAGCAGCCCTGCTTTGCTGCATTGTCGCAATTGTCTCCCCGGTGGCTACCTTAAAATGAATCATTAATTAGCACCAAATAATTAATAGTGTGTCCACCTGTGTTCACAGGATCAGAGGGAGCTGAGGTGGAGGATCTGGGTTTGATCCCATCCTGTCCGGAGCAGGGTTGTGCCCTGTGGTGTATTCTCTAGTGCTATGTCTGCTTCCCGTGTAAAGACCAGAAGCAACAGGCTCGCGCTGCCCAGGAGACGTAGTGGATTTTCCCAGGGTCCAGTGGCTGCATTTCCCAGGCTGAAGCTCGTTCCATTATTTCTTGCCTCTCTTTCTAACACTTCTCAGCCCCTTGCTTTGATTCTCTGGCTTCATGGTGTTCGCAGCACCTGCCAGCTTAATGTCATCAGCTTATTTAATTAATTGTCCGGTTTGTACAGCACTTCTGGATCATTAATTAAGCTGTTCAATAAAGCTGAGCCTGATTCTGATCCCCGTGGTGCCTTGCTAGCTGTCTCCACGCAATGGGATATGCTGTCATTTATCAGAACCAGGGAGAGGCTGTTTGTGACGCAGTGGGAGGTGGGGAGGAGACAATGAATGATCAAATACAGGGGCCCCTCCACGAGACCCCAGTACTTACTGCGAGGGCTGGAGGAATGAGAACAAGCATCCTGGCCACAGGATTCTGCATTTATGGGAGTTGTGATATGCCCTGAGAACTGCTGGGTAAAGCTCTGCTCTAGGAATTATTTGGGGGGCAGTTCTCTGGCCTGTGGCATGCAAGAGGCCAGCCTAGTTGATCACAATGGTCCCTTCTGGCCTTGGAATCTATGAAAACAAATCACGCCTCTGTGCATCCAATTCTACCCCAGCGAGAAGATGAGTGAGAAAGAACCACACGTGACAGCCGCTTCGCAAAATGCACTGCTGGAAGGTGCTCAGATGCTGCAGTGATGAGGGTGGGGTAAGAACCTCTACACAACTACATGGCTGAAAAGAACATTAAGGTTGCAAAATCAAGTGCTCAAAAGTGAGGAAAGTGCCACACTGAAGGTTGCTCATGCACCATAGGCACAGCGATGGTGCTACTGTGATGATAAGCTCCTTGGGGTAAGGCTGGTCATTTTGTTCTGTGGTTGTACAGCATCAAGCACAACAGGGCCCTGCTGTGTGACTGGTGCCCTCGGCCTTGCAACAACAAACAGCAAAACCACACTGATACTTAGCCACGTGAAGCAGAGCTCTACGCTCGACCTGCTGGGGTTTCTCTGTATGGACCACAGTCACCTTTGATCAGTGCCAACGTTTCAGGGACTGTTTGGTGAAAACCAGAAAAGTCAGGCCCACCAAGTGGCCCTGTGCTCACTCTGGATTCAGAGGGAGGCAGTGACGTCAGGGCCGGAGTTAGGGCAGCTGAGAGCTTCCTCTGCCTGCAGCACCAAAGGGGCAGTCAGTGGGCCTGATTTTAGTAGAGATCAGGCCCCTGGAAGCCTCTTGCCCCTGCCCCCTCCAGCCAGCCCTCCTGCCAAGGGACCTCTCACCCCTCCAGTTAGACCCCCACTGCCCCTATTCCAGCCAGTCCCCCTCACTCCCTCTCCGGGCAGCTCCCTGTCCCATCTCTGCCACCAGCTCCTCCAGTTGGGCCTCTCACCTCTGCTTTGGCCAACCCTCCCCTCCCCCCCCCCGGTTAGGCCCCTCACCCACCACCGCTGTATCTTGAGTGACCAAAAGGGCTGCTCGAGGGGCTGGAGTGAAGCAAGGGGCCCGGCTGGGTGTACAGCTTGGCCTGTGTAAGAAACAAGGCGTGCAACTTGCTGGAAGTACTCCTGTTACTCACAGACACTGACAGAATTATTACTGAGTTTTTATAACAATGCTACTGGCCGGTATTATTGTTAAACACTGCCCAGATTCAGAGGCTCCCATCTGTTTCCCATTTTGGTGCCTCAGGTTTTCATACAGGGAAACAGTCCATCACATTTCTCTGTGCTCAAAATAACAGAGCCCATTTCGAGCTTTCAAGGGCTGCTCTCTGCTGGACGTATCTGGGGCAGTGCCTGGGTGCGTCAAAGGCCTAAAGGATTCTGGGGGACCGTGCTGACTCGCAGAGCTGGGGCAGGGTGATCAGTGCCCTGTGGCTGACAGAGGGAAGGGCTCCAGCAGGCCTGGTTCTTTCAGCTCTGCAGCAGGTCTCGTACACTCACAGCAGCAGCAAAGCGTTGTGTTTAGAGACACTCCTTGAATGTCCCAGGGCGTGAGGAGAAGAGCAGACAGGGCTGACCCAGGAGCAGCAGAACCAGAGGGTTTGATTTTATGTGCTCAGAGCTGGGCAGACTATGGGCTGTCGTCGGGGAGGGTCCTTTCATCCCAGCTTTCTCTGCCTTGTTAACTCAGTGTCGCTCCTCTTACGCCTTGGCTTTCATGGCTCTTACAGGCACTTGAGCTATTCAGAGCTGGGGGAGCTGGGAGAAGTGCGACCTGCATGGGTGTCACTGACCCAGGTGGGCCCAGTGATCCAGGCTCCAGATGGATGGACTCAAGCCAGGCCAGGCGGGTAGCATCGGAGCCGGATGGCTGGAATCACAATGGGTGGGCCCTGCAGCACTGAACTGAAGCAGCTGGGCTCTGCAAAGTAGGATCTGCAGAGTGGGGCTAGAAATTCAGAGCAGCGACCCTGGAGCGGCTGGTCCTGGGGAGCTGCACTCTGCAGAATTGCAGTGACCACATGTCAGATGTGCTTGAGACCCTGCCACTGAGCCACAGCATCCCTCTGGGCTGGCTCCAAGAAAGGGGGCTGGTGACTCTCACGGCCGGGGCGTCTGCTCTGCTGAGGCTGGGTTTGCTGTTTCATGGTCATACTCGGAGCTGGTAGACTAGTGACTGTCTTCCTAGAAAAGGGCTGGATCCATTGGATCAGGATTGGATTGATTTCCATGATGATGACCCTGACTCCAAAGTTTCTCAAGGCTTGAGCACAACCTTTGCCAACATCACCGTAGCCTGCCACGACGGCCACTTTCCCAGCAATCATGACATCCGTGGCATGTTTAATGCCATCAATAAGGGACTCTCGGCAACCATAAAGGTTATTGAGTTTACTCTTGGTGACAGAATCATTGACGTTGATGGCTGACACTTTCAGGCTCCCATTGGCTTTCATTTTATACAGATTGTGAACCCCGGTAGTTGTCTCCTCCGAGATGCCTTTAATTCCTTTCAGGAGCTGTGGGAGTTTGGTGTGAACCAGGTTGGTGAGGTCCCCACTGTCATCTAAAATCATGTTTAATGGCTGCCCATCCTTGAAATAGAGGGTCTGCTCGATGCACCGCAAGTATTCCTCGTCGGTCTCCCATTTCCAGGCAAACACAGGAATACCGGCTTTAGCAATGGCGGCAGCAGCAGCATGGTCCTGAGTGGAGAAAATGTTGCAGCTTGACCATGTACCATGGGCAGGGTGAGAACAACTAACTGCGTTCACTAACTGCACCCAACATGCCAGGCCCAGCTCCATACACACAGCGGCTGTGGCTGGGCTCTGGCAGCTTCGAAAACAGAGGACAGTGTGTGCCCCACTCGAGGGCTCATGAGCTGTGTAAAGATATATCACCCTATTCCTGTACACTACATACTCCACCACCTTAGGGTACAAGGGCCTAGAAAAGTTCCATCTGTCTTGCTGTCAGATCCATGGTCCCTGAACACACCACGTGCTACACATTCAGTTCAGGAGGTAACCTCTCAAAGGCCTCCCAGCAGTGTCTGGGCTAGTTTCTGTTCTTCCTGAGGTAGCATCAAGATCACTCATAGCAACAGGGCCAGGAGACACACTGGCACTACCACCAGGCATTGTCAGCAGCCGTATAGTGGCTTGGTATGTTCAATAGGTATGGCTGGTATAAAACATCCTGCTGCACTCGTGTCTTGTGGAGGGCCCCATCAGCACCGGTAAGGAAAAAGACTGGGATGATCTGTATTTGTGTTGATTTCAAGGTTACCACTGATACCACCCAGTACTGCAGGCAGATTGGTATCCTTTACCTGGAATTGAGGATATATTTGCCTTATTCACTGTGGGATGCTTTTCTCCCAGATTGCCCTGACCTGAGCCTATCTGCAAATGAGATCAAAAACAGTACCTCCCGGTTAATGGACGTACTGTACGCGTACATTCAGCTTTTGTGTCTTGTGCTTTATGCACCCGTCTTGTCAATGGAAAGGCCGCGGTATGTAACTGGGTCTTGGAAAAATTCACACTTCTCCTTGTTTGCTCTAGACCACACTCATTACCAGCTTTCATGACGAGCATATTGTCCAAGTAACGCTGAGAGCCAGGAATGCCCTGTATGACTTGGTCTGTCAAAATACCACCCTGTTATATCGGAATGAGCCCATCTGAGCATGTCTACACTGGAGGTGGGGGTGTAATTCCCAGCTCCCACAGACATACACATGCTAACGGCTCAGGCTACGGCAGTAAAAATAACAGGCTGTGATGGCACAAGTGGTACGTACTTAGGATCTCAGATGGCCTGAGACACTGCCTGTGCCGCCAGGCCCACGTGGCTATTTTGAGTCCCCTAACTCAAGGAGGGCTGCCTCAGCTGGGAATCACACCTTCTATCTGCAGGGTACGCGTACAGTACGTCCATTAACCGGGAGGTTCTGTTTTCGATCTCATTTGCAGATAGGCTCAGGTCAGGTCAATCTGGGAGAAAAGCATCCCACAGTGAATAAGGCAAATATATCCTCAGTCCCAGGTAAAGGATACCAATCTGCCTGCAGTACTGGGTGGTATCAGTGGTAACCTTGAAATCAACACAAATACAGATCGTCCCAGTCTTTTTCCTTACCGGTGCTGATGGGGCCCTCCATTCGTTCCGGTTAACCTTGATAGAATTCCAGAGTCTAGTAAGGGCAGAAGTTTTGCCCCTGCCTTTGGACTCAAAGCAAAAGGCAGTGGATGAGCTTTACCACATTTAAGAGCTGCTCTGTCTTCAAGCACAGTTCTTGCTTTGATGTAGTTTGAGGCTCTGATACCAGACTGAAAGGTGTCAGCTGCCTCATTCAAAAGTTCAGCGGATTTTTGTTTGGGGCCAGAGTTCAACATTTGTTTTGTTTTTAAAACCTGCAGGCATTGTATGCTTTGCTAGTCCAGGTGAATCTCTCCAAGCCTCTCTCTAGCAAATAATGCAGAACTCCCTCGCATCACAATACAGAGGTTTAGCAGCTGCTGTTTACACTGTAATAACTCCCAGGATAGCGAGGATTTCCTCTGTATATGTTTGACGGGCACTGAGTTTGCTACAACTTCATCTCCTCAATTCTCTGATCATCCTGCTATGAAATTACAGACACAGAAGAGCCCGAATCAAGCTCGGTTTTCAGTCCTACTTCTTCCACTTGTAAAGAAATGCAAATAACACTGCATGTATTGTCTTCTAAACTAGACAGTTGTAGAGACGCTAGAATGTTCTGACTGGACTCCACGTTGGCATCTGCAAGATGATTCATCTGAAATCTACTGGTAGTCCCTTGTGAGGTGTTGGTGGTACCTTTTGCACTGACCTGCTCATTTGCTCTGTGTGCCTGCGGTGGGGAGTGCACCCCGCACAAGACCTGAAGGGGTTAAGGTGGCTGGGTCAGCCAATTAACTGCCCAGGCTGCACCTGGAGAAGAAGCCAGGGAGCAGGGATTAATTAGACCAGGCTCAGCTGGACAGGAAATGGGGGGTGTATAAAGCTCAGGAGCTGCGAGCAGCTGGGGTCTGCAGGGAAGTGGTCTGCACTCACTGACGGGAGGTGTGTTTGTGACTACAGAGTAGTCTGCACTTATTCCGGGTGGGAGAGAGAGGAGTTTGGTCTGGCAAACCCAGAGGGAACCAGAAAGGTAGGAAAGGCTTAGAGGACAAGTAGCAAGGCATAGGATAGTGCAGACCTTGGCTGCTGATCAGAGGGTCCCTGAGCTGGGCACCTGAGTAGAGGGCAGGTCGGGGTTCCCTGAACAGCCACCGAGGAAGTGGCACAGACCAGGCACCGGAGAGCAGACAGCTGGGGACAGTTTGCCCTGCAAGGGGAGGACCATGGTGACCTGGCCGGAGGGCCACATCACAAAGAGGAAGCAGCAGCTCTCAGAGCGAGAGGGGCCACAGGACGAGAGAGGATGACTGGTGGAGACACTGCCAGAGATGGGCACAGCATCTGGAAGGAGCTAATCCCCAAAGTGGCCAGGAGGAGGCACCCCTACCGGTGAGTGGACCCTGTGACAGTGCCCCAATTTGTTGCGGTTTCTGCAAGATTTGTCCTTGAACCAGCAGTCACTTGCAGTATGAGACGGTTTTGCACAACGAAAGCCCCCAGTCATCGACTAGCCTCCAGTCTGTGCTTTCCGTTGGACTCCCCAGTTTATCACACGCCCAGATCACATGCTGCTGTTGCAGCTCCCTGGCGGCGGTAATGGCTGTGTCCAGTGATACGGCAATTTCTAGTGCACACTTTGGGGTCAAATCAGCCTCAGTCAACAGCCGTTTCTAGGTTGCTTTGTTTTGCATCCCCCTCCCGTTAACCAGTCCCTTAATGCATCATTTAAACTCTCTCCAAACGAGCAGTGCTCGGTCCAGCTCATTAATCCAGCCACAGATTCAGGAACTGTCTGGTTTTGTTTTCTGGAGTCTGTCTATAAAAGCGAAGCGGCTCCGCAATCCCCAGCAGCTTTGGAGATCAGGGGGTGGGTGGAATTTCCACAAACTCAGCACATATTGTGTCGATGGGTTTAACAGGAGCCGTTACGCTGCATAGACAGCTACAGGCATTAGCTCCCATTACACTCAGTAAAGCCATCACCTTTTTCTCATCACATGTCCCGTTGTTATTCCAGGCTGTCCCAGTCCCTCGGTACAGGGTGGGCCAGTTCTCTACCGAGCTACCAAACAGGTCCATGTTCCCCAAGTAGTCAGACATATTTAACCCCCTTTTATTTATTTTTCTCTGAATGAGCAATTAGTTTGCAGTCCTAGTGGCTGCGCTTTCAGTTTCACTAGGCATCTGCCGTCACTCTCTGGGTCACTGTTCTTCTGGACTAGAGTCCTTCCCTTGTCACCGTTTGTGGTGGCTTTTGCTCTTTCCACAACGAACGCACGAAAGAGCCGCACAGGCCCAGTGGGGTCCAGATAACCGTGTTCCCTGAGCATGTACAACAAGCCAGGCCTAGCTACATACCCACAGCTGCTCTGGCAGGATTCTAGCCACTCCTGCAACATAGGACACAGTGAGCGCCACTGACGGGCTCACGCCCTATTTAAAGGGATACTACTTATTCCAATATACTGGGCACCTATTCCACCGTGGCAGAACCCATCACAGACATTCAGCAGCCTTGACAGTCCCTACTAGACCAGCTGCTCTCTTCAGAGCTAGTGTGTTCCTGAGCTTTCTGGAGTAAAGGGGGAGGACGAGTAAAGCATTATGGGGCGTGTGTGACCCAGAGAAGAACTCCTGAGGTCTGGATGAACTGGAGGTGAGAGGGAGTAATTGAGACACCAGAGGTCAGGGCATGAAGAGCAAGCCCTTGAGAGGCTGGTAAAAGCTTCTGACAGAACAAGGAGTAATGGTTTCAAGTTGCAGTGTGGGAGGTTTAGGTTGGATATTAGGAAACACTATTTCACTAGGAGGGTGGTGAAGCACTGGAATGGGTTACCTAGGGAGGTGGTGGAATCTCCTTCCTTAGAGGTTTTTCAGGTCAGGCTTGACAAAGCCCTGGCTGGGATGATTTAGTTGGGGATTGGTCCTGCTTTGAGCAGGGGGTTGGACTAGATACCTCCTGAGGTCCCTTCCAACCCTGAGATTCTATGATACAAGCAGCCAGCCCTTCAGGTTTCTACTGAACTTTCTGTAGTGTTACCATCTCGAGCTGAGGTATGCATCTGCCCTACTGGCTGGAGATTTCTTCCAGCAAAGCTGTTTCAGATGGGTTGGGGCAACAGAGAAACTGACCCACCAGAAAGGCCCAGTCTGGCTCATTCTGCTATGAAAGGTCACCTCATGGGAACTCAGTGAGAGCACAGGATCCATGCCGGGCTGCCCGGACTTCGGCTGCGCCATTCACTCTGGATGAGTAATTTCCAGCCCTGACTGAAATTGCTGTGGATGAAGAGTTTCCCCAACAGCTTGATGTGTGCAGGGACCGGAGGCCCTGACTGATTCTGACATCTGAGGTCAGGTGGCCCCCCAGTCTTCATGGGTATGCTGGCTGGCCACACCCTGTATCAGCTGAATTTAAGGAGGCCTGCTGGTGTGGCTGCTGTCCCCCAGGCATTCTCTGAAAGCTGGTCATCAACGGAAAGAGCATCTGGGATTATCAGGCACCCCCTTGGGGTGTGCTCTGCTCTGCTAAGTGGCAGATCCGAAAATGGAAGTGGGAAAGCCTCATCCAGTAGGGATGCATGTTCCTCGTGGGGTCCCCCAGGGACCTGTGCTCAGCCCAGTGCCATTCAATATCTTTTATCAATGGTCTTGAGGGAAATATAAAATCATTGCATGCCAAGTCTGTAAATTACTGAAAAATGGTGGAGTGATGGGGACAGGTTAGTTATACAGAGTGTTCTGAACACTTGATATACTGGGTTCATTTGAACAACACGTGCTTAAAAGCAGGGTCATATATCTAGGAACCAAAACTGTAGGTCACGTTACTAGATTGGGCCCTGTACCCTAGAAAGCAGTGACTCTGACAGGGACTTAGCGGTCCTGGTAGGAACCAGCAGGACCTGAGATCCCAATGCAATGTTGTGGCTAAGGAGGCTGGTGCAATTCTTGGATGTATAAACAAGGGAATGAGACCAAGTAGGAATAGAGAGGCAGCCTTACCGCTGTATATGGCATTAATGAGACCATTACTGGATACTGGGTCCAGTTCTGGTGTCCACACTTCACAAAGGGTATTGGAAAAACCTGGAAGAGGCTCAGAAAAGAGCACCAAGGATGATTTGAGAACTGGAAGACCTGCTTTATAGTGAGAGACTAAAGAAGCTCAATCTATTCAATTTGTCCAAGAGAAGATTTGATCGTGATCTACAAGTACCTACATAGGGAAGAGATTATTGATAGTGGATGGCTCTTTAATCTAACCAAAAACGGCATAACAAGATTCAATAGTTGGAAGTGGAAACTAGAGAAATTCAGAAAAAATTAGGTGCAAATTTTTAATAACCAGGGTAATTAATAATTGGACCAACTTACCTAGGGATGTGATGCATTCTCCAGCACTTGGAGTCTTTAAATCAGGACGGGTTACGCATTATGTTTCCCAACTTTCAAAAGTTGTTTTATATGGGAACTAACTTCAATAGAAATTATGTCTGGTCAGTTTGGAAACAAACACACACACAAATAATGTTGCCGATATTTGCATGGCAATGATTTGTAAACCAATTAATACTTCCTAAAGAAAAAACAGATTTTTTTTTAAAAAATCAGGATTGGAGCTCTTTCTAAACACCAGGCTTCAACCAGCCAGGCATTATGGGCTCCATGCGGGAATCACTATGAAGGAGTCAGGCTGGATGATCAGAATGCTCGTTTCTGGCCTTCAGATCGATGCATAAACTCGCTGCCTGCACTGTTGCTGGCAGAGTTTCTCCGGTGTACGTTTGTCAGTCTGTTTCCAGTGATTCATTGTAACCCTGCAGCTAAGTGCCCTCAGAACCTCCCCCTTCCCTCTCTACTGCCAGACAGTGAAATTCATCCTTTGCCAAGAGCAAACACGAGACCTGAAGTCCCATGAGGCCCAAATGCCAGTTTAGTCACTGCAGCTCCCTGAGAGCCTTTGCACGGGGCTGCAGTGATACAGCATCGAAGATTCAGACACTGATGGCTTGGTGACCTGTGGGTAGCTAATGTGTGTTACTTGGAGACAAGTGTCTCTAGAGGAAATGGTTTGGAAATGGAAACATTTTCTGCCCCTCCTGTCCTGAGCTAGGAGTCAAACCCCAGGCAAGCTGCATTTTAAAATGTAAAACACAGTAACCTGGGAAGCTCAGGCAGGTGTTTTGCCAGACTGTGTTGTCTTTGCACTGACAGGGAGAATACGTCAAGCCAGGTGTCTGGGAGTCTGAAAAGGCAACTGGGAAAAGCCTTTTCTGAACAGAGAAAGTGTGTCTAAGATGTGCCTTGAAGCCACCTGGAATGCAAGAGCAGGAACTATGCAGATGCTGCCAACCCTTCACAGATTCTAAGGCCGGAATGGATCATTGTGATCATCTAGGCTGATGATCAGCACAGCCCAGAGAACTGGCTCCAACAGAATTCCTAGAGCGGAGCTTTTAGAGAAACAGCCAATCTTGATTTAAACATTGTCAGTGACGGAGAATCCATCACGTCCCTCGGTAAATTGTTCCAGTGGTTACAATCTCACTGTCAACATTTCACACTCTATTTCCAGTCTGAGTTTGTCTAGCTTCAACTTCCAGCCATCGGATCATGATAGACCTTTCTCTGCTGGATTGAAGAGTCTATAATTAGATATTTGTTCCCCATGTAGATACTGATAGACTGTGATCAAGTCATGTCTTAACCTTCTCTTTACTAAGCTAAGTAGATTGAGCTCATTGAGTCTATCACTAGAAGGCAGGTTTTTTAACCTTTAATCGTTCTTGTGGTTCTTCTCTAAACCTGCTCCAGTTTATCAACATCCTTCTTGAACTGTGGGCACTAGGACTGGACACTATTCCAGCACTGGTTGCACCAGTGCCAAATACAGAGATAAAATAACATCTCTGCTCCTACTTGAGATTTCACTGTTTATGCATCCCAGGATCGCATTAGCTTTTTTTGGCCACAGCATCACACTGGGAGCTCAGGTTCAGCGGATTATCCACTGTGGCCCCCAGAGCTCTTTTAGTGTCACTGCTTCCCAAGATAGAGTTCCCACAACCTTTATGTGTGGCCTATATTCTTTGTTCCTATATGTACACATTTACATTTAGCTGTATTAAAACACAAATTGTTTGCTTGCACTCAGTTTACCAAGCAATCCAGATCACTCTGAACCAGTGAGCTGTCCTGTTGATTATTTACCGCTCCCTCGGTTTTTCTGTCATCTGCAAATCAGCGATGATATTGTTTTCTTACAGGTCATTAAAAATGTTAACTAGCGTAGGGCCAAGAACTGATCCCTGCGGGACCCTACTGGAAACACATCCACTCAGTGATGATTCTCTGCTTATAGTTACATATTGAGACCTATCAGTTAGCCAATTTTAATCCATTTAACGTGTGCTGCATTCATTTTATATAGTTCTAGTTTTTTAATCAAAATGTCATGCAGTACCAAGTCAAATGTCTTACAGAAGTCTAAGTATGTTACATCAATACAATTACTTTTATCAACCAAACTTGTAATCTCATCAAAAAAGATATTAAGTTAGCTTGACAAGATCTATTTTCTGTAAACCCATGTTGATTTACATTCATTACATTACCCTCCTTACATTATTTATTAACTGAGTCTTGTATCAGCCACTTATTAGCTTGCCTTGGACCAATGTCAGGCTGACAGACCCATAATTACCCAGGTCATCCTATTTATCCTTTTAAAAAATTGGCACATTCGCTTTCTTACGGTCTTCTGGAACTTCCTCAGTGCGCCAAGACTTATTGAAAATCAACCTTGATGATCCAGTGAGCTCCACAGCCAGCTCTTTTAAAACTCTTGGATGCAAGTTATCTGACTCTGCTGCTTTGAAAATGTCTTACCTTAGTAGCTTTTGTTTAACATCCTCCAGAGGTACTAGGGGAATGGAAAGAGTGATGAGACAAATACAGACCAGAAATATTTATTGAACACTTCCCTGCCTTTTCTGCATTATTATTGATAATTCTACCATTTCCATGTAGTAATGGACCAATAGCCTTGTCAGGATTCTTTTGTTCCTAGTATATTTTAAAAACTCCTCCTTATTGTCCTTAACTTTGCTTGTATTTATATTTATTACTATTAACTTTCCCTTTCTTCCATTTGTAATTTTATATCTATATATCTGTATCTATACCCATATAATAGTTGCCTTCAACTTTCCTTCTAAACCAGGTCATTTTTTTTTAACCAGCATGACCGTCTTCCTCATTCGTGGGATTGTGACTTTTTGGGCCTCTGGTAAGGTGTTCTTTAATGATTCTCAATTATCATTCACATTTGTCTGATTACATTCTTCCTCCCAGCTGATTTGGCTCATAATTGTTTTCAGCTTTGTGAAATTAGGCCTATTAAAGCACCAAGTATATATATGACTGGTCCGGACTTTATTCTGCTGGCACACTATAAATGCGGTCAAGTCATGAATACTTGTACCCGAGGTACCATTAATTTTTAGTTCTGTGATCAGTTCTTCTTTAACTGTTGGGAATTCTATATTAGACATTGTCCTCTGCATTGTCTGCAACAGTTTTTATGTTAGGAAATCATGATAGTGTTTAGAAATTCAAACCATGTTTTAGTACTGGCAGCCTGAGACTTCCAACATATGTCACTCTTGAAGAACCCATGATCATGCAGCTCTCCCGCCCCCCATACAAATTGTAGATAGGTGGGTAAGGAAGCAGTCATCCTGTTCCCTAGAATATTTTGGTGGTCTGTAGCAGCCACCAATTATACCCCATCTTGTGCTTTCTATGTTAAGACATTGATCTGTAAGCATTCAAGATCATTTTCTTCTGAGTTATCAGTGACACAAACATTTTTTATGTAGAATGTCACCTCCCTCTGCTTTTGCCCACTCAGTCCTTCCTAAATAGGTTATAACCATGGATTTCAACTTTCCACTTGTGCGAATCATCCCACCGGGTTTCAATCATACCAACTAGATCAAATTTATGCTCATAAATGAGCCATTCTAGTTCCTCTCGTTCATCACCCAGGCTCTTCTCAGTGGTGTATAGGCAATTTGAGAATTTCCTCTCCATGTCCTTTGGTTACTAGATTAATTTTGTTCTCAGCATGACAATTCTGTGCTAACAGATGCTCATATCTTCCCTCTTTTTACCCTCCCCTTCTGCTGTTAGTTTCCCCTCTCCTAACTACTCTAGCCAACCTGTTATCGAGGAGAATGGCTCTTCTGGGGAACTCCAAGCAGCCAGAACCCTTCCCTTTGCTGGGGCAGGCATGGGACCATATGGATTGTGGGGCTGGAAGGCGTAAGGTCACACATTCCCACTGCCACAGATGCCATCTGCTCGATGTTGGGTTTTCAGCCATCTCCCCAGGCTGCCACTCTGGATCAGTGGACAGTGCTCTTAACCTTGAAAGCTCACATTAGGGCTCTGGGACATACCAAGTAGTAAGCAGTGCTCACCCCATGCTGACACTGTCCTGCAGTCCTTGAGCTGTGCATGTTCATAGATATAAGAAGATTCCAGGAACGTCACCCTGAAGCCTGGAATGTCTGTTGAGTCAGTGTGAGGAGATGGTGGAAGCAGCTACAGGCAGCCTCTAGAGCTCTTTTGCTTCAGAATATCACCAGGTTCAGTCTTCAGTGGGATTCACGGTCTGTTACCATTCAGTTTTTAAGTTCTCAGGCATTTTGTCTTCACGAATTACACCCGTGTGATGTACAGCTACAGTCAGGCATGTATCTGTGCCATGCCCAGGGTCCTAGGCCACTGTGAGGTAACTCAGCCAGTCACCACACTTACTTGACAATTAATTTACATGCAACAATTTCATTGGTTGTTTGAGGGAGACTGCACAGAAGGTGGGTCACCCGCCATGCCCATGTGATGGAATAGGCTTTCAGATGCTACTACAGAATGAGATCACGCGGGGCTGGGGAGGCAGGGGACACGGTCTCTGGGATAGCTGAGTTCTCTCATCTTTGGTTTGTTTTTGACGGTGTGGATGCTTTCTTCACTGAAACGTATTCTCTGTGTGTGTGGTGGGGGGACCCTGAACATTTTCACAGGGGGATACTTGACATTTAGCTGGTGATCAGTTCCCCTTATTGCACAGAATGCCAAGCTCTGGAGAATGGGGACAGAAGTGAATGTGAATGGTAGGTTCAACTCATTGCCAGTGGAAAAACCTGGGAAAGGTGAGGAGTGAACCACACTCTGCAGCGGGATATCTGGCATCTGACCATGCAGAAGGCTGGGATTTCCTACTGACTTGGCGTAATTTCAGGTCTGTGGTGAGAACAGCTGCATTGTGTCCTGGGATATGCAGGCAGTGGGTTGGCAGGGGTTGGCATGCGATGCAGATGTGAGCTGTACTGTTGGGGAGTTCTGTAGGGACGCAGCACCATGCTCACCTGCCAGTCACTTCTGGAGCAGGCAGTGGCATTCCCTAGATCCCATCACCACCCCTCCCTCCAAAAGGCTTAGGGTGACCAGACGTCCCAATAAAATCAGGACTGTCTCAATTTTGAAGAGTTTGTCCCGCATCCCGACCAGAGTATGGTCAGGACGCCATTTGTCCCATGTTTTGTTTCCTGGTCTTTAGTGACAATTCAGCGGAGAGTCCTTCAATCGCGGACAGTTTTTGGCGGCGGGTGCTTCTGTCTTTGGACACAAGGTTTATTACCCCCTGCCGAAATACCACTGAAGACCATCCGTGACTGAAGGGCTCTCCGCCGAATTGCAGCTGAACTCCTGGACGAGTGAGTGTAAAAAAACAAAACAAAAAAAATGCCCCCCCTGCAGCGGTCCCGATATTTTCCCCTTAACATCTGGTCACCTTAAAAAAGGCTGCAGCCGTTGGACTCTGCCAGGCTTTGTGTATTAAATCTGCATTGCCCTTTTCTAAGGAGTCTGACCTTTATTCCCCAAATCCAGTGTCAAAGATGTTAAGTGCAAGTACCACCTCCGTGTATTAGAATGAGTTTGGAGTCAGGGTGGGGTTGCAGCCAGCACCTGGTACCCTTGAGAGCATAGGCACAGAGCCCTGTGAGTCAACTCTCTGCATGCACACAGCCAGCCACGTGCCCGGGACAGCGGTCGGAAGGACGTGAGACCCTGGCCCCTGGAAATGTCTATAGAGAAAGAGCCTTGGGGCCTGGCTGTGTGGGGGGAGGGGACAGGTGAAGTGAGTGCTGAAAAGGGAGCCCCAAATAGCAGGAGGCATCGATGGGCCTAAAGCCTGAGACAGAATGAAGGAAGGGAGGTGAGTGGTGGAGAGGGATGTGCATGGATTCCACTTCTGGCTGGCTGGACTAAGGCGCCGTGCAGCCACATATGAGGCACAAGGAGCATACAGATCGGGGTGACCTCCATGTTCGGACTGGTTTCAGCAACATCTGCTTCATCTGCAATAGCCCCTCTCTGGCACCTGCCCTCTGAGCTCCCAGAGCACCTGGCACATTGACAAAACCCACCGGAGGCAGGTCAGTAGCATCATCCCCCTTTACAGATGTGACCCCTTGTGGAGTTTGCTGGCTTCTGCAGCTACAGCGACAAGAGCTCCGGAACCTCCAGCCGCCGTGTCCCAGCCTGCTCAGGGTCAAGGGCAAGGACAGAGTAGGCTGGAAACTCCTACAGATGCCAATGGCCATTTCCTCTGGAGTGATTTACACCGGCCAGGGAGGAGCCAGGGCTGTTGACTTGTCGCTTTAGGCGGTTTGAATTTGGAGCTGGGAGAGGACCAGCGCAGCCCGGGGAGTCTGATCAGCTCCCACTCCCCACACAAAGGGAGACGCCAAATTATTGTGGGAGTTAGTATGTGACCAGGGAGCAGCAGCCCTGTGGAGGCCAGTGATCACTGAGGCAGGGAACTAACCCGGCGCCAGTACCTGGAGGTTACTGAGACTTTCCCAGGGCTCCAGACCAGGGATCCAGAGAGGACCCTGCCCCATAAGAGAAGCACTCGTCGTAGGACTTATCCTCAGCATCCCATGCCCCAGGAAGGGGCTGGAGAGGGAGCTGGGGGTTATGTATAGTGGTAAATGCAGGAAGGAGGAGAATGTGTTATATTGTCAAAATTTGAGTATTTTAGTTATTTTTAGCTCTTTCCTGCCCCGGAGTCTCTATTTCCTGTCCCTGTAAAGTCCCCTGGTTTAAACTGTTCACTTTGAGTGTGTTTGGGGCTTGCATTACTGTGTGGTGTATGTGGTGTGCAGGGTTATATTCCTTGTGAACAGAGTACTAGAATTAGTCATCTTCCAAAAGGACTGCACCCCTTGTGCCCCAGCCCCAGAGAGGAGTCCGCTTGGGTGGAGGCACCGGGTGCTGAAATAAAGAACTCAGGATCCAACCTATGCAAAGGTGCGGGGTTGGGGGGGAGAAGCCACTCAATTAGCAAGCACCAGGGAGGAGGCATGACCCACACCTCAGGGAGGTGCTACGCACAACGGGCAACTGACGCACAGAAAGGGGCAGGACTTGTCCAAGGAGGCACAAGGAGTCTGGCAGAGCCAGGAACAGAACCCATCTTTCTTTATGCCCTGCCCCACCTCCCTGGAGAGTGACGCTAAGGAGACTATGTCTGAGGGGTGTGTTCTCTCTAAGCACAGCTGTCACGTGGTGATAACGGGGGCCCTTCACCAGTTAGGGTTTTATGGGAAGTGAGCAACATTTGGAATGGCAGTCAGAGAAGAACTGGCAGCCAGTACAGAGCCCGGAGCTTAGGTGAGATGGGCTCCTGGTCTGCTCTCCTCCATGGGTTTGCAGCCTGCATCAGCTGGAGTTTGTGGATGGATTTCAGGGTTAGCCACAGGCTAGTGCCATGGCTAACCAAAAATGAGAGGGGGGGGTCTATCCACAGGTGCTGTCAGGTGTCAGAGAGAGAGAGAGAGCCTGGAAGCAGGGCCTGGTGTAAGACCAGATGGCCTGAACCATAGTCTGCACAATCAGTCCAGGCCATGAAGCAAAGTCGGGCCACGTATATGTGACCTTGGTAAAGGTATTGCTAGTGTTACTAAAACACAGGCACTCCTGGGACCCAGCACATACTGGGTGTGTATGTGGACACATTCCAAAATACTAACCCAGGTCCAGCCTGACCTTACACCAGACACAAGGGTTTGCAGAAGGGATGAATATGGATTTGCCAAGACACCTGGGGCAAGGGCAGGTAACAAGCAGATGTCACGAAACATGTACGGTGGTATGAGAGTTGTTTGTCTCAGTCTATAAACATCAGGGTGCTTCACTTTAACCCTTTGTGCAGCTGAGGGAACAGCAGAAATTCCCACTGCTGACTGAGCCGTTCCTTACCACTGGGCACTAGTGTGTTAGTGTCCCTGTAGCTCCTATGGGATGCTAATATTGTGCCTTGAGGACAATAAACCTGGCTGAGTGCTTTTGTCACCGAATCGTTCCTGCAGTCTCTCTTTATAAATCACATTGAGGTCTGCTGAATTAGCAGGCTCTGCTATCTGCTGGTGCTAATAACACTGGAGCTCCAAGAACAGAAGCACGCAGCAGCCGTAACAACCTGGCAGACTGGACAACATCCTTCAGCAACATACTTAACAACATCAGGCACCCAGAAGCAGTGGGGGTTAGCAGTGTCCTGAGACTGCAAAGAACTGCGACAATAGGCTGGCTCCTCCACTGACCTGCATCCACTGCATTGTGGGGATTAAGCCTGAACCAGCACCTGTTCTCTGCTAGGTGGTGGGGTGACCTTCCACCAGGTTTTAGGCTGAAAACATTTGTTTTTGAGGAACACACAGACACTGCCACAAATATTGTTATTCCATCCACAACCCAATTTTCTGTTGAATAACTGTTTCTATGGGACTTTTGTGAGCAGCTCCAGCATAAGCTGATGGCAACAACCCAGTAGGGGTTCTCCTTCCAAAGCAAGCTAGTGTCACCCTTCAGGAAACTTGTGGGAAAGGGTGACCCAGGGACCTGGTGGTGCCAACAGGCAGAGGGTACAGGAAGCGCACAGGGGTTCTCAGGGATCTCCTGGGTCAGATATTTGCATATTAAGTTAACCAAAGGGTGGTATGTAACATTTTTATCAAGCACCATTAGCTCACTGGTTGTCATAGTCATTTCCAAAGGTAAGTATGGATGACATGTAAGGAGTTTACACTGGAAATGATGTTCTCAAAGCCTTGGAGTTAAGGCAGGTAACCAAGAACTAAGTTCCCTGTAAGCTGCGTGGCCACTCGGCCATGCAGTAGCCTTCTTAGCACCGCTCAGGCTGGGGGTTGGGTTAGCCTGTATAGAGAGTGAGGCCTGCATAGGCTGAGGCCATGGCCAGTGGAACCAAGACCTGCTCACGCTAAGGGCAGGTGATAAGAGCGAGGTGCCTCCCAACCCTGGGTACCAAGGGAAGTGTCACAGAAAGTGTCAGCCGCACTTATCGCTGGTGTGGCACTGCACTCCTAGGGCAAGTGGGATCCACAGAGGGTACCTCTCCTGACAACGGCTCTTGCTCGTGTTTCTCCAATCCATGCTACCCTGCTGTTTTCCTGTTGGCGGGTTTTGTTTTGCCTCGTTTACAAACTTTGCTTTCTTTCTGCAACCAGGTATCAGAGGGGGAGCCGTGTTAGTCTGGATCTGTAAAAGCAGCAAAGAGTCTTGTGGCACCTTAACAGACGTTTTGGAGCATGAGCTTTCGTGGGTGAATACCCACTTTGTTGGATGCATGTCGGATGCATCCGATGAAGTGGGTATTCACCCATGAAAGCTCATGCTCCAAAACGTCTGTTAGTCTATAAGGTGCCCCAGGACTCTTTGCTGTTTCTGCAACCAGGCTCAGCCAATCTCCTCTCCCTCCCACGCTGCCCGTCCTGGGCCCTTGTCCAGTCCATGCCCAACACCGGGTGGAGCTGACACTTGCAAACAGTGTTCATGTTCCCCTTGCTAATGATGCAAACAATTTGAAAAGCCATTGAAGTGCAACCCAGGTCTCCTGTAGGTGGATAAATCACAGTACAGAGGCCATTGGGCTACTTTTATGTCCCTGCAGTGGGGCGGCTGCCCCACTCCTGCCCCAAAGGGGTTAAAAGCAGTCCTGGAGAGGGCTGTGGTGGGGTAAAAGGGGTTAAGAACAGCTGGGGAAAGCTGAGTGAGGAGCTGACCACAGCTGTGGCCAGCTCAATCAGAGCCCAGCTGGCCCTTATAAGAGGGCAGTGGGCCAGAAGCAGAAGAATCTCTCTCTCGCTCTGGAGAGGGAAGAACCTGGCTGCCTGTGAGCTGAGCAGGATGCCTGAAGTGGAGCAGTGCTGGGGAAGGGCAGAGGGAGCTGGGGAGCTCCACCCTAGTCAAGCCCCAGGCTTCAGGCCTTGCTAAAAGGCCAAAAAGGTACTGGAGCTGCAGAGGGGCAGCCCGGAGATAGGCAAAGGCAGGAGGTCCTAACCCCCCTTGCCGATGATGGGTGGTTTCCAGGCTGCCGTCTGCCCCCGTGATCGGGGCTAGATGGTGACTGGCAGGAGCCACTGAGGCAAGGCGGGAATAGAGGATTGGAGGTTCCCCTGGCTCGGGAGACCCAGATTGTGGGTTACTGCTGGGGGCAGAACCCCAGTGTAAAAGGGCACCGGGGTCCAGGAGGGACACGGGGGCCAGCAGCAGGTGAGATATCGGCCTGTAGAGGGCGCTCCAGGCTGGAAAGAGCTAATTCCCGAGACGGCGCTGCGCCAGTGAGTCGTTGCCCCACCACAGTCCCCCTTACCGTTGTATCTGAGCACCTCACCGTCTTTAATGTATTCTCCCCACCCCGTAGGAGATAGGCTACACTGTTATCCCTATTGTACAGAAGAGAACTGAGGGGCAGATTTACAAAGGGTGGTTGGCACCTAAAGATTCAGATGGGCACCCAGTGGGACATATGACAGAACCCAGGTGAGTTAGCCTGTTTGAAGTTCATGCTTGGGTGCTGTCGTAATGCCACTTGTGGTCTCTTGGCAGCTTTCGGGGGCTGACTACCCCTGAAAACCCGGCGCAAAGTGACTTCCCAAAGTCCCCCAGGGCAGCCGTGGAAGTGCAGAGAACTGAACCCATGTAACCACGGCTCGATATTCATGCCTGACCCACGGGCCCCACCCCCGTGCAGCAAAGCTAGCTGGGTAACCTGTATCCTGAATTCCCTGCCAGGAGCTGTGTGCGATTCTTGAGCTACAGGGTTCTAATCGCAGGCCTGTTGTGTAGGGCTTATATATTTACAGCCTTAACTCTAGCTTAACAAAGCTTTTTCTTTGGGAATAGACTTGTCAGTCCATCTGTCACCGTAACAACTCCCCGTCTCCTCGCTGTCAAGGAGTCGCAATAAGCTGTGTGCTGCAGATTTATGGGTTAGTAATACCACAGCGTAACATGGTGCAGACTGCACAATGCAACTCCCTGCAGAAAGCTCCATGTGACTGTTCTAGCTAGTTGTGGCGCCCATCACCGTGGTATCTAGGCAGGAGGGGGGGCAGTCCAACTCCCTGGAAGGCAAGAGCGTTGCATCCCCCCTCTCGCTCTGCACCCTGCACAGAGTCATGGGGGATTTGCCAAGTCCCTGCCATTCTGTGCACGCTGCGTATAGGGAGGTAACTGAAGGTGCCGGGGAGGCCGGCTCACGCTGTACAGACGGATGCTCTGCTGCTGGTGCTTACAATGGACTCTAGGGGGCAGCAGCAGCACCACATAACTAACACAAACCACGGCCCCAGGACTTCACGGCTCACACTATAAATCCAAGATGCCAGACGCCATGTGGCAAGAGTGGGGAACAAACGTGAAGTGTGATCAAGGCCATAGCCATGATGTGTGTGCATCCAAGTGGCATCTCTGCCCCCCATTCCTGCCCCAGCAAGCCTCTGAGCCAAATCTTCTGCATTTATTGCCACAGGCAGGATTTGGCTCATTGAGAAGCAGCCCTGCTGAGCCAGAAGCAAAGGCTGTTCCTGTTAACTCAGCCACACCGATGCCAGCTATGCTCTGCCCATGGAAGTTTGGTGCAGTATGGTGGTGGCATCGTGATGCCAGAGATGATGCCAGAAGCAGAATGAACACAACTTTCTTTTGTTAGTCACAATTTAAGGCCAGAAGGGACCATCTGATCATCCAATCCAATCTCCGGTATAGCACAGGCCACCAACACCATCCAGCACCCACACACTAAACCCCACAACCGAAATGTGACCAAAGTATTACAGCCCTCAAGCCCATTGTGTGCCACAGGCGGGACCAAGGTGCACCAGTGCCTGAGGCACCTGCAGTGACAAGGAGATGGTTAAATGAGAGATACCAAGATAATCCTGGCAAATGACCTGCACTCTACACTGCAGAGGAAGGCAACCACACCCAACCTCCCATCAAGGTCACTGCCAATCTTACCGGGGGAGGGGGGGAATCATGCCTGACCCCACAGATGGCGAGCAGTTAGACCCTGAGCACATGAGCAATGACCAGCCAGCCAAGCACCTGAGAGAGAGCATGTTCAGCGCCACCTCAGAGCCCTGGCCCTCCCCACCCAGTGTCCCATCTCCAGCTGTGGCCATCCTTGGTGCTTCAGAGGAAGGAGATAAAAAATGCTCCCAGAATACATTGGGGGGGAGAGATACCTCCCTGACCCCTGGCAGTGGCCAGCTGAAACCCTGAAGCATGAGCTTTAGGAACATAAGACATAAACCAGAGCCCAGGCTGTGATTGAGGCCTTAGCAGTTAGAAAAAACACCTTTAGTCTCGCAAACGGAGCTGCCTTGTTCTGGAGGGCACTGAGAGACACTAAATGCGGATCCCCAGGATGTCCCATGTGCTCTATATTCAGGGCTTTGTTCCAGCACATGCACTGTACACATGCATCATGGGAGGATCTGGCTACAGAGATGTCAATCTGTAACATGCAGAGCAGATGGGAACAATTTCACTTAGCTGAACTGACTACATCTAGGTTCAGACATCCTGATAATATTGGGATCAGCCCGATATTAGGGGCTTTGTCCCACATCTCAATCAACGTACTGTCGGGACATCATTTGTCCTGTTTTTTCCAGGTAACATTGAAAAGTTTTGTGGGGAAGAAGGAGCCAAAGCCCATTTACGCACGTTACATTACTGTATAATATAGTATATAAAGCAGTATAAATGAGTCTGTAGGAAATTTTAGTTTGTACCGACTTCGCTAGGGCTTTTTCTGTAGCCTGTTGTAAAACTAGGCAAATATCAAAATGAGTTGATGTACCCCCGGGAAGACCTCTGACTGAGAACACACTGATATATACAGCTTCACGGTAACTTCTGCCTCCTCACTGATTCACTATTACCCAGTGTGCATGTATGTGTGTGTGCATGTGTTTTGCGAGGGGATTATGTGTGATGGATCTTTGGCTAAATACACTGCAGCAGAGGGCACTGATGTTTTCTCCAAGTACTGCCTAGAAATGAGGTCTCTCTAGTGAGGGTAGGACAGGCCCCAGTTGTTCACAGAAGCACAGAGAAATTTTGGAAGGGAGTCACAACTCTCTGGTGCATGGGAGGCAGGGCTTAAGGAACCTCACCTGGTGTAACTGCATGGATATAGTTACACCAATGCAAACTCCTAGTGCAGATGCTGCACTGGTGCAAGGGGAGGTTTACACTGGAGATGCTTAAATAGTGCATAAGAATGGTGATACCGGGTCAGACCAATGGTCCCTCTAGCCCAGTAGCCTGTTTTCTGACGGTGGCCAGGCCAGATGCTTCAGAGGGAATGACCAGAACAGGGCAATTATCAAGTGATCCATCCCCTGTCGTCCACTCGCAACTTCTGGCAGTCAGAGGTTTAGGGACACTTGAGCATGGGGTTGCATCCCTTGGCATCTTGGATAATAGCCATTGATGGACCTATCCTCCATGAACTGATCTAGTTCTTTTTTTAACCCAGTTATAATTTTGCCCTTCACAAAATCCCCTGGCAATGAGTTCCACAGGTTGACTATGCGAAGTACTGTCTTATGTTAGCTTTAAACCTGCTGCCTATTAATTTCATTGGGTGAGCCCCGGTTCTTGTGTTATATGAAGCAGTAAAAGTAAATAGCATGTCCTATTCCCTTTCTCCACACCACTCATGATTTTAGACCTCTATCTATCCTCCCTTCGTCGTCTCTTTTCTAAGTTGAACAGTCCCAGTCTTTTTAATCTCTCCTCATATGGAAGTTCCATAATTCTAAGAATTTTTGTTTTCCTTCTCTGTACCTTTTCCAGTTCTACTGTATCTTTTTTGAGATGGGGCGTCCAGAACTGCCTACGGTATTGAAAGTGTGGCCGTACCATGGATTTAAATAATGGCTTTATGGTATTTCTTATCTTACTGTCTCTCCCTTTCCTAATGGTTCCTAACATTCAGTTAGCTTTCTTGATTGCCCCTGCACATTGAGCAGATGTAATCAGAGAATTGTCCACAATGACTCCAAGATCTCTTTCCTGAGTGGTAACAGGAACCCAATCTAGAACCCAAGGTAGGTGAGGTAATATCTTTTATTGGACCAGTTTCTGTTGGTAATAGGGACAAGCTTTCGAGCCTACACAGCGCTCTTCTTCAGGTCTAGAACTCATCATTTGCATATATAGTTGGGATTGTTCTTTCCAATGTGCATTACTTTGCACTCATCAACATTGAATTTCATCTGCCATTTTGTTGCCCAGTCACCCAGTTTTGTGAGATCCCTTTCTAACATTTTGCAGTCTGATTTGGACTTAACTATCTTTAATAATTTTAATATCTGCAAAATTTGCCACCTCACTGTTTACTCCCTCCTCCAGAACATTTATGTACATGTTGAACAGCACTGGTCCCAGCACAGACTTTCGGGGGACACTGCTATTCACCTCTCTCCATTGTGAAAACTGACCATTTATTTCTATCCTTTGTTTCCTATCTTTTAACCAGTTACTGATCCATGAGAGGACCTTGCCTCTTGTATCATGGCAACTTACTTTGCTTAAAGAGCCTTTGATGAGGGACCCTGTCAAAGAGGTTCAGAAAGTCCAAGTACATGATATCCACTCAATCACCCTTGTCCACGTGGTTATTGGCAACCCTCAAAGAATTCTAACAGATTGGTGAGGCATGATTTCCCTTTACAAATCCACGTTGACTCTTCCCAAACATGTAGTGTTCATCTATGTGTCTGATAATTCTGTTCTTTACTACAATTTCAACGAATTTGCCTGGTACTAAATTTAGGCTTACTGGCCTGCAATTGCCAGGATCGCCTCTGGAGCTTTTTTTTGTTACAGTGGGAGCCGTGATCGGCCAAACCTGCGGATGCAGCAGGTTAACAAACCGGCCCGGCCTGCCAGGAGCTTTCCCTGAACAAGCGGCGGACCGGCTTTGAGAACCACTGGGCTACATACCACAGTTAGTAGTTCTGCAATTTCATATTTGAGTACCTTTACAACTCTTAAGTGAATACCACCTGGTCCCGGTGATTTATTACTGTTTAATTTATCAATTTGTTCCAAAATCTCCTCTATCGACACCTCAATCTGGGACAGTTCCTCAGATTTTTCACCTAAAAAGAATGGCTCCGGTATGGGAATCTCCCTCACATCTTCTGCAGTGAAGACCGATGCAAAAAATTCATTTAGCTTCTCCACAATAGCCTTGTCTTCCTTGACTGCCCCTTGAGCACCTTTGTCAGCTAGTGGGCCCACTGATCGTTCAGCAGGCTTCGTGCTTCTCGTGTAAATAACAAAATTTTGCTGTTAGTTTGTGAGTCTTTTGCTAGTTGCTCTTCAAATTCTATTTTGGGCTGCCTAATTATACTTCTACACTTCACTTGCTAGAGTTTATGTTCATTTCTATTTTCCACAGCAGGATTTGACTTCCAGTCCTTAAAGGATGCTTTTCTGCCTCTAACCACCTCTTTTACGCTGCTGTTTAGCCATGGTGGCATTTTACTGGGCCTCTTAATTTTTTAAAAATTTATTTATTTGGGATATACATTTCGTTTCAGCCTCTATTGTGGAGTTTTTAATTAGTTTAAATGTAGCTTGAAGGCATTTCACCCTTGTGACTGTTCCTTTTAATTTCCATTTAACTGGCTGCCTCATTTTTGTCTAGTTCCCCTTTCTGAAGTTAAATGGTACTCTGGTGGGTTCTTTGGTATTCCCTCTCTGACCCACGGATGTTAAATTTAATTATATTATGGCCATTATTACTGAGCAGTTCAGCTATATTCACCTCTTGGACCAGATCCTGTGCTCTACTTTGGACTAAATCAAGAATTGCCTTTCCCCTTGTGGGTTCCAGGATAAGCTGCTCCAAAAAGCAGTCATTAATGGTGTCTAGAAATTTTATCACTGCATCCTATCCTGAGGTGACATGTACCCAGTCAACTGGGGAATCATTGAAATCCCCCATTATTATTGGGGTTTCGGTTTCTGTAGCCTTTCTAACCTTCCCGTTTTACAATCACCTTGTCAGGTGGTCTGTAGTATAGTCCTACTGCTACATTCTTATTATTAAAGCCTGGAATTTCTATTCATAGAGATTCTGTGGTACAGTTTGATTCATTGAAGATGTTTACTGTACCAGACTCTATGCTTTATTTCACATATCATTCCACTCCCACACCAGTGTGACCTCTATAATTCCTGTATAGTTTGTATCATGGTATTATTGTTTCCCGCTGATGATCATTGTTCCACCAAGTTTCTGTGATGCCTGTTATATCAATATCCTCATTTAACACCAGGCACTCAAGCTCACCCATCTTAGTATTTAGACTACTAGCATGTATAGATAAATTACAGAATGTGTCAATATTTAGTTGTTTGCCTTCCTCTGATGTAATTGAACGGGACTCTTTTTTTGTTTGACCGTTTCGCTTCAGTTTTTACCAATACTTTATCAACATCTATCCTGGAATACTTCTTTGCCTCTGTTAATGAGGCTAATGAAATAGGGATGGGGGGTGATAGAGGATGGAGGAAGGGGGAAGATATGGGAATGGGGTGAGTAGACAAGAAGCTGGACTGGAACAGCTTAAGGTAATGGAACAGCTTAAATAATCTTCATCCTAGAATATTAAAATTGGGGAGGAGGATATTGCTAATATCTCTTAATCTTTAATAGCGATTTTATTATTAATTAATAAATAACTGACTGTAGAAATTATATTCAAGAGTTTATATATTCAAAGGGGAAAAAAGTGAGGGGAAAAATTATAGGCTGTTAGTCTAACATCTGTAGTATCTAAAATAGTAAAATGAAAAAAAAAAGAAAGAAAATGGAAAATGAGGCCGATGATGGCTGGGAGCATGGATGAGCATGGATTTAAATTGGGGGTAGATCGTGGTAAACCAAGAAATCCATCTTTCTTGAGAGCTGAGATTTTTTTTTAGACAAGGGGATTCGGTGGGATCTCATATGGATGGATCTCAGCGATCTGATGCGGTACATATTGATACATAGTTATGAAGAATTACTGGTTAAAAGATGAAAAAAATGGAAAATCCAGTAAGGGAGAGGTTAGAGGAGAGGAGCTGGTTAAAGGGGGAGGGGGGGTGAGGTCCGGTTGGGAGGGGTTACGGGGGAGTCAGTGGGCTTCCTTTTTATTCATTTTTTTTATTGATATTTATTTATTGAAGAGGGATGATGAAAGAGGAAGGCTGATAAAGTTAGGCTGATAAAGTTTGCCAAGTTGGATGTCAATGGGTAGGGGGGCATTGATGGAAGAGAGGGAGATTTGGATGACCTTGTAGAAGGATGTATTAGTAAACAATTTAGTATTAGGATGAAAATCAAAGGTTATGCATGTAGGGTTGGTATTAACAAACTTTAGTTATAAGCTGGGGAGAGCGCCTGGGGGAAGTAGGGAGGAAGGGGAGGAGGAGAAGGACAGAGGGGACCTAGATTGATCGTATGATGCACTATGAGTATGATGTTAAAAGTGGATAAAAAAAGCTAAGCGGGTGCAGGTTGCATTTGCATAGGTAGGAGGTAGAGGTGCTAGTGGTGCTAGTCCTATATATAAAGCATTTGGAGACCATTTTGATTATTGAGTATTGCTCTGGTGTTCTTTAAGGAGGAGAAGGAAAAGCATGAAAGAGAACAAAAGAAGAAGAAGAAGAAGAATAGAGGAAGAATGGAAGGCCTTTATGTATGAAAGGAGACTTGAGGAGAACTCGGTGTTTTTGTTTAACAAAAGAGGATGAGGAGAGAGATGATTACACTCTTTTTATATATATCATAAATACCAGGAAGGAGAAAGAGAAGAAGAGCTCATTTCAATGCAGTGCTACACGGACGATGAGAGAATGAAGGATATAAACAGGTCAGTCAGGCTTGAAAGGAGGTAGAAGAAGGTTCCTATACATCAGGGGAGTGCAATACTGGAACAGTCTACCGAGGGAAACAAAGCGAAGGACAGACTCCACGACTTTAAGATTAAGAGTAAGTAAATGATGGATGGATGATGGGGATAATAGTAGTAATAGGGTCAATTATGTAATTATTATGTATGTAACCCTTTTTTTTCCAGTTTGGCTTGAGTTGAGAGTCTTGCTTGCCCGCATGTTGACCGCCTGCCATATTTGGGGTGGTCGAGAAATTTTTTTCCAGGGAAGATTGGCTATGGCCCTGAGGTTTTTTCCTTCCTCTCCAGGGCATGGGGCAGGTTGCTAAGGAGTGGTGGAGTGGATCTTGGCCTGCATCTTGCAGGAGGTCAGACTAGATGATCATAATGGTCCCTTCTGATCTTGAATTCTATGATTCTATGATTCTATGATTCTCTCCTCTTTATTAGGAGACAGAGTATCACTTTAATACATCCTCCCCCAAGGGATGTCTGGGTCTGAACCGTGCAGTCCTCCGCACCTGTCTGGTTTCCCCCTAGACGCTGCACCACTGCAAGGTGAGGTTTACCCCGGCATAGATGAAATGAAGATGTTCCCACAATGAGGTGATTTGCACTGGCTCATGCCCCACTTCCCATCAGTGCAGCAGGTCTGCATTAGGTGCTTGTGCTGGTTAATCAAAGCAATGTAGTAAATGGGCACAAATTCCCTCCCTGCAGACAAGCCTGTATTGTGCTCTGATTCCGTGGTACCAGGAGGACCTCACTTGACATGCTCAGGGCAACTACGCGCATGCTTAATTGTTTTGCTAGATCAGGGCCAGTGCGCTGTGGTTAGCACTGAGCCAGGTGGAGCCTGAAAGGTTCTGTGTTAACTCCAGGCTAAGATTCTCATGCTCCCGTCACTGGGGCTGGTCTCTCTGAGTAAAGCTCATGGCTTCTTGGTTTCCTTTGTGGTTTGGAGGCTGGTTTGTTTATTGTATGTTGATGACACTATTGGTCCCTCGACTGCTCAGAAAACAATTTTCCCAGCTGGGATGTCTTTCTTATCAAGCTGTGGTTTTAGGTATATTGGACCGGCTGGCTAGAAGCTCCAGACATGAGCCTTCTTTGAATAAACGTCCACTATTGCTGCTCCTGCCGTGCTGAGCAAGCACTTTAACATTGAGTGCGGTGGGAGTGTAGCTGCCCAGGACAGAGAGGTTGGTTGCTTATTCAGCTCCAAGAATGCCGCCCCAGGAAAGACGAGGGTCAGCGTTCGCATTTTGAAATGTCACACTTATTCGTAGATTCCAAGGCCAGAAGGGACTGTCATGATCATCTAGTCTGACCTCCTGTGTCACACAGACAGAGAACGTCCCCCAAATAATTCCTAGAGCGCTTACAAAAGTAAAACATAGTTCCCCTATGAGCAACCTCCTCCCGCAAACTACGGCATTCGGGCTGGTTGGAAATTTTTCATGAAAACTGTTTTTAAACAGAAATTGGGTTTGCAACTCAACGATTCTTTTTTCAGAAAGTCTCTGCTCTCCGTGGAAACTTTCTATTTTTCATCAAAGAAACCAAATGCCTAAAAACCAAAAATATTTAGATTTGGATAGCCTGCCACAGAGCATCATGGGAATTATAGTTCAGTTACCTCATGTCCCCATTCTCCTCTAAGAAACAGGCTCCTCAGTCATACTATATTTTCTATGAGGCACCACAGAAGGGACTCCCATGATGCACTTGCTTTCCCTCACTATGAGGAGAGGCTGTGATGCATCATGGGAGATACAGTCCAACCAGGAAGACTGGCTTATAGAGGAGAATGATAGCATGAGGCACCATGGCAGCATTTCAGAATCAAAATAGTTAGGTTTTCAATTTTTCAGTGAGAACAAAATATTCCTGCAGGAAAAAAACCCATTTTACAACCAGACCTACACAGCACATTGTGTGACAGCAGAGTGTTCTGCAGCTCAGTGCACGGGCCAAGCAGGGGATGCTCCAAGCCCCTTTCCTGATTTCACACACAATGTTCAGAGCATTTTGTACCTTCTCCTTTACCCTCAGGCTTGTATGTCCGCTCACCACCTTCCTGCTGCAAATAATAGTGTATTTGATTAGAAGTGGCTGGGGCAAGCTCCTTCCATCCATGCAGCATTCCTGCTGGGGATTGCATTTCTATTCTATTACCTTGGAGAATAGGGTATACATGGCAAACAGAACCAAGCAAAATCCTCTCCACTGTTTCATCAGCAAAGAGAGAAGCTGGATGCAGGTTAAGTTGAACAAACAGAAATTTGTTAAACCCTGTGCACTGCTCTGTCCATATGTCTGTGTTTCTTCAAGCTCAATTTTTCACATACTCTGCTATCCTGAGGTCCCATAAATAACAATCCCTCCTGGGAACAGGGGCCCACTGACTCCAGTTCCATTGATCATGATACATCTCCCCTTTAAAAACGAATTGACACCCAAACCCCCACCCCGTGTCTCTTCGTCCAGATGTTCCTAGCAAATAGCTGAGTTGGAGGCTTGTCTGTACTGCAGAGTCAGCTAGTTACATAGTCACAGGTCTCTCCTCATTAGTAGCAGGGCTTTGGTCCTTGCTCCCATCAGTGCTTGTGCTGGAGAGTTCTCTCTATGATGGGACATTCCTGTGTGCCAAAAATGCTAACGAGGGGCCTGAACTACAAGAAACAGCCTTGTGTAACAGTGTCTTAGCTATTTTCACAGGTGATTCCACCTTACCAGTACTCTGTGGGTGCGTTGGGGATGAGGTCTGGTGGTCAAAGGCCCATCTGCATGCAAATTCCTTGAAATGCTCCAATGGAAATTGGGGTCACCATTAAGGAAGGGATAGATAATAAGAGAAAACATCACAAACGCTACTCTAGAAAGCCATCGTATGCCCATACCTCAAATTCTGGTTGCCCTATCTCAAAAAAAGATATATTAGAATTGGGAAAAGTATAGAGAAGAGCATCAAAAATGATTAGGGGTGTGGAACAGCTTCCATATGAGGGAGAATAAAAAGACTGGGACTGATCAGCTTGGAAAAGAGACGACTGAGGAAGGATGTGATGGAGGTCTATAAAATCATGACTGGTGTGGAGAAAGTGAATAAGGAAGTGTTATTTACTCCTTCACATAACAAATAAACAGGGCTTACCCGATGAAATGAATAAGCAGCAGATTTAAAACCGATATAAGAAAGTACTTCTTCGCAGAACACCCAGTCAATTTGTGGAACTCATAGTCAGGGTATTCTGTGAAGGGGAAACGTATAATTGGGTAAAAAAAGAATTCGATAAGTTTGTGGCGTATAGGTCCATCAATGGCTATAAGCCAAGAGGGTATCCCTAACCCTCTGACTGCCTGATGCTGGTACTGGACAACAGGGGATGGATCACTCAATAAATTGTCCTATTCTGTTCACTCCTTCTGAAGTAACACTGGCCACTGTCAGAAGACAGGATACGGGCCTAGATGGACCATTCTTATGGGTCTGTTGTCAGTGAATACAGAATCTACAGTTCCATATCTCTCAAAGTGGGCCTTCAGTTTGTCAGATGCTGACTTGCTTCTTGTATCAGGCAGGGTATTGACCTCCCAGAATTTTGAATAGCAGTCCACTGTAATCAAGTACTGCTTTTCCTTGAAGGTAAATAAGTCCTCTCCAACCTTTTCCATGGTCGAGTGGGCAGCTTATGTTGTAACGGAGTCTCTTTCTCTTGGCAGTTGTCACACGACTGGTGGGTGTCACACGCTTCTGTCAAGGAGTGGAGTGGTGTATTCATTCCCAGCCAGTAAACGCACTCTTGGGGCCACCTAAGACAGCAATCCCTTTGGAGCACCACAAAGAAGCTTTTGCCATGATTGTCTCTATGGGTTGTGGGCTGGTTGCACAATTACTGGGTGGCCATAGGTGTACAGATGGAATTGCTCCACTCCAAATACTGCAGCCAGAAGGTCTGTTTCGACTTGGGCGTACCCCTGTTCAGTCTCTGCCAGGGCTTTGCCAGAATAAGCGACTGCCTGCTCCTGTTCAAGAGCAACACCCAGTCAGTTCTCCAAGGCATCACAGTGGAGTGACGGTGGGTCTCCTGGCTGGTTGTACTTCAGGAAAGGGGCATTCATTATGATTTGTTTCAATGTGTCAAATGTTCACTGATGCTGTTTTCTGATCAGACCCATGGCTTGTTTGGCTGCATTCCCCTTGTGTGATTGTATTTCCCAAAAGGGGTCAGTGTTTAGAGATGGTGTCCTTAGCCTCTCTTTGCTAGAGGCTGGGAGTGGAGGGATCACTTGGTGATTGCCAGTTCTGTTCATTCATAGAATCATAGAATCTCAGGGTTGGAAGGGACCTCAGGAGGTATCTAGTCCAACCCCCTGCTCAAAGCAGGACCAAACCCAACTAAATCATCCCATCCAGGGCTTTGTCAAGCCTGACCTTAAAAACCTCTAAGGAAGGAGATTCCACCACCTCCCTAGGTAACCCATTCCAGTTCTTCACCACCCTCCTAGTGAAAAAGTTTTTCCTAATATTCAATCTAAACCTCCCACTCTGCAACTTGAGACCATTACTCCTTGTTCTGTCATCTTCTACCACTGAGAACAGTCTAGATCCATCCTCTTTGGAACCCCCTCTGGGGCACCTGGCATTGGCCACTGTCGGCAGACAGGATACTGGGCTAGATGGGCCTTTGGTCTGACCCAGTCTGGCCGTTCTTATATTCTTATGTTGCTTACCATCCACAACCACAAACTTCACTTGGTGCCACCTTTTATTTTTCAGGTCCCATTTCCTACAGGCTGCATTATGGTCTCATTGCATATTATGATGCGATTGTGCCTGCTCTTTGTTATGGGTGTGTTGGAGTGCCATTCACCCCCAGGAATCACACAGCAGGAGGCCCCACTATCCAGCTGAAAGCACACAGGGTGTTGCCCTATTACCATTGCTGCATGCGTGGAGGTTGGTATTGTCCCATGTTGCTTTCCTGTCCTGACGGCCTCAGCCTGATATGCTCTCGGGTTGGAGGAGAGAATCCTGATGTCATCACCACTGTCTGAAGTGCTCTCATCCTCTTCTACAAGTCTGACTGAAGCTCTCTAAGACCTCCCCCTGCTCTAGTGCACACTGCTAAACTGGTCCAGCTTGCCACATTCCCGGCAGTGCTGCCCTGGAGCAGAGCACTTCTTTACCCGCTGCTGCTGTCTCCCACAGTAAATGCATCTTGCTGTGGGTGTGAAACACTGGCCACCAGATCCCCTTTGCTCTTGACTTACTGCAGGTGCTTCAAGGATTGTTGTGCTTCAAGGATTGTCCTGCCATCCTTTCTCTTGAGGCTTCTGCTGCACACCTCATGTCTAAGCATCATTTAATGTGAGCTCGTCTTCCTGGAGCCGTCGCTCCTGCAGGTGGTGATCCCACATGCCACAGACTATCTTGTCCCAAATTAGGGAGTCTGTCAAGTTCCCAACATTGCATATAACCGGCAGTGTGTGTAAGGCTGTAATATCAGGATCTACCCCCCTTCAGGTTTCTACCATTGGTCTCTAGTGAAAAACGTGTGTTGCTCCACAGTTTTGTTCTGCTTGGGGGAGCAACAATTCCCCAGTGCTCTCAGGGCTGCTGCGAGGCTTGAGACATAGGCAACCAGGGAGGATAAGAGCCAAATGGGTACTGGAACCACCATGTCTATATGTTGACAGGCCAGTGAGTACACCAAGGCTCGCCGACCCTGTAGATTTCTGAGGGGTAGTTGGGATTAGGAACTAACGGGAATAAAATCCCTTCCCTCTGAACAACATGGGCACTTCCTCTATGGCCTCATGAGGAACAGACTGGACTTCCTGAAGCAGCATCCTCTGGTGAGAGTAGTCGCTGCAGAGGGGTGGGGAAGGTGATTGGAAGGAGGGTAGAAACAAATGGAAGGGTGAACCCCAGTTCCACCATGCTTAAGTCTGTGATGATGTGGGTCCAAGCACTTCGAATGTGGGACAGGCGGTTGGCAAAACCAGGGGTCAGGAAAGATGGCACCGTGGAGAGTGCCGTACTGCTCATGACCAACAGGTCAAAGGGTTGCTTAGATGATCCAGGTGGCCTAGAAGAGCTGGCAGCTGCAGAGAAGGACGCCTCTTGTAACCCCTGCCCCTCTTTTTGGCCAGGTCCTGGGAGTGTTGCAGGAAGGGCTGAAAGCACTGGGAACATTGTGGCTGGAACCGCTTTCTTTTTGCCACCGGTGCATAGATCCCCAGAGACTTAAGGGTCACCCTTGAATCTTTCAGGCTGTGAAGCCTCTCATCAGTTTTACTGGAGAACAGTGAGGGGCCTTCAAACGGGAGGTCTTGAATTGTTTGTTCCACCTCCAGGGGGAGGCGTGACGTTGGCAGCCAAGGTGAACAGGCGCATCATGATGGCGGAAGCCATAGCTCAAACCCTGGAATCTGCTGCATCCAGGCTCACCTGCGGTGCTGTTCTGGCAACTCATTTGCCTTCCTCTACCAAAGCAGAGAATTCCTGCTTTGCCTCATCATCTGCCTCTCTTTGAACTTCAGGATATTATCCCACAGGCTGAAATCATATTGTCCCAGCAGAGCTTGCTGGGTCATGACCCTGAGCTGTAAACCCCCAGTGGAATAAAGGTTCCTGACAAACAGATCTAGGTTTTTTGTTTCCTTGTCCTTGCCTCTCCTTTTCATTGGTGGCTGTGACCACCACGGAGCCTGGAGGAGTGTGGTTGTCAAAGTGTTCAAATCTCTGTGAAGGGCCAGGATATCTCTTCTCCACCCATTTGGCAGTGGGAGGCAGAGAAGAAGGGGTCTGTTGTAAAGACATGACAGGCTCCAGGAGAGTCTTCTTAATAGGGAGAGCTACCCTAGAAGGTCCTGTGAGGGTAAAATGTCCGCAAGCCTGTGTTACCTTTCTTGTATCTCTTCTGGCTGGACACCTAGAGAGGCAGCCACCCTCCTCAGCAAGTCCTGATGGGCTCTAAAATCATCAGGAAGGGAAGAGGTAGATTCAGCCAGTAGTGCCTCATCAAGCGATGAAGAAGAAGAGGCTAAAGGTTGCTGAGGAGGTTCCTCTGTAGGGAAGTCCTGAGGACATGCCTCTTTTTTTTTAAATAATAATAAAAAAAACCAGGCATGTCCTCAGGACTTCCCTACAGAGGAACCTCCTCAGCAACCTTTAGCCTCTGCCTGCACACTACTGATGCCAGGACTTGGGGAAGGAAATTGGTGACCTTCCTGCAGATGCTCCCGGACCTGGGTGATGTAGAAGTGCAGGAAAGGGTCAGAGAGGTTCCAGCTTGTGGAGGGAAGCCCCAAGGGGTCCAGATGAGCCATTGGTACAAGTGGGACCCAGCTCTGTGTAGGCCAGTGGCTCTTACAATGCTCAGGCTGTGGGTGGCACCACGGTGGCAGGCACCACATCGGGGCTGCTGGGCATGCTCCGGTCAGGACACAAAGGATCTGACTTCCAAGTTCAGTGAGGAGTCTGTTTCCTCCAGCCATGGAGGAGCTGAAGCCAGGGTCTGGGGAGCTGGGCTCCAAGTCTGGAGAAGGGAGTACTGATGAAATAGGCCCATGAAATTGGCTCATTTAGATTGTGAGAGCTGAAGATGGATGGTGCCTCTCAGGCTCCAGACCATCCTTCATCAAAATGGCCATTTTAGGCTTGGGCAGGAGACAGTTGAATGATATTAAAGGGGTTAGAAAGTCCTAAGAGCCCTGACTCCAGGGCCTATGGTGCCCAGTGCTTATCAGTAAAGCTGAATGGGGATGTAATGACCTGAGTGTATAACCTGTCAGACACGAACATGCTGCACACACCAGCCATGCACTGACACTGAACCACACGTAGCTGTGCTCATGGAAGAGGAACCACTGCAAGTGGGAGGTCCGGAGGACAGGCAGGGACTCCTGGCAGGCCCGGGTAACCTGGCACACTCTGCACAGGATGGCAAATCTGTTACCAGGGTCTGGAGAGGGGAAGCTTCCCTGCACCCTGAGTGTCCTGCCTGCCTGGTGCACCAAAGAAGACGTGGGAATTCCCTGTCAGGGCATTTCCTCTGAATGTTGCCTACCTGATGGATTGTCAGCTGAATGCAAAAGCATCTGAATGGATCATGAACAGCTAGAAGCAGTTTCTGGATCTTCAAACCAAATTGAACCATGGAGTTTGGCTCCAACAGGCCAGGAAGTCTTCTTGGAGCCTCCCTCCCGGGGTCTCAGACCCCAGAGCTCAGCAGGGCAGCGTTTGGGGCTTTCCAGACAGCAGTGCAGAGAGGGGCACGTGGCAGTCCCCGGAGCGGGGTATCATGAGCACCCCGCAGAAGGTACTTCTAGGGCCATGAGACCTGGAGCCTGGCAGATGGGTTGTATCCAAGGAGGACAGGAGCACACTGAGCCTCTCACTCGCCCTGGTACATCTCCACAGGCTTCTCTGGAGCTGCCCCGGATTCACCCCATATGAGGAAAGGAGAATCCAGCCACTCAGCTCCCTCCCTGTTGAAAACACTCCAGCAACTTCTCTCCCTCGCATAACACCTGCACGCTCCTGACGGCTGGGCTGTGACTCTGCTGCTGCTCTGGGCAGGGAGAGCCAGGGACATGTTCCAATCCCGGCCGGGTGAGCTCCTGCTCAATGACATGGTGACATTCCACCCATCCAACACCACTGCTCAGGGAAACTGTCTCCCTGTGACAAATGGGGCTGGCAGGGAGTCGATTTCCTCCCTGTGCCTGTGAGATGGCCAGGGGCTGCTTTCACCAGGAGGCCTTCTCTGTGCCTCGATGCTCAGATTAATTCATTAGGAGTTAATTAATCAGGCCTATTGATTGTCTGTCACGTTGCTGGATGGGTTAGTCTGAGCCCGGGGTCACAAGGTCACATCTCACTTATCCTTTCTGTCCTCTGCTCCCTCTTCTCCACTGTGTGATGTCTGGTAAGGCCTTTGGCCCAGCCTTGAGGGACTGAGAGAGGGACAAGGGTTAGGATGTTTGCCAACAGCAGAACCCAAATACAACCCTACCTCCAATGCACAGTGTTTCCAGACTGTACTAGAAATGCTACATTTCTTTAGCACCTGTCTTCCAGAAGGAGCCATCGATCGGTAGATAGACTGTCTTTTTAGAGCATAAGGTCTTTCAGGGCAGGAACTGTCCCTTCATTTGTGTTTGTACAGCCCCTCACACACTTTGGATGCTATTGTAATGTAAATATCAATAGTTTATGCTCACAACAGAATCACTTCTTCTTCCCACTGCAGAACATTACAAACTATGAGGCAAAGACAGATTTCTCTAGCAAAACTCCTAGGAGGATGAAGGTCGAATACGGTTTTCCTCACTGGAATTTGGATGATAATATCGTGGCTAACAGCCCTGATATTGCAAAACAGCAGGTGGGTTTTTTAATGACCACAAGAGGTCAGCATCTCAGATTTATATTTTATTTGAGAGACAGCACTTCTGGAAGTACAGCACTCCTATCTAGGAGCTCCAACAATTATTCAAAGTCCAGAAAACCTGCTTCCCCTGGCTAAACAAACCCACCTGCAGGCCATCAGCACAGACAGGATGCCTGGCCCTAGCACAGCTGGTCATTGTGATGGGTGTGAATATGGGGGTGTATTCCTACACACTATTGTAATAACCTCTGTACAAGATATGCCTTGTATGGTATCATTTCAAAACTTATCATTTGCTGGTCAGCATTGTCCTGATAAAATATGTGTGGCAACATTGTATGTGAAGTTATAAGATTTCCCTGTTTCCTGTTTTTAACACGTGTCCCAAACCCCACAGCCCTGGCCAAGCAGGAGTCGGTAAATGGGTCTATCCTAAACAAAGTGTGCTTGCTGTAATTTTCATTTTCATTTTCATTTTCATTTAAGCAGTAAACAGAGTCACCAAGCAGGAAGGGAAAACAAAAGAAGTTCAAACAGGTGAAAAAAGTAAACCGGCAGGGAAAATCCTTCCATATAGAGTCTTGGTCTCCTGCTTCTAAGCTGGAAATGTTCTTCAAGAGGGGATCTGAAACTATAAAAAGGAGAGACAAAGACTCAAAGGCACCTCTCTCGTTCTCCTTGTTCACCTCGCTCTCTGCACCTGAGAAGACAAACGGAAGCAGCCCTTGGACTCTGGGGGAGGGGTCCAGACCTGAGTTTGGTCAGTTAGCTGCTGGCTAACATGTGGTGAGAAAGTTGGCTTTGCCACTAAGATAGTGTCTTAAGTAGATACTAGTAAATGTTTTCTTTATTTTTCTTGTAATCGTTTCTGACTTTTATGCCTCATGACTTGTACTTACTTAAAATCTCTCTCTTTGTAGTTAATAAACTTGTTTTTACTGTTTTACCTACTCCAGTGGCTTTAAATTGAAGTGTCTGGGTAACTATTTAAGATAATGAACTGGTACATTATTCCCTTAAAGGAAAAATGCACTTAATATATTGCTACTGTCCAGGAGAGGGCTGGGCAGTCCAGGACGTACATTTCTGGGGAAAGATCCAGGACTGAGGAGGTGTTGGGGTCACCCTGCAGTAAAACCAAAGCTGGTGAGAGCCGCTATGTAGCTGGCAGGCTGCAGTTACACAGAGACATTCAGGGTGTGGCTTGCACACTGGAAGGCTGTTTGTGAGCAGCTTAGGTGGGAGCTACCTCAGCAAGGCAGGATAAGGCACCCAAGACTGCAAGGCAGGGGTGACACAACCTCCCACTTGTCTGTATTGTGCTCTGGTATGTCACAGTCATTGAGTTAGACAGCAGGGATGTTCTTCAGATCATGAAAATGTCAGGTGGACGTTATCTCCTACCAACTACCACACATCACTTAGCCAGGAAGGACAAGACTCCTCTCCTGCAGTTCCTCTCTGTGACGGCTGTCCTCTGTCCCGTCCTCACCAAAGAGACCTTGCTTCTAGGCAACACTTAGAGACGATACAGGCCTCCTCTGCTGCAATTTATTTAGCCATTTGATGAAGAAACAGAGGATTGATCTCCCCTCAATGTGTGCGCATGCACGCACACATGCACACACACACATACTCACACACTCACAGTCTCTCTCTCTCTCTCTCTCTCTCTCTCTCACACACACACACACACACATCAGCCAGTGGTCTGAATAAGCTCTCTCCTGCCATCTATTGACAAATGAGAGGAAAAGGTGTCATGAGCAGACCTTATTTGCATAGACACACCAGCTTTGTCAAGGTGATCAATCTTTGCTATTTTGGGGGTTAACGTTTACTCTAGTTTTCAATGCAAGGGTAATGTTGTTAACCTTATTGTGTGACCAAAGGGCAACAGAACTGTACTTAACATGTCCAACTTGAAGGGTTTCCATAACTTAAAGATCACTTGCTAAGTGTTGGGTCTGAGCCACCCCCCACCCCCCCCAAAAAGTGAAGCACAGAGGGGTAGGGATGCAAGTGTTCTTATGTGGTATTGAGGACTTTGTTAAAAGGATTTTCATAGATTCCAAGACCAGAAGGGGCCATTGTGATCATCTAGTCTGGCTATCTGTATAATAGGCCAGAGAATTACCTCACAGTAATTCCTAAAGAAGTGCTTTTAGAAACTATCCAATCTTGATTTTAAAATTTCCAGTGGTAGAGAAGCCATCATGATCATTGGTAAATTGTCCCAGGGGTTAATTACTCTCACTGTTAAAAATCTATCCCTTATTTCCAGTCTGAGTTTGTCTCCTTTCCACTTCCTGCTATTGGATCATGTTAGACCTTTCTCAGCTAGCCTGAAGAGTCCACTGTTATATATTTCTTGCCCATGTGGATACTTACAGACTGTAATCAATCACCTCTTAGTCTTCTTTCCGGTAAACTAAATAGATTGAGTTCCTTGAGTCTATCATTCTAAGTTATGTTTACTATTCCTTTAATCACTCTTGTGGCTCTCCTCTGAAACCTCTCCAGTTTATCAACATCCGTATTGAATTTTGGGCACCAGAACTGGGCCCAGGATTCCAGCAGCGGTCGCATCAGTTCCAAATACAGAGGTAAAATAACCTCTCTGCTCCTGCTTGAGACTCTCCTGGTTATGCATCCCAGGGTCGCATTAGCTGTTTTGGCCAGAGTGTCACACTGGGAGCTCATGTTTAGCTGATTCTCCACCATGACCAGCAATCTTTTTTTCGAAGTCACTGCTCCCTCGGATGGATGCCATTTGACTCACCCACCAGTGTTTAAAGACCAAGCTGAGGAGACGCAATTGAGAGTCCTTATTTCTTCCCAGTGACCACTACCGCTGAAGCCACTGATAAGCTGTTCTAGGGCGCTGAACCTGAGACGTGGTGCGGGGACAGTGTTGTGGTGAAAGACACTACAGAAGGGGCAGTGGCAATGAGGTTCCCCACTACATTACCTAGTAAAATCCCTCAGAGCTGAAATGACTAAGAACTCAGCATGCATGAAGGGGGAGGTATTGCCTATGAGAGGTGCACAGGACAGGAGTGGTGTTCATTTCCCCTAGATTTCTGGTTGGAGAGTCTAGCCAGATATTCAACCAGCCTTTGTTTCTGCTGACACTACCTGGCAGAAGGGGGGTTGGACTAGATGACCTCCTGAGGTCCCTCCCAACCCTGATATTCTATGATTCTATACATGCATGCGTGTCCACACACACGCAGTGTACAAACGCACATGTGTACAGGCACAGGTTCACATTCACAGGCATGCACACACATGCAGCCCTGCACACGTATACACACACCCACAAGCGCATGTTCACTCACGGTAGGATTAGTGAATAATTAGAGAGCTTGAGGATGATCTCAGTCTGTAGCGAAGAGCCTCTCTGGACATTATCGACTCTCCATCCACCTCATCTGCTGCTGTTGTTAAATCCTGCCAAGGCTTTCTCTAGAATGTATCCAAAACCCTGTCCTTCCATCTCCATCCAAAATGCTACCCCCCGCCCAGCTCACTCCCTGCTCCTCTTACCCCTCCTTCACCTGGCTTCTCTCAAAGGGCCTCTTCAGCCTACCCCACGTGGAACCAGCGAAATCCTTCTCTTTCGGCATAACCAAAGAGGGGAAATTCACCATGTTTAGCTACGGAATGAAAGTAAAAGAATGCCTAGTGATAAATAATGATGAGCGATTACCAGGGATTGCCAGGCATGACTCCAGTTTGATTGGTAATTAGTAATTCTGAATGATTGCTATAAGGTGCCATAGTGAGCTACTGACAGTGATTAGTCAGAAATGCTCGCTATTGTTGGAAATGTCTTAGTAATTTCATATGACCGATGAGGGGATTTGTACGGCACAAAGGGCAGGGAAGGACCCAGCCCCCTGAGGTTCCTGCCTGCCCTTTGTGCCATTGAAAATATCCCCCACGTTGCTCATTGCAATCCTGTGCAGTGGTCACTACCTGCTGGGGATCACTGCCTTGTCCATTCATGGCAGTGCCCTGCGTTTACCCAGCAATGGGGATTCGAATCAGGCAGGGTGTCGCACTTCTCTGTTTCTTCAATCATGAGCCACGTGTCTTCACTCTCAAGGCCCTTCACGGCCCGGAGCCACCCTGCCTAGTGTTGCTCATTCACCACTGACCTATGCCTCCCCCCTGCGAGCAGCCCGTCATGCCAGCCCACTGGTTACATTTTCAAATAAGCACCTCTCTGCTTTCTCCCCTGCTGCCCCCGAGACTTGGGAGCAGCTCCCTGTAAACATCCCGAAAGCTACGGCCTTCGCCTGCTTCACATCCCTCCTTAACACTCTGCTTTGCCGTGATGCCAACTCAAACTTGACTATGGTTATGCTGCCGATGTGCTAAGACTGCATGTCATGCTGACCAATACTGTCTCCTTGCGCACCCACCTCTGGTCTCATACGTCAAGAGTGAGCTCGTTGGGGCAGGGACCATCCTTCTGTTCTGTGTCTGTAGAGCGTAGAACAAAGGGGCCCTGGGCCATGGCTGGGGCATCTAGGTACTCTGGTCATAATAATAGGTGATAATAAATAGTGTGTTTTCAGACAACCAAGGTCAAGGTCAAGGTCATGCATGTAGGTTCAAGGCAGGCCAACCAGCCCTACGAGCAGGAGCTGGAGGTCTCTGAAAGGGATGTGGGAGTCCTAGTGAACAACAACTTAACAACAACCATCTCTTGGTGTCTTCATATCAAGACTGGATGCCTTTCTGGAAGATACTTTAGCCAGGCACAAGTTATAGGGCCCAATACAGGGGATACTGAGTGGAATTCTGTGGCTTGCAGTATACAAGAGGCCAGACCGAGTGATCTAATAGTCCCTTCTGGCCTATGAATCACCTGATCTTATCTCCTGCCTAGGGCAGACTATAGAATTTCATCCAGTGATTCCTGCAGCAAGCACATAATTTCTGGATGAGGCAGAGCAAATCTTTTAGAAAGAGATTTTCAACCTTCGTTTGACATCCTCAAGCAACATAAAATCTACCACAGCCCTAGGTAAATTGTTCTATTGGTTAATCATCCTTTTCCAGTTTGAATTTTCTAGCCTCATCTTCCAGCCATTTCAGTTAGCATTATGTCCTTTATTTTGTGGTGCGTACGTTATTTATCAGTTATGTGTCTCACCAAATGAATTTCCAGCTCTATATTGCTATTGAATGTCTTGCAATTACAATGCAAACGGCCGATTTAACAGTTAAATGTACAGTTTGGATTTACTTTGGTGAATATCAGAGCTAAAAATGTGCTTTTACAAATATGGCTGGTTGACATATTGAAAACAATATTCATTAGGAATTCAGCCCCTCTTTCTGTTTGTAAATCGAGCCTGATTTCTCCAGATTTATTTCTTATTCTTAAGTATTTGCTGCATAATCTAGACAATGGCCAAGCTTTACATTGTGGCAACCGGCTCATTTAGCTAGCTGCTGTCCATCTTGTGAGGCTGGTTAAATGACTCAGAGTATTGTTTCTTTTCTTCACTTGGGTGACTGAAACTCCTTAAGCGGGAACTGCACAGACAGCAAACAAACGAAGCGTGTGCTGTGTGGTCCTGTTGGGGGATAACGATCCATGTTAAACGTCAGGCCATTTTCACCACCTCCCGGTGCTTGTCCATTCTCACAGTGACTAGCCGGATCCCCTGAATAGTCGTGAGTCACACTCGGGGCTTGGGCTCAGGAATACATTCCCGAATCCGGTATTTCACTAGTCAGTGTTGGCTGTTTGCGGAGAGCGTATGTAAAAGAGTGATGAACAAAAAATCCCCTGTCTCACCGCAACATGTATCCCTGGTCATTCCTTTCCATTCTTCGTTCTGCTCTCTGCATTCAGCAAAACATGCAGTTGCTTAAGGGGGCTAATGAACAGACTGGAAAACCTTGTAATAACCAGCGTGTAAAAGGCCTGTGGTGATTGCTCAAGTACCGCTCCTGTTTATCTCTAAGAGGTCCCCTAAATACCTCTCTCAAAGCTGGATTGCCTCGCAGTGCCACGGTTTGTGTTGAAGCATAAAGGAGCAACCTGAATAAGAGTAAATTGCTTGTTCAGTGCTTGTTGATTGATTACTCACCCGTTCCTCTATTTTCAGAGTTTCTTATTTCGTCAAACCAAGATGTTTAAATAGAGCATCTCAGTGCCGCATAACACTACCCCAAATGTAGAAGCTAGAGTAGTGGCCACTGGTCGTTAGCCTGTGTAAAAATAAACACCGCTGTTGTGACAGATACTGCAGCTGCATGAAATAACTAAGGAGTATTGTAGCAGCTGGAGAAATGTTACAGGTGTCTGGCTGGGTGAGGGGGTGTATTCTAGTACCCAGGGGAGCAACAGGAGTTTCCAATAGGAATTAAAATCACAGGAATGGGGATGATAAATGCAAATCCTTAGGCCAGTTATCAGTCCCAGGGGAAACTGCATGCGCCAGTGTGACCCGGCTGGCAGACAAAGAACTGAGACCTGTATAGACCAGCCTGGCAGTGCGGGAGGGTTCATGATCACTCGACCAAAGGACTGACTGACAGGAGACTGTCACCAGAGGGCCAGGCCGTGCAAGAGGACCTGAAGTACTTGGAAAGCTGCAAGGCATTGCAAATGGAAAGCGAAAAGGCAAGACATGCACCTAACCCGCTTACTCAGGTAGCTTCTCTGTAATGCATTTGTTCTGAATAAATAACGTCTTGCCGTATTCAGGCTGGCTGGTCACTGGTTAGCCCGGTCATTGCCCCTCACCGAACAGAATGGCAGGAGCTGGAATAAAACTGAACTTGCTAAAATTGTCACCGTGAACTGCAGGAGGAACTGCAGCCTAAATCCCCACCATAGAAGGAGAGTCGTGGGATCCTGCCCTGAGAAAGTTGATGGCCAGAGGCCTGAGATTTAAGTGGGGTGCCCTCAAGGAGGCCACAAGGGGGTCAGAGGTGCAATTGCCTGGAGCGTGTTACCCACAATTAATAGTTCTGATGTGGGGAACAGTCACCAGCTACAAATTTGTGGGTGAAATGTCAGTCAATACTGTATTTTTTAAAATAGTAACAGGTGGCTGAAATGTGTCTGATCACAGCACATGAAGCCATGTGAGATGGAAGGTCACATGACAGCGCATGTGTTTTACTGGCGCATCATCAGCATCGGGCAATAACCAATGTTATAGCTGAAGATCAAATTGCAACTTTAGTCAACAATCCAAGCACCAGAAAATCTAATTAACATTTTGCTTAGAGGGGAATAGCTTGTCGATGGATGAAACAGCTCCCGAACCCCAGCGGCCCTGTGAAACAATGAAGGGAATAGACTGAATGTCCATACAATGCGCTTGAATCTCTGAGCACCTGCTATAGGAATAATTTTTGGCCAGTTTACTACATGTCTAATTAGCAACACATTAATCCAGACATAACGGGTGGCATCTCTCCAAACTATACACAGGCCCTGGATGGCTGCGAACGAGACACTCCTGTCTTAATTGTCTCGAGTGTGATTGCTTCACTACTCATTTTATTATTGAGCAAAGTGGCAACACATGTAGTCCAAACGAGCCACCATCCGGAAGCCCAGAATCAGCATTAGTGGTTGCAGTGAACAGCTGTTCAGAGGACAGTTAACCTTCAGGAGAAGCCTTTTTTATAGACAGTGTCAGCTCTGTGTGTGTGTGTAGGGGGGTTCTTTGTCCCAGCAATGGAGCTGCCTCTGCTCCCGCCAGAAATGAAGGCGACTGCCCACACATGTTCCAGCCTGAAAATGCTCCCCAGCCCATTTAAGATACTTTAGCCACTGGTCCATTGTCTGGCCCAGTAGGTTAATGTCTCTCCATTCCTGATAAAGACCATTTCCATCGCTCCATCTCTCAGACGGGCACCCTAAGGCGGCACACGTCGGGCAGCATGGGCTCAGGATGTGCCAAGCCAATGAAGGGAGAAGCAAAAACCTCTCCAGGCTCTAAACTGGTGGCACCTCAACTGGGAACATTGGGTGTTGTCCGCTGAGAGCAGCTAGGAAATGAGCCCAGCCTCTGGCTCTTTGTTGTTAATAGTTGATTTGAGAAAGAAATAATAACCGATCTGTCTCTTTCTCTGGATCCCGTTGCCGGCGCATCTGCGGCCCAAATCCATGAAGAGGCTGAGGCATTGTAATGCTGAGCATCAACGGCGGCGAACTTTTAGGCACTATGAAATTCACAGGTCCAAGACTGTGATCACCAAGCTGAGCTCTATACAATGCATGGAGAGAGATGGGCGCTGTAGGCTGCGAGCCACAAAAGCCCACGCGCTAGGCAGAGAGCCACCTAAGCTAGATGCTGACCAGAGGGCCTAAGTCCAGGACGTAGGCAGGTCCCTAGCATTGTTTAGTGACCCAGGAATGGGAACTGGAATCAGGCAGCATAGGCACCCAAGCCATTCTGGGTGAGAATGAGATACGTGCTGGGTTGACTCCATGTGGAGTGTCTGGGGGAGGAGCAGCTCCCTTCATAACCATTAGCCCAGCGGTCAGGGTGCTCACCTGAGTGGTGGGAGACTCCCCCCCCCCACCAGTTCAAGTCTCCCTCTGCCTGAGGGGGAGAAGGGATTGGACAAGGAGTCAGCTACCTCTCAGATGAATGTCCTACCCACTGGCTATGGGATAGTCTGATGATGGGTTCTCTCCATTTCTCCTATTCCAATGGTAAGAACATAAGAACGGCCATACTGGGTCAGACCAAAGGTCCATCTAGCCCAGTATCCTGTCTTCCAACAGTGGCCAACACCAGGTCCCCAAGTGAGAATGAACAGAACAGGGAATCATCAAGTGATCCAACCCTGTCACCCATTCCCATCTTCCGGCAAACAGAGGCGAGGGACACCATTCCTGCCCATCCTGGCTAATAGCCATTAATGGACCTATCCTCCATGAATTTATCTAGTTCTTTTTTGAACCCTGTTATAGTCTTGGCCTTCACAACATCCTCTGGCAAGGAGTTCCACAGGTTGACTGTGTGTTGTGTGAAAAAATACTTCCTTTTCTTTGTTTTAAACCTGCTGCCTATTCATTTCATTTGGTGGCCCCTAGTTCTTCTGTTATGAGAAGGAGTAAATAACACTTCCGTATTCATTTTCTCCACACCAGTCATGATTTTATAGACCTCTATCATATCATAGTATCACTTTAATTGACTAATTAAATATTAATTGGGCCAGAGAAGGCATGCAAATTGCCCTGTAGCCCAATGGTTACAGCGCCTAATTAAAGAAGTAGTTTTAGATAAAAGTACTCTTGTTTGTACCAACCATTTATCAGGCGGAGGAGCTGTGTCCCCATTGGCTTATTCCTGAGGCTGCCTGGAGAGAAACAGTTAAGTTACCACTGCTTTGGGTTCTGAAAACCCTGGGTAACACCCTCCCTGCCCCAGGTATGCCCCAGGCCAGAATTCTCTGGGGAAAAGCTACTGCCCCCCTGAGGTTGTGCTTGACAGAAGTGGAGCAGTGTAATTCCAGCCTGAGCTAACTGCCTGCCAGCCTTGGCCATAGCCCTGTCCAGCCAGCACCACCCACTCTTCAGGCAGTGCTGGCTCCCAATTCCCTCCCTCTCTCCTCCCCCCTCCACTCCTCTCCATTACACCTCAGCTAGGCTGAGATTGCAGCATCTATTCCCCACCTGCTGGCAGCTTGCTCCACCACAACCATGGCTCTTGGTGGATTAGCTAGCCCAGAATGCTCTTTACCCCAAGCTAGGCTGAAGACTATTGTTTCCTGCTGAAATCTTTGTCTTGTTCCATCCTACAGCTACCTGTGTGGCTAGGAGCCAGAGGGAATCTCTCTCCAGTGCCTTGGTACATGGGAACCAGCTGCTCTTTTCTGCCCATGGAAACAGGTCTTGCAGGCTTAGTGCACACCAATTGCACCCATTTTCAGGAGAACCCAAATGCCCCTTTTGATGCTCAGGACGTTGGGTCCCATGGCTATTCTGGGCTCGTCATACTGGCCGTTGTGGTCATGAGGTTTGTAAATGGCCTCGTGTGACATTTGAATGCCAGTTCCTCACAAACCCCACTTAGCCAGAGTGGATTATTCCCTATATGCTGGTTCTGGTGGTTTTACTGGTACTTGGGCTATAATGTTACAATCCACTTTACTTGGGGATAATAGACCTATAACAGCCTCAGCATGTTTCCAAGGCTTTTCATCCGGAAATTCAATCATTTCTAAGTGGACTCTGTGGCCTGTGGATTATCGTGAACTGCCTGACTGAACAGCCGACCCTGGAACTAACCTCCCCATCGGAGAACACGGGATGAACCGTGAGAATCACCCACCCAGCTCTCTACCAGTGAGTCCATCCTACCTGCAGACTCCTGTCATCTTGCAGTGGAGGGGTGAAGGGGCCATCCCTGCTCCCTGGCAGGGGAGGAACAGGCCTCGGGTGCTCACTCACACAGACCCTCTCGCTTTGCTCTGCCCTCAATGCACAAAGAAAGTGACTTCATGGGAGAGTGTCCGAAGGCTCTCAGTGCCGGGAGAAACCAACCAGTGTTCAGGAATCAAGGATGGGACTGGGAAAGGAAAGGAAAAGAAAGGGGAAGTAAAGAAGCTGAAGGCCAGAGAGGCAGACGCACCCACAGGGGAGAGAGAAGGGAACAGCCCTCTTGTGAAGCCTTTTGCAGAGCTTCACGGCTGATATTTCCCAGTGGGGCAGGGGAATGAGACTTTATAGAGGTGGTTAACAGGCCCTATGCACCAAAACCACCCCCCTCACTGAAGGTTCAAGCTCCACATAAGGAGCCAAGCAGGAGGAGGAAATCTCTCTGCATTTGGAGCCAGTTTGGCCAAGCTCCCTCTGCTTGTCATTCTGTTGCTCTTTGAGATTCTAGTTTTTGGATAAGGAGCCTTGAACGCAGAGAGACGGTACCGGGCTTGTCCACACCAAGGCACTCCCTCCTCCTGGTGGAGCTAAGGGGGCAGCTGGAGTTTCTGAGTCCATCAAGAGCAATGCTCTGCAATTGGAGAATTTACTACATGTGGGAAGAAAGGCCCAGTACACATGGGAAGAAGCTTCACCACTCCCCAGAGGAGATCAGCAGGGAAACTGTCTACCCCACCGCCTTCCAGCCCGAAAGCCCTGCCTGAACTAGTGCAAATGTGTCTGCTGGAAGCTGGACAGGGTTCACCAAGACCAGGCACAGCAAAATAACTGGAGGAAAATCAACAGGGGAAAAGGCTGATAAATCTACCCTCAGGGCTTTGTGACTAGGACAGAATATTTACATAAGAACATAAGATCAGCCATACTGGATCAGACTGTCTTCTAACAGTGGCCAATGCCAGGTGCCCCAGAGGGAATGAACAGAAGAGGCAATCATCAAGTGATCCATCCCCTGTCACCCATTCCCAGCATCTGGCAAACAGAGGCTAGGGACACTTTCCCTGCACATCCTGGCTAATAGCCATTGATGGACCTATCCTCCATGAATTTTTCTAGGGTTTTTTTTAACCTTGTTATGGTCTTGGCCTTTACAACATCCTCTGGCAAAGAGTTCCACAGGTTGACTGTGGGTTGTGTGAAGAAATACTTCCTTTTATTTGTTTTAAACCTGCTGCCTATTAATTACATTTGGTGACCCCTAATTCTTGTGTTATGAGAAGTAGCAAACAGCACTTCCTTATCTACTTTCTCTACACTGGTCATGATTTTATAGTCCTCAATTATATCTCCCTTAAGCCTCTCCAAGCGGAAAAGTTCCAGTCTTATTAATCTCTCCTCCTACAAAAGCCGTTCCATACCCCTAATCATTTTTGTTGCCCTTTTCTGAACCTTTTCCAATTCTAATATATCTTTTTTGAGGTGGGGCAACCACATCTGCACGCAGTGTTCAAGATGTGGACGTACCATGGATTTATATAGAGGCAAAATGATATTTTCTGTCTTATTATCTATCTCTATCTTAATTATTCCCAGCATTCTGTTCGCTTTTTTGACTGCCGCTGCACACTGAGTGGATGTTTTTGAGAACTATCCACAGTGACTCCAAGATCTTTCTTGAGTGGTAACAGCTAATTTAGACCCCATCATTGTATATGTATAGCTGGGATTATGCTTTCCAATGTGCATTACTTTGCATTTGTCAACATTAAATTTCATTTGCCACTTTGTCGCCCTGTCATCCAGGTTTGAGTGAGCCTTTTGTAGCTCTTCGCAGTCTGCCTGGGTCTTAACTATGCTTGGGTCCAAACCACTCCAGGGAGGAAGAAATTGGGGAGAACATGGGTCAGGAAGGTGTTGGGAATGGTGAGGTACCTACCTGAGAAAGAGGATTGATAATGAGGGATCCTACGTAGCCGCTGTTACAGGGGGAAAGAGACGAGTCCAGACTTGGAGGCTACTGAAAGTGTAACTGGTAAATGGTTCCAATTCTACTGGGCTGAGGAAGATGCAACTGACAGTGTCACGCAACAGAGCTGATCTCAGGACTTGGGTGAAGAACCAGATGCAGCCCAGGGGCCCAGTGCCCTTCCTGGGTTTTTGCAGATCTTGGGAGACATTTTCAGTTGTCTGTTTGCCAAAGACCAAAAGATTTTAGGTTGGATGTTTTGGTCATTTGGATGAAAAGTCAAAATTTTCTACCAGAATCCCTCCTCTGCACACAGACATTCCCCCATTTTCCAACCAGCGCTGCCAAACTTTTCCTTGTTTCAGTGGAAAGGAAAAGCGCACAGAGCAGTGCGTGCAGGGGGGTGGCATAGGTTTGTGCCCTGTCCTGCATCTTTCATTGTACAGAGTTCTCTCTCCCTGCTACAGAGAGCTGCCACTTGTGTGTTCACTTCAGATGCAGAATATTACAGAGTAACTCCATGCGCTCCCGATCTCTCACTCTCTGATTCACCCTTAAGACGTTAGTGTTCTTTTTTGGTTTTAGGCCTGTCAATTAATCACAGTTCATGCCTGCGATTAACTGAAAACAAAATTAACTTGTGAAATTTTTAATGGCATTAATTGCTTACCTCTGGGCAGGAGGGAGGCATTGGCTGCAGAGGGACCTGAGTGTCTGGTTAGGTGCAGTAACCCAATCTGCGTCCAGAGGGTAGAAGATACAAGGAAGTGGCTCCCATCCCAACTCCAGAGGAGAGGTAGGAATCCTGACCTCACTGTGCCCCATGGCCCCTGGCCGGCCCCTCACTCCAGGGTCCACCCCCCTCATGCCTCATTGCCCCTGGCCGGCCCCTCACTGTGCGGTCCAACCCCCCCCCCCCATGGCCCCTGGCCGGCCTCTCACTGTGGGATCCAACCCCCCCCATGCCATGCCCCATTGTCCTTGGCCAGCCCCTCACTATGGGGTCCAACCCCCCCATGCCCTATTGCCCCGGCCAGCCCCTTACTGGAGTATCCAAATCCCCCCTCCCCCAATGTCCCATGGCCCCTGGCCAGCCCCTCACTGCAGGGGCCTGATCCTCTCCCTGCCCTCCCTGTGCCATGCCCCATTGCCCCCAGCCAGCCCTTCACTCTGGGAACTGACCCTCACACTCTCCCTCTGCCCCCACCATCTTCTCTGAACACTGAATGCAGATTTCTAAGCTGAAACTCTCTTCCTCTTCAGACAGGAGTCGAGCCCGACAACCTCAGAAACCCATCCGAACAGGAGCAGCATCAAGAATTCACCCTTCTCCTGCACAGCTCACACCTCTCCAGCTCCAGAATACTGCCTTTCTGAGATAAAATCTCTTACTCTTCCAATAAGCCAAGACTTCTCTAAAAGAGGAACAAGAAGTAGGACTGAGTGAACTTGTAGGCTCTAAAGTTTTACATTGTTTTATTTTTGAGTGCAGTTATGTGCAAACAATTAATAATTTTACATTGGTGAGTTCAACTTTCACGATAAAGAGATTGCACTGCCCTATTTGTATGAGGTGAATTGAAAAAGACCATGTCCTTTGTTTATCTTTTTTTACAGTGCCACTGTTTGTATTCAAAAATAATAATATAAAGTGAGCACCGTGCGCTTTGTATTCTGTGTTGTAATTGAAATCAATATCTTTGAAAATGTTAAAAAACTTCTCAAAACATTGAAATAAATGGCATTCTACTATTGTTTAATGGTGCGATTAAAACTACGATGAATCGGGATTCATTTTCTCCATTGCTTGACAGCCCTAGTTTTCCTTACTCTGATATAAAAAACATATGTTGCTTCTTAGCTGCTTTTTGGCTCTGAATCATATAGGCCTTGGTGTGAAGCTTTGGCATTTGCAAATACAGGCACCCAGCCGTGTGAGATGCTACCACATCCATATGCTTCCTGAGTCTCCTCTGCCAGGATTTCAAGCCACGGGGCGTAATGTCCCTCTTTGACCGCCATCAAACCCGAATGCTCCTTGAACCTGGAGGTCAAAGACCACAACAAAGACTGAATGGTATTTTTTTTTAACTGCAGTCATGCTTTGAGCAGGGGGTTGGACTAGATGACCTCCTGAGGTCCCTTCCAACCCTGAGATTCTATGATTCTATGATATGATTCTATGTGCACTGGTCCTAGGGCAAGGAGCATCAAGGATGAAATCCCTTAGTGGAGAGGAAGATTAGCTGTGCCCCGTAATCTTGTCATGTGGGAAAGTTTAAAAAAAAAAGCTTTGACAAGGTAAGTCATCTGTTTCTGTGCTTGGTTTCAGAGTGGTAGCCGTGTTAGTCTGTATCAGCAAAAAGAACAGGAGCACTTGTGGCACCTTAGATACTAACAAATTTATTTGGGCATAAGCTTTCGTGGGCTAAAACCCACTAGGATGTTTAAAAGCAGCATTTTTCTTCTGCACAGTAAAGTTTCAAAGCTGTATTAAGTCAATGTTCGGTTGCAAATTTTTGAAAGATCCACCCTAACGTTTTGTTCAGAGTTATGAGCGTTTCAGAGTTACGAACAACCTCCATTCCTGAGCCGTTCGTAACTCTGAGGTTCTACGATATCTGTGAACCCTTTGGAAACTAGTTGTAAGTGGAACCTTAATTGGATGCTTCGTATAAACAACTACCTGACTGTCTGAGAGCGCGTGGGCGCACAATCTCTCCAGATTCTCCCTCTCTCTGCCCTCCAGGGAGGTACATGGTCTGTCCAGGCCACTGTGTGCGGCATTAACTCTAGATTTAACTCTCTCTCATGCTCTTTTCCTTGTGACCTTTCCCCATTTTGCTCAGATGAGATTCCACCCCCCCACACCCCTCCAAAATGTCACTGAGTTCTGGTGGCTGGGTCCTTGAAATACACTAATTGTCGCTGATTGATTTATTAGCTTGCTGCTAAGAACGTATCATTTTGCTAGAAAAGGCTATGCCAGCCAGACGTCCTTGATCTGAAAACCTGCAGGACTTAACTCTCCAGGCTCAATGATTTCTGAACTGAGGCATGGACCAGCCCACCATGGACAGGTCTATATTGGCAACTTGTCCGAAGTCCAAAGGACAACCCTATTTTCACATCTGGATTTGCATACCCTTGGCCTGCACAAACATGATTGGATACTCATAATTGAAGTGCAATTTGCATCTCACAGGAAGACCGAGAGGCACCAAACCAATGTGCTGAGATCTGTAGGCATGATTTGTTCTTGGTGAGGCCATGCTGACTGCTAGAGATCACCCCTTTATCCTCCAGGTATTTCAAAATTGAATGTTTTATACATTGCTCTAGTAGCTTCCCGGGTCTTGACTTGGTTTTACCAAGAACAAATCATGCCAAACCAGCTTGATTTCCCTCTTTGACGGGGCAATTGGTTTGGTGGATCGGGGGAATGTGGGGGACATAATACACCTGGACTTCAGCAAGGCTTTTGAGACAGTCCCAGCTGACATTGTGCTAAGTAAACTGGAGAAACGTGGGCTTGGTGGAACTACCATTAAGAGGATACATAATTGGTTAAACAACCGCAAACAAAGACTGACTATTAATGGAATGATGTCGTATTGGAGGGAGAGATCAAATGGAGTTCATCAGGGATCAGTTATTTAGCATCTTTATTAATGACCTGGATGTAAGACTAGAGAGCATACTGATCAAATTGGCAGATGACACAAAGCTAGGGGGAGTTGCCAACACTTTGGAGGATAGAGCTAAAATTCAGAAGGATCTTGACAAATTGGAGAACTGGGATATAGACAACAACAAAATAAAATTCAACAAAGACAAATGTAAGGTGCTACTGTAGCAGGGGGCTGGTACAAAGGCACCTAATTAGCCCCTGCTCAGCCACCCCAATCAGGGGAAATAGATGGGGGCTGGGGAGAAGCCTGGTGCCTGGCCTTTAGAACTGGCTGCACCCGTGGGCCTGAGGATTCAAGGGCTATACAGGCTGGCTGGCAGCCAGAAGAAGGGAAAATGGCCAGGGGAAGGTCAGTCTCCAGGCTGAGGGCAGACTCTGTTTAGGAGAGGAGATTATTAGGCCTGCAAGCTCTGTATATAATATAACACTGGTGGTGGGAGAACATTGTGTAAATAAAGCCACGGGTGCTGCAGAACTGGAAGCCTCTCTGAGCTTTATTGGGGCAGCCAGTGGGCCCCAGGAAGAGGGGTGGGCAGAGGACCTGTCACAGCTACACTCAGGGAAGAAAAACCAAATGCACAAATGTTATGCCTTTGCCTGTGGGAGCTTTGCTCTCAGCAATCTTCTCCGTGGCTTCCCTCAGTGTGGGCATGGAGGACAGGAATCAGAGGGGTAGAACGTTTTAGGGCATGTCTACACTACCGTGCTACATGCAGCGCATCTGGTGAAGACGTGCTATGCCGATGGGAGAGCGCTTTCCTGTCGACATAATTACTCCTCCTCAACGAGCGGCGAAAGCTATGTTGGCCGGAGATGCTCTCTCCCCGACATAGCGCGGTGCGGCCACCACTTTAAGTCGACGTAATTTATGTCGCTCAGGGGAGCGTCTTTTTCACACCCCGGAGCAACATAAGTTACACTGACTTAAGCGATAGTGCAGGCAAACCCTTAAAGAGCAGCAGGGGAGTAGCTCAGGGATTGAGGGAGAGTAGCAGGAGAAGGGGGCATTAGTACGTTAAGCGTGAGTGGGGGGTCAGCTGGGCATCTGCTCTTTTCTCTCTTAAAAGAAAACTGGGGAAGTTAAATGCAATAACAGGAGCAAGGATGCTAAAACCGCATTACGGCTGAGCATGTAACCATCAAAAGTAGGGTTTCCATAGCAACAGGAACTCGTCCACCCTGGGCACAGGTCATAGTTCTGATGACTAAGGTTATACTTAACAAGCCGCTTAATCTATAGCACCCCGCCTTCTGTGCCTGAATTCAGGCTGGCCGAGAACCTTTGATGTTGTATTTCCAAACTGCGGGGAGGGGGGCACACACTTTCAGTCTCAGAGCCGCATGAATGCAGCTTTTTGCAGGGCATACAGCGTGAACTGCGCCTTTCCTGAAGGCGGTGACGTAGGCGTGGCAAAGGGGGTGGTTCAGCCTGCTCCTGGCACACTACAGGCAAGGTCCAAGTTCGTTCATCCACCAGAGGCATCCAGGCACTCAGTCCCCCTGAGCTGCTATGGAGTTGGCTTTGCTTTTCAAGTGTTGCTTCATTTTGGTAACAGTCGGTGACTGAGCCCCTGGACAACACTTAGAACCGACAATCTGCTAGTCATACACCCCTAGCCGCATTCGCCCTTTTAGCCACCGCACAGCACTGCGAGCTCATAGTCATTTGATTTCGACTTGAACTCTTGTCACAATCCCTGCTTTCCAAGGATCATCCTGGCAGGGTGACCTACACCCTTTGGTCCTTGCTGTCTAGCCTGGCTGCATTCAAATGCAAGTTGTTTGATTGTGCTCAGCATACCAAGCAATGCAGCTCTTCTGGGAACTATTCACTTCAACTGTTCACTCTTCATTATTCATGAGGGAACTGGCTGGAGCTGCTCTTTATTGGTTTTTGTTCCTTGATCTTGTTCCTGAGGATTTGACAAACGGGGAGAGGGAAATTACCGGGATTCCAAACTAGCCGCGCAAACAAATCCGGCATCAACCTTTCAGCAAAGATTTTGCTAGATCTGGTCCAAAAATGGAGCAGGACATTGTGAAATACTTAGTGGGTTTTTTTGCTTTTTGCTTTTTTCCCCACAAATTCAAAAGTTTGGTGATGACTTTTATTTAAAAAAATCCACATTCGGAAAAATTCCAACCAGGGGCACTGGAATGGGAGGGTCCCCCCCGGCCATGGCCCCATCCCTTTTTACCGTCCGTAAGGGCGAGCGACAGGGGAGGCGGGGGTGGAGAGGAGCGAGCAGGGGCTGAGGGGTAAGAGGCGGTGTGAAGGTGGGGGCTCAGGGAGAAGGGGCAGCGCAGGAGCGGGGCCTCAGGGGAAGGGGCGGGGTGAGGGCGGGGTCTCGGTGAGAAGGGGCAGCACGAAAGCAGGGCCTTGGAGGGAAGGGGCAGTGTGATGGCAGGATCTCGGGGGGGGAGGGGCAGAGTGAGGGCGCGTCACCCCTGATTCCAGCAGCCTCAATATTGGCACGAGGATGCAGAAGGCTTTCCCTTTTGGTGAAGAAAATCCCGAGTGCCAGGAATCCCATCCAGAGGAATGACTGGGTATCCGTTAATAATAGCTTTTGGGTCGGTAGCATTCAGGCAGTTTCAGCCAGGGCCGGCGCAACCCATTAGGCGACCGAGGCGGTCGCCTAGGGCGCTGACATTTGGGGGGCAGCGACCGCGGCGGCCGAATATCTGGCCGCCGCAGGCATTGGCGGTATTTTGGGAGCGGGACCTTCCGCTGCCTCTGTTGGGAGCGCCATTTTGGGGGTGGGGCCTTCCGCCGCCTAGGGCGCCAAAAAGGCTGCCAACGCTCCTGGCTTCAGCAGAACGTTACCGACTTCCTGCTTGCTTCTGCTGTACAAATGGTTGGATCCGGCAACACGCCCTGAGCCGTACAAACTCCCCTGAAAGACGCCAGCTCTGTCCAGACGCTGACACTCAAATTGTCTTCGTATTCACCCAGGCAAAGCCCTTCCGGAAAATCTTCCCCAGAGACGCCACGTTTCAAAGGTCTGTGTCTGAGCTGTTTGGGGCCAAAGCCGAGAGCAGCCACCAACCTCTCTGGCTCCTCGTGTAGCCCAAGCCCAAGGCTACCCACAACACTGGAACAGTGAATTTTGTGGTCCACCTTAACACCACTGGAGTGTGCGACCACAGTGGGATTGGACACTTCCAGGGATAACAGAAGCCCCCACTTAGAATTGTTACCACTAACAAATTGTGAGCCAGATCTCTGTAAATCAGGGCAGTGATACTGACCTGCTTTGGGAAGGGAGATCCACTGGAGGCTGGACCAGGCATTATCATTAAACTTTCTGCTTCCTGGCTTAAGCCAACATCTATGAAAGACCAGGATGAGATGTTCCCGGGGGCAGACTCTTCCACATCTGCTACTGCAGAGTTTCTTGTACCCTCCTCCAAAGCATATGGTGCTGTCAGGTGACAGTACTAGATGGACCTGGGGTCTGAGCCAGTCCGGCAAGTCCTGTGCTCCTAGGGGACTGTGTGACAGGCTCTGAGTTGAGCAGGAGCGCGGTGCTTGTGGGAGAGACGGTCACATTTCATCCTGGAGCAAATCCCTACACCTGAAGACGCAGGCTGATGCTTGAAAGGCTGAGGCTGTCTCGGCTAGCCTTGCCGATGCACTTGTCATCTTAGCTAGCCCAGCCATGAGCTTGTCGAGTCTTGAGTACACCTCTACCTCGATAGAACACTGTCCTCGGGAGCCAAAAAATCTTATCGTGTTATAGGTGAAACCGCGTTATATGGAACTTGCTTTGATCCACCAGAGTGTGCAGCGCTACCCCCTGGAGCACTGCTTTACCGCGTTATATCCGAATTTGTGTTATATCGGGTGGCGTTATCGCGAGGTAGTGGTGTACCTGGAAAGCAAAGGCAGATGCCGGCTCTGCAGGTTTGCAAAGGAGGCTGGATTTGAGTCCTTGCTGTCGTTCTGGATCTCAGGTGCACCCCACGGGGACGGCCTTCCCTTTGTCTGATTAGTCAGCTAGATTGTGGCTTCTTTCTGGGCAGGAAATTCCACTCTTTCACCCCATCCCCTTCCATTGTGCGCCCATGCACTGGCACTCAGCTTTGTGTAACACTGCCATCTGCTGGTGGCATTTATTCATTACACCTACCATTCCTTCAGCTGCCTCCCCAGATTCCCTGCTGGGGATACTGCTGGGCCCGGGGCCCTCCGCTGTTATAGACCTGGCAGATTCCAAATAATTGACCTTGAGGATTGGGTGACAATGTCTCCGTGACACACAGAGAACTGCCCACAGGCCCTCTAGAGGTGATGTGTGCAGCACTGCAGCCTTGCAGAACCTCCTTCTGCCTGAAGGGAGGCGGCGGAGGGCTCGTGGGGTGACAGGATCCTCACTTTTAAAACTAGACCAGGGAAAAGCACAAGTCAAATGCAAATAGGGAGCCACCCGGTGTGTCAGGGCCAAGCCCTGAGTGACCTGGCTGGCCAGGCCTCTCTCCTGTTCTTGGCAAAGTGAAACCAGCATTCCTGTGTGACGGGGCCTGGCTGAGTCTGGGAGCCCACAGCACAAGCCCCAGCTCATGCAGGCCTTTTGGATCATGCACCTGCATTAAAACCACCCACCTGTCCTATGCACATTATTTCCCTGGTGCAAGGCGCACGGACCCTCCATGAGCACAAGAGCTCAGGGCAGAAACACCAGAGGTACATGGACTCACTGCCTTGGCTGGCTGTCCCCTGGAGGTCTCCCAAATCCCGGCATGCCTAGCTTCTGACCTCTGCTAGGATAGTAAACATCAATGTGCACCCTTGGTATCAGTGGTTCCTCGTGCCAAACAGCGGTGAACAACTCCTCATCAAGTATCAGAGGGGGAGCCGTGTTAGTCTGGATCTGTAAAAGCAGCAAAGAGTCCTGTGGCACCTTATAGACTAACAGACGTATTGGAGCATGAGCTTTTGTGGGTGAATCCCCACTTCGTCAGACGCATGACTCCTCCTCAGTGCTTATCAGCAGCGTAGCATTGGTACTGGACCATTACACATCCCAGCAGCCTCTGGGGCTCACTGCACCCTGAGTCATTTCACAAACATTTTGAAACTTTTGTGTCAGTGCAGTCCAGTCACCCTGTTTTGGTGAATCAGGGCGCTAAGGCCTAATAAATGGGGACTGACATCACGTGAGCTGGACAGAGGGAGAGAGAGGCCCAGAGACTAACAACTCAGCTCTGGCACTGGTTTTGGATGGAGTTACTGGGGCTCCAGAATTCCTCTCTCGCTCGTCTCTGGGATTCAGCACATGTGCACGGTTGGGGTGTCTACATTTTCATGCTGTTGCGAGAAGTGACACCCGCAGAGTGGCTGGAATTCCCCCCTGGCTAGCGGGGCATTGTAAGGGCTCTGCACCACTTAAGGCCTGCGTGACCCCTAAAGTGCGGCATGAGCCATGTCTTGTCTTCTGGTACAGGGGACTTGAACTCAGCAGGATCTGGGGGCTGACTCTGCCCAATATACTGGTATCCCAGGGACATGAAACACCCTGTGCTGGGTGTTGCCATCTCTGTGTGTTCTACACAGCAGGAGGGAGGGCAGGGCCAGGGTGCTGGCATGTGACTGGGAGCAGATGAGGATCTTCCCAGGCAGCCCGGTAAAAAGCCACAGAGAAATAAACAGCCACATTAATACATGGCAACCAGTGCTCACTTCCAAAGCCATACAACAGAATATCACCTAGAAATATTTCCCTGCGTACAGCTAAACAGCAGCAGTGGGAATACTGTCCATTTGTGGGCTGAGGTGAGGGGGCAGCCCCGTCCATTCCTGTGGAGTGGGGTGGAGCCCTGTCCCGGACTATTTCTTTAATCCTGCTCCCCTCCCCCCCTGCAACTCCCACTCCCACGCCTGCATTGCGTCTTGCATTTTTATCCCGCATCCACCCACAAAAACCTTAGATCCTGCAGGAGAGACAGATTCCCCCAGCCACCAGAAAAACAAAACAAAAACAGTTGGTTAATATGTTACCTATAAATAAACAAATTCAGACACTGTTTTACCACTAACAGAATAAAACAGTCTTGCTTAAACCATGTAAAAATACTTTAACTCCTCTTCTAATAGACATCAAATCTCTGTCTATCCCTCACTTAAATGTAAGTATTGAAACCTTTGTTTAAAAAAAAAGAGAGAGAAAAGCTTGCTTTCCACTGCTGAAATTCTATTGATGACAAACTGGTATAAATAGCGTTCGTGTGATCTTGCAAATTACGGCAGTCTGGGGTTTGTCTGTCTGGTTTTGCCCACCCAATCCCACCTGCAACAAAGTACGTACATTTCACCCACTCTCACTCTTATGGCAGCGGGTCCTGCGGGACCTGTAGAATCCCAGTGGGGCTTTAGAGGGGAGGCCAAAAATAATTACTTGGAAGAACATTGATATGGCCCAGAAAGTACCATACAATCCAGTCCAAAGGGCGCTATGTATATGCGGGGGTTTAGCCACCCATTGGGATACAGCTGCCTGACCCAGAAACTTGAAAAACTAAAGAACTGGGGGTTCCTCTGTGATGCTGGCAAGCCAGGCACCGGCTTATGCCTCATTTGAGCACTGACAAACGCATCACTGGAATCCGGCTGGCTCACCTGTATGTTAGTCTTCTTCAAATAGGTCTGAGAATTATAATAATGTGCTTAGTGTTTAGCCTTTATTAAATGCCTGCGAGTTGCTGCAGGCATTAATCTCACTTCGAACATCCGTAGCCCATACTGTAAGGTAATAGGTAACATTTGTGCTGCCTTCTACTCGATCCTTTCCGGCTTAGCTGTATTTTTCCAGAGAGGGGGTGACAAAACTGGAGGCTGGACTCCAAAGGAGAGCTTCGGCGGGGGTTAGCCGGTGATAGTGTGATAGCCTTGGGCTTCAATAACACAGCCCTTCGTGCAATGTGTCAGCAGCCTCTTAGCCTTGTTCCCGCTGCTTCACACCACACTGGGCTTAGAAATGCTCGGTCTGCCAGTGCGCCAGGAAATGTGCTCCTGTTCATGAATTCAGTGCCAGTTAAACTATATTTAGCTTGGGCACTTTTCCTGCCCCACGGCATCGCTTTAGGACATTGGGCAAATCCAGCCCCGGCGAAACTCCACTCTAAGCAATGAACTAGGGAAACCGGTTTTAATATTCTGACTCTGGGTTATCAGGAATATGCTGCAACCCAACTGCACAACCCCCTCCCCCCAGTGTGGGATAGCTGTCAGTGTGATGTGCCTGCAAGTTCCAGTTTTCACTAGGAGCATGTCTACACAGCAGCAGCATCAGAGCCTGGGGCTGGCCACCTGAGTGCAATCCAGCCTGGCCCTCTGGGTACGTACTCGGGCGACCGGCCTGAGCTGCGGCCTGTGCTTCTATGCAGAGGTACCCTGAGTTACTAGTAACATATCAACAGGGATCGGTCCCAGCGTGGGATGCACTCCCCACCTGCTAACTCCACACTTCTCCCACATCCTGCAATCCCTTATGCAGAGGAACAGGCCTTGTGGATACTAGGCCTTACTTGACATCAGTGGTGCTACTGGCATGAATGAGGATTAGTCACAGAAGAAAGGGTTTGCAGGAGGCATTACCTAGAAAATCATGCCCCTTAACTCTTACTGTGTGGGTAGGCTACAGTTTCCCATTTACACAGCTAGCAAGCTTTTTACCACATTGCATGCAATCAGTTTCTAGGTCTCAGCTCTCTTAACAATTGCTGAAGAATAGTTCTCATTCTGTACGTGCCTCATGAGAAACCTGTGATTCATTCACAAGTCAATTCAGAGGCGGGGGCTGTCGCGCACACTTGCTGTAGCAGACGCACGTTCTCCTTCGCTTTCAGCCTGGCTCTTGCCTGTACACAAGTGTGACAAAGTGGGAATTTCCTGTGATATTTTTATGAATCCCAGGCATATCTCAGTTCATCGCTGAGCGGTGTGTTGCTACCTACTGGGTGCAAAAGGGTTAACACTGCTCCTGGAACAGTGCAGGTCACCGTGTGTCACCTAACGGTCGGGGTGGAATGACTGGGTCCTTAAGGAACTGGCTAAAACCAGCCCAGGTCAACAGAGGATCCAGCAAGACAATCACACACACACACACACACACACACACACACACCAGTGAGGGAACAATCAGCACCTAACAACAGGAAACCCTGGCAGGCAGGGCCTGTGAAGGGAAGAGGAACAAGGGCTGCCCTTTGGAAGGACTCAGGAGCTCTGACCTGGGCAGACATAGGGAGCGGGAAGACAGAGCCAGGGATGGAGTCCATCACAGATTGGCTGATGGCACGGGCTTGTCCAGGATGGACTATGGCCTAATGTGGATTTGCTGCAGGGGGCCACGGAAAGAGACAGGGCTCACTCATACCAAATGCCCAGTCTCAGAGTCCTGGAGGCCGAGGGCCTGTCACTGTGGATCCGGGTCAGGGCCGCCCAGAGGATTCCGGGGGCCCGGGGTCTTCGGTGGCGGGGGGCCCTTCCGTTCCGGGACCCGCCGCCGAAGTGCCCCAAAGACCCAGGGCGGGGGCCCCCCCCCCGCCGCTGAATTAGCGCCGAAGCGGGACCCGCCGCCGAAGTGCAGCCCGGTCTTCGGCAGTAATTCGGTGGCGGGGGGCCCCCACCGTGGGTCTTCGGGGCACTTCGGCGGCGGGTCCCGGAACGGAAGGGCCCCCCGCCGCCGAATTACCGCCGAAGACCGAGCTGAACTTCGGCAGCGGGTCCCGCTTCGGCGGTAATTCGCCAGTGGGGGGGTCCTTCCGCCCCGGAGCGGAAGGACCCACCCGCCGGCGAAGACCGGGAGTGGAAGAAGCTCCTGGGCCCGGCCCCGCAAGAGTTTTCCAGGCCCCCCGGAGCGAGTGAAGGACCCCGCTCCATGGGCCCCGAAAAACTCTTGTGGGGGCCCGGCAGGACCCGGAGCCTGGGGCAAATTGCCCCTCTTGCCCCCACCTCTGGGCGGCCCTGATCCGGGTGGGTCCTTGGGGGCCTGGCACACTAAAGGGGTCACTTCCAAGGGACTGGTTATAGGCTGGGGACACAGACCAGGTACCATGTGTCCATGACAAGAAGTTTCTGATACTTGTTGAGTTAAAATGATGCTAGATGTGAATTCTCCGGCTCAGTTGTCAGTTCATGTTTTCCTAGGATCTTAAGAAATAGATGGCCTATTCAGCTCCATTCCAGTTGTTACTAAGGGCTTGGCTATACTTGAGAGTTGCAGCGCTGGTGGAGGCTTTCCAGCGCTGCAACTTAGTAACTGTCCACACCTGCAAGGCACATCCAGCGCTGCAACTCCCTGGCTGCAACGCTGGCTGTACACCTGGTCTGCTTGGGGTATGCAGCGCTGCTCGTCAGGCGTGGCCACACACCAGCGCTGTTATTGGCCTCCAGGGTATTAGGAGATATCCCAGAATGCTTTTAACTAAATTACTCTCTTTGTTTTGTTATGCTGCCTCTCTTTGTTTTGTTGTGAACTCGGGGCTCCGGGAGCTGCTTATCTAAAAAACAAACACAGCTCCTGTTTGCTGTGATCAATCTGTAACTGACTGTGAACAATCAATTGAGATAACCCACTACCTTGCTGTGAATGAGGCAGGCAGGGGGATGAGTGTTTGCTTGAGGATAGAAACAGCCGGGGCAGGGGGGAGAAAGGGAGTCCATTGGAGCAGCTGCTTATCTGGTCTGCAGGCTGTTTGCGGTTAAGCGTAAGGGGTCAGGAAAACTTTCTGATTTTGCAAGGCAGGGAGCTGATACACAGTGTCGGCTCCAAAAATCCACTCTCTCTCTCTCCCCCGGTCCCTGTCACACTCCACCCCACCCCCCTCTTTTGAAAAGCACGTTGCTGCCACCTGAACGCTGGGATAGCTGCCCATAATGCATCACTCCCAATAGCGCTGCAAATGCTGCAAATGTGGCCACACTGCAGCGCTGGTAGCTGTGAGTGTGGCCACACACCAGCGCTTTCCCTACACAGCTGTACGACCAGCGCTGTAACTCCCAGCGTGGCAACTCTCAAGTGTAGCCAAGCCCTAAGGCTGCAGTCTTCACTCGGAATGAGGGATCAGACACTAACAGAGTATCCCAGCTTCCCAGCAGGTCCTGGTGCCATCCTGGAGGGCTGGTTGTCCACAGTCACCCAGTCTGCCCAGACCATTCTCAGCTCAAAGCAAGGAAGCGAAGGGTTTGGCACCCTTTTTGTGCCCCATTGCTACGTTCCTTCCCAGGGATGATCCTTGGTTAATCATCAGACCAGGCTCACTTCACGTGTGAATTGTTAAGAGTCCATTAGATGAACAAGACAGTTGTTGTGCCCCAGAGCCAGGTGATCTGGGGTATGGCACTACAGTCAACAGCCTTCCCAGAACTTGACAATGCTTGCTCTAGCCGTCTGAACTTCACATTGAATTTCTCTTTTTTTGGAAACGTCACGTTGAGTATAAACCTTCAGCTATCGGCAGTTCTTATCAGAGCGATGCTTTCTACCTTGGCTAAGAAAGACGGTAATGAATTGTTTCAATATCTCAGACATTTCTTTGGTTCTCAACTACGATGTAAAGCGTGCTTATGTTGACATGTTTTCTTTAATCCTGTCTGCACTGATAATTCACCTTTTAGAAGTTCTGCTTCCAACACTTGTCTCATTCTCTTGTTCCTTATCACCTCCACTGTCTCAATCAATGTTACCCTTCTCCCCAGAGATATTTGTGTTTCAATTCACTTTCCCCCGTGTATTAACTTGCATTATTCTGACATGAAACTCATTTCATTTTCTGCCTTCATTTCTCACTGCTTTTACATTTTTCATCATGGCTTTGTTTTCTCTAGCGATCATAGAATCATCAAATCATAGAATATCAGGATTGGAAGGGACCTCGGGAGGTCATCTAGTCCAACCCCCCGCTCAAAGCAGGGCACATCCCCAACTAAACCATCCCAGCCAGGGCTTTGTCAAGCCTGACCTTAAAAACTTCTAAGGAAGGAGATTCCACCACCTCCCTAGGTAACCCATTCCAGTGCTTCACCACCATCCTAGTGAAATAGTGTTTCCTAATATCCAACCATTACTCCTTGTTCTGTCATCTGCCACCATTGAGAACAGTCTAGATCCATTCCCTTTGAAACCCCCTTTCAGGTAGTTGAAAGCAGCTATCAAATCCCCCCTCATTCTTCTCTTCTCCAGTTCCCTCAGCCTCTCCTCGTAAGTCATGTGCTCCAGCCCCCTAATCATTTTTGTTGCCCTCCGCTGGACTTTTTCCAATTTTTCCACATCCTTCTTGTAGTGTGGGGCCCAGAACTGGACACAGTACTCGACGTGCTGTGTTGTATCTGCTGTTCCTTTAGCGAGTGTGGCCTAGAGTCACAAAGGTTACATCTGTGCCTATCCCCACTGGGCCAGGGAGAGAGAGAGAGAATGACTCTGTAGTCCAATGATTAGGACACCTACACAGGAGACCCAGGGCCCACGCTCCCTGCTCCAATTCTCCTTAAATTATTGATCCACAGTGGAACAGCTTCAACAGGAGAGACTGATGCAGCCTCCTATCACAATGTTCCACAGTTCAGTGGGGAGAGCACTCTCCTAAGAGGTGGGAGACCCCTGTTTGAATCTCTTCTCCCCCTTAGTCAGCCTGGGAGGGGAAAATTGAACCCTGGGATCCGGTGTCACAAGTGAATGCTCTAACCGCTGGGCTAAAAGTCAGAAGGTGGGCACCACCACTTCCTCAGGCTGCTTTGTGGGGGGTGAGGCTGGCGCCTAACTCATCGCTGAAAGAAACACCTTAGGCACCAAGACTGTCTACTTCTAGGAGAGGGGTTCCCACTGGTGGATCACTAAGCAGAGGTAGATGCCTCCCTGTAGCCTGGACTTAAGCACCTCTCTCGGTGAGAGGGAGAGGGCTTAGCACACACCTCTCTGGTCAACATCTCCCATTGGCTAGCTTAGCTGGCACCCTGCCTAGAGCACTGGCTTTTGTGGATCACACGCTAAGGTGTCTGTCTCCCCACATTCATGCTACAGGGAGCCAAATCACCTTGCTCAGGCTTTGCGGATCACAGTGTGGTCCTGTGATTTTCTAGGTGCCTACAACTTAGGTGCCATGACACTCCGCGTTGCAATGCCGAAGACCCTTTGTGGACCTTGGCCTACGCTCCTTAGACATGCTCTACACTCCGATTTTGTACTGATTGGTCGGTGAGTGGAATAATTTTCCTACCAATATAGTTATACTGGTATAAAAGTGTCTTATACGGGTATAGTTTTCCCTTTCCTATGTGGTAGTAACCCAGTATAACTGCATCTACATTAGGGTCCTTGCACCACTTTAGCTATCCTGGTGTAGCTTCTGTGTGTAGCCACAGCTAGGCCCGCTAGCTTGAGTGCGCTCAGCACCTTCCTTGCACAAAGCCTTGCTGACATGCTTCACGCACCTCTCACTGTGCATACTGATGGTGCGACGGGAAGGTGTAACAAACAGTGAACACGTCACACAAGACCAGATCCTTTCTAGCTCTGATCTCTGGGCCCTGCCATTAGAACCTACCCTACAACATGTGCCAGAGCTGTCTGCCTCTGCCCTGTGTTTAGATCCCACAGCCCATTCCAGGTCATGTGACAGGGGTCTAATGGGGATTCATTGTTCAGGTTGTTGCCTGATTTATGGATTGTGTTTTAATTATCTTGATCACTTAAGAATTCCCAGTTAACACGCTGAGGTTGGCTAGGTTCATGTCCCAAGCTCAAGCCCAGTATTATTAGAATTACTGTTCAAATGGGAACCCTAAGTTGTGCATGGCTGCAACATTCACACTTAGGAAAAACCGTCGGTGTTTGTAACAGCTTTATTCACGCGGTTGACAAAGTCACCAACACTCCAGCCCAGCAAGGTGGAGAGAGAGAAAATAGAAGGTGCATCTGAGCACCCCATATACTCATACCATCCCTTGCAGAATGATGGGAAGTGTTAGTCATTATCTTCCTCCTCATCCTCATCTCCATCACCAATGGTTTTCATCCTGGCCTCTCCCAAGAGCGACAACTCCAAAGCACACAGGCCAGGACACAGCTGTTATAATGTGGTATCCTGACACCACTCGGCCTAATGCCTATTCAGGAGGGGTTTCAGGCCTTTTCCTTATTTGTAGTTCCTCCCCCTATTGATATTGGGGTGCCCTTCTCCAATAGGTTACTAGTCTATTTATATCAAGCTTATTATCATATACATCAGTCAAGTATCAGGGGGTGGCCGTGTTAGTCTGGATCTGTAAAAGCAGCAAAGAATCCTGTGGCACCTTAGTCTTTGCTGCTTATACATCAGTCAGTTACCATGGCATATTTGTGGTCAGACATCTGCCGATGTTCCTAACTTTACAAACCCTAAGCTGGCATAAAGTAGCATCGTCTGGTTACCTGTCAGCAGTTTAGTCCCTACAGCACTCTGCCTTGTGCTGTCCTCTGATCTAGGGTTACTCCCGGTTAGCTACTCCTGGTAAGGCTTTTTGGGCAATGTGCTTCAATTAGTGTAGCTAAGCTATTGCCTTACAGGCCTTGAGGCTTGCAGGATCATTGCGTTACTGCCTTAACTTATACCAATGCCTCACCTACCAACTACCTACACCTGTAGACTACAAGGTCAATTTTTGTCAAGAATAAATTTTCCCCAGAAATAACGTGGTGGTGGGTTTTTTTTCAAAATTAATTGCAGGTGGGTCAGTCAGTTCGTCTATTAATTCCCCCGCAAACCCGCTCAGTTCCGACTACTCCCACTTTCCCAAGCGCCCCAGACCTGCCTGTTCTAAAGAGCTGCTTTTGCACGGTTGGCATTAATTCCTAATTGTCCAAACTTATTTTCTTTGTTTTTCTTGTTAAGGAGAGATTTCAAAGACCAGCCGCTATTTCAGCTCATTAGCGTCATCATTAATTTCATCAGCCCCACAGTCTGTAAAAAATAAAAAAATTTAAAAAACTACTGTTTTTTCAAGTATTTTTCCCTCAACATGTTTGTGAAAACCCTGCTTATTCCCCTCTATGTATTAACTCTTTCTGGGGTTTATTATTTGGTTGGAGGTGGGCACCTTCTGGAGGTATTTTATGGTTTGGCAACCCTCATCCCTTCCCTACAGTCCTCACCTGAGGATGTACAATCTAATTTAGTCCTTTCTCTTTTTTCAATTTCCAGGACTTTTTGCACTGTTCTGTCTTAGGTTACCTCACTCTCTTGCCTTGTGTTCCTGTTTCTCCGAGCGTTTATAGTCTGCTTTGCCTCTGGGCCTGGTATAAATCCACTGATTTCCATGAAGTTGTGCCAGGGCCGAGTTTGGCTTACACATCTGCAAAGCATCCCGTCTCCCTCTGTTCTGGTGAGGTGTACCACTCCCTGTCATTGTACCGTGTTCACATCATTTCGGATCTGCCTCCTGGATCTCCACCAGCACCCTAGCACCGCTGCGGACCATGAACCCTCTCGTGGAATTCAAGTGGGTGAACTGACATCTGCAGGCTGAAACTGAGCTGCCTCAGTATCCTAACGTTAGCTCTTCCCTGTATGGTGGCTCCTGGGTGATCTCCTCCTTGAGGGAAAGGCCTCAGTTTCTGGGCCATGATATTGTCATCTTTGTAGCTTTTCGGAACCTCTGAGGATGCACGAGTCACTGTTCCTTTTAATGCAACAGTTCCCATCTGTAAAGGGGATTGTTATGGCATGTCCTGCCATGCAGGAGTGTGTATGGATAAATCCATTAGAGATTGTGAGGCAATCAGTTACTATAGTTGTGATAAATGAATGTGGGGAGGGGAGAGCTCCCTTTTATGGACACCCAGACAGCCAGTTAGCTATAAAATCCCTCTTAGTAGCTGTTCTCTATTTGCTTTACCTGTAAAGAGTTAAAGTCTCCCTGCAATGCATAAGTAAAAGGAATGGAGTGGTCACCTGACCAAAAGAGTCAATGGGAAGGCTAGAACTTTCTAAAATTGGGGGAAAACTTCCCCTTTGTCAGTCTGTTGTTGTTCTCAGGGAGAGGGGACCAAGCAGCGATGCTGTAAGAAGCTTTGGGCCAGGTACGAAAAATCATCTGTACCATACCTAGAAACTACTCATTTAAAACCCCAGATATGTAAGTAGATCAGGAAATGTCAAGGAAGATGCCATTAGGTTTATCTCTTTTCATAGAATATTACTCCAACCCTCTGCTCAAAGCAGGACCAACACCAACTAAATCATCCCAGCCAAGACTTTGTCAAGCCAGGCCATAAAAACCTCTACAGATGGAGATTCCACCACCTCCCTAGGGAACCCATTCCAGTGCCTCACCACCCTTCCGGTGAAATAGTGTTTACTAATATCCAACCTAGACCTCCCACACTGTAACTTGAGACCATTGCTTCTTGTTCTGTCATCTGCCGCCACTTAGAACAGCCAAGATCCATCCTCTTTGGAACCCCCTTCAGATAATTGAAGACTGCTATCAAATCCCCCCTCACTCTTGTCTTCTGTAGACTAAATAAACCCAGTTCCCAGTTATGGCTTACGGATTCCTCTATGCTAACCCTAAATGCTTCTGATTTGCTTGTAAACTTTAAGGTGGACCTCCAGAGAGTCATTCTTGATGTTTAATCCTTGTGGGTTTTTTTAAATCTAGCAGTAGCCTGAGATTCCAAATGTATTTTCTTTCTTTTTGTTTTTAATAAAATTTACCTTTTTTAAGAACAGGATTGCATTTTTGTGTCCTAAGAAGTTTGTGCACATGTCGTTTAATTAGCTGGTGGCAACAGCTGATTTCCTTTGTTTTCTTTCGCAGCTCTTCCCCGGAGGGGGTGTGAAAGGGCTTGAGGGTACCTGTAGACGAGCGGACTCACCCCTGCGGTGTCTCCTGCTGGTGATTTCTGGGAATTAGCTCAGTTCCAGGTCCGGAGCGCCTTCTGCAGGCTGATGATCCACCTGTCCTCTGGCCCCCGTGTCCCTCCCTGGACCCGGTGCCCTTTTACCTGGGGTGTTGCCCCCTGGCAGTAACCCCTTTCTCTCAGGGTCTCCCCTCCCCGGGGAACCCCCATCCTCTATCCCCACCTTGCCTCAGTATATGGCTACTGCCAGTCATCGTCTCACCCCCATGCCCTGGGGCAGACTGCAGTATCAGCCACTCATCACTGGCAAGGAGGGTTTGGACCTGCTGCTTTGGCCTACCCCTGGGCTGCACTCTGCAACCCCCACTACCTTTTAGCCCAATGCTAGGCCGCAGCCTGGGGCTTTCCAGGCTAGAGCTCCCCAGCTCCTCTGCCTTTCCCCAGCCCTGCTTCACTCAGGTACCTTGTCTCCAGCTCCCTGCAGCCAGACCCATCTCCCTCTACAAACAGAGAGAGAGTGTTTTGGGCTTCTGGCTCACAGCCTCTTATAGGGGCCAGCTGGGCCTGATTGGAGCATGGCCCCAGCTGAGCCTGCTTTCCCCAATCAGCCCAGGCTTCTTGCCCCAGCCACAGCCCTCTCCCGGGCTGTTTTAAGCCTTTCAGGGCAGGAGCAGGGGACCACCCTGCTGCAGTGCTTCACGAGAAGGAATTCCCAAGTACACCTTCTCAAAGGGGTTTTTGCACTTGGGTGGTGGCAGCATCTACCCATCCAAAGTCAGAGGAAAGCTGTAACCTTAGGAGTTTAATACCAGTCTGGAGTGGCCAGTATTAATTTTTTTAATCCTTGTGGGCCCCCAACTTCTGCACTCGAAGTGCCAGAGTGGGGAATCAGCCTTGACAATAGTAAAGGAGGCCTTGAGAGAATGTGCACGCAAGAGGAAATGTCTCAACATAGGAGACTTCTCTTCTCCCTTTCCACAAGTATGCATGACGTCCAGCAGAAATCCAAGGTGGTTTCTTCCCTATATGATTGTCATTCCTTATTTATCCAGAGTTTAAGCTCCCCACGCTTCACTGTCACAATGTACGTCACTAGCATCCTGACACCCATATGGTGCATCTGCTCCGCTCACCTTCCCTTTCTGCCTCTTCTTCCTACACAGCCTGTAACCAGCTTCAGTGTGTGGACATCCCGGTGACGAGACTCATCCCACCGGAGTTCTGTTCTGCCCACTCCATCTTTCAGCAACATCATCAATCCTTCTGGCTTATTTCCCATACTCCTTGCATTTGTTTATGGCAGAGACGGGCCCAAGGCTCAGTGTTTGCAGATGTTTGGATCCAGGACTTTGGTTCAGCCCATTATAGAGATAAGGGACATTTCTTTAGTTCAAATTTAGATTATTTGTTCATCTCCCCAGTTTGAGCTCAGGGCTTTCAGATTGTGGCCCTCGCTAGTCTATAGACACTTCAAATTTATAGATTATCTTCCTTGGCAGAACATCTCCTGTGTTCCATGTCGGAAATACATGGCAGATTATGGGAGCGAGACTGAAAAATTCCCTTCCTTCATGGAAACCCACCTAAGTAACCCAGGCCCTTTGGAACCCGGGAAGCTACTTAAGTGGAAACACTTAGTATAACTGACCCTCCCTTATCCCAGAAGAGTTCAGGAGAGCAATGGGACGCTAGTGAGACCAGCTGTGTACAGATCCAGTTAATCATCTCCCTGGTACTTTCATTCAGTTTGACTAGAGAACTGAATATGAACCTTGGCTGCGGTCCTGTGGCACAGCGAATGATCTCAGAGTCAGTCACTGTCCTGTCTGTCTCAGAGCTCGTGTTACAGAATTAGGCAAGATCAGACCATTTGGAGGGTGTGGACGCTACTGCTGGGGGAAATCCCAATAGCTGGAGAGAGGAAGAATCTCCCTATGGCAGGTGATTCCAGAATGGGCCATTTTGGGAAATGCTGCCCCTTCATAGGGAACAGCTGGGCCTGCCCAGGGTCTGAGCTGGGACACCAGCCCTGGGAATGGAGCCCAGTCTGGCAGTTCCTGCATCCATGTGAGAGGAAGGGCTGCCAGACCCCCAGAGGCGGCAGCACCTGCAGCTGCACCTCCTTCAGAGGCAGCAGCCATCTCGTCTCCTTGCCCCAGCCTCTTGGGAACAGGAAGCCTCCGCCCTTGCAGATTGTGGCAGCTCCTCAAGGGGAAATGGGGGAAGTGACATTGCTTGAGACATTGAAAACCAGGCTGGTCAGAGCCCTAGGAAACATGTGGTAGGGAAGAACCCCACATCAGCCCCAGGAGACAGACTGGATGGTCTAACAGGGCCTTCCCGGCTCTGGGATCTGTGATCACCAAGATCACAGAGATTAGCTGAGATGGGGAAGGAGCCTCATCTACAGAGCTGGTTGGACCATCCTAGTGAGAGTATCCAGGGGAGAGAAATGGATTAAAAACTAGTTGACAAGCCTCAAAATATAATGGTTAATGGGGAACCATCACCCAATGGAGGTGTTTCTGGTGGGGTCCTGCAGGGATCGATTCTCAGCCCAATGCTATTCCGTGTCTTTATCAAAGAACTGGACATAAATACAAAATCAGTGCTTGTAAAAATTTGCATCTAAAACAAAGATTGACAGAGTGGTAAATAAAATGAGGAGAGTCACTGATCCACAGTGATCTGGATCATACAGTATGCATGGCACAATCAGACAAAATATTTAGACTTGGCAGAATTAGATATTTTTTTATAATCTTGACAGATGATGTTTATTTTAAAGCTTTTTTATTATGTTTATTAATTTAAATTTTCACAGTTGCGCAAAACTATGGGTTTTAACATTTATTTTTATTGATTTAAATTTTCACAGTTGTGGGAAATGATATGGGGGGCAGACAATGACAGTAGACGCTGAGATTGAAAAAGTTAAAGCTCTATAACCGTTAAAGCACAAATTGGCAACATCATATGTCAAAATATAGAAAGTAAATAGCCTTAAATTAAACTCTAAGAAGTTCTTAAGCAGCATTTTTCTTACTTTGCCTATCAATAAATTGCTATTATTACCAATGGGTTTTTTTATTTTTGTCGGTTTCTGTGTGTTCGGTGAAATCAAAGTTTATCAACATTTACGGATAAAAATCCAATCCTTCGAAGCCAAAACATATTTTAATGAAGCTAAATATGAGGTCACCCATCCAGGATGGGGGACTAGATCCTGGAAACCAGTGATTCTGAAAAGTACTTTGTAGTGACAGTGATAACCAACTGACCATGAACTTCCAGTGTGATCCTGTAGCTAAGAGTTTGGTGTTTACTGAGTGGATTACCTAGTACGCTGCACTAGTGAGACCACAACTGGATACTGTGTCCAGTTGTGATGTCCACACTTTCAAAAGGATGTTGAAAGATTGAAAAGGGTTCAGAAAAGAGCTAAGTATGATCTCAGAGGTCTAGAAAATAGAGACTAAAGGAGTTCAATCTATTTAGCTTAACAAAGAGAAGGTTAAGAGGTGACGGTTGATAAATCCCCACACAGTGAGAAGGTTTCTGATAGTCGAGGGTGCTTTAATCTAGCAGACAAAGGCAGAACAAGATCTAATGGCTGGAAGTGGAAGTCAGTATAAGTCAGTCTGGAACTAAGTCACAGCTTTTTAACAGTGAGGGTAATTAACCATTGGAGCAGGTTACCCAGGAACCTGGTGAGTCTCCAGCACTTGCAGTCTTTACATTGAGATCGGATATCTTTCAAAAAGAGCCTCTCTAGCTCAGTCACAGGATATGGGCTTGATGCAGGAATTGCTAGGTGAGATTCTCGTGGCCTGGGTGCTGCAGGAGGTCAGAGGAGGTGATCATAATTGTCCCTTGTAGCCTTAAAATGTATGAAACCCTGCATTGCTGCAGGAGCCCCAGAATCCAAAGGGAAGGGGTAGAACTGGCCAAATAGGGGAGTTCTTGACAATGAAGGACGTGGAATCTAAGGGCTAATGGCTTGCCCCTGTCCGCACTCTTTATCAGGCAGAATGATGAATGGCCAGGCACCCTCTCTGCAACAGGCCTTTGGGAATGGGCTGAGAAACTGCTCCGATGAAGATGACCCAAGTGCTGCCTCCAGCAGAAGTGAGGCATGACCGCAAAGCCGTTGAGAGCATCAGCATGCTCTTGGGCAGTGCCTGCCCGAGCGACTTCGCAAGGGGCAGAGCTCTGCCTGCCGCCAGTTTAACAGAGCGATGCTGTAGCCAAGGCGGGCTGTTGGAGTTTGTCTCGGTTTTGTTCTCCCGGGTGGATTTAAGAAGGAGCTTGACGTACTCACTATCGGTCAGGAGTGAAAACACCACTCTGGGTGTAATACGGAAAACAATATGGACATGAACGGTGGCCTAGCTCAGCGTGACTCATTGTGGGGAAGCAGAGCAGGATCTGGGCTCACAGTCTGCTTGTGAATTTCCAAGCCAATGGAAGCTTGCAACAGCTGAGATCTGAGAGCCTGAGAAATGGCCTCTATGGAGGAGAGGCAGGGAGAGCTGCGCTACATGGAGCAATGGAACAAAACTCCCGCTTTCTGATATGCCAATTAACCAGCCAGCCAAGCCTCGAATCCAAAGCCAAAGCCATTCTGTGCCAGTGCCGTGGGCTCGCACTGAGGGTAAGCCTGCACCGGAGGTGGAGGAGTAATTTGCAGCTCAAGGAAACATATTAACAGTCTCACTGATCAGGCGAGCGCTCTAGAAATAGAAGTGTAGCCACAGTGGCGCGAGCAGCAGGAGGAACTTGCAGCCCAAGTGTGATCCCCTCTGAGATCTTAGGCACGTCCTTGGGGCAGCCAGCCCCGCTTGCCACTCACACCGCCACGGCGGTGCTTCTAGTTTTAGCGTGCTGCTCAATCAGAGCTAGCGCGGGTCTGTAGCCAGCTCCAGCACAGACGTGCCCCAAATCACCCTGCGGCTTCGCACACAGCGACCCTACGGGAGGAGCCTTCTCCTGGCTGGTTGCAGTGGAGAGAGGGCTCTGCAGCTCCCACAGCTTGGAGTGTTTGTTACTATTTCAGGTCCTTAAAACCTGCCAGTCAGAGCGCTGGGCTCCCTCCACTCTTCACACAAACAGCAGCCAGGGCCAACGGCCAAACGCTCCCTCACTCCTACCCCGCTTAGCCAGAGAAATGAGAGAACACACTGGCCTGGCCAGGTGACCCGCATACAGGGCCATTCATTCAGCCCTTGGAAAACCAGCAAGGGAAATGCATTCCACAGTGGAGAGTCCCCTGGAGGACTCCCCACCTCGGGCCCCATCCCCGAAAAGTTCCTGCCTCCAACCCCCTTCCCCACCCTGCTGGAGAACTTCCTGCCTCCAGCCCCTTCCCATTTAAATGCAGAGCCGGAGCTCCTCCACTTCTCCCCCGATGCGCTGAGGGAGAGACAGGTCTCTGGGTAACTGAGATCCGGCCTAGTGAAGGCTTTATAAGTTGGTGCATTCATGGCAAACGACACCAGTAAACACAATGGAAGCCAGCGCAAGTCACAGATCAGAGGCGTGATGGGAGCTAGAAGTGGCCCCTAACAAACAGGCAGCCACACGCCAGGTCCGCGGAAGTTTAGGAATCGTTTTCAGAGACAGGCCCGGAAACTGGATGAGCCAACAAGGAAGATGTTGAGACGTTGCATCCAGTACCACGGCTGCATCTCCACTGCCGCCAACGCTGCCCTGTGCCCCGTCTGCAAGGAAAGGACGGAACACGTCAGGTCACTCCGTCATATTCCTCCGTTCTGCTCTGACCAGGGGTGACTCCAGACATCGCGTGCGGCTCCTCTCCTGCCCTACTGGCTAAGCAGTTGGAGCCTTCGCTTCCTCAGGCAGCGACACAGAGCCAGGCAGGCAGTTGATGAAATGGCATTTCTATTTCTTTCAGCTCCACGTTCAGTCAGGGCAATGTCTCCTCCCTTTTCGGCCTGTCTCTCCCACTTGCTGTATCAGCTGTGACAAACACGCATGGTGGCCTTTGAGAGCTGCCTGAAGCCCAGCATCTGGGATGGTATTGAAAGGTTTGGCCACCGGGGGCAGTGTCAGCTGGAGAGTGGTCTCAGCCCCAGCCAGCCCAGAGATAGATACAAAGCCCCCTGCATGGCAAGCCCAGGACCCCTGGAGCTACTTACTGCACTCCCTGCGAGGCCATTAGACGGGCTGTAGACTGCAGTTTGGCAGGCTTGGCTGCAGCCATGTGTCTGCAATAGGCTTTTATACTGTATTTGAGGATCTTTTTTTGTTTGTTTTCAATTTGAAAGCAAAGCCCTGGCTGCCAATTAAGGGGACTATGCCATTAGGAGCAGCTCTGCAGACATTAGGAGAGAACCGCTTTGGCAATTGATGTGCAAGGATTTGCTGAGACTAAGAATACAGGGAGACCAAATTAACACAGGCGAAAGAGCCTGAACAGGAGCTGAGGGGCATCCTAGCTCCCCACTACATGCAGTTTGGATCCAATTAGCTCTAATAACTGTTCCTGTTTCCCATGTCCGACATTGTGGAACGCCTCTGGAGCAATCCCCACTCCTGCTGGCTGCTTGCAGCACGCTCTGTCTGCTAAATGTTCATCTCTCGCAGGTCGCTGATTCAGAGCGATCTGGATCACTTGGCAAACTGCGTGCAAGCAAACAATAGGCATTTTGATATGGCTAGACGTATACATCTGGGAACAAAAAAGGAAGGCCTTATTTGCAGAATGGGGGACTCTATCCTAGGAAGCAGTGATTCTGAAAGAGATATTGGGGTCATGATGAAAAATCAGCTGAACATGAGCTCCCAGTGTGATGCTATGGCCAAAAAGGCTTATGCAGTCCTGCCATGCATCAACAGGGGAATCTTAAGTAGGAGTAGAGAGGTTATTTTACCTCTATTTGGTTCTGGTGTCCAAAGGATTTTGATAAATTGGAGAGAGTTCAGAGAAGAACCATGGGAATGATTAAAAGATTAGAAAACCTGCCTTATAGTGATAGACTCAAGGAGCTCAATCTTTACTTAACAAAGAGAAGGTTAATGGGTGACTTGATGACAATCTATGAGTACCTACATGGTGAACAAATATTTAATAATGGGATCTTCAGTCTAGCAGAGAAAGATTGAACATGATCCAATGGCTGGAAGATGAAGCTAGACAAATGCGGACTGGAAATAAGGTGTACGTTTTTGAACAATGAGAGTAATTAACTAGTGGAACAATGTTGCAAGGGTCGTGGTGGATTTTCCATCACTGACAATTTTTAAATCAAGCTCCTTTTTCTGAAAGATCTGCTCTAGGAATTATTCTGGGGAGGTTCTCTGGCCCATGTTATACAAGAGGCCAGATAATAATGGTCCCTTCTGGTCCTAAAATTATGAATCTTCATCCAGATAAAGCCCCCTCAAGATGAAAGGAAGGAACAATAAATTATATTTTTCACACACACACAACACCCCTACACCTCTGTGTGGCTCAAAAGCTTGTCTCTCTCACCAACAAAAGTTGGTCCAATAAAAGATATTACCTCACCCACCTTGTGTCACAAAAACAAAAGGACAGACAAAAGAATTCTTAGGTTCGAAATAAGACTCTAGTTGAGGCCAACGTGGGAATGCTACTGTCACGCAGTTTGAGCTTATGACCATGAAACTTGGGGCAGACACCCCAAGCTGGTGGTATGTTCAATAATTAGATTTCACCCAGCCAGTAACACATGCGAATTCCTGGATCACTATAACAGTCTCACCATGTAGCCACACACAGTCCCCTTCCACTCTTCAGTTTCTCTTGCCACCCAGACAAAACTGGACCAAAAAAATCACAAATATTCCAGGATATTCCCAGTCCCAAGAGATGAGTCACTCACCCAGGTCAAGTTGCATTCTAGATCTCCTACCAAAGACAACACTGGTAGCCAATTCTATAGTAAACAAACTAAAGGTTTATTAGCTAAGAAAAGGAAAAGAGAGTTATTGAGAGGTTAAAGCAGGTAAAATATATGCACAGGTGAATCACAGTCTATAATTCCAAATAGTGGCAATAGTAATAAACTGCCAGCACTAATAAATCTGGACGTCGGTCCCTATTTCCTCCAGCACTGGCTCCCTCCCATGGTGCAGATGCATCAGGGGAACAATGGCAGATTAATGTGCTCCTATAACCCTGCCTATTGGTGGATGCATCCAAAATCAAACCTCACTGCCAAGGCACAATTACGTGCCGTCCAGACGGTGTGATTCACCAGTCATACTCAGCATCCACAGAGCAGCGAGAGCTGCCATCTTACTGAACAGCAAAGGAGCCATCTCGAGTCAGCTACAACGGCATCACAATCACAGTGCACTTGATTCCTTGTACTCTTCTCTGGTAATGTTAGTCTGTGTACAAGAAAGCAGAAGTACAGAATGACAGGGATATGCAAACACACAATCATAGTCACGTGGGGTGGAAGGGGTCTCATCTGGTCCATCTGCCCTGTGCAGAGGCAGGACCCAATAAACCTGCACCATCCCTAAGAGATGTTTGTCCAACCTGTTCTTAAACACCTCCAGGGACAGGGGTTCCACAGCCTCCATAGGTTACCTGCTTCCTAACATCTAACCTAAATCTCCCACGCTTCAAACTAAGTAGAGTCCTTCTTTTCCTACCCATGGTTGACATAGAGAACAACAGATCATCGGCCTTCTTGTAACAATCTTTTATGTATTTGAAGACAGTTTTCAGGTCCCCCTCAGCCTTCTCCTCTTTTTAAGACAAAACATGCCTCATTCATTCAACTTTTCCTCATAGGTCATGTTTTCTAATCCTCTTATCATTTTTGTTGCTCTCCTTTGGACTCTCACTAATTTGTCCACATCATTGTTAAAATGTGCTGCTCAAAACTGTACACCATACTCCAACAGAGGCCACACCAATGCTGAGCAGAGCAGAAGAATTACTTCCCATGTCTTATATTGACAGTACTGTTAATACACCTGAGAATAATATTTGCTTTTTTTTTTTTTTTTGCAAAAATCCTGCCTATGCCTGTTGGTCCCCACAGAATCCAGTTTGACCTGGTATATGGGCACCTCTCCAGGGGTTGAGGGGGAGTTCTAAAGCAGATACCAAAGAAATGCCACCATAACACCTACACAATTGTATTTTAATACAATGGAACCCAAAGGTGTTAACCCTAATTCTGTAAGGTTTCACTTAATTGGGTAAAGTTTACCTAAGGTTTGTCCAGGATATTACAGGATATTGTCAATCTGTCACACATGTCTTCTCTGAGATAATCAAGTTCATAGAATCATAGAATCATAGAAACTCAGGGTTGGAAGGGACCTCAGGAGGTATCTAGTCCAACCCCCTTGCTCAAAGCAGGACCAAACCCAACTAAATCATCCCAGCCAGGGCTTTGTCAAGCCTGACCTTAAAAACCTCTAAGGAAGGAGATTCCACCACCTCCCTAGGTAACCCATTCCAGTTCTTCACCACCCTACTAGTGAAAGTTTTTCCTAATGTCCAACCTAAACCTCCCCCTCTGCAACTTGAGACCATTACTCCTTGTTCTGTCATCTTCTACCACTGAGAACAGTCTAGATCTAGTTGCAGTGGGGGAGGTCTAGGTTGGATATTAGGAAACACTATTTCACTAGGAGGGTGGTGAAGCACTGGAATGGGTTCCCTAGGGAGGTGGTGGAATCTCCTTCCTTAGAGGTTTTTAAAGCCCGGCTTGAGAAAGCCCTGGCTGGGATGATTTAGTTGGGAATTGGTCCTGCTTTGAACAGGGGGTTGGACTAGATACCTCCTGAGGTTCCTTCCAATCCTGATATTCTATGATTCTTTGAATCACTAATGGTTCAGAGATTACGTTGGCTAGTTCCTCAAGTACTCTAGGGTGAATCCATCAGGCCCTGCCGACTTAAGTACATCTAACTTATCTAAGTAACCTGTTCTTTCCCTATTCTAGCCCAAGATCCTCCCCTGGGGTGTTAATATAATTGTGTTACGCATAATGAACACTGAAGCAAAAAAGGAATTAAACACTTCAGTCTTCCAGTCATCCGCTATTTGCTCTCCTTCCCCAGCTAGTAAGAGACCTGCACTTTCCTTCATCTTTCTCTTACATCTAATGCAGTTATAGAACCTCTTATCAATTGATTGATCACATTGTCTTTTATATTGAATGACAGCACTTCATGGAGACTTCGGGAGGGAAGGTTACCACCTGCCCCATTACCTAGTGTGGATTTTCATAGCTCAGAAACCATCCAAACGTCCATTCTGCAATTCTTGTGTAAAAACAGCCACAAAATAAACCCTAATTCAACTATATAAAAAAGTGTGTTTCTTTAGCAGGGACAACAACCTTATTCCACGGAGCAATATACCCAGGTCTTGCGCTCTCTCTGCAATGATGCCTCCTCCCCCCACATGGGGCCTCCGGTGTCAAATGGTTTTTTTTAAAATTCAATCTTGTTGATTTGTTGCTGCTTCATATAAGCGGACGATTCTGCTGCTTTGTACCATGTGTTCCCAGCAGAGCGCTCTTCACAGTTACGACTGCACTGCAGAGTTCATCCCAATCCCCTGATCTCAGCCACTTGAGCCTTTCTGAAATGTTCCTGTTTGGGGATGAAACATCTGATTCTTGATCTCAGCTTGAAGGTGGGTTAGCAAAAATGGTTTAGCTGGTTGTGAGGGAGTGAAATAGGACAACTTCTCTAGTAAAAAAAAATTGTGATCTTTTTGGGCCAGCTTTGCAGCCAAAATGTCTGGTGAGGAAGGCCAATGTGTTCTTGGAGTTAGTTTGCTGAAGTGTCATGGTGAAGTTCGCTCCAATCTCACGGCATTCTTCACAGAATCATAGAAAGTGAAGGCTGGAAGGGATCTCGAGAGGTCATCTAGCCCAGCTTCCTGCATTGAGACAGGACCACGTAAACCTAGACCATCCCTGACAGGTGTTTGTCTAACCTGTTCTTAAAAGCCTCCAGTGACGGGGATTCCACAACCTCCCTTGGAAGCCTATTCCAGAGCTTAACGATCTTTATAGTTACAAAGTTTTTCCTAACATTTTCTTTGCTGCAGATTAAGCCAATTACGTCTTGTCCTAACTTCAGAGGATGTGGAGAACAATTGATCACAGTACTCTTTTTTGAGCAGCCCTTAATATATTTAAAGACTATTATCAGATCCTATCCCCCTCAGTGTTCTTTTCTCAAAACTAAACATGTCCAGTTTTTCATAGAATCATAGAATATCAGGGTTGGAAGGGACCTCAGGAGGTCATCTAGTCCAACCCCTGCTCAAAGTAGGACCAATCCCCAACTACATCATCTGAGCCAGGGCTTTGTCAAGCCAGGCCTTAGAAACCTCTAAGGATAGAAATTCCACCACCTCCCTAGGTAACCCATTCGAGTGCTTCACCACTCTCCTAGTGAAACAGATGTTAGGATATAGATATTCAGGCCTGTCTGTAAAGGCCTATACTTTAAGAATGTAGGTATATGTTTATTATTTAGCTAGTTATAGAGGTATAAAAGAAAGAATCAAAATCACTGTCTGTCTGTGTAAGGGCCTTTTTTTACTGTGACAGTCTGAGGCCCTGTTCTTAAGATAAGGCCTTTGGCTAAGCCGCAGAGGCAGCCATAAGCTGGGAAACATATGGTCACATCCTTATATTTCAAACTAGTCACATTGAATAAGGCAATCTGGGGCTGTTAGAAAGGTGATCCGATCTATCACCTTCAGATAAAAGGAAGAGCCTAGAAGTTGTAAAAGGAAATTTAGTCTGATAGCTTTCTGTTTGGTAAGAACTCACTTATCAATAGACATAGCTTGGAAACCCTTATGTCTTTATAGATGTTGTTGTGAAATCCTCACTTCTGTATTGTTTTGTCATTACTGTATAGTTCCCACTCTGATATTGTTTATTTGCACGGTCTCTGTCTGGTTCTCTGATTGTTTCTGTCTGCTGTATAATTAATTTTGCTGGGTGTAAACTAATTAAGGTGGTGGGATATAATTGGTCAGCTAATCAGGAGAATGATTGGTTAAGGTATAGCTAAGATTACTACGATATAAATTAGGGGCAAACAGGAAGTAAATTGGGATTTGAAAATAAGGAAAAAGGAACTTGGATTTAAGCTTGCTGGAAGTCCACCCCAATAAACATCCAATTGTTTGCACCTTCGGACTTCGGGTATTGTTGCTCTCTGTTCATTGAGAAGGACCAGGGAAGTGAGAGGGTGAAGGAATAAGCCCTCTAACAATAGTATTTCCTAATATCTAACCTAGACCTCCCCCATTGCAACTTGAGACCATTGCTCCTTGTTCTGTCATCTGTCACCACGGAGAACAGCCGAGCTCCATCCTCTTTGGAACCCCCCTTCAGGTAGTTGAAGGCTGCTATCAAATCACCCCTCACTCTTCTCTTCTGTGGATTAAACAAGCCCAGTTCCATCAGCCTCTCCTTGTAAGTCATGTGCTCCAGCCCCCTAATCATTTCCATTGCCCTCCGCTGGACTCTCTCCAATTTACCCACATCCTTTCTGTAGTGGGGGGCCCCAAACTGGACACAATACTCCCAGTGTTGAATAGAGGGGAATAATCACTTCCCTTGATCTGCTGGCAATGCTCCTACTTATACAGCCCAAAATGCCATTAGCCTTCTTGGCAACAAGGGCACACTGCTGACTCATATCCAGCTTCTCGTCCACTGTAACCCCCAGGTCCTTTTCTGCAGAACTGCCGCTTAGACAGTTAACCACAAAGGACAAGTTTTCTAAACACTGATAATTTTTGTTGCTCTCTTCCAGGCTCTCTCCAGTTTCGCCACATCTTTCATTTAGTCTGGCACCCAGAATTGGACACAATAGTCCAGCTGAGGCCTCATAAGTGCCAAGCCGAGCAGGATGATTATCTCCCATGTCTTACATAAGACACTCCTGTTACTACATTCAGCAGTGATATTAGCCTTTTTCACAACCACATCACATCACTTACTCATTCAATTTGTGATTCACTATAACCCCCAGATCCTTTTGAGCAGTACGACCACCTAGCCAGTTGTTCCCCATTTTGTGGCTGTGCATTCGATTTTTCCATCCTAAGTTAAGTACTTTGCACTCGTCTTTATTGATTTTCACCTAGCTGATTTCAGAACAATTCTCCAATTTATCAAGGTCATTTAAAATTCTAAACCTGTCCTCCAAAGTGCTTGCAACCCCATCCAGCTTGGAGTCATTTGCAAATTTTATAAGCATATTCTCCACTCCATTGTCCAAGTCATCAATAAAAATATTGAATAGTACCAGACTCAGGACTGACCTCTGTGGCATGCCAATAGATCCCCCATACCAGTTTGACAGTGAACCATTTATACACTTTGAGTATGGTCTTTCTACCGGTTTGCACCCATCTTATAGTAATTTCATCTAGACAACAGTTCCTTAGTATGCTCATGAGAATGTCACTTGGGACTGTGTCAAAAGCCTGACTAAATCCAAGATAAATCACATTTACTTCTTCCTCCCGATAGACTAGGTCAGTAACCCAGTCACGGATGGAAATTAAGTTGGTTTGGCATAATTTGTTCCTGATAAATCCATATTGCTATTCCTCATTACCTATCCTCTAGGGGCTAACTAACTGATTGTTCCAGTATCTTTCCACAGATTGATCTATAATTCCCTGGGTCCTCTTTGTTCTCCTTTTCATAGAATCTCAGGGTTGGAAGGGATCTCAGGAGGTCATCTAATCCAACCCCCTGCTCAAAGCAGGACCAATTCCCAACTAAATCATCCCAGACGGGTCTTTGTCAAGCCTGACCTTAAAAACCTCTTTAAAAAAGGAAGGAGATTCCAGCACCTCCCTAGGTAACCTATTCCAGGGCTTCATCACCCTCCCAGTGAAAAAGTTTTTCCTAATATCCATCCTAAACCTCCCCCACTGCAATTTGAGACCATTACTCCTTGTTCTGTCATCTGGTACCAATGAGAACAGTCTAGATCCATCCTCTTTTGAACCTCCCTTTCACGTAGTTGAAAGCAGCTATCAAATCCACCCTCATTCTTCTCTTCTGCAGACTAAATAAATCCCAGTTCCCTCAGCCTCTCCTTGTAATGTACTCCAGCCCCCTAATCATTTTTGTTGCCCTCTGCTGGACTCTTTACAAGGATGTGGAAAAATTGGAGTGTGGGGTCCAAAACTGGACACAGTACTCCAGATGAGGCCTCACTGATGTTGACTAGAGGGGACTAATCACATCCTTTTCTAGTCCTCTGGGATCTCACCCCTCCTTCATGAATTCTCAGAAATAATCACTAATGGTTCTGTGATTACTTCAGCTAGTTCCTGGAAGATGAATTTCATCAGGCCCTGATGACTTGAAGACATCCAACTTCTCTAAATGTTCATTAACTTGTTCTTTCCCTATTTTTGTTTGCCTTCCTTCCCCCTTATTGTCAATATTAATTGAGTTACGTATCAGGTCAAAATTAGCAAAGATATTTTTAGTGAAGACTGAAGCAAAATAAGCTTGATGCCATCTGTTATGTCTATGTGATGTTTTCTCCGCTTAGCGGAAGACCAACACTTTCCTTCATCTTCTCCTGTTCCTACTGTTTTTTATAGAAACGCTTCTTATTGCCTTTTATATCCCTTGTTAGGTGTAACTAATTTTTGTGCTTTAGCCTTTCTGATTCTGTCCCTACAGGCTTGTGGTTTTGTATTTATCCTTTGCAATTTGTCCATGTTTGAGACTCACACCTGGAACATGTGCAGTTGTTGATGTTTGCTGAGCTCATACTGTGTGCATGTAGGGACAGCAGCGGTGCACTGGCCTGCAAAACTAACTCCATGGCTCCACATGGGTGCAGAGCTTCAGTCACACAGAGCTCAGGAAGTAACCAGGGCCTGAGCAATCTACAGGGCCATATCCAAACTGGTCAGGGCCTGGTAAAAGGAATAATCCTCTGCCTCCTTTGGAAATGCTGGATATTTTTTTTTAAAGACATGCTATAGTTCAAAAAGAAATTTCAGGGTTGTTCTGTGGCCTGTGCTATACAGAGGTCAGACTGGGTGATCACAGTGGTCCCTTCTGGCATTGGAATCAATGAATATTGTATTAAGGTTGCCTGTGCAACCTTAATTCAGCCCTCTTGGGTGTATGCATTGTGATACTGTCTTCAGTTGCATGATCATGTGCTATTTTTTCCACAGGACTCCTGCCTCATTCATTGCACAGGATGGATGAGGCTCACTGAATGAACAGCTAACATACGCTACACAACATTTTGATAACTCAGAAGAAAATGATCTTGAATGCTCATGGATCAATGTCCTAACAGATAAAGCACAAGGTGGGGTATTAGTTGGTGGCTGATACAGGCCGCCAAATCACACTAGGGAACAGGATGACTACCTCTTTATGCACCTATCTGTAACGTACGGGGAGGAAATGTGTGCCCATGGGGGATTTCAGTTTGAGCAACATATGCTGGAAGTCACATGCTGGAAGTACTAAAACATCACTGGCTTTTCTAAACATTAAGATGACAATCTCCTAACTCCAAAAGTGTGGCAACCTACACAGGGGAATTCTGTAATAGACTTCGTCCTTACTGATAAAGAGGAAATGATCACAGATCACCTTGCTAAATGCCCCAAAAGCCACAATCCTACAATTGAGGAAGAATCCTTGCTGGTTAAAAAACAATCTGGTTTAGAGGAGAGGTGAAGACCTCTGTAAAAAAAAAAGACAACAAATGGAAAAAAGAGAAAGGGAAAGTTGACAGTAATGAATATAAATCAGAAGTTAGGAATTGTAGAAAAATGATAAGGGAAGCCAAAGGAGACAAGGAGACATCTACAGCCTGCAGAGTTAATGACAAAAAGAAGAAATTTTTAAAATATATTAGGAACAAAAAGAATCCTGACAATGGTACTGGTCCATTACTAGATGAAAATGATAGAATTATGAATAATAATGCAGAAAAGACAGAAGTGTTCAATAAATATTTCTGTTCTGTATCTGGGGAAGAAACAGATGATATAATTTCAACAGGTAGCCGGGAATCTAGTAGTTGGATGTGGTGTTGCTCAGCGTTGCCAAACTTGAGTCCCTCTGTGGATCCAACACTAAGTGACTTTCCACACTGGACATATGAAGCAGATATGGGAACTCTGATCTCCTGTGTCCCAGCCCTACCTCCTTGACTGTTCATTTTCCATCAGCGGATCCCTGCCTCATTCACCACCATCCAGCTTCTACTGTGAATGAGGCAGATGTGCTCCATACCTCAGACTAATTCACAGCACAGCCATGCCTCATTCATTGTCCAAGCTGGGCACTGAATGAGGCAGGGGTCATGCAGGAAATTACCATGCAGTCATGTCTTTTAGGTTGTAAGCTTTGCAGAGCAAGACTGTCTCTGTTACATGTTTGTACAGTGCCTAGCACAATGGGACTAGGGCCCAAGACACTGCCCTAGTACAAATAAAGAAGAATGTTGCCCCCTGCTGAGCAGTTGCAGATTTCTGGGACCTTGCAGGAGAAACCAGAGTCCGGGTATAGTCTTAGGATAACTGGTTTTATCTACAGTACTGGAACAATGGTGCTCAAGTAGCACACAAGGCAATCCCTTCTGCCAGGGAACTCAGCCCAGACGCCCAGCTCCTAGGGAGTAACTCTGCCTCCAGAAATGACTCCTGTCAGAGGCCAAGGCAGAGAGCAAACTCTCCTGCTCACAGCACAGCACCTTCTCCAGAAGTTGCCTCTGCACAGACCCCCAAACCAACAACAACACCACGTCTCCCTAGAATGAACATTCGTCCCACTCTAGGAACTCGTGTAACAGCGCCTTCTGCTGACACCCACCACATCAATTATAGCGTCACTACCTGAAAGCCCACGCTGTTGCGTGCATGTAATTCATAAAGCCATGTATGTAAAGGAGCCAAAATGACTGAAAACTTACAAATTGGACAGTAACAGAGCACGAATCCCAGTGAAGACTGAGCCTGGCGGTATTCTGAAAAAGAGCGCACTCAACCCTGCCAGTAGCTGCTTTCGTTGCTTCACACTGACTCGGCAGACGTTCTGCGTTTCAGAGTGACACACAGAATGACATTCCTGGAATCCTGTTATGTAGATTAAACAGTACATGGTAACACACATGCTCATGGGGCCAGAGCAGAGATGACCTGGACAAATTTACTAATTTCTGAGTGCATGACTTTGCAACTGTGAGATGCCCGTTGCATGGAATGGCATGCGGTTTTCTGTATGAATTCTAAATCTAGAAAGACACCGCCGGGACTACAGCTATATCTGGTGCGGAGAATTGTGAGTTTTAAATGTCAAATACAATCTAACCCCATGGAAAACCAATGACAGAAACGTGTTAGGCACACGATAAACAAAAGCATCCACAATGCCTTACATTGTCATTGGTCCCTTTGTCTGGATCTGGGATCTAAAAAGCTACATCAGAAGTGAGGCTGTATAATTCTTAGCAGCTGTAACACCAAATCCTCCCCTTATCTGCAGAAGAGGAGGCACAGAGAGGAGAATAATTGTTCCGCCTGGGAGTGTCAGTGAAGTAAGGCCAGGCTGCGAGGAATAGAAACGTTATCTGGCGTGATTAAACTCCAGCGTTAAAGTAGGGAGTAGAGTGAGTGACAAGAGTTTAATGCAATTTGATTCATGTAGGCAGAAGCACTCTACCGGGAATGGCAGAGTGAAGCATGAGGAGAGGCTCTATGCACATAATTCAAACCAAAGAGCCTGCTCTATAAAATCCCAGGGGGCAGTCACACAGGCTGATGCTGCATTTATAGCCACTAATTGCAATGATCAAGGTTCAAGCTTTCCCTGGAAAATCCTTAATTGGTCTGGGGGAGAGATACACACGGAGGAAAGGGGAGAACTGGCATGAAATTGAGAGACCACCAGAAGTTTCAGCCCTTGGTAACTAGCAAAATTTAATCAAGTTCCTAAACCCTGCTGTAGGATCAGCCTCAGTTCTGGCCAAGGTCCCTGGCTCTGGGCTACAGTGGAATGGAGAGGCAGCAGCTTTGGGTACATTTAACATTGGAAGGTTTTTTCAATGAAATAGGAAAACAAATCACAACCATTGCAGCATCCCTTGTATCTGGAATTGCAGGCAGCGGCTGTGCAGAGTGAATTACATGGGGAAGGTTTGATGGGCTGTAGAATTCTGTACAGAGGCCCAGGAAGGGGAAGGGCTTTGGCAGCTGGGGCGGGGGCAGCTGGGACTCTTGGCACCTGAAAGCTGGTTTGGGATTATGGGAGAAGCAGGTTAGCTGGATGCTTCTGCTAAACTGATGAGCAGTGAAATAGTTGGCACTGTGGCCTTAAATACAGCCCTGGCTCGGTGCTTGCATTTGGAGATGAGACTGGTGTGTACAAATGGTACCAGCCCAGTGAGACTGGCCTGAGAACGCTAAGTGCTGCCGACGGACAGCTGGCCACGCAGGGTTGCAAGTGCATTTTGCAAGCAGCCGATACCTTTACAGCCTCCTTAGGGTCTGATCCTGGCCCCAGCACACACGGACCAGTCCGTTAGGACCCCAGCACACCCCAGGTAGTACCTTAGGGCCCGAGGAAGGGAGGCAGTCTCTGGCCCTAGTGAGGAACTGATAGCATCATGCATGATAGCAAAGATGCCAGGGAAGAAGCTGCTGCCTTGCCACTCTTGGCGTGGGGTGTACTGTCGTGACAGCCTAAAAGACTTAACCCAGGCACCCGTGAACGGTCGCCCCCATGGCCAAGCCAGCACACTTCACTCAACAGGATGGTGAGTCTCTGCTCGGGGAAGGGCCTGTGCTATAGTGATCTGTGACGTGCCACCTGCATCAATGGCACCACTGCCATCACCCCTCAGAGGGAGCCCCGCTCCCGCCCCTTCCCTGGCCTTGCCGTGGAGCATCCAGACTAGGCTATATCAGGGCGAGCAACAAGGGACTCAGCGCTGCTCTGTCCTCCGCTCCCTGGACAAGTGCAAATATTCATTCACCAAACAATGGAAAATCAGTCGCGATCATGTGACGGGGCCTGGCATGACCCCTTTCCCAGAGAGCTCCGTCCCTGCTTCTCCCGCTGACACCCTCCCACCCCACCCCCAGCTGCTGTTCACCTGCTGAAGGACCCTGCTGGCTTCCACCATCCCTCTCCGAAAGGACCCAGAGGGGATGGGTGGCATCAGCTCTTATCTCCCCAGGTCCCCACAGCAGCCTTCCGCTGGGATCAGTACAGTCTCCCCTCCTCTTTGGTGTCTACATGAGACCCCTGGAGAGATGGCACATTGAGCTAATGGCATGTCCCTTAAAGGCCACCATAGTGTTGTAACTTGCGAGCCCCAGCATGGCATTCAGTGCACCAGCTGGCAGGCTCCAATCACAGTGATAAGCCCGGGCCTGTGTGTGGACCTGGATTTACCTTCCGCCAGATGGGGCCACTGCCAGCAATAACACACTGCTGCCCCCAAGTCTACATCTCCCTCCCATAGCCAGGGCCAAGGTTGTGGGCAGTGCCTAGGTGCCTGCAAGAGATCGACACCAGGGTGAAGAGCAATTGCCTCAAAATTAACCCAGACAAGAGTGAAATGATGCAGCAGTGTCCTTTGAGGAGCTAGACAAGAAATTTAGCCCTCTTTCCCCTCTGAGGGCATCTGCCCTCCATTCCTTCAGGGAAAATAAGTCTTACTGGAGTTATAGCTAATCCTGGATACTCAGGTGGTAAATCCAGTGAGAAAATCCCTACTATGTCTAAGGCAGTGGTCTCCTACCTTTTAAAGCCCAAGATCAGTTTCTGAATCTAAGGGCAACCCAGGATCTACCTGCCCCTTCCCCAAAGCCCCACCCCGCTCACTCCATCATTCGTTCTCCCTCACCCTCACTCACTTTCACCGGGTTGGGGCAGGGGTTTGGGGTTTGGGAGGGGGTGCGGGCTCTGAGCCAAACCCCACACCAGCACTGGCTGAATCTCCAGCTGCAGCACCAGCTCTCCCAAATGCTGGCAGATGGTGGCAGCTGAAGAGTTTCCAGACACCCACTGGGTCAGGAGTATAATAAACCCCTTTGCTTCCCTTTCATGTTCATCTATCTGTCCAAGTGCTGCTTGACTGATCAGTGAGACGTGCTTCGCACACAAGCACCTGATAAATGCTAGGGCCTAGGTGCCAGGGTGGGTAGGGGCAGCATTGGGCTAATTATTGAACCCACATGGGAAGGGTGCCAACGGTGACTGTTCCACACTGCTCTGAGGCTAGTGTGCATTGCACTGTTTTAAGAAGTCACACACACACATTCTGTGTGGTGTATCAGTGAAGGTTGCTCTGTTCATACTGTAGCTCAGCCGGCAGCCCTGCTAGGACAGGCATCAAGCTGGGATGTGTTAGTTTTGACAGACATTTCTGATCAGCCCTCTTTGGTATGGAAAATTGGGATTTTGACAAGATGGGTTGGTAGGAAGTGGCTGCTTTCCTTGAGAATTTCCACTTTTCCACCACAAAACAGAAAACCTAAAAAAACATTTTTTAACCTGAAAACCATAAGAATGGTCATTTAAGTCATATGGAATTTTCTGCCTCCCTGATTGGATATCTGAGACTTTTAAAACAGGAGAACAACTAACAAATGATGAATAGTGACTAGTGAGTTGGCCTCTTAGCACACAAATCCCCTGGGTTACATATGAATTTGGGATCAGAATGCCTCAAACTACTTCACTGAACGTTCATAGAATCATAGAATATCAGGATTGGCAGGGACCTCAGGAGGTCATCTGGTCCCATCCTCTGCTCAAAGCAGGACCAATTCCCAACTAAATCATCCCAGCCAGGGCTTTGTCAAGCCTGACCTTAAAAACCTCTTTAAAAAGGGAAGGAGATTCCAGCACCTCCCTAGGGAACTAATTCCAGTGCTCCACCACCCTCCTAGTGAAAAAGTTTTTCCTAATATCCAACCTAAACCTCCCCCACTGCAACTTGAGACCATTATTCCTCGTTCTGTCATCTGCTACCACTGAGAGCAGTCTAGATCCATCCTCTTTGGAACCCCCTTTCAGGTAGTTGAAAGCAGCTATCAAATCCCCCCTCATTCTTCTCTTCTGCAGACTAAACAATCCCAGTTCCCTCAGCCTCTCCTCATAAGTCCTGTGCTCCAGCCCCCTAATCATTTTTGTTGCCCTCCACAACACATTCAGATAATTCACACACAACCAGTGCACTGTGTGTCAGTAGAAGTTGCTCTGTGCATAACATACCAACAGAAACCCTACAAAGCAAGGAAATGGAAAGGGACACCTGCCCACAATACCCTCTACACCCCCCCCACCTAGAGACACACCCCCACTGCTAGAATGGAGCACACACACCATGAAAAGTGCACCACAGCCTTAACTCTGCCCCAGTAGACATGCCAGCAGAGTCTTGAACCTGGGTTTTCCACAGCCAGACCAGTGCCCTGCTTTCTGCTCAGCTCACGTTTCGATCCAAAATGGCAATTCAGTCCCAGAGTCAGTTCTAGCCCACTGGGGGCCCTATGCAGGAATATTTGAATGCTCCCCCATACTGAAACAGTCAAGTTCTTATAATAAATAGTGAATATGCTCCCCCAACCCAAGTAACTGCTTAGTCTGCTTATGCCTAGTGCCAGCTCTGTTCAAACACACCTATTTTCACAAAAATGATATAAAGTTGAGGGGAGGGGTTGTTTTGTTTAGTTTTGGGGGGGGGCGTGTAATTAGCACCAATATCGAAAGAAAAATGTCCAGATCTGGCACGTTGCCGTAAAATCAAACTGGCCTCTTGCAGTCAGCACCAGCACAGGGCCGGCCGGTTCTGGAGACTGCCTAGAGAAGACCTGGGCATCCCTATCCCCCCACCATCCCATGGATGTATCACGCCCTTCAACCATGAACAGCCTATGCCCCCAGGTGTCTTCACATCTCAGAACACTCCCCCTTCTCCCTTTGAACTTCCCACTAGCCTCTCAGCTGATCCAGCTTCTCCTGCTTTCCCGGTTTGTAATTCTTGGCAACGTTACAAATAAAAAGATCCCTGAAGGAATGTGAATGAATATTCATGGACCTTGTGTCTAGAGGGTGAATGGGAGCTCTCAGCACAGCCAAAGGTGACCAAAACATCCCTCATGAAATTTACATTCAGGGCTTTCCCCCATACAACATTAAATATTTAAGACTAGAACCTGCCAAGGCTGTTCACAGTGTTATTCTAGGTGGTGAGCCGCGATGCAGATGGTCCTCTTGAATTACTCACTAGCAGCCAGCAGGCCTTGCTTCAAATTACAGCCCACTTTCCTGAGCACTCTTGGGGGACGCTGCCAGGAAAATAGCAAAAGGAGACATTAGGATTCTGCAAAGAATGATGGAAAAGACAACGACAACTGCAATTCAAAGAGGTTACATGGGCCAGGCAGCTGCCTGGGAAATATAATATTAAAATGGATACCACGATAGATCCTAAAAAAAAAAAAAAAATCCTTGCTTCACCATGAGACTGATCAGTCTCAGAGATTTTAATATTGGAAAACTTGAGGTCACTGTCCAGGCTGATCATGCTAGGGAGTGGGTGTAACTTCCACATACAGCAGAGCTGAGATGGAGGCTGGACCCATGGGACCTGAGAGGAAATCTGGAATGAGCATGCCTGCATTTGACAATGAGACAAATAAACGGGTGTCTTGGATACCCTATCCAGTGTGACAAAGTTCCTCCTCTACCTTGGTGGGTCCTGTGCTTATTGGCGGATTTGCTCACCTCACAGATTCACCCTGTGGGTCGGGAAACAGCCCAGAGACCTTCCCCTCTGGTAGAAACCACAGTCCAGGTCAATTCCTCCTGTGTTTGATCAGGAGTTGGGAGGTTTGGGGGGAACCCAGGCCGGCCCTCTGCTCCAGGTTCCAGCCCAGGGCCCTGTGGACTGCAGCTGTCTAGAGTGCCTCCTGGAACAGCTGCACGACAGTTACAACTCCCTGGGCTACTTCCCCGTGGTCTCCTCCCAAAACCTTCTTTGTCCTCACCAACGGACCTTCCTCCTGATGTCTGATAACGTTTGTACGTCTCAGTCCTCCAGCAGGATGCCTACTTACTCTCAGCTTCTTGCACGCCTCTTGCTCCCAGTTCCTCGCTCACTCGCTCGCACGCACTTCCTCTCCTCTGGCTCCCTCTGGCCTGACTGGAGTGAGCCCTTTTAAAGCATCAGAGGGGCCTTAATTAGAGTCAGGTGCTTAACAGTCTCACCTGATTCTTAGCAGGTTAATAGGAGTCAGGTGTTCTCATTAGCCTGGAGCAGCCCCTGATCTGGTCACTCAGGGAACAGAAAACTGCTTATCCAGTGGCCAGTATATCTGCCTTCTACTACTCTGCTGTTCCCAACTGACCTGGGTCTGTCACACCAGTTACTGTGGGATAAAACTGACCGAACAAAGCACGTGTAATACCCCACCAGGGAAAGACAGATCCAGCCGCTTCCCTTTTGTTATTCATTCAGCCCATTAAGTATGTCACGAGAAAGAGGATGATGCCTATGCCAGGCTTGCTTGGGTCAGACTGGAGCTACCAAGGAAGAACATGATGCAAGTCTCTGTCCCACAACGCAGAGACCCAGGGAAAACAGAGCCAAGTTAAATGCGTCACCAGAGCAATGGAAGTAAAATATTAGGGTCTTTATTTTCTTAAGTAATGGTACCAAACCCAACACTGATCAGTCCCGAGCAACATGTAATGGAAAAGCTTATGAGGGATACAGTTGAAAATTAACTAAAGGACAGGAATATAATTAATAAAAGCCAACATGGCTTTATGGAAAAAAATCTCTTGTCAAACAAAGCTGATTTCATTCTTTGATGAGCTTACAAGTGTGATGGATGAAGGTAACTGTGTTGATGTAACAGATTTAGGCTTTTGTAAGGCATTTGATTTAGTACCGCCGACATTCTGATTAAAATATTACTATTGTTCAGTATCAAAAGAGGACACATTCAATAGATTAAGAACTAGCTAAATGACAGATCTCAAAAAAAGTGCCGGTAGTTTTCAACAGGGAATCAGCACTGAATGGGAGGGTTTCTAATGAGGCTCTGCAGGGACTGGTACTAGGCTACAAGTGTGTCATTTTCATTAGTGGTCTGGAAGTCAGGGCCGCCCAGAAGGGGAGGGGGGCAAGTGGGGCAATTTGCCCCAGGCCCCACAGGGGCCCCCATGAGAATATAGTATCTATAATATTGCAATTTTTTTTTATGGAAGGGCCCCCTGAAATTGCTTTGCCCCAGGCCCCCTGAATCCCTGCTGGAAGCAAATATAAAATCACTGCCGATAAAATCTGCGGCTGGCCCAAAGATTGGCCGCGTGGTAACAATGACGAGGACAGGGAGTCGGACAGAGCCAGCTGGATCACTTGGGAGGTTGGGACCATTCAAACGAATGCCTTTTAATACAGCCAGATGCAAAGCTATACACGTAGGAACCAAGAATGCCGGCCACACACACAGACTGGGGGCCTGTATTCTGGACAGCGCTGACTCCAAAAAACAGATTGAGGGGTCATAGCGAACAAACAACGGAACATGAGCTCCCAGTGTGATGCTGTGGCAAAAAGGACTGGTGTGATCCTTGGATATATAAACAGGGAAGCAGGAGCAGGGAGGGGATTTCATCTCTGTATACAGCCCTGGACACCTTTCTGGAAGATGCTTTAGCCAAACACAGGCTCAGTACAGGGGTAACTGGATGAAAGTCTATAGCCTGTGCTATATAGGTCAGATTAAGTGATCTCATAGGCCCTTGTCTTGAACTATGTATTAATCTATAAGTGAGGCCACCGAAAACCATGTTGCACTAGGAAACACACCCGGGCTAGTGATTTAGCTGCCATGTTTATACCGCACCTACCAGATGTTTGGGATTCTGCCTGCAGCGGCGCATGCAACGCAGCACACTGAGCTATGAATGCACAGAGAGCAGGGCAGGGGCGTGCCTCCAGACAAAGACCTGGCCTGCGCTGCTGCAGGCAGAGAAGACCATGCTTTATCCAGCACCCTCTCAAACAGCTACAGAATGGAACTATGCACAGATGATGGGGAAGTGTCTGGGGTAGACTTTGCCAGTGAGCACTTCCATCAATATGCCCATGGGAGGAAATGGACAGTGGAACCTGACCATCACCCGACCATGGCAGCTAGGAAAACCTCTTGTTACTGCAGAACCAATGCTGCAAGGAACAGTGTTGCACCTATAGAAATATGATATCGTTATTAAACCCAGACCAGAAAAAGATGCCAGATGCTGACACAGATTGTTTTCTCAGGTCATGTGGATTTAGGTACCTAACTTCAAGCACGAGGCATGAGAATATTGGCCTTTGACTCTTTGTTAATGGTCCCTTTGAGAAGTTTCCATTTATATAGAGGGGGAAAAGGAGAGTAACACTACTGGAAATTACAGATGGCGCAATTGCAGATGGTCATGCCAGTTTTGTTTATCCAAACGTCTTGGATCTTAGAGACGGGACTTGAAAAAGTGCCAGCTGAAATGATGACATTCTTGAAGCTGAATTTATCAACAATAAAGTCTGTTCTGCTGGAATGTCTCTCGAGACCTTCTGTGACTCCGAATCATTTTATTAGCTCCAGCTGCTGCCTACCCTTTACCCATGTAAGCAGCCAACATTACATAGTCCAAAACATTGCAGAGGTGGGGTGGGGATTGGTGAAGGTGGGGAGTAGGGTTGAGAGGATGAGTGAAGACAATACAGCCGGTGGGACCAGTCGAGAAGGGAAGGGGAAATGAAGATGCTGGGGGACGGGGGGAGGAGAAGCAGTGAAGGAGGAGGTGATGCAAGAATGCGTGTGGTGAGCATTATGGGAAAAGTACTGTGGGATGGAAGGGGGAAGAGAACAATTATTCACATCTATCACATGAAAGGACAAACATCCACAGATGTGTCAACCAACACTGAAGCAGCAGGATCCGCTCAGGCTACGTCTATACTACAAGATAGGGCTGAGTCCCAGCCTGAGCACCCAGGAAGAGTGGGGTAGCCACCAGAAACCCGCCTGCGTCCCTGGGTACATGGTTCACAAAATTAAGGGTTTGTCTACACTAAGCAATTAGGTCGATTTTATAGAAGTCGATTTTTAGAAATCGATTTTATACAGTCGATTGTGTATGTCCACACTAAGCGCATTAAATCGGCGGAGTGCGTCCTCACTACCGTGGCTAGCATCGACTTACAGAGCGGTGCACTGTGGGTAGCTATCCCACAGTGCCCACAGTCTCCGCCTCCATTGGAATTCTGGGTTAAGCTCCCAATGCCTGATGGGGCAAAAACATCATCCTGAGTGGTTTGGGGTACATGTCGTCAGTCCCCTCTCCCTCCTTGAAAGCTACGGCAGACAATCGTTTCATGCCTTTTTTCCTGGGTTACCCGTGTAGATGCCATACACCACCAAAAGCCCCAGAATGCCCTTCTCATTACTCTAGAGCTGAGACCCTGCCACTGTCTCTCCTCCTCGGCAGAGATGGGCCTGCGCCATGATCTTTGTATTCAGCTCTGGGGAATCTGAGCTTCTCCCATTGCCGGCTGTCTGCACAGGCCCACACTGGTATTTGTAATGAAGCTTGACCAGGGCTGCTCTTCTCCGCATGCGTATCCACAGCCCTCGCCTCTCTTGTTTTTCCTGAGCTCAGGACTGGACTCCGGTCTCCTCCATGAGATGCTAATCACCTTCTCTCTTGCTGGAGTTTCACCAGCCACCGAGCTCCCCAAATCACAGTCACTGTGATTGTTGTCACAGTCACTGCTTTGATCAAACCCCAATTGCACGCCTAAGCAAACCTCCGGTTAGCTCCCCATGCATGAGACTCCCCCCCCAATCCCATTGGCTCCTCGGTCACTGCTCAGACCCATCATTGCTCCCAGCCAGGCTAAGAACCTCTGCTTCCCTATGTCCCCAGGGTTGGCAGTAGATTTCACCATCACCGGTTTCCTGTTTTTTCAGCCTTTACCTCTTTACAGAGGTTTGGGGGGGGAGGGGGCGCTGCATACATTAATTACACAAACAGACTGACTAGGCTGCCCCATCGTTAACAGTTCTGCCCAAATCACTGCTCTGAAGGCCACTAAATTAGCCATTCCTGCTCCTTTGCACAGACTCCTCTCCACTCAGCACCTGCCTGCCCTTGCTTCGGTCTCAGTCTTTTGACAGCCCCAGTTGCATATTAGTGCTTAATTACCATCTCCCTTCCAACAGCCTGCAAGGCTCACTGTGGTCTGTGCCCTGCCCGCATTACGGTGAAAGCAGTTTAACAAATGTATCTGCATGTCTCACTTCATCATCATAAACACACGATCGCTATTCAGGGAAGAACTCACTAATGAATATTCATACGCTGCAGCCGGCACAGGAGGGAACGTGTTACCCTTCTCCGCACAGGGCACCAGGCCTTGGCTCCCTTGGTTTTCGAGGAAATGGAAATGTAGCTGGCCCTTTGGCACTCAGGGCATGGGGCAATGAGGCAAACTGCCCAATGCCCCCAGCATTCGCTCTTACCGTCCAGAGGTGGTGACCGGGGAAAGGACACTTTTACCAGCTATTGGCCAAGACTGTGCAGCCCCTGCGGAAGAGCCACGTCTCGGCACTTTGTACGGCGAGGGGCATGTTGCAGGGGTTTATTTCTTGCACCCATGTAATACACACCACAAACATCCTTCTGCTCAGGAGATCCCACATGCTGGGCCGGAGAGGCGACTGCAGATGAATAGGGTCAGACCCTCTGATCTGCTACTCTGGTAGGGCAAAGAAGCCATAAATCTAATCAGACCCCTGAGTATACCTTGGGGGTGTAGCAGTGGCATGGGCTTTTCCACACGACCCCCATCCTGGCTATTGGAACGGGGCTGTGACCAGGGCAGCCCCACACCCAGTGATGAGCCTAACTGATGTTAGCCCACAGCTACTGGTTTGGGAGCAGGGAGGTGTGCACCAATAAGCATGGATATATATATAGCATAGAGTATTTATGTAAATAAGAGAAGGCATATTCATGCATGCAAATTAGGTGTATTTGCATACATGCTCCAGACTCCTGGCCCGTAGGTTTTCTCGCCTATATTTCAGTGGGCTGTTTCTGCAGGATTAACAGGAGGAAAAGGCAGTAACATTTTGTTTGTCACCGAAGTAACAAATCTGTCTCTCCTATTCATAGGGCCTGATGCAGAGCCCATGGAAGTCAATGGAAAGGCCCCAGCGAACAGATCTATTGAGTGAGAAGAGGCTATTTCTACAGAATTGCTTTTCAGCATAGAATCACGTTCTGAAATGGATCTGCCAAGCAGGCTGCAGGGCAAACTGTCTCAGGCAACTTCTGGCAAAGTTCTCAGCAAACTGGCACCTCTTTGTACATTACTTCAGCCAAAGCGACAGAAATCTGTCATCATCCCCAGGTCTGAGCTTTCATTCCCCCCCATGCCGCCCTTCCCAGCACCTGTGAGGGGAAAGAGAATTAACAACTGCTACTTTCCTATATTCCTCATCCTGCTCTTTGCTCTTCTCTTTTTCTTTGTCTCTCCCTCCCTTCCCCACCCCAGGCCTGCAGTCGACTCCGCTGTGACTTTTGTTGTCCCCAAGTTGACAAAGTTTGTACCATCATAATTGAAAACTGGTTACGTCGCTGCAACTGCCCGTGGAAAAAGATGGAGTTTGGCCTGTGCACTTTGTGACTGTGCATCATGGTGAAACGAATAGACTTTAAAATGCTATTCTTGTAAATACATATACTACCAAAGCCAACTGCACAAAAATATAACATGCCATAAATAATCCTCTCAAGAAGAAAAAGTGGCTACTGTAGTAAACATTGCACATAATAAAATTTCTAAGTAGACAAGTACATGCAAATTGGAAACTGGAATTTTCCATAAAGAGATATAAAATTGTACATGTATTTGCTGATATTAAACAGCACTAAGGTATTTAACAGAAAGATGTAGCGACGAAGCACAACTGATGGCGACAGTTATTAACATATTTTTATGTTGCAATTTCATTGTAGAACCCCTGTCTAGGTCTGCAGTTAATGCTGGATTATTGAAGGCTCTTCGAGTATGTTTCATATATGGACTCTGTTTGCCTGGCACATGGACAGTAATAGTGAGGATTGATAGGAGATGAGGCACACGTGCAAACAACTATCTGACAGCATCTGACTGTTTGCTGTCTCAGACCAAGGTTCAGCTGACCACCCTCACTCAGCAAAGCATTTAAGCCATTAACGCTGAAGCAAAACAAAGGCATGGAGGAATGGACTGGGGGATTGTGAAGAGTCCTGGCCTGCTGCAGAAACTCCCTCTTGACATTTCCGTGGGTGTTCACTCACTTGCTTTTGTTTATTAAACAACTGCAACTAAACCCAGATTTTTTCAACATTTCTGGGTTCACCTCACACGTTGTCACTCGGTGTCAACTTCTGTAATCATGGACATGGCCCCACGCAGCTGAAAGGTGGCTCCGTGCTGGAGGTGCTAAATCTACAAGGAATTTTGCCCATACATGGGGGAATTGCTATAAAATAAACAAATGTGGGGCCGAAATTACAAAAAGGGAAGCCCCCTGGTGGTAACACTGATGTCACTGGGCAGCTGGCCAGAGTGCAAGGTGCTGAACTGAGACATACCTTTGGCTCAAGCCTTTACCAGACTATGGGCAGGCACCAGTTCATGGATGGAAGGTATGTGGGGGGGGATTGAGTGAGACAGGAATCTTTGCCCTGGCAACTGAGACCACTTGAAATCAGTATGATGCTGCATTTAGCATTAGAGGTACACAGGTTAAGTGTCATGTTTACAACACATTGGTAAAAGCAGCAAAGAATCCTGTGGCACCTTATAGCACAAATCCTAATGTCTGATTTGTGTCCATTTATCCTTTTCCTTAGAGAATGGCAATATACAAAAACCTGTAGGAGAACACTTCAACCTCCCTGGCCACACAATAGCAGATTTTAAGGTGGCCATCCTGCAGCAAAAAAACTTTAGGACCAGACTTCAAAGAGAAACTGCTGAGCTCCAGTTCATCTGCAAATTTAACACCATCAGCTCAGGACTAAACAAAGACTGTGAATGGCTTGCCAATTACAGAACCAGTTTCTCCTCCCTTGGTTTTCACACCTCAGCTGCTGGAACAGGGCCTCATCCTCCCTGATTGATCTAACCTCGTTATCTCTAGCTTGCTTCTTGCTTGCTTATATATACACCTGCCCCTGGAAATTTCCACTACTTGCATCCGAAGAAGTGGGTATTCACCCACGAAAGCTCATGCTGCAAAACGTCTGTTAGTCTATAAGGTGCCACAGGATTCTTTGCTGCTTCTACAGAACCAGACTAACACGGCTACCCCTCTGATACTTGACACATTGGTAAGTCGGTCAGTCAGCTGATAACTAAAATCATCATATCAGAATCCCAAGAGTATGGTCTGAGCTGTCCCCTGGGTCCATTGTTGGAGTCTGGATAAAAATGGTACAGCTATTAGACAGCAGCGCCATTTGAAGCCTGGCAGGGAGGGCCAACCCCATGCCTGTTCCCCCAGTGTGGGGCACTCTGGCCTTGCCTGGAGAGCAGGATGCAGGCTGGTAAGGGAGAGGAGCAGCTCTGCTGTGCTTCCAAGACAGCTTGGCAGGCAGAGGGAAGGTGGCCCTGCAAACAGCAGTCAGAGCAGGGGAGAGGCAAGGCCGGACACCAGCTGCAGGAACCTTCACTCCTGCATCCCAGTCCCATAGACACCATGGACCAGCCACATGCTCCGATGAAGGCGTTCTAGGGTTTGGGGCTCCAGATTAGATTAAAGTGACATTTAAAGATGCACCCAGCTGATTTGTTCATTGCTTCTCTTCCTGGTGCCACAGCCAGGCAGAGTTAAGATGTCTGCTGAAGGCAAAATTTTCCGTTTGGAATAACAATGGGAGAAGTGAGTATTAATCCTAAACAATAGCCCCTGCCCATGATGTCAGGGAGGTTTCACTCTATGGGCGGTTGGAGGCATCTGTGACAGGGCAGATGTAAGGCTGTTTGGGTGCCAGAACTTTGCATTTCCAGCCCTTAGCACGTGTGGAGCTCACTCTCTTTAACCTTAAGGTGGAGTTACTGGGTATACAGTGCCTGCTTTGGGGATAATCACAGCATCCGTGTCATGGATTTTTACCCTAAATTAATGATACCGACTCTCAGCTTAACTCCACCTTAATATCTCACGTAGGTTCCTGACCCAGCCCTGGTGCCATCAGCTAGTTTTGCTGCCCATGCCCAGAGCCAGCTGCTGAGGGGTAAAACTGAGTTGCCCCTTGTGGGCAGCCAGCTCACTGCAGTGATGTCTGAGACAGAGCCCCTGGGGGTACAGCAGAGAATTAAGGTTTTCAACACTGGGTCTGTTCGGGGTCAGTGCTGTCTCTGCTCCTCATTTGGCTACAGAGCGAATAGCCAGGCCCTTGTAACGTGGCTGCACAAGTCGCTACAGACAGTGCCACATCCTGCCCCCAGTTACACTGACTCAGTCTGGGAGGGGCTTGGCTCAAAATGTTCACACACCGCCCCACGCCGTGCTCTCATTGACAATCCATTCATGCTGCACTGTGCGCTCAAAGGTAATGAACTATTTCTGACTGACTTAAATGCTCGTTGCATTGGCCATGCCACTCCGGTGTAATTAATGTATAGAAATTAGCAGTGGGTTTTATAGGTGGGGAAGGTAGAACTGCCTATAGTTATGTTTCCCTAATGCTTCCCATTATAAGATCCTATATTCAGTTGCTTATAACTTAACTATCCTTTAGCCACTCAGACGGAGATTTTTTCCTCCCAGGTGTCTGCTTCAGGCTGAATGTTTTTTGGAAAGTTTCAAAGAAAGTTCAGTAGTTTCTCAGGATTCAAATAGGGAAAAATATGTTGTTCTGCCGAGGTTAAAACTATTCTTATAATACTTTTGCTGAGAAGCTGTAGCACATCCAGACTGTAGCAAGGACTCGAAATTGGTGTGGGGGGAAAGGGGAGAAGGGGGTCACCCTGATATTAGAGATGTGCCTTTTGCAGATCTTATGAAAAGCTGCCCAAACTGTAATTTTTTTTGGCAAAATTACACATGCTCAGTAGAGATGTGTTACAGATCAAATTCTCCAAAGAGTCCATCTGCACTGAGCATGCTCCATCCCCTCACAGCTCCTACCTGTGGCTAAATTGCACGGGTCATCCCAGTGTTTTCCCCATGAATTGAAATTGGGTTGGGGAGGTGTTTGAATTTACGGGGGTGTGGGGGGGAGGGTCAGGGCCAATGAGGGGTGAGATCGTGAGGGTGAAGGGGGGGCTGTATCGCACCATAGTAAAAACTGAAAAACATTTAATGACCATTTTGTTAGATTTAACTCGTGTTTTAAAACCATCTCACAAATTAAGGTTGGCTACTCAAGCCTTCTATAAAGCACTACATCTACATCCTTCTTGGTTTCTTGTTATACTTTTACACAAGTCTGTTAATGAACTTCTTGAATGCAACACGTTCATCTTTGGTGGCTTCTCCTGTGTCTGGTACTTCCAGTCCTTCAACTGATATCCTCATTAGTTCATTCACATGATCAAGTAGAAGGCGACTTCTTTCAGAACACAAAATTCTATTCAGTGAGGCAAAAGAGTGCGCAACTATAGCTGTTGTGACTGGGAGTAGCAAGAGATGAATTCCTACTTCTTTCATCCCTGGAAACGTAGCACAAAGATCCCGTCGAGCCACTAGTGATGATAAAAAAAGAAGTTGAAGTCAAATCTTCATTCATTCATCGTATGATATTCCACTCTGTGTTCAAATACTCTATTCTATCCTGAGCACATGGCAGCCCCATTGCTGGGAGTGCCTCACTCCACTCAACTGTTGGTGTTTTATAGGACAGGGATCTGTAAAAGCTACATAGAGTTTGAGTAGAAACTAGTAGTCACTGTTGTAGAATTTTAAGAATCAAGTCTGTGTACTTTTTCAGTTGTCTTAACAAATACATCTTGTCCTCTTCACTTAAGGATTCAATATAAATACCTTCATTAGTCAACATCTGGACTGAAGTGTTTGCTTCTTCCAGTACTTTTTCAATGGATAGCTCTGATTGTCCAGCACTAGAAGCTACATTTGGATCAAAGATCTAATACTGTTGTAGCAGATGCCTGGCTGGCATTGTTTAATGACCCAAGTGGTTTCAACGGTAGACTTACAAGAGGGAGAATGGCAATTGTCTTCTCTGAACGTAGTAGCAAAAGTAATCCACCAGCCTCACTACGTAGATCCATCCCATCTTGGTAGATACTTTCCAAAGCCAGTAATAACGGCTGGAGTAATTTTAAGACAACAGCCAAGGATCGCTCAGGAGAAAGCCAGAGGGTTTTCCCAGGTTGGACTAATTTGAACTTCAGTCCCAGTGTATCTTCTATATTTTCCAAGATATTCAGTCTTTTTGGACTCTTGCTGAAAAAAGAATATAATGAAGACATTAAATTTATAGCTTTTTAAATGTCTTTTGAAGAGTCTGCAGCTCGTATTAGTGCTAGTTGGAGTAGATAGCCTCTGCAGTCTGTATAGGAGAGATTAGGGTTACACTTTTCTCTGAGCAAAGCTTTTACTCCACCATGTCTTCCAGAGAAGTTTGCAGCTCCATCAAATGCACAAGCAGCCATCTCTTTGGGGTCCAATTGACAAGCATTTAACTCTTCTAAGATGTGGGTTGTCACAGATGCAGCCAATGTGTCTTCTATAACTTGAACATCTAAAAATGCATCTACTGGCCTATCACTGACATCAAGATAACGTACAAATGACTTAATACTTGATGCCTATTTGCATTGGTGCATTCATCAGCTATGTATGCAATTTTTTTTGAATGTGGTGAGAGAGTTCTTCACTTTTTCAACTGTTGAGTCTTTTACTGTTGCACCACATGCTTCTAACACCATTAGAAGCCAGTCAGCTGAGTTTCTTGCTGGTTTTGTTTGGAACCAGTGTTCAGCTTCAGGATGAACAAGTGACAATGCACTTAACATTGGCCTCCAGTTTGTAGTGTGTGGTATCTCTTGCTTAAATAGAAAGTAGGATGCCACAGCCATGTTTGTTTGCATGAACGGTGTTGTGTCTCCAGCATTCTTAACAGCCTCATTAACACTCACTGGTGTTGTCCTTGGTCAGTGGAGACTCAGAGTTCAGAGGTGCTTTCACATGAGTTAACCTCCCAGGTGGGGAGCAAGACGGCACCTTGCTCATTCCTTCAGCTGCTCACTGTTTGCTCTGGCCACTGTTGTTTGTTGTGCCACTGTTCACTCCATCGCTCTGTTCCCAATGGCCCTATGCCATCAACTTCTGCTGCCACCTGCCACTGTGACCTCTGCAAGTTGGTTTCTTGAGGTTCCATCCAGCTCTCAGTGATTTCAGCTGAGCTCTCAGTGGAGGAACCTCACTGCTAGTGCGGACTGGGCCATCTCTTCCACAGAAACACTGTCCCACAGCAAGTCCAAGCACTTAGACCTGATTATCAGTGATTTCAGCTGTGGTGGTTACTTAACAAAACAAAAGCCTCTCTAGGGAGCCTAATCAGCTCTGTCTTTAAACAGTGGAGAGGGGCAGGTCAAATAGTACTTGTGACTCAGGCAGACCATCAAGCAAAACACTTGTCCCCACCCTCTCTCTTGATGCCCTCAATCAGCACAGGCTAAGTACAGTTCTACTGCCCTTTTCTCATACAACAACAACATTTCATCCCCATCCCCCTCCCCCCCAACCCAACCCCAGCCAAAATCTATCACTTGGGCTACACAGCTCTGTTTGCTGGATACCTAGGTAGATTAGGTGTGAATGTAAATACAGCCTGGTCCTGAAGCCTTTCCCCCCAGCCCCCAGCTCATCACTGGCTGTCAGGGAGAGCTCATTTAGACTTTGCTTACAAATCATCATTTGAAATTATTAGGTTGGCCAGCATCACTGAAATGAATGCACTGACATCGTCATAAAAACAACAGCTGTATAAGGAAGCTAATCTATGTTCCTACTTTCCAGATACATGTATTTTATCATACACCGTATATGCTTTTAAAGGGTGTATTAATGTTTCAATTTCAATTCAAATTTCCAAACAATCACTAAATTGGCAACACTGCATGTAATTAGTTCACAAAACTGGGGGCGGGGTGTTAGGGAAATTGAGGTGGGGTAGGGAAATCCCTGTGCCATCCGCAGAGTGACAGCATGTTCCAGCCCAGGGTTGCAGCAGCTGAGCACGACTTGCCTTGCAACTGCTGCTTTGGGCACCAGAGCTGAGAGCATGGAGCCTGTCTCCCCCGTGCTCTCAGTGCTTCTGCTGATGCTCAAATGCAGCTGAGAAGGAGAAAGCTGCCTGACAGTAATGGGGGGGGATGGGTGATGACAGGGAAGTCTGGAACAGGGAGACGGGGGGCCAGGATTACAAGCCCATGGGGATGGGGAGCTTGCATGGGTGGGAAACGGGGAATGGGACAAGATAAGGTGGTGGAGAGAAATTGGTCCTGGGATAAGGAGGGGCTGGAGGGCACAGGGTTGAAAGAATTAGGCTGTGGATGGGGAGAACAAGGGCAGAAGGGTCTGTGCCCACTGGAGCACACTTCCCTCCGAGCCTGGAATGGAACTCCCGATGCCTGAGTCTCACCATTGCTCTGCTGTCCACAATTATCTGTGAAACCCACTGAAAAAATCATGTGCTGAATCTCCCTCTAGTGTTGCTCCACAGAGGATGACAACCTACTACTGCTATCAGTTACGCCATTAGCTCAAGTGACAGAGGTCTGTGCAGTGGATCTAAAGGTTTCTACACTGCTGATTACCCATGGTATGGTTCCACATGATAAAATTTCTGTTTTGGGTTTTTTTCCAGTTTCCTTTTTTAATAACCTAGAAAATTACAGCATAAAAGCTACATTACAACAAGCTTAAGGTTGCAAAGTCAAGCAGTCAAAAGTTGGGAAATGCCCAACCAGGGCCAGCTCCAGGCACCAGCTAAAGAAGCAGGTTCTTGGGGCAGGCAATACCAAGGTGGCAGGTCCGGGTCTTCGGTGGTGGGTCCCTCGCTCCCTCTCGGAGCGAAGGACCAGCTGTTGAATTGCCACTGAAGAGTGGAGTGGAGTGATTGCACTGCCATGGCTTTTTTTTTGGCGCTGCTTGGGGCAGCAGAAAACCTGGAGCCGGCCCTGTGCCCAACATTCCCAGAGCAGGCCTAGTCTGTGAAGTGAATGAGGCAGGATCCTGCGAGAAGAAAAAAGAAAAAAAAGAAAGAAAAGAAAAAAACTTTCATGGGAAAACTTAATTCTAGCTTTTCCTAACTTCTGAGTGTTTGACTTTGCAATCTTAACATTCCTTTACTATTGTTTTGTGTGTGTAATAGTGTATCAAAGGGCTTATCTTCACTACGGGCTAAATCAGCACCACTGCAATTGATGCAGAATCGTCAGTTTAGCGGGTCTGGTGAAGACGCAGTAAGTTGATGGGAGAGCGCTCTCCCATTGCCTTCAGTACGCCTCAACGAGAGGTGGAAGCTATGTTGACAGGAGAGGGTCTCCCGTTGACATACAGCTGTGTCTACACTGTGCTAAGTCAATCTAAGCTATATCAACTTAAGTTATGTAACTTAACTAGAGTAACTTAGATTTAGGCCTTGTCTACACTAACAAGGTGAGTCAGAGTCTAAGCATGTATCTGTTGTGTAACTACATTATATAATGAAAGCACAAGAGTGTTTGAGTCTGAGGCTATGTCTACACTACCGCGATAAGTCAACCTATGCTACACAACTCCAGCTATGTGAACAATGTAGCTGGATTCGACGTACCTCCAGTCGAGTTACCGCCGGGGGCAGAGGGGAGTCGATGGGAGAATTAATAATAATTATGAGATAATCAATCTCCTAGAACTGGGAGGGACCTTGGTCATTCATTGAGTCCCCCCCCTGCTTTCACTCACTAGACCCATTTTTTGGCCCAAATCCCTAGCCCCCCCCCAATTGAAACTCACACAACCCTGGGTTTAGCAGGCCAATGTTCAAACCACTAAGCTATCCCCATCTCTCCTGTCTACTTACCTTAGTCTTCTCATCGGGGGTAGAGTACAGGGGTCGACTGGAGAGCGATCTGCTGTCAATTTGGCTGGTCTTCACTAGACCCGCTAAATCAACCGCCAGTGGATCGATCTCAGAACGTCGATCCCGGCTGTAGTATAGATGTAGCCTGAGTAGTCACAATGGTAACAGAGTAAGTTCAAATGTGACAAGAACCTGACTGAAATCATTGGTTACTCTCCATCAATCTTCCTGATGAGAACTCAGTAATAAGGGATCAGCCAGTCAAACCTCTCACCATTCCACCCCAGCAACCTCTCTTAGGAAGAGCTGTTATCATTTCTGGTTAAATGTAGCTGTCTGACAATTCCTTCATCCTGATGGCCCTATTGTTAAACTGCTAACCCATGAAGAGAACTGCAATAAAAATGACAAAGAAGCGTTATGGAGACTGGTGCACAGCTGAGCATGCTCGGTGCAATATTTTCAAAAGGTCATAACTTTGTTATTTATGACATGACTTTCTCCCAACTTATCAAAGGTTCTTATCCTGTTTGAAGACTAAGTGTAGGTTTAAAGTCTGGAAACAGAGAAGGATTTGAGTTATGTGACATAGCAGAAGGTCACAATCTACTGTGAAAAACAGAAAAAGCCAGTTGGTTCATTGTTGCATAAGCCAAAAATTGCTGGACAGATTCTGGTAAAACTTTCCCAAAAATCTCCTTAGGTGAAAACTAGGCATAAGACATTTCAGCTCCAAAGGAGGTTTTTGTGAAAGTTGGCAGGAACTGAAAATAGAGGTCAGCCCAGGGTAATCATGGAGTCATAGCCATGCCTCCATCATTACTGTTGTTCTTGGCCAGATGCTTGACATATAGCTTTGGGAAAAAAGCTCCACAGAGATGAGCTGCAGTAATGTAGAGGAGGAAGGATATACTTCAAAGCTCCTAATGGTTTTGTTAACTTTGCTCTTTCTCGTTGTCTAGAAGATATCTATTTTTCTCTTTTTCTGATGAGCCAGGAGGTTACCTGCCTGTCAGTTCATATTTGCATCCTGCATATGTCTTCAGGACAATGGAATTTATGTACCTCTTATTTTTGATATAGAAAAGTTGAAGGGAAAGGTGATGGATTCGGATATGGCTCACTGGGGGTGTTCGGTCTGGCCTGGACTCCACCTCTCTCTGAAGGCCCATGTAGGCTGAGAACAAGGCAAGACACAAGCAAGGCAGAGAATGGGCTTACCCAGCTGTGTCCGGAGCAGCAGGATATTCTCAGTAGGGACAATATAGGTGAGAGTTCGAGTCATTCGTGCACCACCCTGGTTCCTGACAACAGAACTGTTATCTATAAAGATTTTACACAGCTTGGGTCCGAGTCATTGTCAGCCCATATGTTACAGCATGCTGGTCATATCGGCTCTCTGCTGAGCATTATGGGGGTGCCATGACTGCACCCCCAAGTCATTGTTACTGCTTCCTGCATGCCTGACTGAAATGTCTTAAAAGGAGCCTAATGAGTAGAAAACAGTGGCCAGTGAATCTCCAGTGCAACATTTGGGGTGAAAAGATAAATGCATGGAACCTGCAGGACGCACTAGCATTTCCACAAACCATCTCCAGCCAGGGCCGCCCAGAGGGGGGGGCAAGAGGGGCAATTTGCCCCAGGCCCCGCGTCCCGCAGGGGCCCCCACGAGTGTTTTCCGGGGCCCCTGGAGTGTTTCCCGTCTTCCCGCGGCTCCGGTTGAGCTCCTGCAGGCATGCCTGCGGCAGGTCGACCGGAGCCCGGGAGGAGTGGACCTGCAGGCATGACTGCGGCAGGTCAACCGGAACCGCGGGACCACGGCACCCGCCGCAGTCATGCCTGTGGCAGGTCCGCTCGTCGCGCGCTCCGGAGCCGCGGGAAGACGCCCCCCAGGGAAAGGGCCGCCCCACGCGCCTGCTTGGCGCGCTGGGGTCTAGAGCCGCCCCTGAGCGGGGGCCCCCCGCCGCCGAAGACCCCGGGCCCCCGGAATTCTCTGGCCGGCCCTGTCTCCAGCTGCCTGAATATCCATCGATAGGTGAGCTCCACAAATTGTAGTGAGCCCAGCTTAGTGCCTTGATTCCCCAAATTATTTGCAAATCAATTGACTATTCAAGCAGCGGTAAGTAATGCCCCCTTTCCAACACCTTCCTTGGACATGCCCACCACCATGGGTGAGCATACAGAGACTTTCAGGTACAGCAAGCATTTGACCACTTGCCAGGCCAAACTCAGGTCACATTCTGGGCCTACTTTTGTGGGGCAGGTTTGATGACAGTGAGGGTGGGGTGCAGAGAAATATCGGCTAAGCAGAGAGTCACTGCGCAGTCCTATCTGAGCAAGATGGTTCAAACGCATGTGTCACAATCTGGAGTATTTCTTACTGCAGCACCAAACGGGAAAAAGCTAGTCCTGCTGTCAAAGGAAAGCTCTGTCACTCCCTAGAGACAGTAGAGGAGTCTGGGTGATGAATGGGAAGACAGGGGGACTCCAAGGGGCACATGCAGAAACCCACCAGGATGAGTCAGAAGATCCAGGTTCTCAATAAGATTAGTCAGCAGCTCATTTAGAGGGTTCGAGGGTGGGGGCAGAAAACAGTGCTGATTTCAACACCTGGATGGCGTTGCCTTGCTTTTCCACCACAGGCGTCTGATGTCGATGTAAAGATAGCAACATAAATGAGGGATGGGAATGCCTCCTTCTCAGGTGCTGCTAAAACAGAGAGGAAGATCTTGAAGTTGGGAAATGAAACATCTGGGGCAAATTAGGAAAAATTCTCAATGCAGGAGATTCCTGAGCTCCTAAGAGAGCCTCTACCGCAGTAGAGATTCCAGAGTCAGGAATCAGTAACAATAATTAACAGCTGGAGGGAGCCAGCCCATAAAATGCAGTGGTCAGCTGGAAGGAGGCCCACCTGGCTCTGGGGCCCTCACCCAGAGTGAGAGCTCAATGACTCAACGTATTGTTTGTCCGGAGTCACTTCCCGCTGTTTCCATAAGGGCTGAGAACAGAACCTTCCCTTCCTGCTTGCACGGAGGATACATCTGGGGAAAGAAAATAGCTTACTGGGGTCTGGTACAGAAAACATTCGGTACTGAAATCTGGAGAGCCCACAAAGAGCCTTGAGTTGGCATCTGAGCTCCAAGCAAAGCTAAAAGCCCAGCAACCCGCTTTCAGCAAGAAAGAAAAAAAAGTTGCTCTCTCTTTCTGTCTTCTTCCTCCTCATCTTTTTTTTTTTTAAGCTTCATTTTCAGTTCAGTGAAACTGGAGAGGCTGGAAATAATACAAAGGCTCTTTACAAAGCTTGACGTCTTTCTTCTGCAGCATCTGTGCTGAAATATCTGCTATGGTAACAGCCCTTGTTCTCTCTTCACAGAACTCAGCCTCATCAAATATTCGCTCTTTTAAGGTTGTGCTGTTAGACTGTGGAATTCCCTGCCTTGGCTCCATTACATCTCTAAATGGCTGTGAGCGTGATTAGAAAACTTGGGCAAAGAAGAGCTCTGTTATGCTGCTCTATTCTTACGCTCTCCGTTTGAAAGAAGCCTTTTGATGGCGGCATAGCTCCATCCTGAGCCTGTGCCGACGTCTGGGAAGGTCTGAACTTGTGTCGAATGCGAACTCGGCTGGAATCCTGGGTCTCAAGGCTGGCCAGGGGCTGGGTTTATGGCACCTCTCAAGCCAGAGGGGGCCATGGTGACGCTACCTGCTGGCTGACAGATCCATTCTGTACATCCCTGGCTGTTGGGCATATTTTAATTCCTCCAAAGAGGTTCATGCAAAGCTAAATAATCTGTTTTGTTTCTTTTTTTTATAGAATGTTGCTGATGAGCTTTGTGCGCTCCTGAGTGATGGACTGAAAATAGTGGCCACGCCCAGCAGGTGACGTACCACACTGCACAGCTCTGCCAGTGCACCTCAGCCCTGCCCCGGAGCACCCTCTGCTGGCCAGTCTTAAACACCTGCCCCAGGAACTCTGTCCTGACCTGCACGCGTCTCCTATAAATACACTGCACTTACTAGGGACTCTAATGGGATGAGACCAGTTAGTTCACCTTCTTTTGTGACCAAGATCAGGTTGAACACAGGGCTGTAGAGGCGAAGGTCCCATTGCCCCACCAACTCCTCCTCCCGCACTGAACTGTGGACATCATACAGTTAAATGACTCTACTACAATTTCCACTGGGGCATCCTTTCTCCAACAGGATAACCTGTTCATATAATGTGGCTAGTAAAATTAGAGAAAGGCTCTTGTTCACAGCAGTGTAGCTCTACAGTCACCCCCAAAGCCAAGGACATTGCTCTGCATTTCCTTGGCAAACCGGAGACCGACACTTGCATCTCTGTATGTAAATCCCTTTGTTAATGAGAATAGAAAAACAGTTTGGCCAAGCAGGGACATACTTGGTTTGAATGGACTATGACACCTTTGTGTGGCTCTTCATCTTTGCTACATGGGCCAGGCCAATGAGGTTCCAACACTAGATGAGCAGAAGCCATTGGCAACATGCTACAGCCCTCACTAAAGCATGAATCACAGAACCTTAGCATTAGACAGGACCGCTAGGGTCATCTAGTCTAACCCCTGCCGAGATGCAGGATTTGTCATTTCTAAGCCATCCCAGACAGATGGCTCCAGCCTCTTTTTGAAAACCTCCAGTGAAGGAGCATCCACAACCGCCTGAGGCATCTGTTCCATCTCTTACAGTTAGGAAGTTTTTCCCTGAGAGTCAATCTAAATCTGCTATGCTGTCGTTTGAACACAGGGCCTCTTGTCCTGCCCTCCATGGCAAGAGAAAACAACTTTTCTCCATTTTTTATTATGGCAGCCCTTCAAGTATTTGTAAATCACTATAATGTCCCCCCTTAATCTCCTCTTTTCCAAACTAAACAGACCCAGTTCCTTCAACCTTTGCTCGTATGGCTTGTATTCTATCCCTTTCATCATTTTTGTCACTCTGGATCCTTTCTAGTTTCTTTACATCCTTTCTAGACATTGGTGACCAAAGTTGGACACACTAATCCAGCTGAGGTTTAGCAAGCACTGAGTATAATGGTACTATCACCTCCCATGACTTGCATGCTATACCTCTGTTAATGTAACCCAAAATTGTATTTGCTTTTATTTGCAACAGTAGTGCATTGTTGACTCGTGTGGAGGTCGTGATCCACCATGACTTCCAGATCCTTCTCAGCCAGCAGATGATAGATTCCCCAAAACACACACATTTTTTTCCCTTTTGTTCTCTCTTTGTGCAGTAAGGTGGTGTGGCCCTTTAAGGACGCAAACTGGTGTTGCTGTGCATTTAGCCTTAGCTTCAAAGTCCCTTCCTCACACCATGTTGCAGCCTGGACTCCCCTTAGCAATCCTCTCTGGGGCCTCTGTTTTTAGGCTCTTGTCTGCCCATTTTGCTGCTGGCTCTGTGCAGCTTTTTGGCTATTCTGGCTAGGCTGGAGGGCTTGTTTGTCTGTTTCACCTTCCCCTTTCCCCATGGGAGTTCTGTGGGCTGTTGGGTCTTCACTGAACCCATGGAGAGATTGCAAAGACCCAGGACACTGTGGTTGGGGGTGAACGCAAAATTATCTTCATTTGCTCCATGGCTGCTAGTGGCCACCTCAACTAGCCGTTCTAACTAGCACCACACGGACAATACAAGCTTGCTCCTTTATCGAGGGTCCTGCAGGAGGCACGGTTCTGCCCCACTTCTCAGTGACAGTTCTATATGAATCCATTTTGGAATGAACACAGCCTCTGGGGCGCTCTCTCCCACTCGTCACAGAGAAAGCTGCAGGCACAGCCTGGAGCCGAGCTGAGCCCAGGGGCTGTTCAGCGTGCCCTTGTGACGGACTGCTGGTAATGCTCTGGCTACAACTGCTCTCAGAATGCTTCTCTGCCCATCCCGGCAATGACCCCCAGCTCCGCCAGGGAGATTAGTTTAGAGCAGGTGATTTCCTGTCACAATTATTTTCACAAGAAAGCAGTGCCATGCTCAGCTCTCCCTGGTGCAAACCTGCGCCGTTCACAGCTCACGTTTTAATTGTCTCAACCGCCTGAAGGACTTTGGAGAAAGAAAAGCCTGTTTCCGAAACATGTCTGCCCCGAAACCAGACCCCGAACCCACACTGGGGTGGTTTCCCCCTCTGAGCAGGGAGGAGGAAGGAAGCCCCCAGTGGAATTCCCCCACCTCTAGGAGCTTCCGACAGTCTCCCGCCTCCTTGAATGTGCCCCGCTGCACGTGAACTAAGGATCACAGCTGCTCACCAGGTCAGAAACAACTCAGGCAACAGTTCAGCAGCAGAAAGGCAGAGGACACCTGCATTCGCAGACCATCATGTTTCCAACCTGCCGCAGGGGAGAGCACCTCAGCTGTTAAAGGCAGGTGTGGGGCGACCAAGCTAATCAAACCTCATGTTTCAGCTCAGACATTGATCACGGTAGGTGTCAGGACGAAACCCTCGCTCAGCCCCCTCTCCTACTGGCGCAATGCGGCACAGTGAGCTGCAAGCGCTGCGGTTCATTTGATGGTTGGTTTTCTTGTCCATCCTCTCAAGCTAAATCTGTCTGACTTAGTGATGGCTCAAGCAGGGGCATGCTAACAACACCTGTGGGGCATTTACACCATGGAGAGAGAAGGGATACTTAGCGAGTGGGATACACAGGGAACAATGGGATTATAATGGGGTGGCACCCTCCTCTCATGAGCGCCCCCTGGCTGAGTGCATGTGCCTGCCCTCTCTGCTTGTGGTAGGTCTTCAGTGACTCAGCCCTCTGGCCACATCTCTCACAGTCTGTATGTAACACCACACAAACAAATCACTTCGGGGGAAACAAGTCCAACAGGGACCTATCCCAGTATCCCTTGGTTGGTGTCAGCCTGCAGCCCTCCCTGGGTTCAGGTTCTTAGTTCCTCAGCCCCTCCTGGGATAGCCTTGGCCCTGATATGAGACCATGCCCCCAGAGCTTCATCCCTGGAGACTCTTTGCCTTTCTGGGACACTGAACAGTTCCCCTTCCGGGGGTATATCCCAGTTCAGTATTCAGCTCACTTCCCCAATGGCTAATAGGGGAGGGGGAAACTAGGCCTGCCCACACCTCAGAGTCCCAGCCCAGGGACCCTACCAATAGCAGCCACCTGCTATGTCCCTTTACTGCTCACTACATTGATGCTACTGTTCCCTGGGCCACTTCTGCACAACCCCAACACCTTCATGAATGCTTCATCCTTACCGTAGGGCTGAAGTCTTGGGCTCAATCCCAGCAGCCAGACAAGAGCTTCTTCTCTGCTCCCCCAGTCCCTGCCAACAACTGCTCTGTCTGAGATACTGCAGTCCCTTCAGCCAGCTAGCCAGCCAGGAATACCATCCTCATTCCTCTGGCTCCAGGCAGCAACTGACTGTCTTTAGTACTGCACCTCCTTTTATATGGTCCTGCTGGGTCCTGATTGGCTGCTCCTTGCAGACTCTCTGATTGGCTGCTTCCCCTGCAGCCACTCTAGGCAGCCTGGAGAACTTCTCTACTGTGCCTTTCTGATACCGGGTGTGGTAGGACCCTGAGGCCTCCAGCAGGGGGCCTCAAAGGGCCTAGTAGACCCTGTCACAAGGATGAAATTAAGAAAAGGAGAATTTATGAAAATATCAATGAAGTTTTCCATCAGCGAGAAGTGTGAAGCAGGTGGCAGTCTCTCTGGAGTAGGGAGTGGAGTGGCAGCCGCATTGTTGGGGACTGTTAAAACCAGGTTGGATCAAACTCTAGAAAATGCCCTAAAGGAACAATCCTGCCCTGGGCCTCGGGACATGGGCTGGACGTGAGTCTGCAAAAGCGAAGACATCGTGCCCCCTGTTCCTGCTATCTCTTGTGATGGGCAGCGGGTGTATGGCCACAGCTCGACTTGAGTCCCCATCAGTCCTAAGGGCTCTGAAATGCTCCTGCTGGCTTGGAGCTCTCTGTCCAGCTCTCATCCTACTGATATTACCCACGCAGAGGAATCACTTTTTACCTGAGCCATCCTAGAGCTTTAAGCATGGCCTCTGGTCCCGCCTCACTCCTGTTCCTCTTGGGGTCCATTTTCCAGGTGTTCTCTGGCTTTTCCAGCCACTAACTTTTTATGTGGCCCCTTCTTTGGTTATTCCGGTGAGGTTTTGCACCAGCAGTGTGTGCATTCAGATCTCCTCTGCATGTCCTCCCGCCAGCCAGAACTGAAGCTGGACAAATTCAGAGTGGAAATGAGGCAGACATTTCTAACAGGGAGAGTAATTAGCCATTGGAACAGTTTGCTATGGGCCGCGGCAGATTCTCCATCCCTGACAACTTTTAAATCAAGACTGGATGTTTTTCTAAAGGTTCTGCTCTTGGAATGATTTGGGGGGCAGTTCTCTGGGCTGTGTTACACAGGTCAGCCTAGATGATCAAAAGGATCCCTTCTGGCCTTGGAATCTCTGAATCTACTAGATCACGGTGTGTGCAAATCACCAATCAGCATCTAACACCAGCCACTACAAACCAACTCTCCGCATGGTGGCACGAGGCACAGCCCAGCACTCGGTGGGTAAGAGGTGACAACACACGCAGTGGGGGTTGCTCCAATTGTATGCGTTTTTGCAGCTGTTAGGCAAGCCCATGCACAGAGATAATCAGCGCCCACAGACGACTTACAGCTACCTCTGATTAGGGATTTCATTTTTTAGGAGCAATCAGCGGCATCAGGCAGTGACCACTAGTGCTCTCTAGCAATACACTCCGCACTTAGGGAGGGAATTGTTTGGCATTATTTTGGGCTTAGGCAGGACTGGGCCTCCTCCCTCACTGCACGGGTTGCCCAATGTGGGATGAGGGAATAAGAAGCGTCCTTCAGTGTTGTGTAAGCTGCATAGAACCAGCCAGAGCTGCAGAGCTGGGGCAGGGCTGATTGCGAGAGGAGCCCCACAGTGCCCTGGAAAAGGCGAGAAGGACTGGGAAATACACGGAGTCATGGCCCCACAGCCCATGCAACAGGCTGGCCATGTGGCAGGGAGTATGTCCCTTAAAGCAGCAGCATGGTTTTTGGTCCTCCCCCATGCAGCAGGACGCTCCCAGGATGCCCTGTGTCTCTGCTGCAGGCTGCCTTCTGGTGCTCCCCCTGTCCTGCAGCTCCACAGCACCCCCCGTGCAGGCCTGTGCCCCTCTGCCCTGACCCTGAATGCAATCATTTACCACCCTGCTGCCATTGCAGGCCTGACCTTGAAGACCCTTGTACACACAAAGAACTTTACTCACATGAGTAACTGCATTGTGCCTAATGGAACTGCTCACACAAGTGCATTTACTCCCATGAGAAAGTGTCTTCAGGGCCAGGTGCTTCCCCGTCGGCTGTGACAAATGGCCAAGAATGAGCCAAAGGAACAACCTCAGCCACAACCCTCCCCCCTGCTGCCCTTGCACATGGAGCATTCCCCGCACCAGCCCGTAAAGTCCCATCTCCCCCCTCCCCCGCCTTCTTCCATGGCACCTTCCAGGACTGGGACCATGGATAATGGACAGGCTGGGGGGCTGTATAGAAAAAGTCTATAGAAACTAGTCTATAATGTGTATCCCTCCCCTATGCTGACCTAGCCCACAGTGTAGCCTCAGTTAGGTCGATGGAAGAATGCCTCCCTCAACTTATCTACCATGTCAAGGTTCCTTCACCACTCTGAACTCTAGGCTACAGATGTGGGGACCCGCATGAAAGCCCCCTAAGCTTATTGACCAGCTTAGGTTAACAGTAAGCAGCCACCACCAAGCGTGTTTCAAATCTTAGGGGAGAGCCACTTGGAACTCTGCCTTTTCCCAAAGATTTCCCAAGTCTCCAACCGCCCCCCATTTCCTGGGCAGATTTGAGACTAATTCCCCCCACCCAAGTCCTTACACCCCTTTTGCTGGGTAGGCTTAAGAGTATACCCTCACCAATTAGTCCTGGTGAACACAGATCCAAAACCCTTGGATTTTAAACCAATGAAAAATCAATCAGGTTTTTAAAAGAAGAATTTTAATTAAAGAAAAAGGTAAAAATTATCTCTGTAAAATTAGGATGCAAAATAACTTTACAGGGTAATTAAATTCAAAGAGCCCAGAGGAACCCCCTCTAGCCCTAGATTCAAAGTTACAGCAAACAGAGGTAAACCCTCTAGCAAAAGGAACATTTACAAGTTGAGAAAACAAAGATAAAACTAACACGCCTTGCCTGGCTGTTACCTACAAGTTTGAAATATGAGAGACTGGTTCAGAAAGATTTGGAGCGCATGGATTGATGTCCTGTCCCTCTTAGTCCCAAGAGCGAACAACCCCCAAAACAAAGAGCACACAAACAAAAGCCTCCCCACCCACCCCAAGATTTGAAAGTATCTTGTTCCCTTATTGGTCCTTTGGGTCAGGTGTCAGCCAGGTTACCTGAGCTTCTTAACCCTTTACAGGTAAAAGGATTTTGGTGTCTTTGGCCAGGAGGGATTTTATAGTATTGTACACAGGAGGGTTGTTACCCTTCCCTTTCTAGTTATGACATCCCATCATTTGGGAAGGTGGCATTCCTACAATCAGGGACAAATTTTTCCGTCGGTTTAGGCTGCATCTACAAGACAGTGTTATGCCAGCATAGTGACTGTGCCACAGCTCTGCTGCTATAGTCCTTGCTCTTGGTGAATCTCTGGTGCGAGGCCAGCAAAGCAGTGGATTTTAGTAGAGTTCCAGGAATGACCACGCATACCATCAAAGAGCAAAGAAATGGGCAGCGTAGGAAATGTACTGGACCCATGCAAGGAGCAGTTTAAGAGGCTCAAGACTGAGTACTGGAAAAACCAGGGACCAGAACTGCACCCTGAGCAACTCGTTGACAACGTGCCCATTTTATGGTGAATTTGACTGGATGCTGGACTCGGCACTGAGCACGAAGTCCACGGTGGTGCACAATGACCTGGCAACCTGCTGACCCCAGAATCCAGCATGGGAAATAATAGGAGCCAGCAGCAGGTGCCAAATGAGTCCAGTGAAGTGACGCTACTGCTGACACTGGTCCCAGAGGAGGCTTTGCCACAGGAGCAGCTGCAGCACATCCTGGGGCCATACACAGAGGAGTTTTTTGATGCCCTCCAAGGGACAGCCTGCTGTGGAACTGGCAGTGGAAATGGATGAGGAAGAAGCTGCCTCAGAGCCTGGTCAATTTCTGGAATGGGAGGGATTTCCATTCTGTGAACCAATGCAAAAGTTATGACAAGCCCCAGATAGCAGCATGTATCCACTGATGGCAGATTGCATGTCCTGGTGTCCCCTACCCCCGTCCCCCACCACTGAATCATAGACATGTAGGGCTGGAAGGGATCTCAAGAGGTCATCTAGTCCAGTCCCCTGCACTGGGGCAGGACTAAATGTTATCTAGACCTTCCCTGATCCAGTGATGGAGTTTCCACAACCTCTTTAGGTAATTTGTTCTGGTGCTTAACTACGCTGACAGTTAGGAAGTTTTTCTTAATATCTAACCTGAATCTCCCGTGCTGCAATTTAAATACATTACTTCTTTTCCTGTCCTCATCGGTTAAGAAGAACAATTTATCATCTGCCTCTTTATAACAATCCTTTACGTACTTGAAGACTTATTATCATGTCTCCCCTCAGTTTTCTCTTCTCCAGACCAAACAAACACAATGTTTTCAATTTTTCCTGATAGGTCATGTTTTCTAGACCTTTAATCATTTTTGTTGCTCTTCTCTGGACTTTCTCTAATTTGTCTGCATCCTTCCCAAAGTGTGGTGCCCAGAACTGAACACAATACTCCATCCCTTGTTTTGCAATAGTATTACATTATTGACTCATATTTAGTTTGTGATCCACTATAACCCTCAGATTCTTTTCCTTCCTGATCCACTATAACCCTCAGATTCTTTTCCTTCCTAGACAGTCATTTCCCATTTTGTATTTGAGCAATTGATTATTCCTTCCTAAACACCGTACTTTGCATTTGTCCTTATTGAATTTCATCCTATTTATTTCAGACCCTTTCTCCAGTTTGTCCAGATCATTTTGAATTCTAATCTTGTCCTCCAAAGCACTTGTAACTCCTCTCAGGTTGGTGTTGTCTGCAGACTTAACAAGTGCACTCTGTACACCATTTTCCAAATCATTAATGAAGATTTTGAATAGAACCAGACCTCTGGCTTCACACACTGTGTGAAGAGCACAGCAAGCCGCAGTGATGCAGACAGCATTGATGGCACTGGCACCCAAACGGGTCTGTAGACATCTTCAGCAGGATTTGAGTCTCCCAAAAGCACATTCAACAGCCGTTCTCTGTCTGCTGAGAGTGTAATTACCCCTTCTTTTGCCAGGGCCTCTGATATCAGGGTACAGTTTCGCAAGCCAAAGCAAAAGGGGGTATATGTGGGGTTCCCCCAGAATAATGGTGGAGATAGTAACTGTGTTTATAACAATGCTATTTGGGGGGAAGAGTGGAGCTGCTTTAGCCACAAGGCACTGGCGGCTCAAGTTCCCAGGCAGCGATTTATGACGCTTTGATTTGCTCCTGAAACATTTACAAGAACCTGAAGTTTTGGCCTTCTAGCCCAGTTGCTCTCCCCGGATTTTCCTGATGGGGGTAGCGGAGAGGCTGATCATGCTGGGCAGGGGAGAGACACTGGGATTGGGATTTGATCATGTGGCCTTGTGCCCTGGGCCCCAGATGGGCCCGCGGTGACCAGAACAGTGTGTGCAGGCACAGGGAGGAGGCACTGAAATGTCCCCGCCACCCTGACTCCAGAGCAGGATGCCAGCCACCTTCTGCTCCAGGGCCCATGGAGAGGGCTGCACTGGAGCTGTGGGGGAGGCCTCCAGCCTGTGCTCCCCTATGGTCCTGGATGGCGGCAGGACCCCGCCCAGGGCTGAGTTGTCACTGAAAGGAACTGGGAGTAAAAACCCCAGTGGAAGCTGTTCCAGGCTGAAGCATCCGTGCTCCCCGGTGAATCCTGCAGGAGTGTCCAGGTAATCCTCCTCTCAGCGAGTGGGGCTCAGGGGATGGGGAGAAAAGTGGGGGGGCTGGGATTTGCAAGGACTGGAATCCCCAGATGGGTGAAGGCAGGAGGGCTGCTCTCCCAGCACTGCCCCAGCGACCCCTCTCCACCCGTGGGCCACACTGCCATTAGGCCAGTGCTTTGAGCAGCCCCCGGGTGAATCCTCCATCAGCACCCAGTGCATGAGGACAACTGCAGCTCCACCCCTCCTGCCTGAAGATCCTCGGCGCCTGGTTCACACACTTCACCCTATGTGTGGTATCCCCATGAGAAGGAGGGTTTCAGAGGGGGCAGAACTTCCCCTTTGTGCCCCTAGGGGGCACTCCACCTCCCATGGGTCACTACTGCTCACAGCCTGAGCCCAGCGCTGTAGAACTAGTCTGAGCACTGGGTGGTGCATGAATTCCTAGAGACACAGACTGAGATACTGATCCAGGGATCAGAAGCAAAGACCGAGGAATTGTTTTGCTGGGGATAGATAATAAACAGTGACAAAGTATTCACCTGCATCAACGAGGTGATCCGGGCAATCACTAGTGCACAGCAAGCCATTGTCCTGCTGATTTGCACTAATGAAAAATGTCAGGCTTTGAATCCGTCCCGGGTTCACAATGGCTCCAGTGGCGCCATGGAGCCAGGCCCATGCCCAGAAGGGGCCCCTGCCTGCTCCACTTGCACTGCATCCTGAGACCCCCTGGCTCCCCCCGCCCTGTTGGCCAGCCCGCTGGCTGCCTCCTCAGCCTCACCCCCTGCTCCTCTCTGCCCCCTGGCCAGACCCCAGGGCACCTCCGGCCCCAGGCAGTCTCTGTTTCCCCCACCTGTGGGGCCCCGCCTGTCGCCTGGGCCTGGTGCAGAAGCGCGGGGGTGGGGGGAAGGGAACAGTGCGGGGAGCTTGGCTGGGCCCCTCCAGGCAAGTGGGTCCTGATGGAGCCCAGCCGGGGCAGGCTCTGGCCTGGCTGATCGCACCACTCCCGAGGGGCCGGAGCAATTCCCCACCCCGGGACCAGCTCTGGCTGCACTGGCGGCTCAGCCCAGCAGACACAGTCGCCTCCCAGCAGGGCCAGGGAGTGCGGCCGGGAGGCAGAGAATGGGGGAGTGGGTCTCGGGGGGGGGCGTGTTCTGGGCTGTGAGGAGGCAGGGAAGATCTGTGTGTTGGGGCACTTGGGAGTGGGGAATCGGGGGGGTGATGGGCAGTTGTGGTGGGGCTGTGGGCAGCGGGGCACTGGGCAGGGATGCTGTTGTGCAGGGTGTTGTGCATTTGTGTGGAGGGGCCTGTGGGGGGGCGCTGGGCATAGTGGGTCTGAGGGGGGCTCTGGCCATAAGGAGTCGGGAGGATGTTGGGTGGGGGCGCTGTGTGGCATGGCATGGGCCCGCCCCCGAGGGGACAGGACATACTGGCAGCACAGGGCCGGGCAGGCCACTGTGTGTCCGGCAACTGCCGGTGTGTAAATAGTGCCCTGTGCTGGGCTGGGCAGAGCTGGGCCACCCCTGCCATGCCATGGCCCATTGCCCCCGGCTGGCCCCTCGCTCTCCCCTCCCCGTGCCATGGCCCATTGCCCCCGGCTGGCCCCTCGCTCTGCCCTCCCGGCGCCATGGCCCGTCGCCCCCGGCTGGCCCCTCGCTCTCCCCTCGCCGAGCCAAGGCCCATGGCCCCAGGCTGGCCCTCGCTCTCCCCACCCCGCGCCAAGGCCCGTCGCCCCCGGCCGGCCCCTCGCTCTCCCCTCCCCGCGCCATGGCCCGTCACCCCCGGCCGGCCCCTCGCTCTCCCCTCCCCGCGCCATGGCCCATCGCCCCCGGCTGGCCCCTCGCTCTCCCCTCTCCGTGCCATGGCCCATTGCCCCTGGCTGGCCCCTCGCTCTCCATGGCCCATTGCTCCCATGGGGGCCCACAAATGTGTTTGGCTTTGGGCCCACAAAAAGTTTATCCGGCCCTGGGCTTTGTCTTCTTGTGGAGGGAAGATGGAGAGGCCAGGAGGGTGACTGGTGACCCTGGCCTGGAAACAGAGCATGCTGCTATCTGCAAGGCCGTTTGTAAGGACCGTGGGGCTTGGTAGCTGGCAGCGAGGGTGACCAGATATGCCGATTTTAAAGGGACAGTCCTGATATTCAGGACTTTGTCTTATATAGTTGCCACCCACCCCATCCTGATTTTTCAGATCTGCTATCTGGTCACCCTACAGCCCAGCCTGTGAGGAAATCACAGGAGACCAGAGGCTGAAGACGAGTTTGGAGCAGGTTAGAAGAAGAGAGGGGCATATGGCACGGAGATGCCAACCCCCAACACCTGAAGGACAGTGTGGGTGAAAAGGGGCTTAGAGGACAGACCCCACCAGGATGATTCCTGTCCTGTAAGCAGTAAGGGGAAGGAAGGTGAGAGAAGGTGGTGGATTTCCCAGTGCCCACAGCAATGGACCCGCCTGAAGCAGTGAGGTTCTGGGTGCTAGTGAGTGCGTTGTGCTGTGTATTGCAGATGGCTCTGAGCAGGATGTAGGGAGGACAAGCTCCCAGAAGCACACAAATCTGGGTGTGTCAGAGGGAAGCAGGGACTCTTTGGGGGGAAGTTCAAGCTGCTTGTTAGCTGGGTTGGAGAGCTGAGCCATTGTGCATTCCTGACACAGCCACCTGAGCCTAAGCACCGGCCCGCTGATCCAGAGCCGAAGCACCGGCCCTGGTTCCTTTGCAATTACCTACTGCAACAGTGTCACCCGTTATTTACATATTTATGGACTATTTACATAAAAAAGCATAATACTACAAAACTGATCACACGCTCTGTAATTTAAATGAAAAATTGTTATTCAGACGTTTCCATCGTAATGTCACATGCCACAAAATAGAACGCGTTCAGCAGCAGCCGGAGCCCTGATATTAATAATTAGAATACATTACCGCCTTGATGAGGCATTTACAGAAAACGGCGGCTCTGTCTCCAAACTGCAGAGATGTTCCCAACATCCCAATTAGAATATGTCACCGGCTTTTATTTATTCTGCAGATCACCCAGCATCAATCGCAGCATTTACTTCATTCCAACTCTTTTACAATGCCCCAATATGTGCCATCCATTGCCTCCCTCCACGGCCCCGTTTATTCCCTACACGCCAGTGGATCCTAGTGTGTGAAACACAAAGGACAGCACTACCCTGGCCAACTCAAACCCCACAAAGGGAGAGGAAACCTGGCAAGAAGGGTTAAAACACGTCCTCCGACAGTTTAATTCTCACCCTACCTAGGGACACTATGGATGAGCAGGGGAGGTCACCCAATGCAGCAGGTGTGCCGGCGACTCCCAGGATTGTTTCACAACTCAGAGCAGGAAAAATGCAGGAAAATAAAATGACCACCAAGGCCTTCCCGATCCAGAGGGGCCGGGGTGCGCATGCAGATCCCAGCCCGGAGCCGTGCAGATGAGCTAGAGCGAGGCAGGTCTTGTCTAGTGGATGGTCACAGCTACGGTGCAAAGGCGCTACAAAGGGCTAACGAGACAACGGTTAATAGAGCTTGTCTCATGTACATCTCCCCTCCCATCACCTGCACCCGCTGTGTCTCCTCTTCCCTCTCCCCTCGTCCCTATCACCCAGTCCCAGCTCTCCCCTTCTCCCAGCCTCCACTCCCCTCCTGGCCCCACCCATTCAGGGTTGCAGAACATCCCTGTTTGTGGCAGCCCCCGCAGTCTGCCCCTGGAGACATCCTGATGTGTCTGTGACTCTCCTAAATGCGATTGAGTGGGACAACGATGAGTCTCAGGCTCTCCCCTTGCTGTCCACTTCATTCCCCTTCCCGTCTCCTCCGTGCCTGTTTCCCTTTGCTCCTGCCTCCCTGCCACCTGGTCTCCTTCTCCACTTCCTGCTCATGCTCCCCCACTCTCCCCCTGCCATGGGGCTCCTCACTCCCTAGGACCATTCTCTCCCACTAACGGCTGGCAACTCTGGTTTCACTGGTGGGACAAGTCCCTAGAGGAGTGCCCGTTTTCCCCTTTGCAGCATCAATCCACAGTTGAGACAGCTGGGCTGGCTCCTCTTCATTCTTTCCAGCTGCTTTTACTGGCAGGAAGCCGTCTGGACGCTGGTGGAAGGAGGAGATCCAGCACCATGGTCCTGGTCCTGCAAGGTGCCTAGACCTCTTAGCACCCATTCAAGTTCTTGGCCATTGGTGGGGCTGGATATCTTCCAGGAGTTGCTCAGCACCTGGCAGGACTGATTCCCAATATGCCCATGCTCTTGGCAGACCATCAGCAGGTGCTGTTCAGGTCACCACAGAGCACAGCGTGGGGATCACTACTCTGATTTATACTCTGGAATCTCTGCTGGCAAAATGAGCTGCCAATCTGACCCCAGCTCCAACCGCATTTGAGGATTTGACCCAGGAGCGAGCTGGAACAACAAGGGTTATTTTCTAAGATCTATATAACTCTGCCTGAAAGAGCCGTTGATAAGAAAATAACCCAGATGAAAAGATGGCAGAGGGATTTGGACAAAGAAATTGATCTGGATGAATGGGTCTCAATATGGGAAAAGGGATATACAGCTTCAATTTGTATAGCTCATAAAGACATTTTTATAAATCACAGTGTAGATGGGATTTGAGTCCAGTTAAGATGTATCATATTTTTGCTACGAGGGAGGTGCTCTGTTGGAAGGGTTTCAGGGATGGGGGAAAATACTTGCACATGTGCTGTGTCCAGGAATTACACAGTTTGGGGAGGAAATTATTGAAGAGATTTATCTTATGACAAAATGCTGACGGCTTGGAGATCCCCAGACCTGCTTAATGTTCCAATAAAGGATCTTGATTTTAAACAGAACAAATTACAAATTATTTTTTTTTATCATTAGCGGCTGTGCTGTGTGTTGCACTTTATTAAAAAAACGTGACCTTCCTGCCTCCCTCTTCCTATGCGATTGTGGGTATAGTAAAGCATGGATTGGCCTTGTACTGGAAAAGCTTTCACACAAGTGCGTCCACAGGAGAGGGGCCAAAAAGAGGACAGGCATTTAGAAATGTGGGCGCTCCAGCCAACAAGCCGGGTTCCTTGAAGATGAACCCGATCCTGAATAAGGAGTGAAGTGTGATTTGTCACTGTACCTTAATGACAAGGTTTTAAAAAAAGAGAAAAGGAGCAGAAGGCCAACCTTTCATGTTAGCCGTGACTGTCCTACTGGGCACCTCTCAGCCTATACAGACTCTTCTGCCCTGGGCTGTGGGTCATGGCCCCTAACCTTGCAATGGAAGCTGGGTTTCAGTTTAGTGCAAGGCAAATCATAGACTCATAGAATATCAAGGTTGGAAGGGACCTCAGGAGGTATCTAGTCCAACCCCCTGCTCAAAGCAGGACCAATTCCCAACTAAATCATCCCAGCCAGGGCTTTGTCAAGCCAGACCTTAAAAACCTCGAAGGAAGGAGATTCCACCACCTCCCTAGGGAACCCATTCCAGTGCTTCACCACCCTCCTAGTGAAAAAGTTTTTCCTAATATCCAACCTAAACCTCCCCCACTGCAACTTGAGACCATTACTCCTTGTTCTGTCATCTGCTACCACTGAGAACAGTCTAGGTCCATCCTCTTTGGAACCCCCTTTCAGGTAGTTGAAAGCAGCTATCAAATCCCCCCTCATTCTTCTCTTCTGCAGACTTAACAATCCCAGTTCCCTCAGCCTCTCCTCATAAGTCATGTGCTCCAGCCCCCTAATCATTTTTGTTGCCCTCCACTGGACTCTTTCCAAGTTTTCCACATCCTTCTTGTAGTGTGGGGCCCAAAACTGGACACAGTACTCCAGATGAGGCCTCACCAATGTCAAATAGAGGGGAATGATCACATCCTTCGATCTGCTGGCAATACCCCTACTTATACAGCCCAAAATGTCATTAGCTTTCTTGGCAACAAGGGCACACTGCTGACTCATATCCAGCTTCTCGTCCACTGTAACCCCTAGGTCCTTTTCTGCAGAACTGCTTCCTAGCCATTCGGTCCCTAGTCTGTAACAGTGAATGGGATTCTTCCGTCCTAAATGCAGGACTCTGCACTTGTCCTTGTTGAACCTCATCAGGTTTCTTTTGGCCCAGTCCTCTAATTTGTCTAGGTAAATGAATAAATGCTGCCTGACACAGCGCTTCTGAACAACCCTACAATAACAAACCTGGCCGCGCAGCCAGCCACCCTAAAATAATGCTTAATGGAGAAGTCAAACATTTCATAAGGAAACAGATTTAAGGGTCACACATTCAAGGAGTAATTATGGAAAAGAGCAACTACTACCATGATCTGTGAAGTTATGACAAATACCCCTGTAGCACCCTGCTAACAAATAACTGGGAGGAGAAATCGCAGCGAGAAACGCCGGCTGAATGAGAAGACAGTGATAATGTCACTGGAAATCATCCTTGTTGCTGCAGAGTTCATTACAACCGGGGCTTTTCCTTGTGCCATTAGGAGCCATTAGCGCTGGCTCTCGGGAGCTGCACATCACTGATAACGGGCTGATAGAGCTGGAGAGACTTGGGATGGATTCCTGTCTCGGCTCTCATCTCATTAATGCCCATGTTAGAAAAGCAGCATCATGGAGATTCTAATCCGGAAGGGATCACATCGCCGCACTGAGCGTCCAGGCCGAAATGACTGGTGGTGCCTCCGGGACGGGGCCAGGTCGGGCACTGTTTCCATTATAAGCAGAGTAGCTGCATGTAACCCTAACTCTCTTCCTAGATCCCACCTTACAGCCTGCAGAATGTACCTGGAAGGTGCTAACGCTAACCCGAAATCTTCTCTGTGGGAGACCTCTTGGAATGGTGTCTGGTTCTACCCAGCCCGCAGCACTTGGACTGACACAGCAGCCAGGTTTGGGTTTGGTGACACACAGACAGTGCTGGGTTTGATCCAGCCTCCTGAGAGTGGGTGGGGAAAGGGGCTTGGGGAGCCTCCTGGCATCACCCTCCCCAGTAGGTTTGGTTGGTTTGGTTCTAGACGTTCATTTGCCCCTTTCAGGGCAGTCTCAGGGGTGTCACAGAAGTCATAGGTACAAACGATGATCCGGCCTGGCTGAAAGACATTAGCAGGAAACAAGCCGTGGGGAGAATCCCTCTAGCTGCCAGGATGGATGCTGCCCCATCGTCTCCCATGGCAGCGCCACACTCTGGGGGTGGTGGCCTGGATCACTGAGAAAGGGTCTCTGCCTGAGAAGACAGCCAGGCCCACTGCTATGGGGAGGCACCGGGGCACCCTCTCCCTGGCTCACTCTCTCGCAGCATCCCCACAGACTCCCCTCCCACCAGGAGCAGGTGCCGCTCTGGGCAGTGTCCGCAGCAGAGCAGGCGGCTCCATCTCAGCTGCCTGCCCCTTGCTGACTGGCTCCTCTCCCTGCTCTGAGCCCAGAGGTGGGGACAACGTCACAGACGCTTGCTCCCTGACCTCTCTGGGGGCTCCGAGGGGAGGGGAGAGTCACACAGTGTAGGCCTGAGGGTTCAGTGGGGGTGGGGGGGATAAAGGGCTGGGGGCTGAATGGCTGGAGGGCTGAATGAGGAACTGTTGCCTGATCTACTGATTGTATATCGATCATATTACTGATTTAAAAAGAACAGGAGTACTTGTGGCACTTTAGAGACTAACAAATTTATTTGAGCATAAGCTTTTGTGGGCTACAGCTCACTTCATCGGATGCATGTAGTGGAAGTGGGCTGTAGCCCATGAAAGCTTATGCTCGAATACATTTGTTAGTCTCTAAGGTGTCACAAGGATTCCTCATTCTTTTTGCTGATACAGACTAACATGGCTGCTACTCTGAAACCTGGTACTGATTTAGTTTCCCCGGTGAGCACTCTGAAATGTGGTAGGTTCTTGTCCCGAGATTAAGCCCAGGATTATCAGAATTCCTGTTCAGAGGGGAGACCTGATGGGCACAGCAACGACAAAGCTCACACACAAGAAAAAGCCTTTTGTAATTGTAACGGATTTAATAACCCAGTTTGCAAAGTCACCAACATTCCAGCCCAGCCAAGCAGCTCGAGATGGCACAGAATGAGCTGAGCATCCCTAGACCTCCACAGCCCCTGCAGAACAACACAAAGCGTTAGTTCATCTTCCCCTTCACCAGTCTCAGTCATCATCAGCCTGGCATCTCCCCAGGCACACAGGCCGGGATACAGCTGTATAATGTGTTACACCAACACCGCTAGGCCTAATGCATATTCTGGAGGGGTTTCAGCCCCTTTCCCTTCTTCGTCGTTCTTCCCCCTACTAACGTTGGGGTGCCCTTCTCCCATAGCTTATTAACCCTTTTACCTCACGTTCATTAGCATATACATCCAAGTTACCATGGCTCTCTTGTGGTCAGACATCTGCGGACTTAAAATACCCCAAGCTGGTATCAAGTAGCATGTTGTGGTTACCTGTCAGCAGTTGTGCTGCCTTATGATCTAGGGTTACTCCCGGTTAGCTACTCCTGGTAAGGCTTTTTAGGCCTTGGGCCTTGATTGGTTTAGCTAAGCTACTGTCTTACAGGCCTTGAGGCTTGCAGACTCATTGCATTACTGCCCAGGGCCACCCAGAGGATTCCGGGGGCCTGGGGTCTTCGGAGGCGGGGGGCCCTTCCATTCCGGGACCCACCGCCTAAGTGCCCCGAAGACCCGCAGCGGGGGCCCCCCGCCGGCGAATTACCGCCGAAGCGGGACCCGCCGCCGAAGTGCAGCCGAGTCTTCTGTGGTAATTCGGCGGCAGGGTGCCCCGCCGTGGGTCTTTGGGGCACTTCGGCGGCGGGTCCCGTAATGGAAGGGCCCCCCACCGCCGAATTACCACCAAAGACCCGGCTGCACTTCGGCAGTAATTCACTGGTGGGGGGTCCTTCCACCCCGGAGCGGAAGGACCCTCTGCTGGCGAAGACCGGGAGCGGAAGAAGCTCCAGGACCCACAAGAGTTTTCTGGGGCCCCCAGAGCAAGTGAAGGACCCCGCTCCAGGGACTCCGAAAAACTCTCGTGGGGGCCCCTGTGTGGCCTGGGGCAAAGGGCAAATTGCCCCTCTTGCCCCCCCGGGTGACCCTGTTACTGCCTTAACTTATACCAATGCCTCACCTAGCAATTACCTATAGATATCTGCTACAGAATGAGCACCGAGGAACCACAGTGTCAATGGCCAGGGACTGCAAAATCCAGCCACGCTTTCAACGAAACCCTGATGATGAAAACTTTGTCAACCACAATCTTGCATTTAACTGCAGGACTCACTGAGCGAGGTCCCTGCCAGCCACCACCCTGCCCAGTTCATGAGCAGAGACACTGAGTGAGGCCATTGGCACTGCTATGAAATGGCACACACTTTGCCTGCAACTGCCCATGGCTTTTTCCCCTCCCCTCCCAGCTCCAAGAGACACACTGCAGGGAGTAAGGGGCTGGGTCCAGGTAATAGACCTTCCGGTGCCCCAAGATGTCCAGGAGCTTTCTGTGTCTGTGGGGTGGGGGTGTCTGTGAGAGCTCACACATTTAACTCTTCCTCATATGTAGTGCCCTACCAAATTCACAGTCCATTTCAGGATCATAGAATCTCAGGGTTGGAAGGGACCTCAGGAGGTCATCTAGTCCAACCCCCGCTCAAAGCAGGACCGATCCCCAGACAGATTTTTGCCACAGATCCCTAAGTGGCCCCCTCAAGGATTGAGCTTACAACCCTGGGTTTAGCAGGCCAATGCTCAAACCACTGAGCTATCCCTCCCATCCCGCCTGCCCAACTCTTAAAAGTCTTAAATTTCATCTTTTCAGCTATTTAACTCTGAAATTTCATGGTGTTGTACTTGTAGGGGTCCTGACCCATAAAGGAGTTGGTGGGAGGGGGGTTGCGGTACTGCTACCCTTACTTCTGAGCTGCTGCTGATGGCAGCACTGCCTTCAGAGCTGGGCAGCTGGAGAGCAGCGGCTGCTGGTCGGAAGCCCAGCTCTGAAGGCAGAGGCACTGCCAGCAGCAGTGCAGAAGTATGGCATGGTATGGTATTGCCAATCTTACTTCTGTGCTGCTGCCTGCAGAGCTGGGCCCTTGTCAGCAACTGGCATTCTCCAACCACCAGCTCCGAAGGTAGGAGCGCAGAAGTAAGGGTGGCATGGTATGGTATTGCCATCCTTACTTCTGCATTGCTGATGGCGGGGTGCTGCCTTCAGAGTTGGGTGCTCTCCAGCCACCCAGCTCTGAAGACTATGCAATGCCACAACCCTCCCCCTAAAATAACCTTCTGACCCCCCTGCAACTTCCTTTTGGGTCAGGACCCCTAATTTGAGAAACGCTGGTCTCCCCCGTGAAATCTGTATAGTATAGGATAGAGTAAAAGCACACAAATGACCAGATTGCACAAGGGGAGACCAGATGTCACGGTCCGTAATGTGTTTTTCATGGCCGTGAATTTGGTAGGGTCCTACTCATAAATCAGGTTTTCTAAACTTTTTATAATTTGTGTTGCTCTCCTCTGGACTCTCTCCAATTTGCCCCATCTTTCCCAAAGTGTGGCACCCAGAACTGGACAAAGAACTCCCGTAGCAGCCTCACCAGTGCTGAGTAGCATGGAACAATTGCCTCCTATGTCTTACACACAACACTCCTGTTAATACATCCCAGAATGATACGAGCTTTTTTTGTAACTGCAGCATGTTGTTGGCGTTTATTCAATTTGCGATCCAGATCCTTTTCATTTGCTACTCCCCATTTTGTAGTTGTGCATTTGATTTTTCCTTCCTAACTGAAGAACTTTGCACTCGTTTTAATGAATTTCATCTTGCTGATTTCAGGCCAATTCTCTAATTGGTCAAGGTCATTTTGAATTCTAATCCTGTCCTCCTCAGTGCTCCCAGCATGGTGTCATCTGCAATTTTTATAAGTATATTCTCCACTCCATTATCCAAGTCATTAATGAAAATATTGAATAGTACAGGACCCAGGACTGACCCCTGCTGAACCCCACTAGAGACACCACCCCAGTTTGTCAGCAAACCATTGATAGCTACTCTTTGAGGATGGTCTTTCAACCAAGTGTGCACCCACCTTATAGTAATTTCATCTAGATCACATGTCCCTATTTTGCTTATGACAATATCATGTGGAACTCTGCCAAAAGCCTTCTAAAATCAAGGTACACCTCTACCTCGATATAACGCTGTCCTCGAGAGTCAAAAAATCTTACCACATTATAGGTGAAACTGCATTATATCGAACTTGATTTGATCCACCAGAGTGTGCAGCCCTTCTCCCTCCCCCCACCCCCGGAGCACTGCTTTACCGCGTTATATCTGAATTTGTGTTATATCGGGCGGCATTATACCGAGGTAGAGGTGTATTTCATTTTCATTCTATCCCCCCTATCCATAAGGCCAGTAACCCTGTCAAAGAAGGAAGTTAGGTTGGTTTGGCATGATTTGTCTTGACAAATCCATGCTGGCTGCTCCTTATAACCCTATTATCCTCTAGGTGCTTTCAACGTCATTGTTTAATCATTTGTTCTGGGACCTTTCCAGGTACTGAAGTTAGGCTGACTGGTTTATAATTCACTGGGTCCTCTTCGTTCCCCTGTTTAAAGATAGATTTTGAGTTTACCTTTCTCCAGTCATCTGGGACACCTGGCCTCCAGGAGCTCTTAAAGAATGAATGGTTCCAGATTGCTTCGGCGCATTCCTTAAATTCCTTAGAATGAATTTCATGAGGCCCTGCCAAATTATATCCAGCTAACTTATCTAACTATTCTTTAGCAGGGTCTTTCCCTGTTTTGGCTTCTATCCCTCCCCCCTTGTTGTTAATATTAATTGTGTTGGGTATCTGGACACCATTAAATTTTTTAGTAAAGATTGAAGCAAACAGGCTTTAAACACCTCAGCTTTCTTGATGTCCTCAGTTATTATTAGCTCTCCTTCATCTTTCTCTTGCTCTTAATGTATTTAAACAAACCTCTTCTTCTTGCCATTTATGTCCCTTGTTTGTTGTAACACATTTTGTACTTTAGCCTTTCTGATTTTATCCCTACATGCTTGCAGTAGTCTTTTGTACTCCTCCTTAGCAATTCGTCCAGGTTTCCACTTTCTGTAGGATTGCTTTTTGATTTTCAGGTCATTAAAGAGCTCCTGATGGAGCTATAGAATCATAGAATACCAGGGTTGGAAGTCATCTCAGGAGGTCATCTAGTCCCACCCCCTGCTCAAAGCAGGACCAATCCCCAGACAGATTTTTGCCCCAAATGTCCCCCTCAAGGATTGAATTCACAATGCTGGGTTTAGCAAGGCAATGCTCAAACCACTGAGCTATCCCTCCCCCCAACATGTGGGGGGAAGGGATCCTTGAGGGGGCCGTTTAGAGATCTGGGGCAAAATCAGTACTTAGTCGTGCTAGTGAAGGCAGGGAACTGGACTCAATGACCTTTCAAGGTCCCTTCCAGCTCTATGAGATAGGTATAACATATTGACCTCTTCCTATCTTTCCGTCATGCTAGAATAATTCCCCTCCCTGTGAAGGATTGGGAACATACAAGTGCTGTAGATGGTATTGTTTCTTAAGATTTATTCTTCACTGGGATGTTGTATTAGGGTTAGCAGGTGGTTTCTCTGAGTTGGGCACCTATTTATTTCCCTGAGCTGAGAGGGTGAACGTGATATCTGGTTCTAGACAGTAAGAAGTGCTAAGTCTGAGTTTGTTGGAAGTACTGAGAAGAGATGTATGTTTGTGTCATGTCAGTACATGTTGCTGAACTATGGGGCACTATATAGATTGGTGGGCATTGAGGGGGCTGAGCAATATAGAGCTGGTACCTTGTAAAGCTTAGGGAGGGTTACGGTTGGCCAGTGACCTTTGAGATGCTCTGTTCAGCCCACCCAGTCTTCTCTCAAAGTTGGACTCAGAGCAGCCTGAAAAAACCATCTCTGCAACTTGCTTGTTCTGGGCTGACTAGGGAATCGATCATCTCTTGTGACTTGTCTTCTGTGTACTGCACCTTTCAGGGGAGAATTAAGCTCCCCTCACTACTCTGGAGGTACTTGCACCGAAACCTTCACACCACACGCTCTCCTGGAAACATGGCCTTTGCTCTCTGCTCCCGTGGTTTTGCTAATACAAAACAAAGATGATTCTGACAGAGTGGTGGGGTCAGGCTCTGTGTTTGGAAACAGCGTGGTCTCAGTGAAACCCGGCCCCTGGTATCCAGGAGACAGCCGAGGTCAACGAGTCACACAGACACAGGACCCTCCCCTGCATCCCCCAGCCAGAGAATGTCACTGCTCTTTGCATGGTGCCTAAGCAAATACCAGTCCCAGTCTCCGCCCTGGCTGTGCCTTGGTGCACATCCCTTAAATGGCTGGGGTGTGGCTTCTGTGCAGCCTCCTCTGCTCCAGTCTGCGGTGGGCTGCATCTGCCTGTGCATCATCCCTGTACATCAGGCCCCCGGGCCGTCCTGAAGACACAGTCTGTGCTGGCGCTCCCCTTGGGGTGGCCACTGCCTAGACAGCCCAGGTCACTTCACAAGCTCATTTGGGAGCTGAGAACTGGAACATCCTGGCCAGATATGTACATGGGCATGGAGCCAGTGGGGGGCTCCCAGTGTAAGTGTTCCTTTCCCCAGGCTGCCCTGTCATCGTGGCAGAGCTGGAGACGTAAAATGCAGCCTAGTACCAAATCCCCTCCGATAGCCCCTCCCTCCCTTTCCGCATGGGCGCAGAATGGCCCCACGCCCTGCAGAGCCAGGGGAACTGTTCGTTCTCAGGGACAGGTGTGATGGGAATCACCCCGTTCCTGCGTAGTAGATTCTGTGGGGAAAGCTCTGGCTTGGCGCTTCATAAGGAACTGCTGGGTTCAGCCTATGGCATGTTTACAGACTGCTTCAGCTGTATGGGGTTGGTCAGTAGTTACACGGCATTGTTTCTGCTGCCTGAGTGGAGGATGCCCGAACCACTTTCAACAAGACTCTAATGAATAACAAATCACATGGTTCCCCCAGCAGATTTCCAGGGACATATCGGATCTGTGAAACGCCGGAAATTCATGACCATTGTCAGTGAATTCTCCCAGATAAAACAACCCCATGAACCAAAACAAACCTACCTAGGAGATTTTCAACCAGCTCCAAACTCCACCATCTGACAGACTGAGCCATGTGCCTGAGGAGACAGGACTCTATTCTGTAGCGTTTGCACAACATCGGCAGTGAGGACTGAATCTATGACTTCAGGATCTAAAGCCATTAGCAGCCGCTGCCTGAGCAGAAAGACCCAGTACCATACGCTTACTGCCCGTAGCCAACTCATTAACCTCTCTGTGGTCCAGCCACTAGCTGGGACTCGAGCACCCACAGAGTTAACCTGGCTGATGTTTGGATCCAAATGTTAATGTGCACAGCCCCGCGGAAGGGATGGGCTAGGGTAGGAGTGAGGGAAGCTGGGGCTCCACCCACTGGCTCCAGGCCTAGTGTGCATGAATGAGGGGTGGGGACTGCAAGACAGGGGCCAGAATTATGTCTGGCCTCAGAGTGGGTGGAAGTGGCCTGTGGCCCGCCCTTGGGGATGGGTGGCTGGGCAAGTTTGCTGGTTGTTGAAATGGTTTTATTTAATACACAGAAAAATCTCCTGCCTGAGATCACATCTTTGTTTAGTTAGTTTGTGACAATACAATACAGTCCCTATAATACATCAAGCAATGGAAAAGTAGAGTCTAAATAACAGCGTTTAAACATAAACACACTGCATATTTCAGTCTGCATCTGAGCCAGGGCAGAGCGTGGTTCAGTGGTTCGTTGCCAGGAATATTAGACCAGAGGAATCACAAAGGGAGCATGACATTGCTGAAGCTCCCCCTCTCCGACTCACACACTTCCATTGCCCAGACACAAATCAGCTGGAACATGGGAATATAAAACCCAAAAGCTCTGAGCACGGATGGTTATTTCCTCTGGTCTTTGCACTGCTCCCAGTCTCTTGCCAGCCAAGACCGATTCGGCAGCAGAGAGATAAATGAACTGTTTGTGCTTTGTTTACAGGTGTATAATTGTTTGTTTGGATGACAGACAGATGGGCCATTCTCTCACATTTAAGACCAGTCTGTTATTTTATACTTAGTTTAACAATATTCTGTTAAATAATAGCATTTGTGTAGGCCCTCATGAAAATGAAGAATGTTGAAAAATTGGAGAGGGTGTACAAAAGAGCCACAAAAATTATTTGAGGGATAAAGCAAATGCCATGCAGTGAGAGACATAATGAGCTCAATCTGTCGAAAAGAAAAGAGACTGAGAGATGGTTGATTACAATGTCTAAGTAACTTCTGGGACAGATATTGCAACTCCATGCAGTACCTTGGAGGGGCACGGTATTAACTTTATAATGGTTTATGTACGATTGTGTTGCACTCCCTGGGGGACGGGGGAGGTCCTGCAGTTCATCCAGGAACTAAAAATGGAAGGGGGGTGATTAAGGTGAGTCACTGAAACTAACCCCTCCAGAGAGGTACCACCCCCTGGAATGGTTTGCATATACTCATTTAATTGAGTTTTCCAGGGATTAGGAGACAAAGAAATGGCTATTGGTATAAAAGGGCTGCATTTAAACTGATTCAGGGCTTTCCTTCTGATCCAGCTACTGGGCAGGACCTTCTGCCCAGTGGGTCCCCAATCCTTGTAGAAGGGTTGGAAATACTTTGACCATAAGACTGATGGGTGACTCCTGCTATGTTTAGTGTGTGTTTAAAGCGGTTTAATGTGACCATTATGTTTTCTTTGTAATGCTTTTACCTTAAGAATAAATGTACTTGCTTAGAAAGAGCTGTGTGGTAATGTGTAGCTGCTGGCCCTTGGAAAGAAAGCAAAGTCCTGGCACTGGCGGATAGGCAGACAGGCTTGCTGGGGATACCACTGTGTAAGGCAGGGAGCTATGCAGCTTTAAAACCCCTTGTCAGAAAGGAGTAGGATAAGGGTCCCCGCCCCCCGCAAGAGAGGTGATGGCTGGAGACCTGACCAGGCATTCCTGGAATGGGTCACAAAGTGGGGGATAGAGGTCCAGTTAGTGTGAAACTGTGATAATATGGTGGCAGCCTGTGTGGGATCTAGAACAGTGGGGAATTCTAGTAAAGGGCCCACAGCGGTAAAAGCAAGTACTGTAGACGGGGAAAGCACCGAGAGACGTCTCAGTCTTTTCAGGAAGGAATGGTGAAATGAGAGACAGGAAAATGAGCTCTGAACAGCTTAAAAAAAGTCAGAGCCGGTTGATATGTGCAGAGAAAGGCAGGTCAATCCAGGAGCAACAAAGGCACAGCTGGTCAACCTGCGATACTTGGAGGACCAGAAAAGGAATGATGGTCTGCAATTGCAGAGAACATCCAGCCCACTGGCAGAGGGTCCAGCAGGTGTGGGAATCTTTGACACAACTCCCTGGAGGGAAGCAGGAACAGGCTGACAGAGGCAACAACCATGCTCCATCCAGACTGAATGCAGCACTGCAACAAGGATCATGGACAGACTGACAGCTAGCGCAAGGGAGGCTGGAGTGGGAGAGAGCGCATCTCAAAACCCAGCTGCCTGAAGACTGAGAGAAACACACTGTTCCCAGAAGTGCCAAAATGTCTCATATTCCAGGAATGTGAGAGTGGCCACACACCTGTCCCACAGGACTGGCTGGGCTCGCCTCCCTGCTCCAAGCATTGCAACCTCTGGGGGCCCAGAGCCACTCAGATTTGGCCCAGTCGTCATAATGCCAGGAGTCCAGGGAGGCCAAATCTCAGGGAGTGGCTCTGCATCCCCATGAGCCAGGTCACAACTCCACTCTCACAAATTTGAGCAGTCAGAGGAGCAGGACCAAACCTGAAGGTTGCAGTGCCCAGAGCAGAGAGCCAAGCCCAGCCAGCCCCACAGCAGAGGAGCTGCAGCAGCCACTACTGTGGGGTGAGTGCTGGGCAGCACCCAAACCCTCTGGGGGGCAGGACCCAACCAAAACCACTCCAGGGCCTCCACCCCCAGACTTTACTAGGTAGCGACAGGCCATGAACATTTACAAATGGGTCCTGAGCCCAAAAAAACACTGACCCACTCTAACCCCCTGAAGGATGCAGGATTTGTCATATTTAAACCATCTAAGACAGGTAGCTATTCAGCCTCCCCTTGAAAACTTCCAGTGAAGGAGCTTCCGCAAGCTCCCTGGGCAGTCTGTTCCATTGTCCCACTATTCTTACCGTTAAGAAGTTTTTCCTGAGATTTAATCTAAATCTGCTGTGCTGTAGTTTGAACCCACTGCCTCTTGTCCTGTCCTCTGTGGCAAGAGAGAGCAACTTTTCTCCATCATTTTTATGGCAGCCTTTCAAGCATTTGAAGACCACTATCGTGTCAGCAGTAATCTCCTCTTTTCCACACTAAACATCGCCAGGTCTTTCAGCCTTTGCTCATATGACTTGCATTCCGTCCCTTTGATCATCTTTGTCACCCTTCCCCTTTATTGTCCGTGGTAACTTCGCTAGCCGCTCTGCTTTCCTACCATCTTCCGTTACCAGCTCACCTTCTCCATTGAGCAGCAGACCTGCACCATCCCAGAGCTTTCCTTTTTGTCTGACTTACCTAAAGAACCTCTACCTGTTGTCGCTAACATTCCTTGCCAGCTGTAACTCATTCTTTGCCTTGGCTTTCCTGATTTTGTCCCTACACGCTCAGGCTATTTCCAGGTATGCTTCCTTGGTGACGTGCCCCCTCCTTCCGTTTCCTGCATGGATCCCGTTCGGTTTTGAGATACCTACAAAGCTCCTTGTGCAGCCACAGTGGCCTCCTGTGGCTCTTTTTAACCTTTCCTCTGCATCAGAATAGCTTGGTGTTGAACCACTCGTATTACATCTTTTAGGCGCTGCCAGCCCCCTTCGATTCCTTTTCTTGCCATGGATCAAGCCTCAAGAGCCTTGCCTGGGCTCCCCTCATCCCAGTGCCACAGTGTATCTGTGTATCTGAAAGGGGAAAGGGGCTGGTTCTGTACAAAGTCAGGAATCCCAGGAGATGTGGGGTGAGTATGGCCCATGAAGGAATTTACAACCAGCATTACTGGTGCCACAGCTCCCCTCTGGGCTCCCTGGCCGATCACGTTAGCACAAGGCTGCCTATCTGCATGTGCTTCCCGGGGAGGGTAACTCCCACAAACGCTCTGTGCATCTTCACACTAATGGAAAGGGCCCCTGGGGGCCATTTCAAGAGAGAGGCCAGAAGATCTGCAGCCTCTCAGGGACCCCACGTAATGGAGGTTTTCCGGCGCACCGCTTCCCTGCTACACTTGTGAGACAGACTCTAGGAGAGAGCCATGAAATCAGATTGATATAAGAGGGTCAGGATTGTCTGTGTTTTACTAGGACAAGCTGCCGAGAGCTTTCCCATTACCCTTTGCTATGAAATACATGGGCACCGTTAGTATTCACCACACAGCCCAATTATTTATAAGGGAAATTTTTCATTTTGAGTTTCAAGGTATAACAAGGTGGTTATAAAAATGATTTAGGGCTATGAAAAGTTTGATTATAGGGGGAATTATGAGAAGGTTTCAATGAAAGGAATAAGTTGCTATGAAATAATGGGCCTGTTTACAGAAAAGATATGCACAGAATAAAGACCCAGTTAACTGTTCCTGGCCTGCTCTCCTTGCCTTGGGTGCGGTGCTGGCCCTCACGCAGGGAGCTCTGCGGTAGGAGAATGGCCGAGAGTGTCTTAATGGAAAGCTCCCAGATCTCCATTGTCCCAATGGCCAAGATTCTGGGCACAGGTTAGTGCGAGAAAGGAAGACTCAGTCTATAAACGTTATGATGCAGCCCCTCGGAAATAGGCATAAAGGTGATGGACCAGCTCTAGGAACCCGGTTGCAGAGCAGAGAGAGAGCTCAGCCAGACGACAGGGAAGGAGGGAGCTGTGTGCGCCCCACCACTGTTGATGGGACCTGGTGTCTAGGTGCAGTGGTGCAGCCAGCATGGAAGAGCTGTACAAACGCACCCCCCTGCCTCCTTCCTCACCCACCCTTTGAGCCAAAGCGCCAAGGAACAGGGACACTAGCAACCCTGAATCGGTTAGGGGCACAGCTGGGGCACCAAGCTTGTGACAGAGGATCCCAGACCCAGCTCGAGGCAGTTGTGCGGGTGATTGGGTGACAGGGTCTGGGCAGTAAGAGGGGCTCAGGGACACAAGGGCAGGAGGAGACACACGCCTCCCAAGTCCGTGTGCTGGATTCACACACAGCTCCCTGTCACCCTGTGGTTAACTCTCCGCCTTCGCACCCGCCAGTGTGTGAGACCAGCCATCAAAGGATGGGACACCTGTGTGTGTTTGATGCACGCTGCATTTCAGATGACAGATTAGACTGGTTGTTACCTAGTAACCCTGGGTTATAGGACATTTTCTCACTCTGAATTAAATAAAGCAGATTTTTTATAAAGAAAACTTGAAAAATAAAATCTTCCATATACAATTGTAGGCAACCCCCAGCAGGCCCTGCCCCCAAGTGCCATCACAGACTTCAAAAGCCTGAGCTACAAGGGTGATTGCTGTGTCCTCTCTGCCCCAGCCACTAGAGGGGGACATGACATACACTTTGCCAGTACATTACACAACTATTTGCTAGACACCAGAAGAACAGTGGAGATCAGGAATTCTGGGCTCTGCCCATTGCTCTGAGAGGAGAGTGTGGTGGAGTGGTTAGAACAGTACATACATTTGGCACAGTCAATCTGTACAGATGAACCTTGGGTCTGTAATGTTGGATTCCACTCCCAGCACATCCTCAAGTAACTTCGTGAAAGGGGAGAGACTGGGTGTATTTCTGTGCATATCGCACCCCTCCTTATGAACCAAGGCCTCACGCCCCAACCCAGGCACAGAAATACAAACACCCATTAGAAGTGAGACCAGAATTCCTGGCCCCCACCTCAATGCACCTTCACCTGGGCTATATGGCATTTTGTGGGGGGTGGATCTCTTTTACTTTGGTAATAACACAAATCCCAGGTGGGCAGTTCTGCAGAGTTGCACCGAGCCTGTTCCCTCTGAGCTGTCCGAGCCCATGAGAATACGCTCAACACTAATCCTGAGGTTTCAGGGCTAAATACCAGAATCAATGTTAAACAACAACTGAAACTTTTTGCAAAATCAAATGATAAACCCGGTGCCACAAAGTACCAACAAATTCACTGTCCTGAGCCAGGTTCTCAGAACAGTTCCTGGAAAGAAAACACCACTGTGCCCCAGGTAGCCTACGGCCTCCCCCACCCATCATTTAGATTTCCCCTGGGGAAGAGAATGCAGCATCCCTCCACCCCTCTCCACTGAGCCCACAGCCAGGTTATTGCACAGACAGTGCAGCACAGGGCTCCCTTATCACACAGCCCAGGGAGTCTAATGAATCATAGAATCATAGAATATCAGGGTTGGAAGGGACCTGAGGAGGTATCTAGTCCAACCCCCTGCTCAAAGCAAGACCAATCCCCAGGACCAAACATGCTTCCCACCAGATTCAAGCAGATTTCGCTGGCATCTCTTCCCTTTGGGGGAAGCCAGCATCTTCCCCTGTGCAGCAGGCAGCGCTCCTGAGCCAAGACAGCCTGGCCAGAGCTCAGATGGTGACTGCAGAGTGGTGCTGGCTCCTTTCACTTTCCTTAGGGCTCCTGGCACTCATTTTTTACTCTTCAGTCAAGCTTTTTTCCTCTTTCCCACTTTGATAATTGAATATTGCACCTGCCACACTCCCACACACACTCCCACACACACTCCCACACGCCAACACCAACACACAGAGACATAAACACTCCCATGGCTGCACAGCCTCTCAGACAATCCCTTTGTGCCTTGCACCACCGCTGTGGCAGCTGTAGTCAGGACGCCAGGTTTCCATGGTCATGGAATTGACCCCAGACTCCAGATCTTCCCCCAGAATCTGAGAAAACAAAGGCTGTTTGGCCAACGAGATTCGGAGATAGTTGCCTACAACACTACTGGGGGAAGGATTTGTGATGAGGGAACTGGAGAGAGTAGAAACTGAAGAAGTGGGCTTGTGATCTGTGATCAAGAGGGGAAAGAGTCAGGAGGTATTCCGCTCGACTAGAAGTACTGAATCATTATAGATACTCTGCAAGTCAGTCACCTACTGAGGAATCGATCTCTGGAGGAACAGAAGAGAAAGTTACAGGGGTTCCTTGTCATATGAAGCAAGCAGCTACCAACAGAGATTCTTCAACCATCCTAAGCAGGGCAACCACCATTGACATGCGCTGGAATCTCTTTGGACCACTAAGAAAGGCTTTGCAAAGACTGTCTCTAGGGGGTTGTGGTCTGATTGCACAATTACTGGGTGGCCATAGGTGGTTCAACTCCAAATACCGCAGCCAGAAGCTCTGTTTCTGTTTGGCCGTGCCCCCGTTCAGACTCTGCCAGGGTTCTACCAGCATAAGCGACTGCCTGCTCCTGTTCAAGAGCGACACCCAATCAGTTCTCCAACGCATCACACTGGAGTGTCAGTGGCTCTCCTGGCATGGTTGACTTCAGGAAAGGGGCATTCATTATGATTTGTTTCACCGCGTCAAATATTCACTGATGCTGTTGTCTGATCAGACCCGTGGCTGAGGTATGGGCATACGATGGATTTCTAGAGTAGCATTTGTGATATTTTCTCTTATTATCTATCCCTTCCTTAATGGTGACCCCAATTTCCATTGGAACATTTCAAGGAATTTGCATACAGATGGGAGTTTGACCACCAGACCTCATCCCCAACGCACCCACAGAGTAAGGTGGAATCACCTGTGAAAACAGCTAAGACTGCCTGCTCCTGTTCAAGAGCGACACTCCGTCAGTTCTCCAACGCATCACACTGTAGCGTCAGTGGATCTCCTGGCTGGTAGATGTTCCCTTCAGGACCGGAGCATCCAGTATCATTTGTTTCAGCACGTCAAATGCTCACCTGCCCCATCCCCATTCAACATCCTGCCTTGTTAGCTGATGTTTGGGCTCCACTACTGCAGCCAGGGGTGGACAGAACATGCCTCATTCCTATGAAGCGCTGTACCCCTTCCACATCCTTTGGAGCTGGCATGTCTCTGACTGCCTCGATTTAGTTGAGAACTGTTTTCTGTCCCTTTGCTGTGCAATATACATCACCTCTTGCTATTACAGTCACATTTTTCTGGACTGAATTTTATGTTCTTGTCCCTGCATCACTGTAGAAAAAAGTGTGTCGGTTTTGGTCATGGTCTCGTTCAGCTTCTGTATCATTGCACCTTCACCTACAACGAGGAGATCATCTGCAGTTATTTTCACCCCAGGCAATTCTTTGAGCTCTTGGGTGAGTCTTCCCTGAAACACCCCAGGTTCTGGGCTTATAGCCACTGGCATGCGCAACCATCTGTTCCAACCAAATGGTGTAGGAAAGGTTGTCAGCATGTTGGACACTTTATCCAAGCTTACGTGCCAAAAGCTATTCCTCACATCACAGACCAGAACGATGCTGCATTTGGACAGTCCTGGCAAGATGTTGTCAACAGTCGGCTCTGGATAATGGTATCTTTTCAATGCCCAGTTCAGTGGCTTTGCGTCTATGCAGAGGTATAATCTAGGGGCTTCCCCTTTTGCTTAATGCATAGGCAGCTATGAAATTCTGATCCTGCACCTTTATCACATCCATGGCTTGTATGGCATATTCCCGCCGAGGAGTCTGTGGTGCTTACCATCCATCCCCACGTACTTCAGTTGGCACCATCTCTTATTGTCTGGGTTAGTTACAATGTTCCCCAATAAGGTGAAATCACAGTTTTACTTTCCTGCTGTTGTCGTCCTCCTGCATGGCCAAGTCTGCATGCAGCTCAAACGCCACCTTCCACGGGGCCCATCGGTTTGTGTCTGCAAAATCCAGGGCTCTGGAGAGCTTCAGACTGAATTCTGTGGTTTATTCTGCCCACTGCTACATGGCAGAGAACTCGCAGCTCAGACACGGCCCCCGCATTTTGTTAGAAAAGTGCAATGCCAAAGGCAGGTTAAGTTGCACAAGTGGAGCTTTATTAAATGCTGTGCACTGCTCTGTCCATGGGGCTGGATGCTTCCAGCCCAACTCCCCACACTCCCTGTCCCCCTGGCAATAACAGCTCCTCCGGAGAACATGGGCCCCTCTGACTCCAGTTCCGCTCATCAGAATATAGCAACATCTCTGCCCGCAGGTCCATCCTGCTTGTGGCACCATTGAAGGGGCTACTCCTGCCCCCACTGAAGACAATGGCAGAGATCCTATTGATCTCAAGTGAGATCAGGATCAGGCCCCCACCAGTTAGTGATTGCATTTCTCTCCTGGTGGGTTACTTCGGGGTTACATAGTCTGCAGCGCACAGTAATTAGACACACAACAGTTCCTACGCCTGGGAGCCTTTGGAGCACGAGTGCTTCCAACACTCCCAGCGAGTAGCCAAGCTGCCTGCTCTCCTGATGGCAGGATTCTGAATTCACAGAGCAGCAGCAAACTGCACGCAAAGCCCCGATGGTATCTCAGTGCCACAGTGCAGGTTCTCTACTGCCATAGCCGGAGTTTTTAATGCCTAGCAGATGAAGAGACATTTCAGATAGCAACATCTGAACTTCAGATCAGAAAAACAAGATAACATAAAAACAAGCACTGCAGCAATACATCACAAGGATGAACCTGTGCCCTGGAGAATTGTACGGCACCCGCTTTGATTTTCCTTAACAAAATCATCATTTTTATTATATATAGACCAGAGATTCCAAGGGTGACACAGCAAAACAGCAGGAAAACTCATAAAAGTCAGCATCTTCTTACTAGCAGCAATCACAGTGCTCTTTAGACTGCGATACAGGTGCATGCAACATCACAAACTACAACAATGTGTCCTTTTCTCTATAACACACCAGACACCCATTGCCCTAATCTAGCTATGTGCAGTAAAGTGAGAAATTATTAGCATTTTATTACAGTAAGGCCTAGTATCCCCAGTCTTTGTGCTAGGTACTGGACAAACACGTAGTAAAGAGACAACCCCTGCCCCCAAAAGTTTACAGTCTAGTTTAATGATTGCTAAAAGCGCCACATAAAGTTCTGCACACAGGAAATCATTTGCACTGTGCAACGAGTTTTATTGTTTCTACAAACCCCAGGAACTATGCTACATATTCTTGATCACCACATTATCCACCAGCTGTTTGCTTCTGTACAGACCTCTCATGTACAGAGCATGCCTGTAACAACGACAAGATGCAGAGAGTGGGTGGAACAAATCCATACGTGAGGCTAGCGGAGAGGGAGGATGGATAACGGTAGTGCCAACCCATGTTCATGTAGAATAACTGCGGACACAGTGGAACTGCCCACCCATTTAGTTGTTGTTGGCTGGCCAAGTTCTGCAGACATCGCACAGCAGGTGGTGTTAAAGAGAGCTCTGAAGGCAGTGTGGATTTTCTCAGGGAGTTTTTCCCCTTACATAAGAGGCTTCATGGAAGAGGAAAGGATGTGCTTGTGGCAGAGGTGGACTAATAGACAGTGAAGTCTGGGGATGCCGGCAGGGGGAAGGCTGGGTCTGAGAACACACTCGGGCACCAGATCTGATAGCTGGGGTGAGGCTAAATCATGAAAGGCCATAAAAAGGAGCCGGTGGAGGGAGTGACATGATCAAACCAGGGGCAGGAAAGATGATTTTGACAGCAGTGTTCTGAACCGACTGGAGGTGGCAAGGCTGCAGCGGTAAGGGCTGGAAAGAGATTACAATAGTCAAGACATGGGACTGTGAGGGCCTTGAACAGAGCTCTGCTAATAGGGGCAGAGAGAAAATATTCATATATTCCAATGTCAGAAGAGACCACGGTGATCACTTAGTCTGATCTCCTGTATAGCACAGACCAGAGAATTCTCCAGAATAATTGCTTTTGAACTACAGCATAAGCTTTTAGAAAGACAGCCGATCTTGATTTTAAAAATGGCCAGAAATGGAGAAACCACCACAACCCTTTGTAAATTGTTCCAGTGGTTAATTACCCTCACTGAGGTGTACATTTTTACCCTCGCTGTTAAAATATACACTTCATTTCTAGTCTGAATTTGTCTAGCTTCAACTTCCAGCCATTAGATCATGTTAGACCTTTGCCTTGTGGATTAAAGAGCCCATTATCAAATATTTTCCCCCAAGTAGGTACTTATAGATGGTGATCAAGTCACCCCTTAACCTTCTCTTTGTTAAGCTAAACAGATTGAGCATCTTGAGTCTATCACAATAAGGCACATTTTCTAATCATTCTCATGGCTCTTCGCTGCACCCCCTCCAATTTATCAACATCGGTCTTGAATTGTGCGCACCGGAACTGGACACAGTATTCCAGGAGCGGTCACGCCAGTGTCAAATACAGAGGCAAAATAACCTCTCTACTCCTATTCAAGGTTCCCACGTTTATGCACCCAAGAAGCACATTAGCCCTTTTGGTCACAGTGTCATACAGGGACCATGTTCAGCTGATTATCCATCATGACTCCCAAACCTTTTTCAGAGTCACTGCTTCCCAGGAATAGTCCCTCATCCTGTAAGCATGGTCTGCACTCTTTGTTCCCAGATATGTACATTTACATTTAGCTCCATTAAAATGCCCAGTTTACCAAGCTATCCAGATTGTGCTGTATTCATTATTTACCACTCCCCCCATCTTTGTATCATCTGCAAACTTTATCCGTGATGATTGTGTGTTTTCTTCCAGGTCATTGATAAAAATGTTAAATAGCGTAGAGCCAAGAACTAACCTCAGTGGGACCCCACTAGTAACAGACCCACTCAGTGATGATTCCCTGTTTACAGTTACATTTTGAGACCTATCCGTTTGCCAGTTTTTCATCCATTTAATATGTGCCATGCTAATTATACATCTTTCATCAAAATGTCATGTGGTATCGCGCCGAATGCCTTACAGAAGTCTAAGTGTACTACACCAACACTATTACCTGCAGATGCTATAAAGGAAAAACGGTAAGATCTGGATGCAGCCTCAGTGCAAAGGCTAACAGAGAGGTCCATGTCATTAATGAATAGACATCTCGACTAAAGGAGAATGGTGGTCTTGGAATGCATGACTGAGAATGGGGAGAAGGCTGCAGGCTTGGGAGAGAGATCAGCTGTAGCCATGGTTACTTTTATTTACCAGCATAACATACAAGAGGAGTTGTGAGGGAGTCAGCTTGACATGGGATTGGATGGAGCATAATTAACCTTTTACATACTGGATTTAAATATCCAGTAAAGCACACACCTAATAAATCTATTATGCAATTCTAGCCTTCATTCAGTGCGCTGGTCTATTAAAATGCCCCCAAAACTATAGTTGTTACTATTATTAATAAATATTATTGTGGCACCCAAAGTCTCTATTTGGGATTGGGGCTCCATCGTACTGAGCTCTGTACAAATATAGAAGAGTGACAATGCCTGCCCTGAAGCACTAGCAATCTAAAGACACAACCAAATGAAGGGAAAAGGAAGATGATTAGAAGCAAGAAGACGACCAAGGACAGAGTAGTCCCATTACTCAAAGAGAGGGAAAAGACAATAACAGAAAATGTGGAAATGGCAGACGTGCTCAATGACTCTTCGTTTTGGTTTTCACCAAGAAGGTTGGTGGTGATGAGACATCTAAAATAGTGAATGCCAGTGAAAATGAGGCAGGATCAGAGTCTAAAATAGGGAAAGAATAAGACAAAAATTACTCAGACAAGTTAGATGTCTTCAAATCACCAGGGCCTGGTGAAATGCATCCTAGAATACTCAAGGAGCTGACTGAGAAGATATCTGAACCATTAGTGATTATCTTTGAAAAGTCATGGAAGATGGGAGAGATTCCAGAAGACTGGAAAAGGGCAAATATAGTGCCCATCTATAAAAAGGGAAATAAGGACAACCCGAGGACTTACTGACCAGTCAGCTTAACTTCTGTACCCAGAAAGATAATGGAGCAAATAATTAAGCAATCAATTTGCAAACACCTAGAAGATAATAAGGTGATAAGTAACAGTCAGCATGGATTTGTCAAGAACAAATCGTGTCAAACCAACCTGATAGCTTTCTTTGGGTACGTCCAGACTACCCGCCGTATCAGCGGGTAGCGATCGATTTTTCGGGGATCGATATATCACATCTCATCTAGATGCGATATATCAATCCCCAAACGCACTCCTGTCGACTCCGGAACTCCACCGGAGCAAGCGGCGGTAGCGGAGTCGACACGGGGAGCCGCGGACATCGATCCCGCGCCGTGAGGACCCGAGGTAAATCGATCTAAGATACGCAACTTCAGCTATGTGAATAGCGTAGCTGAAGTCGAAGTATCTTAGATCGATATCCCCTCCCCTAGTGTAGAGCAGCCCTTTGACAGGTAACAAGCCTTGTGGACGGGGGAAGTGGTAGATGTGGTATATCTTGACTTTAGTAAGGCTTTTGATCCTGTCTCGCATGACCCTCTCATAAACAAACTAGGGAAATGCAACCTAGAGAGAGAGTAGTTATCAGAGATTCACAGTCAAGCTGGAAAGGCATATTGAGTGGGGTCCTTCAGGGATCAGTTCTGGGTCCAGTTTCATTCAATATCTTCATCAGTGATTTAGATAATGGCATAGACAATACACTTGTAAAGTCTGCGGACGATACCAAGCTAGGAGAGGTGGCAAGAACTTTGGAGGGTAAGATTAACATTCAAAATGATCTGGACAAACTGGAGAAATGGTCTGAAGAAAATGGTCTGCAGGATGAAATTCAATAAGGACAAATACAAAGTATTCCACTTAGGGAGTGTAACGGGGTGGGACTCACCACCTGGCGCCTCCCGCGGGTGACTCTGGGAATTAGCTCTGTCCAGTGGAGCGCCCCCTCCTGGTGGTGTCCCGTCCATCTTTCTGCCCTCGGTTGCTGTCTCTGGACCCGCGTTACTCCCTGCTCGGCGGCGTCCTCTTCGAGGCCACTGCCCTCCGGCAGTGCCCCCTTAGTCCATCTGCACCCTCTTCCAGGGGTCAGTGATCAGCAGTCCTACACCCCAGCCACTATATCCAACCACCCTCTGAGTCCAATCCCTCTTGTCAGGGATCTGGCGTAGTACAATGGCCGCTCCCTATGGCCAATGGCTGGGTGTACTGTAAGGGGGGGAAGGGGGAGACCCAGGCCCGCCCTCTACTCTGGGTCCTGGCCCAGGGACCCTCTGGCGGCAGCCTCACTGTCCTCCTTCTCGCCCCTCCGCTGTCTGCTTCCCTGGGCCGCTTCTCCTACGGCCCCTTGCACCCGCTAGGCCCTTCCCTTCAGGGCCTGCAGCGTGGCGGCTATGGGCTCAAGCTCCCTAGCCTCCCCGAGCCTGACCAGCACTGCGCTGTCCGCGGTGCTAGTCTCCACCCTTGGAGACTGACCTTCTCCTCTCAAAGGCCTGGGACAGACTGACTGCTCCTGCTCTGGGCAGTCTTTATATATGGCTGAGCCTGACCCTGATTGGTTGTCTCCAAACTGGACCCTGATTGGCTCACAATAAGCCCTTCTTTAATTGGCCCCCTATCTGCACAGGCACCTGGCCTGCCGCAGCCCACTCTCACAGGGAGTGGGGCAGTCCGCCCCATTACAGGGAGGAACAATCTGTTGCATGCATACAAATGGGAAATGATTGCTTAGGAAGAAGGACTGCAGAAAGGGATCTGAGGGTGATAGTGGATCACAAGCTAAATATGAGTCAACAGCATAACACTGTTGAAAAAAGAAAAAAAAAGCAAACATAATTCTGGGATGTATTAGCAGGAGTGTTGTAAGCAAGACACAAGAAGCAATTCTTCCGCTGTACTCCGTCCTGATTAGGTCTCAGCTGGAGTATTGTGTCCAGTTCTCGGTGCCACATTTCAGGAAATATGTGGACAAATTGGAGAAAGTTCAAAGAAGAGCAACAAAAATGATTCAAGGTCTAGAAAACATGACCTATGAGGAAAGATTGAAAAAAAATTGGGTTTGTTTAGTCTGGAGAAGAGAAGACTGAGGGAATATGATAACACTTTTCAAGTACATAAAAGGTTGTTACAAGGAGGAGAGAATAAAAAGTATTCTTTTTAACCTCTGAGGATAGGACAAGAAGCAATGGGCTTAAATTGCAGCAAGGGCAGTTTAGGCTGGACATAAGGAAAAACTTCCTAACTGTGAGTATAGTTAAGCACTGGAATACATTGCCTAGGGAGGTTATTGATTCTCCATCATTGGAGATTTTTATGAGCAGATTAGACAAACACCTGTCATGGATGGTCTAGATAACACTTAGTTCTGCCATAAGTGGAGTAGACTGGACTAGATGACCTCTCAAGGTCCCCTCCAGTCCTACGATTCTATAATTCTATGATTAAACTCCAATATGCAGAATATTCATCATAATACCATGACTGTACTCTGAGACCATGTTCACTGGCAAAGGCATCAAATGCTTTCTTTTTGCATGTGTTTCAGAGAGAAATACCTCTAACATCATCATATCCATGTCTAGTTGGCAGCCGGTATCAAGCGGCGTTCCCCAACGGACGGTCCTGGGGCCGGTTTTGTTCAATATCTTCATTAATGATCTAGAGGATGGTGTGGACTGTACCCTCAGCAAGTCTGCCGATGACACTAAACTGGGAGGAGTGGTAGATACGCTGGAGGGTAGGGATAGGATACAGAGGGGCCTAGACAAATTAGAGGATTGGGCCAAAAGAAACCTGATGAGGTTCAACAAGGACAAGTGCAGAGTCCTGCACTTAGGACGGAAGAATCCCATTCACTGTTACAAACTAGGGACCGAGTGGGCTAGGCAGCAGTTTGCAGAAAATTGCCCCCGCCCCCGGGGTAAGCACCAGCATTGTATATTGCTAATGATTTGAGACACACTGGAAAGGATTTCGGGAAGGGTTGAAGGTGTGAGTGTGGAGTGAAAGATTTCTTTACAGGTTGCGAGAGGCCAAAGGAGGAGGAAGGGAGAAGGGAACGGGTTAACTCAACGCTCCAGCTAGGTCCGAAGATAAGGAGCCAACTCCAGCCGCTCAAGGCCAATGCACACAAACAGACTCTCTGATGCCAAAAAGCCAGGAGCTCATATCTCAACCCTGACCAGACGTGAGAAAGAGAAGGAATTGAGTTGAACCAAACCGCAGGGGCTGCAAATCTAGTGAGACTGCGAAGGTCAACAACTTGGAAAACAACAGTCTTGCATCCCTGAAGCCGGTGTGTTTGGGGAAAGTTGAGAAAGCTGCGGAAAGCCAGTTGGGACTGGTACAAAGAGCACAGGATACAGAGGTCCCTGAACAAAACGCCCCCAGAAGAACCCAGGGCTTAAAACTCCCTCCAAAAGCTAAAGCAAGTCAGAGATCAACAGCGGGCCCGGACAGCCTGTGCATAGGACAGAACTCTCGTCCACCCTTCCCCCTCTTCTTCTTACGTTACACCCGGGCTTGGCCAGCCTTGTGTTGTGCGTGTGGGAGTATGAAAGTGGGTGAGGGCTTGGGCACTAACACTTTCTTCCTTCCTTTGAGTGACGTGGAGAGAACCCAACACTCACCGCTGTTATTTTATAAATAAAGCTTTAAAATTAGTCATTTGCTGTGCTCCTTCATCTCTTCCCCTAACGATCCTATGGCCTCAGCCTGATCACCTGGTGCCCCAGGCAGATTGGAAGCAGAAATCTGTCACCCCTTAGGGGAGGCTCTATTAATGGAGAGTCTCTATATCCTACTCAAGAGGAGAGGATAGAAGTTGATAAAGTATACGTAGGAACTGAAGAGAAACAGTCAAATGAAAAAAGTCACATTTCAATTATATCACATGAAGGCAGACAACTAAAAAGTGACAAATTTTATAAGTGCTTGTAAACAGATGCTAGAAATCTAAATATTAAGAAGGATGAATTTGAGTGCCTGGTATTAAATGAGGATATTGATGCAATAGTCATCCCAGAAACTTGGTGGAATGACGATAATCAATGGGACAAGGGAATACTAAGGTACAAATTATACAGGAATGACAGAGTAGCTTGCGCTGGTGAGTGAGTGGCACTATATGTGAAAGAAAACACAGAGTCAAATATAGTAAAAAATCTTAAATGAATCAAAGTGTACCATAGACTCGCTATGGATCGAAATTCCATGCTTGAAGAATAAGAGTATAGGAGTAGGAATATATTACTGACCACCTGACAAGGATGGAGATGTTGACTGTGAAATGCTCAGGAAGGTTAGAGAGGCTACAAAAATAGAAAACTCAGTAATTATGGGGGGGGTCAACTGTCCCCATATTGATGGGGTACATGTGATGCAGAGATAAAATTTCTGGACAGCATGAACACACACTGGAGCACATAACTATAATGTCTTAGTTCTGCTGTCCGTCCCCCCTCTCCCCACCACCACACACACACACACACACACACACACCTTTGTATTTGTTCCCTCTCTTTTAACAGTTAGGGACATCAGCAGTTCCATTTATCTTTAAATAAAATGTCTAAAATTTGCTTTCTAACAACAAATATTTAATAAAAATATGTAACTTACACAGATTACAATAAGATGTCATTATAACAGCAGGTCTCTTACAATCTTCCCTCCAATTATTCATGGGGAAAACACATTGGAGGATGTGCTAATATTTGGATTTATAAACACCCATTTTTCCTTAACAAGTCTCTTTGAAAGTATTTTTAAATGATTCTCTTTTTCCATGTTAGCATTTTTCATTATTTTAGCTGCCGTTCCTCATCATTTCAGGGCCGGCACTACTCATCAGTCATTGTGGTAGGGCTATGGGCCACATACCAAATGTGATTGGCTTCTCTCTCTTAGGCCCTGGCTACACTTGCCGCGTGGGTCAATGCGGTGAGTTCGACTTCTCGGAGTTCGAACTATCGCGTCTAGTCTAGATGTGATAGTTCGAACTCCCCGCACGCTCCGGTCGACTCCGGAACTCCACCACTGCAAACGGCGGTGGCAGAGTCAACCTTGGAGCCGCGGACTTCAATCCCGCGGCGTCTGGACGGGTAAGTAGTTCAAACTAGAGTACTTCGAGTTCAGCTACGCTATTCGCGTAGCTGAACTTGCGTACCCTAGTTCGACCCCCCCCCTTAGTGTAGACCAGGCCTTGGCTAAGTTGGATCTTAGGAAACTGGAAGAATCTGGCCAGGGCCCCCTCCTACTGAAACAGATCAGGGAGATTTAGTAAACACTCCAATTCCAACAGGCCTCTTTTACAGACTCTAAGGGTAGTCAAGCTGTGGAATTGGCTTCCAACAGAGGTTGTGGAATCCCCGTCATTGGAGCTTGTTAAGAACAGGTTGGACAAACACCTGTCAGGGATGGTCTAGGTGTAACTGGTTCTGCCTCAGTGCGGGGGGCTGGACTCGATCATCTCTTGAGGTCAGTTCCAGCCCGACATGTCTATGAGTGATAGAATGATGGTGAGGAGTGTTATGCTAGGACATCAGAAGGCCATCATTCCCTCAGAAAAGGCATCATATTGTAGAATAATAGACAGAATACAAGGAAAGTGGGTGATCTCGGGGAAAACGATTATGAAATATATTGGTTAGGAATGATGGGACTCAGGTATAAGATTTTCAAATACACAATAAGTATCGTCAGCTCTGCCGCTATGATTATCCAGTGTGGCCATCAAATCATATCTTTTTCTTCCCTGGTTTTCCATTTTGTGGGAGTATAGGTGCTGCAAAACCTCAAAGTAGATTTTGTGATCTTGTCAAAACATGTAGTACAAAAGGGATCAGCTGTGCCTGGCGTGCTTTGTTCCACGAGCCATCTGCTTCCTGCCCTGGGTTTCCTGATGATAGTAGAATACTGATATGGTGATAAAGCCTAGCTCTTCTGTAGAGCCATATGTCTGCTGCATGCTTCGCAGAAACAAATAGGTGCGGTCCCTGTGCCGGGCAGCTCTCAGGCTCTGTGAGACAAACAATGAAAGGAGAGAAAAGGATGGAGGGAGAGGTGATTGCTACCAGGAATAACAAGAGTGGAAGAGAATGGGTTGTGTTTCCTCAGACGCTTGTAGTTCCTCTTGAAGAAAACTCTGCCAATAAGAACGAGCCAAGGAATAGCTAGTGCCAGAGAGGGGTGGATGATGGTGAGTTAATGAAAGGCCTGGCAATGAGACCACCTATCTGGGAAGGGAGTGTGGTACCCAAAGGCTCGGGAGTGGATAAAGTAGCATCTAGAATGGGACTTGAAAGGAGGTGAGGGAGGAGGCTTGGTGGGCTGGAAGAGTGGGTTATTCCCAGCGTAGGGGGCAGCATGAAAAAAAGCACAGATGGCAGATGTTGAAAGGATGCCCACGCAGCAAGCCACCTCCCAGTATGCAGCAATGGGCCCGCCCCCACAATACACAAGCAAATGGTAAGCCACACCCAGGGGCGGTTCTAGGCATTTTGCCACCCCAAGCACGGCAGGCAGGCTGCCTTCGGTGGCTTGCCTGTGGGAGGTCCCTGGTCCCGCGGCTTCGGCGGACCCTCCGCAGGCAAGCCGCCGAAGGCAGCCTGCCTGCTGCCCTCGCGGTGACCAGCAAAGTGCCCCCAGTGGCTTGCCGCCCCAAGCACGCGCTTGGCATGCTGGTGCCTGGAGCCGCCCCTGGCCACACCCCACAATCCCCAGCAAGCCAATCAGTTCCTGGTAGTGCAGTGTCAGGGCAGACTCTAGGGTGACCAGATGTCCCGATTTTATAGGGACACTCCTGGTTTGGGGTCTTTTTCATATATAGGCTCCTATTACCCCCCACACCCTGTCCTGATTTTTCACACTTGCTGTCTGGTCACCCTACTCAGTTCTTGGGTGCCAGACACCCTCCCCACCCCCGCAGTGTGGCTGAGCAGTATGCCAGGTAATGCTCTGCGTGGCGGTGGTGGTGGAAAAGAGGCCCTCTCTAGTACTGTGAAAATGTCCATTGCACGAGGCAGAGCGGCCCACGTAGGTGGTGATTAGAGCCCCGCTAGCCAAAGCTGAGAAGCATGATGGGGAAGTGGCTAATTTCTGGTATAACCCTTCTTCCAGGTGTTGTCAGCAGCAAAAGGAGACAGGCTCAAATACCTAGGGGGGCCTCTTAATATTAACAACCAGATCAGCCTGAGCCCCTGCCCAAACACCTGGGAAAAACTAAATACCTCCCCTATGTACCTTTCACCAGCAACGCTTTCCCTCGTTCATGCACTGAGCCCCTGCGTAAAACAAGGACACCCCCTTAAGGGGAAAAGAAACCCAGCATTACCTTGGGGGAACACAACAATAAATCACCCTACTTTCATACGGACAGAAAGTGAAACACCCACCCCACAGTCCTGAGCAGTGTCCTTTGCCTTCATTCCCCACCTGCTGGTGTGAACATCTGATGGACAAATGTTCCTCTGACACCTCACTTGCCCCTCTGCTGCTCCCCGTTCCCGGCGTGTCAGCGACTGGTGACCTCTCATACTTCAACAGGTTTGTTTTCCACAGTTCCCCGTTCTTGCTGCTCCTCAGGCCACACCCCAGGGTTCATGCTTAATACTTCACTGCACTCCATCATTTCCGTTCTGCATCTCCGGACCGGGGCCCACGCAGGCCATGCTCTGCCACACGCCAGTCACCTGTCTGTGCTGACGGAGGGGCTGCTGCCTGCCCTAAGGGAGAAATCACCTCAGACCTTTTGCTCTCCAGGCCACAGGATCCTTTTGGATTGATTGTACTGGGGACAGGATGCTCCAAAGTGCTGCTCCCTTAGGCAGCTGCTGACTCTCGCCTCCTGGGAACACTTTGCAGCCACTGAATACCAATATGCTGCTTGTCTCCAGAGCTGAAAGGACGTGACAGAGATGAACACAGACAATCGATGCCTCCTTCCTGCGAAGGGGTCATGGTGTGCTGCTTTGCTAAGCGGTGGAGGCATCTGCCCCAGCTCCGCCCACAGTGCACAGGCTGGAAATCACAGCGCCACTAAATGACCCAGTACTTCACTCGAGAGCTGAAATAAGGTTGGAGTAGAGCCGTGATCCCCTGTAACGAGGTGGCTACTTGATGCTACCAGGCACTTTGGGAGGAAGTCAAACCCGCACAGTAATTTAAGATGGTGCAAAGGGCTGTATCAACCCTACAATTTATCACACAGCTATTGAAGCCGAAGACCATGATCAGGAAAATCTAAAAAGAAAGAGGACACATGGCGATCAGCCACCAGAAAGAGAGAATAGGGGCTCTGCTTCTTCCAGCTGGTCTAATCCCCCAGGAGGCAGCCACAGCTCCCAGGGTTTGGGCTTGTCGTGTAAGTCTGCAATAATTTTTTCTTCCTTTTATCCCAGAAGGCCTGAGATAAAACCCACCAAGCTGGCAAATCAGCTCCAGAAACAGCGGCCGAGTGCCATGGCCATCTACTCAATAAATGCAGCACCCTGCAGCAAACACATTCCCGCCTCAGCCCCTGAAGTTTTCCTATTGGCTGTTGGAGCCGTCACTTCACCCATTAGGCCTTAGTATTAAAAAGCTTGCGAGTAGACTGGAGAACCATTTGCACTAGCCCTTCTCAATCTTCCAGGGAGTCCCTGCTGCTAAGCTAAGGAGCAGGACCTCTGAAGCACAGTCAGAGAACAGCAGGGACATGACAGACCAACAGTCCTCTCCCCATAAATGTCTTGCTTCCATCTCTTGGAAGAGCCCAGGAGTGTTTCTAGCTAACCAGTTCCCACTGTCTCGGGCTGTAGTTTGAGCATCAGTAAATACAGGTACATGTAAAATCCTCCAAAGTACAGCTGCCATCGGTGACCCACCACTAACCAACCACTCAGTCCAGCCGGAAAAGGGATCTCGAACTCACCCTATCATCAGTGACATGGTACATGCCCAGCTTTGAATCCAGTACAAAGACTGAGGCTTGAAGGAGGAAAAGCCTCTGAAGCAGCCAAGCAAAGACTATACCGCGCCCCAATAGCTCTCAGCATCTTTCCCAGAGCTCAGGGCAAGCAGTAATGCAACCTGCTTGTGGCTGCATGACACTTTTCATTGTAACCCTCTGTGTTCACTGGCCTTTAACTTTAATCATTATAGGACTAGCGGCAAAGAGTCCTGTGGCACCTTATCGACTAACAGACGTATTGGAGCATGAGCTTTCGTGGGTGAATACCCACTTCATCAGATGCATGTAGTGGAAATTTCCAGAGGCAGGTATGAATATGCAAGCCAGAATCAGGCTGGAGATAACGAGATTAGTTCAATCAGGGAGGATGAAGCCCTCTCCTAGCAGCTGAGATGTGAACACCAAGGGAGGAGAAACTGCTTTTGTAGTTGGCTAGCCAGTCACAGTCACATTATAGGACTGAAATTCCCCATGCTTGCTCTCTGCCTTGAAGTGAATTTGCTTTTGAAAGCAGAGCAGCCATTTTGGAGAATGAGATGTGGAAATAAGTCATATTTTACCTGTTTGGGCCCCTTTTCTGAACAGCAGTAGCACCTCAAAGATTCAAAGCAGGACTTCAAAAACTGGCATGGAGAGTAGGTCAATTGTCAGGGAAATGCTGCTACTGCTTTAGCAGAAATCTAGACGAATACTCCCAAAAATTATGAGGAAAAAAAATCAATATTTGCCCATGTTCATCCTGGACACTGAAAGAGCAGGGGTCCTGTGGGGAAAGTAAAATACATGATCATGTAATTAAAAACTGCATTGCAAAGCATGGACGGGGCTGAAGGAAGGTTGCTTGTGCCACCTTTATTCTGGCATTTCTTAATCGGTGAGCACTTGACTTTGCAACCTTAACCACGTTCTTTGACTGTCGTTTTCTGTGTGGAATATAATGCCACAGTATTTCAAAGCTCCCCATGTTTAAGCAGGAGGGATGAATAATTATCTTTGCACCATACTTCTCTGGAAGTCTGAGTGGTCTGAGTTATGAAGCCCAGGAGGGACAGGTGATTTATTTCTAACCTATTTATGGGCCACATAAAGCTTGAAGCGGGAGCTGGGTTTAGTATTTTGTTTCTGTTGATTTTTTAACACGTCTGCATATTGTAATTGTAAATGAGGGGCCAGATCCGCAGCAGATGTAAATCAGCATCGCTCCGTTAAAGTCACCCAGCTGCAGATCTGGCCAGGTATCTCTTGATATATAGCCTGTTCCACGCAGTCTTATTTGTGGTTGTATTAACTGGTTTTGGCAAGGCTTCCACCACAAACAAAGCCAACAAACTATCATCGGATGGTACTGTCTGAGGGGACAGAGAAATGCTTTCATTGACAAATTGTCCAGAGAGAGGTGAGCTCAGCTGGGCCCTAAACAAAGGCCAGTGGGGTTTGCCTATGGAGAGAAAAGACTGAGGGGAAATGCAGGAGGCTGGGATGAAAGCAAATTAGGATGTGAGGGAGCACGTGGTGGGAGAAGGAAGCCTGATTCGGAGTCCTTACACCTCTGTGCTTTGAGAGATCCCTTCCCATCCTGCCTCAGCACCCACCCCTAGCAGTACGGCCTTAGAGTGCAATAGAGCTGAGTGGGGGCGGGGGGCAGCTGCTGGCAGAGAATATTTTATCCACCAGCAGCTGTGCATGAGACTCTTTGCCGTGGGTCAAACCTGACAGAACCACATTCCCCTGGTGGGGCAGAGCCCGTGTGTGCCCGCTAAGGCTACGTAATGAGTTTGAGAGAGATCAGGAACCTTGGGCTGCCAAGGACCAATCACAGGCAGAATCCAGATTCAAAGGTTTCCCATTCCAAACATGTGACCCTTCTGCTAAGTGGTGTTGGCAGCAGCTTGGGCCGGGTATCATGTCTAGGGGTTCCTCCTAACATTGCAAAACAGAACTGGCTCAAGCCCCAAATACACTAACTAAAGACCACCCCAGGGTGCCTCTAAGAGGCACTACTTCCCCTCGCGCATGCACTGTGTGTATAACAACAACAAAAACCCTTTTATTAAAAGGGAAAGGGGGTCCAGCATTCATTTGAGAACACACCACTCTGACGGGTTGGATCACAGAAACCCCCCTGGGACTGCCACCTGATGTGCCTAGAGTACCTCTGAGCCTGTTTTCCCTGCCAGCTTGGGACTTCAGTGCCCTGCCTGGTTTGAGTCAGACACGCCAGCCTGCTGCTAGCTCCTTCTGATCGTCACTCTTAATTATTTTGCTTACTTTTCTGTCCCTATTTCCCTTACCCGAAATAAGCAAATAGAAAATAACAAACCAGTAACCACTTTGTCTGTTCTCCAGCCACCACACCCAAAACTCACTTAAAATCACTACCAGTAACTCAAAGCAATCAGCTGTGCACAGACCCTGCTTGACTACATCACTGGGATGGATTGGGTCACAGAACCCGCCCCCCCCCTGGGACTGCCACCTGATGTGCCTAGACTATCTCTGAGCCTGTTTTCCCTGCCAGCCTGAGACTTGAGTGCCTTGCTTTGTTTGAGCCACACGCTTGCCTGCTGCAAACCCAGACCCAGGTCTGAACCACATCCCCCAAAAGCTGCAGGCTTAACTGAAAACAGCTTAAGAAGTGCTCCTGTCTCCAGCACTCAGATACCCAACTCCCAGTGGGGTCCAAACCCCAAATAAATCCGTTTTACCCTGTATAAAGCTTATGCGGATTTTATTAAATACAAAAAGTAGGATTTAAGTGGTTCCAAGTAATAACAGACAGAACAAAGTGAATTACCAAGCAAGATAAAATAAAACATGCAAGTCTAAGCCTAACACAGTAAGAAAGTGATTACAGATGAAATCTCACCCTCAGAGGTGTTCCAGTAAGCTTCTTTTACAGACTAGCCTCCTTCTAGTCTGGGTCCAGCAATCACTCACACCCCAGTTACTGTCCTTTGTTCCAGTATCTTTCAGGTATCCTTTGGGGGTGGAGAGGCTATCTCTTGAGCCAGCTAAAGACAAAATGGAGGGGGTCTCCCAGGACTTTATATAGTTTCTCTTGTGGGTGGAAACCCCTCCCTCCCCCTGTGTAGAATCCCAGCTACAAGATGGAGTCTTGGAGTCACACGGGCAAGTCACATGTCCATGCATGACTTAGTTCTCCACAGGGACATTCCCCTGAAAGCTCAGATGTGGATTGGAATCTATCAAGATCCATTGTTTGCCAAGTACTTCCAATTACTTTAATTACCCCTTCACTCTATGTTGCTCAAATCTGCCATAGGTGCTTTCTACAGCAAACACTTTAAATACAAGCATAGAGCCAATGCTCATAACTTCAGATATAAAGATGATACATGCATATGAATAGGATGAATACATGCAGTAGAACATAACCTTTGCAAAGATATGCTACATGGCATATCTAGCATAAAACCTATTCCAATTATGTCATTTACATTCATAAGCATATTTCTATAAAGCATTATGGGATGCAACGTCACAACCACAACAATGATTTCAAAGCAGGTAGACCATAAGTAAACCCCCACCCCACAGTACATTGGGCACTGTCCTTTGCCTCAGTTTCCCACCTTGCAGTGTGTAAGTGCGATGGCCAAATGCCCCCTTAACACACCACTCCCCTTTCCCTCTGCTGCATCCCACTCACAGTTGGTTGTCTGAGGTCAGCAAGGTCCCAGAATTCAGGAGTGCATTCACATGGGTTCATCTCCCACCCCTGAAAGATGGGGGAACATTGAGCAATGCATCTGCTACTTCCACTGCGCACCACTGCCACTGGCATCTCTGCTGTTTGCTGGCCATCACTCAGCACTGCCATCACCTCTGTGCTCACTGCCCACTCTGTGATGCTGTGTGCGGAGGTCCCACCACTTAGCCTACCTCTTAGTGATTTCACAGTGCCATGTAGAACTGCTACTGCAGCCTCCGTGTTGTCTTTCACTGGAACAGCCTCCACACCGGCTCTATCTCAGCCCCCAAATCTGACCCTCGACAAGTTCATTGCCACTAACTACTGAACAGAAACAAGAACTCTCAATTAAATCCTAGCAGCTCTAACTTTAAATGCTGGGGGAGGGGGGGGAAATCAAGTAGCCTTTAGACTTCATCAAATACAGTCTACTCCACCAGGTAAGAACCACTACTCCATTACCACCACTTCTCCTAACCTGTCACTTGGCTGTGGCATCTTTACCTCCTGTTCTGTGAGTGAGCTTCACATTAATGTGACCCCCCCCACCCCATCAAAGGAGGCTAAGCACAGTTCTGCTGCCCTTCACTCGGGCAATAAGAATAACATTTCATTACCCCTGCATTCAGCTTTAACCCAAAACAGCCAAAATTGATCACTCTGGCAAAGCAGCTTTGTTGGCTCAACGCCTAGGCAGAGTAGGTGTGTCTATGCAAATACAGTCTGCTCCTGAAGTCTTTCCCCCCAGGTCATCACTAGATGGCAGGGGAGAGCTCATTCAGACCCTGGCTTAAAATGTAAGAAAAAGAAAACAAAGTGCATGGAAATCCAGAGGAGGTTAACATAGACGTCGTGTGAGATTTACACTCACAGGCCACCTACTTCTTGAGAGGGCAGTGAGCAGGGGCATCTATAATGCACCCAAAGGGGTGGAGATACCATATGTGCAGCCTGCTATAAAGGGTATTTTAGCCAGATAAGGGGTCAGCCCCTCTGCAGATACACCCCGCACAGGGCTGACTTGGACAGATTGCTGAGAAAAACAGATGTTTTAAAACATGAAAGGCTGACCAGTAAATTCCCACCGACTTCAGTGGGCCGGCTGACCTGCTCAATCAGGCAGGAGTTTAGCACCATGGCGGATGTGGGCCTGAGGTAATAGCCACATGACAATGGAGATGGGGGGAGAGAACAGAGGGGCCCATGTCCAGTAGTGAAGCCCAGGATTGGGTTGGCACGTTCCCCAGAGCTGGGCTGGGCTACCTGAGATCCTGCTCTTGGAGATTCAGAGCTTAAAAAGCACCACAGTGGGTGCTGTCACTAGAGGAAATGTTGTGAGGCCAACACGTACGGCAGGAAACAGAAGCATCAGACACGTGGGGCTGATGGCGTTTGCCAGTTTGCCTACAGAATTTGGCTGCACTGCATAGGATAATGCTGTGCTCCGCTGACTCTGAAGTGGTTCTGTCTAGAGATTTTTCCATAGTGAGGAACTGATTGTTTTCAGCATAGTGTTCATGGGGAGACTCTTGAAATGAAACATCTCCCAAGCTGGGCAACAAATCTGTTCATCTAACTCAGGAGAAGGGGTGAGACCCACACATGGAATTGCTGCGGCAGGGCAAGGCCACAGGGCTGTGGATCAGAGAGAGATTGGAGGGAGGAGTCAGCTAGCTCACTGAGCCACACCGTGCTGTCTCTGCTATGAGTGAGAGCTTTCCCAACTACTGTGTAACTGGTGCATGATGAAGGATTCTCCTTCCAGGAGGATTTGGGGAGGAGGGGCCCTGAAATCACACCCTGAGGTCACTGCAAGAGCTAAACTAGGGATCACACCCCAGCATCATCCAAACACAGTTGGCTGTTGGTGTCATTCCTGTGTACATTTCCAGGGTAATGCTTCTGGGAGAAATGGCAACCAAAATGGCTGCCCTCCACTAATCTGGGAAATATTGAATCGCTAAGGTTGTGACTCAGCTGTGCCGTTCACACTGTCCATGTGAAGTACTGTGCTGCATTGCAGGTGGCTTGAAGCAACATACTGGGATGGAGATTTAGCATAATAGAATATCAGGGTTGGAAGGGACCTCAGGAGATCATCTAGTCCAACCCCCTGCTCAAAGCAGGACCAAACCCCTCCCCCCCCAAACTAAATCATCCCAGCCAGGGCTTTGTCAATCCGGGCCTTAAAAACCTCTAAGGAAGGAGATTCCACCACCTCCCTTGGTAACCCATTCCAGTGCTTCACCACCCTCCTAGTGAAATAGTGTTTCTTAATATCCAACCTAGACCTTCCCCACTGCAACTTGAGACCATTACTCCCTGTTCTGTCATCTACCACCACTGAGGACAGCCGAGTTCCATCCTTTTTGGAACCCTCCTTCAAGTAGTTGAAGGCTGCTATCAAATCCCTCCTCACTCTTCTCTTCTGCAGACTAAATAACTCCAGTTCCCTCAGCCTCTCCTCATAAGTCATGCGCTCAAGCTCCTAATGATTTTCATTGCCCTCTGCTGGACTCTCTCTAATTTGTCCACATCCCTTCTGTAATGGGAGGCCCAAAACTGGACAATACTCCAGATGTGCCCTCACCAGTGCCGAATAGAGGGGAATAACCACTTCCCTCGATCTGCTGGCAATGCTCCTACCAGTGCAGCCCAATATGCCATTGGCCTTCTTGGCAACAAGGGCACACCACTGACTCATATCCAGCCTCTCATCCACTGTAATTCCCAGGTCCTTTTCTGCAGAACTGCTGCTTAGCCAGTCGGTCCCCAGCCTGTAGCGGTGCATGGGATTCTTCCTTCCTAAGTGCAGGACTCTGCACTTGTCCTTGTTGAACCTCATCAGATTTCTCTTGGCCCAATCCTCCAATTTGTCTAGGTCACTCTGGACCTGATCCCTACCATCCAGCTTAGCTTTACAACCACCACTTATTTAAGCACTCTGAGTGGAAAGAAGGTCCCAACTCGCAATCAAGAGATAAAACCAAGGCCCTGACCATGCATTGTTACCCGGGGTTTGGCTGAACCCAAAGCTTTTGGTAACTTTACTCTTTGTGAAGTGGTGGCAGGGAATAAATCAATGGGGACACAGCACATCCAGTCGATATATAGTTGATTCAAGCAGGCAAACAAGAGCTTTTACTCAAAGCTTCTACTTTATTTTGTGTCCAGCACTTACACGTGTCAACGGATTAGTAGAGGACTCCAGCTTTACCCCAGATTAAATATTTACCCAAGGTCTTGAGGAAGTCTCAAGAGGATATCTGTAGACATCCAGTGGCCAGCCTTCTGTCTGCAGGGGAATTTGAGAGGTGTCTAAGGTGTCCCAAGTGTCCACCGAGCTCTGAAGTCTTCCTCTTTTTATCCCCAAATTGTTACTGTGGCTTAGCTTGTTCATCAAAAAAACTGCTGAGCGGAAGTTAAGTGTGGAGAGCACAGGGTCATCTTTACTCCTCGTGGTCACTCACTTCCCCGTCCCTCCTGGTCTGTTAGTTGTCAGCAAGGGTCTTTCTAGTTGCTTTCAGCAATGAGAATAACAGTTGGTATTCCAGCTGTGGGCAGTTGTCTAGGCATGTTACTGGGCTCTGAGCTACCAAAAATCTCCCCTTCCTACAGCATGGTCATTAAAGGTACCAATATATGTTTGTATTTAACTAAAGCAGAACTGTTCCTGATCAAACTCCAGGCCCAGTAATTAAATAGTCTTCCTAAATTCTCCCTGCAAGTTCAGCTGGATGCAGTGTTCTTTGTTTCCCCCTTCTAGATGGGCAAGTGCAGAATGGCTCTGCATCCTGCCTGGGAATGCTTAGCCACCTGGTGAATTGTCAGGTAATGTGTGTTGCTGTTGTACAAAGAGAATATGCATTTTGCATTGTGAAAATAACTATTGCTCATAGGATGCAGGAAAATCAATGGAGCAATTTCTACTACAAGGCACTCAGTTAGGGGAAGCCTGATTGAGATTACCTGCATGTGCTTCTCAGTAAGTGGCTACACAGAGTGCAAACACTCCACCTATATTTCTTTATATTCTAGGAAAGGTAACTAGAGGAATCCAAGGAACAGGCTGGGCAGAGAAGCAGCAAAACCAGAATTGCACAAATGAAAGGCCCTGCATTGCATGGTAGGAATGTGAGTGTGCCTTCTGCTGTTGCACCTTGAACTATGATCAAGGCACACCAGTCCTCGCCTGGCACACTTCCAGGGACACCTTGCTGTACCAGGGAGTGATGCTGGCACTGATCACTAGGTGGTGCACATCCCTCTGAGGCTGGGATTTTCAAAGGAGCCTAGCAGAATAGGGTGCCCAAACCCTCTGGGATTCAGTCAGTGTTGGGTGCCTAACTCCCTTAGGTTCCTTTGGAAACTTCAGCCATAATGGTTTCTTAGGTGCAGAACTACTGTCTATGGAAAAACAATGCGTGTGAGCCAAAAATAGCACCATGACGTGGTGTCAAAAATACTAATGTGCAAATTCCAAATATGCACAAAACCCTGCATGAGTATGCAAAATGACTACGTGCACTGCTATGCTTTTCTGTGAATGACATAATAAATAACTGAAACTGGCATATACATTTCACTCATTATACACATTTCATAGAATATCGGGGTTGGAAGGGAACCTCAGGAGCTCATCTAGACCAACCCCCTGCTCAAAACAAGACCAGTCCCCAGACAGATTTTTGCCCCAGATCCCTGAATGGCCCCCTTAAGGATTGAACTCACAACCCTGGGGTTAGCACATCAATGCTCAAACCTCTGAGCTATCCCTCCCCCATCACACATTGCTGGACCATTGCTACGCTCTTTGCATGCTCACCTATCCCAACATAGCCCAATCACTGAGTCCTTTGGTCACTTTAACTTGTGTCCTCTCTGCATTTTCTCACTGGACAGATGCTTGGCCACGCATGCAAAGGACTTCAAATTTGCCCATGTATTAGTTGCAGCAGAGCTAGCCAATCCCAGCCAATCACACTTTCTACATGTGATTGGCCAACAGCACTCCAAGTTTAGTCTGCAGGATTTTGATTAGTCACTTACTGAACACATGGGGCTGTAGACATCTATTGATAATGAACATGCACTACAACGCTGAACTGCATTTGTTAAGTATCAGAGGGGGAGCCGTGTTAGTCTGGATCTGTAAAAAGCGACAAGAGTCCTGTGGCACCTTATAGACTAACATGTATTGGAGCATGAGCTTTCGTGGGTGAATACCCACTTCGTCAGATGCATGTCATGGAAATTTCCAGAGGCAGCTATAAATATTCAGGCCAGAATCAGGCCTGAGATAATGAGGTTAGTTCAACCAGGGAGGATGAGGCCCTCTTCTAGCAGTTGAGGTGTGAACACCAAGGGAGGAGAAACTGCTTTTGTAGTTGGCTAGCCAGTCACAGTCTTTGTTTAATACGTTTCCTGCCAGACATTCATCAGAAGAAAGGGCCAGTCGTTCCCAGCAGGGAGCTTGCAGACACACAGCAGCCTTCCCTGGCTGTCAGCTGTCTGGAGTCTCTAACTTTCTTTTGTGAGGTAGCACCTTTGCTCTGACTCCTCCCATTGCCCTTCGTATCACACGCTCTTCGGGGGGCTGCAGTTCTTTTGCAGATTCTCAGTACAGTGCCATTTAGTGCTATAATTTGGTTTGGCAGCCCCCCCACCTGTGTAAAAGATGATCCACACAGCAGGTACATTGTGCCACACACTGTTCCGGAAGTGCACCACCAATGTTCCCTTGCAGAAAGCTCACCACAAAGCATGACTCTTCGGAGGCACTCTAGGCATCACGGCACGTAGGACATGTGCTGCACAGCACGCACCGTAGGAGGCACACTGGGCAGCATGTCCTGGGGGAGGCACTCTGCACCGTACAGAATGTATTACGTGCTCCACAGAGCATGCCATGCAGAAGGTTTCTCCCCGCTGTCCGAGCCCTGTGGCGGGATCAAACAGGGCACAGCCTGCTCCCCCAACGGCTCTTGCCTTTCAGATGCAGGAAGTCCTACTTTCCAGATGCAGTTAGCGTTGCATGCATGTGGACGATGCGGTTCTGACAGTCCCAGCTCGCAGGTTTACTCGTCTGAGCAATGTGGCTGTTGAGTGGCTACTTTCTGCAGTGGGAGGGTCTGATCCACACAGTAAGGTGAGGTGCCCTGCTGCATGCTCCAGTACATGGGCATCAGCAGTGCAGTCTCTGCTCACCGCGGCATGGAGGGGAGCTGAGGCCCAAGCAACTCAGATGCTCAGCAAGAGGCACCAGCCCCGATCGTATTTCCAGGTGATGCGGTTTCTCAGGAGATGAGGTCTCTGCTGAGCTTTACCTGTTCATGAGAATTTGATAGCTGAAGCCTCATTAAATGTAAATGAGGTGAACAATGCTGGCTTGTCTTCCAGCATCCAGCACGCACCAGGCCATCACAGGAAGCAATGGTGCCGAGGTCATACAATGCCCAGGCTCCTCTACTCTGGGGGAGTTATTATCCTGGGCCATCACCCTAGTAGGAGATGGGGAACAGGTTCACAGATTCATAGATTCCAAGGTGAGCAGAGACCACTATGATCATCTAATCTGACCTCCTGTATAACATGGGCCAGAATGTCCCTACGTTGATTCCAGTTTGAACTAGAGCAGATCTTTTAGGAAAACATGGCATGCTTTGCAGAGCTCTCCAGACCCCAGAGGATGGCCCCAGAGGATGGCAGGGAAGCTCACAGCCATGCTGTCCCTGCTATGGGCACAAGGGCCTGGTGCTGAAGGCCAGTAAATTACTGGTGCTTTCCACCAACATGAAATTCACTTCTGAAAAATAGTGATTGTAAGAGGCAGAATTTCCTGTCTTGACTCAGCGAGGGCCCCACATATTCAATAAATCACACACTTCATGCACACTAATGACTCTGCTAGGAGAATCCTAAGAAGATGAAGCACACTGTGGCCTCTGAAGCCCACAGCATCTATTGCTTGATTAGGAGACTTTGGGTTATCTCCAAACTATCTTATATCTGAGAGATTTGTTCACAAAACACTGCACAATACTCTGTGTGTGTGTGTTTATGCTTGTTTTTCTATATGCATGTGTCTGTGAGTAGGTGTGTATGCATGTGTATTGTGTATGCCAGGGTCTGTTGCATTCATATGTGCATCTGTATTTGTGCATGTGGCTGTGTGTGCTTACCTGCACGTGTGTTTTGTTCCTGTCAGTAGGGCTACACAGGGGGTGGGGGGTCGCCCTAAGATACGCAACTTCAGCTATGTGAATAGTGTAGCTGAAGTCGGTGTATCTTAGGTCGATTTACCTGGCCGTGAGGACGGCGGCGAGTCAATTGCTGCCACTCCCCTGTCGACTCCGCTTCCGTCTCTCACCGCAGTGGAGTTTCGGAGTCAAAGGCAGAGCGATCGGGGATCAATTTTATTGCATCTAGTGTAGACGCGATAAATCAATCCCCGATACATCAATCATGACCCGCCGATCCGGCAGGTAGTGTAGACGTACCCTAAGACACCGTGAGGGGCGTGCATAGCCCAAGTGGAGTTCCTTGCTGAGGGCATAACTTTCCAGCCATTGCTCGCTGACTAACTCACGTGATTAATCCCATTGACTTCAGTGATTTCCAGAGGTGCTGATGCCCATAACTAGGGCCTTACCAAATTCATGGTCCATCTTGGTAAAGTTCATGGTCGTATAAGAATCTTGAATTTCAGTTTCAGATATTTAACTCTTACAGTTCATGGTGCTGTAACAAAGCAGGAATAAAGTTCAAAATATACACATGTAAAGCCCTTAGTCAACATTTCTCTATTGGCGGGTGGTGGTGGGGGTTGAGGTATTGCCACCCTTCTGCACTGCTGCTGGCCAGCAGCCGCTGGTCTCAGGCCACCCAGCTCTGAAGGCAGCACAGAAATTAGCATGGCAATACTGCAACCCCCCTACAATAGGCTTGTGGCCCCCTTTTGGATTGAGACCCCCAGTTTGAGAACATTTGTATACTTTTACCCCATAGTATTGTATCGTATAGGGTAAAAGTATACAAAAGACCAGATTTCATGGAGGAGACCAGATTTCACAGTCTGTGAAATCAAATACTTTATTATTTCTCCAGTAATTACAATGGAGGGAGAGAGTGCCATAGGACACAGGGTTGCCTCAGTCCTGGACAGGTCTCTCAACTGGTAAACAATTACAGCAAGCCTTTATACTTTTGTTACAGACAATAACTAGCAATAATACAGACAATAAAGAGCAACACTACATTTTGTTTATACATAAGCCATTCTGCTATCTTATTTGTCTCACTCCTAAGAAAAGCAAGCCTGCATATTTGGTTATCAGTTACAAGGTCATAATAACTTTGTACACAGTTCTTGTCCTCTCGCCTCGCACTATCCTTGCTTCTACAAGTCTCACGTCATTAGGGTTACAGTATGGCCTGACTCTTGCTAACTGACTGACATGCATTAAAATCCCCTTCAAATCCTTGTTAATTATTTCCCTGCTTCCACACTAGTAAAAAAAGAGAACTGGAGCCTCCGTTCATGTACATTCTCAAGGAGCCTGCGCGATGGGTCCTGCTGGCCAGCACAGAATGGGGTTTGCTGCCTCTGCAGCACCACACCTGGAACCGGATTGGAGCCTCTCTAGTGGTGCACAGTGCAGACAGGAATCTGCATGGGCTGGGGGGCAGGCCTAGGGGACCAGCTACTCTGGATGGCACCAGTCCCAGCAGATCCGGCCTCTCCAGGCAGATATTCTAGCAGGAGCAAAAATGGTTTGTAGAGCCTAGTGCCCCCAGTCGATTGAGTCCATGGATGGAAAGTGCAGTCCAGCTCCACCATACACACCGAGCCAAGGAAGCAGAGCCTCGCTTTCCTCTTGCATCCATGTAATGCAGGACATTTCATTAATCCCTGAAGCCACTGGAGTGACACTGGTGTAAAATTTATGTGAGACCAGAGCCAGGCCTCCCAAGGAAACCAGGATGGGCCTAATTAAAGGCAGCTTGTGACACTAAGGCCTGGTCTACACTGGGGGGGTGGGGTTGAACTAAGGTACGCGACTTCAGCTACGCGAATTGCGTAGCTGAAGTCGAACTACCTTAGTTCGACTGACTTACCCATCCTGACGCCGCGGGATCGAAGTCCGTGGCTCCCCATGTCGACTCCACCACCGCCATTTGCGGTGGTGGAGTTCCGGAGTCGACGGGAGCACGTTCGGAGTTCGAACTATCGCGTCTTGATTAGACGCGATAGTTCGAACTCCGAGAAGTCGAACGCTACGCGTCGACCCGGCACGTAAGTATAGACCTGCCCTAAGGAGAAACACACAAGCAGGAGTCGCTGTGCCACACAACTAAAAACAAATGGCACAGCCAGGCTCTCTAGGAGTTACTGGGGGGAAGGAGGAACTCAGCCATACCTGAGTGCGGAGTGCCCCACTGCACCCAGCCAGTGCCCCCTGCTCGGCACAGGCCTCTCAGCAATGCCAGCTCCCACCCTGCCCCTCCTGTGACTTTCAAACAACTCTAGCCCCAATCCCAGTTCGTTCCATCATCGGCCAAGATCGCTCGGCTGCCTCGCAGATTGGCACTCGCCTAGGCAGGGTCTGAACCAACCCCCTGGTCTCCAGCTTGGGGGCTGTGGGGAACCCCGGCACTCGGACTGGATGTTTGCTCTCCCCAGAACACACCACGAAGGGAAGTGGTGAGTGCAGAGCCTCCGCAGGCCAAAGGACTGGGAACGGGAGCCATGCAGTGGGCCGCAGGGCCGAGGGTGACCAGACAGCAAGTGTGAAAAATCAGGATGGGGGTGGGGGGTAATAGGAGCCTATAGGAGAAAAAGACTCAAAAATCGGGACTGTCCCTATAAAATCGGGACATCTGGTCACCCTAGCAGGGCCCCAAGGCAAAACTCGGAAAGCAAGAAGTCGCTAGCGAGTGCACCAGGATGAGCACTGTGGAGGGGACTGCCCCACTGAGCAGATGGCGACTAGTCATGGAGCTGGGTGAGTGGGTGCTGTACGGCCGAGTACCCATGTCCCCTGCTCTCGGCTCTTGTTCCCCAGTGTCTCCCCGTCTCGGTACCTGCTCCATGGGCCTTACCAGCCTCTGGGTAATGCTGGGTGAGTGCTACTGCCCCTGTGGCTCTGCCCCAGCAAGCCAAGTGCTGTTCTGTGCTCGTGTGGGTGCCTCTCGGGGTCCTTGCAGCAGGGGCCACTGTCAAAGCTGCCCACGTGCAGCCCCCTCAGGAATGCACAGCCGGCTTGTGTCCCAACTCTGTGACAAGCACCCGAGCTTCAGTCCCCTCTGCCAGGCCTGGCACCTCCCCAGCCTCCCACGGAGTTCCCTTGTCCATCACAGGCTGCGCACTTGCTGATGTCACGCCACAGCTGGCGGGACTGGCAGGATGCTGTCTCAGCCTCCGGCCCTTGTTTGGGCACAGGGAGCATCTCCTACCCGAGGCCCCCTGCTCCCTTTACAGCTGGCAAAACCGCGGCGTTGAGGGTAAGACCCCAACTTGCAGCAATGCCGTCGTGAGATTTGGGAACAGCACCAATCGGCAAGTGCATCTTTTTTCCCTTGTAGGCCTTTCTGCACCATTGAGAGCAATCAGCTCCGCCCTGGGACAGCTCCGTCAGGCTGTCTTGCTCCAAAGTGCTGTCACTCAGATACCACGCCAGGGTGATGACCGTGGGCGGGGGGGAGCAGTGTTTCCCCCCTTTCTCCAGCCCAGCCCCCAGACCTTCCTACTCACAGCGGGAAGGGCGGAGTCTGAGTGGGTGTGGCTCACAAGCGGAGGGTGAATTGTACCCGCTGGAAATCCCTCACCCCTATTTGGCCCCCATTTCTCTGCTCTGAGAGCTGGCTCCCTTTCTGCCACTGGGGGATTGTAATGGGGCAGAACTCACCGCTGCAGCGCCTCCTGCTGCTCATCCAGGGAATTAGTGTTTCCAGCCTCCAGAGCGCCCTCTGCAGGACGGTGTCCCGCTTGCTGCTGGGCCCGAGTCCCTCCTGGACCCCGATGCCCCTTTCAGGCCGGAGTGCTGTCCCCTGGCAGTACCCCCGCAGATCTGGGTTTCCCCTCCCTGGGGAACCCCCAATCCCCTCTATCCCCACCTCACTTCAGTCTATGGCCACTGCCAGTCATCAACTAGCCCCCGTTCACTGGGGCAGACTGCAGTGTAAATGCCACTCATCATAGGCAAGGGGGGGTTGGACCTGCTGCCTCTGCCTACCCTTTGGCTGCTCCCTGAAACCCCAGTACCCTTCTTGGCCTTTAACAAGGCCTGCAGCCTGGGGAGGGTTTCTAGGCCAGATCTCCCCAGTTCCTGCAGCCTTTCCCCAGCCCTGCTCCAGTCCTAGTACCCTGCTTAGCTTCTAGCAGCCAGGCCCATCCCTCTCTACGTCTAGAGAGAGAGTGGTTGGTCCTGGCTGACTGCCCTCTTATGAGGGCCAGCTGGGCCCTGACTGGGGCATGGCTGCATCTGTGGCCCCAATCAGCCGAGGCTTGCTGCTTTTCCTAGCAGCAGCCCTCTCGCAGCCTCAGCCCTCTCCCAGGGCTGATTTCAAGCCCTGCAGGGCAGCAGCGGGTGGCCACCCGGCTACAGGGGAAGGTTTATTACTTGGTCCAGAAAATATCTTATAGGGCTTCTTTTTTGCAGCCAGGTGGCACCTATCTCTGGTCACTGCTCATTCCCAGTGCAGGTGTTGGGAGGATCCTCCAGGTTCCAGGATTCCCAGGGCTGTTTATATCCAACCTGTCAAAGACACAGGTGAGGGCCGCAGTGCGTGTGACAGAGGGAAGTTGTAGCAGCTGCTCACTTTGCTTTTCCAATCTTATTAAAAGAAGGAAGCAATGGCAATGTGAACATGCACTGATTGGCCCTGGCTTTCCATTCACTAATTCCATCATACCAAATAAAGCCTGAACATGCCGAGGACAGAAGCTGATTGCAGCCCTGAGATGTTAACATAAAGGAGTAAATGACAGACTGAGGGAGCTGCAATTTCCTGGGATTTCAGAAGTGCTACTTCCCTTCTATTACAATGTGCGAACGATGGGCAAATGTCTGACTTCCCTGTACGCGTCCCTCCCTGGTGAAATGGATTACAAGTGTATCATTAATATCACAATGACCTGGCAGCACTCGACATTTCATCTGGTGACAAGATGAGTGGTCCCAGTGTTCTTCCATCTCTCCTGGAAATGAAAAATAGATTCTGCCTGCGACTGGTAAATATTGCTGGTAAGTGAGTAAAAATTCAAAAACGAAAAAGCAATTTTCCTTCTTCTCATATTGTGTTTAGTTCTCAATACACTTCATGCAAGGGGCTCCCATGGCTGATGGATTCCTCCTAGATTATATCATGCCTTTAAATTTATGTGCCCCAGCTCTTTAAAAGACAGTTTGCACAAAGCTTTGCATCCCATGTTAGTCTCGTAACTGCTGACATTTGAAAGGTGCCAGCAAAGACAAATCCAAAATGTTTTTTTAAGTAAGGGAAGGAGACAGAACTAGCAGGTAGAGAAAGATTCAAGCTTCATTCAACCACTGAAATCAAAGTTTCCATGAAGTGCTAGTGTCGAAAAGAGTTTACAAACACTAATAGAGGGCTCGCGTGTCATCAAAATACAGAAGAAGTTTGTATTTTTCTTCCAAGTGCTTCACATAAATTTTTCAAGGCTCCATCTTTTTCTGTAAAATAGTAAAAGAAAACCCCAGTCTCCCTGCCCGGAGAGAGCTAGCAAAGGACAGCAGAACTGACTGCACTGGGCTTGGCAGTTGGGAACCAACCCTCTTTTAGCCTGAATCCAAATCCCACAAATGAACATGGGGAATTTCCACATGACCATTGAATTCATATTAATTAGCTGCTCAGAAATGACATCCCCTATTATCAGATACCCAGGCCTGGTCTGCACTATGACTCTAGGTCAAATTTAGCAGCGTTACCTCGATTTAAACCCGTCCACATGACAAAGCCCTTTTTTTCGACTTAAAGGGCTCTTTAAATCAATTTCTTTACTCCACCTATGACAAGGGGATTAGCGCTGAAATCGGCCTAACCGGGTTGAATTTGGGGTAGTGTGGACGCAATTCAACGGTATTGGCCTCCAGGATCTATCCCAGAGTGCTCCATTGTGACCGCTTTGGACAGCGCTCTCAACTCAGATGCACTGGCCAGGTAGACAGGAAAAGGCCTGCGAACTTTTGAATTTCATTTCCTGTTTGGCCAGCGTGTTTGCGAGCTCATCAGCATGATGTGCACATTGCCGGGGCACATTGCCCGGCCCATACTTTGTGAGAAGTCTATGACCATGTCCCTCTCGTCACCGCGCTGTCGTCACCTTCTCGCCTGGTTTTGCGTGAAACAATTGTCTGCTGTTGCTCTGACGGAGGGAGGGACGACTGACGACATGGCTTACAGGGAATTAAAATCAACAAAAGGGGTGGCTTTGCATCAAGGAGAAACACAAACAACTGTCACACAGAATGGCCCCCTCAAGGATTGAACTCAAAACCCTGAGTGCTCAGCAGAAGATGCTGTATTACGATTGCTAGCCATCATCATCTCCTGGTTGCTTGCCAGAAGATGGGAATGACCTGGCTGAGTCACTCCCATGTCTGATCTCACCGAGGTCGGATAAAAGAGCACCCAGGAATATGACGACGATGGCTACCAATGCACCATCTGCTGCCAAAAGGCAATGAGCTGCTGCTGTGTAGCAATGCAGTCCCATGTCTGCCAGCACCCAGGAGACATACGGTGACGGTGAGCTGAGCAGGCTCCATGCTTGCCGTGGTATGGCGTCTGCTCAGGTAACCCAGGAAAAAAGGTGCGAAACGATTGTCTGCTGTTGCTTTCATGGAGGGAGGGAGGGAGGGAGAGAGGGGCCTGAAGACATGTACCCAGAACCACCCGCGACACTGTTTTTGCCCTATCAGGCATTGGGATCTCAACCCAGAATCCCAATGGGCAGCGGAGACTGCAGGAACTGTGGGATAGCTACTCACAGCTACCCACAGTGCAACGCTCCGGAAATCGACACTAGCCTCAGTACTGTGGACGCAGTCCGCTGACTTAATGAACTTAGAGTATTTTGTGTGGGGACACACACAATCGACTGTATAAAAACGATTTCTAAAACACCAACTTCTATAAATTCAACCTAATTTTATAGTGTAGATATACCCCAGAAATGCAGCAAACAAGCAAAGATCCTAATGCCAAAAGTAGTTTTAGCCAAACCCAAGCAGCCCTGGGTGTCACTGCAAACCTGATCTGCACCTTTGGCAAAAAGAATCTCCAGCTCTAAAATAAGATTATGTTTCACTCCAGCATCTCTGTGGGAAGATTTGGAACTTGACACCACAGACTGCTCAGAGTCAATCCAGTCCCCACGCAATACACCAGAGCAGAACTATTAGTAATAAAGCAGACCATAAGAATGGCCATACTGGGTCAGACCAAAGGTCCATCTAGCCCAGTATCCTGTCTTCCAACAGTGGCCAATGCAAGGTGCCCCAGAAGGAATGAACGGAACCGGTAATCAGGTGATCCATCCCCTGGCGCCCATTCCCAGCTTGTAGCAAACAGGCTAGCAACACCATCCTGGCTCATCCTGGCTAATAGCCATTAATGGACCTATCCTCCATGAATTTATCTAGTTCTTTTTTGAACTCTGTTATAGTCTCGGCCTTCACAACGTCCTCTGGCAAGGAGTTCCACAGATTGATTGTGCGTTGTGTGAAAACACAATGCTCTGGTAGCAGAATGGCTTTGGTGATTGTGACGGCGCATCCCCAGCTCCCTTCCTCTTTGCTTTGCGCAGACTGCTCAGAGACCTTCTCTCACGTAGGTCACCAGGCGGTTTATTGACAGTGCTTCACTCCACCACCTTCTACATACTAGTGCAGTCACAGTATTTACAATGGCCTCCAGTTTTTACTACTGCCTCTCCAAAGGAGGGGGAAGAAAGAAAACTCCTTTTGCCAGCCCTACTAGCCTTTCCTTCCCTTCTGTTTCTCCCCCTTCCTTCTTGTGCTCTTTTATCCCGTTAACGGGCTCACAGCTCTGCAGCCCCCATCTGGGCTGGTAGTCAGGCACTCCTCTCCTTAACCAGGTCTCCCTGGGCGCTAACCGGTGTGACAAAGTTCCTCCTCTGCCTTGGTGGGTCCTGTGCTTATTGGAGGATTTGCTCACCTCAGTGATCTTCTCCTCTGGTGGAACCCACAGTCTGGGTCAACTCCTCCTGTGTTCGATCAGGAGCTGGGAGGTTTGGGGGGGAACCCGGGCCCGTCTTCTACTCTGGGTTCCAGCCCAGGGCCCTGTGGATCACAGCTGTCTAGAGTGCCTCCTGGAACAGCTACACCTCCCTGGGCTACTTCCCCATGGCCTCCTCCAAACACCTTCTTTATCCTCACCACAGGACCTTCCTCCTGGTGTCTGATAACGCTTGTACTCCTCAGTCCTCCAGCAGCACAGCCTCTCACTCTCAGCTCCTTGCGCCTCTTGCTCCCAGCTCCTCGCACGCGAATCTCACTGACTAACTGGGAGGCTTTTAACTAGTTCCAGCCAGCCCTTGATTGGCTTCAGGTGGCCCAATCAATGTAGCTGTCTCCACTGCCTTCTAGAAAGATCTTAATTGGCCCCAGGTGTCTTGATTAACCTGGAGCAACTGCCATTTGGTTACCATGGTCCTAGGGATTTGTTTAGCCTGGGGCTAACATACCTGTTCCTTGCTACTGTACTGTAGCCATCTGGCCTTGCCCCGTCACACCGGTTACATGGTGACCAGAGTACTGAATCCCAGCACTCTGTCACAATGATAAACAAGCCCAGGCAGCGTAGTCTAATGACCATGTACCGGGAACACCAAGGCTCATACAGAAGGGTAAAATCTACAAGGGAAGATGTGTGGGAGGCACCTGGAGGCGTGTACATTGCATTACCATTGGCCACAATGAACGGGTAAATGCAGAACAAAACAAGTCATGTCTGAGATGAAGACTGCTCATCCAGGAAGACTTTCCTCAGTTTTCTCTTCTGCTCTGCAGAGTGCAGCTAGACTGAGCCCCATCCCCACAGGGAGTGCGACGGGAGGGCCCGGGTATGGCCTGTCCCCACAGGGGGAACAGGACTGGATGGCCCACATCTGGGTCTGTCCCCAGGGGGGAGCATGGCTGGAGAGCCCAGACATGGGCCTAGCCCCACGGTAAATGTGGCTGGATGGCCCAGCTGTGGGCCCACCCCAATGGGGAGCATGGCTGGAGAGTCTGGCCGCGGGCCCCCTCCCCTTATAACTGGTGTGAAGGACGTGGGAGTTGCTTGTAATGCATGACTAGCATCTGTCCATTTGTTTGTTAGATGGTTGTGGTGGTTTGCTCTAGGTGAGCGCCAGGGATTAGTGGCAGGTACAGGAAAGGGAACCGTTTGGGTCACAGCTCCTGAAGGAAGAACTGACAGGAGACAAACCCAGCCAGGCCTGCTGAGCAATCCCGGGTGGTACCCACGGTGCTGCGGCCTGGACACAACCTAGGAGCCGGAGACATCACAGGCTTCCACCCTGGGAGGGGTGAAGGCACAGGACCTGTCACCTGTGCAGGAGCTTGCAGAGCGAGACCACAGAGGGGTCAAAAGGTGCAGTGATCCTGGGCAATCTCTGCTAAGATGCATACCTCAAACTTAACAACCGGTAGACTAGAAACTCTTACACACACACACACACACCCCAAATCAACCCCTTTTCCAACAGGGATACCAGCTGTCACCCAACACCAACACCCATCCCCTACCACCAGAACACCCAGCCACAGACCAGCTTTCAATTCATACACCCATAATTAGAGGGTTCCTTACTCAGTCCTCCTCTGGATCCCTGACTTTTAACCTTTAACCTTCACTTCCATCCCTCTTTTTCCATTCGTTGTCCCCAGTACTCACTCCCAGCCTGGGTCAAATGGCTCCTCCCCCCTCGGTTGAGGGGGTGGGCCCCTAGCTTGGGGGGGGCCTTGAACTGCCTGTTCCACCACTCACAAATAGCACACCCATTATCACCCTGAGTCACCAGCACTTTGCCTCTTACCTTCCATCTACAGACCTTGCTTACATTTTTTAAACTCCAATGGTCCTTGATGTAAATCCATGGGAGCAATTTTAATTTAAAATTAACAGTATTTTTGCTTCTTAATCTCCTTAAAAAAATATGGGGACAATGAGCAGATTAGGAGCTTTTCATAAGTGTTATTTTCTCTAAGCTGCCAACAGCCACCAGTGGGAAGCTTCTCTTGCACACACTACCAATTAGATGAAATTATCATAAATAACTGTGCCTAATTACCACCTCTCTTCCGCAAATACAGCCTAGGCATGGGCTGTCAAAGGGATTTAGCTCTGGGGGAAATGTGAACGGTTAGTAACAAGCCATTTTTCAGCAAGAGGGGGACACAAGGAAACATGAGAAGTGGCAATTTCAAATCAGGATAATTTTTTCTGACCTAGAACTCAAAAACAATTTGACCAGTTTTAGTCAGACTTTGCAGGAAAATTCTAATTAGCCTCCAGAGTACACCAACAATCTTCAGGCCAAGCCAATTAGGGAGCGAGGTTAAAAATAGGGCTTGAATGGAATCTTCCTGGAATCTTAATTCTGGAGAAGTTTACATTATATAGACAAAAAAAGCCTGTCAAAATTATTAAGGTTGCAGATTCAATCCCTTGAAAAGTAGGAAATGACAGATTTAAGGTTACCCTGGCAACCTTAAGTCGGGCCCCGGTACACATGTGCATTATGATACACATGAGGCCGTACTGTTTAAGCACTCAGAGGTCAGGAACTGCAAACATTAAAGTGCATCACGTGCTACCCTACCCCTGGCATCTCCATCTTTACTGGCATGCGCTATTCTGTATTGCCCCATAATTGAATCAACAGAAAAGTCAGGGCAATTCCTGCCCTTCTGATAGCCATGCACACTAAGGGGAAAATCCGGGCCCCATTCAAAAGACTCCAGTGGGGCCAGGATTTCACCCTCGCAACTGCGGGGGAGGGCCCCTGAGCTGCCCTGCCTGCCCAGGGGGAGGAGGTTCGCAGAGCAATGTGCTTGTCAGCTGAGTTCATGTTAATGTTCGTATTCCCGTTTTCATGTTGCACTCGGCAGCCTGCACAGAGGGGCGGTGGCCCTGGCCACACCCTCAAGGCCGCTAGCCGTGTGCCCTTGGGGCACTGGAGTGCTAGGCACGGGCACTAGGAGCCAGATTTTCAAAGATATTTCCGCATTTAAAGATGCAGATAAGCAGGTAGTGGGATTTTCAAAACACCAAGGCATCGAACTCCCATTCAGTTCAATGGGCCGATTTCACAAATGTACTTAGGCTGCCACCTAAGTCCAACATTCTCAAAACCCCTGTTCGGCTGGTGCCCAACCTTGGAGGCACCTAAAGTCCTCTAAGTGCCTCAGTTTCCTCCAGTGGGCGTGCACAAAGGCACCTAAGTCCTGATGCCTCTCCACAGTTAATGGGCTGCCTACAGCCCTGGCTCAGCCTTAAGTCCTGGGGAAATTCTCACCCTAGGCAATCCCACCACTATCTTGCCTGTGCAGAGCATGCTTCATTCGCATAAAAGCCAAGTGTGTCTCCAGGATACTCAATAGCCCAGTGGTTGGGGCACCCATCAGGATACGGGAGAGTTCTTTTCACATCCCTGCTGTCTGATTTAGAGCAAAGACTACCTAGGCCTCTCTCATCAATGCCCTAACCACCAGGCTATGGGGTATTCTCGGCTGGGCCTCGCAATCTCTCCTGCTGGACCTAATCCAATGTTGTAAACACTCGTTTGAACAGAGACTTGATCCGGACTCTCCCACCTCCCAGGGGGAACCCTAACCCTGGGGCTAGAGAATCATTGACTCTTGCTTGCTCTCTGACCTTTGACGAATCTGGTCCCAAACCCAGAGCTGAGCACACAGAAGACTGCTGGGAACCTGCCCTTCCCTGCTCTAGAGTGAGAAGCAGCTCCTGGCTGTCTTTCCCCTCAGCAGACCCAGGCAAGCCAGGGCAGGATTTTGCCCCAAACAAGAATGATCATCTCTCTTAGCAGAGTTGCTTTATTGACATTTTCCACTCAAGCTATTCTTAGGGCCTGTTCAGCTCCCTGCCGGCTGCAGCTAATCACCACTCTGAGAAGGTGTCTGTCCAGCGCTGCAGGCAGGACGCGAATCCTGGTCACAAAAAGCAACGGGCAGTTCCAGTCGGCCATGCTCCCTCCTGTGCAGCTGTAATGAACTCACACGCCGAGCACCTATCACCATTCTGTGTGGCCTTTCAGTGCAAAAGATCGAGACAGGACAGCTCATTCCCAACCCACAGAGAGGATCACTGCTTGGAAGCATTAGGCAACTGGCATAATTCATACAATCAGGCACCCTGGATTGTTTTAATTTCTACTTTTGTTTATTTTCATTTATTTTAGAAGGGAAATAATTGCGTTGATTGCCTGGGTCCCCTCGAGAATGAACCAGCAATTCCTTGTTAGCAACCGTCGAGAGACACTCCTGACGCTGATGAGCAGCCATTGATCCTAACTGCTTGTAACAAAGCTATTACTTTTCAAACTCAGCCAAACCTATTCACGTAATTCCCCATTACGCTCAGAGAGATGACACTGCAAACCCTTTCAAGCTTGGATGATGTCCCTGGAGTGCGGCAGGCTATTCAGCGGTGCCTTCTGCAATTATTGGCAGGAGAGGAAAACTTTGGCATCTCTTTCTGCGTGAGCAGCTTGGGTTTTGTGCTATCACCAGTCCCATTGTTCCTGTGCTTTAGCTTCAAGAGGAAGTACAGTTCATTGATTTATTACCCGCTATGGACGTTAGTGAATGACTTGCCTTCCACGCTTTTAAATCACTTGCTTCTTTGATAACAATTTTGATTTTTATTTTTTTAAGCCGGTGGTATTTAAGCAGAAGACAATATTTCTCTCTCTCTCTGTCACAGGTCGGGGCACCTGCACCTGTATCTCCCCTCGCTGGTCTAGCAAGGGCACCCACTCGCCGGCTTCCGGCACCCCAGCCGTTGCCTTTCAGGTGGAGGCCCATGTCTCCTTCCCTTCTGATCAAGGTGTTTCCAGGCTGCACAGTTCCCTGCCTTCACTGTGTTATTCCCAGCATAGAAGCTGCCCAAGGACCCCTGATTGCTTTCTCTTCAGAGCCGGTTCACAGGCATAATTGCTACTGTTATAAAGTACCACGCAGACTATGTTATTAAAAATAATCAAAGAACCCACTCACAGGCTAATAAGCCTATCAGAGTTCACCCTAATGTGGGTTCTGGCAGGAGCAGTCCTTAAATCCCCACCCAAGGGGTTTCCTTGTGGTCACAAGTCCATCACAGCTTCAGCTTGGAACAAGCACTCAGTCTTATGGGGCCTCAGTAGGTCCGGTCTTTCCAAATCCACCCTAAGGATTGGAGCCCTCCAGGGGTCCTGTCCAGTTGCTGGATCAGGAAGATGGTCCTGAGCCAGTGTAAAACCAGGCTATTTATCCAAAAATCCTTCCCTTACCTGTTCCTGAGGAATCCAGTTTGAACTGGAATATTCAAGTCTCCCTTGGGGATGGCGTCGAAGGGTTGATAACTAAGGCTGAGTCAGTTACGTGGGTCACGGATTCCATGATTTGACGTGACCTCCACAACTTCAGCCCCGGCAGTAGAGCTCAGGCTGTCAGCCCTGGGAGGCGGGGCTTCGACTTCCATGATTTATTGCCCGCGTACCGTCCCATGACTTTTACTAACCGGGAGTAACCCTAGATCAGAAGACTTGCTGGCAAGAATACTGCAGGAGACTGTATCAAAAGCTTTGCTAAAGTCAAGATATATCACATCCACTGCTTTCCCCATATCCACAGAGCCAGTTATCTCATCATAGCAGGCAATCAGGTTGGTCAGCATGCCTTGCCCTTGGTGAATCCATGTTGACTATTCCTGATCACCTTCCTCTCCTCCAAGTGCTTCAAAATGGTTTCCTTGAGGACCTGCTCCATGATTTATCCAGGGACTGAGGTGAGGCTGACTGGTCTGTAGTTCCCCGGGTTCTCCTCTTTTTTAAAGATGGGCACTATATTTGCCTTTTTCCAATCATCAGGACCTCCCCCCCCACCCATTTTTTTAAAAAGATAATGGCCCTCTGCTCTCAAAATCAGATCAGACAACTCCCTGAGCACCCTTGCATGCATTAGATCTGGACCCATTGACTTGTGCATGTCCAGCTTTTCTAAATAGTCCTTAACCTGTTCTTTCACCACTGAGGGCTGATTACCTCCTCCCCATACTGTGTTGCCCAGTGCAGCAGTCTGGGAGATGACCTTGTCTGTGAAGATCGAGGCAAAAAAAAAGCATTGAGTACTTCAGCTTTTTCCACATCTGTCACTATGTTGCCTCCTCCTTTCAGTAAGGGTCCCACACTTCCCCTGACTTTTTTTTTTTTTGGTTGCTAACATACCTGTAGAAATTCTTCTCGTTATCCTTCACATCCCTTGCTAACTGCAACTCCAGTTGTGTTTTGGCCTTCCTGATTACACCTCTGCATGCTCGAGCAATATTTTTTACTCCTCCCTAGTCATCTGTCCAAGTTTCCACTTCTTGTAAGCTTCCTTTTTGTGTTTAAGCTCACAGAAGTTTTCACTGTTAAGCCAAGCTGGTCGCCTGCCATATTTGCTATTCTTTCTGCACATCGGGATGCTTTGTTCCTATGCCCTCAATAAGGGTTCTTTAAAATACAAACTGCTTTCCTGGACCCCTTTCCCCCTCATATTAGCCTCCCAGGGGATCCTGCCCATCAGTTCCCTCAGGGAGTCAAAATCTGCTTTTCTGAAGTCCAGGGTCCATATTTTGCTACTCTCCTTTCTTCCTTTTGTGACGATCCTGAATTCAACCATCCCATGGTCACTGCTGCCCAGGTTGTCACCCACTTCTACTTCACCTACCAATTCTTCCCTGTTTGTAAGCAGCAGGTCAAGAGGAGAATGGCCCCTGGTTCGTTCCTCCATAGTTGCACCAGGAAGTGTCCCCAGCACTCTCCAAAAACTTCCTGGATTGTCTGTGCACTGCTGTGTTGCTCTCCCAGCAGATGTCAGGGTGATGGAAGTCCCCCATTAGAACCAGGGCCCATGTTCTGGTAACTTCAGTTAATTGTCCAAAGAAAGCCTCGTCTACCTCATCCTCCTGGTCCGGTGTTCTATAGCACACGCCCACTACAACATCACCCTTGTTGCTCTCACTTCTAAACCTAACACAAAGACTCTGAACAGGCTTTTCTCCAGTTTCATACTGGAGCTCTGAGCAATCATACCGCTCACTTACATACAGTGCAACTCCTCCACCTTACCCCCCTCCCTGCCCTTCCTGAACAGTTTATACCCATCCGTGACAGTGCTCCAGTCATGTGAGCTACCCCACCAAGTCTGTTATTCCAATCACATCATAGTGCCTGTGCCAGGACTTCCAGTTCTTCCTGCTTATTTCCCAGGCTTCTTGTGATCATGTACATGCACCTAAAATAACTAGTCGATTGCCCTGCTCTCTCAGTATGAATCAGGAGGCCCCCACTGTTGCACCTTCCTCCTTGTGTTTCCTCCTGGTATCCCACTTCCCCACTTACCTCAGGGCTCAGGTCACCACTAGGTGGGCTTTAAACTAGGTTAAACTAGAGATGTCCTACATCTCTCTCATCCAGCAAAGACACTCAGCCTGTTTGACTGCTCTGTGTGCCACCTCTCAGTCCTGATGACACACGGATTCCTCCATGAATTGTTCTAGAGATTTACCAGGCGCTGAAGTTAAATGTATGCTTTAGTAATTCCTTGACTCCAAGTGATACTAGGTCTTAAACTCAACTCAACAGCATGGATCTGGCTGGGTGGGTGCTATTTTTCATTGTATTTATTTCCTATGTCTACACCATCCTAGCCCTGAAGCAGCGATGACTATACAATGTCTATTCTGAACTAGTAGAGAAGCAGCTACACCAAACTGCTTTCAAAACCTGCCTTTAACAAATATTGATACAAAACAAGTCAGGGAACATTTGGAGATCTTGATTCACCACCAGTCAGCGGCACCAGAAGAAATTCAGCCAGAGCATTAACAGAAACAGCCAGTGAATTCGCTATGCCACCACGGACATCGGGACTCAGACTCCAGGAGGACTGAGGAAGTGGTAGGAGGCTGGAAAGCAACAGATGTGGGCCCAGTTATCCAAACCATAATGATTTTAAGCAATGATCATGGCAGCTGCTGTGCACTGAGTCCAACTTCAGTGACTAGTAAAACAAAGAAATACACCCTGTTCTCACCCACATGTCCAGCTCTGTAGCGCTATGTGTGCCTGGGAAAAGAGAACTCATTTCCCCCAGATTCATAGACATCTGCAAGGCCATAGAGGCAGGAGCAATTGGCAGCATGAGGTCTACAAAGCACAATTCCTGCCAAACAAACAGGATCCCATTTTAAATAAATCAAGGGAAAGAAATAGTCATAGAACGGTAGGGCAGGAAGGGACCTCGAGAAGTCATCAAGTCCAGTCCCCCTGCACGGAGGCAGGATCACGTAAACCTAGACCATCCCCACAAGTGTTTGTCCAACTTGTTTTAAAAAGCTTCCAAAGATGTCATCAAACATACAGCTAAGGGTAGCATAAAATCCCTCCTTTACCTGGAAGGGGTTAAGAAGCTCAAATAACCTGCTTTTAAGAACCTGATTGGTTTTTAGTGTCCTAAAAACCAAAGAGTCTGGTCTGTGCTCACCTTGTTTACCTATTTGGTTGGTTTATTATTCTCAAGCCTCCCCAGGAAAGAGGGTGAAGGGGCTTGGGGGAATATTTTGGAAAAACAGGAACTCCCAATGGTCCTTTTCCTGATCTTTGTCTAACTCACTAGTTGTGGCAGCAATACCGTCCAAGGACAAGGAAGAATTTGTGCCTTGGGAAAGTTTGTAACCTAAGCTGGTAGAAATAAGCTTAGGGGGTCTTTCATGCAGGTCCCCACATCTGTACCCCAGAGTTGGGAGGGACCCCTGACAGATGGGAACTCCACAGCCTCCCTTGGAAGTCTACTCCAGAGCTTAACTACCCTGAGTTAGAAAGTTTTCCCTAAATTCTAACCTTAATCCTGAAGATTAATCCTGTTATTTCTTGTCCTACCTTCAGGGGACATGGAGAACAATTGATCACCATCCTCTTTACAACAGCTCTTCACAGATTGGAAGATTTATCAGGTTGGCCCTCAGACTTCTTTTCTCAAGACTAAACATGCCCAGTTTTTTCAACCTTTCCTCATAGGTCGAGTTTTCTAAACCTTTTCTAATTTGTGTTGCTCTCCTCTGAACTCTTTCCAGTTTATTCACACCCTTCCTAAATTGTGGTGCCCAGAACTGAGGCCTCACCAGGGTCAAGTAGAGTGGGATAGTTACCTCCTGTGCCTTACATATAGAATTCCTGTGAATACACCTCACAAGCATATTAGCTTTTTTTTGCAGCCGCATTACACTGAAGACTTCTATTCAGTTTATCGTCCATTATAACCCCCAGATCCTTTTCAGTATTACAACTGTCTAGAAGGTAATTCCCCATTTTGTAGTTGTGCATTTCATTTTTGCTTCATAAGTGAAGTACTTTGCACTTGTCTTTACTGAATTTCATCTTGCTGATTTCAGGCCAATTCTCCAATTTGTCAAGGTCATATTGAATTTTAAACCTATCCTCCAAAGTGCTTGCAACCCTTCCCAGCTTGGTGTCATCGGCAATTTTTTATATATACTCTCTTCTCCATTATCCAAGTTATTAATGAAAACATTGACTACTACTGGCCCGAGGACTGATCCCTGTGACACCGCACTAGATCAGCTCTCCCAACTTGACAGCAAACCACTGATAACTACACTTGGAGTACGGTATTTCAACCAGTTGTGCACCCATCTTATAGTTAATTCATCTAGAACACATTTCCCTAGTTGCTTATGAGAATATCATGCAGAGCTGTGTCAAAAGCCTTACTATCATAGCTACTGCTTCCCCTATCCACTAGGTCAGTAATCCTATCAACGAAGGAAATTATGTTGGTTTTCCATGATTTGTTCTTAACAAATCCATAATGACTATTCCTTATAACCTTACAATTCTCCAGGTGCTTATAAATTCATTGATTAATGATTTGCTCCAGTATCTTTCCAGACACTGAAATTAGGCTGACTGGTATGTAATTCCCTTGGTCTTCCTTGTTCCCCTTTTTAGAGATAGGTATTATGTTTTCTCTTCGCCGGTCTTCTGGGACCTCTCCTGTCCTCTAAGAGTTCTCAAAAATAATTGCTAAGTGCTCCAAGATTGCTTCAGCTACAGGGGCGGCTCTAGCCATTTCGCCACCCCAAGCATGGCGGCACACCAGTCCCACGGCTCCGGTGGACCTCCCGCAGACGTGCCTGCGGATGCTCCACCGAAGCCGCAGGACCAGCGGACCCTCCGCAGGGACGCCTGCGGGAGGTCCACCGGAGCCGCCTGCCGCCCTCCCGGCGACCGGCAGAGAGCTCCCCGCGGCATGCTGCCCCAAGCACGTGCTTGGCGTGCTGGGGCCTGGAGCCGCCCCTGTTCAGCTAGTTCCTTAAGTACCCAAGGATGAGTTTCATCAAGGCCTGATGACTTGAATACATCAAATTTATCTAAATATTCTTTAACCTGTTTTCCCTATTTTGACATGCATTCCTTCCCCCTAGTTGTCAATATTAATTGTGTTGAGCATCTGGCCATCATTAAGCTTTTTAGTGAAGACTGAACCAAAATAGGCATTAAGTATCTCAGCTTTCTTGATGTCATCAGTTATTAGCTCTCCTTCCCTGCTAAATAGAGGACCTACACTTTCCTTCATCTTTCTTTTGCTCCTAATGTGTTAAAAGGCAATAAGAAGAGGTTCTTTAATGTCTCTGGTCAGATATAACTCATTTTGTGCTTTAGCCTTTCTAATTTTGTCCCTACATAATTGTGCTGTTCTTTTGTGCTCCTCCTTATCAATTTGACCATGTTTCCATTTTTTTGTAGGATTCGTTTGGATTTTCATATCATTAAATTGATGGAAACATATTGGCCTCTTAATATTCTTCCTATCTTTCCTTTGTATTGGAATAGTTTGCAGTTGTTCCTTTAATATTGTCTCCTTGCGACAAGCTCTCCTGAACTCATTTTTCCCCTTAGATTTTCTTCCCTTGGGACCTCAACTACCATTTCTCTGAGCTTGTTAAACTCGTCTTTTTTTGAAGTCCATTATCCTTATTCCACTGCTCTCACTCCTTCCTTTTCCTTAGGCTCATGAAATCTATCATTTTATGATCACTGTCACCCAAATTGCCTTTCACCTTCAGATTGGCTTCCAATTCCTGCCTGTTGGTCAGAATTACATCTAAAATGTCTGTCCCCCTGGTTATTTCCTCCACTTTCTGGAACAAAAAGTTATCCCTGATGCATTCCAATAAGTTACTGGAGATTTTGTGTTTTGCCGTATTACTTTCCCAACAGATCTCTGGGTAGCTGAAGTCCCTCATTACTACCAGGTCCTATGTTTTGGATATTTCTGTTGTTTTAGACATGTCTCATCCACCTCTTCTTGATTTGTTGGTATATTGGAGACCCCCCCACACACTATGACATCACCCCTATTTTTAGCCCTTTTATCTTTATCCAAAGACTCAACTGGTCTGCCTCTCACATCCTTCTGGAGCTCAGAACAAGTGTATATATCCTTTATGTATAACGCAAGACCTCTTCTTCCCTTTCCCCCTGCCTGTCCTTTCTGAACAAGCTATACCCCCCTCTACCAGTAGTAGAAGCTATACCTCTCTATATCCGTATTGCACCAAGTCTCTGTGATGCCAATTAAATAATAATTTTGCTTATGTACTAACACTTCCAGCTATTTCTCCCCATACTCCTTGCATTTGTGTACAGACATCTGATATAGTGATTGGATTCCCCCACTGATTTCCATCTTGTTGCTTCTTTGACCCTATTGTAATTTTCCCTGTCCTCTCCCAAAATTTAACCCTATTAAAGTCATCTTTTTTTGTACTTACCAGTGGGCTTTTGGCACTTGTCCCCATTGAACCTAGTTTAAAGTCCTCCTCATTAGGTTGGCAAGTTGGAGTTCAAAGATGCTCTTCCCCTTCTTGGTCAGAGGACTCCATCTCTTCTCATGGGGGCTGGGTTCTCCTCTCACCCTGGGGTGACTCCTTTGACTTCAGCTATTCCTGATTTACAACAGGGGGAGGTCAAGTCAAGCCCCACAAATGCTGAGTTTAGGACAGTGTCTCACAACGTTTACTGCAACATTCACTCCAACTAGAGTCTGGCTGGGGACAATTATTGTCCCTCCCAAGCTTGTTTTGATTGGCCAGTTCAGCCTTTTAGATGATGTCACCAGCTCCTCACAATGCATGGTGCTAGCCAGCAGCCTACTCAGGGTGCCATTATTATCATATTTACCCAGTCTGGATCATTGTTCGCACCCTTACACCCTGCATGACAATGGGCTACACTAGTCCTAGAGTTGCAGGAGGGGCCTGGTAAGGCCCCGCAGGAACTGATCTTACATCCACTCATGTCTAGCTTCTTCAGTGCTGCTTTGGAAGGACAGGGCATCAGGCGCACACCAGTGCCATTTTCAGAGGAGACTTGCTGCAAGGAGAGATCGCCATATGAAATAGGAAAATGAGATTCAACCTGCCAACGGGGCAAGTTTGTGAGGCAAAATAATGTGAACGAGCTAGTGGTGGGAGGAGAGAGCTGGGGCTCTGCTGAGAGAGACCTCCCCCTCGGGGAGACAGTACACCACAGACACACCCTGTACGGACAACAGGATGTGCGCCCACCTCTGCTGGGGAGCAAGGAGATCTGGTCAGAATTCTCCATGGCAATGTCCAATGTTCACCTCTAGTCCCATTCTGTTCCCAGCAACACTGGAGACCAGGGTCTTCTGTGGGGTCAGGTGTGTTTCTAGACACCGTAGTGCCACAATCCTGACATCCCCACCAAGGGGAACAGCACTGCTTTGTGCTGCTCTCCCCGCCCCATGTCTGAATTCACAGGGCATCTTCTCCTTCCCCTTGCTAAACAAAAAGCCATCATTTGGCACTAAATAAATAATCAAATCTCCATAGCAGGTCCCAACTGCTGGGAGCGAGACTGCCTGAGCATCTGCTGCGGTGCGAATCAAATTGTAGCAGCAACATATGACTGCCAGGAATCCTCCCAGGGATTCAGAACTGCTTTGGGTTGTGTTGGAGGCAGGGATCCAGGTACCCACATACACAGCTTCCCTCCTTCTCATCTGCACACTAGTGAGAGGTGAAGGGCCTGGGACACCTTGGCTCCTAGAAACGCTAAGGAGTGAAAGGAGCTTCCCTTCCCTCCCTGCCAAGGAAGGAGCAGAACCCAAGAATGTGCGGTCTGGGACCAAAGGGACTGGGCTCCTCTGGACGGATGGGATTTCTTTGCTTTGCAAAGCACAGGAAAAGCTGGTGCCAGAAGGGACAGAAACAAACCCATAGGGCATCACTGAGAGAATCTGCATGGAATTAAAATGTGGTTTCCTGGCCAGCTCTAGTTTCTGATTCTTTTAAAAATCTAATAGGAAAATGTCTGGCTGGTCTGCATCACAGTCTTAGCAGGAAGGGATGGGAGAGTTCATTCACCTGTCCCAGGGAGTCATCCCCAGCAGGGGATGTAGAGAATACGTTCCAACAGTACTTCCAACCCCAATCCTTTCCATATTTCAAATAGGTGAATCATTACCCTGACCCTCACTCCAAGACTCCATACAGCATTTAGAAGTGACAGGAGTGTGGCGAACACCCGTTACGTTTGTTCCACTACAAGTACTGGGAGAATTTATCTGGCATGTCTTCATAGACTATCAGGGTTGGAAGGGACCTCAGGAGGTCATCTAGTCCAACCCCCTGCTCAAAGCAGGACCAATCCCCAGACAGATTTTTGCCCCAGATCCCTAAATGGCTCCCTCAAGGATTGAATTTACAACCCTGGGTTTAGCAGGCCAATGCTCAAACCACTGAGCTATCCCTTCCCCCGAAACTGGTGCTCCAGGTGAGGCAGTCTTGTGCAGGACATCAGACTAGAAGATCTAATGACCACTTCGAGACAGGCAGAATAATCTCCTGCACAGAGCTGATTCTTGCTGCAGTGGATTCCTTTCCCTTTGTGGATCCTACACCTAGATTCTTTCTCACTTGCCTTCCAAGATGTGTTGCGGTCTCTCTGGCTCCCAGCAGCTGGCAAAGCAACATCACATCAGATCAGCATGGCTTGGTCTTCATTAGCTGAGCTTCCTAAAAGCAATTTCTGGTGGAGAAACAATTATGAAGCGCTAGTTAAAATCCCCTGAATTCCTTTCCAGCTGGAGAAATGAGCTGACCCATTGCTGTTTCTTTCTTTCAGCTGCTGGGTAATTGTTGGAGACACTTTTTAAATCACACTGGGGAGTCTATATGAAACAAACTAGAAGAAAATCAAATGTCAACTAACAGGTAGGAAATTGAAAAGAAAAATGTTTATGGAACAGTTTTCTGTGCTTCCCTGAATGATGTAAATTGTTGCTGTCACTCATAAATTATTAATTTTAATTTACCCTGTTCTTTTTCCCCATCTGTAAACGTAGAGCGAGCAGGGGGCTGGCGGCTGGTCAGTATGTAACAAACGTTAACAGGACATTTCATTAAAGGGATGGCTCTCAAGTGCTGCCTGGTGTAACGACTGCATTGTTATCTCTAGGAAAGGGCAGTGATTACTGGGAAAGCAGCACCTCCTCTAGGTGCTCAGCATATCCTGCTTCTTGTGAAGTCCGTCGTTTCGTGTCATTCCAGATCCTTGCCAATCCACAACTACAGCCAGAGGGCAGCTGTGCAATCCAGAACAAGATACTGACAGGAAACAACTGGCTGAGAACTTATGAGGAATGGGCAGCTTTGTACCAGGGATCTGGGGCTGTTTGAATTCAGCTGACCTTCACAAATTCAGTGCCTTGGTCATAGCTAAGCTTGCAAGGATTCAATTTCCACTGGAAAATGTCAATACATGTTGATTTCACCATGCACACAGAAACTGCTGGGGAAATATGTCCCCTGATAATCATCAAAAGGTGCAGATAGGCAACGTAAGAAAAATGCTCCTTAAGAAATTATGAGAGTTGGATTTAAGGATATTTTCTATATTTTGATATGTGATGCTGACAAATGTATTCACAATCATAAAGCTTTGACTTTTTGAATCTGTGTCTAGTGTCATTAAATAATTATTGTCTGACTCCTCCCACTGTCTGATTCCCCCCACCCCAGTTTCCTGCAAGTATGAAAATTTAGATGGATAAAAATAAAAAAGGCTTAAAAATAAACATCAGAATTATCCATTGAAATGACCAAAGAATAAAAATTGAGTTCTGCCAAGTTAATTATAGCTGTGCTGAGCTATTTGTTGTTTAACATAGCTACCAACAAGAGAGAGTCCTTGTTTTGAAATTAAAGTCCCACCTGTTCTCCAGGGTGAAGTCCATTGAATAACATTGAGTTCCTGTGAAAAGGCCACCCCTCCTTTTGCATCGGGGAGGAGCCCCAGAGTTCCTCCCTGGCTATTTCTGGCCTGCTTGGTTGCTCCCACAGAATGCACATGAGCATTGCCCAGCCAGGAAGGTGAGCAGAGAGCCCTCTGCTGGTCAGGGTTCACGGGCTGCCTATTGGAAGAGGGATGTGAAAGTGCCAGGCAAATGGCAGGGAAGGGGCAGAAGCCGTAAGCTGAGGAAGGGAATGGCTACAATTCTAACTTCTTATCATGCCCAGCTTGAGCGAATCTTCCAGTCATGGCATGGGGAGGGCCTTCGTGCCCCCAAGAATAGCTCATCTTACAGCAAGAGAGACAAGCAACCACTGAAACATGCCCCTATAAAGCAGGGATTAGGAAAAGCAGTCAAAGCATTGAGCTGTGGAGCAGACGGTGTGACAGGTTCCACAGGGCAGGGATCCAGGAGCAGGTAACATGAGAATGATTCACATCCCTTGTGCGTATTCTGGTCCCCTCCCCAGTCCAGCTCTCGTGGTGACACATCGTCCATTTTGACTCCAGCCTTCCCACTGCTTGAGCCTTTCCTGAAGGAGGTGGATGTTTCAGCCTGGAGCCCACATGTCGAAGCACTGCAGCATGGGGGTGAAACGCACGGTGACACAGGCTGTGACACAGACAAGCTGCGGGTAGACAGCCCGTCCCGCATCTCCCAATACAAGTGTCCTTCTCAGCTTTGTGGGCAAGAGGCTAGATATTCTCCACCATCGACTCCAGTGGCTAGATCCTCTCTACATTTCCATGGTCCTTCCAGAACTCCTGGGCGCATGTGCCTCCCAGTCTCATCCCAACATTATCTCAGAAGTTGTCCAATGTTTTCCTTCCCCACTAAGTCCCTTTCCCGCCTGGCTGGTTGTTCCTCGTTGGAACAGGACTGAAATTAATATGACATTCAGGGGATGATGTGTATAGAAAACAACTCCTGAATGACACCATCCTGATGCAGCAAATGTATAATTTCTCCGGCAATAAGGAAACCAATCTCCCCAGGAGGAAAAAGGCAGCTCTACTGTCTGTGTTCAAGGAGAATCAAAAACACTCAAACAGTTGCAGAAAATATTGATATTAAATCTCTGTCTCTTTCGTCAGGCCCCCAGTTCTCCAAAGCCCCCTCTCCCACAGTAAACAGAGATCACTTATGCTGCAGCATCCCTTCGAAGAGCAGTTGTGGCCCTGCAGAAAACCCTACTAAACAAGCTAAGTAGCCACAGGGCGAAAGGCAATGTCTTGTCATGGAACAAAAACCTGCACAGAGTAGGAGGAACACACAGGAAGGTTACATTAGTTTTCATATTGTGAAAAGCTGAATAGAGGGGCTTCAAGGTTCTGTACTTGGTCATGTATTAATGAACAAGCCAGGTGAATGGGCAGCTTGTTGGCAAATGAAGTCCAGTGTTGATAAAGGCAAGGTACTGCACATGGGAGGGGAAAATGTCAACGACTCCTGCATTGGGTCACCCTAACATCGCCAGACTGCAGTGTGTTTACTCCTCTCCATGGCACTGAAGCGCCCAGTATCTTACCCTTCCGCACTGCCCCCCGTACATTCACCCACTGATGCAAAGGGTGGGAGAGAGCATCCTTCTCCATCAACCATGCATAGGTGTCCCGGCTGCACAGTGTCCCGGCTCCAGAGAAAGCCTCCAAGACATACCCCTTACTAGCTCTCTTGCAAACCTGCCTTTATAAAAGCACAGAGATGCAGCACAAACGATTCATATTGCTCTGCCCTGCTCCCTCCACGCTGCACACTGACATAAATTTGTTAGTCTCTAAGGTGCCACAAGGACTTCTGTTCTTTTTCCGGATACAGACTAACACGGCTGCTGCCCTGAAACCTGGAATTAACGAGGCTCCGACGCGATTCGCTCTCCATAGAAAAAGGCATTGTGCCCTGTGAATTAACTCTGGCCCAGGGAGGGGCAGCAGGGGCTACCACGCATGCAGGGATACCATGTGCCAGTCACACGCAGCTGCCAGGACAGGGAAGGGCAAAGATCTCAGTTTGTGTAGGCTTGTTACTGGCACTTTCTGATTGGTGAATCCAGAGCACAGCAGTCAGAGCTCTGGTACTGCGACAAACAAATCAATACACAAATTAAATTACGACAGCAGGATCCTGGCCACCTCTCACAAGCACGGATCAGGTTAATAGAGGGGCCACTCGTCACGCTCTGCAGTGAGGAGGGACTCCGCTAGCCAGTCTAGCCTGGCCCCGTGTATGTTAAATCTGGGACAATTGTGTCCTGCTGACAGTGGCTGGGGGATCCTGGCAGCTTCCCGTCTGAGCCATGGGTGGGCCCACGCAGCAGGGGCTTGGCCCTGCTCAAAAGCTTGCTCCAGTCAGGCAAGTTAGAGGCTCTGGTGCTGGAAGAGGGAACTGTCACCTGGACACTGAGTTTCTTCCCTCCCTTTGCTGCCCTTCCATTGGCTCAGGGCGTGATGGGCCACTGCTCATGTTCACTTGACTGTCCTAGTTCAGAAATGCCAGGAAAGGCAGCGCTAACAAGCAGTGACAATGCACCTGCCTCTCTCGCCTTGGTGGGCCTACATGGGCAGGGCCTGGCCCAGACACCGGCTCTTTCTTGTGTTTGTGACCTGGCCAGAACTTGAGCATTCAAGGGCTACGCAACTGGAAGACAACCAGGCCTCCAAGAGGCAGCGGGGTCTGGGCTCCCCCTTGGCTCTGCGGGACGGGCAGAGATGCTGTCCCCACAGGGAGCTCGCAGAACATCAGGCAGGGCAAAGGCGCCATCTGCTGAAATGGGACCCTGCTTCTGGGGTCAAAACTCAACTCGCTTCCTGTGGTGAAAAGACGGGCTGCCTCCCATGGGGCAGGATGCATGCACGGGAGCAGGGCTCTCCAAATCCCTTCTCCAACAGAAACAGCCTGAAGAGAGGGGAGTCAGGGACCGAACCAGCCCTTTGGAAAGAGATACAGCTCTGGCTAACAGAAGTGATCTGGCTGGGTCAGAGCCAGGCTCCAGGCAGCCCAGATTCTGACAGCGTCCAGCACCAGATGCTATAGACAGCTCGGCTCTAGAGGGAAGGCAGTGCAGAGCGAACTAGGCTCTGAATTCAAACAGGGGCTGCCTTCAAATGGTTTCACATGGGGCATTAGTGCAGAGCAGCTACTGTGCAGCAGCCACTGCAGGCTTTTCCCCAGGTAGCAGGCCCCAGGAATCCTGCAGTAACAGACATGGGGTGATCTGCTGCCCAGTCAGATCTCGTCCTGGTCTCTAATAGTCAGAGATCAGCTTGAGCCCTGAAGCAGGTTTTATCTCCCTTCCAGGGGCTTCTTCCTAATTCTCCCTGGCGCTTCCAGACCCTAGACTACCACTGGCAGTGTCCTGCCCCCTCTGGCTGATGCTGTCCCAGGGGCAGCGGTGGCTGGAAGCCAGTGTATTACACTGCAGCCTTTGCAGAGGGTCAGACACAGCTTCAGAGAGTGAGTGACCACGACCGATGAGCAATGGACCCTGACCCCAACCGTTGCTCTGCTGGGATCCAGGCCTGCTGCTCGGTTCATTAGGACACCCGCTCAGCTGGAGTGTGAGGGGCTCCCTGTGTCCTCTGTCCCGGGAACCAATTTGTGAAGTGCGTGCCCTCATTCTTCTGTCCTGCGCCAGTCACTGCCCTGCAATGCCCCCAGGCCAAGTGACGGCACCCAAGAGCCTGCACACACTAGCTGGGCCTCCTGGGCCATTGTTGCCAGGTCCTGCTGAGTGACTGCTCAGTGATGGAGTAGCGCATTGCCCTAGGACCCGCCGGGGCTCCCTGTCCTACTCTCCAAGGCTGCCCACACGCTGGGAACCTGCCACGCTAGTTGCTGCTGTGCTGGGTTACAGCTCCAGCCCCACAGCCTCCCTTCTCCAGTCCATCCAAAGAGCAGCTGCCAGGATTGCTCCACTGCCCTTTCCCCATACTCCCCCCCCCCCCATATTGCAACAGTCATTATCACTGCGCTAACTGCAATCTCCGCACTTGCTTCTCACCATCCACAGCTCCATGACCTGCCCCTTACAGCTTCTCCCACCCTCCTCCAGCTCTTCCCTCACCCCTTCCTGCCCTCTGCCGCCTCCCTTCAGCTCACCAACCCACCCTCGGCCATAGCACTCCCACTCCTGCCCCACCAGGTTCTGCCAACCCTTTGCCCTCCACTTCTGGGCTCCACCTCAAAAGCCCCAATTCCCTCCAGGATTCCTTCGCCATTGATAAAAAACTCCCTGGGTTCAAGGCCTCCATGATACTCCACTCCTTCAACCCAGTCCCACCAGCACCTCACCATCCCCTTCTGCCACTGCCCTTCCCCCCAGCCCTCCCCATCCTTCTTCCCCCTCCACCCCCGTGCACAGAGCCCATAGTATCGGTGACAGGGTGCCGCTCGCCTTGCTCTCACTTCAGTCCCTGGTCTTCTCCCCTCCCATTTCTTCACAGCCTTTGAAATCCATGCCACCCAGCCCCTATCCTCAGGCCTGGATGTGGCCTACCACCCCCCAGCCCCTCCACTGCTGCCTTTCCCCATCCTTCTCATGCAGGCGGCCAGCCTGACCCTGCTGCTTCTCAGCTCCAGCTTGAGCTGTCTCCCCTGCTTACTCTCTGGGTCATGCCCTGGGCCATATCTTTACCAGACGCTGCTCTCTCTGATCTGTCTCCCCTCTCCCTGTCTCTGGCCTCAGCTGTCGCCCTACCACCCCCGTCCCTGCATTGATCTCCTGTCCATCCATCTTCCTGGCCCGACCCCCATCTTTCCTGCTGCTTCGCCTGTCCCAGTCCCTCTCTGCTCCCCTTAGCTCCTTCTCCCCCTCTTGGCTTCACACTTCCCATAATGCAAGTGAATTTCAGTGCCAATAAACTCTGTTGGCATGACAGGGGGCAAAGGTGTTGCCAAAGGTCAATGCAGCCCAATCCGACTCCCACCAAGGACCGGTTTCCCAGCAGTAGTGGGTCCATCCAGTGCCCAGATTGTCAGGCTAGTTCTGCCACCGTTTTCACTCTGCCACGTCCATGTTACTTTCTCTTCCATACTTTCTGGCTCTGATTCAATAAGCTACCCCTGGAATGCTTAACTTAAAGCCTGTGGGTTATCTCACTGACTTCAACATGCTTAAAGTTATGCATGTGCATAAGTACCTCGCTGAACAGGGTCTCTCTCGGAAGAGCTAACGCTGCCCAGCGGCCATATTTCTTGCTTCAAATTTTAAGAGCTGTGAGTAAAATTCACTCCCGTGTCAAGGGCTAGCATGGGTCTGTCTACACTGCAGCCGAGAGGGAGCCTCCCAGCCCAGGGAGACAGACTAGTGGGGCTCAACCCTTGAACACTGAGGTTGGGGCAAAGATTCAGACCCTCAAGCCCACCCGACTCCCTGGGTCTGAGTACGTCGCTAACCCAAGTCTCGGACAGATTACAAGTTGCAGGTTTGGTGAAGAGAACCAGCTTATCCTTCTGTGTCAGTCCCCCCACAACACACACTTTTACAGCTACAGCTTTACTGGTGATCCTACCTACAACACAAAGGCTTCTCTCACCCTCACAAAGAGGTTGAAGTTATTCTCAAAAGCTACAGAAGAAAGGTTTATGTGCAGCATTCAAACATCAGCACATAGCTCTTTTTAATAACACCATCTTTGGGGGGGGGATGAAATTAATCTTTCCTGAGCATAATGTGTTCTGTTCATGACCAGATAAAAGAGCAAAAACCGTAATAATAATAAAGCGACAACCTGTTGTATTTATTTCTGATATCTGACCCATCAGGCGAGTCCTCAATTACTTCTCTAATTAGTTTTCACCTTCATGAAGGATACAACCTGCCTCTCTAGAGAGAAATCTACAAATGAGAAGCTATTTCTTGCAGGCAATAATGTGGAAGCGGCAGTCATATTAGGGATAAGCAGGGATAACAAAATCTGCTATTAAAGGGGAAATAAAATCATTTTCTCTCAAGACTTAACAAATTTTCCTCATTTCCAAAAGGAGAGGGGGGAAAAGGGAATATACGAACAATCCCTTCTATCCCCTCTGCAAATTGTACTCAGTGTGGTCACAAGGCAGGTATCTGACTACTTAGTGCTTTTTCCACAATGTAATTGTCAACTCTACCAATGGAATCCTCTTCCATGAATGGTGGAAGTGCCGGCCAGTAGCCCCAAACCGTGGGTCTGAGAGGCGGAAAGGCCACAGCACAGTCACATCCAGAACTACCCAAACTCAGCGTTTGGATGGCCCCTCTCCTTCCTTCTCAGAGCCCTCACACCAAAGAGGATCATAGCACCACCCTGTAGCCCTCCTTAACATTATTAATCCTGTGTAATGTAACTAAGGACATTCTTATTAGCCATATAAGTGTCCAGCCCTTGTTTGACTCCACTGAGCCCTTGGCTGCTGTGTAATCTTGTGGCAATGCGTTCCACAGGCTAACGTCATGGCCATGTCGTGCAATAATGTTATTTTTTTCTCAGTTTTAAACATCCTGTCTTTCAGTTCCATTAAATGCCCCTTCTCCATGCTACAAGACGGGGTAAGTAGGTGTGACAATCTGGACGCCCCAACAAAAGGATAGGGAGTCTGAACACCAAAGAATAAGCAATTGAATCGACTAGTTGTATACAACTAATGTATAAAAATATGTCCAGTAAGGGCTTTTATGAAAGCTTGTAATGTTCTGAACTTGATGGCCATTAGGAGAAATGTATATAGGTTATGGTTATGAATGGATGTTTATATGATTGTAATGGTAACTGATGCAACTACGAAGTGGTTCTCAAACTTTTGTTCTGGTGACCCTTTTCGCACAGCAAGCCTCTGAGTGCGACCCCCCCTTATAAATTAAAAAGGCTTTTTTTTTAACACCATTATAAATGCTGGAGGCAAAGCGGGGTTTGGGGTGGAGGTTGACAGCTCGCGACCCCCATGTAATAACCTTGTGACCCCCCTGAGGGGTCCCAACCCCCAGTTTGAGAACCCCTGAACTACAGCATCACCTCCCAACAAGGGTGCTGAAGCGAGGAACACCTCCCAAGTCCCAAGCCAATTGTGTACACAAAATCCACTTCAGGTACCCAGCCTTTGTCCAGGCAAGGAAGGACAAAGCGGGAGCATTAAAGCTAATGGAAAGGCATTGAAACCATCAAGAAAACCCCAGGCTTGGAAAACTAAGGGCTGGTCTACACTAGAAATGCCATCTGGTGAAGACGCTCTACGCCGACAGGAGAAAGCTCTCCCGTCGTCATAATAAAACCACCTCCGCAAGAGGCGGTAGCCGTTCTCCTGCCAACCTAGCGCTGTCTACACCAGCACGTAGGTCGGCACTTATGCCCTGAAATGAAAAGCTGCACGTGAACAGGGACCTTGCCTGGGAAGGGCTGGAAGCGCAAGGCCGGTCTCCTGGGGTTGGCCAACCTTCTGGGGGAATGAATGGGGAATGTTGCAGTGCATAACACAACTCATCTTTATTGCCCCTGCTAGCCTAAGTAAACGCAATGTCCATATTCCTACGTGCCAGCAGAGGGGACTCTATGTTCATCTATATAAACACATGCCAACAGCAGCTCTGGGGCGGCATATCTTGGCCTGGACTTTGATAGCAGGGGTGCAGAGACTGCACCAATGGATTCCCGCCACTCCCGCCCATGTTCATGAGTTCTCCCACTGCATGCCCATGCTGGAGTGCTAGGAAGATGTTGTTCCACTTGGTGCCAGAGGCTTCTCTTTAGTAGTTGTTGAATAGAAACACCGGAGTTACATGAACTCAGGACAGAAATTCCCCAGCACAGGCTGTAGCCTGACATATCCTGCCGGGGAAGCAGGATTCCTCACCCTCCACAGAGGAAAATGCAGTTGCACTCCTGCCCTGTCCCATGCTGAGGGGTTAAACGCACAGATTCAGAGGAAGCAACCAAATCAGCCAGGGTCTCTGGTTGGGGTAAAACTGGAGCTGGGCTTTAGCTGCCTTGGGTGCTTTTCTGTTGTACCCAGAAGAGACCCCAGGTGGGTACGTCCAACTTACTGCTCAATATGCAAAAGTCAGCACTTTTTCTAGTCTCTCCTCAAGACAGTCCCAGGACTGAAGGGCATTGGGTGCCCTGACATGACAGAGGGAATGCAGTCCCAGCACATGGCACTGGGAACCCATGAGCCATAAAATTCCAGGTCCCTCCACTAACTTGCTGAGGGACTTAAGTGGTTCACTGAACCTGTCACACTTTCAGAGGTAAGTAGTGCAACCTAGTGGTCAGAGCAGACATCTGGCCTAGTGGCCAGAACAGAACCAGAGGTGTGTTCAGGAAGCAAGTCGAGGGTAGGAGCCAGGAGCCAGAACAAAACCAAAGGGCAGAGCCAGGGTTGTGGACAGAACCAGGAGTTAGAAATCAGGAGTTTAGAGGCAGGCAGGGACTGGGGCTGGAGTGCAGCAAGCAAAGGGGGAGCAAGGGCTGGACAGGAAGCTGGTCTGGTGCAGCTGCAAGGGTGAGGCCTTGATCCACACTGAGGCATGGCTGCATGTCATGGCACCTGAAGACCTGCTTCGGGAAGAGTTGTGCAGTTTCATGGGCGGACTGAACAGTGCAGCAGGGAATAAAATGGGCCACCTTGGTCAGGAGGTCCATTATGCTCACGATAAATGAGTGCCCTTGGGAGTGTGGTAATTCAACAATAAAGTCCATTGTAAGGCTGAACCAAGGACATGGAGGTGTGGAAAGGGACTGAAGGAGGCCCACAGGCTTGGCTTCACATGGGCACAGAGGGTGCATGACTTGACAGTTTTAACCTCAGTTCATAGGGCTGGCCACCGGAAGTACCTAGCAACCAGGGTCCAGGTTTTAAATTGGCTGCAATGTCCAATCATGGGTGAGTCATGGCACAACCGTAGCATCTGAAGCTAGGAGCTGCCTTTGGGAATGTAGAGACTATCATATTATAAATGAAACAGAGTCTGGGAAGCATCAGTGGCTTAGAGTTTGGCAGACTGGGGACACAAACAGGTCCCTTGAAAGCAAGGAACAGATAGTGGTCATAACATGAAGTGTCCTGCTCCACTCCACGGTATCTGTCCTAGCGCAACAAGGCACCCACCTTCCTGTTCTTAGTCCCTAGAGGGTATGTAACCATGAAGTCACGCTGGGAGAGGAAAAGAGCCCAGCAAATCTGACATGGATTCAGTTGTCATATTGTCTGTAGATACTCCAAATTCATGTGAACAATCGACACTTGGACAGGGGTGCAGACTTCCTCAAGGGGATGCCTCCATTTCTTGAAGGTGGCCATGATGGTCAGGAGTTCCTTGTCCCACACGTCATAATTTCTCTCAATGGGAGTCCGTTTCCAAGACAAAAAAAGGTGAAGGTATGAAGCAACTGGAAAGGGCTGGTGAATTGTGAGAGGACTGCACCTATTGCAAAGTCTGAAGTATCGGTCTTGACTAGAGAAGACTTTGTGTGGTCCAGATTGGTCAAAATGGAAGCTGAAATAAATGTCTTTTAAAGCAGTCAAAAGCTGCCTGTCAGTGGACCAAGTCAACTTAGCCCTCTTCTCTGGGGGGGGGGGGTCATAATGGGAGCTACCAAGTTAGAGAATCCTTAGATGAATTGCTGGTAAATATTTGTGAACCCAAGGAACTGCTGCACCCCACCCATACTGAAGGGTGCCTTCCACTTGGTGATGGCTGAAACCTTTGAGAAGTCCATGGCAAGTCCCACCGAGGAGATGACATAGCCCAGAAACTCCACAGTATCCTTTTCAAATTTACATTTCTCAGGTTTGGCGTAAAGTTGATTTTGGCAAAGCCAATCAATAACAGTGTATGCATGGTAATCATAGAGTTCTTAAGTCTCTGGGGAAAAAAAGAATAATATTTCAATAGACAACCAAGAATTAGGTCAAGGATGTCTCTGAAAACGTCATTCATAAAAATGTTAGAAAGTAGTGGGAGCATTGCATAGACCAAATGGCATGACCAAATATTCAACATGGCCATATCTGGTTCAAAATGCTGTCTTCCTTTCTTTCCCCTGCCAGACTCTGAGCAAGTTGTGTGTTCCATGCAGGTCTTTCCAGGAGTCTGTTTATGAGAAGAAGGAGTATTGATTGCAGGCAATGATATTGTTAATGGCTCAATCAACACAAGGTCTGAGGGAGCCATCCACCTTGGCCACAGAGGAGATAGGTACTCCCTCTAGGAAAGTCAAGTGATGGATGAACCCCTTCTGCAGATTTTCCTTAAGGTACTCCCTGACGCCTGCAGCTCAGGTTCAGATAGGGTATAAATGCATCCAAAAAGGACTTTAATTCCCAGTTGAAGGTCAATTGGACAATGGAGAGCAGCTTCTGTGGTACATTCTCAATTAGGGTCAAAGATGCCTTCTATTGCCCAAACGAAGCTCTTGAAGTGTTCAAAAAAAGAGGACTGGAGCCTTTCTGGAGGAGGGACACCCACTTCAGGGCCGCTCTGATGAGTGGTCTATGTACTAATCCCACTCAGGACTAATCGGGAGGGTATAACTGCGCTGCACTGCAACATGAACTAGAGACAATGTGGTTAAGGAACCCATGAAACTTGGCATAATCCCCATCACACTTATTGGGTAGGGACAGCTTGGGCTCACAGAAGTGGATGTGAGAGTTGGGGGGAGGGGGGAAAGAAGATGCTGCCTAGTCTTGTACCTGGGCCTGGAGGGCTGCATTCTGGTCACAAAGTGTGGTGACCTGAGCCTGCAGGACCCCAACAATGTCTGAGGAGATGGGCTGAACTCCTGCTGGGACTGGTCTGGAGGGGAGCTCCATGCCATGGGACGAAGTCCCTGTTATCTTCTAGTGGGCTGGTCAAACTGTCACAGCCCCAGGTGTAGGTGGTGCAATCTAGTGGTCAGAGCAGAATCAGATGGAAGAATTGGAGTCATGCTCAGGAGCTAAGCCAGTGGCTGGAGCCAGGGATCAAGAGTTCAGAGGCAGGCTGGAGTGGAGCAGGGACCTGCCTCCCAGGGCCGATGAGTGTACGGGAAAGTGTGTAGAGTGCTTCAGGATGTAAAGCACTTAGGAACCTGCTAGGTGATATCAGTGGAGTTCAGTTGAATGACAAAGCTAACGGAAGGGTCAGAGCTGGAGTAGCGGGGGCTGCAGGTCAGGACTGAGATACACTGGAAGCTGGCACAGCTCTTAGCTGCATCTCACCAATGCTTTCTGGTCCTCACTTGCATGAGCGCTGGTATCCCTCCTGGATAGTCTGTATTAAGATGTAAATGGAAGCAGAGAACTTTTCTCAGCAGCATGGAGACATGGTGGTTTCCGTCCCATTTCTGAGTTTCTCAGTGATGCTGCCCTGAAGTCCCAATATCTGCTGGGAGTAGGCAGCTTGCATTGTTACAGGCATTGTAATTGCACAATAAAAACATTTTTCTTCACCACCAGTGGAATTGGTATCAACAATATGTTTGAAAGCTTTATAGCCCAATGAATTGTAAGGCAGGAATAGGAAAGGACATTGTGGCTTCAGAAAACACAAGCTGCATCTATATTCAGTGATATTAAATGGCAAGAAGCCTGCATTCTACCAAAGCAAAGGGCTGGTCCACTTCCCATAAAAGCAAAGATCTCAGAGTTCAGCACAGTGACTCTGAGGAGGGTGGGGAGTATCCAGGACATCACAACCTGTGACAAGGCCTTTAACGCAGAGCACTCAGCCATGGGGCAGGTTGGCACAACAGAAGCCTCACAAGACCCTAACAAGCACTGGCACATCTCCCAGCGCCATCCGTTTGCCCAGCATAAGGAGCGGAGATGGTCGGGCATATTCCAATTAAACAGGTTTTCAGCTGAAAATGCTGCTTTGTCAAAGCCAGAGTGTCTCCTGGAAATGTGTCGGTTTGGATAAATTTCCAGTGACGTTTCCTGCCAGCTGCTGGAGAGCTCAGGCTTCCAAGCCCCCTGGCACCAGGACAGCCCCCACTACCGCCCCTACAGCATAGGCACCGACTCCGTGGGTGCTCCAGGGATCAAGCACCCACGGAAAAAAAGTAGGGTGTTGAGTACTCACCAGCCACAGCTGTCCGGCGAGGCCACCAATCAGCTATTTGGTTGCTGGCAGGAGAGCGTTTGTGGGAGGGTGGAGAGCAGCAAGCGGCCAGCAGGCAGAGAGCCTCGCGGAGGGGGCGGATTGGGACAGGAAGAGGTGGAGGGAAGGCAGGGCCTCAGGGGAAGAAGCAGATTGGGGCGGGTCCTCAGGGCAGAGCACCCACCGGGAAAAATGGAAGTCAGCGCCTGTGGCCTGCAGGATCTGCAGCTCGAGGGCAGTCGCACCACCCAGTCTGTCCTAGTCAGGGACCCCCGACTCTGTACGTCCAGGAGCTCATCTCCTAGCTCCGCAGCGGGGAGTCTGGAAGCCCTGCGAACCCTGGCTCAGGGGCCTGGCACTCGTACGGCTTCCAATCTCCCTGCGGCAGAACTGGCAGCCCCAGTGTCCATGTGCTGAGCTCCCAGCTCAGCTGTGGCTCTTCATCAGTCCACTAAGGCTGACGGGACTAGGAACCTCGAAGCCACGGCTGAGCCAGGAGCCGCAGAGCTTGAGCTCCCAGGGCCAATTTTGTTTTTTGATATTTTGATTATTTCAAAGTGATTTTTTTCAGGTTTCCCTTCCTTGGGACATTGTAAAATTTACACTTTTTGTTCCAAAATGGAATGAAATCGTTTCACAATTTTGGCATTTCCCACACAATGGAAACTCCACCTGTCGGGAGAGCTCAAGTGAGGAGATTTGCACCCACTCTTAAATCTGCAGGAGCATGCTAGCAGGCCGGGGCTGGGGAGGCTTTGGGGCAGCAGCTGTACAGTGAGGTAGAGGCCAGACAGAGGGGCCTTAGGGATAATCCTGTTTCCTTTATGTTCATAAAATTCCTTGTTCAGTGCTAGCAAAAAGTGACTCTCTGGGTTTGTGCCCTTTTTCACATGGCCCCTGTAGTGGGGCGGCTGCTCAACTCCTGGAGAACAGGGGTTAAAAGCAGCCAAGCTAGGCTGATTGGGGAAGCAGCCACAGCTGGGGCCAGCCCAATCAAGGCCCAGCTGGTCCTGACAGAGGGCTGGAGGGCCAGGAGTCTCTCTCTTGCTCTGAAGAGGGAAGGACCTGGTTGCCTGGGAGCAGAGCAGGGCTGGGGAAAGGCGAGAGGAGCTGGCAAACCCCCAGGCTGCAGGCCTTGGGTAAGGCCAAAGCAGGTACTGGGGTTCCAGAGGTGCAGCCCGGGCTTAGGCAGAGGCAGCTGGTCAATCCTTCGCCAATGATGAGTGGCCATTACAGACTGCCATCTGCCTCAGCAAGTGGGGGCTAGATGATGACTGGCAGTAGCCACTGAGGCAAGGTGGGTTTAGAGGGTTGAGAGTTCCTCGGGAGGGGAGACCCAGAGTGGGGGGGTCCTGCTGGGGGCAGAACCCTGAGGAAAAGGGGCATTGGGGTCTGGGAGGGACACGGGGTCAGTGGCAAGCAAGACACTGGCCTGCAAAGGGCGCTCCATATGCTGGAGAGCTAATTCCCAAGATGACCAGCAGGAGGTGTCGCGCTGGTGAGTCTTTGCTTCACTACAGCCCCCAGGTGAGTAGAAATTAACAGAGTTAACACTGTCACACACCCACATGACTGGCTCTGAGGGTACGTCTTCACTACCCGCCGTATCGGCGGGTAGCAATCGATTTCTCGGGGATCGATATATCGCGTCTCATCTAGACGCGATATATCGATCCCCGAACGCGCTCATGTCAACTCCGTAACTCCACCAACGCGAACGGCGGTAGCGGAGTCGACATGGGGAGCCGCGGACATCGATCCCGTGCCGTGAGGACGGTAAGTAATTCGATATCAGATACTTCGACTTCAGCTACGTTATTCACGTAGCTGAAGTTGCGTATCTTATATCGATTTTCCCCCATAGTGTAGACCTGCCCTCAGACTCATGGATTAGGAAGAATGTTCTGTTCAGTCTTTTCAAACAGCTTCAGAAGAGGTTTGGATATTTGTAAGGTGGCAGGTGGGACTGGCACATTGGATCTAACGCCAAATAATGGTTTGCGAATCAGTCTGATTTTGTCCCTAGATATCTACTTATGGAAGCTGATTTCAACTGTGTGTTATGTGAGTCATGGGGACCTTGGCATGAGCTGGCACCTGGTTTGCCAACGTCACAGCACCTGCCACAGTCATGCCCAGTCAAAATGTTACCATGACCCTGGGCTCTTTGTCAAGTGGTATCTGCAGGCAGTTTGTGGCCCTGATGATTACAGCTGTGCAGAATTCAGGTGGAAAATTGGGGTTCAGGTGACTTTTGGCAATTTCAGAGTTGGATGAATATATGCAAATTCAAAGGCAAAGTGGGGCTGGCCCCTTGGGCTGGTATGATTGCATCCATTAGATATACTCAGGAAATTCAGCCTTGTGCTACCCTCTCATGCCAGCCAAGCTACACAAAGCATCCCCCTCCCCAGGACCCTGGCCGGTGTCCCGGGGCAGACGCAGCAGAGCTGGCACTGCCATCTGTCGGTCAGCCCAGCACAAGGGTGTTCCAGGCAGGCTGGTAGCCCGGTGTGTCAGCCGCAGGATGGGGCGTGGCCAGGGTGGCTCTCTGCCTCAGCAATTTTCCATGGCTGGAAGCAGGGGCACAAGTGAGATGCCCTTGCCTGCTCCAGGGGCCAAACTGACCCCCAGCAGCCCTTGAGAGGGGAAGGTGCACTGCAGTGGTACTGCACAGAGGCTCTCAGGCCCCCGTTCTCTCCTCGCTGGCATGGGTTTCACCCTGCCCATTGCCCCGGCTTCGAGCCGCATCCCTGAGAGGAGAAGCAGGTGTGGGCTGTTCAGACAGACCAAGAACACAGAAAATCTGAAGAACAGATACCGGAGGAGACACAGAATGTCCCCATGATGATCGACACCCCTCAGTTGCTAGGCTGCGGCTTCCGTCCCTGACACTAGAGAGTCCCCTCCACTAGAGATGCAGGCAGAACCTTCCCAGCAGCGGCTGGCTCCCCTGGAGTGACACCTGCAGAGCATCCTCTCCATTTCTGAAGAGCCCTGTGTGTTTAAGGTGAGTAATTATCTCCACTCTGATAGGGTATCAATGAGCAGAGAAGAGACACACGCAGAGGCAAGGTCACTGTCTGACTGGCGGCTTCAGGTAAGTTACATTCTTCTAAGAAACAGCCTTGCCTGCCTCTTGGTCCTAAAGGGTGAATACTCTGCACCAGCAAACCCAGGCAACACAAAGGGCAAAGCTCTGACAGTTGTTAGCTTTTGTATGTTTGCAAATGTGACTCGTGTTGAGATTAATTCAACATGCAGGAGGGGAAGTGAGATGCAAGGTAGTTAATTTAAAATTATATATGCAATCAATGGAAAATTAATACAATTACATTTCAAATTGGCATTTCATAAAACACCTTTTTGCAAGCAGAATATTAAGTGGGTGTTAAATGCTGCAGGTTTGTAAGAATGTGACTCGCTCCTTTGGCAGAGGTAGCTGTGCCAGGGAAATGATCACACAGCTCCATCATGGTAATTTGTTGGGAGAGACTAATTACATATTTATCGCTTACAGAGGAATCCGCTAATTACATGGTGCCTCTTACCAGGCTGCTGCAAAGCCTCATATGTGGAGTGTGATTTTTTTACTGAGCTACCTGAACCTGCATTTCGAGTGAGCAAGTCTCCTGAGCCAGCACTGCCACTTGTCTTCCCCCCAGGCCTAGTCTGCACTGCAGAACCCATCAGCACCCTGTGGGAGCACCTGTTTGCCCACCTCTCCTGTGCACTTGCACAGCCCCTGCACTCCTGCTGCCCTTCCCAGGTCCCCACCAACCCAGTTTCTCCTGCTCCCTCCAGCGCCCAAAGACCACACTCACAGCTGCACTATCCACCAACACCACCAGGAACCTGTGCTGCTGACACTAATCCCCTCCCCGGGTATTTTTAATGCAAGCTTGAAGCTAGACACCTCCCAGCACCAGCAGAGAAATATTTGTACCAGGCATTTGTTTCCAGCCATGTCAGCCCCATTGCTGTTCCAGGCTGACATTGGGGGGTGACCCATATCTGTGAAGTGCTGGGTCTGCTCTGGCTGATGGGGCCTGTTTGGCAGGAGGGACCAGACTGGGACACATTGTGCCTGTGACTGGGTGGGGGTCTCTGTCCAGTGTGGGGAGAGTACAGCCTGTCCCTCAAGCACCAGTTTCTTTGGGGTAGGACACCTGACAGACTTATACTGATAAGGTTGTCCTATGTCCCTGGGCCAGCAGGCATAGCAGCCAGAGTCCATGAGACATCCCTGGACCGACGGGGTCAGCAGGCCTCCCTACTCCACCAGTTCCCAACCCAGGGCCCTAATTGTGGCAGACAGTTCCGCCACTGAGATCAGCAGGGCCCAGCCACAACACACTGCCTATTGCTAGTCCCCCCATGGGCTACTTCCTACTGTGGGTCTGGTGGCAGTAGTTGAGGCATCTTCAGGTTGCTTGGCTGGGGCTGTTCCTGACGTTTCTGCTCCCTCCTGGGTATCAACGGGCACCTGGGAGTTGGCTGGGGCCTCAGCGCTTTGGGCTTCTATGGGGCGGGTTAATAGCCACTCCCTGGTGAGAGCCTGTATGCTACATCCCTCCCCTCCAGCAGTCAGTCCCCACTGAACCGGGCTGCCTGCCTTTATATAGCCACTGCACCTGAAGCGTGCCCAGTAGGGCCTGGGGGCGTGGCTTCCTCAGCCACCAGGGAAGAGTTAACCCCTTCCTGTCCAGTGCAGGGTGAGTACACCCCCCACACCAGCTAAGTGTCCATGGGAGAGTTCAAGATAAATGAAAGGTAAGGCTGGGCTGAGGTGTGGACATCATGGGGAGCCCATGCTGGTCTATTTTGTATTGGGGGCTTTGCCTTTCATGGCTGTTCTTCCCAGACAGGGAGTCAAGGCAAGATGTGTGAGCGTCTTGTTGTTATGCACATCCCAATGGAACCAGACACAGAATAAAGAGATCTCTTGCAAGCACCATAAGCAGTGAGCGATTGCAGAACAGCACCTGGTACCAGGAGTAAAGAGGAACTTTATACCTTGAGTGGACAAGTGGCGCCACTGAAAACCCCACCCGAGCTGAAACTGTCTAAATGTGGAAAACTTTAGCATTTTCCAAGCAGTGGAAGTCACCCAGTCCAGACTGAAACTTATGGAGGGTGGACTGTGCTCTGACACTGGGCATGACAGAGAATCCAAAATAAGATAAGACCAGCCCTGAGGCAGAAAAGCATTCAGAGCTCAAAGTCAGAGTGCAACAAAAACAGCGCACGGAGCCACACACTGTGGCAACCAGCCCAAGCCAAGACAATGCCTGGCATATGGGAAAAGATACACCAAACGCAACAGGTTCCATCTCTATGCAGGAGTTTGCAAGCCCCAGCCAAGTACGCACAGCAAGGACAGGGAGGGTGACAACAGCACCCCTCGCTCAGAGGAATTCTCCACAGGAGCAATGGGCAGCAGATGATGATCGGACTGTCACCCTGAAAGCAAATGGCGTCTGTGTTAGTCTGAAGTTGGACACCGGTGCAGAAGCCAGTATGTCACCAAAACAATGGTTATTAGCACTGGGGGAAAAGCCACAGGTATTGGAGGACAAGAGGGTAAAACTCAGGGCTTACCGTGGTGAGCAGATCCCCACTAAGGGAGTGGGTGGACTACACGTATGGCTAAATAACAGACAGGAAAAGCTCCAATTTGTAATAGCAGCAGGGAAAAGAGCCCCCGTTATCGGATTAGAAGGGTGTCAATCCCTGGGTCTCGTCAAAGGGGTGCGCTCACTGGAGGGGCAGGGGACCAGAACATTGGAGGAAGAGTTTGAGGGGGATAAGGAAGCAGTTACCAGAGTACAAGACAGAGAATGAAGGGCTCACCTGACCCCCAATTCACACCCCTAGGAAAGTGGCATTTACAGCAACAACTGAAAGAGGAGCTGGATAGACTCATTGCTTTGGGACTCATCGAGCGAGTAGATGAGCCAAGAGACGAGTATGCTCATTGGTCATTGTAGAAAAAGATGGAACCCTTCTCTTCTGTATAGACCCAAAGGAATGACATAAATATGTCCTGCTACCTACAGGCAGAATCATTTTTGGGATATGGCTAATGCCAAATACTTTTCTACACTTGGTGTGTCAGCTGGGTTCTGGCAGGGGCCCTTAGGAAACAGAGATCACCTGTGTGCACATTTCACACCCCCGGTGGGAGACACTGTTTCTGCAGCCTGTTTGGGCTGTGTCACATGCCCAAGGTGTTCCACCAGAAATTACAACACAGGTTGGATGGTCCAGCGGGTACGATGAGGTTTTGATCTAGGGAAAAACAGTAGAAGAGCAAGCAAGACCTGAGGCTCCAAGCAGCTTTGGAAAGTGTGTGTTATCTGGGCTGGGCTGGGCTGGTCAAGGCTGGGCCAGGCTCGCTGTGTGTTACCCATGCTGGGCCAGGCCGGGCTCACCGGGCGTTACCCATGCTGGGCCGGGCCGGGCTCGACGTGTGTTCCCCGGGCTGGCTCAGAATGCACTGTGGGGTCTGTCAGGCTAGCACAATGAGCTTCACTGCTGTTCTTCAAAAGGCAGTGACATGGTGTGAAAGCAGCAGGTTAACAGAAACCACAGCAGAAGCTGCCGCTCTCTGGCTTCTCCTCAGTAGCAAATCCCTTGGTGTTCAGTGCAAAGGGGGGGGCTGATGTTGGAGGGGGCAGAAAAGCCAACTCCAAATAAACTCCTCTCATGTGGAAACAGCAAGAGCATCCTACCAAACCTGAAGATGAATAAAAGCTCCCAGCGCCCTTACAAATCTGGCTCCTCTGCTTTAAGCATCAATAAAGTTTCTTCCAGGGCAGGAAACAGACCCAGACAATCCTTCCCCTTCAGCGTCGAGTCCTGGGCCGGTGTCTGTCCCGCTTGGATTTATGGCTCCCCAGGCTCATAAATGTCAGAGTTGCAGGTGATGGATGGAGGAGGTGGGAAATGCTTCCCCTCAACTTCAGGAGATTTCTTTATTTTTCCTGATCTTTTACAACAGTCATAAACCAGCTGCTGATTAGTGGCGGGTCTTAAAACTTATGGGGAAAGCTGTTGAAATCAGCTTTAAGTAATAAGCTCCTCCAGAAGCCGAGCAGCTTAGTGCCTTGCTTTTGAGGTCACACTCCTGATGTGTGTGTCCTTCACAGCGGGGCTGGGCCAGCCTTGCCAGCATCAGCCACTGACTAGGCCTGGGGCTCTCAGAACAATTTTTTTTGATGGCCTCAGAGTGCAGCCACCAACCCTTGCTGGTGGCCGATTTGACAATTTTTCCAAGCCCGAGCCCCTGCTGCCCCAGGCTGAAGCTCAGAGCTGAAGCCCGAAGCCCACAGAGCATGCACACTGGCCCCACGTGTCTGCAGAGGTGCTGCTCGGCGCCTCCAGGAGGCTGCATGGTGCAGGGCGCTGATCCCCTGCTGGCAGTGGAGCCAGGAACAACAGCTGGGCACTTCAGGGAGGGGCTGCTGCTTTGCTCCCCACCCCACATCTCCAAACAGGAGGCTGTCATGGCTGCAGAAAAATCCCCTGCTGGCTCAGAGTTGAGAAATCCCCTGCTGTTGCACTGACGGAGCTGAATCTTGCCAGTCGTGCCCCCACCATGGCTCTCAGGAAGCGGCCACCAGGTCCCTGCAGCCCCTAGATGCATGGGCGGCCAGGGAGGCCCTGCATGCTGTCCTTGCACCCACAGGGGCTGCCCCCGCACCTCCCAAAGGTCACAGTTCCTGGCCAATGGGAGCTGCAGAGCCTCCTTGGCCGCCCATGTGTCTAGGGGCTGCAGGAACCTGGCGGCTGCTTCCGGGAGCTGCACAGAACTAGGGCAGGCAGGGAGCCTGCCTTAGCCCCGAGCCTCCACTGCGCTGCCAACTGAAATTTCATCAGCCCGGTCAGCGGTGCCGACTGGAGCCACCAGGGTCCTTTTTCAGCTGGGTGTTCTTGTCAAAAACAGGGCACCTGGCAACCCTATTTGCCATCCAAGGCTGAAAAGCAGCAGCGTATAGTGCAGCATGGTTAGTCATTGACCCTTCCGCCACGTAGGCACCTGCCCTTTCCTCACAGACCAGGAGCAGAGACAATCAGCTGGAGACTTCCCTCTCCCTGCCCAGAGGAAATCCGGGAGTTACGTACCCCACAGTTTAGAGAGTGCAGTGACTGGCACCCACAGCACACTCGGGAGCATCAGTGTAGAACAGAACATTTCTGGACTATCTTCATGTCATAGAGGCCTGGCCGAGTCTGGAGCCTCACCAGATGACTGAGGGGATCTGACCACTGGATCTCATGTGCTTTAAACTTCTGGAGCCTGATCCAAGTCCAGGTTCTTCCCCTAGCTGGGGGCCATAGGCACAGTCTCCCAGTGTGGATCCTCTCTCTAGCACCCCCTCCTGAGAGCGGAGATGTAGTGGTCCAACGGTCTGGCACCGGAGACCAGTACTGACCCCTCAGACTCTCCTATAGCTTAAACACACCATCTCCCAGCACTCAAGCTGTGTGGGTGCTCGGGGTCCACAGGTTAACTCTACAGGGCATATAGTAGGTGTAAACACATCACACACACACACACACACCATTTTTGCACAGGATTCTAAACCATTATTGCTCTTTACTCAATTGCACAAGAAATATATAGATCTATACAAAAATAATAAACCCCATGGGCATTTACCTGCCTGTGTCCCACTCCTTTGGAGCATCCTTTGGGCTGGTATCTAGTTTCTCTGAGGCAGGGCTGGCTCTAGGCACCAGCAAACCAAGCACGTGCTTGGGGCGGCACATTTTCAGGGTATAATACAGTTTAGCGTTCCATTACAGACGGGATGCAAGATGAAATTTTCAAAAGCAAAAGGGACTTAGGACCCATTTTCAAAAGTGATTTAGGAGCCTTTGTCACTGATTTACAATGACATTTTGGGTCCTAAGTGTCTAAATCACTTCTAAAAATGGGAGTTGGGTTCCTAAATCACTTAGTTACTTTTGAAAATTGTATCCATAATTTCTTCCATATTTTTTCCTATAATTTACATTTTCAGGCCAAATTTTGCCAAACAAGCTGAAGCACCTAGCCCCATGTAGGAACTGTCCTTGCCCTGAGGTATCTCCACCACAAGGGTGTTGTGTCCCAGCAAGAGGCAGTGGTATAATTTCCTTGCAATGGTTAATAACAGAGTGGACCAGCATTGCCATGTGTTTTCCCCTGGGCTGTAACATTCATAGACAACTATAAGCTGAATGAATTTCCAGCACGGTATCCACAGGCATGATACCCTTCCACCCCATGACACACACTCTAAAGTCATGTAAGGTCTAGACCAAGTGATGGTCTTTTCGCTCCAGCTGCAAGCACCAGCCCTTCCAGCCTTCATCAGTCTGAGACACAAAACCAAGTGTCCGTTCAACTCTATTCTCGGGGCTGTGTGACAGTGACAATGCTGCCCCCTCTCCACATGGGGAGGCAGAATGTGATTCCTGGAGGAATCTACTCCTTTGCCAGAGGCATTGGCATGTCTAGAACAGCTCTTCAGCCACACTGGAAGCTTTTCCCCAGTGAAGCCACCAGTTCCAGTACACCTCTAACTATACAAGCCGGAGCAACAGTTTGCAATCTGGGAAGAAAGGTATTACAGTAGGTTAGCTCCGAGCACCTTAGTACCAGGGAGAAAAGGTGGTGGTACTCTGCCAAGCGCTGCCTACCAGTAAGCTCCCCTGCTCTGAGAGACCAAACATTACTCATAGTAGAGTGTGAAGATATGATGCAGCTACCTGAGTTCCCGGGCTCGGCTCTCCTGCAGGGGGGTAAAATACACCCCTGGGCTCTATAGAACAACTCCAGCTCTGTGACATTCATGGGAAATGGAGCTGTCTTAGCAGCTTTGATTTATTCTGCCTCTGGACGCAGCCTCTCAATACTAATGCAGAGTCCTCAACGCAGCCCTGCTGGAGCCTGGAGGATGAATGTTTTGTTTAAGGCACAGCCCTGCCACCAGCTAGTGCTGCACAATCTCACCAGGGTTTCTCAGCTGCTCTCCTTCTGCAATGGTTGTGATTCATCAGCGTATGGGACAAGCCTAGGATACCTGCGACCACACTTACATAGTGCATTGAGAGAGGAGCTGCAGCTATTATGCTTAAAAACCCCAATGGGTCTTAATGGAGACATATTATCTGGAACTTTCCTACGGGATAATGGCTCTACCCAGCTTTGTAGATGTTCCTCCCCTAGCTAAGGGGACATGGGATTATCTGTCTCTGGAAGAGGTAGGGCTGGGGTCAGCTTGCTCCATTAGCTGCTTTATAGCTCCTGCGAATGGACATTGACCCATCTCCTTTCACCACCAGTGCAACTGAAGTTGTGCCCAGAGAGCTCACCGCTGGGTGTGTGACGGGTTGGATCATAGAAACCCCCCTAGGAGCTGCCAACTGATGTGCCAAGACTACTTCTGCTCCTGTTTTCCCTGGCAGCTCAGGACCCCAGCACCCTGCCTTGCTGAGCCAGACACTCCCGTCTGCTCCAACACAGACCCAGGGTCTGAACTGCTTGTCCCAAAGCTGCAGGTTTACCTGAAAACAGCTCACAGACGTGTGCTTGTCTTTAGCACCCAGATGGCCAACTCCCAATGGGGTGTAAACCCAAATAAATCCGTTTTACCTTGTATAAAGCTTATGCAGGGTAAACTCATACATTGTTCACCCTCTATAACACTGATAGAGAGAGATGCAGCTGTTTGCTCCACCAGGTATGAATACAAACTCTGAGTTAATTAATATGTAAAAAGTGATTTTATTAAATACAGAAAGTAGAATTTAAGTGGTTCCAAGTAGTAACAGACAGAACAAAGTAAGTCACCAAGCAAAATAAAATAAAAGGTGCAAATCTATGTCTAATCAAACTGAATACAGAAAATCTCACCCTTAGAGATGCTTCAGTAAGTTTTTTGTTGTTGTTGTTTCCCCTCAGACTGGAAACCTTCCAGGCCTGGGCACAATTCCTTCCCCTGGTACAGCTCTTGTTCCAGCTCAGGTGGTAGCTAGGGGATTTTTCATGATGGCTCCTCTCCTCCCTTTGTTCTGTTCCACCCCTTTATATATCTTTTGCATAAGGCGGGAATCCTTTTGTGTCTCTCTGGGTTCCCACCCACTCCTTCTCAATGGAAAGACACCAGGTTAAAGAATTCCAGTTCAGGTGACATGATCATTTGTCACTAAGATTTCATGGGGAGGGATAGCTCAGTGGTTTGAGCATTGGCCTGCTAAACCCAGCAGTGTGAGTTCAATCCTCAAGGGGGCCATTTAGGGAACTGGGGCAAAAATCTGTCTGGGGATTGATCCCCCTTTGAGCAGGGGGTTGGACTAAATGACTTCCTGAGGTCCCTTCCACCTCTGATATTCCATGATTCATTACTCACAGGATGGTCTGCCTTCAAACAGAGCCATCCAGTCAATTGCCCTGGTTAATGGGAGTCATCAAGATTCCAAACCACCATTAATGGCCCACACTTTGCATAATTACAGTAAGCCATCAGAGTTATATTTCTAGTTTCAGATACAAGAGTGTTACATTTATACAACTAGGATGATCACACTCAGTAGATTATAAGCTTTGTAATGATACCTTACAAGAGACCTTTTGCATGAAGCATATTCCAGTTATGCTAATGAGTGAATATAATGTATTTTTATAAAATCATATAGGTTGTAACATCACAGGCTGATCACCTCTGTCTGCAGCAACTCCAACTCCCCCTTCAGCTTTGAGTCCGGCCCCCTGAAATATTAGCAATAACTTCCCATACTGGGGACAGAAGGTTCCTGATCTAAGCGATCAGGCTGGTCGAGAAACTACAATTATTTTTCATGTCTGCACTGTTGCCATAGACAATTTGTCAGGGCTGATTCCCCACTCTGGCACTTCGAGTGCAGAAGGTGGGGGCCCGCAAGGATTCAAAACATTAATACTGGCCACTCCAGGCTGGTATCAAACTCCCAAGGTTACAGCTTCTCTCTGACCTTGGCTGGGTAGATGCTGCCACCACCCAAATGCAAAAACCCCTTGGGACCCAGGAAGGAGCACTTGGGAATTCCTCCCTGTGGGGTACCCTCAGGCCCTTTCAACCCCCCCTCTGGGGAAGAGATGAGAAAGAAAACAAAGGAAATCAGCTGTTGCCACCAGCTAATTAAACAACATGTGCACAAACCTCTTAGGGCACCAAAAACCCAATCCTGATCTTAAAAAAGGTAAATTTTTATTAAAAACAAACAAAAAAAGAAAATAAATCTGAAACTTGGGCTTTTTGCTAGATCTTAAAAGAAACAATTACAAAAATTAAGCATCAAGAATGGTTTTCTTGAGGTTCAGCTTAAAGGTTACAAGCAAAACAAAAGCATCTGGGGTTAGCACAGAACAGTCCACAAGCCTTACATAAAATAAAAGAAATAAACCTAAGAGCATCTTTCTAGACATTTCCTAATCTACTTACATTTTTGGGTAGTTCTAGGTAGAATCTGCTGATTTCCATACCTGGCAAAAAGCTTTTTACACCATAGTCATAGCCCTGACATTGCTCTGAGAACAACCACAGAACAATTTTAAAAAGTTCTAGCCTTCCCATTGGCTGCTTTGGTCAGGTGCCCACTCCTTTTCTTATACCTTGTTAACCTCTACAGGTAAAGCAAGCAAAGAACAGCTACTAACAGGGGTTTTATAGCTAAGTGGCTGGCTGGGTGTCCATAAAAGGGAGCTGCCCCGCTCCTTCATTTATCACAGTGTTGGTCCCAGGATATGAGAGAGACGAGATGGGGGAGGTCATATCTTTGACTGGACCAACTTCTGTTGGTGAGAGGGACACACTTTCCAGCTGCACAGAGCCTAGGCCCAAAGAAGAGCTCTGTCTGTGTAGCGCAAAAGCTTCTCTCTCTCCCCAACAGACGCTGGTCCAATAAAAGCTATGACCTCACCCACCTTGTCTCTCATTGTTTTAATGGGAAAATGCACCATTTTCGCTTTTTTAAATTCCCTGTGAATGTTTTGCTTTCTCTATGAAAAAATAAAAATAAAACAAAAACTGGAATTAAAAAAAAAAACCACCAGTTTTCGAAAGCCAACTTCGATAAAAAATATTACCGAAAATCAATTTGGTTTTTACCAAAACCTGAACATTTTTACAACCAATAGAAAAATATTCTGTGGGAAAATTGTTTGGGTGGGAAAAACTCCCCTTTTTTTCACTGGGCGGGGGGGAAGTTACATGCTCCAGGCCAGCTGCCCTGTTTGGTTGGATCAGTGGAGCTGCGCTGTGTAGTAGAGCGGGTGAGCTTTTAACAGACTTTTTTTTCCCTGCTAAATTATAAGATGGTGTCACAAATGACATTTTCCAAAGGAGGATGATGTCAGTTATTTGTTTCTTTTTATGTCAGTGGCAGATTTTGAAATGAAAGTTTCTCATTTGTGTCAAAAGAAAAATTTTCGTTGTTTCCGTTTTTGAACACTGAAAAAAAAAATTCAGATGTTTTCCGCTTTGACACTAAATGCATTGAAGTGAATGGGTTTGGAAGTTGTTTTTTCCCTTTTCCCCCTCCCCCGCACACTTTTGCTGCTCTGTCACTTTCCAGTGTTGGAGAAGCTCTTCCAGAAAAGTTCTTGGAGATGAACAATAAAAGGGGTGGGGGCCCGGACATTTTTTATTTTCTTTTTCTTTGTTTTCTGTTTTGGGAACCTGTAGGGGACACTTCTTCCAGTTTTCAGGCTTTTTTCTGCAACCAACAGGGGCTAAAAACTTCCTTTTCCTTTAAAAGGGAAGCTAATATTCTCCCATAATGACTAGTCTCGGGAAGCTGGGGCTGTAAGAAACCGCCCCCCCGCCCTGCTCAAGAGCTGCTCAATAGAATGAGGGGAGTCAACAGCTCTGCCCACAGATGGGTCCGGTGAGCTGGCCCCCGCTGGCAGGACATCCCGTGTGTGTTCTAACTCCCACATCATAAACGAAGGCCACACTTTGCCCCAGTAGAAGACGCAGCTGTGGGGCAAAGAACCTCCATGAGTCATGCAGCCTGAGCTGCCCCGTTGCCCCAGAAAAGCTCCTCCCGGGTTTGGGTGAGGCTGGCTGGCAGGGAGCACAGATGGGAAACTCACCCAGCGGTGCCCCGCAGATAGACAGACACAGGGCTTCGTTCTCCAGGGCTCTTCTGCGGAGGCCTTTCCCCAGCACTAGAGCCAGACCATTTTTAAAAGACAAAGTTTACAGGCGTGAAAACCTGTTATGAATATGCAAATCAGATTGTTACATTTTTGGCATCAAGTGGCATGCGTGGAACTGCACAAAACTTGGCAGCGATAGCCCAGCTGGCAGTGCTCTGCCCCGTCCGCCAGTGCATGGTGGGAAAAGGCCTGGCCATATTGCTGCTAGTTCTCAAGCCCTTTGGGGGCAGCACCGTGTGAGGTGTGCCAGCCGGGGGAGAGGGCAGCAGTGCCAGCCAGGGGGAGCCAGCCCCGGGCTCACACCTGAACACAACAGGTATTAACACAAGCCCAGCTGGGCTGAGTACAAGCAGAGTATTTTAAGCTGCAGCGTGACCCTGTCATAGCTGGGGTGGGTTTTCAGAGCCAATCTGACTTCAAGCCGCCTCCCTGGGAAAATGTATTGCCTCAGAAATGCTAAGCCTGTGCCTGATGGATGGGGCCAGGAGCTCCTCCCAGGATGCTCTAGGGAACTGCTTCATTCCCTGTCCCCAGAGAGCTGCAATGTAACACCTGCCGATCAGTGCTAGGGCTGTTAATAGCAGAAAAAGCCACCCTGGAGCCTTGTGGAGGTGAAAACCCTTATCACGGAGATGGATTTCAGCGTTTCCAAGTAGTATGTGTCACCATGGAGCCCTGTGTCCTGCCCCACTGCAGGCATCCGTGGAGCGTCCTGCCAATCTCCACTCCTCAGATGCAGTCAGGCTGGGTGTGCTTCTCTGGGGGCAGACAGCCCCGTCCCCAGCGCTGCCCTGATTCCTGCTGAAGACTCCTGGGTATCGCTCAGGGTGGGAGGGGAGCAGCGTGGCAAAGCCAGAGGGCACTGGCGAGTTAAGTGGGGTTTACAGCAGCTTTGAATCACCAAAGCAGCTGGAGCATACACCCCATTCCCACCCACTGTCCTCCAGATCCCCTGCACACACACACACACACACACACACACACACTGAACTTCCTCCTCCCTCCTGCTTCCATGGTCAATAGAGCTGGTAGAAGAAGTCGCGTTTTAAAGTAAATGTTTACAATGAAGTGACATTTCCCATAAGAACTGGTAGTTTCCCCTTCAGAAGAAGCTGAAGAATAAAATCTTCTTCAGAGAAATTTGTTCAAATGGCTGCCAGCCCGCATCGTTCTGAAAGGGAGGAAGGCCAAGCTGTTGTGTATTTGGTTGTCATGGGTTTTGTTACTATGGCAACTGAGTTAGACTATTAAGGGATAGCTCAGCCGGTTTCAACCGGCTGAGTGAGCTCTCTGTCTCTGTAAATAAAATGGAGGTTTTGGTTAGCTGTCTGCTCTCTGGCCTCAAGTGATTGCTTCCTACACCGGCTGCCCCAAGGATACAACACAAGCTGCCCTCAGGGAAGGCGGGAGCGCCGAGTGCTGCTAGGAAGCAGAGAGGAACAGGTGCTTAGAGGCAGCAGAAGAGCTGGGTGGAGATTAGAAAGGTCGTGCTGTGTCGTGGAGGATTTCAGCATTTCACAATGTGGTCTTGTCCCAATATGGAAAGGCAATGGCACACCGGCTGCAGGGCAGGATCTCTGGTGAGTTGCCCCAGACAGGTTTTCCCAGGATCATCCCTTTTCGGAGGTAGATATCCCAGAGAAATCTGGACAGGTTCTGCCAGCTGTCCAGGTTTATGGGCTCAGGATCATCCTGGATGTCCCCATTTTTTGGTACCTTAAAGGTAGCAACCCTAATGCCAGAGCTGCAGACCTGGAAGTCCTGGAAGCCACCTGGTTTCCCGCCAGGTAACCCACCCGGCTCCTCATCAGCCCACCCAGTGGAGCTTGGGTTTTCGGGATCAGTGGCTCTGGAACAGCCCACCATGTGAATTGTCCTGAGGCAGGGGACCCTGGAAGCGCTGGGGTTTATGACAAGTCCTGGGATCCCCAGTCTGCCTGAAGAGCTGTCTCAGACCTGTGGAGCCTGGAAGCCCTGGACTCCCCAAATCCAGGCAGTTTGCTGAGGGGGCTGCCCCAGATCCATGGATTCTGAAAGCCCTGGAGGAACTTCATCAGAAAATCAAACCGTCACTGGAAAGCATTTTGATTTCACCAAATTGACCAATTCTGATGAAAAAAAAAAGTTGTGTCAGAATTTTTCCAACCAGCTCTAGACAGCAGCCTGCTCCGGCCTATGAGCATCTACTAATGGGAGCATCTAACCAGGGGACTGAGGACTTTAAGGAAATCTGGAGCCTTCGTATTTCCTTGATCCTTTGCAGATGGACTTAGGAGTTGGATCTGGTACAGAGACTGTTCTTGCCTCATTGATTGCTGATTTCTCCCTTGCAATGGTCAAAGCTCAGCTCTCTGCTGACTTTCTCACATGAGTCAGCAGCCTTTGATACCTGTGGTATGAGCAACACAGCCCTTGCTTGAGCGGTTTTGTTCTTTCCTCTCCAAATGTCGAAGCCTGTTCCCATTGAACTCAACAGCAAAATGCCTTTTGAGCCCAGTGGGAACAGGATTTGGGCCCAAGAGATCAGAGAATGTGATTTTGATCAATTGCTCATCTGCCCAGACAGTTCCATGCACGTTCTGCCAGGCTGAGTTCGATTTCCCCTCCTCTAAGTCATGCTGAGGAAAATAATACAACAATGAGGATTGTAGTTCTCCCAAGATGCACATGGCACACACCGTTCTATGGCTCTGTCCCATCAAACCCAGATGGCGCCGCATCTCTGCTTTCCTAGTGCCTGGTGGAGAGCAGTACTTAGAAAAAGGCAGGCTGGCAGAAGCTTAGTGTAGACATAAGGGAGGCACTGAGAGTGTGTTAAGGGAAATGGGGTGGTTGTCCTTCTTTCATTTAAGAAGTTTTCAATTTGGGGTGCTGCCGGATCCTCAATAACACATGGAAGTACAGGTGGCACCAGGGGCCCAAAGCATCATTTTACATGTTTGACAGATGCAGTTGTAAAATTTTAAACAGGCAACGGGGGGTGACGGAGGGGATGGGGAGAACGTGGGGGCCCTGGGCTTGGGGCAGGGAGGAGTCACATGGAGGGTCACATGGGGAGGTCACATGTCCTCCTTTGTCCCTCCCGTGAGTGCAGTATGGGCAAGAAATGATTTCTACTTGCACCACTGCTGATGATCTTCTCTCCTGAATAGACCGAGCAGCTTCACAGGGGTCCTGATCTTCTGCAAAGTACCTGCTATTTTGTTGAAGATCTGACACTGCCCAGCTTCCCCTTGACTAGCTAAACCCTTTCTCCACACACCCTGCTAGTCCCCAGATTGGGATGCACGGACATCACTGGGCACTTATATAAAATGGCAGTGTAGCGAGGTGGACCCCCGCTCCTGCCCTGAAGGGTTAAAAACAGCCCTGGGAGGGGGCTGTGGCTGAAGAAAGCAGCTTTTAGGCTGGGCTGATTGGCGGAAGTGGCTGCAGCTGGGGCCATGCCCCAAACAGACTCAGCTGGCCCTATAAAGGCAGAGAAGCCAGGGGAAGATAGCACTCTCTTTCTGCCTGTAGAGGGAGAAGGGCCTGGCTGCAGGGAGCTGGAGGCAAAGTACCTGAGTGGAGCAGGGCTGGGGAAAGGCTGAGGAGCTGGGGAGCTCCAACCTGGAAAGCCCCAGGCTGTGGCCTAGCAGAAGGCCAATGGGTACTGGGGGTTGCAGGGGGCAGCCCAGGGGTAGGCCAAGGCAGCAGGTCCAAACCCACCCTTGCCCATGATGAGTGGCTGATACTGCAGTCTGCCCCAGGGCGTGGGGGCTAGACAATGACTGGCAGTAGCTGTATACTGAGGTAAGGTGGGGATAGCGAGTGGGGGTTCCCTGGGGGGGCGGAGACCCTAAGACTGAGGGGTTACTGTCGGGGCAGCACCCCAGGTAAAAGGGCACTGGGTCCAGGGAGGGACACAGGGGCCAGAGGACAGGCGGAGCACCAGCCTGCAAAGGGCGCTCCAGAGCTGGAAAGAGCTAATTCCCTAAGAGACCAGCAGGAGGCGCCGCAGAGGTGAGTCTGCACCTCTACACGCAGGTTTACATCCTTCTCCTAAACCATTTAAAAGGCTCCCATGTACCACACTGGAGAATGGACGTAGCCGATATGGACAACTATGGGCAAAGAGCCACACCCAAACCCAGTTACTACAAAGAACACTATTAACGTTTTCCTTTTCTGAATTAAAATAGTGACATGAGCCCAGAGATCCCTGCACACTCTCACTACGTGCAGGCTTTTACTGTCCACAGTTTGTGGTTTTTAAGTTAGAGGGACCTGGAAAAAAATCATGATACTTGGCATGGGGGGGGCAATTTTTAATTGATTAGAGCTCAGAAGCTAATCAACCTACTTTGTTAAAACACCTCCAAAAATTCAAGCTTTGCTCCGACATTGGGGGGGGGGGGAAATCTGGGCTAGATGCACTGTGTGTTTCATATCAAACAAAGAGATCGATCTGATTACGTGCAAAACAGAATGCACACCCGCTCCGTTGCGAGAAGGAGTGAGGCCGGTGAAGCTGTGTGGCCGGTTGCAGTCTCCAGGAATGCTGGTCTGCAGGGCTGGCGCAGCTCGCTCTCTCCAGGCCCTCTGCTGTGTTTCAGGGTGGGATTTGCAGAGAACCAGCTCCAGTTCTGCTGCCCTGGATAAACCATCCCTGAGCAGTCCGTGCTCACCCCAACAGCAGTAGCAGATCAATACTTTGCTGCCCTCTGCAATTTTGCCTGCATGGTGGCCTCAGCCCTGCAGGCCCAAGACCTAGCACATAGACAACCCAGGAGGCTGAGAGAGGGGCACTTTGTCACAAACAATTTTTTTTATAAACACCCTTAACCGAATAGCCGAGGTGATGCCGACCAGTGCTTGGCTCCCTGGGCAGCAGGGGCAGAGCTGACAGATGGATGTTCCAGGGTCCGGCGCCATCCTGTGCTCTGCAGGGGAAGTAGCACCTGGCTCCAAAGGGGCTTCTGGGACAGCAGTGGGAAATTCAGCGGGCGCGAAGGCTGAGCATAGGGTCCAGAGGGGTGTGTGAGGGAGACAGCTGGGCCCGGGGTGTGAGAACACTAGAATAAAAAGTGTCTCTGAACACAGCACTCTGCCAGAGAAGGGAAAGATGGAGCAGGAGCGAGAGCAACTGAGAGGGACAGAGGGGAGAGGAGACAGACAGAGGGGGGTCAGTGACCCTGTGTGGCCTGTGGGCCTGCCTCCCCTGGGGGAATCTCAGTGCTGCTGGGCCCCACCTGCCTGCCTGGGGGCGGAAGGGGGGCAGGGAATCAGAATTCGGTGCTGCAGTGCTATTTTTAGGCCCACCGCCCAAGCCCCGTGAGCCCAAGTCAGTTGCCCCGGGGTCTGAGTGGCGGGTTTTTCTTGGCAGTGTAGCCACCCCCTTTAGGCGGAAGGGCCGTGTGCTGGTGTCCATGGGGGAGGGAGGCCGCGCGCTGCCACCTAGCGGCGAGGTGTTCGTACCCCTGCACCCCGAGGTCACACAGAGCTAGGGGGAGAGAGCTCGGCCCAGGCGGTGGGGAAATAGGAGAAAGGGATTTTCTTTCCTTTGGGGACTGCCATTCACACCAGCTTCGTCTGGCTGGAGGCCGAACCCACCCAGCAGCAGAGGGAGCCGGGGCATGGCCCGTTCACACCAGGCAAGACCCTCTCACTCACGCCCTCTTTGAGAGGTGACTAAAGTCAAAACCCCTCCAGGGTCCGGGCCGGCTCCTGGAAAGCCAGCGCCCAGCAAAGTGCAGTGCTGCGGTGCCATCTAGTGGCAGGCACATGAAACACATGGTCCCCCACACTAGGGACTCAAAGAGTCTCAGCTGCTTTGTCTGCGACATGGATGGGAACATTGCACAGGAGGACATGGATGGCCTTGAAACGACAGAAACAGGATGAAATTCAATAGCATGAAGTGCAAGGTCATCCACTGAGGGGCTAATAAGAATTTCTGCTGCGCACTGGGGGCTCATCAGTTGGAAATGACAGAGGAGGAGATCTGGGAGTGTGGATCGATCACAGGATGACTCTGAGCCACCAGTGGGATGCGACTAATGCAATCCTAGGCTGTATCAGGCGAGACATTTCCAGCAGAGATAGTGAAGTATCAGTGCCACTATACAAGGCACTGGTAAGCCTCATCTGGAACTCTATCTGCCACTCTGATCACCCATCTTCGAGAGAGATGAATTCCATCTGGAACAGGGGCGGAGAAGATCTGCTAGACTGATAAGGGCAATGCAGGTTCTAGCTGATGAACCTCTTCCAGTCGCTGGGCTCGTTTAGTCTCATGAAAAGCAGGCTGAGAGGTGACCTGATTGCTCCCTATAAATATATCAGGGGTAAACACCAGGGAAAGGGAAGCGCTGTATACGCTAGAGGACAGTGTTGGCACAAGAACAAATGGGATAAACTGGCCAGAGACAAATTCAGGCTGGAAATTAGAAGAAGGTTTCTAATCATCAGAGGGGTGAGGATCTGGAACAGCCCCAATAGGAGTTGTGGGAGCAAACAACTTACTTGGTTTAAGCAAGAGCTGGACAAATGTATGAGTGGGATTGTATGATGGGGTTGCTTATGATGGTGGGGAGGCGCAGCTCTGGGGCTCACTTCCAGTGTGTGTCTAATGTTCCTAAAGCTCATGCTTCAGCGTTTCAGCCGGTGATCTGCAGCGGTCAGGTAGAGATCCTCCCCCACTTCCCTCTCCAACATATTCTGGGATCATTTTATTATTATTATTATTTCCTTTCTCTGAAGCATCAGGCTGGAGAAGGGACATAGGATGCGAAGGGCCAGGGCTCTTAGGTGGCACCGATGCTCGGCTGGCTGGTTCTTGCACAGGGTCTAACTGATCACCGCCTGTGGTTTGGGCAGGTATTTCCCACTGGCTCAAATTGGCAGTGACCTTGAGGGAGTTACTGTCCTCTGCAGCATGGGGGTGCAGGTCACTTGCCAGCATTATCTGGGTCTCTCTCACGTAATCATTGCCCTGCCATTGTGGGGTGTGCCTTGGTACATCCTGCTCTGTGCTTGTGGCACAGAACAGTCTAGTCCAATGGTTTTCAGCCTGGGATCCACAGACCCCTGAGAGCCACAGACTATGTCTAAGTTTTCCAAAGGGGTCCACACCTCCATTCAAGTCCTGTTAGCTGTCTGCAAATGAAAAACGGTTGAAAACCATGGGTCTAGTCACGTGAGGGCTGTAATGCTTTGGTCTTGTTTTGGTGGCTGGGGTTAGTGTGTGGGTGCTGGGTGGTGGTGTTGGCCTGTGCTGTACAGGATTTGAGGATCCACCGGTCCCTTCTGGCCTTAAACTCTAGGACTATGGGGACAGCGAAGGACAGCAATCTTCAGTTTGCTTTTGCAAGTTTCTTGATGCGCTGCACAGAGTTGACCAAACCTGGGTCACTCCCCTGGCTCTAGGGCATCCTGTGTAATGTCTCTGCTGTGCCAACCTGTCCATTCAGCCCTAAGTTCCTCAGCACCTTCATTCCTGCAGTCATGCCTCACATCGTCTTCAAAAAGCCTGGGCCTGGACTTACCGTTTGCTCTATAAAGTATAGCTTGAATTTATGTTTCAAATGACCTCATTAATGGATTGTGCAGGCAGCGAACTGACTTTCTTCCTCCAGAGTTACAATGATTTGGCAGATGCTTGGAACCAAAATCTGGGTGCTCAATATCGGGGTTCTCATTCCTCCCTTCAGCTGCCACCATTGATTCCAGGCTGGAGAGTGGAGGGGACAGAGCATTGCGGCGCATGCAGGCTAAAGGAGTGCCAATCTAAAGGCCCAGTTGTGACTCTCTGTGCCTATGGGGAACACCCAGCACCCCTATTTTATCCTTTTAAAATGACTGTGTGATATCCAATGCAAAGTTTGCCATGTCGGGTGTCTTTGGAAGGCCCATGAACTGAGCATTGTTGTTATAGTGATGGTATAGTAATTGTTACAGTAATGTATATAGTTATGAGGCTGAAAATGTGTCCTCATGGCGTAAAACCAGCCCAGGCAAAACTCCTCAGGAGCAGAGGGGCAGTTCACACCTCATCAGGGCATGTATGGGACAACCCAGCCCAGCCTCACAGGAACAAAGGACGCTGGCCTAGGCAGCAACAAAAGGTTCAATTCGAGGGAGTCACCCCCCTTCCTTTGGTCAGTTTGGGACTGCGATGAGGTAATGCTCACCTGACTCTGAAAGTGGGGGCAAAGCCAAGAGGGAAGAAAGAACATGATAAAAGGGCGAGACGTTTGCCATGTTCTTCCTCTCTCTTCCACCTCCATCTACAGACATCACCACCAAGCGACTGAAGCGCTCATCAAAGGGAGAGCCTGGCTGAAGGGCAACCAGCCAGCCTGTGGCGAGAGGCATCTATGTTTGTAAGGGCACTGAAAGGGTTAAGATCAGCTTAGAATGCGTTTGGCTTTTATTTCATTTGACCAAATCTGACTTATTATGCTTTGACTTATAATCACTTAAAATCTATCTTTATAATTAATAAATCTGTTTTTTATTCTACCTGAACCAGTGCATTTGGTTTGCAGCGTGTCAGAGACTCCCCTTGGGAGAACAAGCCTGGTACATATCAATTTCTTTGTTAAATTGATGAACTCATAAGCTTGCAGCATCTAGCGGGTATAACTGGGCACTGCAAGACGGAGGTTCCTAGGGTTGTGTCTGGGACCGGAGATATTGGCTAGTGTCATTCGGTTGCACAATCCAAGCAGCTTACGTGCCAAAGGCTGTGTGTGAACAGCCCAGGAGTGGGGGTTCTCACAGCAGAGCAGGGTCAGGCTGGCTCCCACAGTCAAGGGTTGGTGTGACCTAGCAGATCACCGGTCCGGATAACTCCAGGGGAACGTCACACCAGTCTTGTCAATTCCCTGCAGAGAAAAGAAGAGAAGCTGGATGCCATATTTGCAGTGGAGGATGGAGAAATGCCTCCCCAGAGTTTCTCTCTACAGGTCAAGAGGAGGAGGCACCATCCAAGGCAGAAGTGTCAAAAGAAGGCGCAATGACGCCAAGACAGCAAAGGATGCTTCTACGTCACTCAAGGAACCCCCCCCCCCCCCCCCAGACTCTGGCTGCATGAAATAGCTGGTGACGCCACTGGTACAACATGGCAACTTGAGCTGATGGAAATGTTTGTTATGCTAGAGCAATGCTAAGGCTTATCTCCCAAACTTTCCAATGCAAAGTTAGGGGGGCTACAACGGAGTTTTATGAGGGAAGCCAGCTGCACCCCCAGCTGTGGGGTGGGGCCTGCCACATCTCCATATTACAGCAGTGCTACAAACTGACTATTTAGATTCTAAATGGCTCCTTTAAAACTCATTGTCAGAGTTGCCTGCAATAGCAGGGGACTGGACTTGATGACTAAGGAGTTCCCTTCCAGGCCCATGGTCCATGCCTTCAAGCAGACATGCCAAACCCACGGAAAAAAAAAAAAAAAACACACAGAAATTGGGCTTGTTTGGGGCTTAATTGGCTTGTGAGTTGCTTGTTGGCTAGTTTTCTGCTTGTAGCTTGTTGCTTTTTTTTTTTTTAAATCGGCTCCCAGCAAGCAGGGACGGGGGGCAAGCAGGAGCTGGGGGAAGGGAAGAGAGTCAGGGGTGCACAGCGGGCCCACCACAGTCCCAGACTGCACACGGGGGGGGGGGGGATCTAGTCAGAATGTTGGGGTTCGTAGGGATTGGCTTGTTTTGAAATGGGATTAGCTTGATTTTTGGCTTACAGTGAAAGTCGGGGGGCTTATTTACTGCGTGGAAGTTGGCAATTGTGCTTCAGAGGGTATTAAATATATCAGTGGACGGTTAAAGCTCAGGAGCAGATTAACACTTGTTTTGTGTTTTACATGATCACGAATGTGCTTTATGATCAGCTGGGGCTTCACTCAATTGTTACCCAAGCAAAGCCCCATTGATTTAAACTAGAACATCGCCTAAATCACAGCAGAATAAGAACTGAGTGAGACTGCAGCCAGTGTGTGCTCAAACACTGACCACCTCCTCTGTGACACTGAAGTCTTTGGGGGGTGGGGAAGGGGTGTGTCTTCACTGCAGAGTAAACATGGCTGATTGGTATCAAGGTCCGAGCCCTGGTTATCCTGGCCCAGGTGCGGGCAGCCACCCGGCAAAGCCACACTAGCGTTACTGTGTCCTCACTGGTGCTGCACTCCCCTGCGTATGAAACCAGGACTTCTAGGGGCATGGCCCATGGTTCTTAAGCTGCAGTAAACTGAGCAGCTGTACAATGCTTTCACAGGGAATTGTGTGAAGGCATTGAAGAACTATCAGCATTCAGGTGATTTGGCCTGATTTGGTTTGGGGGGTGGGGGATTTAGGAGCAACACTGCCTTTTGTTGTCAAGCTGATTGTGCACGACTGTACACTGAATACACCAAAGTGTGTCTGTTCCCCCTCTAGCAACTGTTCCACATAGAGGATAACAGCCTACTACTGTTAGCAGTAAATGAGTTAGCTCAGGTGGCAGAAGTCTGTGCTGAAATCTGAAGGTTCTAACCTTGCTGACATCCCACATGGGGGTCAAAATGGTTCCCATAATGGGATTTCTGCTGTTTAAAATTGCTCTCATGGAGCGCCCTCTTGTTCGGGCATGTGTCTGCACCTCTTTCAGTCTGTGCAGCTAGATGGCTACTTTCTGGCCATTTGTAGTGACAGCCCTCCGGCCAGGTCACACACAGTCTGTGCAAAACACAACTCAAGCAGATCCTTCCAGGGCATTAGTCCAACAAAGTCTTTAAGTGCTTCTGGCCCAGGTAGGGGCATGTACCCAGGGCTACCTCCCTGGAGACTCTTCACCCACCCTGGTCTGTTCTGGCCTAGTTCTGCAGCTGGGCCTCTTAACAGTTCAGATCCTTTTCTGGCGGTTTATCACTGTCCAGTTTTAGGCCATTTCCCCAGTGGCTTATTGCGGGGTGGGGAGGGGAAAAGACCCAGGCCAGCCCACTACTTCAGGTTGCAGCACAGGAACCCTAAGAATAGCAGTCACACACCACCATGTCCCTTTAACAAAACTGCTTTCAGTTCCCAAGGACAATTCCCCTCAGCCCCAGCCTTCACCAATGCTTCACCCTTACCTCAGGGATCTCCTGTATTCAGGCCCAGCAGCCACTGAGGAGCTCTTTCTGTCTCCCCCAATCCCTGCCAGCACTGAGCTGTCCATGGTGTTGCAGTTCTCTTTGGCCAGCCAGGAGCACCATCTTCCCTCCTTAGGCTCCAAGCAGCAACTAACTCAGTGCTGCACTGCAACTCCTTTTATATTAGCCTGCAACCCTTTGATTGGCTAGCCCCTTGCAGCCTCCCGCGATTGACCACAGCCTCTCTAGGTTGTTTGGAGGACTACTCTACTGCTCCTTTCCTGGGATGAGCATAGCAGGATCCTGACACCCCATATTGTAAGGTAATATTTGAGCATTTGCATTGTAAGCCTCCATAACTATGTAACTCACCAGACAGGAAAGAAACATTAACTAGTGTGAAGTGCTGATCTCTAAATTTAGCTGCTATGTCCTGCCCAACAAGGAAGGCCCATCAACACCGGCTGGACTAGACTGGAACATTAAAGAGGACAAAAGACTTCATTGTTTGCTCTTCCCCCTACCATGAAGATGAGTCTTGCAAGTGAATTCCTTCCATCCGCTGAGTTTGTAGCCCAAAGCACAAGGGGAGAATGGAATAAAAAGCCCTAACAAGCAGGAACTGTATCTTTATGCTGCTTGGATTCTGGAGGGAAGAGATTACTAAGCATAAGCAAAAGATCTCCAGTGCTTAGTTTGCATTAGCCCTAAAAGATGTACAGAGCTTGATTATTATGGAAGCTTCTGTTACCATTTCAAACTTAAGATTGTAACTCATTTCTGTATATATTTTTACCTGCTTTAACCTTGTAAATAACTCCCTTATATCCTTTTCCTATTAATAAATCTATAGTTTATTATAGGATTGGCTACAAGTGTTGTTTTTGGTGTGAGCGCTAAAGTGCAATTAACATGGGGGAAGTGACTAGTCCTTTGGGACAGGAAGTAGCCTGAATTTTGCTATGATTTATGGTATATAGACCAGCCATCACACAGGCAGGCTTACCTGAGTGGCAAGTCAGATCAGAGTAACCAAGGAGGACTGTCTGTGACTCCATGTTAAGGCTGTTATATCGCCTAAGGAGTTTACACTTGATAATTGGTCAGTGACATTTAAATATAGAATTCACAACAAATTTGGGGTTTTGTGACCTGGTTCTCAGTGATCTGCCCTGAGGTTGGTACTCACGCTCTTGAGTCGCTGCAGGACAGCTTGACACTGAGCACTCAGCTGAAGTCAATGGGAGCTGTGCTTTCAACATAGAAAGTGCTATAAAAATGCTAAGTACAATGCAAAATCAGGCCCTAGGCATCTTAATCTGGGTAACCAAAGTTAGAAAACATTTGACTATTTTGGCCTTAATCTTTCATGTGTCTCAGTTCTCTGTCTGTAAAATGGGGATAATGGCATCCTCTCCCCTCACTGGGGTGTTGAGAAAATAAGTTAATTAATGTTAATGGCTATTAGCCAGGATGGGCAGGGATGGTGTCCCTAGCCACTGTTTGCCAGGAGTTGGGAATGGGTGACAGGGGATGGATCACTTGATGATTCCCTGTTCTGTTCATTCCCTCTGAAGCATCTGGCCTTGGTCACCGTCGGAAGACAGGACACTGGGTTAGATGGACCCGGTATGGCCATTCTTTATGTTCTGTGTTCTAATATCTGTGAAGTGCTCAGATACTACCATGAAATGCCCATGAGCAATTAGCAATTCTGTATTCAGTGCTGAGTTTGGATGATGTGCAGTCAATCAGGTCTAGGGCCACACGTTGCATGTGGAGGATAAAATGAAATATTGAATAGCTGCCCATTTAGTGAGCAATGTCCATCCTGTGCATTGAATGAGGCAGGGTCCCGTGGAAAAAATAGCATGTTCTCAGGTAACCAAAGATTGTACCATAACGCATATGCACAGATGAGCTGAATTAAGGTTGCACAGGCAACCTTAGCTCTGACATTGCCTAACTTTTGACTGTTTGTCTTTTCAACCTTAATGTTTCTTTAATGCAGGGTTTTTTGGATGCAATAATAATGCTAGAGACTGCAGAAGAAAAATGAGAGCTCGGGGTTGCAGATAGAGGAGATCTGGAGACAGAGTACATGGAGCATGGGCAGAGGCAGATGGAGATAGAAAACCGTGCCAGGCTCATCTGTCAGATGATTGATGGCTTGCACACTGCTATTGGAAATGCTTGCTAGGAACAAAGCCAGGCACAGCAGCCTTTCAGGCTGCCATAGGTTTCCAGCAGCCACAGTCACTTTTCATTCAAGCCACTGTTTCTTTATGGCATTTACCCACCCGAGGCAACATTTGTCCTACCCTCCATCATCCTTTCCTTGTCTGAATGTGAGGTTACTGTGGGAAAGGGGAGCTGAAGCAGGGTGATGTGACATGAGAACCTCATGCATGCTCTGTTGTGAGTTCCAAGCCAGGACTCGGCTTTTGGGAGACCTCTGCCACCCCCCGCCCCAGGCCTCACCCTTGTGTCTCACAATCCCATTGCTCCAGTGGTACCCAGCTGCCCGTGGCCACGGTCATGGGGGGTGCAGTGATCCCATAGGTAGCTTGGGCTGTTTTCACAGAGGGCTTTGACAACCAGATGAGCCTTGAACTTGGCTCCGTATTCACTTGGAAGCCAGTGTAGGAAGCAGAGCACCACTGTGTTGTGTGCTCAGCAGCAACTGTTGCTAAGTAGGCAGGCTGCAGCGTGGTGAACGACTGGAGCCATTTTAAGGTTGGGAATTTCATCCCCAGCGGCACATGTCTCACCAGTCAGGTCAGGAAGTCACGAATGCATCGATTGCGGTGTTCTTTGCTATGGTTGTCCCTGGAGATTACACCTAAAGCAGAGCTCTGTGGGAGCTCGGAAGCTTGTCTCTTTCGCCAACAAGAGTTGGTCCAATAAAAGATATCACATCGCCTCCGTGGTCTCTGGATTACTGTGGCCAGGTCTGAGTCCAACAGGGAGGGGCTAAGTCTGCCACCCAGGTAAAGCCTTTCTCTAGCTGCAAACTCTTGGGTGTCCTGCATCAGTGAGGAGTACGGGAGGACCCCCAAGCCAGTGGGCAGACAGGAGGCTCTGAGGCCGGAAGCCCTCGACAGAGGGTGATATGGCTGTGATGGGAAGTCATGCTAAGCGCTCCCCCTCCCCACCAACATCCCCTCGGACTTACCTGGGGCTTCCTTCAACTAGCAGCTTCCCAGGCAGGTGCTGCTGCGTCTTGGGCAGCCACCTGGGAGATAACACTTCATGCCTGTGATGAGATGGAGACTCAGTTTTGCCAGCCTTAAGAGATCAAAAATCATGTGTCAGACCCTCCCCAATCGTGCGATTGGCCCAAAATATCATGAGATTTTTAAAGAAATCAAACCAGGCTTTTGTCGGTCTTTTGACTTGTTAACTCCCCTCTAGCCTCCGCCAGTGCGTGAGTGAGAATGTCAGGTTGAAAAGTCGACCTGTAATCTGCACGGACACGCCCGCGCTCTTCTTGGCTACTCGGATGGAGACTCCATTCACCCAAGGTGGGGGAACTGCCTTCCGCTTCCTGGATCTGTCCTGACCCCAAGGCAACCATGTCTCTGCTTCCTTCTGCCCTGGGACTTCTCCCCCTGGCACCGGACAGCACCACCCCCTACACAGGGCTTCTCTTCTTCCCTGGTCCCGACAACACCCCTTTCCCAGCTCGCCCCTCCGGCTGCCCCCGGACCCTCTCCAGGGCCATACTTGAAGGCAGGGCTCAGTGGCAGGGCAGGTCTGTGCCCTCAGCCCTGTGTCCGTTGCACACAGCTTTGCCCATGTGCCCAGCCCTGACAATCACGGGATTGGAGGACCTACCTGCGTCATTGTGACAGCACCTCCTGCAGGTGCCAACATCCTGTGACTCACTATCAGCTCATGAGAGCTGGCAACATGGCCACATGGCCTTCCCCTGGCTGCTTGGAGGGGGCTCCCCTTCCCCACCATTGCCACCCGGCTGGGGGAGCTGCCAACCGTCCTGCTATTTCCTGCCCCATCAGTGTCCTCTGCACCCCCTCAGCCTCCCTCTGCCCCCACATCCTCCTGCCCCCCTCGGCTTCCCCCCTGCTCCCAAATCCCCCTGCACCCATTCCGCAGCAGCCCCTAAATCTTCCTCCTGCTCCTGCCAGTGCCTGCTCCCCCTCATTTTCTATCTTTGCTGCCCCTCCCAGTCCCTGTGTCCTGTCCAGCCCCTGACCCATGAACTGGCAGCCATGTTGTCTCTAGGCCTGGCTTCAATCTCACTGAAAACAGGGGGAGGTGGCAGTCAACTTTATTCAGGGCAGCCTCCCTTCCCCCTGCCAGCGGACTCTAGGGGAAAGGCAGCGTCTTGTTCACTCAGCTCCATTGACAGGAACGGGAGCCGGCAGCCATTTTATAAGGGAGAATTTGTGAGTTAGCGCCTTCCATCATGTTTTCAGGAGATCAAAAATACACACACACACACACACACACACACATCATAAAGTTGCAACAGAACCGCAAGGGTTGGCCTCACTGCTGGCTGCACATATGCAGAGATCAAGGAGGACGAGTTCCTGCGGCATTTCACAGAAAAGGGCTCTGGGGATGGAAGAAGAATGGCCCATCACATCCCTTTGGTTTGGCCAGCTCGGCGTGACCCTGCTAACCCCAGCTCCTGCTCCATCAGCTGGGCAAAACGTCCCGTCTTTTCCACGAATGTGGGGACACATGAAAAGAGCGTGGTGTCATTTACAAGGATTTGCAAAAAGTTCTGTTAGTCACGAAAATATTGAGCTGATTTTTGTTTCATTTGGAAATGATTCAGAGAGCCTTAGATTGTAAAGCCAGCAGGGCCCTTCTGTACAACAGGCCAGATTTCAAACTCCTTTCATTTTCGTAGGGACAATCCCACTTTCTTGTGCAGTTTCATTTTTCCTGCCCCTTTTTTTCCCCCTGGGAGGAGAGGAGTAAAAAAAGTGAGATAAAGTGGGGAGAAAACAATGGGTTTTCACTCCCTCCTTCCTTCCAGTGGAAAAAGGAGTGATAATTTTAAAAAGAGAAGGCGGGAAAGTACTTTCTCTGACTTTTTAATTTGTTTGCCATTGGGAAAATGTTGCAGGGTTCCTCGGTGTTACTTCCTCTCCAGTAAATAGACAGAAAGTGAAAGTGAGACTTCAACATGAGAGAGTGTTGCAGTCCCGCTGCCAGCCGTGTCCTGCCAAACCCTCCATCAACTCCCTTCAACCTGTAAGGCAGGGGTCCAGCTGCTGTGAAAGGAGCTGACTCTGAACCGGACATCAAAGCTGCTCTGTAACAAAAGGGGCTTTACTGCATCCGCAGCAGGCTGAGGAATCGATGGGGTTGCACGGGGAGCTGTCTCATCTTCCTGAGGCTCGGTAATTAAGAGTATATTTTTAGATGCATCAGACACTACAGTGATCAATACGTAACAGCCGCGTTCTCAAGGGTAAAGCCGGCTTTCAATGAATCGACCTCCGCCTTGCAATCGCTAACTGACTAACGCTGCACCGACTCCTGGCTGCACCAGGCCTGGCCCAGTATTTATAACAACACAGAGTCAGACAGTGCTGCGTGTGCGCTCCGGCAGCGCCCATCTGACACGCCATGTCAGAGCGTTACACGCTGACCTCACGGGTCCCTTCCCCGTTATTCCAGCAGGGAGCTCTACCAGGGCGTACGTTCCTCCTCAATGCACCGAGAGGCCTTTAAACACCCAAGCAGTGTCCGGAGAACACCACTGCTCATTGTTACTGAACTATAGAGGGCTCCTGGGAGCCAGCTTCTCCCTTTGAAAACAAACGGCTTGGCCTCCTGGGCACAGCAACGGTGGAAGAAAGGTAGGAGCTGGCCCGGCTTCTCGGAGACTGGGATTTGAGCAGGCTGGCTTTTATGCTCACTTGTACCCTGTTTAGTTTTTTTACAGGAGTCCCTGGATGCTGGATGGTTGGAAGTAAGGGAAGAGATGGAAACAGCCATGCCGGGGTTGCTATAAAGGCTTTTCATTTGGGGAAAGGACCATTGTTACGGAGACCAGCAGGAGTGTCTGGGGGCTTTCCTCTCCCCTCAGGTCTCACCACAGAGCCTGAGATGGGTGCTGTCCATGGGGGAGCAGTGCCCTCCAATCCAGCAGAAGAAAAGGATCACGGGGAAAGGGAGGGAGTTCTCCCTCCACCAGGCAGCTTGGGTTTTGCTGTCTTGAGTCCTGCTTCCCCTGGCCATATCCTCACAAACAGTTTTTAAGAGGGTTGCCAGCACCTTCCCTTTTCTCCCTTTCTTACCCAGTTACGTAAAAAGAATTGTTCCCAGCCCTTATGATCATTGAGATAACCTTGTGAACAGGAAATTTGTTTAACTGATGCCTGCCTGAATCTGCAAAGAGCCTGAAACAATAGCTCGAAAGGGAATGAATTGGCCCATTCATCTCCATCGGAACCTTGAGGATGCTGCCATTCTGGGGCCATCGAATTTGCCATTTTTCTGTAGCCAGGCATCCAGCATTTGGTTTTCTGTCTCCCTGCCCTGCTGGGACCTGTTTGTAGCTGCCTCTTGCTTTCCAGCTCTCCCCTCCAGCAGAGTTCATTGGATTTTAGTGCCTGCTCCTGCTCTGTTAAATGGAGCCAGGCAGCAGGCCGGTCACAACCAGACTAGCTTTTTTACTCTATGTTCCTTCTTCTTTGGATTCACTGTTTGCAGTTCCTCTACCAGATTCAGACCAAAACACATCCTGGAGTGCTTGTCAGTTCTGCAGTATATCAAAGAGGTTCCCTGAGTAACTGGCAAAGGATTCTGGGTGTGTATGCGGCCATTTAAAAAAGGAGCACTGAGCTATCTGGAGACCAAATGTCTGTCCTGACAAAGGAACCCATTGAATTCTTCAAACCTGCGGGATTACAAAATAAGGAGACTGATTAACAGTGGCTTTGGGGTATAGCCTTTCCTTATGTATCAAGGGTTCTGTGTTTGAATACTAGGGGTGGCCTAACAACAAAGAATAAATATCTGCAACTGCTAAAAGTTAAATATTTTTAAATCTGCAGGACTGATAACTTGCAGCCAAGAGTTTTAAGAGAATTGGACAAGAAGCTTTCGGAACCATTTATGCGTACTTCCACCTTTTCATGTTCTCTGTACGTATAAAGATCTCCTATCTGTGTGTTCCATTCTATGCATCCGAAGAAGTGAGCTGTAGCTCACGAAAGCTTATGCTCAAATAAATTTGCTAGTCTCTAAGGTGCCACCAGGGCCGGCACTTCCATTTAGGTGACCTAGGCGGTCGCCTAGGGCACCAGGATTTGGGGGGGCGGCATTTTGCCCCCCTCGGCGGCAATTCGTGAGCAGGGGTGGGGCCTTCCACGCTCCGGGTCTTCAGCGGCAATTCTGCGGTGGGTCCTTCACTCATTCCGGGACCCACCACCGAAGTGCCCCAAAGACCAGGAGCGCGGAAGGACCCCCCCACCGCAGAATTGCCGCCAATGACCAGAAGCGCGGAAGGACCCCCGCCTAGGGCGCCAAAAACCCTGGTGCCGCTCCTGGGTGCCACAAGTACTCCTGTTCTTTTTGTGAACCATTTATGTTAATATTGAACAACTCTCGGAGTAGTGGGGAAGGCCGAGAGGAGTGTAAGAAAAGCTAGAGTTGTGCTAATATTTTAAAAGGGTACATGGGGTGATCCAGGTGCCTATAGCCGCATTGTTTGACATTGATCGCAAGGACAATCAAGGAAAGGCTGATGCTGGACGCAAGCAGTAAAAAAGAAGGATGGCAGATTAAGTAATCAACATGATTGAGGTGTTGTTTTGATTTTTTTGTTTTTTTGTTTTGTTTTGTTATTGGGGGTTTTGTTTTGGGTTTTTTTGGTTTTTGTCCAAAAACTTGATATTGTTTTTTTGATAAAATTGCAAATTTGCCTGATAAAGAGGTGTAGAGATAACAGATTTGGACTTCTGAAAGGTATTTGACTAAGTCCCACATGATATTCTAATAAAAATATCACAGTACAAAATCAATGTCATTCATATTAAAAACTGGATTAGGACCCGGCTACCTGACAAATCTCAAAAAGTTCATGGGGAATCATCTACCAATGGGGGGTGTTTCTAGTGGGGTTTCAAAGGGATCTGGTTCTGGCTTTACACTATTCAATATTTTTATCACTCCTCTGGAAGAAAATCTAACACTAGTAGGACTGTCAAACTATTAAAAAAATGTATCGTGATTAATCTCATGATTAAAAAAGTCAATTGTGATTAATTGAGCGATTAATCACACTGCTAAACAATAATAGAATGCCATTTATTTAAATATTTTGATGTTTTCTAATATATTGATATATATTAATTTTCAAATATATTGATTTCAATTACAGTACAGAATACAAAGTGCACAATGCTCACTTTATATTTATTGTTTTTTACAAATATTTGCACTGAAAAAATAGTATATTTCAGTTCACCTAATACAAGTACTGTAATGCAATCTCTTTGTCATGAAAGTTGAACTTTAAAATGTAGAATTAGGTACAAAATATAACTGCACTCAAAAAAAAAAAAGAAGTAAAACTTTAGAGCCTACAAGTCCACTCAGTCCTATTTCTTATTCAAGCAGTTGCTCAAACAAACAAGTTTGTTTTCATTTGAAGGAGATAATGCTGCCTGCTTCTTGTTTACAATGTTACCTGAATGTGAGAACAGGTGTTCACATAGCACTGTTGCAGCTGGTGTTGCAAGATATTTACATGCCAGATGCACTAAAGATTCATATGTCTCTTCATGCTTAATCCACCATTCCAGAGGACATGTGTCCAGGCTGATGACAGATTCTGCTCGATAACAATCCAAAGTGGTGCAGACCAACACATGTTCATTTTTATAATCTGAGTCAGATGCCACCAGCAGAAGGTTGATTTTCTTTTTTGGTGGTTCGGGTTCTGTAGTTTCTGCATCGGAGTATTGCTCTTTAAAGACTTCCGAACGCACGCTCCACACCTCGTCCCTCTCAGATTTTGGAAGGCACTTCAGATTTTTCAACCTTGGGTTGAGTGTGGTAGCTATCCTTAGAAATCTCACATTGGTACCTTCTTTGCGTTTTGTCAAATATGTAGCAAACGTGTTCTTAAAACGAACAACATGTGCTGAGACATCATCTGAGACTGCTATAACATGATATATATGGCAGAATGCGAGTAAAACAGACCAGGAGACATACAATTCTCCCCCAAGGAGTTCAGTCGCAAATTTAATTAATGCATTAATTTTTTAACGAGCGTCATCAACATGGAAGCATGTCCTCTGGAATGGCAGCTGAAACATGAAGGGGCATACGAATGTTTAGCATATCTGGCACGTAAATACCGTGCGATGCTGGCTACAAAGTGCCATGAGAAAGCCTGTTCTCACTTTCTGGTGACATTGTAAATAAGAAGTGGGCAGCATTTGCTTCCATAAATATAAACAAACTTGTTTGTCTTTGCGATTAGCTGAACAAGAAGTAGGACTGAGTGGACTTGTAGTTGCTAAAGTTTTACATTGTTTTCTTTTTGAGTGGAGTTATGTAACAAAAAAAATCTACATTTGTAAGTTACATTTTCATGATAAAGTGGTTGCACTTCAGTACTTGTATGAGGTGAACTGAAAAATCCTATTTTTTTAGTTTAGCATTTTTACAGTGCAAATATTTGTAATAAAAATAATATAAGTGAGCAGTGTACACTTTCAATACATTTGTGTAGAAAGTGTAGAAAAACATCCAAAAATATTTAATAAATTTCAATTGATATTCAATTGTTTAACAGTGCGATTAAAACTGTGATTAATCATGATTAATTTTTTTAATCGTGATTAATTTTTTGAGTTAATCACGTAAGTTAACTGTGATTAATTGACAGCCCTAAAAACTACTGCTAGTAAAATTTGCTAATGACACCAACTTCGGTAGCATGATAATGATACAGGCAGGTCAAATATAGAGCAGTTTGGAACACTTGGTAAGTTGTTCTCACTTGAACAGCGTGTGTATTAGTACATCCAGACACAAGGTCACATATCTAGGAATGAAGGATGTGGGTCACACTAGGGGTGTGTGGGACAGGATGGGGGCTGACTGTATTCTGGAAAGCAGGGATTCAGAAAAGGATTAGGGGTGATGATGCAAACCCGCTGAACATGAGCACCCAGTGCCATGATTTGGCTAAGAGGGCTAACACAATCCATATACCTACTAGCAGGGGACTATCCAGGACCAGTAGGGAGGTGAGATTGCCTCGGTATAAGGCCCTGGGGAGGGCATAACTGGATACTGTGTCCAGGTCTTGTGTCCACACTTCAGAAAGGACATTGACAAATTGGGAATGGTTCAGAAATCAGTCTGGAGAACTGGCCTCGGAGGGAGAGAGAAAGGAGCCCAAGAGAAGATTCAGGGGTGATGATCTGTAAGCACCAACATGGGAAGAGGGGATGGGAGGAGAGGAGGAGCTGGGCAAGAGGGAACAGGAAGGGAAGCGGAGCTGGGCAAAGGAAGGAGAGGCAGAACTGGATGATGGGGAAACAGGAAGGGAGGTGGGGCAGGAGACGAGGAATGGGAGTGGCAGGGAGCCTGGCTGGTAGCAAGGGGTGAGGAGCTGTCCATTTATTAGTCTCTATCAGTGTGTGCCGTGTGGGAAACCGTCCCCTTCAGAGACTCTGGCAAGAGCTACTTGGAAGCAGTTGCAGAGACTCACGTTAGGCAATGCTGACGAATCAGAGCCGAACACAGATGATCAGTCTACGTTTGTGCAGGGAGGTGGGATTCCCAGCTCGCGCTGACAGACCCAGAAGCACCTACGAATGTGGGAGGCTGCTCAGACGAGGCAGCTGAGCAGGGCTGGCTCTAGTGTTTTGCCACCCAAGCAAAAAAATTTTTGTCTGTCCCCCATCCCAGCCCTGGGCTCTCACCCCCACCCCACCAGTGCCCTCTCCCACCTGCCCCCCCTGCCGCCCCAGCACTGGGTTCTCCCCCCGCACACATCCTGTGCCCCCCAGCGCTGGGCTCTCACCCCCACCCGATCCGCACCCCCTGCCGCCCCAGCACTGGGCTCTCCGCCACCAGTGCTGACTCCGCCCACTCCAGTGCTGGTGTAAGCGGGGGAATGGTCCCGCTATTGTGGGGAACTTTCCTGGCTTCTGTGTACCCCGGTGAAGTGGGCTAGCAAAAGGATCTGAGTCCTTGCTCCCACTTCCTTTACCCAGAGGCCTCCCTGCCCTTGAGGACTCTCCTGTTTGGCAGAGTTCTCGTAGCCCCAACAAGACTGGGCCCAGGATTCCTGGGGGGCTCAACCCCCAACCCTGCTGTGGCCACCTAGGACAGGGGCTAAGGTGTCCCCACTCCGGGGTACCCTCTCTGCACTGGGCACCTCCCTGACCCACTGATTATTCCATACAATTTAAAGCAAATACAAGTTGTTTACTTAACAATCAATTTAAAGAAAAGAATAAGAATAAATGGGAACGGTTACAGGGAAACACATCACCCTGCTCTGTGGCAGGGAACATTACAAACAATGTCTCTGGACATCAAAGCACTTTGCAGTCTGTTCCTTGTAGGCCCCAGGCCTCCTTCTCAGGCCCTGGCTGTGCTGCAGGGATGCTGTGGGTGGGACACTTGAAATGGTGGTGACCACACACCTCCGGGCTTTGGGTGGTGGGATCCTTCTTTCCAGTGCCAGCCCCCCGGCAGGTTAAGGTCCCCCTCCCAACCTGGCCTGCATGGACCCTTGGCTGGAGTGTCTTTCTGCGCTGGGCCCTTTAAGGTTCCCCCTTGGCTGGCCCCAGTTGCTCACCACACTCTGGCTCTCTGGCTGCAGCTCTGCTCCCAGCACAGGATCTGCTCTCCCTGGGCTGTGCCTCTGGCTCTCTGGCTGCAGCTCTGCTCCCAGCACAGGATCTGCTCTCTCTGGGCTGTGCCTCTGGCTCTCTGGCTCTGTTCCGCTCCCAGCACAGGATCTGCTCTCTCTGGGCTGTGCCTCTGGATCTGGCCTGGCTCTGTTCTCCAGCTCAGCTTGGGCCCCTGCTTCCTCCTTAGCTCGGCCCCACTCTGTCTGACTCCGGCACATTCCTGCTCACACACGGAGGACGGGACCCACACTGGCCTTCTGTCTCCCTGATTAGCCGGCCTGCCCTGTCAATCAGGCTGACCTGAAGCATTGGCCTCTTGCCATTGTTCCTGGGGACTGTCAGTCTCAGGGTCCTGATTTGCCATCAAACCCTCCCCTTTTAGTGCTGGGAGCTAGCAGCCAAAACACCCCCACTGAATGTTAGTCAACAGTCCCCTTACATTCCCAAAATTCTGCCACAGCCACAATAGTTACACCGGTACATCCGGGCCCCATAAAATCAACATATATCCACATCATATTATATTAAAAACCCATTAACAATTACGAAAAGAACATTTAACATAGTTAACACTCCACATCTACTTCTTAATACTATACATAACAATATTCATCAACACACTACATAGAACCAATAACATAAGTATCTCTAAGTCTAACAGGAAGTACACCTTTATTAGCCCGCTGGGACCTCCTTAAAACTGGTGGTTCGTTACCCATATTTTCTGTTTCCCTATCCTCAGGTAATACTGGGTCAGTTTGAGGGATCTGGCCATTCTCGTTAGGGTTTGGGTTTGCCCCACTCTGTCCCCCTCTTGCTTCTGACTGAGCACCGCACCTAGGCCGTGCAGGCTTCCATCAGTTGTCACTATAAATGGCAGGCTAAAGTCAGGATATGCAAGTACAGGTGGTGACATAAGCTGATGTCTTAATTTGTCAAAAGCTGTCTGACAGGCATCATCCCACACAAAACATTGGTCCTTTCCCTTCCTTTGGGTGGGTTGGCCCACTAGTCCATATAGCGGTGCAGCAACGTGTGCAAACTTTGGAACGAATCGTCTGTAATAGCTCATGAAACCTAGAGCCTGCCGCACTTGCTTGGCATTCTTGGGGACCGGCCAATTTTCCAGTGCCCTGGTCTTCTCCTCATCTACCTGGATTCCCTCCTTTGAAATCACATGGCCCAAGAATTTGACTTTTTCACGTAGGAGGCAGCACTTGCTTGGCTTCAGCTTTAATCCGTGTTCCTTCAATCGTGTGAAAACCAAGTCCAATTTTTCCATATGACTCTCAAAATCCTTGGAAAACACAATAATATCATCCAGGTATATCAGCAAAGTGTCTAAGATATAGTCTCCCAAAACCCCCTCCATTAGTCTCTGGAACGTAGCAGGTGCATTACACAAGCCGAATGGCATACGTGTCCATTCAAACAGCCCAAAGGGTCGTCACTGCTGTCTTTTCCTGGTCTCGTTCTTCCACTGCAACCTGGAAATAACCAGACGTTAAATCGAGGGTTGAAAACACTCTTGCACTCCCTAATGCATCCAGTGACTCTTCCACCCTGGGTAGCGGGTAGGCATCTTTGTGTGTTACCTCATTCAGTTTCCTGTAGTCACAGCAAAATCGCACCCCACCATCCTTTTATTACAATCACTGCAGGTGATGCCCACGGACTGTGGCTTTCTTTAAGGACACCTTGAGTCACTAGGTCCAAGATGTGTTTTTTTACCTCCTGGAACACTCGTGGTGAAATCCGCCGGTGTCTCTGTTTTATCGGGACAGCATCTCCAGTGGCTATTTGGTGTGTCACTGTAGTGGTGTAACAAGTCCCGCTCATCCCTGGAAAAGACCTCTTGATGTTTCTCCAGTAGCGCCATAAACGACCAACCTGTGTAGGGGTTAGCTGTTGGAGGTCCACTTGGACTGGAATGGGTAGCTCTCCATCGGGTGCCACTTGCGATGTGATAACCTGTGTGCCTTTTTTACTTTTGTCACCGCAGCTCATCCCCATTTTCTTCCAAGGCCACCCCACTGGGGTACCACTCCTTCAGGTCGGTATATCTCTGCCACTCTGGTTCGGGGCACAACTTTATGGCCTTCTTACTTGAGTTTAACAGCCTGACTGGCACTTTTCCTTTGCTGGCATTAGCCAGTACATTTGCAACCAGGAGCCCATTAGGGAGACTGGCCCCAGGTGTTGGCTCGACAAGCACTCTGTATCCGTCAAAGTCGCGGCACCCGGCAGCGTCCATCAATAATCTTCTCACTCCAGGAGGTATAACCACCTTCTGTCTCCCTGCCACCCTAACATAGCCAATTTGTCCCGTTGGCCCGGGAAACGTTCATGTCTCTCCACTTGGGCTAGTACTCGCTTCAGTGTAGCGTCCTTCCTGGGCTGCCCGTGACGGTTCATCTCCTGGGTTCCTTCTCCTATCAACAGTAATTCTTTCAGCTCTCTTATAATATTCATCCCAAGAATTCCTGGTACTCTGTTCTCCATTAAAGTCTTTTCTGAAGCTGTGTCCTTTAGAATAAAGATGCATTTCCCAGGGATTGTTCGACCCATGTACCCTACATCAGCTTCAAGGCACCCCACCACAGGGATGGCAAGTCCATTAGCTGCCGTTAGCTGTACAAATCGGGTATTATGCATGGTCAGATCTCTCTCTTTTAAGTGGTTTCGAAATATGATTCAGAAATAGTGGTGACTTCTGAGCCAGTGTCTATCAAACAGCGGGTTCTCACCCCTGCTATGGTTATTTCCACTGTCAAGCAGTCCCAAAGCTCGGCCACAGAAGTCGTTGAATATACTAACATCATCAGGGTCCTTTTCCTCGCTGCTGCCACGCTGCCCTTTTTCTAGGGACAGCCGTAGAAACCCTTCAGTCCCCACTCGGCCTTCTGACGGTGGGCTGCTTGCTCCCCGTGCCTCTTGAATTTCAGGTGCCTGGGACTCCAGTCTCCTCATTGTACATTCTCGACTAGTATGTCCTGGCCTTTCGCAAGTGTAGCAAACGTATCTGCCCAGCTCGTCCTTCAGTGGAGATCTTCTTCGGGGTCCTGGGGCCCTTGGATGTCTTGGCATATTGGTGGAGTTTTTCCCTTTCATCACCTCAGTCATTACTTTCAGCATCTCCCCTGTTGGACCGCCAGTTTTGGACAGCTTCACTTAAGCTTTCCAATGTTAGCTGTGTTTGGGGCAGGGCTTTTCCCCAGCAGCTGCATTCACTAGGCCCCCACTTCGTGTACAGGGGTTACTCTTGGCTGTCTCTGCCACAGGAACTTCCTCTTCTTCTGACCACATAATGGCAGCCTGCATGAGTTCATAGAACTTCTTACTGGGCTCTTCCTTAAACCTCCTTTTCATTTCACGTCGGAGGGAGTCATCACGAAGCCCGAACACCAGCTGCTCTTTCAGAACTGTATCTGGGTCTGGAACTCGTTGAGGTCTCGCCGCTCCACTTTGCTCATTCTCTCCTGGAGGTCATATGCATATGCCCGGATAGTTTCACCAGGCTCCTGCTTTCTCTCAAAGAACTCCTTTAGTCGGGTTCCAATAGGCACCTTGTCTCCATACACTTCTAGGAGGAGTTCAAATACCTTTTCCACATCTTTCTTGTCTGCCACTGCCATGAACTTTACTGTGGCCTTGGCCTGGCCCTTGAGATGTTCCTCTATGAAGTCTACATGGTCTTCTACAGGTACTCTTAGCACGAGCTGCCTTCACAGACTTGACCCACTCTTCTACCGTAATGTCTCCTGGTCTTGTCGGGAAGCCACCAAACTCTGTGACCTTCCGCTCCGTGGGACATAAATAGTAGGGGGTTTCTTAGCTTCTGCTGCCTGTTGGTCTATCACTGCCTTAGCCAGTGATAAGGCTTCTCTCTGTTCAGTTCTAGCTTGTTGTAATGCCTCCGCTTGGTCTGATAATCTGCGCTGAAGTTCAGCAAACTGGGTCCGTAGTTCTTCAATTCCAGCCATGGTAGAGTGCTCAACCAGGCCTGGACAGTGCTACTAGAACTCAAGCAGTAAACCAATGGGGTGGACCCTGTGGATAGGATCCTGTTCGTGACGCCAATTATGTAAGCGGGGGAATGGTCCCGCTATTGTGGGAACTTTCCTGGCTTCTGTGTACCCGGTGAAGTGGGCTAGCAAAGGATCTGAGTCCTTGCTCCTACTTCCTTTACCCAGAGGCCTCCCTGCCCTTGAGGACTCTCCTGTTTGGCAGAGTTCTCGTAGCCCCAACAAGACTGGGCCCAGGATTCCTGGGGGGCTCAACCCCCAACCCTGCTGTGGCCACCTAGGACAGGGGCTAAGGTGTCCCCACTCTGGGGTACCCTCTCTGCACTGGGCACCTCCCTGACCCACTGATTATTCCATACAATTTAAAGCAAATACAAGTTGTTTACTTAACAATCAATTTAAAGAAAAGAATAAGAATAAATGGGAACGGTTACAGGGAAACACATCACCCTGCTCTGTGGCAGGGAACATTACAAACAATGTCTCTGGACATCAAAGCACTTTGCAGTCTGTTCCTTGTAGGCCCCAGGCCTCCTTCTCAGGCCCTGGCTGTGCTGCAGGGATGCTGTGGGTGGGACACTTGAAATGGTGGTGACCACACACCTCCGGGCTTTGGGTGGTGGGATCCTTCTTTCCAGTGCCAGCCCCCCGGCAGGTTAAGGTCCCCCTCCCAACCTGGCCTGCATGGACCCTTGGCTGGAGTGTCTTTCTGCGCTGGGCCCTTTTACCAAGGTTCCCCCCCTTGGCTGGCCCCAGTTGCTCACCACACTCTGGCTCTCTGGCTGCAGCTCTGCTCCCAGCACAGGATCTGCTCTCCCTGGGCTGTGCCTCTGGCTCTCTGGCTGCAGCTCTGCTCCCAGCACAGGATCTGCTCTCTCTGGGCTGTGCCTCTGGCTCTCTGGCTCTGTTCCGCTCCCAGCACAGGATCTGCTCTCTCTGGGCTGTGCCTCTGGATCTGGCCTGGCTCTGTTCTCCAGCTCAGCTTGGGCCCCTGCTTCCTCCTTAGCTCGGCCCCACTCTGTCTGACTCCGGCACATTCCTGCTCACACACGGAGGACGGGACCCACACTGGCCTTCTGTCTCCCTGATTAGCCGGCCTGCCCTGTCAATCAGGCTGACCTGAAGCATTGGCCTCTTGCCATTGTTCCTGGGGACTGTCAGTCTCAGGGTCCTGATTTGCCATCAAACCCTCCCCTTTTAGTGCTGGGAGCTAGCAGCCAAAACACCCCCACTGAATGTTAGTAAGGGGGCAACAGTCCCCTTACACTGGCAGGGTCGGGGTAAGCTGCGGGGCTCCCAGGCCGCGCCTCAGCCCAGGGGTCCCTTCGCCGGGGCTCCCACCTCCAGGACCACCCGGGACCCGGGAGGGCAGAGCCGTGGGGACCACCCTGGCAGGGGGCTGAGGAGCCGGGTCAGGGTAGCCCCAGAGGGAGCGGAGCCCCGGAGAGCAGGACGTGGGCCCCGCTGCTGCTGCTGCTTCTGGCCGCCCTGCCTCGGTCCCTGGGCGGCTCAGGCCACTTCGCTCAGCCCCGGCTGCAGCGCTGGGGGGCAGCTGCCCCGCGGCAACTGCAGGCAGCTCCGTGTGCCCCACGGGGCAGCCCCCACCCCGAGTGTCCCTCGCTTGGAGCCTGCCCGGCCCAGCCACAAGGTGCGGGTGCTGCTCCCCCGCAGCGTGAACCACAGCTGCCCTAGGGCGCCCCCTGTGCACGATGCGCTGCTGCTTCCAGGGCCGGCCATAGGCTTTTGCCACCGAAAGCAACAAAAAAAAAAGATAGCAGTAATGCCGCCCCTGAAACTGCCACCCCAAGCACGTGCTTGGTTTGCTGGTGCCTAGAGCCAGGGGTCGGAAGGGATTGTAGTCAGGGCACCTGCCACCAAGGCCACGCTGCCATTTTAGGTGCTAGCTCATGCAGCTCTCGCGCGGGTATGTCTGCGTGAGCTGGCAATCCCACCTCCCAGCTCAAATGTAGATGTACCCTGAGTGGAGCAGAGCTCTGTCCGACTCCCAGACTCAGAGCGATCACCGGCTGCAGAAACCAGCCTGTCTTAAGTTGCACACTCCAGCTACTGTGGCTGGGCCAACTTCTCCCCACACCCAGGAATTGTCCCCAACTCACATACACACACACCCCACTTCCTCCTATGGCTCGAGTCATTTCCTCCCTCCTTCATTCCACTTGTCCCCTTGCCTTCAACAGCCTCTGCCCCTGCCCTCCATGGCTCAGACGGCCCTGCCCAGCTGCTGGGGGGCTTCCTGCAGTTTGCTTCCTCTGTCTCAGTCCCACGAGCTTCCCTGTGCTGGGGACTCTAAGCACCATACTTGAGACTTTTCCTCCGTTGATTTTTTCCCTCTGCTTTCCTGGGAATTGTCTTCAGCATGAGGCATTGAAATCATTTGCATGGGTCTGAAATAGAACTGATTCTCTTCCAGGCATTTTGAAATACAGACTCTGTAAACAACCTACCAGCCCAGGGAACCAGCCTGGAAAAAGACTTTTTACATCTATTCCTCAGCTATCATCCCAACCTTGCTCCTGTAGAAACCTTTACACTTGTTCTTTTCTAGTCTCTCACTGCTTCGGAATTCTTGCAGGCGCTCGCCGACCTTCCCTCTGCCCGCAGCCATGCACAGCCGGCACAGGCGGCCTGCTTTTTCCCCAGGATGCCCCAGCTCAGAGCTCCGCCTGACAGATTCTCAGAATTGATGGAATGCCACAGGGGCCCCTCGCAATAAAAACAACCTGGGAAAATCTGATGTTCACTTCCTCGCTCTGAAATATTTCCCAGATGCCCTTTAAGATGCAACCTCCTTTTTGCAGAGGTTTGACCTTTCCGGAGATGGGAATTCACCAAGGTATTTCCCGTTGGCTGCTCAGCAATATTAGACCTGCAGCAACTCACAGCAAGAGTCTGACTCAGTTTTATTTCTTGCACTGAAAGCAAGTCACTGAATGCCTGTTTTAATCCATTAGAAAATACATTGAATTTGGAACAGTCCCATAGCCAGATACTGGTCTTATCTACACTAGAGTAAATCATAGGAGATTAGGGTTGGAAGGGACCTCAGAAGGTATCTAGTCCAACCCCCTGCTCAAAGGAGGACCAATCTCCCGACAGATTTTTACCCCAGTTCCCTAAATGGCCCCCTCAAGGATTGAATTCATAACCTTGTGTTGAGCGGGCCAATGCTCAAACCACTGAGCTATCCCTCCTCCTTAAAATTAGTCCTCTGAAGTCCATGGAATTAGAACAGCGTAAAGCAGCGGCAGATTAAAGAGATAGTCACAGTGTCCAGGGAGATTTCCACCTGAGAACATCAATAGCTGGCTGGTAGGTGTTCGCATTATCGATGGGAGTCTGTGATTGGCAGATTATGGACAGACTTCTGCTTCTCCGATATCTGCAAATGAAAAAATCAACAGCAATGTCCAGTGAGAGGAAGGATGGGTTAGCGGTTACGGCACTGGCCCAGGACTGCTTGTGTGACCTCAGACAAGTCATCTCATTTCTGTGTGGCTCAGTTGCCCACCAGTGCGATGGGATAATAATCCTTCCTTTCTTCCATCCTTTGTATGTCTCATCTAGAACTCTTCATGCAGAGTCTGTCTCACTGTGTGCAGCACTCTGGTGCCCTGAACTCGGGGAACACCTCTTGACACTCCCACGATACAAATATGAAACTGAAGAAATGCATTTCTCTAAACCAAACCCTTGCCAGCAGCTCTCTGATATGCAGGGCCGCCCAAGGTGGGGGGCAAGTGGGGCAATTTGCCCCAGGCCCTGGGCCCCGCAGGGGCCCCCATGAGAATACAGTATTCTATAGTATTGCAACTTTTTTTTATGGAAGGGACCCCTGAAATTGCTTTGCCCCAGACCCCCTGAATCCTCTGGGCAGCGCTGCTGATATGTTGGCTCTTCTTGCAGGTTCCCCCAGATCTCTGGCTTGGCCACTCCTCCCCCAGCTTACAGCAAAGGAGCATACCCGGCATGGATTCTCCTGCGGGTCTGGTTGTCGTTCTGTACTCAGTACTATCATCAGCCCCTTGCTCCAGGGTGGGATCTGCTGGGTGGTGTTCCAGCAGCGTTGATCTGCCTGCGTCTGCCAAAGCAGATGACACTGGGGTCTCCTCTGGGTATTTCTGGAGATCATCAGGGCAGGGAACTGGAATGTTCCACAAAGAGAAGCTACTTTTCTGATGGACGGTCAGGTGATTATTTTTATTAACAGTCCTCAAACAGCCATTCCGACCCATTAGCATCTATGCAAGCCCTGGGGCCTCAGGCTCCTGGCATTGGGGGCTCACTGGCCACACTCTCCCTTCCTAGTGGCACACCAAGGGGCACCCTGCCTGCTGGGGGGAAGGGCAGCACTGCGGCTGGTTGCAGCTCGCAGCTCGCTCATGTTGAGGGGTTATGTGACGTTTCAATCAAAATAACATGCCTGCTAACACCAGCTCCTTGTGCCTGGATAGGAAGAGCACATACAACTCTCCATGCCCAGCACCTTTGCCCAACTTTTTTGCCGCCCCAGGCCAAAAAAAAAAAAGGCGGCTGGACTGCCAAAGCAAAAAACAAAAACAAAAACCGGCAGCCGCAGGGAGCTCGTGGAGGGCGGTCAAGGTGGCTCGCAGGGGGTGAAGGGCAGCACCCGCCTGCTCCCTCCGCCCGTGGGCAGCCAGGCGCTGCAGCCCGCTCGCAGCCGGACGAGAGGGGCTCCCCCTTCCGGCCTTGGGTTGCCTCTCCTGGCCGGGCAGGCTCCGAGGGGGCCGTCACAGGCAGCGCTGGCTGGGGTCTGCGACCTCCGCGCGGGGCCGGCATTGCAGTGGGGCTCGGCACAGTGCAAATGGCACAGGGATCAGTGGGGCCCGCCCCTCCGCTGCCTGCTGGGCCTCTGCAGAACCCTCCCTCTCTCCCTCCGGTGCCCGCCGAGCCTCCGCAGAACCATCCCTCCCTCCCTCCAGTGCCCGCCGGGCAGCCGCAGAACCATCCCTCCCTCCCTCCAGTGCCCGCCAGGCCGCCAAAGAACCCTCCCTCCTCCCTCCTGAGAACCCTCCTCCTCCCTCCAGTGCCCGCCGGGCCGCCGCAGAACCCTCCCTCCCTCCCTCCGGTGCCTGCCGGGCCGCTGCAGAAGCGTCCCTGCCACCGCTGCCCGCCGGGCCACCGCAGAACCCTCCCTCCTTCTGGTGCCCAGGGGCTGCAGGAGGTGATGGCTCAGCCGCTCGTTTAAAGGTGGCTTGGCCAGGCCGGGCTCAGAGCAGCGCGGGAGGCCAAGGCCGGTGCAGGCGGCGGGGAGTGGCGCGTCCCGGGAGCCCGGCGGCATGATGAGCGGCAGGGATCACTAGTTCCTGCCCCCCCTCCGCCCGGCCAGGGTCCGTGTCCCTGCAGGGTGGGCTGGCCGCCCCAAGATTGGCCGGAATGCCACCCCTTACAATGTGCTGCCCCAGGCACGTGCTTTCTCGTCTGGTGCCTGGAGCCGGCTCTGCCTTTACCCATCTCCCACTCAGCTTCACAGGTTCTAACCCGCTCCTCTCCACTTGGGCAAGCTGTGGACTCGAAACCCCAATCACGTTGCAAATGCAGATGACTGGCAACCACGACATCAGCTCTAGCAGCAGCATTTGGGCAACAAACTTTCCTGTGTCCCTTCCAAGTGTCATTCAGTGGAAACCCAGGAGGTTGTGGATGCTGGCTAGCCCATGGCGGCAGCCCCTCTCCGTACTGATAGGGCCTGAGGGAGACTCTGTTCCCTGATTCTCTCTAGCAGCAAGCGGAGCATGTTTAGGGTTTGTCACTAGCAGATTCAGCAGGCGGAGTGTGGGTTGATTTTAAATGCCATCGTTGTATGTGAACCAGGGTTCACTCAGCTTCCCATGCCCTTGGGCTGTTTTCCATTTGTTTATACCTAGCACATTTCTCCCTCCGGTGTATTTTGTCGCCATCTCTAGCATCTCCATTTTCACCACGGCATTAGCACCGGATTGCCAGTTTTCACAGGCTGCATAAGCGTCTTTTTGTCAGGGCAGCCTGGAATCAGCACACAGAAGAGATGTGCTGAGCCACCCCTAGTGTCCAGGGAAAGCTGTCTGCTAGGAATTTGGAGAGGTTAAGGGCTTCTATCCAGTTAGTCACATCAGCAGCACTGGCTGTAACTGTATCCATAGATATGTCTCTCCCGATACCACAAGTCTTTGGACAGGAAATCTGGCAAGACTGCGCTTCTCGTGTCATGTACTGAATGAGTGCACTGACCGGGGGGAGGGTGCGGGGGGTAGCAGATTGCTGCTAGCCTTCTGATCCAGCGCTCTTCCCTGGGGAATGCCTGGCAAAGCTCTGGCTATGCAGGCCAGACAGAGTGCGGGCGATTGATTCTCAGGGAAAGCATGCAGCCAGCTGGACTTACAGAGAGTCCCAGGGCAACAGATCATGTGCCAGCATATTCAAGGGCTAGTACGGTACTTCCCAACCTGGGGGGAAGGCCCTCCCTGGGGGGCACGAGACTACTCCGGCGAGGAGAGGAGAGGAGCAGTGGGGTGAGGGACTGCGGCGCGTATCCATAGAGACCCTCCCACTCCTGCTACAATGGTCATTCCTGCTCTCTGGCCTGGCCTAGGCCTCCCAGCGCTGCTGGAGAGGAGGTTAATGTGGTGAGCATGGGATGCTGAAAGGCTCTTGGAAGAGGGGCCATGGGCTTACCGTGCAGGACCGGGGCTGGGCAGCTGGTCTTGGAGTGTCTAAATCTGATGGAAGCAGGGAGTTTGTTAGACTGTCCTGCCTCCAGCTGCTTTTACAGCAAGGGAAGAGACACATGCCCTGCGTGAGACACCCCAGTGCTTCTAGGAGTGAATGAGAGAGCCCCCCTGGCAGTACGACCTCCAGCTGGGTAGAGCGCTCCTCCACCCCAGGGCCTGTTGGCAATGCGCTGAGACCGCCGCCTCTGGCTAAAGACTGACTTCAGCAACTCACCCACCTGCCTTGGCCTGCTGCTCTCCAGTGCATGGTGCAGAATGCACGGACTGGGAGAGCATTCCAGGAGCTGGCTACTCGGCCTCCTCACATGGGACACAGGGCACCATGATGGCCACTGAATGCAGAACCATGGCGTGCCCCCAGGCGCTGGCTGGCCCCCAGGTTGCTGTGCATGGAGACAGCAGACCCCCGCTTGCCTTCCAGCTGCCCCTGCAGCCACATGGGGATGTGCCCTCTGAGGGTCCCTTGGTGCTTCTGTGCTTTGCCCTGAGGACTCATGGTGCCGGGGCATGATGCCAACTGGGGCTGTCTGGGAGGCTTCATAACTCTGCAGAGGATGGGGGAGGGTGGGGGCTATTGTTTGCTGTTATGGTTTGTTATTGGTCTGCAGAGCAGCCCTCTGGCCCAGGCCTCGGGGGCAAGTGGGAAAAGCTGCCCCAAGTCCCAACACAGCCGCTTCTGCCTGTCCAGTTGCACACATGCCCTCTCCTTCAATCCCCCACCCGTCCTCCTCCTCCAGCTCTCTCTGCCTGGATCAGGGCAGATGCCCGGCTGGCTGTGTGCTTTCTGGCTCTGAGGGCCATGCACAAGCCCGTATGCACAGCCTGCACCAAGACCTTGCTCTATGTGGTCCAGCAGAAATATGCAGGCTGAGAATCCCAGTGGAAAGGCCACAGGCAGCAGAGCGCTCGCCCTCAGGCCGTCTCCCAGTGTGAAGCCCTCACCACCCGCAGCCCACTGCTGAGGTGCCGGTGGCTGGCTCAGATAGGGAGTCCATTAGCATACGCTGCACCAGAGCCGTTTGCAGGGAAATCACCTGTAAGGCCTGCTTGACATTTTTACTAAAATGCAGAAGGCGAAATTTTCACCTCATAAATTTCCCTCTCAGGTGCTGTGAGTCTTTGCCATAACTTGTTGCCATCTGTTGTTTTTGCTGTGTCAAAAAGCCCCTCCGCTGAGCACCAGCCTATGAAATATGCATGAAGTGCCTTCCCTCCCTTCCAAACTGTCATCTCCTCCAGCACTAAATCCGCTTCCCGCCTATTTATCTTGCATTCATTTTTGTTTCCTTAAATTTTATGGATTCTCAGGCCATCAATAATAGATTCTTCCCTGGTGTGGCACCATCAGCAAGGTGTGGCTGAGCAGCCCAGGGAGATGGGGAGAGATTCATGCTCAATTGTCTCCCCAGAGGAGCGAGGGCCCTTGTCCTCCAGGATTCGATCCCATGCCAGATACCTGGAGCATCTGGAAAGGCAAGTGCCATTGTATCCACGGGATAAGTGGAGATCGAAGAGCAGGGATGGTGCTTCTCTGTAGCTCCTCGGCTGGCTCTGTTCAAAGAGACAGGAAATGAAGGGCTGCCAGACGTGTGATTTCAAGCCCAAGGAGACATCGCCACACTGCCTCTGATTGAGCCAGCGTGCTGCAATAGAGAGTAGCCACTGTGGCGCGAGTGGCAGGAGGGACTAGCTGCCTGAGTATGAACCCCGGGTTTCAGATGGGTCTGTACTTGGTGCCGCTAGCAAGCACACTGCTGTGGCTACGCTGCTATTTTCAGTGCGCTAGCTACTATGGGTCTATCTCATGGAAATCACACCCCTGGCTGTGCCCTTAGAGCTTGGCCAAGCAGAAGGCCCTGCTCATTCTGGTGGTGGCGAGGGGGATGGTCCTTCACTGAGCGGGGGTGGAGGGAACAGCAGCCGACAGAGGAGTCAGCGCTTGTCAACAAGGAGAGATGGGGGAGAAGAGTAATGTCCAGGGGTGCCCAGTGGAGCCTCTCCCCACCCCCAGCTCTGCTCTGGTCCCATCACCAGCTGCATCCCTGGCTCCCCTCGGTGCGGCTCCCCACTCCTGCCCCCACCTCCAGCCTTGGCCCCTGGTCCCAACCCCTGACCCACCCCCAGCTCTAGCCCCAGCCTAAGCGCCCTTACCCCCGTCCATGCCCCGCGTATCCACAGCCCACTCCTGGCCTCCTTTACAGGGGGGCAGGAGGGTGAGGACAGGGGCAAGGGGGGGTGACCCTCAAAAGTTTGAGGACCACTGACTTAGTGGTCTCGCGCCCTGAGCCCTGTGCAAGAGCCTCTGTTTTGAAAGGCTCTGGATTGGAACCCAGTGGAATAGGTTGGGCCCAGGTTCTTCTATCTCCCCACTCTCGTCAGCAGGGGACACTACCCCAAACTATTGCTGCTAGGCAAAGCGGCCTTTGGGCTCTTGCCAGTGGGCAACACTACTCTGAACTGAAATTGCCAGAAGCTGGGAATGGTCGACAGGGGATGGATCACTCGATGATTAATTGTTCTGTTCATTCCCTCTGGGACACCTGGCACTGGCACTATCAGCAGACAGGATACTGGGCTAGATGGACCTTTGGTCTGACCCAGTCTGGCCGTTCTTATGTTCTTATGTAAAGTGACCCTTAGACTCCCACAGTTAGGCATTGCACCCCGAGTATCACCATTAGGCAGTACTGCCAGCCCAGAGCACACAGCCAACTCCCGACACGCTCACTGCCAAAACTGTATACATTATTTCTAATCTCAGTTTGTCTAGCTTCAGCTTCCAGCCACTGGGTCACATTAAACCTTTCTCTGCTAGACTGAAGAGCCCATTATTAAATATTTGTTCCTCATGTAGGTACTTCTAGACCCCTTCACCTTCTCTTAGTTAAGCTAAATAGACTGATCTCCTTGAGTCTCTCACTCTAAGAGGCACGTTTTCCCAGGACATGTTAAGGATTCCTCCCACTGGGATATGTGGGGATGTGAGCGCTCGAAGGGCACTCATTGCAATATGGAGGGAAGCAGAAGAGTCTGGTCATGCTGGTGATGTTTTTCATCTGTCCAGTTATCGGCGTAAGCCAGGTCTGAATGAGCTCTACCATGACAGCTAATGATGAGCTGAGGGGAAAGGCTTCAGGACCAGCCTGTGTTTACACGAACATACCCCCTCTGCCTAGGTATCCAGCTGACAGAACTGTGTTGCCTAAGTGATCAATTCTGGCTGTTGTGACAGATCACTTTAATAGACTGCAGGGGAATGAAATGTTGTTATCCTGATTGTACAAGTGAAGGGCAGCAGAACTGTGCTTGGCCTGTCCTGATTGCGTAGGTCACCCTCAGCTGAACTGCACTCGCTAAGCTGGGGGTTCAGCTGCCAGAGCCCAGTGCGGTGGTGGTGGCGGGGTGGGAGGGGAGGTTGAGAGGAAGACCGGGGGGCAGAACAGAACAGAACAGGTGAGATGAGATGAGATGAGATGTTTTTGCTTGATGGGACTGACACACTGCATATGTTAAGTCCATGACATTAGCCTCATTGCAGTCATGGATGTTAGGGTCTGACAGGGCACTAATCACAATATAGAAGGAAGTACTAGAGTTCTGCTTGTTTCTTCCAGGTACAAAACATAACCATGTGTTTCCTAGAATGCACAGGAATGTGAGGACTGGGGGTAGGGTTAGGGCTAGTGCTAGTGTTAGGTGTGGAGCAATGTTAGGGTCAGATTCTGACTTTTATTTTTAATCTATCAGAGGGGTAGCATGCATCCGACGAAGTGGGTATTCACCCACGAAAGCTTATGCTCCAATACATTTAGTCTGTAAGGTGCCACAGCACTCTTTGCCACTTTTTTAATCTAGTTTATTTTAAAACATCAAATAAAATGTTGGGTTTGGGTTTTTTATTTTTAACCTCGGCTTTCTGGATTTATCACAAACCACAATGTTTTGAATCTTTTGTACCCTCAAGTTCAACCCACTATGCAGGACTTGGTGTGTTTAACCCCCTTGCAGTAATGATGTTCAAAGGAGTTATTTCCATAAAGCAATTAAAAGCCTGCTCGGTAGCTCGCTCCTAGGGACACATCGTGGGAATGCATGGAAAGGGTGTTTACAGAGGGAAACACTGGGTTATGTCTACACTGAAAGAATTATTCCATCAACCTAGCTGTGTCTCCAGTGGTGCTCAGGGTATGGAATTTTTCACAGCCCTGAGCAATGTAGCGAAGTGGATCTAATTTTTAAGGGTAGACCAGGCTCCAGTCTTCTACAATATGAATTTAACAAAATATTTCCATGAAACCTCAACAATTAGGTATAACTATTAATTCTTAAATGATTTGTGAAAATGATGGCTATATTTCTGCTTTGTTCGGAAGGAAAAATTGTTTATTTTAAAAATTGCTCATGTATTGCAGGCTCCCTCTGGTGACCAAACTTGGACATTCCAGGCAAAAAATATATTTAAAATTGGCAGATTTTGATTTTTTTTTAAATAAACTAAGTGTAAAAACTTCACAACGCCATACAAAAATTCAGGGGGTGGGGAGAGCTAGTAGTTAAAAATACTGCAAACTATTTCTATCACAACCACAGTCTAATCAAAATGTGCTTTCAAATGCAAACAAATACTTGCAGGTCATTTCTACTACTACTTCATCGGTTCTGCCTAAGAGAGGGGTCCTTCTAAGGCCATGTCTATACGTACAGTGCTGCAGCGGCACATCTGTACCAGTACAGCTGAGGCACTGTAGCGCGTCTGGTGATGGGAGAGAGCTCTTCCATTGGCATAACACAACCACCTCCATGAGCAGCATAAGCTATGTCGGTGGGAGAAGCTCTCCTGCCCACATAGCACTGTGCACATGTGCTGGTGTAACTTATGATGCTCAGAGGGGTGGAATATTCACATAAGTTTTGCCAACATAGGCTGCCCTGTAGACATGGCCTCATACACATGTGATTAGCATAACTAGCCACTAGATGTCACTGGGGCTCCCAGAATCTCTCTGCGTTTGCAGTTTTCCATTGGATACACAATACATTTCTATGGGGAACCAGGAGCATGATTCAGAGCCAGTCCAGGGCTCCTCTGGAAACGAGCCCAGTAGGTTTGAAAATAATCATATAGAATCATAACTCTAGAGCGACTTCCATTCCCGGATCTCAGAGCGGCTTACAAACACTGGAGAACTAACACCACCTCATCCGCCAGTGAGCACACGGTGCCCATGGAGAGTGTCACCCACAGCGGAGTGGGCCAGTGACACAGCAAAGCCAGGGCTTGATCACTGCTTTAACCAATAGGCCACGCTCCTTGTGAATGCAGGGGAGCTCAGATAACTGAAAGGACATTCACTGGTACTAGGGTTGCCTGGAGTCTCCAGGATAAATATTTAATGTCATGTGATGAAACCTCCAGGAATACGTTCAACCCAAACTGGCAACCCCTAACTGGTACCTTTCTGTCTAACATGGTCTCTGTGCTGAGCAGCAGCCTGGTCGCTAGGAGCAGGAGTGGGCTGTGCACGGGGGTCCGTGGAATAGACGGTGCAATGCTGCCCTCTCGTCTCCCAGGGCCTGCAGCCCCCTCCCCTCCTCCTCCCTTCCTCTTGCCTGTGCTATGTGGATAAGGCGGGTGTCCAGCCCAGCACAGGAGGAGATGGTGATAAAGCTCCTGTTTGCTGACCCAGCATTAAGCAGTTAGGGGCACCCTCTGTTTGCTGGGCCTTTGTTGTTGCCTTGTCAGTGTCCAATCCTATTTCCTCTCAGACGAAACAAGACGAGCATGTTCAGAGGGAGGAAGCCCGGCGGGAAAGCGGCTTGTGCCCCTGGTGCTGGCTCCCGCTGGCAGCTGCGCTGAACCAGCACCTGCCCTGACCAGCCACCGCGAGCCCTGCAAGCTGCACTCACTGCCCGGCTGGCTGCAGCATTGCCATGGCTGCCTCTCTGCTCACAGCGCTGGTACAAGGGGGAGCCGTCCTGGGGAGGAAGCCAGACTCCCCTCAGAGGCGAAAGGAGAAATACGGTGGGGGAGAGAAATGAGCCATGAGAGTGGGGGGACAGCAGGGACCTGGACTCTCAGGCCAGAGGCTGCACAGGGCTCCGCTGGAGCTGCTGGAGGTGGGCAGGGCATCGGTTCCCTCTCTGGCCTGATGTGCTTAGAACAGGGGCAGGCAAACTTTTTGGCCTGAGGGCCGCATCAGGTTTTGGAAATTGTAGGGAGGGCTGGTTAGGGCCAGGGGAGGGAGGCGTGACCCAGACCCCCCCCACCTGCCCCCCCGTGACTCCTGCCCCATCCAACCCCCTTGTTCTCTGATGGCCCCCAGAACCCCTGCCCCTGATTGCCCCCCGCTGCCCCATCCAAACCCCCCTCCTTCCTGACTGCCCCCCGGGACCCCTGCCCCCATTCAGCCCCCCCATTCCCCGCCCTCTGACCACCCCGACCTCTATCCACGCCCCCGTCTCCTGACCACCACCCCAAACTCCCCTGCCCTCTATCCAACCCCCTCCCCCCAACTCCCTGACCCCTTATCACGTGGCCTGGAGCACCGGTGGCTGGCGGCGCTACAGCCACGCCGCCCAGAGCACCAGGACAGGGAGCCACGCTGCTCGGCTGGAGCCAGCCACGCCACCGCACAACACAGAGCACCGGGTCAGGCAGCCGCGCCGCCCGGCTGGAGCCATCCATGTCACCGCGCAGCACAGAGAAAGGGTCAGGCAGCCACACCACCCAGCTGCAGCCAGCCACGCCACCGCGCAGCACAGAGAGCGGGTCAGGCCGGGCTCTGCAGCTGTGCTGCCCCAGGAGCTCGCAGCCCCACCATGCAGAGCCTTGCGCTGGCAGCGGAAGGGGGACAGTGGGGGAGGGGTCGGCAGCGAGCCTCCCAGGCCAGGAGCTTGGGGGCCAGGCAGGAGGGTCCCGCAGGCCGGATGTGGCCCGTGGGCCATAGTTTGACCACCCCTGGGTTAGAAGATCTCTCAGGGCCAGGGCAATCAAGGCCTGATGTTGACATGGCGCGTCTGCTGGGAAGCTGGGGGCAGCCAGGACAGTAAAGCTTCCTTCTTCCCACCCTCCTCTCCGGTCCTCCCCCCAGCACCTCCCCCTCAACACTCCTCCTGCCCCACCCAGCACCTTACCCTGCTCCTCCCCCAGCACCTCCACCCACCACTCCTCCTGCCCCACCCAGCACCTCCTCCCTTCTCCCACTCATCCCCAGCACCTCCCACCCACCAATCCTCCTGCCCCACCCAGCACCTTACCCTGCTCCTCCCCAGCACCTCCACCCACCACTCCTCCTGCCCCACCCAGCACCTCCCCTCGCTTCTCCCACTCATCCCCAGCACCTCCCACCCACCAATCCTCCTGCCCCACCCAGCACCTTACCCTGCTCCTCCCCCAGCACCTCCCACCCACCACTCCTCCTGCCCCACTCAGCACCTCCCCTGCTCCTCCCCCAGCACCTCCCACCCACCACTCCTCCTGCCCCACCCAGCACCTCCTTCTCCCACTCATCCCCGCACCTCCCACCCACCAATCCTCCTGCCCCACCCAGCACCTTACCCTGCTCCTCCCCAGCACCTCCCACCCACCACTTCTCCTGCCCCACCCAGCACCTCCTGCTCCTCCCCAGCACCTCCCCACCACCCTCCTGCCCCAGCCCTGCTCCTCCCCAGCACCTCCACCCACCACTCCTCCTGCCCCACCCAGCACTTTACCCTGCTCCTCCCCCAGCACCTCCACCCACCCCTCCTCCTGCCCCACCCAGCACCTCCCCGCTTCTCCCACTCATCCCCAGCACCTCCCACCCACCACTCCTCCTGCCCCACCCAGCACCTTACCCTGCTCCTCCCCAGCAACTCCCACCCACCACTCCTCCTGCCCCACCCAGCACCTCCCCTGCTCCTCCCCCAGCACCTCCAACCCACCACTCCTCCTGCCCCACCTAGCACCTCCCTGTTCCTCCCCAGCACCTCCCACCCCCCACTTCGCCTCCCCCAGCGCTGCTCCTCCCGCTCCACCTCCACCCACCACTCCGCCTGCCCCACCCAGCACCTCCCCTGCTCCTCCCCCAGCACCTCCTACCCACCACTCCTCCTGCCCCAGCCCTGCTCCTCCCCCACCACCTCCACCCCCCCCTCCTCCGGCCCCACCCAGCACCTCCCTGCTCCTCCCCAGCACCTCCTACCCACCACTCCTCCTGCCCCACCCAGCACCTCCCCGCTTCTCCCACTCATCCCCAGCACCTCCCACCCACCAATCCTCCTGCCCCACCCAGCACCTTACCCTGCTCCTCCCCCAGCACCTCCCACCCACCAATCCTCCTGCCCCACCCAGCACTTTACCCTGCTCCTCCCCCAGCACCTCCTACCCACCACTCCTCCTGCCCCACCCAGCACCTCCCCGCTTCTCCCACTCATCCCCAGCACCTCCCACCCACCAATCCTCCTGCCCCACCCAGCACCTTACCCTGCTCCTCCCCCAGCACCTCCCACCCACCACTCCTACTGCCCCACCCAGCACCTCCCCTGCTCCTTCCCCAGCACCTCCCCACCACTCCTCCTGCCCCAGCCCTGCTCCTCCCCACCACCTCCACCCACCACTCCTCCGGCCCCACCCAGCACCTCCCCCGTCTCCTCCCCCCACCACTCCCCCTGCACCAGCCCTGCTCCCCCCCCAGCATCTCCCACCCACCACTCCTCCTGCCCCACTCAGCACCTTCCCCTGCTCCTCCCCAGCACCTCCCACCCACCACTCCTCCTGCCCCACCCCTGCTCCTCCCCAGCACTTCCTCCACCTCTCCTCTTGCCCCACCCAGCACTTCCCCAACCCTGCTCCTGCCCCACCCAGCACCTCCCCTGCTCCTCCCCAGCACCTCCCCACCACTCCTCCTGCCCCACCCCTGCTCCTGCCCCAGCACCTCCTCCCCACCACCTCCTACCCCACTCAGCACCTCCCCTGCTCCTCCCCAGCACCTCCCCCACCACCACTCCTCCTGCCCCACTCAGCACCTCCCCGCTTCTCCCACTCATCCCCAGCACCTCCCACCCCGGTCCTTCCCCCAGCACCTCCCACCCACCACTCCACCTGCCCCACTCAGCACCTCCCTGCTCCTCCCCAGCACCTCCCACCCACCCCTCCTCCTGCCCCAGCCCTGCTCCTCCCCCAGCACTTCCCCCCCACCACCACTCCTCCTGCCCCACCCAGCACCTCCCCCTGTGTGACGATTCGGTTCTAGCGGGACCCAACTGAGAGTGCCAATTCAGGACCAATTGCTTAAACAGGGCTGTCACAGCCCTAGGCTGGGGTTTTTCCACCTCTAAGGCAAACCAAACCAGCCAGACAAAAGGGACTTTGGTCTCACCCCACTGGCTAACCACAAGTCACACAAGCAATTTCCTTAGACACTCCAGTCTCCCAGTATCACCACCAGTGCACTCGTCCTGGGGATGAATGGTTATGAAAACCAACACCCCAATAAAAGAAAAAGGTTCTCTCAATTCCAAAGAATCAAGCCCCAGACCCAGGTCAATATACACATCAGATCTTACCACAAATCACGCTGTTGCCAATCCTTTAGAATCTAAAATCTAAAGGTTTATTCATAAAGGGAAAAAGGTAGAGATGAGAGCTAGAATTGGTTAAATGGAATCAATTACATACAGTAATGGCAAAGTTCTTAGTTCAGGCTTGTAGCAGTGATGGAGTAAACTGCAGGTTTAAATCAAGTCTCTGGAGAACATCCCCAGCTGGGATGGGTCATCAGTCCCTTGTGCAGAGCTTCAGCTTGTAGCAAAGTCCCTCCAGAGGTAAGAAGCAGGATTGAAGACAAGATGGAGATGATGCATCAGCCTTATATAGGCTTTTCCAGGTGTAAGAACCTCTTTGTCCTTACTGTGGAAAATTACAGCAAAATGGAGTCTGGAGTCACATGGGCCAGTCCCTGCATACTTTGCTGAGTCACCAGGCGTGTCTGCCTCCTCTCCATGGGTCAATTGTGTAGCTGATGGTCCTTAATGGGCCATCAAGCCAGCTAGGCAGGACTAACACCAACTTGTCTGCGGTGTCACCCAGAAGCAGAGCACAATAAAAATACAGACAGTACAGAGCCAATACTTATAACTTCAAGTACAAAATGATACACAGACATACAGACAGCATAATCATAACCAGCAACCCAGAACCTGGTCTTAGACACCTTAGATGACCCCCTTTACCTAAGATTTGGTGCCACTACAGGACCTTGGTTGCAAACCATGTTCTATATGGTCCCAGTTTATATCAATAACGTCACACCCTGCTCCTCCCCAGCACCTCCCACCCACCACTCCTCCTGCCCCAGCCCTGCTCCTCCCCCAGCATCTCCCACGCACCACTCCTCCTGCCCCACCCAGCACCTCCCCCTGCTCCTCCCCAGCACCTCCCACCCACCACTCCTCCTGCCCCACTCAGCACCTTCCCCTGCTCCTCCCCCAGCACCTCCCACCCACCACCCCTCCGGCCCCACACAGCACCTCCCCTGCTCCTCCACCAGCACCTCCCACCCACCACTCCTCCTGCCCCACCCAGCACCTCCCCGCTTCTCCCACTCATCCCCAGCACCTCCCACCCCTCCCAGCACCTCCCCTCGCTCCTCCCAGCCCTCCCAGCACCTTCCACCCCCCGGTTTCCCCCCAGCACCTCCCACCCCCCAATGTTCCCACCCCACCCATCACCTCCTGCTCCTCCCCAGCACCTCCCACCCTCCCAGCACCTCCCCTCGCTCCTCCCAGCCCTCCCAGCACCTTCCACCCCGGTTTCCCCCAGCACCTCCCACCCCCAATCTTCCCACCCCACCCAGCACCTCCTGCTCTTCCCCAGCACCTCCCACCCTCCCAGCACCTCCCCTCACCCCTCCCACCCTCCCAGCACCTCCCACTCCCTGGTCCTCCCCCAGGACCTCCCACCCCACTCCTCCCACCCCTCCCAGCACCGCTCACCCCACCCAGCACCTTCCCCACCCCTATTCCTTCTCGCCTCCCAGCATCTCCCCACCCCTTCTCACCCCTTCCAGCACCTCCCCACCCCGCATTCCTCCCTGCCCCTTCCACACCTCCCCACTCCTACCCCCAGCACCTCCCACCCCGCCAACACCTCCCCCTCCTCCCACCAGCACTTCCCACCCCTACTTCTCTTCGCCCCTTCTAGCACCTTCCCTCCCCCTACTCTGCCCCCAGCATCTCCCCACCCCCCACTCTTCCCCATATCTCCACTCCTCTCCTCCCAGCACTTCTCCATGCCCCCACTCCTCCCTGCCCCATCTAGCACTCACGCTCAGGACCACTAGCATTGAAAATGTATTCAACAGGTCCAAAAATTCGAATGCTAGCCAGGGGCAGCTCTAGCAATCCCGCCGCCCCAAGCAGGGCGGCACGCCGCGGGGCGCGCTCTGGCGGTCGCCGGTCCCGCAGCTCGCGGGACCTCCTGCAGACATGCCTGCGGAGGGTCCGCTGGTTCCGCGGCTCCGGTGGAGCATCCGCAGTCATGCCTGCGGCAGGTCCACCTGTCCCGTGGCTCCGGTGCACCTCCCGCAGGCATGACTGCGGAAGGTCCGCCGGAGCCGCCTGCCGCCCTGCCAGCAAAAGGCTGCCCCAAGCACGCGCTTGGCGCGCTGGGGTCTGGAGCCGGCCCTGATGCCAGCCAATGAGAAGCCAGCTCTACTCAGAGGCCCTAACCTCTGACACCAACTTAGAAAGGCCGCCCAGGGACCTTGCTTTGGCCTATGGTTACCCTGCTCCAGTCACCAGTCACCTGTCCTGCCTCCTGGATTGCTGGGGATTTCCTCCCCTCCCTCCTCATGGGTAACACCACTGAGGCATGTTACTGCGTCTGGCCAGGCAGGATGATTGGAGCAGGGGCTGCTGGTGCAACTGGAGCAACCTCCATCCTAGCCCTGTTTCCATACACTTTAGGGGCTGGAGCTATCAGCTGTGGTTGTGCCCAAGGTGCATCGTGTGTTGTTGTGTATTATTCTTTGATTGGTTCTGAGTTGTGGCAAGGTTGGGAAAAGGCCCTTAAAAAATTCTAATTTTGATGGGGTGACAGCAAAACACCCTCACTTCAGTGCCCAACGCCCAGGCCTCCCAGGCCGTTTGCTCTCCTGTACAGAAGACTGGGTTTGATTAAGGAAGGCAAAGCCGTACTGGGCACATGCAGAGCATGATGGGCTGCAACGGCCGCACCTTTCCCGACAGCTGAAGGGGGACCAGGGAAGATCCTAGCTCGCTGAGTTGTTCCTACGATGCGTGGCCATTGGATCCCGGACTCACTGCAAACCCCTGGGCGCATCGACTTTCATGCTCCATAATGCACTGAGGCCTTCACAGCCTGGGGAGATGGAAATGTGACCAGGGAGCTGCTCTCTGATTTCTCTGACATCAGCATGCCGCCCCGCTCTGCTTCTCTCCCTCCCAGGCTTGCGGCACCAAACAGCTGATTGGCGCCGCAAGCCTGGGAGGCGGGAGAAGTGGAGCAGCGACGGCGTGCTCGGGGAGGAGGCGGAGCAGAGGTGAGCGGGGGAGGCACCTCAGGGCGGGGGGGCGGAGAGTTGCCACAGGGCTCGGGGGGGGCACAAGGTGGAAGTTTCACGTAGGGCGTGAAACATCCTTGCACCCGTCCTGCTAGGGGCAGGTTAAGAGGGGTTGTTGGGCACAGTCCCTAGGGGCAGGATAGGGTGGGTTTGTGCCACCACTCTTAGGGGGCAGGTTGGGGGGCTTGGGGTACAGTTCTGAGTGCAGGATGGGGGCAGGCTAGGACTGACATAGGGACTGGGTGACCGGATAGCAAGTATATGGGGGAGGGGAGGGTAATGGAGGGGCAATAGGTGCCTGTATCACACAAAGCCCCTTAGGGACACAGGACTGGAGGGGAGGGGTCATGGAGTCCAGCCCCCACCCGCGCCGTGGGGCCGTTCATAACTCTGCCAGTGGATCCCGCTCTGCTCTCTCAGCGCACCAACAGGCGGCAGGGGGCGCCGCAGGGAGGGCGGGACAATGCGCGAAGGAGGCGGGGCGTTCCGGGTAGGAGGCGGAGCTAAGCACGGAGGAGGCGGGGCGTTCCGTGTAGGGGGCGGGGCTAAGCAATAGGGGGCGGGGCGCTCCAGGGAGGGGCGGGGGCGGGGCTCCCGCTATTTAAACCGGCTCCGGCCGGCACGGGCTGGAGGGTTCCACGCCATGGCGAGCGCTGCCCGGCCCCTGGCGCTCCGCGCCGCCTCCAGCCTGCGCTCCCCCCGCTGCCTGCGCTCCACGGCCGCCGCCGCCCGCCAGGAGCAGCCGGGGAAGCGGCCCGGCCGCCGCCGCCTCCCGGAGCGGGGCTCGGCGCGCGGCGGGACCGGCCCGCGGGGGACGCGCCGGGTGCAGCCGCCGCCGCCCGCGGTGCAGTTCGGGGACCCGCGGGAGGCGTTTCGCAGCAAGAGCAGCGCGGAGCTGGTGCGGGCGCTGGTGGTGCTGCGGCTCTGCGCGCTGGAGCCGTTGGTGGCGCGGAGCCGGCAGGTGAGCGGGGCCCCGGGCCCGTGCGCGGGGGGGGGGTTCGGAGCCGGCTCGCCGGGGCTCGGCTGCTGCCCGCGGGGCCGAGCTGGGGGCTTTGGGAGCCGCCGGGGGTCTGGACACCTTGGGGCTGCGCCTGTGGTCGCGCGTCTCCCGGGGTGGGAGTTGGGGCGAGGCGCTTGGCAGCAGGACAAAGCGACGGGGACCCCCGGATCAGCCAGGGGACCCCTCGAGCCTGCGTGTAACTGATGCCTTCTGCCCCCCCATCCCGCCGACGCAGGCCCCGGGGTTTCTCTGGAGCGAGGCTCGGGGGTCAGGTGCCGGTAGGATCTTGTCTTTAGTATTAACTTAACGCGTCTCAGCGGGTGGCCCTGTGCCTGGGGTACGGGGCGGAGACCTGGTTCTGGGACCTCGGGCAAGATCCTGGGCCCGCCCTCCTCTGTACAGATGGGGATCATGGCTTGGCCCCTGTGTAGGGCAGAGCAGGGTGGTGTCCCTACAGCTAAGGCCAGAGCGCTGGTGTGACCAGCACTGGCTGGCCCCTGAGGTCAGGCTGCTCCATGGCCCTGTGGCTATTGGTGTGTTGGGTCTTGGCTTTCCTCACCTGAGAGCTAGTGCAGGGCTGTTACCCCAGGTGTGGCGGGGCAAGGAGGTGCCTGCACCGAAGAAAGCGGTGTCTTACACGGGCTTTGTGTCTTGTAGCTGATGAACTTCAGCAGGAAGCTGCTGGGGCAGCATCTGTTTGAGAAGCTGATGAAGATGACCTTCTATGGGCAGTTTGTGGCTGGCGAGGATCAAGAGGCCATCAAACCCCTGATCCAACGAAACCGTGCGTTTGGGGTCGGCTCGGTGCTGGACTACAGCGTGGAGGAGGATCTGACACCGGAGGAGGCGGAGCGTAAGGAAATGGAGTAAGCATCTGAGCGCTTCTAACTGCGAGTTTGCAGACTGCAGGCAGTTAGAAGCAAAGCTTTGGGCAATCTGTGGTGATGGCTATAAATACACACCAGGCCTCCCAAAGCCTGAGATCAGAACTGGGACCATCTTTGGGGAGCTCTTGTGGTTCATGAGGGGAGCAAGAAAATAGAGCTTGGCTCTTCAAACCTCCTGATGGAGAAAGGTATCCCAGGGAGTGCTGAGAGCGGGGCAGAGCTAGTCTGTGGGGTGAGATGAACTAGGCAGCAGGTTGTGCTCCAGTAGTGGGTGTTACCTACGGGGGAACCATCCAGTGAGGATTTTCCCTTTTTTACTCGCCTCTGTTATCCCAGGGCTGCTGCTGGCACAGCAGAAGGAACTATCTGATAGTGTGAGTTAAGCTCCTTTTTTCAGGCCTTGTTGCCCAGGCAGCCTCGTTATGAAAGGGAATGGCTGAAGCGTGCTGAGCTTTCCCAGGGAAGAAGCACACCCCAGAACAAATGTGATGGCCAAGTCTTGATTTGGCTGCTTCTGTTCTGTCTTCTGGTCCCTCTGCTTTGTTTTCCTTTCCTGGCCTTGCTTCAGGCCCATGACAGCTTCGTCATCGCTGTTCCTTTGTTCTCCCTCAAACTTTCCTTCAGGTTAAGATTTGAGCTGGTGACCTGGGAGACCAGTTCAGGCTGTTACACGTTCACTGCAGCCATTTCAAATCGTTCGCTCATTCACACTGTAGTTTGCCCTGCATGGACGTGCTGACCTTGCCTTGCTGTTCTGGTCATGTTCTCCTCAGACTAGCCCATGTGTGAAAAGAGAACATACCGTTCAGATTTCTAGCTTCCCAGGTGCTGACACCACTCTGCTTTGGCACCAAAAAGCCAGCCAGCCACCCCTTCCTCCAAAGGATTGTGTAGTTGGGGTGCCACTGAGCATTTTCCTTCTGGGACATCATCCCACCTGCATGCCCTTTCCCAGAGACTGAGAGGTGGGGGTGTAGAATTTACATGTTCCTTCCCCTGTGTGGAGAAAGGGCCTCTTTTCTGAGGACCCAATTTGAGATGCCTTCAAAGGGTCTGATTTTTAAGAGGTGCTGAACACCCACCCTCTGAAAATTGGGTCCCTAGGCTGTCTCAGGTTGGATCCCCAAAATCACTGGTCATTTGGAAATTCAGGCCCAGTGGATGTTATGCCCAGTCCAGAACCTGTGACCCAGTGCTCTGATCTGTGCATCTGCTGTGGGATCAGAGCTGCATTTGGCAAAGCCGGGTTGTCTCTGGCCTGTGGTGCTGAATGGAACCTGCACCAACACAGCATGTGCTCTGAACCAGAGTGCACAGGGTCTATGTCCTCCCTTCATGCAGGTGGGCTCAGTGCTGCTGAATCCTCAGGCCTGGCCTGGGATAGTTTCTGTGACCTTGGTAGTGGGCGAGGACTAGATTACTGTGGAGCACCTGGTGCAGTTGAAGGGAAATTGTCCTCTCTGCCTCCGCCTGCAAGTGCCTTTGACAGAATGTACCCTTTCAAATTTGCCAAGGGCTTGCCCTTCTTCCTGGGAATGCAGTTGGCCAATAGGGCCCATCCCCTTCAGTTTGATTGGCTGTCACAGAGGCAGAGCCTTTAGGTAAGCACTGGAGCTGCCAAGTTCTGTGCTGCTTCCCAGAAGGCTCAGCTTGGGTACCCCCTGCAGGCAGATCTAGCCTGCCTGCCTCCGCCTTGGAGCTGCTGCAGGGATCCTGCCCCATCCTCTCAGAGGTGTACTCGAGTTCTGCCCCAAAAGGACAATTTCTTGCAAGATTTGAGTCCCTAGATTCCTCCCATGGTAGGTGCTGAGTCTCAGACTGTTCAGAACAGTGTTTATGCAGGGCAGGGAAGATCAGGAAGGCCTGAGAGTCCTATTTTCTCTGCAGGGGTGAGCCACAGACCTGCTTTGCCGGACAGTCTTTGGGGACAGGAAGCTGTTGAGGCACCCACAGAAATCCTTGTGGAAGCTGCCCAAAGACCCAAAAGCAGCTAAGAGTGCACTGTGCTCACTCTCACCCCCTTTCATCTTCAGGAGCACTAATTACCCTGATAAATGGATGCAGGTGGGGCCACAGTTCATTCTCCTGCTGAGCTTCTTGTAGGTGTTTGCTACAGGTGTTACTCTGATACCTCCCCATGGGATGGGTGGGGAGGACACTTTGGGGACACCTTGTCCACCGCCTGGTGGACTCCAAACAACTTCCATAGAGCCTGGTCCTGGGCAGCTTCACGCATCTGGCCTGCTGGGAACTCATGCGTTCGCTCCCTCCCTTCCACCTCACATTACTCAGGAAAATTGGTTCCCCTCTCTCCAGGGTCCTGTGTATGTGGCTGAAGTGGGGAAGAGGAGGGGAGGCTGAGCCTTGGTCGGGGGAGAAGGATTTCAATCCACTGCATGTCTGCTGCCCCAGTCTGTTCTGGCCCCCTATGGAGAGTGGGGGGTTGGCATGTACTAGCTGTGAGATGGTGGGCATTGCTCAGCTCACCAGCAGCGTTGGAAGCAGCCCTACCTGGAATTCGCAGACTTGGTACAAAAGTGGCTGTGAAGGAACGTCTAACAAGCTGTTTGTGCTTTTCCCCAGTTAGACACGTATTCGGTCTTGGCTCTGCCCTGTGCAGAGCTGTGATGTGTCCTGGCAACGGATTGTGCTAAGGAGATGCAATAAGTAACTGCACAGTGTCACTAACACAGGCCTGTAAAAGTAGCCATGCCCACCTGCCAGTGTCCTTGCATGTGGTGTCTGAGTTGATGGCAGGAGGATGGATTTGACTCATCCTTTTAGCAGTTCTCTCTTGCTGTTTCCAGCAGGTTGCTTTGCAAACAGCTTGTTTTCAGAGTCTTATGCAAGGGTGCAGGTGTTGCTGTCACTGGAATCAAATGGTCTCCCCATACTGCACTCTGCTCTTGGATTGTTGCTTGTTCCTTTGTAGTGAATTGTCATGTCTCTGATCCAGGTATCAGTGCAGTAGCTGCTTCAGGGAGTATTTTTCACACCCCTGAGCGACATGTTGGACTGTTCGACATAAGCTCTCTGCTGACAGCATAGAGCGGCTACACGAGCAATATTACAGCGATAGATTTGTACTGCTGTAAACTCGCTAGTGTAGGCATGGCCTAAGTAACTGTACAGCAATGTTCATTAACTTCCTGGCATCTGTTTCTTCTCAGTGAAAGTTGTTAGTGATGGAGCATTAATCAGATTTAATGTTTCCCTTGAGACTTACCAACTAACTCTCTGAGATCAAACTTGACCTCGGTAGAAGCTACTCCAGATAAGTGGTGTTACACCAAGCCCATCCTGAAGGCTTGTCTACATGACAGGTTACATCTGTATAACTTGTGTTGCTTGGGTATGAATAAGCCCGTCCCCCCCACAAGCTGCGTAAGTTGCACCTACTTAAGTGCCAGCGTGGACTGCGGTATGTCATCGGGCGAGGTCTCTCAGAGGTGGATTTATTATGCCAATGGTATTACTGGCACACTCTAGGGCACCCGCCTTTACCTAGTTCCCAGGGATCAAGGTGTGCTCTTCTGTGGGTTTGCAGGACCTTTTTATCAGTGAAAGAGTCTTACACAGAAATATCCTTAACCTCCCTCTGTTCACAATCACAGAGCAGAATACACATGCTAAGAATACAATGCTGTCCTCACGGGTCCTGATCATGCAGGCAGACTTTACCTGTTGGCCAGGCAAGATCAGTCTCACCTGAGTTCTTGTTGCTGTGTAACTTTAGCGCCCTCGTGGCCAAGATGGAGTCTGCTCTGCAGGCAGCTCTGGCCAAGAGACAGCGCGCAGGAATGCAGCAGGAGAAATCCCTTCCACCCCAGGGGCGCCTATTCCCCCCACACACACACACTACAATGAAGATAACAAAGGGAGGTATTTATTTACAGAGGGATGAGAGGAGAAATACAACAAGGGGAAATATAGGGGGAGCAGTAAAACAGGGCTGCACCCAAGCCAAGGCCCCACGGGCCCAGTGGTAGCACAGTCTGGAAGGGCAGGCACTGAGCAATGTGTCTGCACACAGACTTCAGGAGGCCTGAGCAAAGTTCCAGTCCGGTGGTGAGTCTTGGGGGCTCCTGGTCGTCTTGGGTGCCAGTGAACTCTCCCCAGCAAACCCCTCCGGTGCCTCTTCTGCTGCTCTCTGCAAAGCCCCACAGAGCAACCCCCTCCCCACTGAACTAGCTACAGCCTCCCTCCTTGTTCCCAGTGCAGAGTCACCAGCCCCACGCAGCTCTGGGCAGGCGTGATCCTGGGTCCAGCTCTGGCCTGTCCTTGGGCGATTCCTCCTGGCTCCTGTCCTGGGCTGGCCCTGATTGGCCGCCCTGCCCTTACCAGGCTCCAGGCAGGTTCTCTGCTGCTTCCTTTGCCAGGGCTGCGGGCTGCCCCCTCTCTCCCCTGGAGCTTCAGCCCCACCCCTGGAGTTTCCCTCCTTTTTTCTCACTCTCCCTCTCCCCCCTAAGAAAAAGATTTAAAGGGGCCATGCTCCTTAAATCCCAAAGGGGTTACACTGCATGTCAGGGTCGTGCATAGGATTCTAGCAGCTCTGCTCTGGGCTGTCTCTTGGAGGCGACTTCTTCTTCCAGGTCTTTCCTTTTCCTTTTTTTGCCCCAACAGTCTCCTTGGAACCCAGTTTATATAATGAAACTGGAGTCCTGCTTAGCTATGCCTTAGGCTCAGGTTGGCCACTCCTGGGTTGAGAAGGAGCCAGAATTTACCAATGTACATTGCCAAAGAGCCACAGTAATGTGTCAGCAGCCCCCCACCACACACACACACTCTCCCAGCGGCTCCTGCCCACTGGCAGCCCTGCCGATCAGCACCTCCCCCTCCCTCCCTGCACCTCCCGATTAGCTGTTTCATGGTGTGCAGGAGGCTCTGGAGGGGGGAGGAGCTAGGGCATGGCAGGCTCAGGGGAGGGGGTGGAGGGGGGGCAAAGCCAGGGGTTGAGCAGTGAGCACCCCCCAGCCCATTAGAAAGTTGGCGCCTGTAGCTCCAGCCCTGGAGTCAGTGCCTGTACAAGGAGCCGCATATTAACTTCTGAAGAATCACATGTGGCTCCGGAGCCACAGGTTGGCCACCCCTGCCTTAGCTGATCATTTTACTAAAATGTTACGCAGTTTTGTACAATCCTAACATTGCAAAACAATTCTTTGCCTAGTCATACCCCACCACCTTAGTTGATTTAAATCTTGCAAAATTAGTTGTGCAACAAAGAACCAGACGAACAGGGAAGCAGGGACCATAGACAAGACAAAATAATGAAATAGAGACTTCACAACCACAGCTGTTGAGAAGTGATTCCTTGCTAGACAGAATACTATCAAGCAACTTTTCTTTAGGCACCCTAAGATCTGTTTGGTGGTGGGTACTGTTAGTACGGGATTGCCTTCTTAAAAGCCTGATATTACATTGTTTTAAAGTAATGTAGATAAAATGTGAGGAGGTGACTTTTTGCTTCTTGGCTCATGGCTGCTGCTCTCCTAATATGGTTGCAGAAAAGGCCTGAGAGCTTACAATGGGAGAGCTCTCTCCCATCGGCACAGGGCGTCTTCACCAGACGCATTGCAGCATCAGTGTAGCTGTGCCAGTGTAGGGCTTCTAGTGTCGACTAGCGGGTACTCGTGTAAGTCACTGAGTACCACGCTAAGCCCCAGGTTTCAGGCATTCAGAATTCTTGAAACTTCATTTTTGGGTAAAAAGTGTCCAGCCTTGATACTGTAAGAATTCCTCTGTGTAAGCTGGGGGGAAAAGTTCAGCTGCTTGAGAACAAGGATCTGTGGGTGAGGGAAGGGGAGTATTTTACCAGTCCTTGAGACTACGCCAGCCATGGGGCACAGCAGAGCTGGCTGGGGCAGAAAGCTGAACATGAGATGGTTCTCACTGCCAAGGACATCTCGAGCGTTCTGATGAAATTTTAGTTTTGATTTGGTAAAGCCGGGACTTTGGACAGTCACCAGCTGGACATACCAAGTTCACTTGGCACATGGCTTATGCTAAGCTGGTAATGGTTGTGCTCTCTTACGTGTGGCTAAGTTGGCTGTGCAGTGAAGTGTGATAGAGGGAACCCTGCTCTGCACAGGAGCCCCACAGCTAAGGAAATTGATCTGTGTTTAGCAGTTGTCGGCTGGCACTCTCCGTTCACTTAGCACACAACCGGCTGCCCTTGCTGCCAGGGTGCTCAATGCTAGAGCGAGGCAAATGTTGTGGAAATACTTTTCATAAATTCCATGCTAAATTTTTCTCAGTTCACTGTGCCCATTTTTGCATCCTCTGTTTTGGAAAACGGGAAGTTGAGGCTCCAGCCGTTCCCATGTTTGTGACATCCACTTGGGCCATCACCCGTGTGCAGAGTTCTGCCCAGAACACTATGGCATAGTAGTCTGTCTGGGTTGGAGCAACAGTGACATGCTTTCTCCCCAGATGAGCAACTTCAGCTTCTGCCTCACCATGAGGCTTTCACCAAAGCAGAGTGGTCAGAATTAACCCACAAGCCAAATCAAAGAATGTGTGTGGACAGTGCTTTGTAACCTGGGCTGTTTATCTAGGGTCTGTGACGCCCAGGGGAGCTGGGTCAGCCCTTTGAGTCCTGACAGCGTTCTTGGTGCTGTGTAAGAAACAAGAGCCTAGTTCACTATTCCCTTGTGCTCTTAGTGCTGTGGGCCTGGTTGGTAGCAGATCACACCCGCTGCACAAGGTGCCGGGCAATGGTTAGTCGAGCCCAGAGACAGCAGAAAGTGTCCAGCGAGTCTGGGAATCCAGTGACGTCTGGGGTGCCTGGTACGCACGAGGGGGGCCTCCCACAGGCATGGCCTCAACATACTAATAGACTCATCTCCCCCCACCGCCCCCCCCACCGCCCCGAGAGCCACACAGCGATACCAATGGCTGCCCGTTTTCCAGCTACCTAGGAAGCTCCAGCTGCTCCTCTTGGTGGGAACCTAGTAACCTTGAGTGTCACTCCGAGACTGGATGATTGTAACTAGGAACATCAGTCCAGGCCACTTTAACTGTAGCCTGCATGGTTCACAGCAGCCCCAAGGCACGTGGCACCAGAATGCCACCCCTGCCCACTCCAGGTTCAGGTCGCTGGCTTGGTCTTAATCTCTAAAGCCCCTGCTGGGCTGCGGCCAGGCCTCCAGAACACCTGGTTCTCTCTGACTCCAGAGACCACCGCCCTCATCATGGCACAGACTCCGAAGCCAGCGTGATGCTCTTGGCCCTGGATCGGAGGCTCTTCCAGGGTGGTCCCAGGCTGTGGGGCACTGTGCCCAAGGAGATCCAAATACATGTTAGCTCTGCCCCCTTCAGAGCTGGGCTGTAGGAATTCACAAGTGGGGAAGGAATTGAACCACGGCAGCTGAGCCCTGGGAGATGAGGGGTGCTGGTGTTAGGTGTGTAATTCCTCCAAACCCTGCTGGACCTCCGTGCTAGTCTTGTCTTGAGTGTGCACGGAGCTGGCTGTTCCGGTGCAGGGTGTGTTGGTGTCGCAGGAGGCTGCTTTGCACTCTATTAAACGGGATGTTTTTTTTCTCTCCTGACGAGGCTTATTCCTTTGTTGCTCCATCCTATAAGATGTTGTGGGCAAATATTTAAGCAAGTCTGGGTTATCTGCTGTGATGGCTTTGCTGGCCGGGATTAACATTCCAAAAAGCAGGCTGTTGCCGGGCGCTTGTCTGTTTGTTCAGCTGGGAAAAGGATTTTCTTCTTTTTGGCTTGATTAAAAGGCAAAACCCGTTCTATCAATGCACCATTCTGACTAATACTTTACACACCCGGGCCAGGAACCGAAAAGCCGCACTGTATTATAATGCTGAAGGAATGTTGACCAGGTGGGCGTGTCGACACATGAGCGCGCTCTCCCATGTTAACCAACCAGCAGTGAACTTCTTGCTGCTGGTCCGGTTTGCGTTTCACTCAGCCTGGCACTGGGACACCAGGCTGGGCCCGTTTCACTTCCTGCGACTAAGCCTCTAGCTGCACAGTTGCGCTTGAAGATCCCAAGGGCTGGGCTACACAGTGTACAGATTTGAAAGCACATACAGTTATGCCGGTGCAGCCCCTTAGTGTGGGCACAGTGAAGCCTGCGTAAAAGGTGCTTATTCTGCTAAATTTACGGCACTGAGCATCTTGTATGGGGATCACTGCACCTGTCCTGAGGGGTTGCATGGCTTTAACTGTATCGGTCTCTGAAATGGGACACCACCTGTGCAGGCTGGTCCTACCAGCCTAGTGTCTGCATGTTGAAAAGGCCTTGTTTCTAGTGAAATTAAGAAATCATCTTCACAGATGCCACTCCTGGCATGTCCCTTCCGCAGCCGTACTCGTAGGAGGACTCTGCCTTGCTGTATTACCTGTCCCTTGCTCCCAGCTCTGTGGCTGTTCTCTGCAGGCAGTACCTCTGTCTGCTAATGCTGCCTCTTGACTCTTCTCTTTCAGCTTCCGCTTGGGGGGGGCTGGTATTTGCAGCTCTCCTGGCTTGTTTGAATTGCCAGTGCTTCCTCCATTCACTGCCACAATCAGATTAATGCCCCCCCTTGAACTGGTCCATGGATGCCTAATGGAGAGGCAGGTGGGGTGTTGCCTATACTGCTCTTGCACTTGGCAGTGCCATTGGCCATAGCAGAGAGCGTACAGAACGCTGAGTTCAGCAAGGGGGCCCCATGCTGCTGCGCTCGCTGCAATTGGACGGCTTCGCAGCTTGTTCATACGGAATTTCATTCCACTTCTAAACCAACCAGGACCCATGGCTGACCCCAGGGCCCCACCAGTCCTTCCCTCAGCTTCATGCTAGACCTAGCCACTTGTTTACATGCTAATCTGCCTTGCCTCTGGCTAAGAGGAGAGACTCAAATTGACCAGAGGGAGTTTTGCATGAGGGCGGTCCCTATCAAAATCTCACCAAAGGGTGCCTTCCAGCCTTGCTGACGGCTTGTGAAAGAACATTTGCTGCATATGACGGGACTTGCACTTTTTTAGAAAAACCTAGTAAACTAAATACAAAAAACTGCATTAAAATTAGGGCTGTCAAGAGATTAAAAAAATTAGTCATGATAAATTGCACTGTTAAACAATAGTAGAATACCATTTATTTAAATATTTTTTAATGTTTTCTATGTTTTCAAATATATTGGTTTCAATTATAACACAGAATACAAAGTGTACACTGCTTGTTTTATATTTTTATTACAAAGATTTGCATTGTAAAAACAAAAGTAATATATTTCAATTCACCTAATGCAAGTACGGTAGTGCAATCTTTGTCATGAAAGTTGAACTTACAAATGTAGAATTATGTACAAAAAATAACTGCATTCAAAAATAAAACAATGTAAAACTTTAGAACTTACAAGTCCACTCAGTCCTACTTCTTGTTCAACCAATTGCTCAGACAAACAAGTTTGTTTACGTTCATGGGAGATAATGCTGCCCTCCTCTTTACCATGTCACCTGAAAGTGAGAACAGGCATTCACATGGCGTTGTAGCTGGTGTCGCAAGATACTTGCGTGGCAGATGTGCTAAAGATTCATATCCTTTCATGCTTCCACCACCATTTCAGAGGACGTGCATCCATGCTGATGATGGGTTCTGCTCAACAATGATCTAAAGCAGAGTGGACCGACACATGTTCATTTTCATCATCTGAGTCAGATGCCACCAGCAGAAGGGTTTTTTTGGTGGTTCGGGTTCTGTAGTTTCCACGTCGGAGTGTTGCTCTTTTAAGACTCCTGGCAGCATGCTTCCCACTTCATCCCTCTCAGATTTTGGAGGGCACTTCAGATTCTTAAACCTTGAGTCGAGTGCTATAGCTATCCTTAGAAATCTCACATTAGTACCTTCTTTGTGTTCTTAAATCAAACGTGATGGGATTGTTTAGTCTGCAGAAGAGAAGAATGAGGGGGGATTTGATAGCTGCTTTCAACTACCTGAAAGGGGGTTCCAAAGAGGATGGATCTAGACTGTTCTCAGTGGTAGAAGATGACAGAACAAGGAGTAATGGTCTCAAGTTGCAGAGGGGGAGGTTTAGGTTGGACATTAGGAAAAACTTTTTCACTAGTAGGGTGGTGAAGCACTGGAATGGGTTACCTAGGGAAATGGTGGAATCTCCTTCCTTAGAGGTTTTTAAGGTCAGGCTTGACAAAGCCCTGGCTGGGATGATTTAGTTGGGTTTGGTCCTGCTTTGAGCAGGGGGTTGGACTAGATGACCTCCTGAGGTCCCTTCCGACCCTGAGATTCTATCATTCTATGATTCTGTGTGTCATGATCACCCGAGACTGCTATAACATGACATATATGGCAGAATGCAGGTAAAACAGAACAGGAGAAATAAAATTCTCCCCCAAGGAGTTCAGGCACAAATTTAATTAATGCATTATTTTTTAACGAGCATCATCAGCATGGAAGCATATCTTCTGGAATGGTGGCTGAAGCATGATGGGGCATATGAATGTTTAGCATATCTGGCACGTAAATAGCTTGCAACACCAGCTACAAAAGTGCCATGCAAATGCCTGTTCTCACTTTCAGGTGACATTGTACATAAGAAGCAGGCAGCATTATCTCCTGTACATGTAGACAAACTTTTGTCTGAGCGATTGGCATTGAAAATAATCCAGAAGAAAAGCAGAGGCAGGAGGAAGAACTAGGGCAGGGTCAGTGCCTGGGAAACGAACAATAATTTGCTCTGAAGCAGGCCTGGAGAAAGAGGGGAGATGGATGCAGTGAAGGGGCTGAGGCTCAGCTCTCCGTAGAGGGTACGTGCTGGCACAGTGTAAAGCTTTGGGATAAGCAGCCCAGGGTGGTTCAGGCTGGTGCTGTTTGGTATGCAGACCCTGTGGGAGGGAGGTGAGGGCTTCTATCAGTGTGACACTTGTCACAAGTTGGGGCATTTGCCCCAGTGTCCAGCTGAACTAGAGTGTGGACGTTCTGGCTCCCCAGGTTCCCCTGCAGTTTCGTGAGGGGAATTTACTCTCCTCACCTATAGCAGTTTCTCCACCTCTGAGCTGGCTGCCCCATGGGGTGGGGTAGGAATCTCAGCTAACATTTCCCAAGGCACTGAAGGTTCCACTGATTTTCATTTGGTGGGAGGAGGTAGCTGCACATGGCTGACTCTGATGGGCGTAAGCCCGAAGGAGGCTTTGGAAAATATCCCCTTCCCCGCCAGCGAAGTGCTCTGGGCCCAGAGGCCGAGAGAAGTGCTTCTGTGAATGGCCATTGCCGGAGTGAAGAACAGGAAGGATGAGGGGCTTGTGGAGACCTGGCCCTTTGGCTATGGGGAGCTGACCCCTGTGAACCCAAGCGAGCTGGTTGTGAGGGGGGTGCACTGTAGTCCCAGGGGGGCGCCTGAGCTGCCCTGGTGCCTGTCTCACCATCTGCTTCCTTCCTCTAGCTCCTGTACCTCTGCATCTGAGAAGGAGACGGGGGGTGAGTGACACAACCGCTCCTAACACATCCTAGTTGGACACAGATCCATTGAGACTCTACCCCAGACCATCCCCTCCCCAGTATGCTCCAGGGCTCTGGCCCTCACACCCTTGTTGTGCAGAAAGGCCTGGGGCTCAAGTGGCCAATGGGTGGAAAGTACCTTGATCTGCTCATAAACTGAAAACCCAGGCACAGACTGTGTTTAAACTGCTCTGGGGGGGCCCTCGGGGGCTCACATTGCTACAAAGCGGAGATCCCTGAGATCGGGCAGCTGCTGGGTTCTCACATAGGTCTTAAGGCTGGAACATCTAACCTGCTCTTGTGCATAGCACAGGCCAGGCAATCCCACCCCATGAGTCCTGCATCCAGCCCATTGGCTTGTGGCTGAGGTAGAGCAGATCTTCTTCTAGAAGGACCTCGACCCAATGAAAATCTAGCCCTGGGACTTTCTCCTAGGGCGGGAGAAATCCCCACAGAGGCTTGGGCAGGGCTTGGTAAGAGTAAGGGGGCTTGTTCCAGGGGCATGTGGGCTCTTGGCCATCTCCCCTCTGCCGTGTCTGCAGCACGCTCCCTCTACCTGTCCCCAGGTGCCACCCAGAGAGAGAAGCAGTACCTTGCGCATCGGGGGTTCGGGGACCGCCGGGACAAGGTCATCAGTGCCCGCACCTACTTCTATGCAGACGAAACCAAGTGTGACCAGCACATGGAGACATTCCTGCGCTGTATCGAGGCCTCAGGTAGGCACCCTGCATATGCCACCCCCAGAGTGCCCCTGTCGGCTGTGTCTGACTGTCCCTCTGGGAGCACCTGGCCCTGTGCCCCTCCCCCAGCAGGCTGCATTGCCATCGGTGGGCCATGGCTCTCCGAGTGCCCTCCTGCTGCGGTCTCTGGAGGGTACCCAGCAGGGGCGGAGGGCAGATCTGCCAGCTCACATGGGCTTTCTGAATTCCTCCTCCCTCTCTGGATTGCCCTGGGCTGCTTTCCTTTACCTGCCCTGGAGTTTGGATGCTGCAGCCGCCTCAGCTCTCTCTGCCTTCGTTTAGGTGGCAGCTCCGAGGACAGCTTTTCGGCCATTAAGCTGACAGCTTTAGGGAGGCCTCAGTTCCTGGTGAGTGACTGACTCTCGGTGCCAGGGCCCCCACGTGCTAGCAGAGGGAGGGGTGCTCAGGCTGAGACAGGCTCTGGGAGTTACTTGGAGACTGTTCCAGGTGGCAGGAGCTGCAGAGGCGGCAGCTCTGGTGTGAGAGGACGGAGGCCCCTAACACTAGATCTGCCTCGTTGTGCTCATCGCAGGCAGCACCCCACTGCCTGGGCTCAGTGCAGCGAGCTGGGTGCCAGGCAGGATGGTTCCTCCCTTCGGGTGCATGCCAGGCACATGCTTAGACTGTCTGTCAGTGATGCTCAGTTGACACCCTGGGGAGGCCGGTATCCCGGTCAGGGCAGCGGCTTGGGCCTCAGTCCATCCCTGGAGAGTCAGAGCTCCCCTGATGTCTGGCCCAGGCCTCACCTGATGTAGAAGGGCTTGAGCTTGCCTCTTGCTTTGAGGACGGAGATCTGGCTAAATGCTAGGTTAGCTCACTAGGACCCCCTGCCTAGCGTCAGGTTTAGGGGCCTTGATCTTTACTAGGAGGGTAGTGGGAGGTGCCAGCACTGTCTGGGTGGGAGCCCAGCAGGGCCTGTCTGGGTGGGAGCCCAGCAGGGCCAGTCTGGGTGGGAGCCCAGCAGGGCCAGTCTGGGTGGGAGCCCAGCAGGGCCAGTCCTGCTCACTTGGCATGGCAGTGCCCAGCACCCCAGGATACAATCGCAGGGTGGGGGAGCTCTGAGGCATCCCGGCTGGGGAGAGGAGCAGGGAGCTCACCCTGCGGTCTGCCCCCGCAGCTGCAGTTCTCGGAGGTGCTGATGAAATGGAGGAAGTTCTTTCACCAGATGGCTGCAGAGCAGGGCAAGGCCGGGCTGGCTGTGATGGAGACCAGGCTGGAGGTGAAAAAGCTGCAGGTGAGCTAGGGGCAGCACTCCCAAAGGAGCTGTCCTCCCCAACTCTGCCCCAGGGGCATCTGTGCTGCTCGGGCCCTGGGTGCATCACCCTCCTGGGGGACTGTGCCCCCACCTTTCTCGGGGGGGAGGGGGTTGTGAAACACTTCGGAGCCTTGGATCAAAGCACTGGGGAGGGCTCTGAGTTCCTACAGAGAATTCTTTCCAGGTGTCTGGCTGGGGGTCTCACCCCCATGCTCAGGGTCTAGCTGATCGCCATATCTGGGGTTGAAGGAATTTTCCTGGAGGTCAGATTGGCAGAGACCCTGGGGGTTTTTTGCCTTCCCCTGCAGCATGGGGCACGGGTCACCTGCCGGCTTGAACTTGTGTAAACGCTGGATTCTTTGTAACTTGACGTCTTTAGACCATGATGTGAGCACTTCAGTCACTCAACCAGCAGTGAGGGGTCTATTACAGGCGTGAGTGGGGGAGGTTCTATGGCCTGTGATGAGCAGGACCTCAGACTAGATGTTCAGGATGGTTCCTTCTGGCCTTAAAGTGTGAGTCTGGGAGGAGCATTGTTCTGGTTCCATGCCCAGTGACCGAAAGAGCGTGATGCAGCAGCCAGTAAAATGCATGCCCTGTTCCTCCCTAGCCAAGTAAGCTCATTTCTGTGCATTTCCCCCAGTCCTTCCCCTGGGCTGGGGTTGCGCTACAATCCCCCTCCCCCTTCATAGGTCCCAGTGCACCATAAGTCTCCTGAGATCCATTGTTGCCCCTTCCAGGCAGAGCAATGGGAGGAGCCCCTCTTGTGCTGGTACCAGTGAGGTCTGTCCCCGTTGCTGGTGCATGTGCCTGCATGGCTCAGCACCAGGAGAGAACCCTCTGGGAAACACTGAGTGGCTGTTTGGTGCCTTTGACCCCACGGGGGCTGTGTGGTGTGCGGGAACTGGCACGGTCCCACCCCAGCCATCGCCTCGGAGCAGGGTCACGACTCAGGGTAGAGTCCAGGCCTGCAGCGCAAAAGCAGCAGGGCTGCTGCTCACTGCAGCGTTTGGGGACAGCAGGCGGCAGCGGGGACTCTGACCTGCTCCTTTCTCATTGCAGGAGACCCTGGCGAACCTTGGGATTGCGACCAAAGCGGAGAGCCAGCACTGGTTCACCGGCGAGGACCTGGGCGTGTCTGGGTGAGCTCCCTCCTGGTGGCAGCCAGCCTGACCCTCTGGCCTTCCCGGAATGTGCTGCAGAGTGGGGAGGGGTGGGGGTGCCCCAGAAAGGAGCATGTGAAGGGGTCCCAAAGGCTTCCATTTCAGCCAGTGTGTGCTCTGCCAGAGAGGGACTGGGGTAGGAGGCAGAGAGGGGAGCTTCCCAAATCCTAGAGCAATGGCTTGGGGCAGGGGTCCTGGGAGAGGCTGCCTTTAGGTAATAAGGTGGTAATTGGAGATATTCCAATCTCCTAGAACTGGAAGGGACCTTGAAAGGTCATCAAGTCCAGCCCCCTGCCTTCACTAGCAGGACCAATTTTTGCCCCTGATCCCTAAGTGGCCTCCTCAAGGATTGAACTCATAACCCTGGGTTTAGCAGGCCAATGCTCAAACCACTGAGCTATCCCTCCCCCCCTTTCTCAGAGGCCAGGGAGCTGCACTGAGAAGGGGTAAGAAGCGGTGGTGGCCATGTTTGTTGTGGGCATTTTGAGGGGCATGTTACTTCTCGGAGTGGTTTGGGTGGAAGTTTGCCTGGGTAAGTAGCCAGAGTTGCCATGCAGTTCCTGCTGCTCTGCCAGGCTCCCGGTGACCAAGGACAATCCAGTGCCAGGACCTATGCCCAGGGAGCTCTGCTGAAATCCCCCCCAAGATGGGTCATGATGGGCAGCAGTGGGCTCTGGGTCACTAATCCATCCTGACTAGTGAGGGAGCTGCTGGTGCACGCCTTGGGGAGGCCTGCTGGGGTTGGGGCCAGTCTGCAGCTTGCTTGGAGCTGGCGCTAACATGAGTCTTTGTGGCTGCAGCACTGTGGACTTGCTGGACTGGAACAGCCTGATTGACAGCCGAACGAAGCTCTCCAAACTGCTGCTCATACCAAACACGAAGGTGGGTGAGCGGCGCTATTTTGGCCCAGGGAGAGGCCCCAAGGGAACCCTCCTGAGCAGTAGAGCTGCTCCTCCCAGGTAATGGCATGGGACGCTGCAGCTGGAGAGCTCCATGGTGCTGTGCTGGACTGGGCAGGGGCCACCATGCGTCAGGCCTGCCGATGTTTTAGCCAGTCGGTTCTAAAACTCCCAAGTATCCGGGATCAGCCAGTCGCATGGGAGGCGCTTCCTCTCAGGCACTTCATCCTGATACTTGTCTGATAACTTGATTGCATCCCATTGCTTCTACTTACACCGTGCACCATAAATTCTCTCCCCTTGGGGTCTTCACCCGTCAGCACCGGGTTACCCTCTTTCTCCGTCATCACAAAGGGGTTGGGAGGGCTAAGAGTTTGTATTGTTGCATCCCTCCATGCACTGGGCTGCAAGGACCTGCATTCCTGACCTCCTCTTGGTCAGTGACACTAGCTGGGGAAATGCTCAGAGGGCCTGAGCTCGGGTCTTGGCAGGTAAGAGAAGTCAGACCTCTTGTTAATGCGTCATTGCAAGTTTGAGGGGTGCTGGCTGAATGTGGAAGAGGAGCCACGGGGTGGGACACACTGAACTTGATAGAACTGAGCCATGCAGAAAATAATCCAAGAGGGAATTGTTGCCTGAGCTATTGATTAGATCAATTTGTTTTCCCTTGTTGCCACGCTAGAATTTGGTAGGTTCTTGACCCAGGATCAGGCCTGGTATTATCAGAGTTCCTGGTTTGGGAGCCACAGGAGGCAGGATTGCAACACTCACACTTCAGCCATCGCACTGTTTCTGGTTTTATTAATACAGTTCAGAGCCACAAACACACTAACCCTGTGAGGCAGCTAGAGATAACACAGATGGAGCTGAGCATCCATAGACTCTCACCATCCTTTGAAAAACTGCCTCGGGTGTTAGTTATCTTCCTCATCTTCCCCCTCACCATCCTCAAGAGCCACACTTCTCAAGCCACACAAGCTGGGATACAACTTGTGTTATACCCACACCACTAGGCCTAATGCATATTCAGGAGGGGCTTCAGCCCCTTTTCCTTTACAGTTCCTCCCCCTACTAATTGGGTGCCCTTCTCCCATAGTCTTTTACCTCAAGCTTATTAGCACAGATGTCAGATAATTCCCATGACATTCTTGGAGTCAGACATCTGCTGATGTCCCTGACTAAAAATATCCCAAGATGGTATCAACTAGCATGTCATGATTACAGCAGTTTAGTCCCTACAGCACTCTGTCTTGTGCTGCCTTATGATCTAGGGTTACTCCCAGTTAGCTACTCCTGGTAAGGCTTTTTAGGCCTTGGGCCTTGATTAGTTTAGCTAAGCTACTGCCCCACAGTTGTTGAGGCTTGTAAGCTCATTGCATTACTGCCTTAACTTACACCTATGCCTCACCTAGCAAGTACCTTCACCTATAGGCTACAGCGGAGCCATTGGAGGTGAGGGGAGATGACCACAACCCTGTTTCATGGTGAAGTACTGAATTAAGGTTGTCTGCAAATGAAAGGGCCAAAGACCTAGGACATGGAGGTGGGGTGTCCACAGTCAGGAGCCATCTGGGAGGCACTCTGCTTGCTTGTTACAGGCATTCGGGGGAGTGCTATTTGAGATATCTCTGGCTAAACCAAGACTTGAATTTGGGGCCGGGCAGAAGTGAAGAGAGCCCTACAGGAGCAGACATGGACATAGGTGTCTTCTGCATTGAAGTGATGCTCAGGTGGTGATCGGGAGCTGGTAGTGGTAGGGAGGGGTGACTGGGTGAGGCACCTGTCAATACTCAGTGCCAGTGTGGGTGATGGTAGAATGTTGCTAGCTGCCAGATGGGTAGGAGTAAAGCCGGTGGCAGGGCCCTTGTCTCCAGAGGACAGTAACAGAATGAAATGGCCTTGGTTGATGCCAGGCTGGGCTCTGAGGACAGAACTTGAACTGGATGGAGGAGATGGTTGGTCAGATGTACATGGTGGTGTGTGCGGGTGCACTCCCAGGCTAAGCAGAGCCCTGCATGGGAGCAGGCCTGGTGGGAGGGGTGGCTAGAATCCATCTGCCCTGGATGGAGAGAGGACTCTAGGGTCCTCTCTGAGGCCCCAAGGGTCAGTCCTGAGGCCAGTTTTGTTCAATATCTTCATTAATAATCTGGAGGATGGCGTGGACTGCACCCTCAGCAAGTTTGCAGATGACACTAAACTTGGAGGAGTAGTAGATATGCTCGAGGGTAGGGATAGGATACAGAGGCACCTAGACAAATTAGAGGATTGGGCCAAAAGAAACCTGAGGTTCAACAAGGACAAGTGCAGAGTCCTGCACTTAGGACGGAAGAATCCCATGCACTGCTACAGACTAGGGACCAAATGACTAGGCAGCAGTTCTGCAGAAAAGGACCTAGGAGTTACAGTGGACTAGAAGCTGGATATGAGTCAGCAGTGTGCCCTTGTTGCCAAGAAGACTAACGGCATTTTGGGCTGTATAAGTAGGGGCATTGCCAGCAGATCAAGGGACGTGATCATTCCCCTCTATTCAGCACTGGTGAGGCCTCATCTGGAGTACTGCATCCAGTTTTGCATCCCACACTACAAGAAGGATGTGGATAAATTGGAAAGAGTCCAGTGGAGGGCAACAAAAATGATTAGGGGGCTGGAGCACATGACTTATGAGAAGAGGCTGAGGGAACTGGGATTGTTTAGTCTGCAGAAGAGAAGAATGAGGGGGGATTTGATAGCTGCTTTCAACTACCTGAAAGGGGGTTCCAAAGAGGATGGATCTAGACTGTTCTCAGTGGTGGCAGATGACAGAACAAGGAGTAATGGTCTCAAGTTGCAGTGGGGGAGGTTTAGGTTGGATATTAGGAAAAACTTTTTCACTAGGAGGGTGGTGAAGCACTGGAATGGGTTCCCTAGGGAGGTGGTGGAATCTCCTTCCTTAGAGGTTTTTAAGGTCAGGCTTGACAAAGCTCTGGCTGGGATGATTTAGTTGGGATTGGTCCTGCTTTGAGCAGGGGGTTGGACTAGATACCTCCTGAGGTTCTATGATTGCTGCCTCTTGGGCTTCAGCAGCTCAGAGCCGTAGCAGCGCTGCAGTCATGTCCCCGCTAGAGCAAGGGAGCTGGGGCTTGTGGGTTTCAGTAGCTGAGCTGTGCTCTAATCTGCTCTTCCCAGATGAGGAGGTGGAGTGGGGAGATCAGCCTGAGCATCCACCTCAGCCCCACCTCTGCACAGCCCAGTGCTGTTGGGCTGGCCTGAGCAGAGAAATGGGTTGGACACTCACCAGGCTTCTCAGCCAGGCCTGCCGGTGGAGCCGTTCCCCTGGCATGGAACCAGGGCAGGTTCAGGGCTAGGGGTGCAAGGGTTCTCCTCTCAAACAGCTTCTTGTGGGGCTCCATCCTGCTTCCCCAGCCCTGGCAAGTTAGCAGCTGCCATGACCCCAGGCACCTCACCCTCTACACCCTTTCTGTAACATCTGGGGAACAGCAGCTCTGGCTCCCAGTCGAAGGTGGCAGGTGCACAGGGTTGGTGAATGGGGCTAGGTGGCTGCCCCTTAGTCTGGAGCATGCTGGTACTCCTAGGAACCTGATCCCAGCTGGGCCCCCTCCCACTGCACTTTGATGCAGACAGGTCAGCACACGAGGCTTGTCCCATGTGCCTGGGGAGGGAGTGGGTAGCTGCATGGGCTCTTGGGGTTAGCACTGGTCCTGATGCCTTGTGCCATGTCCTGCTCTGCACCCTGGGTGAGGGAGGGAGGGCTTATGGTTTGTAATGCCCAGGCTGTGGCCACAGGGGTGGGGTAGCACTGAGGCTCTCCGGTGCTTCTCCTTTCAGACTGGCCAGTTGGAGCCTCTGCTCTCGCACTTCACCGAAGAGGAGGACCTGCAGATGAAGCGAATGCTGCAGAGGATGGATGTCCTGGCCACGGTTAGGAGCTGCCCTGCCTGTACCATCATGGGGGTCTTGGTGGGAAGTTCTCCGAGCCGGGGAGAGGTAGAGTGGGCCCTGGCCCCATGGGGAGGGAGATGGACCTGCTCACCCATACCCCAGCATGGCCTCGGTGCCAGAAGGGTTTGGGCTGCTCTCCGTGGCTGTTCGCTGCTGGGCTAGGGTCACAGGACTCTTCTAGCAGGTGTTCCCTGGAGGCATTGGCCTGCAGGTGAGAGTGCTGCCATCTGCAGGACCTGTGCAGTACTACACACAGCAGTGGGCTCGGCATTGGCCCTGCAGACTTCACCTGAGCAGAACCTGTTCGCTGCTTGTGGCCTGACCTGAGGAGTGTCCTTCCCCTTGCAGAGAGCCCTGGAGCTGGGAGTGAGGCTGATGGTGGACGCTGAGCAGACCTACTTCCAGCCAGCCATCAGCCGGCTCACCCTGGAGATGCAGCGCAAGTTCAACATGGAGAAGGCTGTCGTATTTAACACCTTCCAGTGCTACCTGAAGGTGAAGGTCTGGCCGGTGTGAGCTGCGGGCAGGGGAGCTGGGGCCCAGCGTTGTGCGGGGTGCAGCCTGCATGCCGGAAGGGCTCCAGATGCAGTGGTGATGGCAGTGCTCCAAGCAGTGGTGGCAGGCAGTGGGGTGGAGATGCCTCAAGCTGCAGGAGGAGGGGGTGCTTCAATGGCAGCTCAGTCTCAGGGCAGAACTCCAGGAGCAGGCTTGGAGCCTTGCTCCTCTTCTCCCCTCCCCCCGCGCCCCTTCCCCCCCCGGCCCCAGACAGCACATCAGTGCAGGGAGCGACTGCTCCTGGCTGCGGATGGCACCGCTCCGTCTTTCCGCTGCAGGAGGCGTATGACAACGTGACAATAGATGTGGAGCTCTCTCGCCGTGAGGGCTGGCACTTCGGGGCCAAGCTGGTCAGAGGCGCGTACATGGAGCAGGAGCATGCCCGAGCTGCCCAAATTGGCTACGAGGATCCCCTCAACCCTACATACGAAGAGACCAACGAGATGTACCAGAGGTAGGGGTGCCAGAGCTGGGATGCTGGGGTGAGGAGGTGGTGCCCTGGGCACTTCCCTGTGCCCACATGTGATCTGTCCTGCAGGTGCCTGGACTACGTTCTCGAGGAGATCAAGTACAGCCAGAAAGTCAAAGTGATGGTGGCATCGCACAACGAGGACACGGTGAAGTTCACCATTCGCAGGTAGGTGGCAGCATGGCAAGAGCAGTGGGTGCCAGGCCTTGAATAGGGTGGGAGGTGAGGCTGCAGCAGAGCAGCTGCGTGGGAGCCTAGGATGGGGATAGCAGGGGCTGCTGTTGCAAGAAGACATTGAGCGGTGGCAGCAGAAATGTGTGGGTGACGTTTGCACAGCATCCGACAGCACTAGGAACGGGCTGGCCAGAGCTAGGGAAATGTGAATGGCTGGGCAGCAGTTCTGCAGAAAAGAACCTAGGGGTTACGGTGGATGAAAAGCTGGATATGAGCTGACCATGTGCCCTTCTTGCCAAGAAGGCTAATGGCATTTTGGGCTGTATAAGTAGGGGCATGGCCAGCAAATCGAGGGATGTGATCATTCTCCTCTATTCAGCATTGGTGAGGCCTCATCTGGAGTACTGTGTCCAGTTTTGGGCCCCACACTACAAGAAGAATGTGGAGAAATTGGAAAGAGTCCAGCGGAGGGCAACAAAAATGATTAGGGGGCTGGAGCACATGACTTATGAGGAGAGGCTGAGGGAACTGGGATTGTTTCGTCTGCAGAAGAGAAGAATGAGGGGGGATTTGATAGCTGCTTTCAACTACCTGAAAGGGGGTTCCAAAGAGGATGGATCTAGACTGTTCTCAGTGGTGGCAGATGACAGAACAAGGAGTAATGGTCTCAAGTTGCAGTGTGGGAGGTTTAGGTTGGATATTAGGAAAAACTTTTTCACTCGGAGAGTGGTGAAGCACTGGAATGGGTTCCCTAGGGAGGTGGTGGAATCTCCCTCCTTAGAGGTTTTTCAGGTCAGGCTTGACAAAGCCCTGGCTGGGATGATTTAGTTGGGGATTGGTCCTGCTTTGAGCAGGGGGTTGGACTAGATACCTCCTGAGGTCCCTTCCAACCCTGAGATTCTATGATTCTAAAGGGGCTGGAAGGAAGAGGGCCTGTGCATGGAATGGAATTGAATTCATGTACCTTCTTGTGCAGTTAGGAGAAATGGAATTGGGTCCTGGAATGTCTGGCAAATATGTCAGACCCTGGCAGAAGCAGCTTTCAAGAAGGGACTTTCCTTGCTTGCTCTACAGTGACCTTTCTGGCCTGCGGGTATAAATCTGTTGGCTCAGACCGGTGCTGAATGCCAGACTCCTGGGTTTTTGTATCAGTGGGAGTATGAAGGCTAGTGACCGCAGATGTTGCACAGCGGCCGGATGAAGATGTGCTGGGGTGGTAGACTGTTCCAGGCAGCACTATGTGCTGGGCAGATGCATGGGTGAGGGCATGCAGCTGTTCCAGGGAAGAGCTGTGCCAGGCACTCTGAGGGGATGGGCACTAGTTACCCAACTCTGCCATGCTTCTCTTGCAGTCTGCTACTTTTTTACCCTATGGGAAGTTGTTAATCCAGGCCTGTGGGCAATAGACCTCTGGAAAAGGAGCAGGATTCCCTGACCAGAGGCTGCTTCACTGTTCCTCCAGCTCACTCTGTCCTTCTAGTGTAGCATTTCCTTTTATTATTATTATATGGAGATATACCTATGTCCTAGAACTGGAAGGGACCTTGAAAGGTCATAGTCCAGTCCCCTCCCTTCATAGCAAGACCAAGTACCCTGACAGATTTAGGGATCTGGGGCAAAAATGGCCCCCTCAAGGATTGAACTCACAACCCTGGGTTTAGCAGGCTCAAACCACTCAGCTATCCCTCCCCGCTTCCTGCTGGGCATCTCCTGGTGTGACTGTGGTGCTTCCATTGCAGAATGGCAGAGCTTGGCATTCATCCCTCTGAGAAGAAGGTGTATTTCGGGCAGCTGCTGGGCATGTGTGACCAGATCACCTTCCCTCTGGGTAAGTGTCTGGTGTGCCCGAGGAGGGAAGGGGTGGGGTTTGCTGTGCTGTTTTCAGTCAGTGAGTAGAGAGCCAGCTGGCTGCCTTTTTTAAAAGGCCTTGAACAAGATCTCTCATGCGTGATTACTAAAGAGACGAGTCATGAGGTAGGAGGCTAGGTGTTATCATGGATCAGAAACTGGCTGAGAGTTTAAAAACAGGGGGAATTAAGTTGCTTTTATCATGGCCAGAAGTGAGGAGCAGGTGCTAGAGGCTGCTTGTGGCGTGTGGTTTAATGATCTGGGAAAGGAGCCAAGCAGCAAAGTGATGCAATTTGCAGAGGCCCTAACTTAGGTTAGTCAAGTCAAGCATGAGCACGGCAGCACTTCCGAGGGGCCTGGCTAGGCCAGGCAAGAGGACAGCTCAGTGCTGAGCAATGCAGGAGAGGACACGCTAGCTTGTGCACCTTGCCATGTTGTAACGAACTGTGTGAACTCAGGATGGGCCGGTGTGTGTGGCCAGCTCACTGAAGATCTGCTCAGTGCACGGCTGTGGTCAAGTCCAACAAGATCTTAAGGTGCATAAGAAACAGGACGGAGAATATAGTCATAAGTCATTATACAAATCCATGCTTGGCGCATCTGGGTCCTGCGTTCTGTACCTTTCACCCGATCTCAAAGGATATTGCACCATCAGAAGGGCACAGAGCCAGGTGACAATGACCAGAGGCAGGAAAAGCTTTGGCTGAAGAGATGGAAGAGACGGGCACTGGTCTCCTATGAAAGGAGATGCATACATAAGGGACACTATAGAAGTGTATAAAATGACTGATCTAGAGAAGGGAGATTGTGTGCTTGTCCTCTGGATGTTCCTTGCTCTGGTGCTAAGACAATGACATTGGAAGGTGACAAATTCAAAGACTAGGGGGGGAAAAAACATTTCATTCTAGCTGTAACGAGACTGTGGAACTCACTGCCACAGCGTATTAAGGCAGAGAACTTAGCCACATTCAAAGGCTGTTGGACACTTCTGTGGGTAACAAATAGCCAGAGGAGTTGAATTAAATTTAAAAAGCTCAAGAAAAGACATCAACTCCCCTGCTTCTGGGTTGGAGCTCACGGACTCCCCTGGGGCAGGTGCCTATCCCATCACTGCCTATTGTGAGGTGTCTCGCACCTTGCCCTGAAGCAGGATACTGGCCTAATGGGCCATAGTGCTGACCCAGTCTGGCAATACCTGTGTCCACACTGGCCTGGCTTCAGGAGCTCTGCTGCACCTTCATGGTGGAACCGCTGGCTGCTCTGAATCACTAAAGCTTGTGGGACAATTGGAAGAGCTGAGTCAAGTGGTTTCTTCCCCCCTTGGCCTGTGTAAGTAGCCATGGCATCAAATCCCATCCTGCTGCAGCATGTTAGCGCTCGCCAGCATTCCTCTGCTGTCTCTACGGGGAAGAGGAGGAAACGTGCATGATGCTGTGGCTACTGTGGAACTAAATCTGCATGGGAATGTCGTGTGAGTGGAGTTGTGGTGTGGTTTGCCCGTGGCACTGCAGAGCTGCCCGGTGCTGCTCCACCCTTGCGTTAGCCGCGCGTGGGACAGCGCTGTCTGCACTGCCTGGGCTGGTGCGGATGAGGAGTGCCAAGGCGCTCGGTAACGGTTCACGTGCCTGTCACTAATGCAGTGGCAGTGCTGGGCTGTTGCTCTTCATCCCACTGGAGTCACAGCAATTTCCTTGGTGAGCTGAGGGGGGATTAGCCCCTCCAGTCTCCTTCAGCCAAGTCACTGGCCTGCTGGTACTGGCTGGAAAAGACCAAGTTTGTCAGAACTTGGGTATTCTCTGCCTCTCAGGACTACTGAATGATTGAGACATGTTCTCTATGGCTCATCTTGCTCTGCTCTGCTTCAGGGGAGAGTCACTTTGGTTCAGACTGGAGTCTGAACCTTTCTCTCAAGTCCCTTTGGTACCTTCAGAGCACTTCCAGAATTGTCCCTCTGCCCCATAGGGGCTGCTCTCACTCCTCCCTGCATCCAGTCCTGCGGTCTCTGCATGAAGCATGAAAGGGTTCAACGTGCTGCAGTCAGACTGTAGTGAACGTGGTGGGGTGTAACAAAGGAATGAGAAGAAATGGTGTTAGCAGGTCATGTAGGGTGGCTCTTTCCCGCTGGGCTGCCTCGAGGCCAGGGTGCAAATTCCTTTGCTTGGGACATTGAAACGAGAGTCCTCTCTGCAGTGTGTAACTTCGAGGCCACGGAGGTGGTCTGGCTCAGGGGTGGGCAAACTTTTTGTCCCAATAGCCACATTGGGGTTGCAAAACTGTATGGAAGGCCGGGTAGGGAAGGCTGTGCCTCCCCAAGCAGCCTGGTCCCTGCCCCTTATCTGACCCCTCCCACTTCCTGCCCCCTGCTCCTTGTCCCCTAACTGCCCCCTCCCGGGACCCCCTGCCCCTATCCAACCCCCCTGCTCCCAGTCCCCTGACTTCCCCAGTACTATCCCTACCCCTGCCCCAGACAGGACCCCATGCCTATCCAATCTCCCAGTCCCCTTACTGTCCCCCACACAGAACCTCCACCCCATCCAACTGCCCCCTTGCTCCCTGTCCCTTGACTGGCCCCAGGGACCCCATGCCCCTTATCCTACCCCCTGGCCCACTTACCATGCCACTCAGAGCAGCATGTCTGGCAGCTGCACCGCCTGGCCGGAGCCAGACACGCTGCTGCTCTGCTCGGCAGGAGCGCGCAACCCCCGCCACCCAGAGCGTGGCCTGTGCGGCTTGGCGGGTGAGGGAACAGTGGGGTAGGGGGCCGGGGGCTAGCCTGCCCGGGCAGGAGCTCAGGGGCCAGGCAGGCCGATCCTGTGGGCCAGATGTGGCCAGCGGGCTGTAGTTTGCCCACCTCTGGTCTAGCTCTGGGAGGCCAGATCCTGAGCTGGTGTGAACTGGTGTCTCAGCAGCCGATGGAGTGGGGTTGATTTGCACTAGCACAGATTCATGCCCATTGTATCCTGTAAGTTACCTTGATTTCTGTCCTCAGGGCAAGCAGGTTATCCCGTCTACAAATACGTTCCATACGGCCCTGTGAACGAAGTGCTGCCGTACCTGTCCAGAAGGGCCCTGGAAAACAGGGGCTTCATGAAGAGAGCCAAACGCGAGAGGGAGCTCCTCTGGAGTGAGTTCAAGAGAAGACTGATCACTGGCAGCCTCTTCTGTAATCCAAGCCACTAACCTGCCCTGCCTTGGGCTGGGATATAGACGTAGAACCGCTGCCATGCTGCAGCAAATGTCCCAGACAGGCCAGCCTAGTGGCTTTTTAATAGATCTGCTGCTGTTTTTCTCCAACTACCCCTTTCCACCAATCTCCATCCTCCCCGCAGAGGCCTTCTCCTGTGGCAAAGACATTCTCTAGTGCATTACTATCTGACCTGCACCAGTGACCCTCCAGTATGGGGCAGGCCCATGTGGGATGGTTCAGGAGCAGCCGTTTCCTTAAGGACGTGCTTACACCCATGCAGTTAAATGTTGCCCTAGGACACCGTTGCCTCTCCGGGATTTAATACAACTGCAGAAGGGCCCCCAGTTAAAGGCAGGGCTTTGCGGGAGAGCAGCGATGGGTGGGACTCTCAATGTCACTGCAGGCCAAAGCCACCCACTTGTGATGCCATCCATCTTCCTGGTGCTGGCAAGATCCTGTTGCTGGCTCCTAGGAGGATGGATGGCATGCCCCGGGGTCAAAGGTTAAGTCCTTAGAAAGCAGTTGGGGGCTCCCCAGGGTGAGGTGAGGACGGTGGGAGCTGGCTGTTCACAATGTAGGGGGCGGTTCCATCCAGGCAGCTCTGTGGCCTGCATGGTGCTAGGGGTTACATACCTCTTCAATTGTGGCCTCACCACGGGGAGTGTCCCTGGTTTACAGATAGGGAAACTGATTAAGTGACTGGCCTGAGGTCACACAGGAAGGAGTTGAGTAGAGCCAGGACTGGTTCTCAGGCTAGTGCCTTCATCACCCCCCCCTTCCCTCCCCAGGCTGGGCCAGCCTAGCTGTCTAAGGTGGGTTGGGGATTCAGCTGAGGGTGGACTTTGCTCTGTGAGGGGTATGACGTGGGGGGTTGTAGATTGTTTGACAAGCTTGAGCTGGATTTCCCTCTGCTGGCTGGGCCAGCTGCCTTCAAGGGGTGGAACTCCAGTCCATGACACTTGCAAAGCCTCCCCCCTGCCCTCACCAGCCAAAGCCTGTAGACCTGGTCACTCAAGCCCAGGGCCTGCCTAGCTGCTGGAATGTGTATGTAGGGTGGGGGTGATGCCTCTCCCACCTGCTGCTCAACCTGGCTGTGAACAGAGTCTGGGGGGCAGTGCGGCTGGTCTCTGGGCACAGACTGCACCCAGCCAGCGCTTCCCTTGTCCTGCAGCTGACGGAGGAAGGGCAGGTGCTGACTGCAGCACAAGGGGAAGCACCATGCTTGGGAATGCGGTAATTTGGTGGAGGGTGGTATGTGCTGCTGTTAGAACTGGGGGTTTGATAGGTGGCCCAGCTGTCTGTGCTGCTGGGTTGTCTTGGAGCCCCGGGTTTGAAAAAAGAACTGAGATTGTATTAAACCTACCCCCGTTCCCAGACCTGTGTCGCTGTGGTTTGTTCGGCCGGAGAGCCTGGGCTCCAGGGGAGAAGGACCTGCCCCCGGGCTGGCTTAGAGCAGTCCTGGCTGGGGCTAGCACGGTCCATTAGCGGAGGATTGGTGAGTACCTCTTAGCAATCTGCTCTGAGCCTTTGCCTCGGCCCCCAAGGGAGTAGCCCAGAGGGCAGGCACTCAAATGCAGGTTGCTTTTGGAGGGTGGGAGGAAATTGGGGGTCCAGGGTCCTGTGCAACTGAAAGGTGGGTGGGGGAAAGGGCACTAAGCATTCAAATAGCTGTCCTGCTGCCTCTGGAAGAACTAGCACAGAGTGTCCTTTAAAATGACTCTGTACCTGCTGGGCCCATTGCTGCTGCTGGCACCTGCTCCTGGGGCATAAAACGGATCCCACAGATGCAGAAGGGGTGTCCTGCCTTCCCTGCTGCAGGCCGGGGGGGGGGGGGGGGTGGGTTAAGGCGTGCCTGGGAACAAGGAGAGGTATCTGCCTCCCCTTTGTGAATCAACTAGCTGAAGTGCTGCCAAGCAGGGTATGAAACAAAGCAATGTGGAAATGGTTTCCTGGCTCATGAAGCTTCCTCTGCATGAGAGGGAGGAGGCTAAAGCAGCTTTCTTTCATTAAAAGCCCCAGAATGTGCATAGCTGCCTTTGTCAAGGCATAAGGGAAGGGAGAAAGCAGCCCTGGCTCTTAATCCTCATTGATTCTCCTGCTCCAGGATTTGAGTAGCCAGCCCTGCCTGAAAGGTGTGCAGCGGATTAGCCCTGCTGCAACCCCTAGGAATGCTACCCTCAATTGTTCCCCCTCGGAGGTTACCAGAGGCTCTGTGGGTGGTGGGTATCATAGACTGGGGGGGCAGGGGGGGATCTGCCTCCCTAAAGAGCCAGGCATGGCTCTGCCCCTAGGCCCCTTCCTGCTCTGCAGCTCCTGTGTGATGGCCCTAGCTCAGGCCTGGGGAGGTTGTAGCTGCACTGCCCACCCTCCCCGGGCTGTGGGTACTCACCTGGGATGGGATCCTGTGGGGCTGGGGGCTAGCCTACCCCCTCAGCTGGTGATTCTCTCCCTGCCCATAAGACTCCTTGCTGCTCACACATCTCCTGCCCTCGGCACACAAGTCTTCAAGCAAAGTCCTTGGGTGAGGGCTTGCTTCCCCTGGTGATCACAAAATCACCCCTCCCTGCAAGTGGTTCTCACCCTGAAGCCGAGGGCCCCACTTGCATCCCTACCATGGTGTTCCCCACTATCAAGGCCTCACCTATAACTGCTGTTTAGTGTGGCTGACTCAGGCTGTTATCAGTGTTGTAGCCATGTCAGTCTCAGGACATCAGAGAGATGGGGTCGGGGGGGTGGGGGTTAATACCTTTCATTGGACCAACTTTTGTTGGTGAGAGAGACAAGAGTGAAAGGTTGTGTCTCAGGGTTAGTGAGAGTCTCATGATCTGTGATGAATTCCGTGAAACCCCAGCTCCTGAACTCCTGTGAATCTAGGAGAATCTCAGCCAGCCTTTAAAACAAGAGTCAGTTTTTAGCCCTGCTGCATGGGGAAAAAGCTGGAGTGGCTCCTACAGGCTGGGATGGAAACACCAGAAGGTCAATGTACAGAGCCTGACACTTTTAAAATCTCAGGATTTTGAAGAGCCTGATTTGTGATTCACACTATTGCAAACCCTAAGGGTTCTGATCATGAATCAGCAGGTGTTGCACAAAGTTCCTGCTGAAGTAGAGGGGGGCAAACAAAAATTGGGTGAATAGTAAATATGCCCCAAAAAGTTCATGGGGGGGGGCACTGTACCTACTCACTAATCTGGGTCGGATCAGCCAATAGTTTCACCTGGAACATGTTTGGAAAAGTCACGGTTGGGTTTGGTTGGACATTTTTTTAAATGACCAGTTTTGAGGTTCCAGTTTGAATTGACATTTTCCAAACAATGTTTTGCGATGACATTTTTAAATGAAATGTCAATTTAAGTCAATGTTTTGTTTGAAAATGTTGATTTGAATCCCCGGTCAGTGTTTCATGTGACCTGAAACTGGGGGTTTTTATTTTTCATTTTGGGATGGAAAAACTGAAGCAATTGGGTTGTTTTTCGTTTGTTTTTGGCCACTGACCTGAAACATCAAGTATTGTCCTGCTCTGTCCTTGCGTGTACTCCCTGTAAGCCCAGCCCTTAGGCATGTGCTCCCCAATCGATCAGGGGGCTCACCCAAAACTCAAACACTTCTAAATATAGCCCTCCCCCTAACCCACAGCCAGCCACAAACATCGTCCTAAACTGCTCCAGCCTGAGCGCTTCTCCAGCTCCGCCCTCACTAACCCCACAAATTGCTGATGCTCCCTTCTTCCCCCCCCCAAAAAAAAACCCTGCTGTCTGAGTTCTTCCCCTAATCCACGGCCCTGGGCTCTTCACTGCAATTTCCTCCCGAACTCTCTGCCCCTCCACTCAAGTGCTCCCCCTTCTTTGAGTAGCATCCCTATGGGTACGTCTTCACTAGCAATCGATTTCTCGGGGATCGATGTATCGCGTCTCATCTAGACACGATATATCGATCCCCGAACGCGCTCCTGTCAACTCCGGAACTCCACCAACGTGAATGGCGGTAGTGGAGTCGACAGGGGGAGCCGCGGACGTCGATCTCGTGCCGTGAGGATGGTAGGTAACTCGATCTAAGATATTTCGACTTCAGCTACGCTATTCACGTAGCTGAAGTTGCGTATCTTAGATCGATTCCCCCCCCCCCCCCGGTGTAGACCAGCCCTATGGGTGTGCATGTGCGTGTCCCCCTCAAGCCCTGATCGGAACGTTCTAGCTACCGGTGCCTATTCAGCCCAATCTTACCCCCCATGCACTGAAGCGTCCTGCTCAGCCATTGGTGCTGTGACACACCAGTCATAGCTACTGATGCAAGCTCAGCTGGGGGTGCCTGGACCCTGTGTACCAAGCGAGCAGTGGTGTTTGACATCCACAAAGCCTGTGTTATGCTCATTATTGGCAACCTCAGCTATAGTGTCAGTACCAGGGTCTTTTCCAGTACCACAGTTCTGATACTTGATGGATCGCTCAGTGTCGGATGAACCAGAGTCCCAGTTGCTGTCAGCTACTGAGCATCTCATAGTACCAAGATCTCAGTCTCTAAGTGTCCGCTCCCTGGCAGAGGTTTCTCCTCTGCCCTCAGTGGCAGCTCCCCCACAGGAAGATGTTGAGGAAAAAGAAGCGGACACCGTTGTTCTGTTTGAGGTTCTCCTACATTGCCCTGTAGGAACCTGCCCTCATACAGTGAGGACTCTGCAGCTCATCAGGTGTGGTGGAAGCAGCCCTGTATACAACTTCTGCTCCCCTATAGACCCCCCACAATGCTGATACTGGGACCCATGGGCTGCTTAGCTGCAACAATCCAGTAAATACTGGTACTGTCCCTTAGGGAGACTGGGGTTCCACATCCTCCCTCTACCCTTTCAAGGTAGGAGATGTTGAAGGGCAGATGTGGAAGTCACCCCTGAAAGTCCCATTTTATTGTTGCTGCTGGATGAGGCACTCATGCTTCCCCCTCTTTCTCTCGCTAACAATTTCAGGGCTTCATTAGAAGGGTAGCGAGTGCACTACAGCTCCCTCTGGAGGATGTCAAAGACTAGCAGCACAGGCACTCAGCAACACCCTCCAGAGTGGCACTGCCTGTTAATAAGGTTCTTCTGGATCCAGCTCAGACAGCCTGGCAGAGCCCATGCCACCAACATGCAAAAGGGCAACAAGTATTATGCACCCTTAAGGACTCGGACTTTGTTTTGCCATCACCGACCTAACTGCCTCATGGTGGATGCTGCAAATGAGGGGGCTAGGCAGCATTTTTTCAAGGGCTACCCCGTGACAAGGATCAGACTTTCGTCCAAAGAGATCCAGTTTTTTCTTATTCGTCCCCAATCTTGCAGTTCTGCATCACACACTATCAGGTGGCCATGGCCAAAATAACTTAACTACCCGTAATTACAAGATGTTTACAGCCTTTATTAAACATCTGCCATGTGACTGTAGGGAACCATTCCAGTCTAGTGTTGCAGAGGGTAAACTGCTGACCAGATCAGCTCTTCAAGCTCCTTAGCTGTTGTGGATAGGGCTGTCAGGTCTATCTCCACGGTGATAGTTATGCTCAGGGAGGCATGACACCAACTTTTGGGGTTTCCAATAGAGGTTCAAGACACAATAGGTAACCTCCCCTTTGATGGTCATAAACTCTTCTCAGAGACCACGAATGACTCCCTGCACATGCTTAAGGACACCAGAGCTACCTTACATTCATTGGGTGTTTATATGCCTACAAGCAAGAAGCATTTCAGTAGGTCCCAGACTGCCCAGAGATCTTGCCCTGCTCAGTTCTCAGGGCACCAAAGATCCAGGGAACTCCCCAGAAAGAGACATTTCAGAGGAAGAGGGCCATCCAGCCACCCTCCACAACCACCCAGGTATCATCTAAACAGCAGCTTTGGTGGGTTGGATGAAGGTTCAATTCCTTCCATTCCTCTGATTTTACAGTTGTACCCTCACTCCCTCTGGGGAACCACCTTGTCCATTTTCACCAGGCCTGGGAGCGGATCACCATAGACCAATGGATCTTGGTGGCCGTAACATCGGGCTACGCCATCCAGTTTTTGCCACTCCCTTTCACACCCATTCCCGGCCCCTCTCATGGTCTTCTACTAAGGCAAGAGCTGGACACACTCCAGCTAGGAGCAATAGAGCCAGTCCCTTCCCCTCACGGGCAGGGGGTTCTATTCAGAATATCTCCTAGTATTGAAAAAGGATGGAGATTAGAGGCCACTCTTAGATCTAAGACAGTTGAACAAATTTGTGAAGCTTGAAAAAACCAGGATGGTGACTCTTAACAATCATAATTCATGCTCTAGAGGAAGGAGATTGTTTTTCATTCCTTTACCTACAAAAAAACCTCTTTCCATATAGCCAAACAGCCATCACACAGGAAATATCTATGATTCACTGTAGGCAAAGATCATTTCCAATAACAAATGATTTTCTGTTGGTCCGTCTTCAGCCCCAATAGTGTTCTTGAAGGGTTGAGCGGTAGTGATGGCTTACTTGTGTTGTCAGATGCTACTGGTGTGGTGCTCTGCTCTGTTCAATGTTGATATCAATTGGCTGCATGCGTGTGTTCCCTCTGTGTGCTGCCCCAGCTCTGCGCAGATAGCTGACACAGCAGACCCCGAGAGAACCCCCAATGACCACAGACTCTAATAAAGTACGAAGGCACCCGGCCAGGTTTATTGTCAAAGGAAGCACAATAATAGTTCCCTCTAGACTTTACTCTACAGGACATACTACGAATATGTGCCCCCTGGCAATGGACTCAGCTCAGTCAGTGGCGGGACTTTCCACTGCCCCCTAGGCTAGACAAAGACATCCACTCAGGGGTGCATTCTTATACAGAGGTACAAACAAGTTACACATCACTCCTGACGTATTGAGGTGCAACCCCTCTACGTAGTAAGGTGCTGCCTCTCACCTTGTACATGTGGGTTCGAACAAAACAACTCTATCCATCATATTACCCTTTTGGCCCTGTCACTGGGATGGGCTGGCCTGTTCCTTGTTATCTGTGTGGAGTGTACAAGTATGCGAATGTTCTGATATCTGGTGTCCAGTACCTTTTAGGTACGTCTCTTTTTGCAGTATAAGCCCTTCCCTTGCCAGCTTCTGTGAGCAGGGCCTGCCTCTGGCTCACAGCTTAACTTTGCTTTATGTTAGCAAAGTCTTGACCATTACTTTAGTTCAGGCCTCATACTGGGCCTCTGATAAGGGTTTATGTTTCAGGGCCTCATCTTACTACAACTTGTACCTCAGCGAGTGGCTTCTCAAAGGCTGTTCTTTCCAGGTGGAGTTGTCCAGTAAGAAGGCTCTGTTCTGAGAGCTGGGCCTATAGCTGAATGTAAAGAAACCTACATTAGTACAGTGCAAGGAATACCATTTATAGGGGCATATTTGGCCTCAGGGACAGCCGCCGCGTACCTTCTTTCAAACAGATTTCTGACTGTCGGGACTGGTAGGGACCATTCAGGGAAGCCCTCAGACATCACTAAGGAGCTGTCTTCAACTCCTTGGCAATATGGTAGCTTGTACCTTTGGGATCAATCGTGCAAGGTTACACCTCCACTTCTTCCAAGGTTGGTTGAGAACTGCCTGTTCTCTGACTAGGGACAGCTTGGACAGACAGGTCGTGGTCCCCTTGCACATGAAGAGCTCCCTGAACTGGTGGAAGGAGCAACACCATATCTGGCCTGTGTTGTTCATAGATTTTAAGATCAGCAGGGATCTTTCTCATCATCTAGTCTGACCTCCTGCCTCATGCAGGCCAGAGCCCTGCCCCAACAATAATTCCTGGAGCAGATCTTTTCAAAAAAACATCCAATCTTGATTTTTAAAATGGCCAGTGATGGAGAATCCACCACAACCCTTGGGTAAATTGTGTTCCAATTGTTAATTATATTCAACCCTTTGCAAGTCACACCTCATTTCCTGCCTGAATTTGTCTACCTTCAACTTCCAGCCATTGGATCATGTTATATCTTCTGCTAGACTGAAGAGTCCATTATTAAATATTTGTTCTCTATGTAGGTACTTCTAGATTATAATCATGTCTCCCCTTATAGAATCATAGAAATGTAGGGGTGGAAGGGACCTCAAGAGGTCATCAGGTCGAGCCCCCGGCACTGAGGCAGGACCAAGTAAACAGGTGTTTGTCCAATCTGTTTTTAAAAACCTCCAATGACTGGGATTCCACAGCCTCTTTTGGAGGCCTACACCAGAGTTTAACTACTCTTCTGGTTAAAGTTTTCTCTGCTATCTAACCTAAAATCTCCCTTGCTGCAGATTAAGCCCATTACTTCTTGTCCTATCTTCAGTGAACATGGAGAACAATTGATCACAGTCGTCTTTATAACAGACCTTAACATAATTGAAGACTATTATCAGGTTCCCAGCCCTACCCCACCACCAGTCTTCTTTTCTTTTGACCATACATATCCAGTTGTTATTGGGGCTTTTTTTAACTTTCTCTCATAAGTGAGGTTTCAAAACCTTTTATCATTTTTGTTGCTCTCTGGACGCTCTCCACTGTGCCCACATCTTCCCAAAAGTGTGGTGTCCAGAATTAGACACAGTGCTCCAGCTGAGCCCAAGTAGAGTGGGACAATTACTCCCCCATCTTCCATACAATGCTCCTGTTAATACACCCCACAGTATTAGCCTGCTGTGCAGCTGCGTCACACTATTGACTTGTTTTCAATTCATGATCCACTGTAACTCCCAGATTATTTCCAGCAGTACTATACCATGCCAGTTATTCCCACTTTGTAGCTGTGCATTTGATTTTTCCAACTAAAGTCAAGATATTTGTACTTGTCTTTATTGAATTTCACCTTGCTGATTTCAGATCAATTCTCCAGCTGGTCATGGTAATTTTGAATTCTAATTGTGTCCTCCAAGCTGTCTCCAACCCCTTCCAGCTTTGTGTCATCTGCACATTTTATAAACATACTCTTCTCTCCCTTATCTAAATCATTAATGAAAGTAGTGAATAGTACCGGACCCAGGACTGACCCCGGTGGGACCCCACTAGGTACACCCTCCCAGTTTAACAATGAACCATTGATAGAACCCAGGTTCTCAGACTCACTGCCATGGGGCTTCTTTGTGGGGTAGACACTCTATGCTACTACTCACGTGCAGCTCAGAACACAGAAACACAGGACAGCTCCACCTAGGACAGGGAGTCACCTTTAATAACCCTCAAGTGGAAACAAACCACTTCGACCCACCTTCCTCCCTTGAGTGACTGATGTCCACAGGGTTTGCAGAAGGAAACAGACCAATCCAGGATTTCACTGTTTAAACCCTGGATCACCCAGTAACCTGGGAACAAACAAATGTGGTTTAATGCAGCCCAATGCAAAGTCATACATCTAGGAACCAAGAATATAGGTGACAATGACAGGATACAGAGCTGTCTCCTGGAAAGCAGGGACATTGAGAAGGAGTTAAATGTTCTGGTGGAAACCAACTAAGCATGCTCCCAGTGCACTGCAGTGTATAGGAGACCTCCTGTGATCCTTGGATGTTAAGCAGAGGAACATCAAGCAGGAGTAAGGAGATGGGATTACTTCTGTATATAGCATGAGTGAGACAGTTTTAGGAGAATACATCCAGTTCTGATGGCCACATTTCAAAAAAGGAGGTTGAAAAATTGGAAAGTGTTCAGATAAGAGCCACACCAATGACTTGAAGTCTGGAAAACCTACCTTCCCCCGGGAAACTAAAGCTCAAACTATTTAGTTTATTCAAGAGAAGGGTGAGATATGACTTGATCAGGGGCTTAAGTACCTCTGTGAGGAGAAGATCTCTGATAACAGAGATATTTAAGTTAGCAAACCAAGGTAGGCCAAGGTTCAAGGGCTGGAATGTAAAGATAAAACATTCAAACTGGAAATAGGTACTGGTAGATTTGGAAGGATTTGAGATCTGTAAATGTCAGTTTTACTGTACACACACAAATGGGTGAAAAGATATTTCCATCAATAATAAGAATTTACAGATAGGCAAAGTGGGATGGGGGGAGGGTAATGCTGCTTGAGAACTCATCAGGGTCAAAACCCAGTAATTTAGACTTCTGGGTCAGGCTTGTTGCAAATGGGCTAGTGAATGAATATTGAAAACAGTTATTCTTTGACTTAAGGGTATTTACTTTGACATGATGCTGACAATTGGTGTATCAATGGTTTACAAAGCTTTACTTTTCTGAAATTCAAAGGGGTTTCTGTCATGAAACAATTGTGTGACCCCCTCCAATAATTCCCCACAACTGTGAAAAATTAAATTGATCATAAAAATTCTTAAAAATAAATATCAACATTGTCCAATGACATGTTTAAACAATCAAATTCTGCCAAGCCTAGAACTAAGTCACAAATTTTTTAACTGAGAATAATTAGCCATTGCAGCAACTTACCAAATGATGTAGTGGATTCTTCATCACCTGGAGTCTTTTTACATCAAGACTGGCTGTCTCTTTCTAAAGGATACTCTGTATCTCAACCACCAGTCATTGGGCTTAATTAATGCTCTAATAATACCATGTAAAAATTGTTAAAAGCCCATTAAGGCTGTACAATGAAGTGCTGAAGAGGCAGGAAATGTCAGTTATGTCCATGCAGCCTTCGTTCCGCCCTCTGGTGCGGATGCATTGTGAAACAGTCCTTAATTCTATGCTCACAGACGTTGTTCCTGTCGAACCCCGGCCTGTTCAGTGCACAGGATGGACTGGAAACCGTGGATGAGGCAGCTGAGTCATGTTTCTTTTTATCCTCAGGCAGGAGCCCTGCCTTGAGCACTGCCCATCCGGTGTGCTGCGGGATGTATCCATAGGCGAGGCAGAGCTTGTCCAATATAGTAAATTCTAGAAGTGCAGGCAAGAGGCCTCTTGTTCCTTTGTGACATGAAACAAGGATGAGTCCAGGATCCCCTGTTTTCTGCCCACACTGGGATAGCCCTGTGCCATCCCCACGCGTGGCAGTGTAGGCATACGCCAGACTACATTCCTCTGGGGCACCAGTGCGCCTGCCTTAAAGCAAAGACTGGAATATCGGCCATGATAAATATAACACGGCATGTAGGAAATACAGCACTGCCCCTTGGAGGAGCCCAAGAACCGCCAGAGACCCATGGTCCATCTTGCCCAGGGCCTCTTTCCAACAGTGGCCAGAACCCTGCAGTGGATAATGGTGGACTAACCTGCCCCAGGGAAGTTTCTCACTGTACCCATCGGTGACACTCCCACGGGTACCCAGGGTTGTGAGGCTCCTGCCCTTCCTGTGAGGACGTCTTGTCTGGCCCTGCTGTGGACCAGCTCTCTGATACCACCAGCCTCTGGTAGCACAAGAACTGCCTCCCAGGCCTTGCTCTCTCTGTACAGCGAGTGCTAGAAAGGCCCCAAGTCCTCCAAATGTTCCCTGTAGTATCCAGCCCCTGCTCCCCTGAACACTGAGTTACCAGGGCCGCTGTTCCCAACACACCAGCTTCTTAACGAGGCCTCAGAGCCCAGCTCTGCTAAACACACAAGCGTGAAAACAAGAATATTAGCAAAGAACAGTCTAGAGTGAGTCAGAACATTGGAAACGGATGGTTACGTATAAAACACAATAACGCTCTTTCTGGAGCCTAAACGTAACTACAGGTTTGACCCTCCTGTCTAAGGAAGCTTTTCTCACCCAAAGTTCTCTCCAGTGGTTTCAGCCAGGCCTGGCCAACAGCCCTCTTTCATGCTGTCCATTTACCTCCTAGGTGAAGGAGCCAGGGTGTGAGGTTCTGCAGAGACCACAACCCGGATGAGCAGAGTGTGGGATGGCCAGTGCCTCCATGCCATTACCCAGCAGCATTAGCACATAAACCCTATGGACGTACCTACCACAGAAAGTACCACCCCAGATGGCCGAACTGACAGCTTCTCTCATGGCCCCTTGTTGGTCCAGGCTCCCTATTTAAGCCCAGGAAGGGTTCCCGGAGGCGTCTGTGCAACAAGATGGACTCCTCTGCCAGCTGTAGCTACAGATCTGCCTGCCGGCTCGCTCTTGGACAACTGACCCCAGCTCTGAGCCTTGGCTCTGACCCCTGGTTCTTGACTCAGGTTCTGGCCTTTGACGCTGTTCTTGGCCGTCAATGGTCCAGCCACTATGCCTGACCACCCACGCCCCAGTTGTGAAAGTTTGCACCCCTAACTCCCTCTGTGGAAATGGCCTCAGGGAGGGACTGGAAGCAGCAGGCTTACCGCCCCCCAGCACACCCCAAGGGACACCAGGACCACAGGAGCAGGGTGACCATCTCCAGGCAGAAAATCATGCACGGTGAGCTCAGGTGATGCAGTTTTTGGCTGAGAATCAGCCCCTTCGGGAACAAGTACCCCACTTGCCCAAAGAAAACACCGCAGCCAGGCATGGGTTGTGGCCCTGCTTCCTGAACAAGGTCCCAGGTACCCCCGCTTGAGCATTTTGATAGAAGCAGCCAAAAATTCAGAGGGTTCCTCAGACAATGTCACCTATTTTTCCTGCTCCACCCCAGACCTATTCCACAGAGCAGGCAAAAGTGGAAGTGTTGGACTGGCCTTCCCCTCTTGGAACAAAATACCCCAGTGGTGTAGGGTTGGAACACTTCCCTGCAAGCCTTTTCAACTCTTCAGTGCTACTCAGCCGAAGCCACCCTGTGGAGGATCTGACCAGGCCGGACTACCTCGTACACCTCACCTCTCCAATGGCTCACTGCTGACGCAGAATGGAATGGGACAGCTCGGCTTTATCCATTTTGAGGCGGGCTCCAGGGAGAGACCAAGGACGAGCAGGTCCAGACAGAAACACCTACAAGTCTGGATGCCTTCATCAACTTGTATTGACAGCCCATTGTTTGAGTGAAGGGAGGAGAAAAAAGGGTATCGCAGCTGCCCTGTCGATACCCCAGCCCCATCATCTGCAGACCAGACCCCCGAGCCCAGGCAGGTCAGTCTGGCTCACTGGCATCTGACCACCAAGGAGGGGGAGCAATGCTGGTGTAATAATCTATATTTTTATGGCAGCGAGCCCAGCCCCAACTGGCTGCCTGCCCTTTGCAAACACTCGCCCGGAGAGACGTGACTGGAACGTGCCCTGGGCCACACAGGTCCTCAGCGCACTTTCAAATACGGATACAGTTACGCATTCAGGGTGAGTCCCGACAGATACGTCCACACTGGGCCCTTGTTGATTCTGATACTGATGATAACTTTATAGACACCAGTACAGCTCAAGCTGTGGAAATCCCCGAATGGCTGAAATCTACCCTGGACCTCCTAGAGATGATAGTCCGGTCACTCTTGTCCCCAGGTCTGATGGAGGAAGAGACTGCATCCCTGGAAGTCACCATCCAAGGACACCGAGCGACACTGGGATTCAGTGCAATCCATTACCTGCATTTCCCACTGATACTCAGTGTCTTGTTTCTGGCTCTCTACAACCCCCAGGTCGTCTGGTGGTAACAAAAACATCAGCTTCCCCTACAAATTTTGCCAGCAAGTCTGTCTGCTCACAGCTGGTCATGGCTCTTTGGACCTGGGTAGACCCTTCTAGCGTGAGGCAGTGCTCATCTCAAGGGAATCCCAGGCACTGGTGAGGGGTCAGGTGGGGCCATGCTCAGGATTGACCCTTAACCTACCTGTCAATAGCAAAACTAGGGATGTTTTTGAGAAAAATAATGCAGCTATCCTACTCCTGCACCGGGACGACAACTGCCCCATAAATTTGCAGTCTGGCACACAGGCCCTTTAGGGTCAAATCTACGCAATGTCTAAACCAGAGCCAAATCTACGCAATGTCTAAACCTACATATGTACCCCTTACCTCTGATCCCTGAACTGCTAGACCATGTAAGGTGGTCTTGGCTATCTACGAAAATGGAGCTTTGGGGGGAGGGTTGTAGCTTGGTGCACATCTGGGCAGGGGATGAATGGAAGACCACCTTCCAAATCCATTATGATCACTTCAAGAACTTAGTGATGCCGTCTGATCTTATGAACACCCTGGCAACCTTCTAGCACTTTAACGACGTGTTCTGGGACCTCTTGGACCAATATGTAGCCACCTATCGCGACAATACACTGTCAAACTGCCTGCAGTGACTCAAGAGCATGAGTACCAACCTCAGGGCAGACTGTTCGAAACCAGGGCACAAACACCAAATTGGTTGTGAATTCTATACATGGATTGCACCCACCAGTTATCAAGTGTAAACTCCTCAGGCCCTATAACAGCTAAACATGGAGTCACAGACAGTCCTCCTTGGGTACTCCGGTCTATCTGGCTACCCAGGTGAGCTTACCTTTGTGATAGATGGTCCCTTACACCAAGAATCAGAGAAATATTCAGGTTATTCCCAGTCCTAAAGGATCAGTCACTTAACACAGGTCAATCACTCCTTAGATCTCACAGCAAAGACAATGCTCATTGCTAATCCTATAATAAACTATCTGAAGCTTTATTAACTAGGGAAAGGAAATGAGAGTTATGTACAAGATTAAAGCAGGCAAACATACACCCACAATGAGTTGCAATCTTACCTTTTGAAACTTTAGAGAAGTTTCTATAATAAGCAAGCTCTATATGTCTGTTTGCCAGGAGCTGGGAATGGGCGACAGGGGATGGATCACTTGATTGCCTGCCCTGTTCATTCCCTCTGGGGCACCTGGCATTGGCCACTGTCAGAAGACAGGATACTGAGCTAGATGGATCTTTGGTCTGACCCTGTCTGGCCGTTCTTAGGTTGGCTGACTAAAAATCTGTTTTTCACCTCAGCTGAAACAGACCTTATGACCATAATTTTCAGTGTATATAGATCACTCCTCACAAATCAGGCTTTTGTGCCTTCCACTATGATAGTGTGACACCCCTCCCCACCCCCCAGCTCTTACATGAGACCTCCCATCACCTGCCAGCCCCAGGATACCCCTGTAACCCATCAGAGCCCCTCGGTGCCCGGGCCCACCTCCAGCTAATGTCTGGCTCATGCCCTGAAGCAGGAGGGCTTAAAGCCCTGATCCATTTGTGCGTCGGGTCTAGTACATGAGTGTGGATTATCTACAGACACCACTGAGCCTTTGCGTGACTCTTCCCGGCTCACGAGGCTTGTGTGCAGGCTGACAGGGGACCATCAGCTTTGCCTCATCCTGCAGCTCAGCGGCATGGCCACGAGGGGGAGGCAGTGCTACGTGCCTGGTACAGATCTGGAGCATCCTTCATGCCTGCTAGCAGCGAGCTGGGGCTATGCTGGGGGGGGGGGGGGGCTGCACTAGCCCCAGAGCTGCCTGCTGGGCCCAGGCCTTCTGTACTGGGAACCTGCCCTCAGCCCTGCCTTCCTCCCTCAACACAGGCCGGCTGGCAGCACTGGCACATCGCCCCCATCCATCCTCTGCCAGTTCTCCCGCCCAAGCTCCTGGACTCTGGCCTGGTCGGGGGGTGGTTAAGTGTCTGTGTTTCTGTCCTGGGAGTGGAGACCTGTGGTGGGGTTTGGCATGTCGCCTGAGGAGAACAGACTGGGTATGAGGGTGGGTCTCAGCTGGGTGAACCCATCCAGACTCCCTCAGGCATGAATCCAAGTCGTCACCCCAGGGACCATAAATCCCCCTCCTCCTCCTCAACATGGCATCCCTGTGGCTTCTCCAAACCCTCAGCAATTAGCCAGTGTCAACTGCCAGGGACTAGCTGGTGGTCTAGCCAGTGGGCCGTACTGAGGACTAGCCAGAGGGGCCGTGGTCTCTCTGGCTAAGGTCCGTTCACACAGCTGTGGGAACCTCCGCTCTTCAGGAATCGGATAACGTACCAACTCCACGCAGCCCCAATGTACTCCAGAGCCTGTGGGGGAGAGATGCACCAGGTCAAGCCTACCCTGAGCCCTCAGTAACCAACGTAGAGATTAACCTGCCTCTTCGTGTAAATATCTACTGAGCAATGAACACAGGGTTGCTGTATTCATGGTCCTGGGCTGGGGTGATCGGTGACTAGGGTGTGGTGAGGAACCTAGCAAATCAAACTCTTTAAGACAGAAATACTCCCAGGAGGTGCTGGTGCTGCCTCTCGGTGCTGTCTGCGGTAAGCGTGCCCTGCGGGTGCAGTGACAGCCGGTGGCAGGTTATAACTGGATGTAAATCTTGCCAGGGTCCCGTTCTCCTGACAGGGAAGTGGAGGCCTGGTGCTAAATTGGAAAAGACTGAAAACCAGGGAGATCCAGCCTGTTGGGGCTGGGTCCTGCTTTGAGCAGGGGGTTGGACTAGATACCTCCTGAGGTCCCTTCCAACCCTGAGATTCTATGATTCTATGACAATGAAGGGGTCGGGGGAGAATAGGGTGACCAGATGTCCTGATTTTATAGGGTCAGTTCCAATATTTGGGGCTTTTTCTTATATAGGCTTCTATTACCCCACACTCCACCCCACCCCACCCCTACCCCCATCCTAATTTTTCACACTTGCTGACTGATCACCTAGGGGAGAATCACAAAGAGAAAAGACAGGCAAACTCCAGTGGCTGCTTGCCACAGAGCCCGGGTCCAGAGGACAGTGAGACAGGCCATTTCTGGGTTAAAGTTCCTGGAGTTGAGACTCCCTGGATCCCATATTCATAGGAGGCTAAGGACCCAGTAGATGCTGGGTCACACATACAGCCAGCCACGGCCCAAGGGAGTTTGCCTTCCAGTGCAGAAAATAAAGTGATCCAAAAAATAAAACTTCCCAGCCAGAGAAGAAACAGCTGAGCAGCTGCCTTTTGCTGACAGCAAGACACTGCCTGAGAATCACAGCACCGATGCTCCAAGCCACTGGCACTGGAAGAGATGGGGGGACAGGCTGGTGAATGAGAGGCACGTGATTCTGCTGCCCCAAGACTCAGTGAAAAGCCCCATTGATTTGAATGGCAGCAGGAGCCTCCAGCCCTGCATGCCAGGTGTAATAGAAGGAAGACGTCCCCTGAAAAGGACACCAGAAGTAAGCTCTTTGCATGACAAGAATGCAATGGGGAGGAAGCAGCCAGGGGGACTTCAAAAGGGGCTGCTCAAAGAACAGGCAATAAGGAAAACTCTGTACTGGAAACAAGATGGCAGAAAGGCAACCAGATACAGGGTCCGGCGGTCAGAGACATAACTTCATTCCCTCTTGCTGAGCAGAAGCAAGGGTCAGGGCCCTGCAGGGCAGCTTCCCATTGGAGCAGAAATCAGGGACGCAGCGTCTGGGTATATTCTTAGGACAACTTGTTTATTTAATGCTATAGACACCAGTCCTGGAACAGAGATGGTCACAAATGCAAAAAGAACAATGTTCAGCCAAAACATGATCTGTCTGGAACATCATGTTGAAGGCCCACACATTCACGGGCAGTCGATGGGTTGATCAGCATGCCAGCACCGTTATCCCCATAGCTGGGTACTGCGGAGGAGGCCAAAGGTCAAAACACTCCAGGAGATGCAAATATTCTCCTTCATGTTTTACAACATAGAATTTACCATCTCGCTCGGCATTCTGGAGGCACCTTTGCATGAGGCAGTGTCAGCACTGCACTACAGAGCACCAAGACGAACGTCCGTGCCAGCCATGGCCAACGATCGGACCGAAAAGGTGAAGTGATGCCTCCAAGACTGGTAGCCAAAGGGTGATGAATTCAACAAACTCTGCAAAAGCCAAACAAGTAGGAAGGGATGCTGGCCTGGAGCTTTCCATGTCCGTGTGTCAAGTGACACCACCACCAGCAGGGTTTGCTCCTCTGAAGTCTGGGCTGCCACATTACAGACGATCCCTGTTTCTTCCATTTGTGCTCTACTCACACAGCTAAATGACACATTTGGAGCTTGTAGTAAAACTCTGTTTTGCTGCCTATTTATTTCAACAAATACAACCACATTGTACTACTTGGAAAATGACTTAGCTACTATATACTGTATTTACCTGATGACAAACATGGGGAGTAAAATCTGGCCCCACTGAAGTCAACATGAGTTCAGGTCAACCAGGATTTCTTCTGAAGCATCCAAGTGTCATTAAGAACACTGACTACTCTGCCTGTGACTGCAGCTACTGGGGGATGTTCTTTTTCCTCCCTTCCTTGTCCAAAAAACGACTGCTTCACCCCAGTGAGTAAGGTCTGGTTGGCCATGTCAGGCCTAGGGGGAAAGGTGTGGTTTAGCATATGTTAGCTAACACCAGTTAAAATTCTAACGCAGACAAGGCAAACTATTCTGTTAGCACTTCAGCTGGTCGAGGGAATCCCCAGTTAAACCTAAAATTTGAACAGGGGCTTGAAAACTCACCTTTTTTCCCCCTAGGGAAGACAACATTCATTGCTCTGAAGGCCAGAAGGAATCATTATGATTGTCTAGTCTGACTTGTATAGCTATAGCACAGGCCAGAAAATTTCACCTAATAATGTTTGCATCAAGCCAATAACCTCTGTCAGAACTATGACAGATCTTTTAGAAAGACTTCCAGTCTTGAGTTAAAGAGTTCGGGTAATGGAACAACTTCCTTCTGGATTGCCAATGGTTAATGACCCTCACTCTGAAACGCATGCCTCTTATTTCTAATCTCAATTTCTCTAGCTTCAGCTTCCAACCATTGGATCTCACTGTGCCTTTTTCTGCTTGATTAAATAGCAGTCTGGTATCAGAACTGTATTCCCCACATTAATATGGGTAGACCGTGCCCAAGTCACCTTCTCTTGGCTAAACTAAGCAGATCCAGCAGAAGCAGAGAGGTTACTTTACCTCTGTATTTGGCACTGGTGTGACCACTGTTGGACTCCTGTGCCTGGTTCTGGCGCCCACATTTTAAGAAGGCTATTAAAACATCAGAGGGGTTCAGAGAAGAGCCACAAGAATGATTAAATGATTAGAAAACATGACGTATAGTGAGAGGCTCAGAAAGCTCCATCTATTTAGCTTAACGAAGAGAACGTTCAGTGATGACTGGATCACAGTCTGTAAGTAGGACTTCATGTGTCATTATATAAGACCTGCATCTGTAATTTTCACTCCATGCATCTGAAGAAGTGGGTTTTTTACCCACAAAAGCTTATACCCAAATAAATCTGTTAGTCTTTAAGGTGCCGCCAGACTCCATTAAGTGACGACGGGATCACAGTCTGTAAGTACGGAGCTGGGGAACAAATGGTGGGCTCTTCAATGGACCTGGGAAAGTTATAACATGATCCAATCATTGGAAGTTGAAGTTAGACAGGCTGGAAACAAGGCATACCTTTTGAAAGGTGAGAATAATTAACCATTGGAACAATTTATCAAGAGTTGGTGACTTCTCCCTTGCTGACTATTTTAAATCAAGACAGGCTGTTTTTTCTAAAAGCTCTGCTCTGGGAATTATTGTGAGGAAGTTCTGTGGCCTGCGTTTTAGAGGCGGTCAGACTAGATGATCATCAGAATGATCCCTTCCCTGAACTTCTTTCATCTCTCACTATCAGGCAGGTTTGCCAGCCTGGGAGGCTCTTTTCGAACTCTTTTAGTTGGGGATTGGTCCTGCTTTGAGCAGGGGGTTGGACTAGACACCTCCTGAGGTCCCCTCCAACCCTGAGATTCTATGATTCCATGATCCCTTTCCAATTTTTCAACATCCTTTTCTGAAGTGTAGACGCTGCTTAGACATCCAAGGAGTGTGTTTGCCCTTTGTCACGTTCAGAGTCTGCTCTCCAGGGTACAGTCCCCCCGTGTGTGGCTTGGCTTTCCTTTGATGTCTGGAAAGCGCTGGCTGGCTCTGTGCGATTCACAGTCTCTCAGAGAGATGCAGTTAATGGGGCCAGCTTATTTGCATGTCGCCTTGCCCCCCTCCCTCGATCTGCGGCTGGCAGTGACCTCCCAAGTCTGTTCTCCAGCCTAATCTCCTGGACAAAGAGCTTCATCCCCCCCACCCCACCCCGAACTGAACCTCTCTACGGGCTCTCCGTTACTATGGGGTCCCGGCTGCCCCTGCTCTCCCACCCCTGCGGGACGGGCTACCCCTAACCTGACAGGCCATCTCCGCTCCTCTCCCTCTCTCTTCCCCACGCCGCTGCTGCGAGAGCCTTCCCCTCTGCAGCCACGGACCGGCAGCCTCCCTGTCCCGCTCCCCAACACGCTTCGGACACGGGCTGCGGGCAGGCTGGGGACGGCGCCGGGCAAACTCCGCACACCAGCGAAGTCGGACCGTGCCCTCCCGCCCCGCTGGGAATCGCGGCACCAAGGGACGGCCCCGCTCCTGCCAAGCGACCCTACAATAACAAACGCCGGCGGGGTCTAGGATGGGGGCGGCCGCGCCCCTCGCTCTGCCCCCGAGCCCCAGGGGGAGAAAGGCTCGGACGGGGCCCGGGCCGGGGCCGTGGCGGGACGAGGAGCCGCAGCCCGGCCGGGCACAGGGCGGGGAGGCCCCGGGGCGGGCAGGAGGCGGCGGCTCCGCGTCCCCCAGAGCCTGGCCCGGGATCAGGGGAACCAATGTGGAATTTCCTGGCTGGCCGGGCGCCCTCCTGCTGCTGCCGAGAGGGGCGCGGAGGAGGCGGCGGCGGGGCAGCTCCGCGCTCGCACTGCAGCTTCCGGCCGGGACCCCGCAGGCAGCCGCCGCCGGGGAGCCAGGGCGGCCGCGCTCGGGCCGGAGAGCGGAGCGCGCCGCCCCGCACGGGACCCCAGCGGAGGAGACGCCGATGGAGGCGCCCAGGGGCCCGGCCGCCAGGCTCCGGGGGCTGCCTCGGCCCGGGCGGGCTGGAGCGCTGCTGCTGCTGCTGCTGAGCTGGGGAGCTGCCCAGGAGCTGCGTCCCGGCGGGAGGAACGTGTGCGGAGCCACCGGGTAGGAGCAGCCGCGGGAACCCGGAGAGAGCCGCCTCTGCCTGCCGGAGCGGGGCCTGCCCTGCGTCCCGCCCCGAGAGGGGTAGCTGGGGGCGAGGGTCCCGCTGGCTCTGAGATCCCCCCCCCGAGGGGTAGCTGGGGGCGAGGGTCCCGCTGGCTCTGAGATCCCCCCCCGAGGGGTAGCTGGGGGCGAGGGTCCCGCTGGCCCTGAGATCCCCCCCTCAAGGGGCAGCTGGGGGCGAGGGTCCCGCTGGCCCTGAGAGTCCGTCCCCCCCGAGGGGTAGCTGGGGGCGAGGGTCCCGCTGGCCCTGAGATCCCCCCCTCAAGGGGCAGCTGGGGGCGAGGGTCCCGCTGGCCCTGAGATCCCCCCCGCCCGATGGGCAGCTGGGGGCGAGGGTCCCGCTGGCCCTGAGATCCCCCCCGCCCGATGGGCAGCTGGGGGCGAGGGTCCCGCTGGCCCTGTCCTGGCCCCCCGGATTGGGGCTGCTGGGGTGCCCGTTCCGGGGGGGCGATTACTGGCCGCTGGGGATCAGCGGCCCCTCCGGAGGAGGCTTTGGGTGGCTGGGTCCCGCCTGTGGCTGCGGAGACGGGGCAGGCTCTAGCTAACGGTCCCCGGCCGGCCTGGCTCCGACCCGCAGGCACCGGGCAGGGCAGGCTCGGGGAACTCCCACATCTGTGCACAGCTGCCCTCGGCACCACCTGGGTCCGCGGGCGGGGGGGTCACCTGAGTCGCCCCCGCTGCCACGCTCGGGCTGGCCGAGCCTGTAACTTTAGTCGCACGTTTCTCGGCATCCCTGCGTGGAGTTTGCCAGCTCAGAGCTCCGCATGCCTTTGCCCCCCCCCCCCTTCCAGCGAGCGCCGCTTTCGGGAGGATTAACCCCATCCTGGGCTACGGTTCTCGGGATGCTGCAGCGCCCGCTTCCCCCGGCCAAGCCCGAACCCCGCCAGCAACCGTATGCCGCTCGCCCCAGCCCGCGGAGCGCCCCGGGACTGGCAGTTCTGGGGAGAGTCCGTACAACCGCGCGGTTCCGAGGGAGAAACGCAGCCCAGGCGTAACCTAAAACCCAGTGGAAAGGAGGCTCCATCTGCTTTAGATTTATACTCTTGCAAACAAACCCTCCTAGACAAGAGACTTTCCAATTCTGTGGAATTTCTGTACCCCCCACCCCTTTCCAATGGAAGCATCTGGTTTGTTGGGGTTTTTTTTTTTTTTTTGCAGGACAAAGTCCCTTTTGTGTGGTACTGCAGGGCGGTGGGGCCTGACACGGGTCTGGGGTGGGGGGCTAGTCAGGGGCTGGGGTATCTCATGAGGCGCTAGGGCCCGTGTCTGGGGGAAGGAGAGCAATTGTGCGGGGGTAAAAAAGGGCACCAGAGCTGGTGAGGAGCCCACCCTGCCCTGCCCTCTGCTGACCGTGAGTGCACAGTACGTGGCGATTGGCGACTCCTGGCGCGGAGGAGACAGTCTCCTCTCTGGGGTCACTGGCCCACTCTTGGGCAGGGGCTGGATGAGGGGCGTTCGGGGTTAGATCGCCCATGGGCTGGAGCAGTAGAGAATCAAGGAGACTTTAATTTTGGTTGGAAATGGCCTGACTCTCCCAGTCACTAGATGAGCTGTGGTGGAGCCCACGGGGGACTGGCATGCCGAGGGTTGGCGCTGTTTCCCCTCCAATGTCTTGCCAGAGCGTCTGACTCCTCTTGCAAGGCCCAGGAACTCCAGGGAGTTGCTAGAGTCCCTGCCTCGCTCTCCAAACAGCTGCTTAGAGGCCACCACTTCCTCCCATTTGATTGTATCCCTGACGCTGCAGATTGTTTTCACAAGCCCCACTGCTCCGCAGCGCTGGATTTGAAGCAAGAGCTCATTTTCAGCGTGCGGCTGGAGTGGGAGGAGGGAAGGGGGTCAGAGGAACTGCCAACAAACCCGACATTCAAGCAGCAGGTTGGTTTGTGGGGCAGGAGCCGAGACCTGCTCTTTGCGGGAAGGAAAAGCCCCTCTCTTTTCTAGCCCCTGGCCTTTGCTGGGAGTGGGCTGCTGCCTGGGGACAGTGCATAGATTCACCTTTTGTATCGTGGCCTGTGAGGTCAAGTGAGTCCACAAGCTACTCCAGGAACAACACGCACCTTTCATGGGCTCTCGAGGGGCTTGGATAATGGGCTCATTGAGCAAACCTCCCCAGCTCTAGTGTCCTCGCCTCAAATTACAGGCTGCGTTTTCTAGTGAGACAGTTTATGAACCAGAACAGGCTTCAGACCCCAGCCACGTGCTCGCTTAGGAGTTGGCCGCCTTGCTGCAGGGGGACTAGAGGGTTTCACATTTGCTATTTAGGGAGGGAACCCTCTAATTTTCTGAAAAAAATACCGAGTATCCCCCCTTCCCCGCCCACGCCTCCCTTCAGCCACCTTCATTCCAAAAATGCAACAAAAGCCAGTGGAGAGACCACGTCCAGGCTGGCTCCCCCCCACCCCTGGTGTTTTCCAGACGCACTTAAAAGGAGGGACTTGCCTGGAGCCTGCTTCCAGGTGCAGCAATAGCCATATTGTTTTAAAGAACCAGTGCTTGGGAAGTGGAAACAAAATCCCTGCTCCGGGGCAGGCCAGAACTGAGGGAGCCCTGCCTGGCACCTCCCCACTCTCTGTAGGGAGGTCACGTCTCACCTGGTGCCCTTGCTACCAAAGTAAACTACATTCCACAGGATGCCTTGAACTTGACCCTTCCCCACCTTAGCGCCTTATTCTGGTTCTGCCTGGCAGGCGGGGTGGATGGGGAGCTGTCTCATTTCCTGGTCTCTGCAGTGGGGATAACCAGTGGAAGCTCTTCTGGGCAAGACCTGTGTTATTGCAGAGCCTGTGAAGTGCCTGGGGCCAGGGGCCACAATCTCAGCTGGAGTTTCTAGAATCTAATAGAAATAATCAATACAGTAGGCAGGTTGGATGGGAGCGTGGGGAGGGGGGCAGCACCCTGGGAAATGGACACTAGTAAATAGTCATTCTCCCCCACCCACCTCTGTAATGAATCCCAGTATCCGGTCTGAAAGATAAGAGAGTTGATGGGGACGGGGTGTGTGGGCTGGGACAGGGTAGAGGGAAGAAGGTGACTCCTCTTCTTCCAGTCCAACCTTCCAGCCTCCCCCCGCCCCCAATGTTCTGCCCTGATCGCCCACTAACCCTCTGCCCTGCATACCCAGTACCAGTGCCCTGCTCCCATACCCAGCCATCCCCCACTCTGCTGCTGCCCCCGCACCTAGTCTACCTGAGAGGGACCTGATCTGTACATTTTTAAAATCTACTCATCCTAATGTCAGCCGCACTTAGGAACCCCAGAGAAGGAGGCATACATTTCATGGGAGCTTCCCACCCCTATGCACTGTGGTGGTTACTAGTGGAGTTCCTCCAGGATTGCTCTGGGTACCCATTTTATTCAGTGTTGTTAGTAATGATATTGGCACAAAAAGTAGGATTGTGACAATGAAATTTGCTAAGGATACAAAGTTAGGCATTGTCAATACAGAGGAGGATGGGCAGGTTCTCCAGGAACAACTAGATGATCTTGAAGTCTGGAGTGACAGAAATGGAATGAAATTCAATAGTACAAAGTGCAAGGTCATCCACTTAGGGTCTAATACAAATATCTGCTACCAGCTGGGGGCTCATCATTTGGAAGTGACAGAGGAGGAGAGAGACCTGGGTGTGTGGGTCGATCACAGGATGACTCTGAGCTACCAATGGGATGCAGCTATGAAAAAAGCAAATGCGACCTAGGTTGTATCAGACAAGGCATTTCAAGCAGAGGTATTGAAGAATTAATGCCATCATATGAGGCACTGGTAAGACCACACCTGGAGCACTGCGTACACGTCTGGTCACCCGTGTTCCATTCCACATTAGGTGCGTGCACCGCGAGCACAGTCCCGGAAATTTTTCTCTTGGTGGTACCTGTCAGGTTGGCTCTAGCGCCCTCTGGTGCCACACGCTCATGCGCCAGTATACGGGGTCTGGCTCACTCCACATCCTCTCAGTTCCTTCTTATTACCCATGACTGTCGCTGGAACTGTTCTTGTTTTGACTGTACTCGGTGGTCTCTGTTTTACTCCATTTTCTCTGTTTTCGTTCTATCCCAGTTGTTTATTTCTCGCTTGGACTATTGTTAGTTTGTTATACATAGTTAATTGGTGCTTCTTGCTGCGTTAGCAAAGTTTCATCTGTCCCCAGTACCTCATGAGGCATGCCTCAGTCTTTGGGCTTCAAGCCTTGAGCCTTCTGCGTCAAGGCCAGGCCTGTGGGTGACCCACTCTCCAGTTGCCTAAAGTGCTTGGGTGAGACTCATATCGGGGATCACTGTCAGATCTGCTGTCCATTCAAGCAGTGTATAAAGAAGTGTATAATGGAGGCCAGGTTGAAGTTCCTCCTGATGGAGGTGGTGCTCTGACCCTCTTCAGAGCCGAATCATTCGGACTCAACACCGAGTCCCTCTGCATTGGTGTGGAGTGCTCCTCCCACTGTGAGAGACTCTCAGCGCTGTTCCCCTTCACTGGTGCCGAGAAAGAAACAGAAGAAGCAGCTGGCCAAGAGGTGGTGTTCCCAGAAGGCCAGGCATGGGGAGTGCAGTGGAGTCTGGCCACTCCTCTGCCCTGCTCCGCGGGCAGTACCATTGATTCCGTCCTGTACGTAGGCTCCGTTGAGTCCGGGCCCCATCATCAGCGCCAGAGGGACAGTGCAGCACCAGTGTAATCGTGGTACTGGGCACCCTGGAGGCGTTTATTGCAGCCAGAGAGGTGCTGGTGCTTCCGGTACCGCTGTTGCTAGCAGCACAGGAGCCGTTGCTGGAGGTGCCGGTGGGCAGAAGGGAAAATATGTCCCGTGGCCTCAAACCTCGAGCTGGAAGTGGAGGTAGTCAGAGTCCTCCCACAGCTTGGTCGATATATTGACCACGGAGGCCCCCTCTAAGGTGGCTCTACCTCTCAATGAGGCCATCATGGGAGCTGTTAATGCTCTGTGGCAAACCCCATCCTCCCTGCCTCCCACTCAGAGAGGGCCAAAAAGAAGTAGTTTGTTCCCGCCCGGGGGTACGAGTACTTGTATCCCCTCCAGACCAGGGCTGCAAGGAGCGACCCCCCCTCCCAAGGCGAAGGACTCCAAGAAACGGGCCTCTTTGGTAGAAAGTTTTATTCTACATGGGCTTTACGGTGCTGTATCTCCAACCAGCCGGCGTTGCCGGGAAGGTACGATTTCATGGTCTGGGGCTTTGTCAAAATTCAAGGACTCGCTTCCCCAAGAGTCCAGGCAGGACTTCTCCGCTCTGGTGGAGGAGAGGAAGTCTGTAGGCAGGGCTTTCTTGCAAGCCACCCTGAATGCAGCGAACTCGGCGGTTAGACCCAGGGCCTCTGCAGTGGCCACACGCAGGTGCTCTTGGCTTCAGTGCTCAGGCTTGCTGACGGGGGTCCAGCCATCCCTTCATGATCTCCTGTTTGAAGGTGCTTCGCTCTTCTCAGCGCAAACAAATGCAAAGCTCCATGGCCTGAAGGACTCCAGAGCCAGCCTCAAGTCCCTGGGTCTCTACGCTCTGGCGCCTTTGAGGAAGCACTTCAGGCCCCGCACTCCACCCATTTCTTGGCTCTACCACTCCATCAGGACCTGCAAAAGAAATGGAGCAGGGATTTTAGACGCAGGCAACTGACCCCGTCTGCCTCAGCGTCCCTACCCAGCCCGCCCAGGTACTGAGGGGCAGCTAAGCAGAACTTTTGACGGGACACCCAAGGGCATTATACCAATTGCTGTGTCACCGGATTCTGTCTCTCTGCTGTTTTCGGACCGCCTGTCCCACTTCAGCTTGGCATGGTCTCATATCACCACAGACCACTGGGTGCTGAGCACTGTGGAAAGGGGTTATACACTCCAGTGTATTTCCACTCCTCCCCTCCATCCTCTCTCCCCATCCCTCTTCAGGGACTCATCTCATGAACAGCTGCTAGCCCAGGAGGTGCCAGCCCTCCTCTGAGTGGGAGCCATGGAGAAGGTTCCCCAGGACTTAAGAGGGAAGGGGTTTTACTACTGCTATTTCCTAATTCCAAAGGCCAAGGGTGCTCTCTGACCTATTTAGACCTACGATGCCTCAACAGCTACCTCAAAAAGCTGAAGTTCCACATAGTCTCTCTGGCCTCCATCTTTCCCGCCCTGCATCCAGGGTACTGCTTTGCTGCCCTCAATTAGAGCGACGCTTATTTCCACATCTCACTTTTCCAAGCCGCAGAAGGTTTCTCAGGTTTGCTGTAGACCAGACTCGCTACCAATTTGCGGTTCTCCCGTTTGGCCTTTCGGCAGCCCCACAAGTTTTTACAAAATGCCTGGAGGTAGTGGTGGACCCCTCATCTTCTCAGGAAGGCCAAGTCTACCCAGACCTTGATGACTGGCTGGTCAAAGGCCGGTCTGAGGCCCAGGTGGAGGCTAATAATCCAGCTCATACAGCCAACCTTTCAAGCACTGGGCCTGCTTATAAACGAACAGAACTCTGCCTTGGCCCCTGTGCAGAGGATAGAGTTTATTGGAGTGGTGCTCGATTCCTCCCAGGCCAGGGCCTTCCTCCCAAAAACCCGCTTCCAGACAATGGCACCATCGACAGAGCAGGTCAAAGCCCACCCGGTCACGATGGCCTGGTTTTGCCTCAGATTGCTAGGTCACATGGCCACGTGCACATATTAGCGCAGTACGTCTCAGACCCCTTCCAGTTTGCTTGGCCTCAGCGTACTCGCCAAGCCGCCGCCATTTGGACTCGGTGCTCACAGCACCTGCCTCGGTCCTTGCCTCCCTCGACTGGTGGAGGGACCCTCTGTACCTCTCAGGCGTCCCCTTCTCCAGGCCCCAGCCCTCGCTAGTCCGAGTCTTGGATGTGTCAGAACTAGGATGGGGGGCTCACCTGGGGCCTGTCAGGTGTTCTTACCCCACATGGCGAACAAGAACGTGCTAGTGCTCACAGACAACACGGCAGCCATGTTCTACCTCAACAGGCAAGGAGGCGCTCGGTCTTCCTCCCTGTCAGGAAGCTATCAGCTTGTGGAGGTTTTGCATAAAGCACTTTATCCACCTCAAAGCTTTTCAGCATCCGGGAGCCCAGAACGAACCGGCAGATCACCTCAGCAGGTCTTTCTCCAGTCACCACAAGTGGTCTCTGAACCCCAGTGTAGTAAGGGTCGTTTTCCAGTGACTGGGGACTCCCCGCATAGACTTGTTTGTGACCAAACAGAACAGGAAATGTCACCAATTTTGCTCCTGCAAGGCCACAGCCCAGGCTTGCTCACAGATGTTTTCCTGGTCCCTTGGACACAGCACCTTTTCTACGCCTTCCCTCCCATTCCTCTCGTGCACAAGGCCCTGCTGAAGATCAAGCGGGACAGAGCACAGGTCATTATAGCCCCGGCCTGGCTGCACCAGCACTGGTTCGCCACACTGCTAGGCCTTCACTAGTGACTCCGATGCTGCTCCCTCTCCTCCTGGACCTTATCTCACAGGACCATGGACAGATACTCCACCAAACTTCAGTGCCCTCCACCTGACAGCTTGGGAGCTCCAGGATTAAATCCCAAGGAGCTGGCCTGTTTCCAGCAAGTCCGCCAGGTGCTGCTACCTAGGAGGAACCCCTCTCCCAGAGCTACATACTCATAGACTTTAAGGTCAGAAGGGACCATTATGATCATCTAGTCTGACCTCCTGCACAACACAGGCCACAGAATCTCACCCACCCACTTCTGTAACAAACCCCTAACCTATGTCTGAGTTAGTGAAGTCCTCAAATTGTGGTTTAAAGACCTCAAGGTGCAGAGAATCCTCCAGCAAGTGACCCGTGCCCTGTGCTGCAGAGGAAGGCGAAAAACCTCCAGGGCCTCTGCCAATCTGCCCCAGAGGAAAATTCCTTCCCAACCCCAAATATGGTGATCAGTTAAACCCTGAGCATGTGGGCAAGACTCACCAGCCAGCACCCAGGAAAGAATTCTCTGTAGTAACTCAGATCCCACCCCATCTAACATCCCATCACAGACCATTGGGCATATTTACCTGCTAATAATCAAGCTGAAGCATTTTTCCATTTGGTCTTCCCAGCAAGGTCTCTCACCCACCCGGCTGTCACTGCAGACCGTTCTGAAGTATTTGTTCCATCTGAAATAGCCAGGGCTGGCAATCTCATCAGGTAAAATACACCTGGCCATGCTCCATGGATGGCTGATCATTTTTTTGGTATTGGATGTCCATTCGTTTTATCAAGGCCCTAGAAAGTCTATACCCTCAGACTCGGGAGCCCATTCCCCCATGGGACCTAAACCTGGTCTTGTCAAAACTCACAGGCCCCAATTTGAGCCACTGGCAACATGCCCCTTGTCTTACCTTTCTTGGAAGGTGTCCTTTCTGGTGGCTATTGCTTCAGCCAGGCGGGTCTCAGCGATCCGGGCCCTTACATCAGAACCCCTGTACACAATCTTCTTTAAGGGCAAGGTACAGCTCCGCCCACATTCCTCCCAAGGTGGTTTCACAGTTTCACAATAATCAGGCTATTTTCCAGCCGGTTTTCTTCCCAAAATTGCATACGAGGAGGGAGGAGCAATGCCTCCACACACCTGATGTTAGATGCGCCCTGGCTTTCTATATTGAGAGGACAAGACCGTTCCGCAGATCCACGCAGCTCTTTGTGGTGGTAGCAGACAGGATGAGAAGCCTATTTCAGCTCAAGAGGATTCATCCTGGATCACATCGTGCATCCGCATATGCTACAAGCAGGCATGTGTCCAGCCACTGACTATACTGACGTCCCATTCTATGAGAGCACAAGCTTCCTCAGCAGCGTTCCTGGTCCAGATCTCAATGCAGGACATCTGCAGAGCGGCGACTTGGTCGTCGGTACATATGTTTTCTTCCCACTATGCCATCACCCAGCAAGCTAGAGATGACACCGAGTTTGGTCGAGCCGTGTTGCAATCAGCATGTCCATGAACTCTGATTCCAGCTCCTGTGACGCTGCTTGGGAGTCACTTAATGTGGAATGGACCTGTGCAAGCACTTGAAGAAGAAAAAATGGTTACTAACCTTTCCGTAACTGTTGTTCTTCAAGATGTGCTGCGCATGTCCATCCCAAGACCCACAGTCCTACCCCTCTGTCCGAGTTGGCTGGCAAGAGGGAACTGAGAGGATGTGGGGTCAGCCAGACCCCTTATACTGGCACATGAGCACGCAGTACCAGAGGGCACTAGACCTGACCTGATGGGTACCAGCAAGGGAAAAATTTCCGGCGTCCATGCTTGCGGCGCGTGCACACCTGACATGGAATGGACATGTGCAACACATCTCGGAGAACAGCAGTTACACAAAGGTTAGTAGCCGTCTTTTCTAACTGAAACAGATGCAGAGAAGAGCTACAGGGCTGGTCAGGGGAATGGAGGAGCTGTCTTTTGAGAGGAGTTGGGAAGAGCCTGGCTTGTTTAATCTCACCAAAAGAAGGCTCAGAGGGGGGCTGATTGCTCTCTCTATAAATACGTCAGGAGGATAAACACCAGGGAGAGAGAAGAGCTATTGAAGCTAGAGGACAGTGTTGGCACAAGAACAAATGAGGATAAACCGGCCAGGGACAAATTCAGGCTGGAAATTAGAAGAAGGTTTCTCACCATCAGAGGGGTGAGGATCTGGAACAGCCCCAATAGGAGTTGTTGGGGGCAAACAACTTACTTGGTTTTAAGAGAGAGCTGGACAAATTTATGAGTGAGATCGTATGATGAGTTGCTTATAATGGTGGGGCTCGCTTCCAGTATATGCCTGACGTTCCTCAAGCTCATGCTTCAGGGTTTCAGCCAGCGACCAGCAGAGGTCAGGAAGGGATTCTGCCCCCCCCCCCTCCATGTATTCTGTGGGTTTTTTAAAATCTATTTCCTCTGAAGCATCAGGGATGTCCATGGCTGGAGGAGGGACATAGGATGGGAAGGACCAGGGCTCTGAGGTGGTACCAAGCATTCTCTCTCAGGTGCTTGGCTGGCTGGTCCTTGCTCGGGGTCTAAGTGATCTGCATCTATGGGTTGGTCAGGAATTTCCCCCCGGGTCTGATTGGCCTTGGGGTGAAGGGTGTAATTTGCCAGGATTCTCTCAATCATTTCCCTGCCATTGTAGGGACCTCAGCACTGGTGCACCTCAGTCCCCCCCCGTTCTGTGCCAGTTGTTGGGTTAGTGTGAGGGTGCTGGGTGGGGCTGGTGGCCCATGCTATACAGGAGGTCAGACTGAAAGATGTGGTGGGCCCTTCTGGCCTTTAACTTTGTGACTCTGAGGCTATGCCCATGGCATGATAAAGCAGGGCCTCACCTGGTCAGAAGATGCCATGCTGTCGTCCTGTACAGTGCATAGGCTTGGTCTACACTACACAGTTAGGTCGACGTAAGCTGCCTCGTGTCAACCGAATTATGTCAGTGTGCACGCTACAGCCTTGTCCCGCCGATATCAGTGCCCCGCTACACCGTCATCATAACTCCATCTCTGCAAGGGGCGCAGCGCTTAGGTTGGTCTAGTCCTCACATGGGCTGTTGGCTGTCTTTCAGCTCCATGCTGGCTGCTATCCAAAGACTCCCTGTTCTGGGAGCTGAGAAGCCCAGGTACTCCCCTCCCCCGGCTGGCAGTCAAGAAGCTGGGAGCCCAGAAGGGCAGCTGGGCTCCCAGTGGGGAGCTGAGAGCCCCTCTGCCCTCCCTCCGCCCCTCTTCAGTCGGTGGAAGCTCTCCTGGTGAGGACGTGCCCTGCTGACAGAAGGAGGCTGACATAATTCGGTCGCCATGAGGCAGTTTATGTCGACCTAACTGTGTAGTGTAGACCAGGCCTATGCATTGTACAGGATGACAGCATGGCATCTTCTGACCAGAAGGACCTAACATAGGTCATCTTAGGGCTGTAGTGTAGACCTGCCCCAGGCCTCTACATTCCCGTCACTTGTTACTCTTTGGTGTTTAGCAGAGGTCCTGTCCACGTCTGCTCGTTAGAGTACCATAGCGTCTCTATCGGCTGTACCGCGGCAGTGGCTGCATGAGCATATGCTCTGTGAACCCAGTGTTCCTTTCTTATGTCTGGAAGTTGCTTATTGAGATCTTGGATCCTATGATGCCTTGTTGTTTTCTTTTTTCTGAAAAGGAGAATAATGTTGTTTGTAACCCCCCTGTGACTTTTCCTCAGAGTCGGGGTATTAACCTGGCCTACCCAAATTCCACCTGGACTGGAGTTGTCACATTCTGCATCCCTAAATTCCCTCTGCCATTTTAACTAGACAGTTTTCCACAGACTTCTGAATTCCCTGCCTCCTCTCTTGTATAGCATTGCAGTGCACTATGTGCAAGGCCACGTTCCCCCCCAGAGGTGGCTGCGTTTCAGTGGTAGGTGAGCGATCCCTGGCTAAAGTATATAGTTCGTATATTGCTTTACATTAATGAGGTAGCAGGCACTGCATAAATGTAAAATGTTCCTTCGTCTGCTCCTCAGGATTAGAACTTCTCCCATCACTGGGGTTTTCTGGAGCATTGTCTTTGAAGTGGGTGATTCTACTGTGGTAGGAGCAAGCTCTAGTTTTGTACTAGCATTAGAGTCCAATTTTCATTATAACAAAACGAGATGAAGTTTGGGGAAATGCAGCTAATAATTGGGAGCGGGGAGGGTGGTGGAAATTAATCCCAAACCTCAAATCCTCCATGGGAGGGAGACAGCTGGAGTGACTGTGTGCAGCAAGTTAAACACCATCGGGGGGGTATTGTTTTCCAAATAGAAGGGGGCATAATGAGGAGAAGTGGGATAGAAGAGTAAATTTAGTCTGACTATCAGGATAATCCACTTCTCAGACTGGGGCAGCGCCTGCCTGGGGTCGTGATGGGGATCCTGTCATTTGGAATATTGAAAAGTGGACTGATCACAATGCTAGTGTGTCCAATAGGGAGCAGTCTTGCACTAGCCAAGTGGGGTGACCTGTATGATTGAGCCCCTACACAACCTGGTTTGGCAATCCAAGTTATAGAAAACTTTTCACCTTCTCTTCTGCACACACTCCCATGAGACTCCTGCATTCTCCTCACTGCAGGGAGTAACCTCCTGGTTATGGCTACATCTGCTCCCCTATAGTAGTGGAGGTCAAATTTGTCCACACCAATTAGCCTTACTTCAGGACCAGGAAAACGGGCTCAAACGATAACTAAAAGTAGAATTATAAAACATCTGCATGACCATGATACGACAAGGATTAATCTGAACAGTTTCTGCAAAGGAAAATCCTGCCTCACTAATCTATTAGGGTAATAGATTTGCAAAAAAGATGGAGTTACTTAGGGCCTTGAGTGACCCAGGAACTTAGCTGCAGCATGACAGTGCCTAACTTTTAGGTACCTAGAAAATCACATCACAGGAGCACACTATGATTCACAAAGCCTGAGCTCCTGTACAATGAATGGTGGGAGAGAGGTGCTTTAGGGCTAGACTGCACTAGAAGCATTACACCGACGCAGCACGTGTCCAGAAATGGATGATAAACATGATCAGAGGCTGGGAGAGACTTCTGTATGAAAGGAGAGTGAAAAGCAACTACCCTGCTGCAAGCAGAGACTGTTTGATCCTGAAAAGGAGGAAGAGCCAGAAACCCCATGAAGTCCACTCGATTCTTCACTGTTGCTGTTTATTTTTAGATTCTACAGTGATGGGTGGCAGGGTAGAACCCTAAGGGAGTGACAGAAGTGATTGTGACTGCTTAGTTAGAAAGGAGATGAATAAGAGGGCACATATTAGAGGTAAATGAGATAATGAAATACCTTGAGATAGCAAATCCAGACAAAGGGATGTCCAATGAAATTGAAAGGCAACAAATTGAACACTGACAACTAAATACTCTCTTACACCGTGCATTATTGACCATTGGAACTCACCGCCACAAGATACTGCTAAGGCCAAGAGCTGAGCAGGAATCAAAAGCAGATTAACATTAATATTGGTAGTGCAAACATCCATCAAGTTCCCCTAAGGCCAGTATTGCCTACTAGGGGTTTATTGCCCTTTCCTCTAAAGCAGCTGGTACTGGCATCTGTCAGAGACAGGCCACTGGGCTAGACGGGACACTGTCTGACCCTGTCTGGCAATGTCCATGTTCCTGCATGTCTACCTCTGCCACTGTCCTGCCCATCCCACAATTAACTCCTCCAGCAGCAATGGAGGCTTGAGTACGTGCCTCGGATTCTGCTGCACATGGTGCTTCGACAATTGGAGCAGGAGTGAAGCTGACACAGGTCGCATCAGATTCCTGCTGCTGCTGTGGAGATGCTGGCACCAGGGAGTCGAATCTGATAAGTAAAGTCCATGCAACATTAATGATGAGCTATAGAGAACTGATGTTAGGCTGGGGCTGGCTTATTCTTCACTGCCTGTGCCTTGTATGAGTGTAAACTGCTACAGATCCAGCCCAGAAGGGGCCTTTGAGCTGAATTAAAACAAGCTGTCCAGGTTCTGACATTTTGGTGTGAGCTGGAGAAATTCCTCTGCTGGCCATGAGGGATGCAGTGTTTCCTGGAGCTCACTCCAGGCCCTGCACTGGTGTGCTGTGTGTGTGAGGAGGGCGGAGGGTCTGGTGGTTTAGTTGCTATATTTGAAAGAGACAGACTTAGAACTGATTTGACATTTTCATCTCAAAATGTTTTAACTGAAAAAATAAACAACCTGGAAACAGATTTTGTTTGTTTGTTTTGGTAAAAATGTTCCATTTCTGGTAACATTTGGGGGTTTTGGAAACTGAAAATATTTTGATTTGTGTTTCTGTTGAAAAAAATGAAAAATTATTCATGGAGAACTTAGAAAAAAATGCATTTAAAAGTATTTCCTGTGAGAAAAAATGTCAGACCAGCTCTAGAGAGGCTCCTGGTGCCATTAGAGACTATGCTTCATCCCACCTCCAAACTAGGGGGAAGAGGGGAGACACACACTTCTCAGTTGGCTGTAAATCATCACAGCAACATATTTCTGTTCTGTATTTGGGAGCTTCTCTCTGACACTTAAGGTCTGACCTTCCCCTCAGCTGCATGCAGCTGTGCATGAAAAAAGTGTTGCATCCAACATGGGGGAACTCTATATTAGACCTTGTCTTGATGGATAACGAGGAACTGATCACAACTAAAAATTAATGGTAGCTTAGATATAAGTGATAATGACTTGAGCACATTTTTAATGTGCAAACAGAATAAAGTCCATATCAATGATTATATACTTGGTGCTTTAAAAGGGCCAATTTCACAAAGCTGAAAACAATTATAAGCCAGATCAGCTGAGAGGAAGAATTTAATCAGAAAAACATGAATCATGTTTGGGAATTGTTTAAGATCACTTTACTAGATGCCCAAGAGCCACAATCGAGGAAGAAGGCCATATTAGTTAAAAAATGGCCTGACTAGGAGGGGACGTGCGAGGCAAGTGTGTGTGTGTATGTGTGTAAACAAATGGAAGAATGGAAAAGTTGAGAATAATGAATAAAGATCAGAAGTTTTTTGTGACTTTAGATCAGAAGCTAGAATTGTAGAAAATTGATAAGGGAGGCAAATGGACACACAGAGAAATTATGGCCAACAGAGTTAAGGACAATAAGAAGGAATTTTTAAAGTATATTAGGAACAAAAAGAATCCTGAAATGATATTGGTCCATTACTAGATGGAAATGGCAGAATCATCAATTAAAAGCAGAAGTGTCCATTAAATATTTCTGTTCTGTATTTGGGGAAAAAACAGATGATGTAATCCTATCATAAGATAACACTCTGTTCCACAAATGACTCAGGAATATGTTAAACAGCAACTACTAAAATTAAACTTTTCAGATCAGTAGGTCCAGTTAACTTGCATCCAAGAGTTTTAAAACAGCTGGCTGAGGAGCTCACTCAGCCGTTAACGTTGATTTTCACTAAGTCTGGAAGCACCAGAGAAGTTCCAGAAGACTGGAAGAAAGCTCAGTTGTGCCATTGTTTAAAAAGGTCACAGGATGACCCAGGTATTATAGGCCTGTTGGTCTGATGTTGATAAGATAATGGAGGGGCTGTTGCAGGACTCAATAAAGATTTCAAGGAGGGTAATATAATTAATACCAGTCAACATGGGTTTATAGAAAATATAACTTGTCACTATCTTGGTATCTCTTTTTAACGAGATTACAAGTTTGGCTGATAAAGGTAATAGTGTTGACTTAATATACTTAGACTTCTGTAAGACATTTGACTTGGTACCACATGACATTTTGATTAAAAAAACTAGAAAGATATAAAATGAGCATAGCACACATTAAATTGATTAAAATCAGGCTAATTGACAGGTCTCAAAATGTAATTGTAAATGGGGAATCATCGTCGGATGGGTCTGTTTCTAGTGGGGTCCCGCAGCAATCGGTTTTTGGCCCTATGCTATTTAACATTTTTTATTAATGACCTAGAAGAAGACGACATAATTACTGATGAAGTTTGCAAATGACACAACAATTGGGGTAAAAAAATGAAGAGGACAGGTCACTGATACAGAGTGGTCTTGGTCACTTCCTAAGCTAGGTGCAAGCAAGCAATATGCCTACATGTAACTGTATACATCTAGGAACTAAGATTGTAGGCTGTACTTACAGGATGGGGGACTCTATCCTGCGAGGCAGTGACTCTGCAAAAGATTTGGGGCTCGTGGCAGATAATCAGCTGAACACGAGCTCCCAGTGTGACGCTGTGACCAAAAGGGCTAATGTAATACTGGGATGCGTAAACAAGGAAATCTCCAGTATGAGTGAAGAGGTTATTTTGCCACTGTATTTGGCACTGATGCAACCACTGCTGGAATCCTGTGTTCAGTTCTGGTGTCCACAGTTTAAGAAGGAGGTTGAAAAAATTGGAGAGGGTTTAGAGAAGAGTCACGGGAATGATTAAAGGATTAGAAAACCTGCCTTATGGTGACAGGTTCAAGGAGCTCAATCTGTTTAGCTTAACAAAGAGAAGGTTAAGCTAAACATGATCACCGTCTATAGGTACCTACATGGGGAACAAATTATTTAATAATGGGTTCTTCTACCTAGCAGAGCAAGGTATAACACGAGCCAATATCAGGAAGCTAAAGCGAAACAAATTCAGCCTGGAAAGAAAGTGCACATTTTTAACAGAGAGAGTAATCAGCCACTGGAAAAATTCACCAAGGGTCGTGGTGGAGTCTCCGTCACTGACAATCTCCAACGGTCTCTCTTTCACACACAAACACGCACAGGGTATGAGAGCTATGACAAGGCTGCCAAATGTGTGTGACAGGAGATGTCTCGCACATGGTCCGCAGAACAGAACTTTGCCTGAGAGAGCAACAGATGAGCAACTGCCCTGTGAGTCTCAGAAGGGGAACCTCCGGCTGCTCCAGTCTAGCGCTTAGAAGAGCAGCTGGGCTGCTTTGAAATGGCCTGACTCCAGGAAGCTGAGCTAGGACCATTGCAGAAGCTGCTTGTTCAGCTTCTAGATGCCAAGTTTGGAGAGGGAGGAAACGGCAGACTGGAGTAGGGAAGTTCTGGGAGACAAGGGGCCAGGCAGAATGGCTGGCTGGCTCCGCTGCTCCCTTGTAGCTGCTTGCAGTTCCCACTTGTACGTAGGCTTGAAGCAGTGAGAGTTCAACGTTCCTGGGGCAGTTTCTGTAACAGCAAGTGGAAGCTGCAAGTGACGTTTGGGCCACAGCAGGAGTTGAGTTTAGTCCAGTCTCATCTTGGTAACGAAGGCCTGGGTCAGTGTCTGATGGTCTAACAGAAAATGACTGACCCCTCTCGCTAGGTATGGACTCAGAGGGTATGTCTACATGGCAGTAAAACACCCACGGCTGGCACAGGTCAGCTGACTTGGGCTTGCAGGGCTTGGCCTGTGGGGCTATCAAATTGCAGTGAACACAGTTGGGTTCAGGCTGGATCCCAGGACTCTGAGACCCTGCAAGGTGGGGAGGGTCTCAGAGCCTGGGCTCCAGCCCGAGCCCCAGCCTCTATACTGCAAAGTTATAGCTCTGCAGCCCAACCCCCATGAGCCCAAGTCAGCTGCGGGTGTGTTACTGTAGTGTAGACATACCCAGAGTGCTCTCTCCACTGCAGCTGGCCTCTGCCATGGCTCTAGCTTCAGACCTGTGTAACAGACCCTCTCCCCTCCCTGCTGGCTGACTGGAGCTGGTCAAGAAGTCGAAGGATTCTATGGATCTGGGTGAGGTGAAGACGTTTGGGCTCCGTGTGTTCCACCAAGCTCCAATTTTTCATTAGTGTGCAACTTTTTGTAGAAAAAATGTATTTTGTTTTCAAAAGGGGGATGCTGAAAATGAGATGTTTTTGTTTAGAAAGCATGTGACCGAGTTAGCCATCAAAATAGGCCATGCAGAAAAATGGAAAGCCCCCCCCCCCTTTCATTGGGACAGGCATCAGGTGGCGTTTCTTCTGAAGTATCAGAGGGGGAGCCGTGTTAGTCTGGATCGGTAAAAGCAGCAAAGAGTCCTGTGGCACCTTATAGACTAACAGACATATTAGAGCATGAGCTTTCGTGCATGCATCCGACGAAGTGGGTATTCACCCACAAAAGCTCATGCTCTGTTAGTCTATAAGGTGCCACAGGACTCTTTGTTTCTTCTGAAGTTTCCATTGAATATTTTTCAAAATGGAGATTTTTGAAGAAATGAAACCATCGTGGTAACTCCATTTTCAAATGGGAAATGTGGATGACAAAGTTTTCCTGCAAAGACTGTGGCCCCCCGGTTGCTGGTATCCTCTCCAGCTGCTCCTGCTTCTTCCCCCAACCTAGCATCACTTCAGGCGTGTCTGGATTGCCCTTTACTCACACACCAGCAGGCTCCGTCTCATGCAGACACGTGGTGGTTTGTTCCTCTGCACCAGCGGGGGCAGATGAGACTGAGATATGGCTGTGAGCGGTGGTGGCATAATGAAAGCATCGTCCCTTGCTTATCCTCCGACCAGCCTCATACAATACATCTACACTGCAAAGAAAAACTCTGCGGAGCAAGTCACAGAGCCCAGGCCAACTGACCCGAGGGAGGGTGTGGAAGCTCCTTTGCTGGAGGTTTCGAAAGGAGGCTGGCGCCATCTGTATTGTATGGTTTAGACCCAACAAATCCTGCATCTTGCTAGGAGGTTAGACTAGATGACCCTTGTGGTCCCTTCTAACCCTGTGGTTCTATGATGCGGGTTTGCGGGGCTTGTGCTGTGGGGCTAAAATTAGAGCACAATTTTAGCAGCACAACGTGGGCTCGAGCCTGGAGTCTGAAACCTGGGGAGAGTCTCGGAGCCTGGGCCCCAGCTCAAGCAGGAATGTGTCCACACTGCTCTTTTTAGCCCCATAAGGTGAGCCCACGTCAGTTGACTCAGGCTCTGAGACTCCCTGCAGCTGAATTCTTTTGTTTGGTTTGCATTGTAGCCGTCAGCACCCTGCATTGGACAACCCTCGAGGAGAAGGAGATTTGCCCCAAAGTATTCTCCGAGGGGTGGGGGGAGCAGAGCAGACCATGAGTGAGTGCCCCAGCTCCTGTGTCGGCCAGGACTTGCAGCCACTGGCTGCAGATATTTGCCTTCCTCTACAACAGGCCTACCTGGGCCTTCCTGACTCACTTCAAGCCCTTGGGGTGGGGTGGCTGTCTCAGAGCTGTGGCCCATCACGCAGGAGAGCGAGCTCTCTCCAGAGGAAGTGGAAGCCTTTGGCAGAGGGACCGAGGCACATGAGAATTGTAACCGGACCTTTGTGTTTTCCTTTGTGCAGCTTCTCTGGATCTGTGTGCTGCCCAGGATGGAGGCAACAAGGAGACGAGTGTTTGATAGGTAAGCACCAGTATCCCTTCTTTAGACACTGCTTCTTCCTCCGTCCTCAGAGCCACCTGTCCTCCCATCCCTGAAGGGTGTTCCCAGCCCCCTTGCATCTGAGTGTGAGCTCTGTGTCCAGGGGGTTCCTTTGGGAGGGTCCCACCTTTCCTTCCTTGATCAGAGCTAGCCCTGGGGGCGAGGCAGGGACCAGCAGCGAAACAGTGGATGTCTGCAGGACACCGAGAGCACCCAGGGCAGTGGGCATATCCCAAAACTCCGGTTCACTTGGTAAAGTGGCATTGCAGCCGATGGATTGGAGCTGGGCTCCCCTCAGACAGCTAGTCACAGCTGGCGTCCCTTCCCAGCACGGTGCCAGCTGCCTCCGTGAGACAGCAAAGTGCAGATGTCTGGCTTCCCCTGCGAGAGGTGGGTCCGAGCACTAGTCCCTGCCCGTCCACCCAGTTTTGGAGTCTCCTCGCTGTTACCGCTGACAGCTGTTTACATCCATCGTAAAGCCGAGCCAGGTGCACTCAGGGGAAGAAGCCCACGGCAGTTTGTCCTGCATGAATCATTTTGAAGTGTTCCTCATTTCGGGCCCTTGTCACACACCAGGTTCCTCATTTGGGCCTTGGCAGGAGAATGAAACTCAGCTTCTGGGTTGGCCACTTACGCTCTGTGCAGCCCTTGGGAGCAGCCCTTTCTGCTCCTCAGATGCCTCCCACGACTCTGTATCGGCCTGTGTTTGGATAGTCATGGGAGTAGATTGATGGGTTTCAGAGTGTGCTGCCCAGCCCCCGTGGAGAGATGATGTCGCTCCCTGAGAGGCCCCATCTCTGAGGGGGGAAGAGGAAGAGAAGTGAAGGAGGGGGTACCGAGATACGGGGCTGGAAAGAAAAGGGAGGCCGCATGTGTGGAACATGTAGCGCTTCAGTGAACGTTGCTACAGCTCCAGGGCCTGACGTTCGGCCTGAGCTTGTCTGCAGTGAGTGGAAGAAGCAAGTGATGGGAATTTGGGGCTCTGTTGTGGACACTCACTGAAGTCCCCTGTGGAAGGCAAGGCCGTAACCTAAGGCACGTCCTAGATATGGCAGGATAATAGAGGGTATTCCATGGCGTGCTCTTCATTTCTGCCAGGAGAGCTCTGGCCAGGGCTGCTCCAGGGTAGGGTCATCGGAAGGTACTGTTACAATCAATCGGCTATTGTCAGTGGTTCAAAGCTCCCCTGGGGGCTGACGCTCGGCTTTCAGTGTCTCAGTCTAGAGGGCTTTGTCGAGTTCAGTTCTGCAAGAGTGAGTGTGTGGGGATTGAGCGTTCTTGGAATCTGCATTCCCAGAGCGTGGCTGTGAAACTTTGGGAGGCTATTTTTGGATTCCTGTAAAACTTCCCGCAGTTCCAGCTGGCCCCAGTATCCCTGACTTCCTGTTGTGTGGTATTGCTCTGCGCTGCTCAGCTGCTGCGTTGTTAGTGCTGGAGGAAAGGCTTCCTGCCTATGTGTGTTCTGTGCACAGCCTCGCTCGAATGCAACATTCAGGCTGAGCCTGTATCACATGACTCCAGGGAATTCAGAGGTTACGGTTCCTGCAGGAAAATTAAGAGAGCCCCTTTGCATCTCCTGCATATACGGAGGTAACAATATAACAAACCAATACCTCAAGGTTTGCATTTAATGCTAATTATGATACTTTGTTTAGTGACTTTTATCTGACACTCTCAAAATGCTTCATGAGGTGGGGGACTCATTAACTTCTTAGTGTCTCCATCTGGAAGCTTCTTTCAAGGTCTCACAGTGGTCGGAGTCAATCAGGAAGGCAATCCAGGTTTCCTCAGCCCTAGGCCTGTTCTCACCACTAGTCTGGTTTATCTAATCTAGCTGTCTCTTTGAGGGATTTCAGTGTCATCACCATAGCATCTGGGAGCTTCCCAGGTAAGATGGACTGTATGGAGTCCCCTGCTCCTCTCCCTTCCCTGGGTGAGGAGGCTCTGCTGGTGACTGACAACGCTTCACCTACAGCTCTGGTGGGCTTCGGCTGGGGCTTGTGAGCTGTGTTGTGCATAGCTGTTGGTCATGGGTGCCGATGTGGTTGCTGAGGTAGCTGGAACCTGGCTTCACAGGCTGCGGACTGGGAACCAGTGGAAGGAACTGAGCCCAAGGGAGAAGTGCTCACGGCATCCTGGCCCACTGAGGGGCTGCTGCCCTGTGTTCAGGCTGCAGCTCTTGCATTTCGCCCACGCTCAGCCCAATGCGCAGTGTGCGACAGGGAGGTGACCACCGCAGGGATCGATGCAGCCCGGTCCCCATGCGGGAGGAAGGGCGGAGGTGCCTAGCGAAGGCACACCCGGACTAGAGAGCACCATGGAGTCATGCTGTCCCTTTCTGAGTGTGGGTCAGCTGCTCCCGGGCCAGGGAGGTTCTACCCCTGTGGGTGGAACGCTGCAGGGATGCTGGTCGGGGCAGGCGGGGCTCCAGCCAGCCTGGGGGGGGGCGGTGGCTGCATGGCCGGCGAGCTCCGCCGGGGCGGACGCGGCGCCGGGGCGGGCGGACTGCGGCCGTGCGCATGCCTGAGGGAGCGCGGCCGAGGCCGCGGAGCCGCGCCGCGCGCGCCGCCGCGGCAGATCCCGGCGTCCGCTCCGCAGGCCGGCGCCGGCGCAGCGATGGGAGCTGGGCCGGCCTCGGGGGCTCCCCAGGCCCCGCCCCCGCCCGCAGGCCGCCGGCGAGCTGGTGCCAGCCGCGCGCCCTGCCGCAGCGGGCGGGGGGGAGAGGGCGCGCGGGACCGAGGAGAAGCGGCGCAGGCGCTCGAGCTGCCTGGGGGCTCCAGCCAGGCACAGCATCGAGCACTGGACAGGATACCTCTCCTCAGCCTCGGCCTAGCACTGGGCAGCGCCACTGCCTCCTTGTTGGGTGCCCCACCACAGGCTGCTGCTGGCTGCCAGGACGGAGGAGGAGCTTCCTCCCAGAGCAGAAGGGTCAGAGCCTGTGCAGGCAGGGAGCTGTCTCCAGCAGAGGACATGGAGAGCCTTTTGCTGACCCTTGCTGGCTTTGCTGGACCCAGGTGGCTGAGGAGAGGTGTCTGACCCATGCTCTGCCCCCTGTACCATGCCCCAGCCGAATCCATGTGGTGTGCTGTTGCCGGGGCAACCGAAGCTCCAAGAGACGTGATGCCTCCTGGCGGTCAGCGCCTGTGACAAAGGAGGCAGGAACCCTTCCCCTCCTCGCCCTGCGATGCTCCGGGGGGCGCGAGAACCTGGCCGAGTCAGCTGGCTCCATGCTACCAGGCGCTGCCTTAGCTGTGTCTGCCAGAGGCTGCCTGGCATTCCCAAGGCCTGGGGGCTGGCATCCCCTCATCCCCTGAAGATGGCCGGCTGCTGCCTCTTTTGACGACTGTGTTCATTTAGGTTTGTAACAGGATTGGCCCTTTCTACCTGTAGCTGCCATGTTCCATCCAGAGTTTTGCAGGTGACTTCCATCCTTCCCTCTTGCAGCACCCTTGGCCTGTCGCTCGCCCAGAGGCAGGGCAGGGCCTCCCTGTCAGCTAGGTCTCTCCCCCTCCACTCCCCAGGCAGAGCTCCTGCTAGACCCCAGAGTGTCATGGCACCTGCTTTTGCCAGCCGAGCCCTCGCTGTGGGGTTTAGTGTGGCACCCGGAGTCCTGTGAGACTGCCGTTGCCTGACTCCAGGGCAAGAAGAGGCTAAGGGGGAGCAGCCCCCTTCTCTTAGACCAGCACCACACCGAGGGTGACCAGACAGCAAGTATGAACAATCGGGACAGGGTGTGTGTGTGGGGGTGGGGTCATAAATGCCTATATAAGAAAAAGCCCCAAATATCGGGACTGTCCCTATAAAATTGGGACATCTGGTCACCCTGACCGCCCCAGACTGGACTCTTGCCTTCTCCCTCCCTGGTGTCCTTGATCTTCCACCCAAAGCACCTTATCAGGTGGCCAGAAGGCAGCAGTCTGCGGAGCACTGAGGCACCAGTTGCTGTTCTGCCGCTGCCTCCTGGCTCCATCCAGGATCCCACCTCCACCCGGGGACTTGCCCTGGTGCCACTGGCTTCCTAAGGGGAGCCGGGGAGGAGAGCAGTGGTGCTGCCTAGTGCCGACTCTCCCAGACTGCCGGAGGACTTCCTCCCTTCCCTTCTCCCTGGCTTTGCCTTTCCCTGCCCTGTCACTGTTCCATGTCTCTCCCTTTCTCTTGGCAGCCGTGTGCGAGGGGAATTTCACCTGCAAGGAGAACGAGCTGTGCGTGAGACCCAGCGAGTGCCGCTGCCGCCATGGATACTTCGGGGCCAACTGTGACACCAGTGAGTATCGGGCGTCTGTTGGAGCTGGCGTCAGCAGCTCTTACCTCGGTCCTGGCACCGTCCCGTAGCTGAGTGACACAGCCCCGCCGAGCTCGCGTTGGTGCATACGCAGTAAAGTCAGCGAGTGCCAAAGCTCTGCTCCTGCACTATTGATGATCAAAGCAGCCAGGGAGCGCAGGGTTAACTCATCCCGCTGCACACGCCCTGTGTTTGATGTGGTACTGGCCCCTTTGCATGTTGTGCGCTTTCCTTTAGAAACTGCACTTGGGATAGATGCCCGCTGACCCCTTTGCCTGGGACTTGCCCAGGCGGGGGCAATACAGGCTGCTGTTAGGGGGTCTCTGCTGCAGATTGTGCTGTTTGCGCCTTGCCTGGAAGCTGACATGTTCTAGCTGGATTGCATCTTCTAAAGAGAAGCATGGAGCAGGGCGGCTTCAGTGCACTCTGGGAGCCCACGCTGGGTCCTACGAGGGCCATGCTGGTGTGTGGGTGACAGCACGCTGCTCCAGCTGCTTACGTATACATGCTTCACTGACTTACAAGCACAAGGCTGGAGCCTCCAGGGAGTCAGTCTGGGTGCAAGTGCCCAGGAGCGATCACCCCTACAAACCCATCCCAGGAGCTGTGGGCGTATGGGGTGGCAGGACTAGAAGTAGCAGTTGGACAAAGCTTTCCCCTTTCGAAATCCTTGTTCCCGCTCCAGTGGGGCCGCTTCCCAGGGTGCAGGCTCACCGCAGTGTTTTGCAAAGCTTCAGAGCTGGATTTTTCCCCAAACCAATCTGACACTTCGCACAGCAGGCTCACCTCCCCCAGCCGCCCAGCCCAGTGAGGCACTGGGTACAGAATGCAAGTCACCCAAACTCTCTTTGAAACTGACGGCGCTCTCTAAGCGGACGACGGAGCAGCAGCAACGTATTCCTCGCAGGCAGAAGTGGTGCAGGCTTTCCCCCAAATTCCCTGCCCCCCGTCTCCTTCAGGCTGGCACCAGGAATGGAAAGTTTCAAGCCACAAGGGGGATTTCTGGGAAAGCAAACTGAGACGTTCTGCTGGCTGCTGAATAATGACAAGCTTCTCTCTTTCCTTGTCCGTACCCCGGATAGAGCACGAGAAGGAGGCGTTAGCTGACACCGTTAGCCCCCCACAGCCTCTTGGGATCCTCATTTCATTTACCTGCTGCCAGGGCTTAGCAAAGTGCCGAGTCTCTCAGCCTGCAGTGAGGGGAATGGTTGGGGCCGAAACCTTTTTGTTCATTTAGTGTGGCCAGGAGAGTGACTAATGGTCCCGTCTTACTCCGCAGATCAGCTTCTGCTGGATTTGCAGTCAGTCTGCTCATGCCACTGACGTAAACAGGCTTTGATTCCTCCTTACTCCGTTTATCCCTGTGGAGCCAGCCCAGCCCAGCCCTGGCCAGAGAAGAGGCAGCTGGAGTCTGTTCTGGCTTAGGCATCATTAGTAGCATTGTCAACCGTGTTCGGACTGCATGAGCTAAAGTCTGCTCCCATTAAGGGTCCCGCAGTTAAACATCTGGGGCTGGCCCGGGTCAGTTGACTTGGGCTTGTGAGGGTCAGGCTGTGGGGCTGTAAAATTGCTGTGTAGACATTCAGGCTTGGGCTGGAACCTCGCAAGGTGTGTGGGAGGGTCCCAGTCCCAGAGCCCAGCATTTATAAAGAGCCTGGAGGGGCCAGTCACTGCAGGGTTTATTTATTGCTTCCTGGGGGAGAGGAGGAATTGTGTGAATCGGAACCCTGAACCAGCAGAAAAGTCCACGTGTCTCATAACCAGCCTCTGCTGACTCGCTCCTGGTGACAGCTCCAGTGCTTGGCAGTTCAGAGCCCCGGCACCGCTGGGCCTGGCAGTTCAGAGCCCCGGCACCGCTGGGCCTGGCAGTTCAGAGCCCCGGCACCGCTGGGCCTGGCAGTTCAGAGCCCCGGCACCGCTGGGCCTGGCAGTTCAGAGCCCCGGCACCGCTGGGCCTGGCAGTTCAGAGCCCCGGCACCGCTGGGCTTGCCACATCAGTTATGAAAGTAAAAAAATTGCTTGAGTCCCAGCACCTCTTTAATTACAAATTAAGCACTGGCTGGCTCCTGTAGCTAAGGAATGGCGAATGCACCAGACCTCTCCCCCTGAGCCTACCCAGATTCTGCAGCCTCCTCGTCTAGGCAGGAGGCCTCCTCCCCACCTCTGAGCAGCTGGGGATCAGACTCCGTGTCAGTCACAGGGGAAGATGTGTTTGATTCATTGCCCAGAGGTTGCTTTTGTTACGAAGCTACGTGTGCAGGGTGAAGCAGCTAAGGATAAGGAAGGACAGAAGTCATGCAACAGAGCAGACATGTTCACCTAAATAGGAACAAACTTCTACCAAGGAGAAGAGGCACTTTGCAGTGGGAAAGCCAGGAGGGGAGGGGAGGGAGAGGCCAGGCTTTGCCTGTCCTGAGCTCAGCCAGGCGGCTCTTGGAATTGTTGCCTCTGGAAGCAGCATCAGGGCTGGCTCCCAGCCCCTTTCCCTGGGACCTGCCCAGGCCTGCGTGTTACAGGGTGCTTTAGGGGGTTCTGCTGGAAATTGCTCGGCTGTCTCTTTGGTTGGAAGCTGCCATTGTTTCCAGACTGAGACGGCTAGAGATGCTGGCATGGCTACTGCGTTCTTGTCTCCCTGGCCGCCCCGTCTCGGAATCGCATGTTCGGTGGCAGCAGGAGCAGCAGCACAGCCAGCGGGCGCTATAGACTCTCGCGGGACCTGCTGGGTCGCTTCCCCTGCCAGGGCAGAGCAATGTGCAGACACAGAGCCCGTGCACGATGTGCTGGGGAAGCGAGCATGCGAATGGTGCTCTGCTGCTGTTGCTGATTGTCATGCAAGGGCCCTGCACTGCTCTTGGGGCCGAGCCAAGGCTATGCAGACCTACAGTCAGCAGATGAGTGTGCTGGGTGGGGCGCCTTTAAACTTGGGTTTGGAGGTGCAGTCCTCTAAGGAGCTGCAGCTGGTATGTAAGCTGACAGGGGCCTGGTGACCGACCCAGGGACCCCTGCACCCTCCTCTTGGGCTCGGTGACTGCTCAGTAAGTCCTGGTGTGTTGCTTGTTTTGCAGAATGTCCCCGCCAGTTCTGGGGTCCAGACTGCAAGGAAATGTGCAGCTGCCACCCCAATGGCCAGTGCGAGGACGTCACGGGCCAGTGCACGTGCAACCCCAATCGCTGGGGGCCCAAGTGTGAGAACGCCTGTCTCTGCAAGCACGGCAAATGTGACCAGAAGACAGGCAAGTGCACCTGTGAGCCCAACTGGTGGGGTCCTCAGTGCTCCAGCTCTTGCTACTGCAGCCTCAACTCCCAGTGCGACCAGCAGACGGGGACATGCCTCTGCCAGCCCGGCTGGTGGGGTCGGGGCTGCAACAACCAGTGCGTCTGCAACAACTCGCCGTGTGAGCAGTTCACCGGGCGCTGCCAGTGCCGGGAGCGAATGTTTGGCCCGCGCTGCGACCGCTACTGTCAGTGCTACAAGGGGAAATGTAACCAGGTGGACGGTACCTGCACCTGTGAGCCGGGATATCGGGGCAAGTACTGCCGAGAGCCCTGCCCAGCGGGCTTCTACGGACAAGGCTGCAGGAGGCGGTAAGTGTGCAGGGCTTTGGGCAGGTTCAGGCCCCCGTGCTGCACCAGGTCCTGCCCGCCCGGTGTTCTTGCAAGTTGAGGATGGTCCCTGTTTCACCTGCCTTGTGCAGTCATGGCTTGGTCCTGCCCATGACGGGGCGGGAGGGAGGGGTAAGCCCCAGGCATACGAGACTAGCACGGGGGGGGGTGTGGTTCAAATGATTGCTCACGTTCTGGGTTGTGCTCCCTGTCGGCCTCTGTAGGTGTGGGCAGTGCAAAGGGCTGCAGCCCTGCACCATCGCGGACGGCCGCTGCCTGGCGTGTGAAGCTGGCTGGAACGGCACCAAGTGCGATCAGGCCTGCTCATCCGGCTTCTACGGAGACGGCTGCGAGAAAACCTGCCCCCTGTGCAAAGACGGCCACACCTGCAACCACATCAACGGCAAGTGCTCGCACTGCAATCCCGGCTGGATTGGAGACAGGTGAGTGGAGGCTGCTTTGTGCGGAACCAGGCTGCCCGCTCCTGTGCTCTTCCACTGGCCAAAGCGACTAAGGCTACGCAGGACGTTTGTGGCACTACCTGCATTAGACACGTGGTCCCCTGACTCCTAACCTTTGCCTTAGCCACTAGACGATGCTGCCTTCCTCTGAACGCCATTTAAAGCCCTCTTCCGGGATTGGCTCTCCCCTCCTCCTGGGGCATCAACATGCTAGTGCTTTGTGTAGTGCTCGGTCAACATGCCCCAGTCCTGCCACGGAGCCGCCATGCTGGAAGCTCTGGTCAGTCACAGACTGACATTGTCCTGGCCAGTCAGAGCATTCTGGCCCCAGCCTGCTTCCTCTAAGGTCAGGAACTGCAAAATGTTTCCCTCAGTACCTGAAAGCCACCAGCCTGCACCCTGCTCCTGGGTGTGAGCCTGTGGGATGCAGCACCCCAGGGAGAAGCGTGTCGCCCTGTGGGAGCACACGGTACAGGATGCAGCATCTGAGCCCAATACAATGGAAAACCAAACCTGTTGCCCACTGGGCGTTCCTCATTCGCTGGGGCCTGGCCTAACCCAGGCTGCAGGGAAACAGAGCCCTAGTGCCTCTGACAGGCCAAGAGAGAGAATGGCAGCCCCCTCCTCAATGCCCAGAAGCTGCCAGCAGAGGACACAGCTGTGGCAGAGGCTATGGTGAGCTCTTCCCAGCTCTGGTGGCTCTGCTCACCCCAGGGACCCCAGGGCACTGCTCACCCCAGGGACCCCAGCTCCATCAAGTCATTCCCTGTCCCAGCCTGCTGAAATGTGCCCAGTGCTTGCTGCTACGCTGGAGCAGGTGGCCTGTGTAGGCAGCTCCGTGGGGATGCTCATACGGACCCTTTCTTTCCACTCCATGTAGTCAGCTCTGGAATTCACTGGGGGTTTGTAAGCCCAGCAAATGGGAGGATGGTTAGCAGGAAGACGAGTCGTGTTTCGCTGGGCTGTCGTCTAACCGGATGGGTCACTGTCTCATCAGGTTGGCAGGATATCCTGTCCCACCTCTAATCCTGGCAGAAAGTGCCATCCAAGCAGCTTCTGCTCTGCGTTCTCTGCGGAGGAATTTATGGCTGGGCCTGGGCTCCAGCTAGAAGCCAGTCTCAGAGCGGAGCATGGGCAGTGACCCGTGGGGACGTCCTGGGGCATAGTGTGGGCAGTGGCTGGGGGGACGTCCCTGGGGGCCGGTCTCAGAGCACAGCCTGGGCAGGGAATGGTGGGGAAAGGTATCTCAGGCAGAGCATGGTTAGGGAGGTGAAGAGAAGGAGTGTGTCCCAGGATGGTGTTCAAGGCTCTGCCGATTCCTGTCTGTGCTGTGTGGTCTCGGGGGGTGCCTCTCTGCTGCAATCACAGCTTCACCTACCAGACAGGCTGTAATCCCGTAGCAAGAGTGCCAGGCCAGCACTAAAGCTGCCTCCCCCCAATGGCCACAGGTCCCACCAGCGATCATGGCACCTGCATTCACAATGTGGAGCTCTCAGAGCGTTTGCGGTGGCCTCGTGCTTTGAATCCCGGCTAATGCGTCGCACGGGCAGCACTGTGAGCTGGGGTTGACGTATGCTGCTGCTTTCCCAGGAGGCCTAGAAAGAGCCCAGCGCGTGGAGAGAGGCAGCAGAACCTTTCCTTTGGCTGCCCACATACCTCACAAACATTGTGAGCAATACGTGACCCCGAGCCCGGCACTCCCTGCATGGAGCCACGGGTCAACTGGCTGAGGTGGAAAATGGCCTGGCAGCTCCCCACAGCTAAGCTCAGTCCTTCTACCGACTAAAGGCTCCTGGTGACTCCGTCCCCACAGCCCCTGTACTCGGGACAGGGAGGGACCACACAAGGGCAGTGGCTTTGCAGCACTAGCAGCTGCACCAGGCTGCCTGACCCTGCCAGCGTGGCTATGCCAGCTCCCAGGCGTGCTCTACTCTGGTGCCCACCCTGTGACCTGCTCCTCTTGGCCCTTTCCTAGGTGTGAAACCAAGTGTCGCAACGGGACATACGGCGAGAATTGCGCCTTTGTGTGCAGCGACTGCTTCAACGGGGAGTGTCACTTTGAGACGGGCCGATGCCTCTGCCGGGCAGGCTCTCACGGCACCTAGTAAGTAACTCTCGTGTCTCGCGCTCTGTGCGGCTGGGCATGCTGGGTGCTTCAGCCATTGCAGACTGGTCTGGATAAACACACCTGAATTTGGGCACATGGGTGGGGCTGTCTCTGACATCCCCAGGAGAGGAGGCTGCGGGGGAGAGCCCAGAGGAGTATGACACTGACCGGTGCTTAATTTGTAATGAAAGATGTGCCAGGGCTCAAGCAATTTACTTTCGTGACTGACATGGCAAACCCAGAGGTGCTGGGTCTATGAACTGCCAAGTCTAGAGGTGCTGGGGCTCGGCCTTCGGAAGCACTGACAGTGTCCCCTAAATAATCTCTTTGGAGCCTGCAGAAGGAGGACGGTGCCTTTTGATTGGAAGCACAACTCCCTCCAGGGGGAGCTAATTGATTGCTGTTCGTTTTTGTACTAGCTGGGGCGGCAGGTGAGAGGGGCTCTGTATGTCTCAGATCAAATGAACCCTCAATGTATCAGTGCAAAGTTATTCTTATTTCTTCATTCCTGGCTTCCATCTGCTTGAACCCCATCAATGAAATTACCCTGGGCCTGTTTCCTATTTTCAGTGGCAGACCAAGCACTATACTTTTTCATTTTCACAAACCGCCCCTTCCAGGCTGCCCGGTGTTCATCTAGACACTCAAGCAGAATTTGCTGAAGAATATACCTGGATTTTGTGTGATATTTTCTGTTTGTTGTTATGCTGGTTTTCACTGGGAGATCTCAAAGCAGAGGGACAAACTGAATGCAATTCTTAATGCAAGAGAGTAATTGCAAGTAAAGCAATAGCTTACGTTCCAAACCTCTGTCACCTGCCACCATTCCAGAGACAACTCAGTATTGTTGCACATTCGTTATCGTCCTTCATACACCTTGTAAATGTATGACTCGGAAAAAGCCCCGAGTACACCAGTGCCGCTTTTAGACTTTAAGGTCAGAAGGGACCATTGTGATCATCTAGTCTGACCTCCTGCCACAGGCCACAGAATCTCACCCACCCACTCCTGTAAGAGTGTTCCACCCAGTCCAGGGAAGGTGGGGCTTTTTGTGTTTTTCACCAATCAAAAACCAGCCAAACACAAACCCAGCAACACAAACCCACTGAGCAACTCAGCGGCAAAGCAAATAAACAAGCAGAACTCTCAGAAGGGTTTTGAAATGGAACAGAAAACACATCCTGTGTTGTTCATGTCACACGCGCATTCATCCCTCAAACATAAACAGGCACAACTCGTTCAACACGGAAAACCTGCCGTGCTGTGAGGAAAACACAAAAAGCCCAGAATCCGCTGGTTGTGCTTGGTTTGTAATTAGATCGAGCCAGATTTCTGCTGACATGACAGTGGTGTCATGAGTCTGCCTGGTCCCACCCAAAGCACCTTGAATCGCTTAGGGAAGCCTCTCTGTAGAGCCCCTTGCTGTGGAAAACGTCCACTGTGGTTTTTCTCAAAGTCCTTCTGGTGGTAACTGGCTGAGAATATAGAGACATGCTCTTCCTGAGAGTTCAACCAAGAGTGACTGGAAAATTTTCTTGTCCAGTTAAGCAGCCGGGAGGCTGACGGTGATTGCAGAAACAGGTGTGAACTTCCACAATGTGCTTTAGGAGAGTGCTGGTTGTTTTTTCAGTGCACGGAGCGGTTCCAGCTAAGGATGATTGATCCTGCACCTCCTCTCCTTCCCTTTGTTATATTTCCATTGTCAGCCCTTGTGGTGGATATAACAGCCTTGGGAATAATTCATGGTCACCAATCTTTGCTAATAGTGATTTACTGCATGTTTGAATGGTAGGTAGTAAGTGCTCTAGCCAAGGATCCTAGGGGAGGTTTCATCCACAGGCTGAAATTATTACCTCTTGTGGTTTACCAAGCCTGAAGATTACTGGAAATTCAGGTTTCTCTTTCAATTAATTGGTAAGATCTCTGTCTTGGAGAGGCTTATCTTGAACCCTAAGAGCGTTCCCTCTTCCTGTATGAGAGCAGATAGTGTTTGGAGGGAGGAGTATGAATTGCTGCACATAACAGGGAGGGAGAAAAGCTGCCATATTCCCCGTTCTGATGGGAAGACGGGTTTAGTTGTGATGCAAATGACACAAAAATTAGTGGAGTGGTAAATATTGAAGAGGACTGGTCAGTGACGGTTGGGATCACTTGGTAAAGTGGGCACAAGCAAACAATATGTGTCTTAGTACAACTAAATATAAATATATACACCTTGGAACAAAAATTATAGGATAAAAGATTTAGAAAACCTGACCTATGAGGAAAGTTTACAGCAACTGGGCATGTTTAGTCTGGAGAAAAGAAGACTGAGGACAGACCTGATAACAGTCTTCAGAGCCGTTACTTACAGGATGGGGGACTCTATCCCTGGAAACAGTGACTCTGAAAGATTTGAGGATCATGGTTAAGGCTACGGTTTAGTCACGAGTATTTTTAGTAAAAGTCATGGACAGGTCACGGGCAGTAAACAACAGTTCACAGCCTGTGACCTGCCCATGACCTGTACTATATACCCCTCACTAAAACAGGGGCTGGGGCACCTGAGCTGTCTTCATGTCATTAGTTAATCGCTCTCCTTCCCTGCTAAGTAGAGGACCTACACTTTCCTTTTGTCTTGCTCTTGCTCCTAATGTATTTAAAGAACCTCTTCTTCTTACCTTTTATGTCCTTTGCAGGTGTAACTCATTTTGTCTCTTCGTCTTTCTGATTTTGTCCCTACATGCTTGTGCTGTTGTCTTCCTCCTTTGCAATTCATCCATGTTTCCAATTTTTGTAGGATTCCTTTTTGATTTTCAGGTCATTAAAGAACTCCTGATGGAGCCACATTAGCCTCTTACTGTTCTTCCTATCTTTCCTTTGTATTGGGATAATTTGCAGTTGTGCCTTTAGTATTGTCTCCTTGAGAAACTGCCAGCTCTCCTGAACTTCTTTATCCCATAGATTCTCTTCCCATTGGCCCTTCCCTATCAGTTCTCTTACTTTAATTGGCTTTTTTGAAGTCCATTGTTCTTATTCTGCTGCTCTCACTCCTTCCTTTCCTTAGAATCACCTTCACGTTTGCAACCAATTCCTCCCTGTTGGTCAGAGTCAGGTGTAAAGTGGCTGTCCCCCTCGTTACTTCCTCCACTTTCTGGGTCAAAAAATTGTCCCCCATGCATTCCAAGCACTTACTGGAAATGTTGTGCTTTGCCATGTTACTTTTCCAATGGATGTCTCGGTAGTTAAAGTCCACCATTACTACCAGGTTCTTGTGTTTTGGATATTGTTATTTGTTCTAGAAATGCCTCATCCCACCTCCTCTTCCAGATTTGGGGGTCTAGAGTAGACCCCTCCCATGACATCACCCCAATATTCCCCTGCTTTTAGCTTTACCCAGAGACTTTCAACTAGTCTTCCTCCCTCCTCCTTCTGGACCTCAGAACACATGTATATATTCTTGACATATAATGCAGTACCATCTCCCTTTTTCCTTGCCTCTCCTTCTTGAAGAAGTTATATCCCCCTATACCAATATCCTAATCATGAGATTTATCCCACTAAGTCTTTGTGACACCAGTTATGTCATAATTAGCTTATGTGCCCATACGTCTAGTTCTTCCTGTTTTCCCCCATACTACTTGCATTTTTGTATAGCAAAAATCTATGATGTTGAGCGGATTCCCTCCCTGATTTCCCTCTTGATGTTCCTATGAGCCTCTTGTAAATTTCCATGTCCCCTCCCCACTGCCCCAACATTTAGCTCTCTCTTAGATTTAGTTTTTATGCTTACCTGTGACCTTCTGTCACCTGCCCCCTTTGAAAGTCATTTACAACCCAGCTCAGTAGGTTGGCAAGTCTGTGTGTGAAGATGTTCTTCCCCTCTTTGGTCTGGGGAATGATCAAACAATTAGAAAACCTGCCTTCTAGTGAGAGACTCAAGGAGCTCAATCTATTTAGCATAACAAAGAGAAGGTTAAGGGGTGACTTGACCACAGTCTAGAAGTACCTACATGGGGAACAAATATTTAATAATGGGCTCTTCAGTCTAGCAGAGAAAGGTTTAACGTGACCCAGTGGCTGGAAATTGAAGCTAGATCAATTCAGACTGGAAATAAGGCACATATTTTAACAGAGTAATTACCCATTGGAACAATTTACCAAGGTCGTGGTGGACTCTCCATTACTGACCATTTTTAAATCAAGACTGGATGTTTTTCTAAAAGATTTGCTCTAGACATTATTGTGGGGACGTTCTCTGGCCTGTATGATACAGGAGGTCAGACTAGATGATCACAATGTGTGCCTTGAATCTATGCCAGCAGAGCCAGTGCTGATTTTGCTTTAGATTGGAGCAAGTCCAACCCAGGTGGAACCTAAAATTCAAAAAGTTGGAGGTAATTTTTTTTTCAATTTTTTTGAAAGGGGGGGGGGTTTGTTTTTACTTATTTGAAATATGATACCAGAAAAAGTAATCAGAAAATTATTTATTTGAGGGGGTTTGTTTACCCCCCGGCCTCCCCCGCCACCATTGTGCACATACTGTCTCTCCCTTTCTTCCCCTCCGCTCTTCCTTTTTTTCCCTTCCTTTTTTCCATTTTCCTACTGGAAAAGGGGGCAAAAGGGAGAAACAACAAACTGAGAAACCAAAAGAGTCCTGGGAAGGTTCTTTCCTTCCCTGCCAAAACTGGCCCAGGAAGTGCTTTCCATTCAATCTAGCTGCGTGAATGACTTGCGTGTCTTGTGCTCCCCCATTCGAGTGAGTCCTGTCACGCAGTGCAGCTCTATCGCTCATGCTGCTGCCTGCCCAGTGAGCAAAAAAAGGGGGCCAGGGTAGATTTTCACGCTTTTCCTAGAGGTTTTGTTTTTCACAGCAAATGATCATTCTCATGTGTAAGCCCAGGGCCTTACGTACTGCACCGATGAGCGTTGTGACCATTTGTCTTGCTTACCCAGCTCACTGCATCTCCAGCAGCACCTGTAGTGAAATCACTTGTTTGTTTCAACTCTTCGTTTTCCAGACTCCCCTTCAGTGATTGATGGAACCGCTAACTTGAGGGAAATTTGCTGTCTGACTAATCACTGTCTGCCTCGCCGCTCTGCTTTGCTTCCTCAAAACCACACCACGGTGATTAACTCTGGGCAGCCAGGTCACCAATGCTAAGTGCTTCTTGTTGGCCCTTATTAAACAGAGTTGTGTAGGTGTCTCCCTCAAAGGGTCTTATCAGTCAGACGGGGAGATTTACTACTAAACTGAGAAATAGCAGCCAGGATAGAAATAATCTCTCCTTGTCATCACGGCAGCTGCCAGAGATCAGGGGCAAAAGCTGCAGTACTGCCTCCAACCCCAGTAGAGGAGTGTGGGCCACTGTCTCCTCCCTGAAGTGGGGGATAGGGGCTGGTGGGAAGTTGCTGATGGCCTGGCACAGATCAGTGGGCACACATGCATGCACACCTATGCTACAGCTTCGCAGTTCTGATTCTCTTGACGTCTGAGGCGTGTGGTCCGGTTTTGGGGCTGGGGCTAAGACACTCATGGCTTCCCAGATGTCCTGCTGGGGCCTGCATTCCCATGTGTCCCGTGGAAACCGTGCTAGCAGTGGGGTAGAGCTGGGCTTACGCTTCCAAGGAGGGCGTTGATGGCTTCCTTAGGGAGCTGGAGAGCAGCTCTGTGATTGGCCGGCTGAGTCCAGCAGGGGGCACTGGAGCATCCCTTTTACAAATTGCACTATGTGGTTCCAACCCTGGCTGCGGAAGGTCAAGGCCAGAGCCATGTCTGACGCATGGCACCTGGCAGGGAGGGCTTTGCGGGGTGCCCAGATGTTCGCTGACTCAGCAGTGCTGTCCAGCCTTTTGCTGCTGCTGCTGCTTTTTTAAGTAGAGGAAAGGGGAAAGCAGTGGTGTTTAAGTGTCAATGCCCCCTGCAGTGTCACCCACCCCAAGGGTTCAGGCCCCAAAATCATGAGATTGGCTTAAAAATCAGGCGATTTTAAAACATGTTTTTGGTTTGTTTATTTGCCTTCTGGTCTTAAGCCTGGAGGATTCACATTTTCTAGCTTTCTTCCTGATCCCCAAAAACTAGAAATGAGCTTTCAGTAAGTGGAAACTGAGAGTCTCCCATAATCACCTGACTCCAGAAGCTGGGGCTTTAAGCAAAACACCAGCTATGGTGCCGATCCTGTTAACATAAGTGTTGGTGACACTGCCAGAGCCTTGTAGGGAAGAGCGTTGGGCTCAGTCAGATGTGCTCCTCCTGGTGTAGTCACATTGTGGGGGCCCCATTTCCCTAGAACCTCTCCAGCATACTCAGACAGGCGCAGGCTGGTTAGGGAGGCATGGGACACAGCGTGCACAAGCCAGGGGGCGCCAATGCAAGGTTTGTGTGCACACGCTGCAGAGACTTGGTTTGTGTCATAAAGCCACAAAGAACAAAAGTGTCTCCTAGCTGTACAGGTCCAGGCTACACTCACGTTAGTGTGATGGGGTGAAAGCAGCTTAGCCAGACTTTCCCCTTCTCTTCTTGTGCACAGAGACAACCGGGTCCTTTTTCACCTTTCAGGGTGGGTGGAGTTCTGTGCTGACCCTTCCACATCGTCTGCTCTCTTTATGAGGCAAGAGCTAATTTTCTTGGTGCTGTTCTGCAGACTCACCTGGGATCTGACCCTCATGGGCTGGGTTTTCTTTGATGTTCCCCCCTGGAGTGTAGGCCCTTCTGATTATAAGAGCATCTTAGCCCTTTGTTTCCAGTCAGGCCCAGCTGATGTTCCGTGTGCTTGTGTCACATGGAGGACTCTGGTAGCTGAACAAACACCCTGACTCCAGAAGAGCCATCCCATCCAGAAGGCTTTGTCAGCAGTTTAAAGCCCCGCAGATGGGTTAAATATAACTTTGGTCAGAAGTTACTCATTGCCCCTGGCTTACAGACTAACTTCAGAAAGGAACTTGGCTTCACTTTGCTCAGGATAGAAAACTTTGTGGTAATTTTCCCGAACAGCATGTGGGAATTTCTCTGCAGGGCACCCGGTGACGTCAGTGAGGAGTAAACCTGCATTTATTGCTGACAGTAACGTTAAAGAAATACCAGTAATTACAAGAAGGGAAGTGAGCTGAAGAACAGCTGGAGACTGTTCCACCATCACCATCCCCCTGGAACTGAAAAGCAGAGACTTATGTAAAGGGTGATACCAAGATTACTGCAGGGGTCCCTCAGTCTCGCCTGTTGAAACAGTTCCATCGTATATAAATAATTAAAGAGTCCTTGGAGAAGGGGGATTAGACCCAGGGTCTCCCATCTCCCAGGTGGTGCCATAACCAACAGGCTGCAGAGTCATTCGCTCTCTGGCCTGGTGAATGTTTAAATATTTATCCAGAGTGAAACCGTTTCAACAGGAGAGATGGGGGCAGCCCCACATCAGCCTATCCCATGGCCCAGTGGTAAGAGCTGAGAGACCTTTCTCCCCTCAGAAAGAGTGGGGAGTCCCAGGTAAGCGCTGTAACCATTGGGCACCACTCCTCCTCAGGCCCTTCCGTGTGAACTAACTTGTTCTCCCCGAAAACGCCTTCGGCACCTGCCTCCAGGAGAGGGGGCCTGGCTGTGATTGCTACCAGTGGGAGGCACCTCGCCGCAGCCCAAACTTAGGCGCCAGTCTCTGGGAGGGGGCTTAGCACACACCCCGCCCATTGGCTAGTTTAGGCGGCTCTCTCCCTCCCCTGCTGGCTTTTGTGACTCGCAGTCTGAGGTGCCTGCATCTCCCCATTCATTGTATAGGCGCCTAGGGACTGAATTCAGGCTTTGTGACTCTCAGTGGTGGTCCTGTGATTTTCTAGGTGCATAAAAATTAGGTGTTGTGATGCATGAGCCCATCCTTTCTCCTCCTGTAACCCCCTGCCTGGGGCACAAGGCACCTTCCAACAAATGGAGCAGGGGTCCTACACACAGCAGCCTCCTTCACTGCACAGCCCTTCATATGCACAAGCAACCTTAGTTCTGGCATTTCTTGACTTTGCAATCTTACCAGTGTTCTGTTAACAGTTCTGTGGCATTTCCTAGTTTGTTTTAAAAAAAGCAAACAACAGATTCCATCATGTGGTCTCCTCTTGACACCCACACGGGTCATCAGCAGTGTAGAAACCTTTAAATCCACCACGCAGACCTCCGCCACGTAAGCTAATGGAGTAACTGATAGCAGTAGTAGGTTGTCATCCTCTGTGTGGACCAGCACTAGGGGGAGATGAGACACTTTGCTAATGAGCTTCACAGATGTTTGTTGACATCAGAGGAATGGTGAGATTTTGAACCTTGGATTCCTTTCCAGGCTCTGGAGAGGAGTTTAGATTAGTGAGCACCCCGGTTCCATTCTCCTCACCTAGGTAGTCCCAGTTTCCAATCCTCAGGCATTTCAGCTCATCAGTCCCCTTGCCCAGCTATTCCTAGTCCTCCCCCAACACTGACAGCTCCTTGCCCCCATGTCCTTGCCCAGCCCGTCCTAACTCCCACCTTTCCCTTCTCTATCTAATCTGTTTCTCTTCTTTCCCCCCTCCAGTAACCCGCACACCCCACTTCCCCATCCTTTCTGTCTCCCTCCCTGGGCTCCTTGTTCAAATCTACTTCCCGTGCCCGCCCCTCCCCCCCCCCCAGTCTGGTGCTTGCCACCCCCGTGCAGATTTCAGATCCCTGCTCCAAACCATGGGGTGTGAGAGCTTCTCAAAGAATTTTTCTCACTACAATTTCACATGAGCAAAACAAGGGATTTTTCACTAGCCTCCTTCTTGGAAATGGCTGAACCACTCAGGCTGAAATTTTCCAAAACAATTCAGCCCGAGGCAGGCGCCCAGCATCCAAAATGTCAGCCCAAACGGTTAACGTTTGGCACCGTTATAAGCAACTGAAAATAGGGTCTTATAACAGAAATGTCAGGCAAGTTTAATCATAGGTAATGCTACCCGCCTCATCTCTAAGAACAGAGAGCAGCGCTACTTCCCACGGCTGACATCCAATCCCTGACCCAGCTGCTCTGCGTGGATGTGACGCCTGCGCTGACTCTGTGCTAATCCCTGTGTTGTGCCTGGCACTCGGTGCCACGTGGGCACGGAGCTGGGCCGGGGGAAGCTTGATACGTTTAAAAGGCATGAAATGTGCTAAGGCCAGGCTAGCCCAGCTGGATCCCTTTGAGGCCTGACAGCGCAGCAGCTGCTGGCAGCCGGCTGGAACGTGCCAGCTACGCTCTGCCTGGTGGAGACAACGGGCCCTTGAGAGTCTTTGTGCTTTATCATTGCTGAAGGGGCTATGGCCAACGGACGTGGCACTGAGAGAGGGCTGGGTTTTATGGTGGGGAAAGCAAGAGGGGGCAGAGCCAGATGGTGAATCCCTCAAGCGCATCCTGTGCATCCCGTGAATGAGGTCATGAGCATCTGGGAGCTATCCAGGCACAGAGAAGCGGGAACCCTTAGACCAGGGGTGGGCAAACTTTTTGGCCCGAGAGCCACGTCTGGGGATGGAAATTGTATGGCGGGCCAGGAATGCTCACAAAATTGGGAGTTGGGGTGCAGGCTTTGGGGTGCAGGAGGGTGGGACCGAGGGGTTTGAAGGGCGGGAGGGGGATCAGGGCTGGGGGAGGGGGTTGCGGTGCAGGAAGGGGTCAGGGGTTCAGGCTCTGGCAGCGCTTACCTCAAGCAGCTCCCAGAAGCAGTGGCATGTCCCCCCTTCGACTCCTACATGGAGGTGCAGCCAGGCAGCTCTGCGCACTGTCCCATGTACAGGCACCGCCCCTGCAGCTCCCACTGGTCGTGGTTTCCTGCCAATGGGAGCTGCAGGGGTGGTGGTTGGGGCGGGGGCAGCGTGTGGAGCCCCCTGGCTGCCCCTACGCATAGGAGACAGAGAGGGGACGTGCCGCTGCTTCCGGGAGCCATGGCACTCATGGAGCGGGGCAAGCCCCGGATCCCGCTCAAGGGCCGGATTAAAACGTCTGAAGGGCCAGATGTGTTTGCCCACCCCTGCCTTAGACACTGGCAAACTTCACAGAGGAAGGCAGCCTGTGCAGAGCACATTGGCAATGGACAGACCCAGTGCAGAGCATATGTCTGGAGGGGACAGCGGACCCAGCGTAGAGTGCACTGGGGGCAGCTCAGAGCTCATTCCTCATTGATTGGCTTGTTGTTTGCTACCCACCGCCGGAATAAGTTCTCACACACAGAGATCTGCACAGCAGACAGGGGATCCCCATCCTCTCTGCATGTCACCTCCTCTGCTAAAGTGCTGGCCCCTCAGCCCACCCCTGAAGAGAAGCTGCTAACGTGGCAGGAAGGGCCATAGATTCAGGTTCTGCCAGGCTAGGGCCCAAACCATGAAGGATTTATGGCTCCGAGCTAATGTCTTCACTTTCACCAGAAGCAGAGGCAGCCTGTGCAGCAGAGAGGTAACACGTCAGGTAGCCACCTGTAAGATACAAACCCCAGGACATCCGGGATGATCCTGAATTCATAGAACTGGACAGCCGGTAGCATGTCCTGACCACCCTGACCGATTTCTCGGGACAGCTACGTCAAAAAAGGGATGATCCAGGGAAAACCTGGACAGGCAGCAGCCCTAGTGCAGCGCTGCTAATGAGCAGGTGATTGCATCCCACGCCTGGCCACAGCTCATGTAGAGTGCTCTACGCTGATTCAGGCTGCAGGAGACAAAGGAGCCTGGAAAGGCCATCTTCTCCTTGCACTCGGGGCCACCCCAGCTGTCTAGCCACTCAGGCACTGCCAGAGGGCCAGCTGCAAATGTGAGGTGGCAAATCTCCAAAACACGGTGGCAGCTGCCATCTCTGCTCTTTCCGTGGCTTACTTCCTCAGCTGCGTCTGCACAGAGCTTCAGACACCTGCTCGCATCTGAGCCCCAGTCTGGACCTGCAGCAGGGGAAGCCGGGAACCTGCCCCACCCGAGGCGAGAGGTATAGAGCTGAGAGTCTGTCTCCAACTCCTGGCACTTCGAACCCCCCACCCTGAGGCTACAGGTGTGCTGCAGAGAGGAGCAGGTGACAGGGCAGAGCCCTCAGGTGAGATGAGCCACCACCTTTGGGCTGCTCCTCCTGTGAGAATGGAACAGAGGCACCTAAGCACAATTCTGACCATAGAAGCTGAGCTGCACAGGCATGACACCAGCAGCCAGGGCACCGTGGTGACGGGCACCGTCTGAGGCTCTCCATAGGACAGGACCTCAGTCAGCGCTGTCTGTGGATGCTGTCAGATCCACAGTTACTCGTCTTGGTCCACCACCAGGAGGAAGCCACCTACCGATGAGACCAGCCATCCCTGCTTACCCATCCTAAAAGCTGGAGGGATGGGCTCCCGGGAATCTCAGGGCCCCATATATTGCTGTCGACACCTAAAGGCAACCTGTCATTCCCGGGGAATTACAGACCAGTCATCTTAACTTCTGTAACCCGGACAGATAAGGGAGCAAATAATTAAGCAATCAATTTGCAAACATCTGGAAGAAAAATAAGGTGAGAAGTAACAGTCAGCATGGATTTGTCACGAACAAATTGTGTCAAGCCAACCTGATAGCTTCCTTTGACAGGGTCACAAGCCTTGTGGATGGGGGGAAGCGGTAGACTTATATCTTGACTTTAGTAAAGCTTTTGATACTGTCTCACATGACCTTCTCACAAACAGCTTAGGGCAGTGGTCTCCAACCTTTTTATGCCCAAGATCACTTTTTGAATCTAAGGGCAACCCAGGATCTGCCCCACCCCTACCCTGAGGCCCTGCCCCTTCCCCAAAGCCCCGCCCCACTCACTCCATCCCCCCCTTTCTCCATCGCTCGCTCTCCCCCACCCTCACTCACTTTCACCAGGCTGGGGCAGGGGGTTGACATTTGGGAGGGGGTGCGGGCTCTGGGCTGGGGCTGAGAGGTTTGCAGTGTGGGAGGGGGCTCTGGGCTGAGCCTAGGGCAGGGGGTAGGAGTGCAGGAGGGGGCACAGGATGCTGGCTCTGGGACGGGGGTCAGGGCTGGGGGTTGGAGTGCGGCCTCCCGCCGAGCAGCACGCAGTTCTGGCGGCTCCCGGTCAGTGGTGGGCACAGCAAGGCTAAGGCAGGCTCCCTGCCTACCCCGGCCCCACACCACTCCTGAAAGGGGCCAACGCACCGCTGTGGCCCCTGGGGACGGGGTGGAGGGCACATGGCTCCGGCCCTTCTCTGCAAGCGCCGCCCCTGCAGCTCTCCCGGCCAATGGGAGCTGCGGAGGCAGTGCTTGCAGGCAGGAGCAGCACACGGAGGGAGACCCCTGTCCTCCTGCCCCCGGGGCCACAGGGGTGCATTGGCCCCTTCCAGGAGTGGCGTGGGGCTGGGGTAGGCAGGGAATCTGCCTTAGCGGCAGTCACACTGCGCCTCTGGAGATCACGATTGACTGGGAGATGCTCTAGGATCGACCAGTCAATTGCAATCAATCGGTTGTTGACCACTGAACTAGGGAAATGCAACCTAGATGGAGCTACTATAAGGTGGGTGCAAAACTAGTTGGAAAACCATTCCCAGAGAGTAGTTATCAGTGGTTCACAGTCATGCTGGAAGGGCATAACGAGTGGGGTCCCACAGGGATCAATTCTGGGTCCGGTTCTGTTCAGTGTCTTCATCAATGATTTAGGTAATGGCATAGAGAGTACACTTATAAAGTTTGCAGACAATACCAAGCTGGGAGGGGTTGCAAGCGCTTTGGAGGATAAGATTAAAATTCAAAATGATCTGGACAAACTGGAGAAATGATCTGAAGTAAATAGGATGAAGTTCAATAAGGCCAAATGCAAAGTACTTCATTTAGGAAGGAACAATCAGTTGCACACATACAAAATGGGAAATGACTGCCGAGGAAGGAGTACTGTGGAAAGGGATCTGGGGATCATAGTGGACCACAAGCTAAATATGAGTCAACAGTGTAACCCTGTTGCAAAAAAAGCAAACATAATTCTGTGATGTATTAGCAGGAGTGTTGTGAGCAAGACACGAGAAGTAATTCTTCCGCTCTACTCTGCTGATTAGGCCTCAGCTGGAGTATTGTGTCCAGTTCTGGGTGCCACATTTCAGGAAAGATGTGGACAAATTGGAGAAAGTCCAGAGAAGAGCAACAAAAATGATTAAAGGTCTAGAAAACATGACCTAGGAGAGAAGATTGAAAAAATTGGGCTTGTTTAATCTGGAGAAGAGAAGACTGAGAGGTGGTGACATGATAACAGTTTTCAAGTACATAAAAGGTTGTTACAAGGAGGAGGGAGAGAAATTGTTTTTCTTAACCTCTGAGGATAGGACAAGAAGCAATGGGCTTAAATTGCAGCAAGGGAGGTTTAGGTTGGACATTAGGAAAAACTTCCTAACTGTCAGGGTGGTTAAGCACCAGAATAAATTGCCTAGGGAGGTTGTGGAATCTCCATCATTGGAGATTTTTAAGAGCAGGTTGGACAAACACCTGTCAGGGATGGTCTAGATCAGGGCTGTCCCTACCCATACGCAAACTACGCAGCTGTGTAGGGCACCAGGAAATTTGGGGCACCAAATTCCCCCAGATTTCATGGTGCCCTATGCAACTGCATGCTGCATCCAGCTCCAGCAGCCAGTCTGATCCCCCGGACGGCTGAGCCGGCCCCTCGTGGGCTGCGTACAGCAGGGCCCAGGAAATCTGCCTCGGCCCCTGCCCCACCCCTTCCCCTCAGCCCCCGACCCTGCTCCATCCCCACCCCCACTTCTTTCCCCCCTGCTCCACCCTATTCTGCCCCTTCCCCCACAAACCCTGTCCCCTGAGCTAAGTGTCCCGGGGCACTGCAGCAGGGGTCGGGCCCTCCCTGCACTCACCAGGCGGCGGGAAGTGGCTCCCAGCCACACCACCGGTGAGTGTTGGGGAGTGGTTCCCCTCCTTCCCGGGAGCAGAGTGGAGTGGGCTGGGGCCAGGTTGCTCCACCTCCTGCTGCCTTGTGAGTGCAGGGGCAGGCCCGACCCCTGCTGCCTTCCTGCACTGGCTGCTCCTGCCTCCCAAAGCCCTTAGGTGCATCCCCCCCCACCCCTCGGAGGCCTGGGACACCCCCTGCAGAGGCCTGGGAGGCCCCCCCCTCGGAGGCTCGGGGCCAGCCCCCCCGCAGGGGGGCTGCATAGGGCACCGCAATCTCTAGGGATGACCCTGGTTTAGATAATACTTAATCCTGCCATGAGTGCAGGGGACTGGACCAGATGAGCTCTCGAGGTCCCTTCCAGTTTTATGATTCTGTGATCTATGATCTTCCTCACACGTGATTTCAAGAGCGTGTAGTAGTTGGGGAGGGGGTCCAGTTAGCAGAATGGCTAATTGGAGCTGGCACCTTGGCCTCACTATGGCCCCAATTGAGCAATCACCAAACCATGTACAAAGGCAGGAGAATGGGGTGACCCAGTCCCATTGACTTCAATGGGATTCCTTACATGCTGAATTGCCTGGCTGGAGGCAGACCTAAGGGGAGGCATTGGCAATCCCAACAGCTAACAAAGCCAACCCTGGGTCTCCCCACTGGATTTTATCAGCCAAGGAGCCATGGGTCCAGCCCACGTGTTGTGGCCCCCAGCTCCCTGAATGCCCCCAGAGCTTTAGTGAGCACTCCGGGAACTCGGACCTACGTGAACGGGCCATTCACCAGGAATGATCAGGCGAGGCATTTCCAGCAGAGCTAGGGAAGCATTAATGCCATTGTGCAAAGCACTGGTAAGACCTCGTCTGAAATACTCTGCACATCTCTGTGTTTGAGAACGATGAATTCCAACTGGAACCGGAGCAGAGACGATCTAGCAGGACGATGAAGGGAGTGGAGGGCCCGTGTTACGAGAGGAGACCAGAGGAGCTTTGCTTTTATTTAGCCTAGGAAAATGAAGGCTGAGAAGGGACCTGGCTGCTCCCTATAAATACGTCGGGGGGTAAACACCAGGGAGAGAGAAGAGCTATTGAAGCTAAAGGTCAGTATTGGCACAAGAACAAACGGCGACAAACCAGCCAGGGACAAATTGAGGCTGGAAATTAGAAGGTTTCTGACCATCAGAGGGGTGAGGATCTGGAACAGCCTCCTCCCAGGAACAGTGGGGGCAATCAACGTACTTGGTTTAAGCGAGAGCTGGACACATGTATGAGCGGGGTGGTATGATGGGGATGGTGGGGGGCAGGGCTCAGCACGCCTTGTTATGTCCCTAAAGCTCATGCTTCAGGGTTTCAGCCGCAACCAGCAGGGCTCAGGAAGGGATTCCGCCTCTCTCCCGCGCCCCCCTGTGTTTGGGGATTGTCGTCTTTTATTTCCTTCCTCTGAAGCAGTTGGTCTCACCCTCTTTACCGCTGTGGGCTGCGTATGCAGCTCTCTGTGTTATGTGGGCTGCATCCACACAATATATCTCCTACCTGTATAGCTACAAACAAAGCCTGTTTCGTGTTTGTTATGTGACAGCACTAGGATTCAACCCACCTGGTACCTTTCATTTCAACACTGGGCTGAGCGTCTGGAAAGCACAGCTGTGGAGCCTGGGAGCCCAGCTGGGGACTGCCCCTGCAGTCAGGGACTGCCCCCTTCATCCAACCCCGCAGGGATTGGATTATCCCCCCAGCATCCAGGAACCCCCAACGCTGGGCTGGCACATATGCCTGCTCTGCAGAGACAGGGGGCCTTGTCAAGGGCAGAACACCCCCCGCCAGGACTGTCCTCTCTGGCAGCCAGCCCCCACCCAGGGACTGCCCCCCCATGCACCCAGCCCCCACCTAGAGGCTGTCTCCCATGCACCAGCTGCACCCCCCTCCTCAGCCTCCTGCACATTCCTCCCTGCGTCCCCCGCAGCCCTAGCCCCCTGCACCCTTTCCCCTCCCCACAGCCCCTGTGCCCCCCTGCCTGTGCCCCCCTTGCCCCTAGTCCCATGCACCCCCTTCTACACACTCACTCGTCTCCTACCTTAGCTGCACATCGCTCAGCTGTGCAGCCCACCCTGCCGCTGCGGTGCTAGTGCCCGAGAGCTGCGATGCCCCAGGCTGGGGGCTGGTGACTAGTAGAGTGAGGCAGGGATCAGTGTGAACTCCATTCTCACAGCACATTCGGTCATGATCAGCACTGGCAGTAACCAGCACATTCATGCATTTGCAGGGGATGAATAAACTGGGAGCCGTTCAGACCCCAGTGAGGAGAGATGAGGAGCCCAACGGGACTGTCGAGGATGGAGAGGAGTAACAAAGTGGGATTGGTTCTGGGGAAATGTGCGCAACCTCCCGTGAAACACGCGGGTGGGAGCAGAGAGCAGCAAGCAGGGAGTTGCAGACAGGGCTTGTGTGATTTGGGGCTGCACAGTGGGTGGTGTGTGTATGGGGGGCGGGGTGTTGGCTATGTGACACTCCGGGATGACTGCACCTGGCACTTTGTCTTCAGCACTGGCACTTGGTTACGAGAACAATCCTGAAGGCTGGAGGAAGCTCAGAAGAAAGCAAGGAAGGACCAGAAAGCTGGTGATTTGTGAGGGGAGGTTAACCAGCGAGCTATGAATGAGTGGTTCCTACAGGGGCAGGATACCACTCAGCAGGTACCATAGCTGAGGGCACAGCAGGGGCATACAGGCTCTCTGAGAGGCTCAGCCTATAATGGAAGTGAGGTGAAAGTGAAAAAGGGGAAGTTTAGGCCAAATCCCAGAGCAAACTTTGTGTCATCAGCAGGGATCCTAGAAGTCCGTTTGCCACAGAAAAACGTGGAATTTGCCTTTTTACAGAGAACCTTGAGTTTCTACCTTTTGTGAAAAAACAAACACCTATATTAACCATTAATTACATTTTAATGAAAGTACCAGTGTCATTTATTCAATGTGCGTAACCTCCCCCTCTTGTGGTTGATTTTTGAATGCCCGTTAAATTTACATCACTAAACAGACTCCAATAAACTGTTTCCGGCGTATAGAGGTTACTCAATGGCATATAGGGGTTCGTGTGTTAATGCATCTCAAATTTCACTTCAGCCTCCAGGACTAACTCAGAAAGTGAGTTATGTTAATATAAAAGCAATTTTCACTTTATTTTTTGTGCATTTAAAAAACAAATCTGAAAATATAGAATACAGACACAGAAGTATTTGGAATCTGGACGAAATGCAAATTGCAATTCTATTTTATTATAATTGGTGTCACTGGTAGGCTTCGAACTTGCTTAAAAATTGTAAATATATCAGTAAAACATTGTGTTCAGCTGATACTGTATATATTGTGGCTAGGAAAACTAAAGTTCGGCGTTTCATTTTAATCACAGAAAAACACGGATTTTTATGTTTTTTTATGGGAGAATTTTGGGGTTTTTATCACGGAAAACTAGGATCCCTGGTCATCATGACCTGGCTCCCTGAGGGACGTGATGGCGTCCCAGTGCGAACAGGCAGGACCAAGCATTAGGAAACACCCTGAGGGACCATGCAGGCCCTGCAGAGTGATGCTTTTTCTCTTATTTCTGGCTCGTTGCCCACTCTGCCCTTCCAGCACCAGCGACGGGTCCAGGAGAGCCCCATCATCTCCCGCTAGAGGGAGGTACATGGTTGCTCAGGCTGGAGTGGCAATGGAATCTACCTGCCAACGCCCCAGCTCCAGCCCTCAAGTGTCTGCTCCTTCCCAGGGCAGATGGTATCCTGGTCCCTGGGATAGTGTGGGGAGCTGTGGTCCCTTGGGTGCTGATGGCATCCTGGACTGCTGCACGAAGCGTGGGCCCAGAGCACAGCTTCTGGTGGATAAATGCCAGATGTTAAGGCCTGTTGGGTTGTGCTCTGTGGGCTTGGCCCACGCCAGCGATTGTGGCAGGAGCTGGGATCTCAGTCCAGCCTGTATCCCCATTCCTCATTTACCCTGGGCCATTCCTTCACTGGCCCCCAGGGTGGGTGCCACAGAAGTTAGCAGGGCTTTCCCATCTGTAACCTCCATGGCTGTGGCCCTCTGCTCCCCTGACCCCGGCTGCTGCAGATGCTTGTGTGTCTGGCCGGTGGTGACCATACAGCTCCTCCCCTCTGTCCCTTCCAGCCCACAGCTCAAGCCTGGAATGGGGAGTAGGGGAAGCCCTGAGCAGCTCCACTTCTTTGTTACGCACACGGCTCTTGTTGCTTGAGCCTCCAGGATACGGGAGTTTCCTCCCAGCACAGCTCCTCCCCCAGTCGGAGATCCAGGGCAGGTGTTGCGGCTCCAGGGGGTCTGACTCCACAGAGAGGGCTGTGGGGAGCCCTGGGGGGCTCAGAACTGCTGATGTGGGACTCTCTCTCTCCTCTCCAGCTGTAACCTGACATGCCCAGCTGGTCAGTACGGAGTCAACTGCGCCAAGGCCTGCAGCTGCCATGATGACACATGTAACCCCCTGACTGGAGCCTGCCACATGGGTGAGTGCAGCAGTTGTGTCTGGGTGTGGGGTCGGATGGGGAGGAGGACAGGGCCCCTTTCTGCTACATTATCTAGAAAATAGGAGCTGTGGGGGTGGGGCTTTCAGCTATCCTGGTGCTTCTCTCCCCAGGCACTCCAGCCCCCCTTACCCACTGCACCCAGTCCTGTTGCTATGAGGAGCCAGGCGCACTTGCCCCAGACATAATTGAGATGTTCCCCAACTCTTCCTGCACCCGCTGTCCGGGAGAGCCCCTCAGCTCCCCCCGCACTGGTTGGCTTGGATCTGGTAGGTTCTCATTGCATGTGCCTCTTAGAGCCACCGCCTGAGCTCCGGCACACTTCCTGTACGGGGCACACACCGGGGCCCTCAGTCTCTCTCCTGTGCAGACCTCAGGGTTCGTTGTCCAGGTTCCATAACCACAGGATGGCCACTGTCCAGGGAGGCCGGGCATTGTAGGCCACTCTCCAGATGTCAGGTTGGGCACTCTTCCACCATGTGATTTATTGGCTGCAAAGCTGCCCCACCGTCACCGGGTGGGGAGGAAACCAGGACAAGCTGGTGCATGGGTGCCACAGCTCTGGTGGAGCCAGAGACTCGCCTGTTGAGCCTGATCCAGGATCTGCAATCAGGCGGACAAAGAAGCAGGTTCAGCGATAGATTCTTGAATGCATTTAGTGTTGTAGATTCGCTTTCCTGCTGATGCTTCGAGTCTGTTAGGACCAGCAGCAGTGAAGATGTTATCAGCCTAGGCTGCCGGGGTGCATGCAGTGACCACAGCAACAGGAAGTTTTCATGTAGGGAACAGTCTAATTGCATTGTGTATAAACAGTATGGACTCAGCCTGGCTTTGCAGCAGCTTCTCCCCAATTGTTCCACCACTGCCCATAAATCTCAAGCCACAGTGCCCTGCTGTTCTGGTCCTGGGCGCACCCTCAGACATGCACAGAGCTCTGCTGATGCCCCTCAATCCCGACCTACAGCCCTCCTGCTCGGCCAGTTCTATTCCCTCCCAGGCACACAACTCTGTCAATACCTCTCAGTCCTGACCTGCAGAGCACCTGCTATCCTAGCCCTGGATCTGCTGTGATTGAAATGACCGGTCATGCCAGACTCCGGGGGTATTGTAGCATGAACTCAGACCTACGGGGTTCATTCTCGCTAAGCAGGGGAGTGGTGTTTTAATGACACGTGTTTAACAGCGGAGCCGCGGGACATGCTGCCCAGTGGTCAGTGCATGTGTGGAGCCGATGTGGTGAGCCCTGCTTCGATCCACGACTAGTGTGCATGATGCTGACCGTGCCATGGCTGTGTCCTGCTGCCCGGTGTCACCTGACCACGACCTGCCTGTTACCAATCAGCTTTAAACACTATTGAATTCTCTAGTGAGGGGGGGGTGACCAGAAGTGAAAGCCACGTGCCTGGGCTCACCCTGGCAATTCATATACCCCCATCCTGCACCATGGAGCCCGTCCTGTCCCGCCCTGCCCAACATTAGCAAATTGCCATGACCCTGCCCTTTCCCACCATCCTCCCTTGTGCTGCGCGCTGCTCTGCACAGGTGTGCACACTGGGAGGCGCCAGGAGAGAACTGGAATGTTATACAGGGAGCACTGGATGACCTAGAGGCCTGGAGTACTAGAAATGGGATGAAATTCAATAGTATAAAGTGCAAGTTCGTGCACATAGGGACTAGTAACAAGAATTTTTGGCTGTCAACTGAGGTCTTATCAGTTGGAATGGACAGAGAACGAGAAAGAGCTGGGTGCATTCATTCATCACAGGCTGGCTCTGAGCCACCAGTGCGATGTGGCTGCGAAATAGGCAGATGGATTCTAGGCTGTATCAGGCAAGGAATTGCCCCTAGAGGCAGGGAAGTAGGAACGCCATTGCCCAGGGCACTGGTAAGAGCTCGTCTGGAATACGGAGTACAGTTCTGGTCAGCCACCTTCAAGAGAGATGAATTCACACTGAAGCAGAGGCAGAGAAGGGCTGCTCGGCGGAGCAGGGGAAGGGAGCCCCTAGGGCATGAGAAGAGACTGCAAGAGTTCAGTTGTGTAGCCTAGCGAAACACAGGCTGAGAGGGGGGCTGAGTGCTCTCTAGAAATACATCGGGGGGTAAACGCCAGCGGGAGGGACGAGCTATTGAAGCTAAAGGACAGTGTTGGCCCAAGAACCAATGGGGATAAACTGGCCCCAGGTAAATCGAGGCTGGAAACTAGACGGTTTCTCACCATGGGAGGGGCGAGGTTCTGGGACAGCTTCCCACCAGGAGTGGGGCAAACTGACCTGGTTTTGAGATGGAGCTTGATAAGTTTATGAATGGGCGTCTACGATGGGCTGCCTGCGAGAGCAGGGGACTAGACTGCCCCCTTCCAGTCCTGTGTCCCCCAGCCCGCTCGGTCACCTGGCTGAGGTTTAACCAGGGGCCTCTTGATTTGTGCCTTGTGCAGCACCGAGTCCATTAGGAGTGTGATCGGCAGGAGCATCCCCTGGCCCTCTGCACAGAGAGCTTCGGGCTGGGCTGTGGGTCAGCCCCCTTGTGCTGGAAGCTGGCACCTTTAGAGGAGTCAAGCTCGCGGGGGTGCTGCTTTCTCTGCTCTGCATGCCAGGGGCTGCCAGCTGTGCCAAGCTCTGTGCCGCTCCCTTTGATTCTCTCCGGGAAGTGGGGCGAGGCACGCGGCCTGCCTGAGCCCCCGTATCCAGCGCTGAAACCCACGCACCGATGTGAGGAATGGGGGATGCCCAGAGCCAGTAGGGCGTGGTTCCTGTTTCCCAGCAGCTTGGGCAGGGCACGGGTGGGGGAGTGCAGCTGGCTGCCCGAGAGGCCTCACGGCTCAGGTTCCAGTTCCTCACGGGCTGGGTGTCCTGCTCGCTTCTCTTCCAGAGTCGCCAGGTTCAGTCTAGCGACTCCATTGGCCTCGGTGTTGCCTGGCCCCGTGCTGCTCTGCCAGCAAATGCCCTACTCACCCCCTCGCTCCCATCGGCGGGTTGTTCACATCTCTGAGATAGCAGCTCTGTTTGCTGTCTCCCCCAGGGGACTCTGGTCAGTCCAGTGGTTGGCGCGGACCATCCCATCTGGAATTTGCACAGAGCGGTTCCTTGCACGGGGAGGGGCGGGAGGGGAAGCTGAAGAATCCTCATTGTTGGTCACCTGGGCCCTCTGGCTCCAGCTCCCTGCTCTGATCTGCTTTTCTGTCTCCCTCAAGCCCCATGTGAGGGTCCCTTTGGAGCCTGAAAGAAGCCACAGTTGGACTGAGCCCTGCTGGGCCAGACGGCTCCAGATCTCACGTTTGCTCAGGCACGGGGGACCCAGGATGGACCCCCAGAGAATGACGATAGAGACTATGCTCCAAGGGGTAGTGACCGATAAGCCTGGCTGAGCCGCCTTGCAAGCAACACTGGCGAACCTGAGACAAGAGATCAAGACGGCCATGGGTTGAGCAGCACCAGAACCAGTCTGAACACCATCAGAGAGACGCGTAGGAGCAGGAGCAGTGCACCATTACGCACAGAATGTCAGGGATCTGCTAGGCCAGGGGGGCTCAGCCCATTCTGCCTCCCCTGCACCAGTGCCTGGAAGATTCCTCTTTTTCTGCAGAGCCCCAGCCCCAGCGTAAGGGCCACAGCTGGAGAATTGCTGCTCTTCAGCTCTTCCCTGCAGCTGGAAAGGCCCCTTGGGAGCCAGGAGTGGAACTGGCTCCTGGCTGGCTCCACCTTCATCCTCCTTCCTCCCCAGCAGGATTCCCCAGGAATCAGGCCCACCACATCACAGCCAAGCCCGGTAGCAGCCACTAGATTGGAGACGATTCTGTGGCGTTAAGAAGTGAAATGCATGGAGTGCTCCAGCTGAAATCCTGCAGGGCCAGGAAATTCCAGGCCGTACAGTGCAGACAGCAGCACCAGCCTCATTGCACAGTGGGAGCACCGCTCATTCCTGTGTCTCTGGTTACACAGATGGTTTAAAATTATTCCTCTTCCTGTGGGACCCATGAAATGTGGCAGATGCTTTCTCTCCAGTGCCACCCCGTCTCCTTTCTCCCTTTTATCTCGAAGCTCATTGAACCTGCTGTCTGCAACTGCTGATTGGAGTTCGTCTCCTCCAATGCCATCTTCAACCCAGCATCCTCCCTCTGTGCACCACTAAAACAGCTCTCACCAGAATGTCCTCTCCCTGGCCAAACCCAGAGCCAGTGCTCCATCCCCCTCGACCTGCCAGCCACCTTCCATGCCATCAACCATGCTGCTCTTCTTGGAATGGTGCGCCCCTCGGGTTCTGAACTGCTTGCCTCTCCCAGGTCCTCTCCTCCCTTTCTCATCACTCTGTCAATGTTTCAGATGGAGGATCCTCTTCTTACCTGCCCAGAGGGTCCCCCAGAGCTCTTTGTTGTTGCCTCTCCTTCTCCCTTTAACCTGGTCTGCATAATCTCATTCAAAAACACGTGTTGACTACTGTCCTTCTGCTGACAATCCCCAGATCTTAGGAGCAGCCCTATGAACTCTCAGGGAAGATTGGGTAGGAGCAGGGAGGTGACATATAGGCTAGATGAGACCATGACTGAACACTGCATCCAGTTCTGGTGTCAGAATTCAAAAACATGTTGACTAAATGCAGAGGATTCAGAGATGAGCCACAAGAATGATTCAAGATCGGGAAAACCTGCCTTATAGTGAGAGATGCAAGGAGATCACTGTATATACCTTAATAAAGAGCAGATTAAGAGGTGACGTATCACAGCCTACAAGTGCCTGCAGGGGACGAAGATTTCTGATAGTAGATGGCTTAAATCTGCAGCTCCAGAGAACTTTCATCTAAGAATTTTAAAAGAGCTGGCTGAGGAGTGTGCTGTACCATTAATGTTGATTTTCAAAAGTCTCGGAATAGTGGAGAAGTTCCAGAAGACGGGAAGAAAGCGAATAGTGTGCTAATTTCTAAAAAGGTAAATGACCCATATAATTATAGGCTTGTCAGCCTGACATCAATCCTGGGCAAGACAATGGAGCAGCTGCCGCAGAACTCGATTAATAACTAAACGGGAGGAATGTAATTAATGCCAATCAGCCTGGGTTTATGGAAAATAGATGCTGTCAGGGACAATGGGTCTTGAACACTGGTACACAGGGCTCTTAAGAGTCCATAAGTTCTGACCTGTCACCTTGGGTCCTCTTAATGACCTCCAGAACTACACACCCAACACTGATGGAGAACTCCAGTTCTGGGATCTGATTGGTGGAACTCCAGCAGTCCCCATTAGTCCTGTGGAAGCCAGTAAATAATATAAATAATTTGAAAGGTTTTGAAGAGATTAGAATTTATGTTAGGTTAGGTTAACTGTGACCCTGGTGAGGAAGCAAAGCAAAGTATAAGAAAGAAGAAAGATTGTGAAGTTATTAGAAGTTGCAAATGTGCAGTCTTGCAGTCTTTTTTCTTTTTTTTTGAGATAGAAAAAAAATGTATAATAAAAAAAATGTTGTTGTTGTTTTTTTTTTACTGTTATTATTATTATTTGTTGAAAAAAAAAAGGTATAAAGGCTTGCTGTTTTTTTTTTACCAGTTGAGTCCCTGACCCTGTGTCCTGTGTCCCTCTCTCTCTCCTCTCCTATTACTGGGAGAAATAATAATAAATTTATTTTTTTTTTGCTGCAAAAAAAAAAAAGTGAGAACTGAGTTTTTCTTCGACAGTCCCCTGCTCTATTTAAACCAAGCAGAGGAATAGGAAGTTGTCTGTGCAATGAGGTTTCTCCTATTTAGGATGCTCTCCCCCACGAACTACCTGCTCCTACTGCCTGACTCTGGTCTCTTGGTAACATGATCCTGCCTGTCTCATGACACCTGATTCTCTATCTACCCTCTGGCCTGTCTTGGACTCTGATCTCCTGGTGTACGCGTAGCCTGGCCCCGACTCATGCTGCATCCGTTAGCTCAGACCACCCACGTGCTGGTTGTGCCACAAGCTAACTTGAGATTTTCTTTGGAGGAGATTACAGGTTTGGTTGATACAGTGTTCACGTAGCAAGGTGTTTGACTCGGTGCTACATGACATTTTAATTAAAAAACTAGAGCGATATAAAATGAACCTGGCACACGTTACATGGATTAAAAACTGGCCACCTGGTAGGTCTCAAAATGTTCCTGTAAACGGGGAATTGTCGTTGAATGGATGTGTTTCCAGTGGAGTGCCACAAGGATCAGTTCTTGCCCCTATGCTATTTAGCATCGTTATCAATCAGTGCTCTGGAAGAAAACTTAAAATCCTCACTGATAAAGTTTGCAGATGATACAAACTGGGGGAGAGGTAAATAACAAAAAGGACCGGTCACTGATTCAGAGCACTATGAATCAATTGGTAAACTGGGCACAAGCAAACAATATGCATTTTAATATGGAGAAATGTAAATATGTACATGTAGGAACAAAGAATGTAGGCCACACATATGGGATGAGGGATTCCAGCCTAGGAAGCAGTGACTCTGAAAAACATTTGGGGGTCTGGTGGTTAATCAGCTGAACATGAGCTCCCAGTGGATGGGGTGGTCAAAAGAGCTAGCGGGATCCTGGGATGTATCAACAGGGGGATCTCCATTAGGAGTAGAGAAGTTATGTTACCTCTCTGTTTGGTGCTGGTGGGACCGCTGCTGGACTACCACGGCCAGGGTGGGTGCCCGCAATCCAAAAAGGATGTTGATAATTGGAGAGGATTCTGAGAAGAGGCCCAAGAATGATTAAAGGGTTAGAAAACCTGCCTTAAAGTGATTGAACTTTGTTTCGCTTAACAAAGAGAAGGCCCAGGGGTGACTTGATCACAATCTTTAGTTATCTACATGGGGAACAAATATTTAATAACGGGCTCTTCCGTCTGGCAGGGAAAGGTCTGACACAATCTAGTGGGGGAAAGTTGAAGCTAGACAAGTTCAGACTGGAAATAGGGTGAAAATTTTTAACGGTGACAGTAATTAACCATCGGAACCATTTACCAAGGATTGTGGTGGATTCTCCATCACTGGCCATTTTTCAATCAAGATTAGATGTTTTATTCTAAGAGCTCTGTTCTAGGAATGATTGTGGGGCAGGTGTCTGGCCTGTGTAATACAAGCGGTCAGACGAGATGATCGTAAGGGATCCTTCTGGCCTTGGAATCCATGAACAATCTGTGCGACAAAGGCAGACCCAGATGTAAGTGGAGGGAGCTGCGGCTAGAGAATTTCAGGCTGGAAATAAGGGACACATTTTTAACCGTGAGGATAATTAACCACTGAACATCTCACCTAGGGGTGCGGTGGATTCTCCGTCACTTGGATTCTTTAACACTGGGATTCTCAAAGGGACATAAAGGCCTGAATTACAATGGGTATTGGGCATCTAACTCTCTGAGGATCCTTTGAAAATCCCAGACTAAGTCAAGATTGGATGCCTCTTTCTAAGAGTATCAGAGGGGTAGCCGTGTTAGTCTGGTTCTGTAGAAGCTGCAAAGAATCCTGTGGCACCTTATAGACTAACAGACGTTTTGCAGCATGAGCTTTCGTGGGTGAATACATCCGAGTCTTGCATCCGAAGAAGTGGGTATTCACCCACGAGAGCTCATGCTGCAAAACGTCTGTTAGTCTATAAGGTGCCACAGGATTCTTTGCTGCTTCTTTCTAAGAGATCTGCTCTGGCAGATCTCTGGGTGTGGGAATTCTCTGGTCTGTGTTATAGGGGACGTCAGACTAGATGATCACAGTGGTGCCCCTGGGTTTAAAATGTCTTGTACGTGTTCGCCAATTTGCCCCACTCATTTCCACTCAAAATGATGCTGGCTCGTTGCTTTGGCCGTGTGACTGCTCTTTTTGCATCCCTCCCTTGGTTCCCACTTCTCCACCGTATCAAACACCAACCGCTGGGCTTCACTTTCAGGGCCTTTCAGGGCTGTCCCCACCTACCTATCATCTCTCAGATGCTATTGATGCTGACTCTGCTCCGCCAGTGACGTCAGCCCTGGGGCTCACCGTGGGGCAGAGGTGCAGCCCCAGGGCTCAGTGTGGGGCAGAGGGGCAGCTCAGAAACTGTCACCCCCAAAGGGGAGATTTGGGGAGAGATTTTATCATGGTCTCTGCTTGGTGGGGGAGCTGGTGATTGGACTCAGTGAGGGCGTCTGAGCTGCCTTGGCGTTTGGCGGGGAGGGGTAGGCAACAGGGGAGGTGCCTTCCCTCCCTCTTTCCCCACTCCGACTGGCCAGCCCATAGGATCTGGGACATGACTGGGATGGGCTACTGGCTCTCCACCCATCCCCAGGGCAGCGCGTTAATGGAGTGCCTTGTGTGTCTTTTCAGAGGCCAATCATCGGATGGGGGTGATCGCAGCAGGGGCCCTGCTGGCTTTGCTGCTCATCCTCCTCCTCTCGCTGCTCTGCTGCTGCTGTGTCTGTCGCAAGAAGGAGGAAGCTCAGGGGTAAGTGTCTGTGCCTTTGCCTCAACAGTGAGAGCCCAGCGTGCGGCCTTCCTGGAGCCGCTGCCGTCCATCCCGGAGCTGCCGGGCTCCCAGCCACCCAGCCTGTCCAATGAAGCAACATGTTCTCTTCAGCTGGAATCTGCCATGGGATTTTTCAGGTTTGGGATGGAAAAATTTGAGAAAAAAAAATTAAAAATTTCCTTCGAGTTTTGGAAACCATCCGTAGCCTGAAAACTCCCCTGGGAGACACTATCCTACACTCTCCCCCAGGAGAGGCTATCCTAGATTAATCCCCCCTGGGAGAGAGATCCTAGAATGTCCTCTCCCCCACCCCTGGCAAAGGTCACACACTCCGTACAAACTGAGCAGCAGCCAGGATGGCTCAAGGTATGTCTGCACTGGAGCTGGAGGTGCCAGTCCCCGCACAGTAGCCATGGCAGAGCTCTCAGTGGGAGGGGCAAGTTGTCCTGAGTACATACCAAAGATCTTAGACTGGATCGCACCTGGCCGGCTAGCCCCCCCTCCCCTCCCCGCCGCTCATCCAGGTGCGGCTAGCCTCTGCTTTTAGTGCTGGCTCGGTCAGGAAAGAGGTGGCCAAATTGGAGAGACTCCAGAGGAGAGTGACAAAACCATCCCAGTCTTTACAAAACCTGACGTAGGTGGAAAGGTTAAAAAACGGAGCGTGTTTAGTAGTGAAAGAAGAAGAGTGAGGTGGAGAGGCTGACAACAGTCTTCAAATATGTTAAGGGCTGCTATAAAGAGGATGATGATGGATTGTTGCCTCTGTCCCCTGATGGCAGAACGAGAAGTAATGGGCTTCATCTGCAGCGAGGGAGATTGAGGTTAGATATTAGGAAATCTTGTCTAACTAAAGGGATCGTTAAGCTCTGGGCCAGGTTTCCAAGGGAGGTTGTGGAATCCCCGTCCTTGAAGGTTTTTAAGACCAGGTTGGACAAACACTTGTCAGGGCTGTTCTAGGTTTACTTGGTCCTGTCTCAGCGCTGGACGAGGTGATCCCTCCAGGTTCCTGCCAGGCCTGTGTTGCAGTGTAGACGCTCCCTTAGCCTGCCCCTTGGGTGCAGCCGCTGAGCAAAGGGCAGGGAGGTGCAATGCGGAAGCTGAGCTCTCAGGGATCTGTTAATACGACACATGGGCTGAGTTCACTGAAGCCAGGGAGGGCAGGCGTAGAGTTTCTAGCAGTAACAATGGGCCCTTGTTGCCTCTGTGTCCCTGCGGAGCAGCTGCTGGGCCAGCTGTACCCATGGCCCCATTAGCAAGCGTCCCGATCCCTCTCCTTGTGCAGCGTGCCTGGGCCTCAAAGTGCCAGGCTCTGACAGGCCCGTTTAAATCCCCACCCTCAACGTCACCTCCCTGCAGGGTCAGCATTTATCTTGCTGCCTGAAAAGGAAAAGTGGCAAAGAGCTGGTTCTGCTGGAGTGCGCTCCGGGAGCCTGCCTGGCCACCATGTCCTCACTGCGGTACCGAGGTACCTGTGCCCCAGAGTGGGGAGCAGGTTCGGAGCCCCCTGCTCTACTCCCCTGGCATCTCCATGGGAAAACTGCACTCAGCATGGCCATATCAACGCTTGTGTGCGCATGGCCTTAGCCTCTGCTCCTCCCACCATCCCTAGATGGGTCATAGACCCTTCCAGCATGGGCCCAGCCGTGCACTGGGTAGTGCCAGTCAGCCTCTTGCCACTGACCCCCTCATGCCTGCAGGAGCTCAGTGGAGATTCCAGCCACTGAGGTCAGGCTCTGCCAGAGGTCGGGCTGCAGCCAGAGCCCCGTGAGCCTGCGTTACCGTCCGTCCCTAGTCACAGCTCTTGGCTCGGTCTCTTATTTTATTTACACGGCAGATCATGGAGTGATTCTTACTGCCACTCGGGATACACGTGTAGCACCTGCCTGGGCGTGTGCCACTCAGTGTACACCAGACAGGCAGGGACGTGGCAGAAACAGCATGTGTCCGACTGTTCCAGAGCTGGACCGTCTTGTGGTCAAAGCGCAGCACTGGGGATCAGGGGCTAAGCCTGGGCCCAACACTGACTCTTGTGACCTTAGAGGGGTCTCATCCCGTGATGGAGTGGTTAAAAAAAAAGGGTGGGGGGTGTAAATGAACCTAAACTAAACTCCACTTTCTAAGAAAGAGAAGCGGAGAAACTGTTTACCCTGATCTATGCTACTGGTCTCATAGCTGCTCTGTGTCTCAGCATCAGCATCTGCAGACTGGGGGGAAGTCCCTGCAGGGACATGATAAGGCACCATGCAATAGTGGTTGTAAAGTGCTTTGAGATCCTCCCTATGCAAGTGCTCTCAGCCTCTGGCTCATGCCCCTAGGCCAAGGCGGCATTTGGGGGTAGGAAGGAGAAAATGCAGCATTGCCAGCAGAGGGAAGATCCCTTTAACCAGACCAAGGTGTTCCCCGACCTGGTTGGAAATGGCGCCTTGCCCATCATCCAAGGAGCCAAGGAAGTGAGTGTGCTCTTTCCCTAGCTATCCCACAAAGCAGTCACCAGTGGAGGGCACAGAACCAGATCAATGAGAAATCTACGTGATGGGCACTGCGCTGCGTGATTGCCAAATGCTCGGAGATCCATCAAGTGGCCTGTTCACACAGGGAGATGAGAGCTGGCATAGGAGCTGGTTAATCCGGCAGACAAGGCAGAATGGGATCCGACGGCTGGGAGCGAATGCTAGGCAAATTCAGAACAGAAACATGGCACAGATTTTTAACAGTGAAGGGAAGTAGCCATTGGAACAATTTATCCAAGGACATGGGGGATTGTCTATAACTGGGAGCCCTTCAGTCAGGACTGGGGGGTCTCTTTCTAAAGATCTGCTCTGGTTCAACTAGAGGTTATTGGGCAAGAATCCCTGGGTGGTTCTCTGCCCTGTAAACCCAGGAGGTCAGACTAGATCAGGATGGGCACTTCTGGCCTTGGAATCTGCAAATCCATGACAAAACTCCAACTCGAATGGGAGCACTTTTGCTCAGCCAGGACTCTAGCCCCCTCACCCCTCCTCCTCCTTCCATTCTGCTCAGACCCGTCTCTAGCCACCCCTACCCCTCCCCTCCCCTCCGCTGCTCAGCCAGGGCCCCCAGTCGGTGCACTCCCACCCATTTCCACAGTAAAGCTGGTTAAAATCAATATAAAATGTTTCCACAGCAGGGGAGTGCATTTTCCCTCATTCTCTGCAGTGACTGAACTACTTTTGCAGACACTTTCCAAACATTTTCGACCTCAGACACAGACTGAGCCTGGAAAATTTCAACCAAAAAGGCAAAGATTTCTGAAAACTCTGGGTAATTGCAAACAGGTTTTTCGTAATGGCCACTCTTAGCAGCCTTCACTCCCCTGGCTTGGGCCCAATCCCCAGAGCTTTGCCATCTGCCAGTGCAGCCGTCCTGTAGTGCAGGGTGACGGGGGGGAGCGAGGGGGGTGCAGCCACCTCTGGGCAGAAAGTCCATCTAACAATGCACTGCAAAGAGGCCCTGGGCGTCAGGGATAGCACTGCCAAGCAGAAGCTCAGGGAAATGTAGGTAGGAAGAACATAACACCAGGGTCAAACTCGTGCTGTTACAAGTGCCATGAAATCTTTGATGCCCACAAGGGATCAGGTCTGAACCTCCTCACCAGGCATAGCAGCAGAGTGACACTGACTTGGAGAAAAGTGTACGACCTGCTGAGTAACTGGTGCCATTACGCCCTCAGCTTCCCCTAGGGGCTTCCTGACCAAGTATTGGCCTCCTGACTTGATAGCTGCCCGAGTACACACGCATGTGGGCAGATGGGCTCACCCTTGCGCAGCACATGTAGGTGACCAAGTGACCACTGCAGGGACCAAGGAAACTATGGGTAACACTGGGTGGAAACATGGGTGGAAGCCAAAGTTGGCATAGAACCGGGCTGTGTTGGGAAGAGGTGTGGCCCAAATTGTTATAGGCAAATTCTACAAAAGGCAGCAGGGAGACCCAGTCATCCTGTTGACAATTTAAGAAGCAACAGCAGTACTCGTGGCAGCGTTAGGCACCGGCAACCCAGGCAATCGCAGAAGGCCCCAAGGAAGCTAGAGAGCCCCCTGAAAGCCTAATCCAGTCCACAAGGGCCTTCTCTTGGCCTGCTTGACAGCTGCTCATTCCTGCTCCCCAATGGGGGCTCTGATAGAAGGACAGCCCTGCTACCTGGCTCCAGCTCCGCTCCTGGTGGCTCCAGCACCTGCACTCCCCTTCTCATTCCCTGCTACAGCAGTCCCCGTGCTGACCCGCCTCTGCGTGCCCCACCCAGGGGACTGCCTCGCAGCCAGGGAGAACAAGGGCCAGAGCTAAGAGGAGCCCAGGGCCAGCTGGAGCCAGGTAGCAGGGCCGCCAGCTGGAACAGGAAGGAACAGCTGATTCCTGGTAGGCCAAACAGAAGGCCTTTGCCGGTGGCTATGGTACCTGTGCTCCCCTGCCAGACGGCCCCTTTCCCTCCCCTGCAGAGCATTCTCTGAGCCAGCAGGTGCCAGTGCCAGGCTCGGGCAGGAGTGGGGAGTGCTCAGAGGTGGGTCAGTGCAGGAGACTTTCAGTCCAGAACAGGGCAGGGGAGTGCAGGGGCTGGAGGTGCTAGGAGTTCGAGGTGGACTCGGGGTGGGGGGTCAGAGCTGAGAAGCAGAGCTGCCCGGACATTGGAGACCCCAGCTGGAGGCACAGGGAAAAGATGGGCTCTAGGGGGAGTCACTCGCTTCTTCTCTGGGCTTCTCCCAGCTCCGCCACTACCCCCATCTTCCTCCCAGTCCCAAGTAGTGGCCCCAGAATTGAACTTTTCAGGAGGCATCTATGGGACAAACACTACAATTGGGAGGTACTGCTCCGGGATCTGATTTACCCATTCTGTCTGTCCATAGTGTGTGGATGGTGCGCTGGTGAGATAAGAAGTGCTATGCTTAGGAGCTTAAAAAAACTCATGCCAGAAGTGCGCAATAAATTGCCTTGATCTGACACAATGGCAGTTGGAAGACATGTTCTAAAAGAGATGGACTGTCTCTGAGGTGGTTGGTACTGTGCAGGAAGGAACAAAATGTGCAATCTTGATCAACCACTGTGCACTACCGAGCACGAATCAGATCCATCGTGAAGTCCAGAGACACAGTGGACCAGGGCTAGGACAGGTTGGGCAGTGTCTGGAGAAGGTTGAGTGGTTTCACATGTGTGTTTCTGATACAGGAGCAAAGGTCACAAAAGCTAATGTATTTCTTGACAGAGTGTTCCCCCAGCCACCAGAAGGTCCATGAAACTAAGCTCCACATTTTAGTTTGGCCAAAGTGACCATTGAGAGGTGCATCATGGCAAAGTTTCAGGACTTTGTGTCAAGGTAGACCATCAGGGACATAAATGTGTTCCCCATGGTAGAGGAAATGTGAGCTGGGCTGGGTATTTGCATTGTCCAAAGCCTGGTCGATCTGGGTAGCAAATGGGTCATGAGGCAGCCAGGACCAAATGATGGACATTAGGCTCTTCGCCACTGTTCCATTGACAAAATGTGATGGTTTACGGACTCAAAAGAGGTTCTGTGTGAGATTTGACGTAGTCATCCTTGAGGGACAAGGCATCCACCTTTCCATTTCTAGCACCCAGGCAGTAAGTCATGACAAACTCAAATTGGGCAAAAAATAGTGACCAACAGATCTGATGCTGATTTACGTTTTGAGCCATACCGAAATATTGCAAGTTCTTGTGGCTAGTATTGACCTGCACCAGGATCATTCCAGGAGGTGACGCCTCTCTTCAATGGTTGCCTTGGTCACCAATAGCTTCTTATCCCAAATGTTGTAGTTCCTTTGTGCCAGGGTTAACTTTTGCGAATAAAAGGCATGTGGGTGGAGCTGATTATGTGACCCATTTGTTGCGACAGTATGGCTCCAATGGTGAAATTTTGATGTACTGGCCTCCAGAGTAAATGGTTGGATGGGATCTGTATGGACAAGGATGGACGTCATGGTGAAAGCTCTCTTTAGTTGGGTCAAAGGTGAATTGAGCCTCAGAAGACCAGACAGATCATTCTCCCTTCTGGAAGAGCGCCCTCATAGGGGCTACCAGGTGGAGAAAAGTTGGCAAAACCGAGGAATCATTATACCTATTGCATGTCCCTCGGAGCTGCCCACTTGGAGATGGCAAATACCTTACTTGGATCCATAGTCAGCCCTTCAGGCAAAATGGTGTATCCTAAGAACCTGATTGTGCTCTGGTCAAATTCAAACTTTTCTAATTAAGCATAAAGGTGGTTCTGGTGGAGCCCTTCCAAGACCCGGGTCACATATTGGTCATGAAGGACCTTGATGTCAGAGAAGATACCATCAAGGAAGATCACAACGATCTGGTCCAACATGTCTCTAAGAATATCCTTGATTAAATGTTGGAACATCGCAAGAACAATGCACAATCCAAAGGGCATTACCAAGTACTCAAAATGTGCGAACTGGGTGTGGAAGGCAGTCTTCCACTCATCCTATTCCTGAATACAGACAAGGTTATAAGCTCCATGGAGGTCCAGCTTGGTAAAGATCTTAGCAGAGCGAAGTGTCTCGAGAGCAGTAGAAGGGTATCGATTCCAGATGGCAACCTCATTCAAGGCTAGATAGTCCATGCAGTAGAGGCTTTGGAATCGACTAGTGCTTCTTCACTGGCCAGCATGGCAGGGTGCCGTAGACAACGTGGAATCTGCGGGGGTGTTGGCTGTTGGTTGGACACTGCAAAAGCCCTGGTGGACAGATGTGGGCTCTGCATGGCCAAATGAGGGGAGGAAAACTGGCCCAGCTCAGATCCCTCTGTCAGAGCTGGGGCATTTCCTGATCGAGGTGTTGGTCAGGCCTTACATGGACAAAATGAAGCAAAATGCTCAGGTTGTCCACAAAACAGACAGAGGTCTTCTGCCTGGCATTGAGCCTACTCCCCTTTGGAGAGGTGGGTCTGGGCCATATCAACCTGCATGGGTTTGGACTGCAGTGTGGGCACGTGAGATTGGCTGGTCAGGGCCATCAAACCTGGCATGGCTCAGAGTAACATCCACCTTTCTTGGTGGCGTTTGGGTAGGCGATTGTTAGCTTTAATGACTAGGCCAGCCATAGCTCTATCCTGCTGCTATGAGGGAGCAAAGAGGGAAGTAGCAGCTCCTTTCCAACTGAAATAGCTGTGGAAAAAATCTCCCTGCAGTGTGGCTGCATCTCATACTGTCGACTGCTGCAGGAAACCTCCATTTGGCAGTAGTGCCAATTAAATTCCAAACCCATACATCTGGTTTGGAGAACGTGTGGTCTGCATCTAATTATTGTGCAGATAAAAGAAACCACTTCACAAACACAGACTCATTGTCAGAAGTATTTCTTGGGAAAAGTCTCGAAATAGTTTCCTTCGTCCGTGGTTTGTTGGGCTCTCTGGCTCTTTGTGGCTGGGCTGGCGCATCGCAGGATGGGGTTAGCTCTGGAAAGCACAGCCTGCTGCTTCCCCGGTGCAGAGTTCCAGGAGGAAATGGCAGCACCCCTGCTAGCAGCAGTGGAACGGCAGAATCTCTTTACAGTGAGTGGGACGGGTTCAGGTTGTGGCTAATTCTAAACTTTGGCAGGTTTGCCCCCTGTTCTGTGCAAAATCCTAGATCAGTGGTCCCCAAAATTTTCATCTTGTGCCCCCCTTACCTCTGTCCGCCCCCCACCAGCCAGGAGCGGGAGACACAAACAGGGGTAAAGGGGCCCAGCCTGGGGGAAGGAGCAGCTGATGCCGGTAGCTAGGGTCCCAGGCACAGGGACGGCAGATGCAGCCAGGAGCAGAGCCCTGGGCAGAGGGCCACAAGCGTGGGGTTGGCAGCCAGGGCCCTGGGCATGGATCCCCGGGTGCAGGGCCGGCAGCCAATCCCCGGGACCAGAGGCAGGACAGGGCCCAACCACACCTCGCAAACACCTCCACAAACATTCCTCCACGCCCCTAAGAGGAGCACACTCCTCAGATTGGGGACTTCTGTCCTAGATGAATATGGAGTGTCACTGTTTAGCACCCTCTAGTGACAGCATGACAACATATCACAAGGCAATCAGCTGTGGGCTCCTGAAAGTGTGGGAGGGCTAGAGGGAACTCTAGTGAGCACACAGCCTGTCTTCTGTGCCTCCCTTTCTAAGTGTCGCCTTGGCTTTTCAGCCTGTTCATGTCACAGCGTTACCATGGTTATTTATTTATACTCCCATAGCACCTAGAAGTCCCAGTCATGGAGCAGGGCTCCACTGTGCTAGGTACAGAACAAACACAGAACTAACTGTACTACCTATAGCCATGCTACAAAACACTAGTCAAGGACTGTTTTGCTTAAACCCAGTTGGGGGAGCCCCACGCTACAAGGCTGCATCAGGCAGAAAAAACAGCTACTAACCTTCCCATAACTGTTGTTCTTCAAGGGGTGTGGCACATTCCACTGCAGGTCTGTGCATGCCTTGAGCACAGCTGCCAGAAATTTTTCCCTCGGTGGTACCCATTGGGTCATCTCTGGCGCCTTGTGGGGCTGCGCACTCATAGCACCAGTATAAAGGGCTCAAACGACCCTGCACCTTCTTAGTCCCTTTTTTTCCGTCCAACTCCAAAAGAGGGGTAGGAAGGTGGGTCGTGGAACAGACATGTGCAACAGATCTTGAAGAACAACAGTTACGGACAGGTTAGTAACTATTTTTTCTTCTTCGAGTGATTGCACATGTCCATTCCGCTGGAGGTGAGTCCCAAGCCGTAGCATGGGAGGTGGGGTCAAAGTTCATGGACATGCTGACTGTAAAACAGCTTGACTGAAACTGGCATCATCCCTAGCCTGTTGAGTAATGGCGCAATGAATAGAAAACATGCACCAACGACCAAGTTGCGGCTCTGCAAATGTCCTGCATAGGGGCCTGGGTCAGGAATGCTGCTGCTGATGCTTGCACCCTTGTGGAGTGGACAGTCAGGATAGCTGGTGGCAGACCATCCGCCTGCTCATAACGTGTGAATGCACAATGAGATCCAAGATGAAATTCTCTCAGCAGAGATGGGGAGGCCTTTCATCCTGTCAACTACCGCTACAAAGAGTTGGGTGGATCTACGGAACAGCTTGGTCCTCTCTATGTAGAACACTGGGGCACATCTAATGTCCAGAGTGTGAAGATGTTGCTCCTCCCTATTCATGTGTGGCTTTGGGTAGAAAACTGGCAGGAAGATTGCCTGATTACTATGAAATTGAGAAAACAGCTTCAGAAGGAAGGCAGGATGAGGACGCAGCTGCGCCTTATCCTTAAAGAAGACCATGCATGGGGGTTCCAACACGAGGGTGTGGATCTCCGAGACCCTAATGGACACTAAGAAGGCCACCTTCCGTGAAAGGTATGACAATGGCCACATTGCCAGCAGCTCAAATGGGGGACCCATACGTTTTGATAAGACCATGGAAGGACAGGTTCTCATATTTGGGGGTATAGTCTCTCCAGGCCCTTGAGGAAATGGATGGACATTTCATGTGAAAAAATGGACTGATTATTCACCGAGGGATGGAATGCTGAAATTGCTGCAACGTCGACCTTAATTGATGAAATCACTAAACCCTGCTGTTTCAGGTGTAACAAATACTCAAGAACGCCCTGCAGAGATGACTGCGTGGGCGAGATTCTGCATTGGGAAGCCCATTTCATTTGGAGAGGTATGTAGCCTGGTGGAGGGATTCCTGCTACCTAATAGGACTTGGCAAACCTGATCCGAGCAGGCCAGCTCTGCATTATTTAGCAATTGGAGCTTCCAGACCATTGAGTGGAGGCTGCTGAGATTTGGCTGGAGCAGTCAACCGTGGTCCTGAAAGATCAGGTCTGGAAGTAGAGGTAGTGGAATCAGTCACTATGGAAAGGCCCAGGAGTGTGGCAAGCCAGTGCTGACAGGGCCAAGCTGGGGCTATGAGAATGACCCTCACCTGATCCTGTTTGATTTTCAGTAGGACCTTGTGCACAAGCGGGATGGGCGAAAGCATAGAATAGGTTCACTGTCCATGGGAGCAAGAAGGCATCCATGAGCGAACCCGGGCTGTGGCCTCATAGGGAGCAAATCTGGTGACACTTTCTGTTGTGTCTGGCTGCGAACATGTCTATCCAGCGAGTCCTCTGCTTCTTGAAAAAATCCCTCATGATTTCCAGGTGAAGGGACCACTTGAAAGACCTGCTGAGGCAATCTGCCAGCTCATTTTGTGCTCCTGGAACATGAGAAACCTTGAGGTGGATTGAGTAATGGTCTCAAGTTGCAGTGGGGGAGGTTTAGGTTGGATATTAGGAAACACTATTTCACTAGGAGGGCGGTGAAGCACTGGAATGGGTTCCCTAGGGAGGTGGTGGAATCTCCATCCTTAGAGGTTTTAAAGGTCACATATTGAAGTCGTATCTGCCCAGCAGCAGTCTCACAGCACAGTAAACTTCTCTGCAGAAAAGGTCTAGTTTCTTGGATTCTTTTGCTTTAGGAGTCACCCCTTGCAGGCCCTGCCCTTTTCTTGGCTGTGGACACCACCAGACACCTAAAGGGGGTGAGTATAAGAACTCATAGCCTTGGGCAAGCACAAAGTACTTCCTCTTGGCCCTTTTTGAGATGGGGTAAAGAAGTCAGGGGTTTGCCAGAGGGCTTTCACTGGGTCCATAATGGCCTCAGTGAGAGGTAGGGCTACTTTTCACAGGTCTGCTGCAGTCACGGTGCCAACTAGGCTGTGGGAGGGGTCCCTCACTACCTCCACTTGTAAGCCTAAGTTTGAGGCCACTCTCTTCAGCAGCTCCAGGTGGGCCTTGTGGTCATCTTGAGGAGATGACATGCCCGCCCCGACACAGCGTCATCTGAGGAAGAGAAGGTCTGCACTGGCAGAGGGCCGTCCTCCTCCCCTTTTGCACCAACAGGATTCCACAGAGCTGGATCCTGAAGCTCGGCACTGGCCTCGGTACCAGAGTCTGAATCAGGGGTTGCCTGATGGGATGGAGGCACCCTTCTATAGAGGCCATTAAACATCTTGGATAGGGCCCTGACATCGGGGAAACCCCCATGAGTTCCAAAATGGCCACTGGCATAGGCCAGTGACTACTAGGCCAAGCGCTCTATAGCACTCCTGTGCCAGGGTCCACAACGGGGCAGGGACAACTGGAGCAGTAGTGGGGCAACTCCTCAGATGAGAGGAGTGCGACCCAACCTCCGAATCCAACAACAGCCTTCCTCTGAAGACCATGGAGGAGCCGTTCCTACCGTGTCGGAGATCGGTGCCAGAGCAGAGAAGCTTGCGTCGGGCCAGAAAGGTTGGTTTCCCCCTAGATGGTACTGCACAGTCTGGAATCAAATGGCAGATGCTCCCTTCTGTCTGCCAGCACTAGCGCCACCAACTCTTGTACTGCCAGTGACAGCAGTACCGAGAGCACTAGCAGGTCTCTGGTTGCAGCAAACACCTCTGGCATGGATGGCACCGCAATGGGGTTGGTACCTCACTGTCCCTTTTGGCCAGCTGTTTTCTGTGCTTCTTTCTCGGCACTGGGGATGGCGAACAGTGCTGGGACTCCCGTACAGCAGGAGGAGCGCTCCTCACTCACACTGAGGTATTCAGTGCTGAGTCGGACTGGCTTGGCTCGGAGGAAGGTCTGAGCACCACCTCCATCCATAGGAACTGTAGCCTGGCCTCCTGGTCCTTCTTCATATGAGGATTCTGTTCCCAGCAGATCTGACAGCAATCCCCGCTGTGCGCCTCACCCAAGCACTTTAGGCAACTAGAGTGTGGGTTGCTCAAAGGCATAACCATGTTGCAGGAGGCACAGGGCTTGAAGCCTGATGACTGAGGCATGCCTCGGCACTGGGAACGCATGAAACTCCGCTAACTGACAGAAGTATCACTGGGAAAGAAATTAATGCCTAGGATCTCTCCTGCATTCTCATCCATTTGGACTGCTCAAGCACCATACAGAGGCTGGAGAGCAGCTGGGTCTAACCAGCTGAGAAACCCCCAGTTCCTGAGCTAGCAACCACCCGCATCCAGCCCCAGAAAATAAGGTGGGGAGGTATGGTCAGTGTATCCAGGTTTCATGATTTCATCCCAAGTGTTGTGATCATTTGGGCTTTTTCCTAATGCCTCAGCTCTTCGAGTGTTGTGAGTAAGTGGGAATCTTAGCTTCCATTTTAAAAATATATGTTTCTAGCCTTCTGGTTTGAGGTCTTCCTGGGGAGAGGCACCCAATGAGTAGTGATGGGAAACTGCACCTCTACTGCTGGACCCCTTACATATGGAGTCCCAGAAGGATCTATTCTCTCTCTGTTCCTTTCAACATTGGCATGCAACCGCTAGGTGAAACTGGTCAGACAGTATGGACTCAAGTGCCAGCAACATGCAGATGACAGACAGCCCTACCTCTCCTTCGCCACATACAACTACAAAGCTTGGCTGAGATCCCCTCTTGGAAGAAGAACAGCAGGTTGAAGCTGAACCTGAATGAGACAGAGGTGATGCTGGTGGGCAGAGGAAAGCATTTTGAAGAGCTTGCAGCTACAGTGCAGTCTCTGTTATTTGAAGATACACAGCCACAATTGGTCAGTTCAGACCATTCTCTCTGATGCTGAGCTCTCACATAGCAGCACCCACAAGTAAAGCTATCTATCATCTCCACTTGGCTACGAAACTCCATCCCATCCTGGCGGACGAAGACCTGGCCTCAGTTATTCATGCCTTCGTCGCCTCTTGGCTGGACTACAGCAATGGGCTATACCTGGGCATGAAGCCTTCAGCACTTGAAAAACTCCAGCTAGTTCAGGACACTGAAACATGTCTCCTTAGTGACACTGGGAGCACATCAGATCTGTCCTTCCCTTCCTACACTGGCTCCCCAGAGAATTTCAGATCAAGTTCAGGATCCCAGTCCTTATTTTCAAAGTGACCAGGGTATCTAAAAGATCACGTAAAGCTCTGGGACAAAGACCATGGTCGATAATTCTACTCCTCTGATATACTCTCAACAATAAGAGTAAAGCTTGTCTGTGTGGGGGCCAGGACCTTCTCTGGGTTCAAGTCAAGACTCTGCAATGAACACCCCTAGTGTGATGGGGTTGACTAGGCCCTGAGGCCCCCTGCTGGAGGCCTTGTGGCCCTGCCACACCCTGCCCCAGAAAAGGGCAGTAGAGAGGTCCTCCAAGCTGCCTAGAGTGGCTGTGTGGGAAGCAGCCAATCAGAGCCCAGCATGCTAGTATAAGAAGAGCTGCAGAGCCCCTGTGAGTTCAATACCTTTCTAGTCCTGGAGGAGAGTGGAGGGTGTGCCTGGCTGGCTGAAGAGCTACAGGACCTCAGACATAGCAGTGCTGGCAGAGGCTGAGGGGAATGTGAAGGAGCTCCAGGCTGGCTGCTGGGACTCCACCAGGACAAGGCCCTCAGGTAAGGGTGAAGAGTGTGCTGGAGCCACAGGGGAGTGGCCCAGGGAATTGTAGCAACAATGTTTATTTAAAGGGACAGGGCAGATGGCTGCTATCTATAGGGTCCCTGGGCTGGGACCCAGTGCGAGCTCAGGTCCCTCTGCCCCTCCCCCAGCCACTGGGAAAGTCGCCTGGATGTTAAGACACCCCAGAAGGGGAATTTAACCGTAGGAGTTAGAGAGCAGCAGCCAGAGAGGCCCTAAGAGGGCAAAGACATTGCCTCCAGGGAGGGAGCCCCAGGGCACTGCTCTATACCAGAGCAAGGACAGCTTGAGAGAGATGTTACGGAGGACACTGAGAGAGGCCCCTGTTGGACTTGTTGCTTTTGCTTTTATCTCTCAGACTGGCGATGATTCAGCCGGAGGGCTGAGTCACCGAAGACTCACCACAAACACACACACAGAAAGGGTGCACACACTCGGCCAGGGGGCGCTCATGAGAGGTGAGTGCACCCCATTACACCCAGGAACACAGGACCATCACAAACCTCACCACTTTCTGCTCCATGTGCAAGGCACATTTCTTTGACCTTGTCTTCTTTAGCATATACACAGAGCAACAGTATACTGATCATAATAACAGTTAATAAAAGGAGACAACCCACCAAAGCAAGACTCTCCACTGGAACTGCGTCTCCCTCCGGGGAGAGGATGAGAACAGAAAAATGGGACAGATCTATTAGTCATGTTGCTTAATGTACTACTGGAGATGCTCAGATGCTATGGTGATGGACATGGTATCAAAACCTATCTAGAACAGAACAGCCCTCATGGCTGCAGAAGTAAGTGTCTGGAGTGGCTGGAGAGTGAGTACCAACCTGTTAAGAAGTAGGGCACAGACCCCAAATTGGCAGTGAGTTCTGTACTTATATTTCACCAACCAAATATCAACTGTGAACTCCTTGAGCATTATAACAGCCTTAACATGGAGTCACAGACAGTCCCCTTGGGTGCCCAGGTGAGCCTGCCTGTGTGATAGCTGGTCCCTTCCACCAAAAATCACAGCAATATTCAGGTTACTCCCCATCCCAAAGGACGGGTCACTTACCCCAGGCCAATTGCACTTTAGATCTCACAACAAAAGACAACTATTGTAGCCAGTCCTATAATAAACTATCTAAAGATTTATCAGCTAAGAAAAATGAGTCATTTAGAACGTTAGAGCAGCTAAACATACACCCACACCCACAGGTGAGTTACAGTCTTAGCTTCCAAAAGTTGATAGGCACTGCTGTAATATGCAAGCTCCATATATCTTTTAGGGCTAACCCAGACTAAGCAGCTGGGGATCCCTCGCTTATGCTTAGAAATCTTGCCCTCCCAAAGTCCAAGCCACATAGAGACACAGTTTCTTCTTCTCAGGGATTTTTATTCCCTCCCCTCACCCCCCTGCCAGAGTTCAAGCTGATGGGTGAGTGCATGCACTCATTTCCTCTTCATGGGTAATGGAGAGGAGGAATGCAGTTAACAGAGTCTTTGTTCCTTCATGTTTCACAATGGCTCATTTGGTTTCCGGGCCTTCTTGGTGGGCAGGATCTAACACCTTGTGTAGGAAGCCAGCATTGTACATTGATTAATGTGTCTTTCCTGTTTGATGTGGGGGAGAGAGAGCTCAGTGGTTTGGGCATTGGTCTGCTAAACCCAGGGTTGTGAGTTTAGTCCTTGAGGGGGCCATTTGGGGGCACAAAAAATGGTTGGGGATTGGCCCTGCTTTGAGCAGGGGGTTGGACTAGATGACCTCCTGAGGTCCCTTCCAACCCTGATAGTCAATGATGACTTACAGGATTACAATGCAAACATATAATGTCACATTATAAAACAGGGTATAGATGATGTAAGTGAGATTAATACACATAAAGCCTAAATACCAAGCACATGTGTATAACTCTAATACATAGATTAACAACACTAACACATAGGTGAGCATGAGTGGTTTCAGCTGTGTATTTGTCATTGTTCAGTTGAGGCCTAGGGGACTTGGCATCAGCCAGTACCTGCTCTGCCAGCATCACAATAAGCTTGAAAACATGATTCCTAAACACTCAAAAACCAGAAGCAAAGAAACAGAACCAGCATTTATTATTTTTTAAAATGTCATTATTTGGGAGGCCCGACTCATGATTTTTGAACACTTGTGGTCGGTGATGCTCATGGCTGCAGCAAGCTGGAATTGCCAGGTACCGTATGGTTCCTGACCTGCTTTGAAGATCATGCCAGCTCTGCCCAGCACTGATTCATAAACTACAGAGTCAGAGGGACCCTTGTGGCCACCTAGCCTGACCTCCTGCATAACACAGGCTGTGGGAGATTTTCATACCTGAGCCGTTCTTTTTAGGTGGCAAATCTGAGGAACTGTCCCAGACTGAGGGGTCAGTGGAGGAGGTTTTGGAACAAATCGATACATGAATAAGTCACCAGGACAAGATAGTATTAACCCAGGAATTCTGAAGGAACTCAGATATGAAATTGCAGAACTAACAACTGTGATATGTATCATAGAATATCAGGGTTGGAAGGGACCTCAGGAGGTGTCTAGTCCAACCCCCTGCTCAAAGCAGGACCAATCCCCAACTAAATCATCCCAGCCAGGGCTTTGTCAAGCCTGACCTTAAAAACCTCTAAGGAAGGAGATTCCACCATCTCCCTAGGTAACCCATTCCATCCTTAATAGGCAGCAGGTTTAAAACAAATACAAGGAAGTTCTTCTTCATGCAGCGCACAGTCAACTTGTGGAACTCCTTACCTGAGGAGGTTGTGAAGGCTAGGACTATAACAATGTTTAAAAGGGGACTGGATAAATTCATGGTGGCTAAGTCCATAAATGGCTATTAGCCAGGATGGGTAAGAATGGTGTCCCTAGCCTCTGTTCGTCAGAGGATGGAGATGGATGGCAGGAGAGAGATCACTTGATCATTGCCTGTTAGGTTCACTCCCTCTGGGGCACCTGGCATTGGCCACTGTCGGTAGACAGATACTGGGCTAGATGGACCTTTGGTCTGACCCGGTACGGCCTTATGTTCTTATGTTAGTGCTTCACCACCCTCCTAGTGAAATACTGTTTCCTAGTATCCAACCTAGACCTCCCCCACTGCAACTTGAGACCATTGCTCCTTGTTCTGTCATCTGCCACCACTGAGAACAGTCTAGATCCATCCCCTTCAGGTAGTTGAAAGCAGCTATCAAATCACCCTTCATTCTTCTCTTCTGCAGACTAAACAATCCCAGTTCCCTCAGCCTCTCCTCATAAGTCATGTGCTCCAGCCCCCTAATCATTTTTGTTGCCCTCCGCTGGACTCTTTCCAATTTTTCCACATCCTTCTTGTAGTGTGGGGCGCAAAACTGGACACAGTACTCCAGATGAGGCCTCACCAATGTCGAATAGAGGGGAATGATCACATCCCTCAATCTGCTGGGAGATCTGCAATGTAACCTATTGCTTAAATCAGCCTCTGTAGCAGATGACTGGAGGATAGCTAATGTAACACCAGTTTTAAAAAAAGGCTGCAGAGGCAATCCTGGCAGTTACAGACCAGTAAACCTAACTTCAGTACCAGGCAAATTGATTGAAACTATAGTAAAGAACAGAATTATGATGTGTAGAAGAAGAGTCAGCATTTATTATGCCCCAGCCTTTGTTAACCTGAGTAAAGATTCCGCAGACACTCCAGCCAAAACACACTGGTTTAGATAAAACACTGAAACAAGTTTATTAACTGGAGAAAGATGGATTATAAGTAATAAAACCATAACCAATTAAAGATAAACACACACACTATCTTCTAAATTTTACCAAGCTAAATAAGATTTGAAACCAAAAAATTGTTTCTCACCCAAAAGCTTTCAGCAGTCCATACTAACTAGAAAACCTTCCAGCTAGGACCACTACCCCCACTTCAGTGATGGCTCTTTGTCTTTCAAACAATCTTGCTGTCATCAGTAGAGGTGAGAGAGGAGAGGTGACCAGAGCCATTTTCCCCACTCTTTTTATATTCTGTGCTAGAAAAACCCTTGCTAGGTCATGGGGTTAGGCCATTCCATTCCGTACGTGCTCTGCAAACTGTCCTACAGGTGAATTGTAAATACTTGTTTACATCCCTCCTGTCAGAGAATAGCCACTTGTCTAATATAGTGAGATGTTACTGAAAACCCAGTTCACCATATCTGAGGGTCTACCAATCCCAATCCCAAAGGATCAGACATTTACCCCCAGGTAAGTATGTATCTCAGAGCTTACCCAAACATCATACTGTCAGCCAATCCTTAGTAAACTAACTAAAGATTTATTAATAAAAGAAGGAAGAGTGTATTCAATAGTTAAAGAATCATATACATATAGATGATTTTCAGTGTTCATAGATCAGGTTCATAGCAGTGATAGAACAGTCTGCTGGTCTGCAAAAGTCTCTCTGGTAACTTCCGAAAGATTGGAAGGGCCTCAGTCCATAGTTCAAAATACTCTATTTAGTTGTAAATCCACAATCCAGAGAATTGGAGTAGGAATGAGGCAAAATGGAGATGTCTCAGGTGTCTCTTATATCCTCTGCTATGTGCATGGAAATTTACTGTCCCAAACAAAGCCCACAGCCCCTGCATACAGAAAGTTACTGACAAAGATGGAGTCAGAGGTCACATGTCCACATCACATGCTCTTAACACCCCAAGAGTAAACACATTTGAGATACAAATACATAGCCAAAACTCATAACTTCAGATATAGTGACGATACATGGATTTCATAGAATATCAGGGTTGGAAGGGACCTCAGGAGGTCATTTAGTCCATCCTCCTGCCAGGATAATCATACTTGACTGAGTGTAACTTTTCCATTTACACCTTACATTACATACTTTGTATCATAATTTAGTACAATTGTACGACAGCGATAGCAACAATGATATACATGGTCATCTTCAATCATACAACATCGGACACAAGATTCATGGTAAAACTGTGAGTTTGCAACACTGCCTCTTCCCTCAGTTTGGAAGCAAGTTCATTATCTGCAGTGTTTTTACTGTTGCATTTGTTAGATTTGCTGTTCACTCAGCTTGGACACCAAAACTAGACTGGTTGGCTTCACTTTGTGGGTCTCCTGCAGGAGTCCCATACTGTTGTGTTTGGATTGCAAATACTGTAGGGGAACCCTTGCCTGCCCACCCACCTGCCCAGAATACCTTCCCCCCCCCCAAAAAATCTGTATTTTAGAACATTTTTATTAGTGACACAGATCTGAGATCTTGGAAGTATACTGAGATGTGCACTGTGGGCACCAGGCTTATTCGTACACATGTATCTCTATAAGTGTTCTCTGTGTCTTTGGGAACTAGGAATTGTATTCTACCTCCATGGGGAAGGGTTACAGAGCTTCATGGAGGAGCTAAAATCAGTGGGGAGACGAGTTATTAGTGCAAATGCCCGGACAGGTGAACAACTCCAGAGAAGTCCCACCCCAGCACCAGGGGGAATTGCATAGACTGGCTCAGATCCAGCAGACCAAGAACAGGCTTTTGGTATAAGGGGTGTGTGTGAACTGACTCAAGTCCCTCATTTGGTTCCTCAAATTGACATGAGATTGCATCCCTGGTGAACAGGTTGAAAGGCCTGGAACCTGCCAGGATCTCCATGTGGAAGATTGGTGACACCTGGGAAGCTAGCCTTCATGTAGACTGTGTAGGTTTCCTCTGTAATGTTTTTGTCCTAAATAAAAGGACTGTGCTCTGTGAAAGCTGGTTGCTCATTGCTAACCCTGTTATAGACCCAGGGAGAGAAGACAACAGCAGGCGCTGGACACACCTGCTTGGATAGTCACCGTGAAGTGCATGGAGACTGCAGCCTAAAACCCCAATCTGGAGGATGAAGCGCATAGGTCCTTACTCATAGGGAGATGACAGGTGGAGGCCTGAGATGTAAACGGGGGCCCATGAGCAGACCATGGATGGGGGCAGAGTGCAGTTAGCCCCAGATCCACCAGCCTGGGTTACTACTAGCAGGGTGACCCCAACACACTCCAAGTCCTGAATTTTCCCCAAAACCTGTGCTCTGCACTGTCCAGCCCTTTCCTGGACAGTTCAGATATTAAAGGCCCATTGCCCTTGTAAGGGGTCAAGATTCAATGGCTTTCTACTCTAACTGGAGTGACAAAACAGTTCAGTTTAAACACAACACGGGATTCGTTTCCATTAAAAATAAAACAAGTTGGTTTTAAGTGGGTACTTAATAAGGTATTAAAGTCAGAAATGGTTACAAGAGAAATAAAGATAAAATGCTTCCTAGTAGCTAAAACTTAACAAGCTAGACTTGGTTCAAGGTAAAATCCTCACCGCAGGGTCCCAGCAACATGGCTGGCCAAGTTCTCAGGCAGAAGTGGTGCTAGCCCATTGGGGCCCCTAAGCAGGAATATTTCCCCCAATAATAATAAATAAAAAGTGACTAGTGGGCCCCCTTCAGCTTCTTGGGGGCCCCCTTGAGCTTCTTGGAGCCCTAGCAATTGCTTCACCTGCTTATGCCTGGCACCAGCTCTGTTCTCAGGTCAGGATCTCTTCCCAAAGTCAAAAGGCTGGTTCCTTTGTCTTCTTAGGTGAAAAAGAGAGAGAGAGAGAGAACATGGGGTGTTTTTGCCCCTCACTTTTATAGTCCAGTCACCTCTTGAAATGGATTTTCCTGAGGGTTACTCCTAGATAAAGTTCATTCCACTTGTGAGGATGGAGCCATGAAGTCTAGTGGTTCCATGGTGGCTCTGTTCTTGCCCTGATTCATTGCCAAAGAATGGCCACTTGACAGGTGATTGCCAGTCAACTTTGATGGCTAGAGATGTTGACTTGTCCTTCATCTTTGAGAAACTGGTTTACCTCCACCCCCGACTTGTCTGATAAATGCATTATAGTTATAATTTCAGCTTATGTTCATAACGCTTATTATGCATTTTTACACACATTACACAACAAGATTGATGATCAGTGTGTCATTAGTTTTTAAATGATACTTCACAAGACATATATTTCACAAAGATTATTACAGTTGTGTGTAGGGTGTGAATAGAGGGATGCTTTCGGTACCAGCAATGACACAGCATGCAGAGGAGAGAGACGGTAAAAAGGATGCACTGACATACAGGTGTAGTCTCAGCAGCTGCAGGTGGTCCCAGTGAAAGCACTCCCAAGGGGTGGGATTTGCGGTCCCAGCCAAAGCACTGCCAGGTGTTAAGGAGAGGTCTGAAAGAGGACATGAATTAGACATCCACTAAGAGTGTGACTGCCTTCGGGAGTTCCCCTCATGGTCAAGGGGTGGAATGGGAGAGCGCACGTGTTTGTGGGAGAAGCAGCTCTCCAGGATGGCGCAGCTGCGGCAGAGTCAGTGCAGTAATAAGAAATTCAATTACCTGCCATTGTACCTTTGAATGGGATTTGTGAGTCCAGCCTGGATTGGAGCATAGAGGCTGGAGGCCTCATGTGAGGTCAGGAACAGTGGATAATGAGAGAGGACGTGGTGGCAGAGAGGAGCAAGTGGGAAGAGATTTCCTATCACCCCCAGCAGGCTGGTCTCTGAGGATACAGGTGCCAGCACCATTAGCAAGCTTTGTAGAGGCCAGTGAGTTACTGAGCCTCAGGTACCCGGCAGGTCAGAATCGCACTTGAGACTGAATTTACCGCCCAAGGGCGGGGCTGAGCCGCTGGGAGCGCAGATGCCGACACGCATGTCTCACTGTCCAGCCCCAGGCTGCTCCGGGCCAAGATTGTAAACCCCTGTCTAGTCTGGCACCTCACTGGCGATGGCTCCCCCTGGGGACCCTGCACCAGGCTGCGGTGGTGCTGCGCCCGCGTTCCCGTTCTGTGTGAGTCCTGACCCTGCTCAGCTCAGCTCTCTGGGGACCTGGGGCCTTGTTTTCGGGCTCTCAGCATTGGGTCCATGCCCAGGCTTGGCCCGTCTGAAACGTCTCCAGCATGCGGCTGTTGGGATCCCTGTACATACCCCTGCAGGCCTGGTGCGGCTGCACCTGCTCCTGTTCTGCCAGCTCTCTGACTGATGCACAGTATTTTCTTGCAGTGGGAACCAGGACCCAGCAGCAAGCAAGAAATCGCCAGGGCGCTTGTGTGGCCGGTTCAGTCGAATTAGCATGAAACTCCCCCGAATTCCTCTGCATCGCCAGAAACTGCCTAAAGTTGTCGGTAAGGTGGTAGGGCTCATTAACTGCTCTGGTGTGTGTTTTCCAGCCCCTAACCCAGCTGTGGAAGGAGCAGAAGGCTCTAACCTAGACAACCCACTATCCCCCAAGGCTAGCAACAAGCAAATCAACAGCCAAGTATCAATCCCAACCCTGGTGCCTGCTGCTCAGAGTACATCCACCCTGTGCTGCACAGGAAACTTCACTGTCCTGCTGCAAGGAGCTATTGACCCCCTGACTCCAGCTGCTATGGGGCCCAAGTGTGGAATGTGTGCCCTTCTAAAACTAGCTTATGCTGTATTTGCTGTTGTGATGTCTGAATGCATGGTATGTATATGTTGAAGGAGGTGTAACGTGTGTTTGTTGTGTTGCGTTGCAATGGATAAACTGATGGGATTGTATATGGTGCTGGATGTAAAGTATGCGTGTGCTATGTTGTACATTGGGTTGTGCTGTGTGTGGTTGTGTGTGTTCCAGAGTATTACCCTTCTGTACTCCGTGCAAAGTCCCGTTGCCTCCATTTCAGTCTGAAGAAGAGAGTGCAGGGCCGTGTGTGTCAATGAGAGCAGTGAGTTTTGCAGTGGGATTGCAGGGCCATGTGTGGCAATGAGAGCAGTGAGTCTTGTGGTGGGATTGCCGGGCTGTGTGTAGCAATAAGAGCAGAGGGTTTTGCAGTGGGGTTGCAGAGCTGTGTGTAGCAATGAGAATAGTGGACTTTGCAGTGGGGTTGCAGGGCCGAGTGTAGCAGTGAGTTTTGCAGTGGGGTTGCAGGGCCGAGTGTAGCAGTGAGCTTTTCAGTGGATTGCAGGGCTGTGTGTAGCAATGAGAGTAGTGAACTTTGCAGTGTGATTGCGGGGCCATGTGTAGCAGTGAGCTTTGCAGTGGGTGGCGGGGCTGGGTGTAGCAATGTGAGGAGTTTTCAACAAGTCTTTAATTTCTTCTTGGCAGTTGCTTGCTGATGCCTTAGCTGTTCTCTGTCCTTGCTCATGTTTGTTGCTGGTGGGTTAAAGCCTTCCCGCTGTCACAGTGTGGTGGCTCATTTAGGAATCTCCTGCTGTTTCCATCGTGTGTCATGTGTGATGTGGCGGGAGACACAAGGAAGTGCAAATCGTACGTTGGAATGTGCTGTTCTTTGACAGTAGTGAGGTCTTGTTTAGAATTTAAATTCTCCAAATACCGACTGGGCTGTCAGCGAAACACCTTGTTCATGTTTAAGATGAAGATCCTGCTCAACCCTGCCCAGCCACACAGAGGGTGAGGGGTGGGAGAAGCCCTGCTCTGGGTATCCATGCAGGGTTTACCCCACCAAAATCTGGAGCAGGAGAGATGGCAGGATCTGCACACCCATCATCCAGTGTGCAAGGATCATGACATGGGCTTAAATATCTCAGGATTTTTTAAAATAAATGTTTATTTGCCTTCTGGTGTTTGAGCCTTGAAGGGTCACGTTTTTCTCCACAGCCCGGACAGCTTTCAAATAACACCTTACTGATGGAACATGCATATAATGAGTGATGCAGAGTTGATGCACCCAGACGCTATCCTGGCTGCCAAGTTTTGGGCGGCTTCATGTGACACTTAGTGCACATTATCCGGTGAGCTTTGCACTGCTCCTTGTACCCATGTTCTAGTAGCAAGGTGTAATATGAAAGCTGCCATGGCTGCGGAGAACATGTGACCTTAACCTTTGTTAATGCAAGCTGAGATTCTCCTGTAATCACCTGACTCCAGGAGCTAGGGCTTTTAGAAAAACACTGACTATTATGAGATTTGCAATAAAACTGTGATAGCTGGCAGCATTGCTAAAGGCACCCAGAACCTCCAGTTACTCCCATACCCCCAGGAACTGCCATCACACATTGCAGGAAGCCCCCAACACCCACCCAACTGCCCACCAGATACCTCCCAGATTCCCCCAACTGCAAACCCATGCACTCACCTACTGCAGCCTCTCCCAGACACCCCAGCACCGACCCATCTATCCCCCTGAGACCCTCTCCAGAACCCACTCACCTGCTCCAACCACAGCTGCCACAATCTGTGCAACTCAATGTCATGTCCCTGTCACTGCCTGGAAGTTTATGGTCACATGCAAATTATTTGGAAGTCTGCCAAAGAGCTCCCTGAATAATTTGCACTAAGTGTCCCACGGAGCTGCCCGCAGCTTGGCTGCTAGGATAGCATCTGGGCAACATCCCACTGGTGTTTGCGCAGGGGGTGGGAACGCCTTTCCGGACCTTTGCACTGCTTCTTGAACCCATGTCCCATCCACGAGCTGTCCCTGGAACCTCCTTTAAAGGGGCATATGTCTTGACATCCCATGCTGTACAATGGAGCTAGAGTGAGGTGGTGGAGATAGGCTGGGAGTCTTACCTGCAATGCGTTTGGTTTGTAATAACTGTGCTGTGGTTGGGGTGTAACTTCCTCCCCCAGCCCCGCACTGAAGGAGAGCTGAGCCGCCCCATTCCCATCCCATCCTCAGCCCAGGGCACTCAGGTGCCAGCTCTCCACAAGAGCCCGCGGCCCGTGAGGCTGGCAGCTCCCCTCCACTGCCGGCGGCTGCGCCGAGTGCTGCTCTCCTGAGACGCTGCTTTCTCGTGGCGTAGCTGTAGCTCTAGGGCTGTGGCTGGGAGCCAAGGGAACCAGAGCGGGAGGACCATTACCCCGAAACGATAACAAACGCTGTGTTTATGGGAGCGAGTGAAGCAGGCCTTTCTGGACGAGCGGCGGCTCCGGTGGGGAAGGATGAATGGAGCTGTGTGCGCTTCCTGGAGCAGGCTGCAAATCAGACGTTTGTGTAAACAGGGAGACAGAGGGAGAGCTCCTCTTGGGCCCTGGCTGTATGAAAGGCGGCTCCTTATGGCTGAGCTCCTGAGCGTCACTCACCCATTCAGCGGGTATTGCCCCAGGCTGACTGGCACGGCTCCTCCCGACCCATCAAGGGCAGAGTCCCCACGGTCTCTCTGGATGGCTAGTGGTCTTTAATTAGCGGATCGGCAATGCACCTTTACAGGAAGGGTCCTCTGCCCAGGAGCATGGCTGCTCCTCAGGGCCTGCTGAGCAAAAGTCCAAGGAGCCATGATCGGCTCTCACACCCGGTACTCCCGCTAAGGCGAGGGGGAGGCAGGCAGCCGCAGAGACTGTTTGTGTTGCCAGGGGCCTGTTAGTTCATTGGAATGAAATGCTTTGGTCACAGGCTGCTCTGTTTGCCTTGGCTCGCAGACCTTGCCATGTGGTCTTATTATTATCCTGGCTTCAGAGTGGGCTGGAGGCCGATCCCCCCGCAGCTCCTCAGCAGGATGAAGGGGCAGTGCCAGGAGTAGAAGTGCAGCCTGTTGGGAGGAAGGGGCAAACACGCCCTCCCGTTTGGGAGTCTGGCTTCAGCTCCTCGAGGAACTGGGCAGAAGCACAAATCCAGTCTGAGGTTTGGGAGCTCCGGGAGAGGCTGGGCACTAAACCAGCCCTGTCGCCCGACCCCCACTGGGATTTTGGGCACAGCCCAGGCAATGCCAGTTCGTGGGCCTGCAGGGTCCAGTTGTGCCTCTTGTCAGATCCAGCTTGGTGCGGTTCTTCATCCACGTGGGTGGAGAGGGGCAGAGCCTGTGTCAGTGAGGGGAAGGCCGAGGATCAGAGCCGAGCTGGCTGTAGCCATTTGCACCTATGCGCAGGAGAGCAGGGCACTCCCATTGTGATGCAGTCGCGTTTTACACCTATTCTGCACTGGAGTGAGTGAGTCTGCAGGGGCCAGCAGGAAAAAATAGTGATTCTACTCAGGCAGGAGCTAGTGAACAGGAGCAGCGAACGGGAGCCTGCGAGTCAGGTGAAGGAGGCACGCGGAGTGAGTTTGTTGTCTGTGGGTTTGCTTGCTGTGGGCCTGCTTGATTGAAGTTTATAGTGTGGTCTGTCTGGGGGGCCATGTGCTCAACCTAGGGTGACCAGATAGCAAGCATGAAAAATCGGGATGGGGGTGGGGGGTGTGGGTAATAGGAGCCTATATAAGAAAAAGACCCCAAAATCGGGACTGTCCTTATAAAATTGGGACATCTGGTCACCTTAGCTGAGCCTAGCAGCCCACTAGGCTCAGCTGAGAGCTTCCTGACCAGGCTCTAACCTGCTTCCTTTGATCCCCTTTAGGATCCCAGACGAAGGGGTGGGGCTAACTCAGGGAGAACAAGGGTTTTTAAAGCCAGCTCCTAAGCGACCAGAGAAGCTAGCAGATAGGAGCAGCAAACTGGAATTTTGTAGGGGCATTTTGAGAGGGAACATAAGAGCCAGATATGCCTAACAAACATTCTCTAAACTTATGTCAGTAGCCTTGGTCCCCCAAAGAAACACACACACAGAAACAAAAAGAAACCCTGCTGGAGTAAAGAGAACGCAAGCAGCAGTCCAGCAGCAGAGTGGGGGCTATGCAGGTTATTGCACTGAATGCAGCGTGTGGGATTACCTGCCCTGTGGGCTGGTGGCGTGTGTGTGTATTCAGTGTAAGCAGCTCCTGGCCCTCAAGAGACACAGTATGGGCTGTGGAGACCAGAGTGGCAAAACTGGAGATGCTAAGAGAGGCAAAGAAGTACATAGAGGAGGCTTTCCAGGACACAGCCCCCCCGCTCTGACCACCTCTGTGCTGTTGAGGAGGATGAAAGTCTCAGGGAAAGAGAACATTAAGCTGGAGCAGAGGGAAGTGATCCCATAGTCGGGCTCCTCCTTCCAGATGACGTCATGCTCTCCTCTCACACTGAGAACACCTCTCTCTGTGTAGCGATGCGGGACTCACCCCTGCGGCGCCTCCTGCTGGTTGTCCAGGGAATTAGCTCTTCCAGCCTCTGGAGCGCCCTCTGCAGGCTGGTGTTCCGCTGCCGCTGGACCCGGTGCCCCTTGTGTTTGTGTTTGCCGCTGCCCCCTGGCAATACCCCTGCAGTCTCAGGGTCTCCTCACCCAGGGGAACCCCCACCCTCATCCCTACCTCACCTCAGTCATAGGCTACTGCCAGTCACCAACTAGCCCCCGCGCCCTGGGCAGACTGCAGTGTCAACCACTCGTCATAGGCAAGGTTGGGTCTGGACCTGCTGCCTCTCTCTGCAACCCAGTGCCTCTCTGGGGCCTTGGACAAGGCCCTACAGCCTGGGGGAGTTGCCAGCCTGGAGCTCCCCAGCCCCTCTGGCCTTTCCCCAGCCCTGCCTCACTCTAGGCACCCTGAGCTTCCCAGCAGTCAGCCCCCCTGCCCCCTCTCTCTGAAGGCAGAGAGAGATTGTCTGTGCTTCTGGCTCAAAGCCTTTTTATAGGGGCCGGCTGTGGTCTGTTTAGGGCATGGCTCCCAGCTGTGCCTACTTCCCCAATCAGCCTGGGAGCTGCTTGCCCCAGCCACAGCCCTCTGCTGGGCTGTTCTAAGCCCCTCAGGGCAGGAGCGGGTGACCACCCCGCTACAAGGCCCCAATTATTAGGGAGAGACAGGTAATAGTAATGGGGGATTTGATCATTAGAAATACAGATATATGGGATTGTGATGACCAGGAGAACCACCTGGTGAATTGCCTACCGGGTGCGAAGCTTGCAGATCTCTCGAGACATCTAGAGAGATGTATGTGAGTATTGGGGAGGAGCTGGTGGTCGTGGTACATGTAGGTACCGATGACATAAGGAAAGGTAGGAGAGAGGCCAAATGTAGATTGCTAGGTAAGAGATTAAAGTCCAGGACCTCCATGGTAGCATTCTCTGAAATTCTTCTGGTTCCATGTGCAGGGCCAGTTAGACAGGCAGAACTGCAGGGTCTCAATGCGTGGATGAGATGATGGTGTAGGGAGGAGGGTGTTAGCTTAATAAGGAACTGGGGACCTTTTGGGAAAGGAGGATGGGCCCCTCTGAAACCAAAATGGAACCAGATTGCTGGCATGTCAAATTAAAAAGGTCATAGAGGTTTTAAACTAAGGGCTGGGTGAAAGCCGAGAATGCGGAGGAGCACATGGTTCAGAGAGACATCCCTTAGGGGAGGATCTATTAACGAATTCTCTGTACCCCAGTAAGGAGGAGAGGATAGATGCCAATAAAGTACTGGTAGGAACTGAAGAGAAACAGTCAAACAAAAAAAAAGTCCCACTGAATTACATCACATGAAGGCAAACAACTAAATATTGACAAATTCTGTAAGTGCCTGTATGCAAATGCAAGAAGTCTAAATACTAAGATGGGTGAACTTGAGTGCCTGGTTTTAAATGAGGATATTGATATAATATGCATCACAGAAACTTGGTGGAACGATTATAATCAATGAGACACGGTAATACCAGGGTACAAAATATACAGGAATGACAGAGTAGATCCTGCTGGTGCGTGAATGGCAGTGTATGTGAAAGCACAGAGTCAAATATAGTAAAAATCTTAAATGAATCAAACAGTACCATAGAATTGCTATGGACAGAAATTCTGTGCTTGAATAAGAAGAGTATAGCAGTAGGAATATACTACTGACCACCTGACCAGGATGGTGATGGTGATTGTGAAATGCTCAGAGACATTAGAGAGGCTACAGAACCAGAAAACCCAATAATAATGGGGAATTTCAACTATCCTCTTATTGACTGGGTGCATGTCACCTCAGGACAAGATGCAGAGATAAAATTTCTAGACACCATTCATGACTGTTTATTGAAGCAGCTAGTCCGGCTCCTGGAACCCACAAGGGAGAGGCAATTCTTGATTTGGTCCAAAAGGTGAATATATATGAACCACTCAGTAATAGCAACCGTAATGTAATTACATTTAACATCCTTGGGGGTGGGGAATACCAAATAAACCCATGAGAGTAACATTTTACTTCAAAAAGGGGAACTACACCAAAATGAGGAGGCTAGTTAAAGAGAAATTAAAAGGAACAGTCACGCAAATGAAATGCCTGCAAGTTGCATGGGAACTTTTTAAAATACCGTAATAGAGGCTCAAACTAAATATATACCCCAAATTTAAAAAAAAAACAGTAAGAGGACCAAAAAAAAATGCTGCCATGGCTAAACAAAGTAAAATAGGCAGTTAGAGACCAAGACACCTTAAAAATTGGAAGTCAAATCCCACTGAGGAAAATAGAAAGGAGCATAAACTCTGGCAAGTCAAGTGTAAACGTATAATTGGACAGGCCAGAAAAGAATGTGAAGAGCAACTAGCAAAAGACACAAAAACTAACAGCATCAGAAGCAGGAAGTTTGCCAAACAATCAGTGGGGCCACTGGATGATTGAGGTGCTAAGGGAGCACTCAAAGAAGACAAGGCCATTGTGGAGAAGCTAAATGAATAATTTGCATCTACTGTCACTGCAGAGAACCTGAGGGAGATTCCAACACCTGAGCCATTCTTTTAGATGACCAATCTGAGGAACTGTCCCAGATTGAGGTGCCAATAGAGGAGGTTCTGGAACAAATTGATAAATTAGTCACCAGATAATAAGTCACCAGAACCAGGTGGTATCACTCAAGAATTCTAAAGGAACTCAAATATGAAATTGCAGAACCACGAACTGTGGCATGTAACCTATCACTTAAATCAGCCTCCATACCAGATGACTGGAGGATAGCTAATGTAATGCCGATTTTTAAAATAGGCTCCAGAGGTGATCCTGGCAATTACTAACTAAAGTACCAGACAAATTGATTGAAACTGTAGTAAAGAACAGAATGATCAGACACACAGATGAATGCAATATGTTGAGGAAGCATCAGCACAGCTTTTGTAAAGGAAACCATGCCTCACCAATCTATTCGAATTCTTTGAGGCTGCCAACAAACATGTAGACAACAGCGACCCAGTGGCTATAGTGTACTTAGACTTTCAGAAAGCCTTTAACAAGGTCCCTCACCAAAAGCTCTTAAGCCAAGTAAGCTGTCATGGGATAAGAGGTGAGGTTCTCTCATAGATCTGTGTATAAACAATAGGGGGGAAAGGATAGGAATAAACAGTCACTTTTCACAGAGGAGAGAGGCAAATAGAGGGATCCCCAAAGGAGCTGTACTGGGACCAATGCTGTTCAACATATTTGTAAATGATCTGGAAAAGGGACAAAGTTTGCAGATGATGCAAAATTACTCAAGATAATTAAGTCCAAAGCAGACTATGAAGAGTTACAAAGGGATCTCACAAAAACGAGTGACTGGGCAAAAAATGGCAGATGAAATTCAGTGCTGATAAATGCAAAGTAATGCACATTGGAACTTATACACAACTATACATACAAAGTGATGGGGTCTAAATTAGCTGTTACCACTCAAGAAAGAGATCTTGGAATCATTGTGGATAGTTCTCTGAAAACATCCACTCAATGTGCAGCAAGGATGAAAAAAGCTAACAGAATGTTAGGAACCATTAGGAAAGGGATAGATAATAAGACAGAATATATCATAATGCCACTATATAAATCCATGGTACGTCCACATCTTGAATTCTGCGTGCAGTTCTGGTCACCCCATCTCAAAAAAGACATATTAGAATTGTAAAGTACAGAGAAGGTAAACAAAAATGATTAGGGTTATGGAACAGCTTCCATCTGAGGAGAGATTAAAAAGACTGGGACGATTCAGTTTAGAAAAGAGACGACTAAGGGGGGATATGATAGAGGTCTATAAAACCATGACTGGTGTGGAGAAAGGGAATAAGGAAATATTACCCTTCCCATAACACACGAACCAGGTGTGAATGAAATTAATAGGTGGGAATTTAAAACATGAGGGAGTTCTTCTTCACAGAACACGCAGTCAATCTGTGGAATTTGTTGCAAAGGGATGTTGTGAAGGCCAGAAGTATAACTAGATTTAAAAAAAATTAGATCGGTTCATGGAGAATAGGTCCATTAACCAAGATGGTCGGGGGGCAACCCCATGCTCTGGGTGTCCCTAAACCGCTGATTGCCAGAAGCTGGGACTTCGCTTGATAATTGCCCTGTTCTGGTCATTCCTCCGAAGTGTCTGGCACTGGCCGCTGTTAGAAGATGGGATACTGGGTTCTGTGGACCCAGTAGGGCCACGCTTATCTTCCGATGCTGGAATAAGCCCCTCAACTGCTCTCTCCGACATTGTATCTGCCCTCCCTTTTGGGTGTTTCCAGAGGATAGGATAAAACCTAAACCCTCCTGCTTCAGGCCATGAGCCACCAACCACTGATAGGGCTAGGGAGAAATTTCCCCTCTGCACGTGCTATTCTAGAATTGTCTGGTAGGGGGTTCTTACCCCTTCCTCTGGCCAGCTGGGTGTGGCCACTTTCGAAGATAGGACACTGGGCGAGGTGGAACCTTGCTGTGACCTGGGCTGTACAGGGCCTGTGTTCCTATGGCAGCCCGTGACAGACATTAGCACTTCAGTGCAGGATCACAGATGAAAAAGCTGCGTAAGACCATCCAGTCTGCCTGCTGGGGGTCTGATCAGGTGTTATTTAGCAAAGACCTCTTCATGTTCTGTATAGAAATTAGAGATGGAAAAGAATTCCCTACTGGCCTTCTCTAGAGTCTTGTCCAGGGTAATCTGAAGGTCCCAGGCGAATGCATCAGTTCAGGTGGAGTTCCCGTTTCAGGTGCAGGGCAGTGCTGGGAGTGCACAGGGGCACCTTGCAGGGGCCTTAGAATTAAAACAAACACAAACACTATTCAGACCCCAGGAAATGCAGTGACAGGTGCACGTCTGAACACGAGGCACCCAGCCTAATTCTGCCCTCTGCCCCAGGAGGATTGTCTGGTGACTTGTGCTACAAGTGCAGTCGTAACCCCGCCTTGCCTGGGCTTCTAGTATGTGTGTTTTTCCTGTTCTTGGAAGGTAACATGTGCTCACCCTACTGGTCTGTGCCAGCAACCACAGCCAAGTTGGTGTGTGAGAATTTCCTCAGGGTTTGTTTGTTTTCTAATGTTCCTCAGTTCCGCTGAAAATAGCCCTTCTCGGCTTCTCCTGCAGCCCTAGGAACTCAGTGGCCCATGGAGGTCCAAAGGTAGGCAATGCCTGTGGGTCTGCTGGCCAAGCACGGTCCCTTGTGGCATGTAGTCCTTGTGCTGCAGATCTCCTGTCTGCAAAATGGGAGTCTCAGTCCTGCAAATCTCTGTAGGGCCTGACGATCAGGGCTCCTGTCTTGCGAAGCTGAGGAGGACATGTAAGAAGCAGTTTCCTGCTCATTGACCTTTAAATGTTCCACGCAAGTCCCCTGCTCTCTACGGGGTCTGTGTGTGTGTCTAGGGGAATGCCCAGGTTACAGAAGGGAGGAGGATCTGAAGTATGTGTGGGGGTACAGGAAGGAGGAGGAGTTTAGGGGGTGTGCGGGGGGATGTACAGGAGGGAGCGGGAACTGGGCATACACTGCAGTTGCTCTATATTGCTTTAGGTCAGGGGTAGGCAACCTATGGCATGCGTGCCAAAGGCGGCACGCGAGCTGATTTCAGTGGCACTCACACTGCCCAGTCTGGGGGGCTCTGCATTTTAATTTAAATTTAAATGAATCTTCTTAAACATTTTAAAAGCCTTATTTACTTTCCATACCACAATAGTTTAGTTATATATTATAGACTTAAAGAAAGAGGTCGTCTAAAAATGTTAAAATGTATGACTGGCACAGGAAACCTTAAATTAGAGTGAATAAATGAAGACTCGGCACGCCACTTCTGAAAGGCTGCCGACCCCTGCTTTAGGTGATACAAAGCAGTGTGCACCCACTGAAGTGGCTTATGCTATGGCTGCATTGTGCTGCTCCAGAGTGTACCAGTGAGTCTGGCCCTGGAAGTTACAATAAATACGACCTGAGGTTGACACTTCGTATAATCACATCATTAAAAATAAACCCTGGGGACATTCTCTGGGAGTTTCTTGTTTCATGGATGAAATTTTACAATAAAAGAACCCAAGGAAATTCCCAGAAAAAAAAATTGTGTTAAGAGGAGTTAAGGCTGAGTCCATGTCGGTAAGACAGGGTAATATACAGTGCAGGGATATTGTGATAATCCTCAAAACAAGCCGTATAAACCCAGGAAAATAAAATCTCCACATGTTTTAAGATAAGCAAGGCACAGCGAGGGCCAGTCGCTGGTCAGAAAGGGTAAGTATTTGCTGCAGAAAATTTTGCATAGAAACTAGAAAGTGAGAGACAGAGCAGAACCGTTTACAGAGTGAAATGCACTTTGGCTTTGTCTAGACTGGGTTTGTCCAGACGCGTGCTAATGTGCTTTTAAACACCGCTCAGCACTTAGTGTAGACGAAGAGAGAGTGATGTATAAAAATGTGTTACGTGGGGTTGTGATCAATCCAGGGGGTCTCCTCAATAACAAACAACTCTAATTGCAACCTCAGCAAATACTCAGTGCTGAGAGATGTGCAGAGTCCGGGTTCCAGCGGGCTCCATGTTTGTGGGGGGAGCATGACGTCATCACTAAGAACCGTGCCATGCTGCGGAGGGGACTAATGTGTGGTGGGTTTCCTTAGCTGGTGAAGTTCTGTGGGAAGAGGTGGTGTGTCACAGCTGGTGGAAATGTACCATGAGCCCATGAGGGTCTGTCCCACAGCTTACCGTTACCTTGCTTCCATAGGTGTCACTTGGGGATGTTGCACTTACTGAACCTTCATCCTGGCTGTACAAAGTGTTTGTTGATGTGACTTCCTAGGGTTTCGATACGGCGAATGTAGGAGGGTTTGGGGGGAGTCATGGAAGGGGGACAAGGAAGCCTGTTTCATCCCCTATGGTGTAGAGATATGGCGATAGGAGGAATGTCTGAGGTGCAGGGGAAAGTGACACACTGTGGTGGGGAGCCTGGCAAGTAGGTCTCTACCCTCTTTAACTCCCAGAGAATGGTGCCTGAGCCTGCCGAGTGCCACAGCTGCTCCACGAAGGTAGCCACAGGTCCTCAGAGCACAGGAGCCTCGCCTAAAGCTTCACAGCCCCCGCACAGGGGCCTGTAGCTCCAATATCTAGGGAACCCCAGCTGCAACTCCTCATCTCAAGCGCGGTTTGTGGTACAAAATGTCTCCTCGCAGCTCGACAGGGTACCACCGTGTAGCTGAACCAAGCCGTGAGCGCACCCCTTTGGCTTAGGGAAAGGTGGACTGAGCTGGAGAGCGCAAGTTCAAATCCCACCTCTTCCTCACTGCTGGAATCTCTGGAGGAGCCTGCTAAATGTTCAGGCCGTGAGCCCAGCTGCGTAAGATCCTGACCCTCTGGCACCACAGCGGCCTTTCCCCCCTGTGCTGTCCCTTCAACACAAGCACCATCAGGGCCAGTCTCAGAAACCTCAGGGCTACTGATTTGAGAAAACTCACCTAGTTCAGTCTAGACCGTGCTGCCAGCAGCTGGTGCCAGAAGAAAGGTTCCTGGGGCCTTCATGCGCATCTGCTCTGCCGAGGGGTCTTTTGTTGCATACAAATAGCCCCAGCCCCGAGACACACTACTCAGCACGTGTTTATTTCACAAATAAGCATCACACCTCAGGCGAGATGGGGCCTGTCTTGGCTTGGGCTCCTCTCTTCCCTGCAGCTGCTCACAAACGCTCCCTCTCACCGGCTGGGCTTCATTTCCCTGTTTGAAATCTCTGGACGTTTAAACAACGATGAAGGGAGAATTTCATTCTGTCACTTCCTGGGACTGAGCAGGGGGAAAGGAATGATCTGAGAACAGCCGGGAGCTAAGAATACTCAGCTCTGCGAGCCAGCTGCTGCTCAGCACTGGCCCTCTGGAGTCCATCCCAGCCTTCCTCTCCATGGGCCTGGCACTGCTCGGAGGAGACTGGCTTCTGTATGGGCAGCATCCTCCAGCTTTGAGGAGGTTTCGGTTGTGAGTAAGTCTCTGTTCACCCAGCCGCTGGGAAAGCTGTTTTGCATCCCTGCTAAGCTGATCCAACGGGGCTCTCTGGGACTTTGCCACAGACGCAGCTTCATCCCCCAGGAGGCAGGGCCACGCTACTGCTGGCTTTTCCGTGTGCAGCGAGGAATGTGACGAGTGGACGGAAGCTCAAAGGGGGCCTCCTGCTTGCAAGAGGAGGAAGCTGAAGTCAGAGCCACATGGAACCACGCACCAAAAGAGCAGCTGGGGCAGGGATCTGCCTTTGCCTTCGCTTCCAGTCCTGATGCTGGGCTGGCCTAGCTTCCGTGCAGCCTCCTCACAGGCTATGTAGGAGTTCGGTTGGGATGGCCCCTCCTGGCCCGAACACACATGACTCCATGAGCAGCAAGGGAAATCCCAGCAAACCTTTCCTCTCACTGCCCTGCCCGCGCTGCACAAAACCTACCCTGCCTAGGAAATCAGCAGCAATACTTGGCATTAAAATGCAGGAAGTATTCAACATCCTATGCGCTTTCTGTCCCTCTGCACACGCCTCTCTGTACACACTGACATCCTCTCCCCAGACCTGCACTGCCCTCCCACCTCCAGACTCAACCCCAGGGCCTGCCTCTTCATGCGGAAATGTGCCAAATGCAGCTTTGTGTCCTTGCTCCTCTGGCATGTCCCACCTGAAGATCTGAAAGGGCTCTGCAAACACTCCTGCAGTCTCTCAACCCTCCCTCCCACGCCCACATGAGGGCTGCAAAGAAATATACAGCTGTCATGTCACCTGCCACTAAAACGCAGCCGCCTCAGGAGCGGGCCTTGGCAGCTATGTTACACTACACAGCCGTTTAGGAGAGGAAATGAAGGTGAATACCACAGTCCAATTGCTACTACAGGGAAAATTTACAGAGGCCGGGTGGAATTGCCTGAGTAGGAGTTTGGCCAGGACGTTGGGCATTGCACCCTGGCTCTTACGGGAGTCTGAATGGGGTCACAGCCTTTCTTCTTTATACTTTGCAAACATATGCCTGCAATTTTTGTGCCCAAAAACTGAGAGTGCAAAAAGGGAGGCCAGGGTGAAAGCCTAGCCCCATCAAAGTCAGTGGGAGTTTTGCCAATGCTTTAATGGGACCAGGAGTTCTGAAATCCGCCCAAAGTGTTGGGGGATCTTTCAAGAGAACATCTTCTAGCAGGTTAGAGCTCCCCAGCCTTCCAGTGGGCCCATGCTTAGGCAAGGGCACCCCCTGCTTATCCCCAGGACCTAGCTGTTCCCATTCACATATGTACCCAGGCTGATCCATTGGCACTCGAGAGCTGATGGTGCAAGGTGCTCTGGCTGAGTACATGGCAGGGAATAACCTGCCATTTCAGGCTGAGCCTGGAAGCTTTGCCAGGCGGTATTGTCCTCCCGTGTTTGCCACATGGATGATAGTCAGGTGAAACCTCTAGCACCTCCTGGGAACTGCGGCAGCAGCAGCGGCTCCAGGCACCAGCACGCCAAGCGTGTGCTTGGGGTGGCAAGCCACTGGGGGCGCTCTGCCGGTCGCCGCAAGGGCGGCAGGCAGGCTGCCTTCAGCGACTTGCCTGCGGAGGGTCCGCTGGTCCCGCGGCTTCGGCGGACCTCCCGCAGGCGTCCCTGCAGAGGGTCCGCTGGTCCCGCGGCTTCGGCGGACCCTCCGCAGGCAAGCTGCCAAAGGCAGCCTGCCTGCCGTGCTTGGGGCGGCAAAATGTCTAGAGCGACCCTGTGCGTCAGGAAAGACCATATATCACAGCTGGCCCCTTGCCTTGGGTGAGTGGGGAAACCTGAGTGCTGCTGTACTCTTTGAGCCTAAGCGGGAATTCAGTGTGTGTTTAGTGGCTGAACCTCCAGCAGCGTGGAAGGAGCCCATAGGAAGTGGCCAGCTTTCTCCCAGCCACTGTCAGCCTATGATTGATCTGAAAGTCACCCAGAGCCAGATGTGTGAGCCAAACAGCTACAGGAAACGCTGTTCCCTGGGGGTTTGTTCTGCACAGGAACCTCCTGTTGTGGAGCTGGCACTGCATAGCCAAGGTGGGACCCAGCGTGTCTCTGCAGAGCGCTTTCAGTCAAGGAGCCAGCTACTCACAGGTTGCACTCTGGTGAGCTGCTTTCTACAGCCCTTCTCTCTTCATTGAGCCTTGCTCTCATGCACTGTTCAGCTGCTTCAGAGGAAGGGGCAAGAACACCTGCAGCTGGTTCCTCCAGACCCCCATCAGTCAGGGCTAGGTTATTTTTATCATATCTCATCTTATTTGTCTCCTTTCAAACAATCCCCATCATTTTAATCTCTCCTCATCTGGAACTTTTTCCACGCCTCTAATCATCCTTGTGTCTGAACCTCCTCTATTTCCACAATATCCTTTTAGAGCCGCGTGCACTGGAACTGGGCAGTGTTCCATAGGAGATCGTACCATTGAATATCTACACTGGCATGCCGAGATTTTCAGTTTTATTCTCCATGCCAGTCCTTACGCACCAAAACATTTTGCTTGTTTTCTTGGGCGCTCTTGCAAATGGAGCAGAGATCTCCACAACAATGCTCAGGTCGTCTTTATTTGGTGCTGGTGTGGCCAGTTTTGGTGCCCACAATTCAAGAAGGTGGTTGATAAATTGGAGAGGTTCAGAGAACAGACATGAGAATGAGTAAAGGATTAGAAAACATGTCGTATAGCGATAGCCTCAAAGAGCTCAATCTGTTTTGCTTAACAAAGAGAAGGTTAAGGGCCGACTTGATTACAGTCTATAAGTACCTACATGGGGAACAAATATTTAATAATGGGCTCTCCAGTCTAGCAGAGAAAGGTCTAATGTTGTCCAATTACTGGAAGTTGAAGCTGAACAAATTCAGACTGGAAATAAGGTGTAAAATGTTAACTGTGACAGCAGTTAACCATGGGAACAATTTACCAAGAGCTGTGGTGGATTCTCCATCACAGTCAATGTTCAAATCAAGATTGGATGTTTTTCTAAATGTTTTGCTCTAGGAATTTATTTGGGGCAGTTCTCTGGCCTGTGTCATACAGTAGGTCAAACTAGATGACCACAATGGTCCCTTCTGGCCTCGGAGTCTGTGAATCAAGGACCCAGTGAAGTGTATGAGGGGTTTGAATTATTTCTCCAGATGTAAATTACTTTGCATTTCAATACATATTTGGTAAAAATATTCAAATGAATAAAATATTGTTCTGGTTTGAATTCTATAAAAAGGAAACGACGTCAACATTTTGAAAATTTTCACATTGTTTCTCTTTTCTTTTTGATCAGTTCTAGTCATTGTCCATACTCCAGTAAATCATTAACACTGGGCCTGTGTCTGGCTCCAACCCAGTGGTGCCCTGTGTAGCTCAGTACCAAAAGTACATGCTGCAGATAGTTACAGCTTGTTCATCCCTTCACTATTCCAAGCGGGGGCGGGGGGGATTGCATTTTCATAGCATGATATACAGGGCTTCACTATATATAATGCAGAGAGCATTCGATATATAAATTCATTAACATCATTAATATCCACAGTTGTTCGCTCATGACTAACCTAAATAATGTGTAATCTGCAAATTTTGCCACCACCCTTCTTCCCCTCCCCATTTCCAGATCATTAATACATCTATTAAATAACACAGGGCCTCGTATGGAGCCTTGCGACACCTCCAATTAACCACTTAGCTTGAAAATTGACCGTTTATTCCTACTCTTTGCTCGCTGACTTTAGACTAGTTTCTATCCATGACGACATTTCACCTTGCAACTCATGACAACTTAGTTGTCTTAAAACTTTCACGAGAGACTTTCTCAAAGGCTTTTTGAAAGCACAAATAATGATGTCAGCAGGTTCTCCCTTTACCAGCTATTTTTAGTGACACATTCAAAACATTGTAATAGACTAGAGAGGTATGAGTTTCCATTTTAGAAGCCACCCTGGTTAGTTCAGATCATACCATGATCATCGAGATGTTTTACTATTTTATTTTTAATTATTATTTCAACCAGTTTCCCTGGTATGTAGCCCCTGTTGGAAGTGCTAGGATGGCTCTGGATGGGCACTCTCTCGAAATCGAACTGGCTCTCTGGGAGAGGGAGTCTCTCTCTCTCCCAAGGTTGTAAAAGGAAGATTGCACATGGAGGTGATGTGAGAGTGCTGCTCTAAACTCTCCACTCTCTCCCGTTGCAGTGGCTCACCATGACCCGGAGAACACCATGAACTGCAGTTTCATTGAGCCACCATCAGTAGTGGAGCAACCATCTCCCTCCTGGTCCTCCCGGGGCTCCTTCTCCTCCTTTGACACCACCGACGAGGGACCGGTGTACTGTGTACCCCATGAGGGTGAGTGGACGTTGGGCAGGGTGGGCAGAGCCAGGAGCCTGATAGTGCTGCTGGATAGGATGATCCCCACTGCCACTGCTAATCAATCTGGGCTCTCCAGCTCTGGGTTGTTCCCCTGGCAGAGCATCCCCTGTGATGCAGGGGGGGTCACATGCCTTCACAAGTGGGGAGTGATACAGAATGTCTGTCAGTGCACACTGGGATTGGCACCAGCCCACCCATCCGCCGAAAGACAGCCCTGCCCAACAGATGGGAGCTCAGCAGAGATGCTGCCCCGCCTTCCCCCAGTTGCACTCTTACCTCCTCTGTCTAGTTGACGTCTCAGAGGCACGCTGCCAAGGCTCATCCTGGAGGTTCCTCTGCTCTTGAAGCTGTCCAAAGTGTGTACAGTGCTTTGTGTGGTTCTCCCAAGCCAATGGGACGATTCTTTCTCCTTCAGAAATAAAGCAACCAAACCAACACCCTGACAACGCCAAAGCAGCTCTAAAATAAAAGCCATGGTTATTTTAGAAACCAAGAGAACACATATCTCTGCTCAGAATGGACACTGTTCCTGCAGATCCTCATTCTGGGACACTGGGCCCAGGACTCCTGGATGCCGCACCAACCTTTTAGGAGGGCCAAGCATTTCACCTCGTGGCAATCCATGTCTCAGCAGGCTCTTGTCCCAGAAGCATGATTTTCTTGGACCTTAGTTGTAGGTTGTCAGCCTCCAGCATGTGGCCTTGTTATTGTACTGAGGGGTTTTGAGCTGTGTTCTGGCTGCTCCATTGCCCTAGGTTGTCTGACCAACCCCTTCAAGAGAGCCAACCCCAACATACAAACGAGGCTGCTCTGCTCTGAGGGGGTGGCTGGTGGGGACGGTATGGCAGGCCCATGTGAGGGGGTGGGTATAAGGCCTATGGGACAATGGATGTGTGTGGGTTTATAACAGGACTGTGGGAAGGCGTATAAGGTGCATAGGGCAGTGAATAGCAGGGACAGAAGGCCCATGGGGGTAGTATAAAGCATTGCCTGATTATAGCTTGTGTCCCAACCCTTTCCTCCCGTCCCTTCGCTGTGGGGCCCTCATGCCCCGTCCTGGCTCCTGTGCACCATGGCACAGTGTAATAGATCTGTGCTTTCTCTTTTGCAGAGGGTGTGGGTGAAAGCAAAGAGCGAGGCCCTGCCTGCAGCCTGGTGGAGAAGCTGGCACCCCCAATCAGCGCGGAGGAGGCTGGAGAGTACACCTTCTTGAAAGAGACGGGCTCCGTCAAGGCCTTCCAAGCAGACAGCAGCGAAACACCCCTGCTCAAATCCTCTGACAGCGAAAGGTCGTCCTGTGGCTCCGGCTCCACCAGCGGAGCCCTCTATGCCAAAATCGCCCGCCTCTCCAAGCAGTCCAAGGACGAAGATGAAAATACAATGGACACCAAAAGCCCTGGAGTGAATGGTAAATCCCCCTCCCCGGAGAGAACCAAGCCCCCTCCCCCCGATCCCGCCACAAAGCCTAAAGTGTCCTGGATTCATGGGAAATACAACTCCAACCAGTCCAACTCGCTACCCGCTCCCAGCAGGTCGCCCGAGAGAGCGGCCATGCAGCCTGATTGCGCTGAGCACACTCAGGCCAAGAGAAAGAGAAGCCCGAGTGAGACCTCGGCTGGTCTCCACGGAAAAGCCGACGACAAGGGCAGCGCGAGGAGCAAAGAGAAAGCGCAGAAACATCTGAAAGAGCTGAGCTTCCCAGAGGGCAAAGCTTCCTTCTCTGGGGACCCCCAGTCACCATCCAAGCCCAAGCAGAAGACCAAGGCCAGTTCGGAGCAGATGGAGAACATCAATGGGGCCGTCCAAAATGCTCTGAAAAAAATGGGAACCTACCACCCAGACAGGAAAGGAGGGGAAGGCAAGGAAGCCCCCCGGAGCCCCAGTCACAGCAAGCCACGCTCCGAGGCCGTCCACCCCCATTTGTCTTCGGAGGCAGCCACTTTACTGGCTGCTCAACTGAAGGAAAAGACTCAAAGCCTCAACAAGGGCGATGGCAGCACCCGGCAAAATGGGGTGAGCCCTTTGCAGCCCCAGAGGGAGAAGCCCACCCCTCCGCAGAAAGCCAAGCGCTCTGTGGCCACCAGCAGCAGCCAGAAATCCAGCAAGCCCGCGCTGCCAACCTCCCCCAACCTGCAGAAACTGATCAGCCCTGTATCGGAGACCGCGGTCAATGAGGCCAAAAGGGCAGAGAAGCAAAATTCCAGCAGCAGCAGCCAGGAGCACGCGCCCCTGAGCGACCAGACCAGCAAAAAAACACCCATTAAAAAGCCCCCTAGGAAGAAGAGCAGAGAAGCCACCTTGGAGCAGCCCAAAGCAGCCATAATGCCCCCTCAGACAGTTCAGTAGAGGAGTCCCGTGGGCCCCAGGTGCTGGCCTGGTACTGCACCAGACAAGTGTTGGCAGGCAGAGGAAGCCTCTCTGCTCTCAGCAAGTCTGCAGGAAGGGTCAGTGGAAATGGAGGTCTGAACTGGGAAGTGGGCTCTGGAGAAGCCCCCGAGCCATCTCTGTCCCACACTGGGGCCTCGGACTCTTTGCCCATCACAGACGCCCACCTCCAAGCTGCGCTGTGCCCTCTGCTATGTATCTTCTCCTCCCGGGGGCTGGAGCAGCTTGCACCCATGTTTCTTTTGCAGGGAGAAGGACCGCATGGAGCTCCCCAGATGTGGAAGGGTTGGCCGGGTTGCATTGGCCTGCCCTGAGTTCTGAGGGGGGAGCTGCATGAGACTCTGAGCAGGGCCCCTTGTCCTTTTTGTAGCAGTATTATTGGTTGCATAAGCAGCGCTTGTTTACTAGAAATCCCTGTGTTGTATTCTGCAGTAACGGATTAGCTTGCTTCCTGTATCCTAATCCGGTCTGTCGCATTCACATTGGCGAATGGCAGCCAGAGGCCAAGGCTCTTGCTCCGTGTATTAGAGGGGCAGACAAGGCCAGTGCCAGTCTTCCCTTGTTGCTAGCCATGTGCCCAAGGCCAAGGGCCCCTGTATGGTCCATCCTGAAGGTGGCTGTGGCAGAGAGGAGCCGGCTGCGGAGCCTGTGTGATCCAGAGCAGTGGAGCACTGGGACCAGCGGTGCTCACTCTCTCGGGTTTAGTTTGTGTTTCTTCCTTGCCATGTAGCTTTTTATCTTCTGAAGATGTAAACTCCCCCCGGGCATCACCTTCCTCTGCAGGCACGCTGCTTCGGTCAGCGTGGGGTCGAGCTGGTTTCGACTGATGCCCCCTCCGGTGTCTGAGGATGTTGCTGCTGGTGGTGGCTGTGAAGAAAGTACTATTTATGGCCTGACGCCATTCAGAGAGGCTGTCCCGGTTAAGGGGGTCCATTCCACTGGAGTTGTGTGGCGTGATTGGTACTACAGAATTTGGCACATCTGCAGAAAGCTTTCCTAATAAAAGTGTATTTCTTCTCTACCCTTGGTGCTCTCTCCTCCCGTGCCCTCTGCCGATCACTGCCTGCTGCGTGGCTGCATTAAGGCTCCCACCGGGCTCCTTTCGGTTTATTTTAATGCTTAGTGGTGTGAGACCCTGCCCCTGGACCCAGCCCTGCTCCCTCTGGAGGGGACGTGGAGTTCCTTGCAGATTACAGGGAGGAGCCACGCACCTTCAGAAGAGACCTTCAAATCCAAACATCTCAATGACACAGACCAAGTCCCCGCCTGGCACCCCTGTGCAGGGCACACTGTATGAAATGGCTGCCCTCTCCCGCCCCCAAGGTGGCTGCTTTTCAGCAAGGCACAGTTATGGGAATGGCATCACAAGCTGTTAGCATTATCATTCATTTGCTCTGTCACCTCAGCCTCAGGGCCTCTGAGCTGGTCGGATTGAACCTGAAGCTGCTTCTCTGCCCACTCAGCCCACGGCCTCGCCACTGATAAGTCCTTTATGTACAAAACAAGCACCATATTGAAATGAGGAAGCAAATAAAAGGGAAATGGAGCTGGCCCTGTATTGCCAGCCTAAAGCTACCAAAGTCATGAGCTGGACCCCAAAAATTCATGCGAGCCAGAATTTCCAAATGAGCTAAGCAGGTAGGTGCCCAAATCTCTCTAGTGGTTACAGACAGTATAGCCATGTCTGACAAAGCCCCTCCTTGGGGCCCCAGCAGGGATGGAATCCTGGACCTCTGGACGTGAAGTCATAAAACTACCCTCTCACCTGAAAACTAACTATACTGAACCCTAACTTACAACTAGAAACTGTCTACCTGCAAGAAAAACCAGGAGGCTGAGCAGTCTAGGTGGCCATGCTTGGGTTCTGTCTCAGGCTGTGGTGGGAGCGAAGGAACTGAGGGTATTTTGCCTGTGCACCCCTAGAATAGCCTCGGTATCTGCCGTGAGGAGGCATAGGGCGCCTGCGGGGACCAAACAGGCACTGCTAGCTAGACTGCACCAATGAAAGGCTCAAGAGGCACAGGCACACCTGAAGTGGAGCACCCATAGAGACACTACTTGAAGAAGAACCAGCTGTTAGCGTGGAGACAGTCGCAAAATCGGAAGCCTCTATATGCAGTATAGCCACTAGAGGGTGACATAGCCACACTGTTAGCAGGGGTTACATAAGCACATAATTTGGCACATTCCTTCTGAAAGACAGTGTGGTAAAGTAGATGAGATGTGGGTCTGTTATATTAGAGGCCTGTGTTTCATTTTCATCGCTACCATTAGTGACATTAGGCAAAGCACTCGTTTTTGTAGCTGGGAAAATAGATGAGCTATTGTTATCTCCCCTCAGACAGCAGTATGAGGCCTTGGTTAATAAGAAGCGGAGCAGATATATTATCAATGGGCAGTGGAAGAACCAGGGCTACCACGCATGATCTCCTGACTTGCATCTCACTACATCTGCCCCTAGGCAACCAGGCATTCACTCATGCTGTGTTTCCCCCATATTATAGATGGTAGGAGCTTTTCATGAGAGCTCCTGCAGCAGGGGCCAGAATCACAGCACTGCAAGAGTTAGCAACGCTGTGAAGCCCTCCTGAGGTGCAGTGGGATGTCTGTAGCCCTTCTATAAGAGCGGCAGGGAAGGGAAGCAGGTGAGCCACAAAGGTGTGAGCTGGGCTAGGTCGGGGGGCTTGCCTTAGCTTCTGGGGGCCTTTCACAATTTCACCAAGGCAGAAGAGCCTAAACTAGCCCCCAAGACCCTTCTATAACTGGGGAGGCAGTGGACACAAACTGTGCGCTCTGTCTTCAAGAGACTCCTAGGCTGGCTCCCTCGGCAGGCCCCTTTCAAACTGGTTTAATTCACCCCTGGCACTGGAGGACAGTGAGGCTGGCCAGACCTAAGGACCAGATTGGTAAAGGTATAATGTGCCTGAGGATGCTTTTGGACACCTAATGGGATTTGCAGACGTGCCTAAGCACCTAATTCGCATTGATTTCCGCAGGAGCTATGCGAGGCAATAATGGCCATCTCACAGCCTAGCAACAGCTTTAGGAGCCGGAATACCTTGAACCATCCCGCCCTCACTGCTCGCTCCACAGAGAGGACTGCGGCGTTGCATGGCCCAGTTCCTAGGCACCAAGGCATTGTAGGGGGCGAGTGAGGTGCCCAAGAGAGGGCTTCACAGAAGCAGGCAAGCTGAGCAGGGAGCCGCTTGCGCTGGCCTGTAGGAAATGTAAAGGAGAGGGGCAGGGCCTGGGGTCCAGATTCACAGAGATATTTAGGGTGTGTCTACACTGCAATTAGAACCCCAGGGCTGGCCCGTGCCAGCTGGCTCGGGCTCGCAGGGCTGTTGAATTGCAGTGTAGATGTCTGGGCTTGAGCTGGAGCCCAGGCTGCAGGCTCCTGGGAGGGGGCTACACCGCAGTTAGACGACCCAGAGACCGAGTCAGCTGGCACGGGTCAGCGGCGGGTGTCTAACCGCAGTGTAGACGTCCCCTTAGGCACATGGCAGGCCCGAGGGAAGCAACGAGCTCTGCTGAGGATGCTCAGCCTCAGTCCCGCTCGGTGCCAAAGCCAGGTCAGCCTGTCCCCGGCGTAGCAGACCAAACCCAGCCCCAGAAAGCGCGAGAGCGTCACCTACGTAGCGCAGAGGTCACTAGGGCACCGGCACGGCAGGCTCGCTCCTGCCTACGTTCTCGCCCCCAAACGGCTCGGAGACACCTTGTGCGGTTTATTTACAGCGTTCGCTCCCGCCACCTTTACAGCCCGTGCAGCATTATAGCTACAGTGCCAGAGACAAGGCAGGGCGGGGAGCACGTGGCTGTGCTGTTCCTCGCTTTCACGTCCTTCTTGTGCCTTTGGTACCTCTGGGCTAATGAGTTAATTCACCTTTTACCTCCCTCCAGCCAATGCCAAGCTCTCACTGGGGCGCAGTTCCCATTGTGAGGGGTGCACTGGGGGCTGATCTGGGGGCTGGCTCAGCTACTGCTGCCCAGCTCTGTCACACACCTCCCCCCCTCGCCTGACGCTCTCCCTCGCTTACCGGATGTGACACCCTATGGGAGTCTCGCTCCAGCCCTAGGGTGATCACCTCGGTCAGCCCCTCATTCCCACCCACAGAACTCTCCCGTGATGGCTAGGCTGCCCCCACAGCTCTGTTTTGGCCCATAAATCGTCGCACCATGGGGGGGTGTCGCTCTCCCTGTCCTCTCCCTTTGTATCGAGGACCCTCCACTCACCTCCCTGATTGCTCCAGGCCTGGGATTCTCCTGCCTCTCCAAAGAGAGCCTGTGCTGCTTCTCCTTGGGACTGCAGTGGGGTGGGGCACCTCCACGGGTCCCTCGACCGCTCCGAAGGAGCCTGGCGTGTCTTTCTCCACTGTCCCTGCTTCCTTAATTATTAGCTGCTCCCCCTTGGCCGACTCTCCTTTCCTCCCCTTTCCCCTGAGTTAGGCTCTGTCTAGGGGTGTCTACATCTGCCCCCCTCTGGTTTGGAGTTTTTCTTCTCATCAGGCTCCATTTCCTCCTCTTGGGTTTTCTGTTTCTCCACCGCCACCTTCTCCCTGCCCCGTTACAGTGTTGCCACTCACACAATTGGATCGGGATACTTGGTGTTTCTCTTAAAGCCCTGCCCCTGGAGGCCTCTGCTTCTCGAGCCCCAGCTTCCACTACAAACAAAACTGACCAAGCTGGAAAACACAACCCCCGAAGCTGAGGTTCTCAAACTTTTTTTTGGGACCCCCCCTTTGAAAATATTTCAGGGTGTGATGCCCCCCCCCATACTATGCCACCCTTACTTCTGCGCTGCTGCTGACAGCGGCGCTGCCTTCAGAACTGGGCACCTGGCCAGCAGCTACTGCTCTCCGGCCCCCCAGCACTGAAGGCAGCACCGAAGTAAGGGTGGCAATACCACAACTCCCCTACAATAGGCTTGTGCCCCCACCTTTTGGGTAGGGACCCCCCAGTTCAAGAAACGATGCCCTAAAGGTTCAAAGACCAGCCAGAAAATGGACTTATCCCTGCTGGGGACTCATGCTGCCCACCTGGCACTCCGAGGCTGGGACTGTGGGGGTGGGACTCCGGTGGCCACAGGGGAGGTGTGTGCTCTGAGCTGTGGCAGGGGAGGGGGTAGAAAGGGAAGGGAAGGGATGGGCCCTCAGGCAGAGGGGGATGGGCCGGGGGCTAGCCTCCCCCAATGTTCACCCATGGGCCATGGCTGAGAGAGAGGCTCTGGGCTCCCATTTGCTTAGCCCCCACCTCAACAATTACTGTTTTTAAAAGGTGCCAGCAAACAAGGTGGTGGCTTAATCTTGCTTTCTGCAAAAGGGTTGGTATACATTAAGAACACGTAAGAAGATTTATAAAAGAGCAAACCAGCCTGAATCCACATAACTAAACCCTGGATGCAGTGTTGCCAACTCTCATGATTTTGTCATGACTCTCATGATGATTATTGATTTCCTTAAAGCCCCAGCTCCTGGAGTCATGTGGATGTGTGATGATTTCAGCCTTTGTTCTTTTAAAAAAAAAAGTAAGTTTCTAGCCCTCGTGACTGTGGAGAAAGTGTCAAAAATGTGACCCCAGCACATCCTAAAGTCTCAAAAAGCAGAAGGCAAATAAAAAGAACAGCAAACTTATTATTTTTACATAATCTCATGATTTTAAAGCCAAGATCATGATTTTTGGTGAGCCTGACTCATGATTTTTGACCATTTGGAGTTAGCAATACTGTAGATATGAGTAGCCTCCAGTGGAGACAGCGTTGAAAAGTATGAAAAGGAGAAAGATGGTGAAGGCTGCTGGTAGATCCCCTATTTTGATAGGGTTATACCAACAAAGGAATGTAATTAAATGGAAGTTGGTCTATATCACACCCAGACACTTCATATAGTTACAGCATACTTGATGGGTATAAAGTTCTCATTATTTTAATGTTGTGGTTCCTAGGCTTTAATAAACAAAGTCAATAATAATTTAGCACGGGCCCCAGCTCTCTTCCAGTGCAGGCAGCTTGATTTTAGATCTATTAATAACGGAATATTTGTAACTGTCTTTGCAGAAGGGTCACTGGGAAGTTTAAGAATAAGTGAGCTCAAGATTTTAAAACAGTCTTGTAATGGCATATGTTACAAGAAGTTTTGTCAAGTTGGGGGTCTAGATCATTCCTTGATCATTAGCTACTAATGGTAAAGGTCAAACATTTAAAAACATTGACTGGGATGCATATAAAACAGTAACTTGAAGGTAATTGATTAGTCTGGCATCCTGGGGGTGAAGGGACAGAAAAATCAAAATTAACATTTTAAGGAGTCTGAAAAAAACCTGCAAACCTTGCATAAAAGAATGGGACGTGCATTTAAACCCCTCTCCTTCCGCAGAGGACCAGTACATGCCATACTTATAGAGAAACCTGAAGAGGTCTTTAGGTGAACTAGAAGTACTATGAAGGGGCAATAAGGTTTATAGATAAAGAAAACAGAAGGAAAAGAGTCAAATAAATACACACACGAAAAGTAAAATTTAAAACCAGGGAGATTGTTGAAGAAAGCAGGAGGTTTTATACAAATCTTTACATTTCCCTCAATAAAGAGCCTATGGGGAAGAGTGTGGAATATATGAATCAGGCCAACATACCAAAGTTAACTCAGGACCAGCTGATAGACCAGCAGAGGAAGAGGAGGTTCTGGAAGTGATTGAATCAAAGCCAACAGGAAAATCCTCCGGACCGGATGGGATCCCAAGAGCGTTTTGTAAGACGACATTAGATATCACTGCAAACAAACTAGCCGCTTTATTTAATGGTTTTGTTAGTGAGGAGATTCCTCAATCAGTGAAAGAGGTGGAGAAGGTAGCAATACCAAAGCCACAAAAGGACAAGCTACTGTGTGGCTTGTGCAGGCCAAGCTCATGTCTTAATGTAGACATGAAATTATTTTCAAAGCCTGCTGACAGAAGACTAGAAGCTGTCCTTCCTCAGCTAAAGCCAACTGATTATATACATAAGAGACAGCACATGTGTAACAGACAGATGACTAATAACATTAGACAGATCATAGGAATGAGTCATAATATGCAGAATAAAAGAGGTTTACTGCTGTCCTTAGCGAGAAAGCCTTTCCTAAAGTAAAAAGAACAGGAGCACTTGTGGCACCTTAGCGACTAACACATTTATTTGAGCATAAGCTTTCGTGGGCTCCAGCCCACTTCATCGGATGCATGCAGTGGAAAATTACACAAAGTAAAACTATTTCCCCATGCTTATTCCCCCCACCCCACCCCTACAGTTCCTCACATCTTCTTGTCAATTGCTGGAAATGGGCCATTTTCATTACCACTACAAACAGTTCTTTTTCTCTCCTGCTGATAATAGCTCACCTTAACTGATCACTCTCCTTATAGTGTGTATGGTAACACCCATTGGTTCATGTTCTCTGTGTATGTGTATATATATATATATATATCTTCCTACTGTATTTTCCACTGCATGCATCTGATGAAATGGGCTGTAGCCCATGAAAACTTATGCCCAAATAAATGTGTTAGTCTCTAAGGTGCCACAAGTACTCCTGTTCTTTTTGCGGATACAGACTAACATGGCTGCTACTCCGAAACCTTTCCTAAAGTAGACTGGCCTGTCCTAAAAACACCGCTGGCAGAGATGGGTTTTGGCTAGAATACAAATTTAAAGGGGCACACGCCAAAGAATTTCAGTTACAAAGAGGAACCAGACAAGGGCAGCTGGCACAAAAAATATATATATCAGCATAACAGCATGGCAGAAGTTACAGTTAATAAAACAGAACACAACATTGTGCTGTATGCAAATATGATACTGGCGGCTACCAATCCAGTACTATGATTTACATCCGGAAAGAAGTTAATGAATTCAATGATATGCCAGGCTATGAAATGAATTACATTAAATATAACATTAAATATAGGGCTGGAGGAATCTATGATCAAACAGCTTCAAAACACATTTGAGTCTGTGTGTCCTTAGTGGTCAATATTTCTCCTAACCTCAGCTGGCTCAGTGAAATTAATGTTCATCCCCGTTATTTAGAAGTGAAAAAAGGAGTTGTCAGACTGCAAAAAACGACGTTTGGCTTGGCTTGGCTGCGTAGCAGTGGTAAAAACAAATTGGTTGCCAAAAAGTCATTTTCTTTTTCAGGTCCTACCAAAAAGCACTCTAGAGGAGATTCAAACAAGAATTATTAAATTTGTTTGAGACAATACATCCCTGAAAGTAAATAAGAAAACTCTCATGTGACCCATTCGGGGAGGGGGAATGGCAGTATCAAGATTACTAGCATATTATTGGGCAGCTCAGAGCAGATGGCCAACAGCCTGGCAGCATGGTGACCCCATAAACATTAGGTGAAAATCAAACAACGGGATTTAAAATATACTGATTTTTTTACCTACAAGATTTAGACCAACACAAAGGAATCAGAACAACACTTTGGATATAGAATCTGACCCAGATGAAAGGTAGCGCCCTCCCCTCTCCACTTGCAACTATCAAAATCAATACAGACTTGCAACCTGGATTGCCTTGTCCATGATATGATGCGGGGGAGGAGACAGTGCATGCACAGCTGTTCTGTAATGATGACAGAATACACGTTGGGTTTTTAAAGGCTCATTTGGGGTTGTTAGTGGCTATGCCCTGCCCTGCAGTTCAGGCAGGGCAGGACAGCACTAGGACGGGAGCATGATGCCTGGAGTCACTCAACAGGCATCAGTAACCGAGAGACCCTTGGCCATTCATGGCAGTAGAAGGCCACCTAAAGAAGAGACACTGGCAGCCTGAGGGCAGCAAATCATGAACTCCGCCACTCCCCTCTGAGAGGTATGGAGGCTCTGTCTGCTTCCCTGGGGCTCCCCAATGGTACAGAACAGGCCCCCAAGGGCCACACGCAATCTCCTGCAATCCTAAAGGTGGCTCTTGACGTCCATCAAGCCGCTGATTTGCTGTTGAGCCTCCAAAGAAAGTGTTTCCTCCATTGCTGTGTTCAAAAGCGGTGTGGGCTCCATCAGCCAGTCACCCAGAGCGCCCAGGCTAAGACGGTTTACAGTTATTCCTTCCTAAGTTCATCGCCATAGTAACTTGTCACCTCATCAGAGTCCCCGGAGTTCATCCTGCTGCCATATTTCAGCCTAAACAAATGATAAAAACCAATAATAAATATTTTTTTCCACAGGCTTTGCCATTGGTGCCTGTATTTTCAAATATCTCCACACAAAAATGTTATGGGTCAAGCTAACACCTATTACCCACGTAACGTTCTATAAATGGTTTCAATGCAAGAGCTACTGGTGAAATTTCATTTAGTCATTGACATGCATAGCCAAGTATCACGGAAGCGTGCGATGCACTTTCACAAGCACTAATTTGTTTAGCCTCATGAACGTCAGTATTACTAGCCCCCTTTTACAGATAAAGAAATAGGTGACGAAAGGAGGCTGCTTAAGGTTAGAAAGGGACGCTCCGGAAGGCACCTGTCTTACTGTATGTCTGGGTCTGCAGACTGTGGCTCTGCAATGGTGGAGTTTGCTTCAGACCTGGGCTCTAGAGCTGGTCCCCAAACCTGCTGTCACTCCTCGAAAAATGTCAAATGAATATTTTTCATTTGAAATTTTTTGTTGAAAATGTTTCAATTTTACTTGGGGCAATTTCAGAAAGAAACAAAATGACTTTTTCACTTGGTTTCAATTCAAATAACAATTTTCATTTTGATTCCGTTGTTATATACAGAAAAAACAGCCTACCGAGGGAAACAGTGGGGGCAAAGGACCTCCATGACTTTAAGATTAAGCTGGATAAGTTTATGGAGGGGATGGTATGATAGGATAACGGGTTTAGTCAATAGGTCAATAACGTGCCACACTGGTAATTAGTACAAAGGGTCAATGTTGGGATATTGTTAGCCTTTTCCAGAGGGTCTGGCTGAAGAGTCTTGCCCACATGCTCGGGGTTCAGCTGATCGCCATATTTGGGGTCGGGAAGGAATTTTCCTCCAGGGTAGATTGGCAGTGGCCCTGGAGGTTTTTCGCCTTCCTCCGAAGCATGGGGCAGGGGTCGCTTGCTGGTGGATTATCTGCTACTTGAAGTCTTTAAATCATGATTTGGAGCATTCAACAGCAGAGTCAAGGGAGAGAATTAGTTCAGGAGTGGGTGGATCGGCTTATGTGGCCTGCATCTTGCAGGAGGTCAGACTAGATGATCATAATGGTCCCTTCTGATCTTGAATTCTATGATTCTATGATAAAATGTATTTATTTTTGTCCGCTCTGCCTCCCTTTATTCCACTCAGAGCAACAAATTCAATATCTTCAGAGTATGGGGGGGGGGTTCACTTTTTCCTTTTGCTGCGCTGTAGCTTTTCAAGTTGGAGATGTTTTGAAATGTTACAGAGTGTAAAAAAATTCCAATTTGAAATTAAACAAAATGAAAATTGTTCCCCATTTTTGGGTGGGAAAATTTTGCCTACTGTAATTCCTACAAAAATAGTCTGTTAATTCTGAGGCCTCGCTTACAGTTTATGGGGCCATTCCTCTACCCCATGCTTCTTTCTTTGCGTCACCCGGGCTGTGATACAAAGGGAGTTGAAACCACCCACAAGACTCCTGCTGGGGATACTTCTGACATGAGGAGTCCCTGATGGCCATAGGGCCACCATAGCCAGCTCCTACCCCAGCCTCCTTACAGCCATTGGTACAGGGGAAAATACTGGAGCCAGGTATAGAACATGCTGTTCTCTGGCTATGCCTGACTGGTGGTTGGTCCCCCAGGACTGTCATAGTCACAAGGCAAAATGGGCTTCTGCCCCTTTTAGTCCCTCTCGAGTGCATCGCTCTTGTGACAGGTTTCCTTCTCTTCACTCCTCTCAGGCGGTTTTACGGCTCCTAGATTGGCTTTCTGGTCTGCAGTCTCTGGATACCAACCATGATAACACGACAGACCCAGTCGGGTTTGGCACCTGTATGACCTCTTCCTCTGGGAGCCTGTGACCGGGGGGCTGGAACAATTTTTATAGTGGGGGTGCTGAGAGCCATTTAATCAAACTGCAAACCCTGTATAGAATGGAAACCACTTCAAGCCAGGGAGTGCTGCTGCACCCCCAGCACGCCTAGTTCCAGCACCTCAAAAGTGACTCAAAAGCAGCATCCTCATATTCTTTCCTTGCAAGTTTTAGCTAAATTCCACTCAGCCCAGACAGCCCCTTTTCCTGGCCTGAACAAGAGGCAGCCCCTGTCAGAAACTCACCTGCAGCTTCTGCCCATTCACCCCACCCCAAACACACGCGTCTTCTCAAGGCCTGGGATCCTTTAATGGTTTCGTATTCCCTTTACTCCTATACTTGGACCTGAGAAAAAGAAACCTCGCTAGCCTGGCTCCAGCCAGCCAGACAGGTGGGCATTTCCCAGTTAAAAGATTCCCCATTGTTCCCTTATGGTACTTTACATTGCAGCAGGAGGGGGGGAGGGGAGAGAGATAATATCAAACAGGTAAACTGAGGTGCCTATGATATTCATAACTATAATACAGAGATCTCCCTCATCCATAGGCAAAGGGAACAAGTTAGAGCAACCCCAAGGCTGTTCTAATTTATGCTCGGCACAGAGAATCAGGGAGCTGTAATTGGCTCCCTGACAGTGTTTCACACACACATACACTTGGCTGCACATAGTGGAAGCCGGGCACAGCAGAAGATCTGGTTCTATGAGTCAACATTAACTGTTTCACTTCTGAGTTTCTTAGCAGAAACAGCCAGCTAATGTGTTTTCCCTTCAATCCCAAACTGCCTCCTACACTGTGCTGATTGTTTGAGTCCTTTTCATAGTTAATTCAACAAAAACTCTGTTGTTTAGTTGACTTGAAGCTGCCACAGGATTTCCAGTCTGCTGCACGGAGGAGCTGCAAATACTGGGAGACCCTGCCACCTTGCTGTGGAGTGCAGGGGCCTTGGATATCACTAAGCCACTGTCTGTGTGGGCTTGGAAGGGGTGTGTGTGCAAACTTGCGGGCTGCGGCTCAGACAAGATGTTGGTAGGATGAGGCGCTCCCTGGCCATTTGGTACGGGTTACAGCAGCCACTCGTTGATGAAGTGCATCCGCCATTTGCTCCATTGGCTCACGTCCTGTGGCTCGTGTTAGACCCAAGGGCTGCCTATGGCTGAGCACAGATAACTGCAATGCCTGGGATGCCTGGTCTCCTTGCTGCTTGGTGAGAAGGGGAGCTCATCTGCTTTCAACTGTAGAGGTATCGCTACAATTACAATTACCCAGGCCTTTGCCATCTTATGATTAGACTCCTACAATGCAAACACCATGAAACCACCCAGAAAGAAGCCAAAGTTAAGTGTAGAAATTGGCTACCCCATTACGCAGCGGTTACCCTGTGCTCTAGAATCTGGACTGGCTGCCTAATGCCTTCTGGTTGGGATTTAAAGAGTTGGTATTAAGCTACAAAGTCTTAAGTGGTTTGGCCCTGATTACCAGGGATCCTAGTTTTCCATGATAAAAAAAGCCCCAAATTATCTAAGTAAAAAACATAAAAATCCACATTTTTTCTGAAATTAAAATGAAATGCTGAACTTAGTTTCCCTAGCCTTCCAGAGCTGGGTGGCCGGAGAGCAGCGGTTCCTGGCTGGGTGCCCAGCTGTGAAGGCAGCGCCGCCACCAGCAGCAGTGGAGAAGCAAGGGTGGCAATACCAGACCATTCCACCTTTACTTCTGTGTAGCTGCTGCTGGTGGCGGCGCTGCCTTCAGAGCTGGGCACCCAGCCAGCAGCCACCGCTCTCTGCTCCGCCTTCAGAGCTGGGCACCCAGCCAGCAGCCACCGCTCTCTGCTCTGCCTTCAGAGCTGAGCACCCAGCCAGCAGCCACCGCTCTCTGCTCTGCCTTCAGAGCTGGGCACCCAGCCAGCAGCCACCGCTCTCTGCTCTGCCTTCAGAGCTGAGCACCCAGCCAGCAGCCACCGCTCTCTGCGCTGCCTTCAGAGCTGGGCACCCAGCCAGCAGCCACCGCTCTCTGCTCTGCCTTCAGAGCTGGGCACCCAGCCAGCAGCCACCGCTCTGCTCTGCCTACAGAGCTGAGCACCCAGCCAGCAGCCACCGCTCTCTGCTCTGCCTTCAGAGCTGGGCACCCAGCCAGCAGCCACCGCTCTCTGCTCTGCCTTCAGAGCTGGGCACCCAGCCAGCAGCCACCGCTCTCTGCTCTGCCTTCAGAGCTGGGCACCCAGCCAGCAGCCACCGCTCTCTGCGCTGCCTTCAGAGCTGGGCACCCAGCCAGCAGCCACCGCTCTCTGCTCTGCCTTCAGAGCTGGGCACCCAGCCAGCAGCCACCGCTCTCTGCTCTGCCTTCAGAGCTGAGCACCCAGCCAGCAGCCACCGCTCTCTGCGCTGCCTTCAGAGCTGAGCACCCAGACAGCAGCCACCGCTCTCTGCTCTGCCTTCAGAGCTGGGCAGCCAGCCAGCAGCCACCGCTCTCTGCGCTGCCTTCAGAGCTGAGCGCCCAGCCAGCAGCCACCGCTCTCTGCTCCGCCTTCAGAGCTGAGCGCCCAGCCAGCAGCCACCGCTCTCTGCTCCGCCTTCAGAGCTGGGCAGCCAGCAGCCACCGCTCTCTGCTCCGCCTTCAGAGCTGGGCAGCCAGCCAGCAGCCACCGCTCTCTGCGCTGCCTTCAGAGCTGGGCTCCCAGCCAGCAGCCACCGCTCTCTGCTCCGCCTTCAGAGCTGGGCAGCCAGCCAGCAGCCACCGCTCTCTGCTCCGCCTTCAGAGCAGCGCACCCAGCCAGCAGCCACCGCTCTCTGCTCTGCCTTCAGATCTGAGAACCCAACAAGCAGACACCGCTCTCTGCGCTGCCTTCAGAGCTGAGCACCCAGACAGCAGCCACCGCTCTCTGCTCTGCCTTCAGAGCTGGGCAGCCAGCCAGCAGCCACCGCTCTCTGTGCTGCCTTCAGAGCTGAGCACCCAGCCAGCAGCCACCGCTCTCTGCTCCGCCTTCAGAGCTGGGCAGCCAGCCAGCAGCCACCGCTCTCTGCGCTGCCTTCAGAGCTGAGCGCCCAGTCAGCAGCCACCGCTCTCTGCTCTGCCTTCAGAGCTGAGCGCCCAGTCAGCAGCCACCGCTCTCTGCTCTGCCTTCAGAGCTGAGTGCCCAGCCAGCAGCCACCGCTCTCTGCTCTGCCTTCAGAGCTGGGCAGCCAGCCAGCAGCCACCGCTCTCTGCTCTGCCTTCAGAGCTGGGCAGCCAGCCAGCAGCCACCGCTCTCTGCTCTGCCTTCAGAGCTGGGCAGCCAGCCAGCAGCCACCGCTCTCTGCTCTGCCTTCAGAGCTGGGCAGTCAGCCAGCAGCCACCGCTCTCTGCTCTGCCTTCAGAGCTGGGCAGTCAGCCAGCAGCCACCGCTCTCTGCGCTGCCTTCAGAGCTGGGCAGCCAGCCAGCAGCCACCGCTCTCCCTTCAGAGCTGGGCACCCAGCCAGCAGCCACCGCTCTCTGCTCTGCCTTCAGAGCTGAGCACCCAGCCAGCAGCCACCGCTCTCTGCTCTGCCTTCAGAGCTGGGCAGTCAGCCAGCAGCCACCGCTCTCTGCTCTGCCTTCAGAGCTGGGCCGTCAGCCAGCAGCCACCGCTCTCTGCGCTGCCTTCAGAGCTGGGCAGCCAGCCAGCAGCCACCGCAGCCAGCAGCCACTCTCTGCTCTGCCTTCAGAGCTGAGCACCCAGCCAGCAGCCACCGCTCTCTGCTCTGCCTTCAGAGCTGAGCACCCAGCCAGCAGCCACCGCTCTCTGCTCTGCCTTCAGAGCTTGGCACCCAGCCAGCAGCCACCGCTCTCTGCGCTGCCTTCAGAGCTGGGCACCCAGCCAGCAGCCACCGCTCTCTGCGCTGCCTTCAGAGCTGAGCACCCAGCCAGCAGCCACCGCTCTCTGCGCTGCCTTCAGAGCTGGGCACCCAGCCAGCAGCCACCGCTCTCTGCTCTGCCTTCAGAGCTGAGCACCCAGCCAGCAGCCACCGCTCTCTGCTCTGCCTTCAGAGCTGAGCACCCAGCCAGCAGCCACCGCTCTCTGCGCTGCCTTCAGAGCTGGGCACCCAGCCAGCAGCCACCGCTCTCTGCTCTGCCTTCAGAGCTGGGCGCCCGGAGTAAAAACTAATGATTTTCTGTAAAAATGCAAATTCTGTACTTTTCTGCATTTTTTAGGCTCCCTGCTGATTACCTGAGAGACCTGCCTCTCTCTGGAGCTGTTCAACCCCAGATGCAATCAGCACAGATGCTTGAGCTGTAACCCCCTCAGAGCCCAGACTTTTTAACCTTCCAGGTACTTTGCAATGCCCACCTTTGTTCTGAGGCTTTGGAGAGGGGGAGATTTGACACTTAGAGGCTAATATGTTGCTATGTAATTATGAGTGACCAGGACTGCGGTCTCTAGGTTTTATAGATGGGCAGCTCATTTGTCTTTTTTGTTTCATTTGTTTGTTAATTGGTGTATTTTGTGACTATTAATGCTGTAGGGGTTAAACTTTGTAAAGTATTTAGAATCTGGGATTGCCGTTCAAAATAATAAATCAATAAATACATGAAAACATGAGTTGCTTCTCAGGAAATGAAGTAAGAGTCTTTTGTTTGAGGAACTGATGAAGCATTTGTGGAACAGACACACGGCACCCAGGCGGTTCTCAGTAATCACATGACGATGCAGTGCTTTGAGCAGCACTCTTCACATGAAGATGCCGGAGCCAGGGGCTGATGTTCATGAAGTCATCTTTTCTATTGTTCACAAGTATTCGGACAACGCCATTTAATTCATGAAAATGGTCAGCAATCACCAAGGCTTCGGGCGTTGGCACGTTCCATATAGACAATGCAGAAGTCACTATTCATTTTTGTTCTGTTTTAAAAGTTCTAATAAAACAAATACGGAAAAGGAAACAATTCCACGTGTCTTAGATGACAATTCGTACCACACCTGTAATGGACCAATCAAAGTAAAACACCTGTGAACTGAAAGTTGTTTGCATGCACTGTTCTGCCAACTCTTATAGTGAATAGATTAATACAAATCAGGGTCTATAAACAGATACCAGAGGCAGGATTCTTTGCAGCCCTGTAAAATATAGTGTAGAAAAGATATTTTGCCTAATATTTGCATTGATCTGCATTTGCCTCTTATACACCGACCTGAGCTGCTGCGAAAGACACACACTGAGGCAGAGAATGAGTGTCTGTGTCCCCACTCCTGATTTATATTTGCCTCTGTGCTCTCCTGGCTACAGCACAACATATAAAGCTCCTTTGCTTGTTTAGTCTGCATGGAAGCGCAAATCACAGCACTATGTCATCACTCCTCTAGCGTCTGGATTTCATTAGGAGCCACGTGACCCGCTTGAGCTGCTGCTCACGCCTGGCCCGCTCGCTCTCCAGAGTGCAAATATTCTGCACAGGATACAGGGGCAACAGAGCCTCACACACAACCCTGCCTGTGAGGCAGCGGTGAATGGACTCCTTGTCCTCGAGTGAAAATCAGCAGTGGCTCCCTGAGTCCAGCTCCACTGCTGGTTCGATTTAGCTCCCAGACCAGCAAGAGTGAGTTCTGTACCTGGCAAAGGAGCAGAAGTGCGAAGGGATGGAGGCACCGGAGGCTCGGCTCTTCGGGGGGGAGGGCAGGACTGGTAAGCCAATGGAGCCCTGCCAATTTACATCAATAGAGAATTGGGCCCACCGTGCTTACTGTTGTATTCTCAAAGAAGCAGGGAGTCTCAGGTTTCAGGGAAATGTTTGCATTTAACTCTTACGTCCACAGCGTAACGGATGAAACCAGACACAGAGAATCCCTACACTCTGTGAGCCTGATTCCCAGTGATGCTGCGGCCCTTTTCTGCCACTCGGGCAGTGTAATGCCTTAAAATGGGTGTAAACAAGCCCCTGAGAATTCCCCCAGTGTGGTGAGCTGGGGTGGAGCTCAACACTCCTGGTCCCAGCCCCGGGCACAGCAGGGGTGAGCTGGGGATGTCCTGGAGCCTGGCCAGTGGTTAGTCTCTACTCTCACGGACCAAAGGACTATGGACAGAAGAATGTAAGTTGGAGCAGCCCCTGAGGTTGCTCTAACTTACACTGGGGGCTGGGCAGACACCCGCACAGCCCAAGAAAACAGGGAACATAAAGGTGGCTTGAATTCACTCTACCACCACCCCCACCTCCTCTGTCCCTCCTCAAGCACAGGGCTGGGATAACTGAGAATAAGGCCTAGTGTAACTTCGTGTTGTTCAAGCGTATTTCCTCCCACCTCTGCACTCGCTGTTAGAGACAGGCAGCATCCTCAAGATGGCGGTATGCCGCATTCCTTATTTTGAGGTGGGTGGGGAGCTGACTTACCCATCGTTAAATCAAACAGGCCTTTTCATAACTCTTCCACTCGTAGCAGTGGCCCAAACACAAGGATCTCCCATGTCCAGACCCCAAAACCCAGCTCCTGAATCAGAACTTAAATGAGTTCCATCCAGGCCGTGCATTCTTGTCTCCTCCCATGGAGTCACTGTCTGGATTAAAGTCAGAAATCACTTGTTGAACTCTTTGTGAGCAGATTGGTGAAGGCCAAGACTATAACAGGGTTCAAAAAAGAACTAGATAAGTTCATGGAGGATAGGTCCATCAATGGCTATTAGCCAGGCTGGGCAGCCTCTGTTTGCCAGATGCTGGGAATGGGTGATAGGGGACGGATCACTTGATGATTCCCTGTTCTGTTCATTCCTTTTGGGGCACCTGGCACTGGCCACTGTTGGAAGACAGGATACTGGGCTAGATGGACCTTTGGTCTGACCCAGTATGGCCGTTCTTATGTTCTTGTGAGGGAGGCCTCAGATGCAGGTTCAGATGGTGTTCAGCTCAGAGGCTCAGCTTTGCGAATCAAAGCATGAACTCATTATCTGATGAAACGTTGCTCATTTATGTAGGTCGAGTTCAGCCTTCCCAGGCCTGTGGTACTGGCAATATGGGACATGGTCTTCATTTAATTAATCATCTAGGTCCGCAATCAGCATCTTGTTTAATCTTTTCTATATGCACTTGATGCTGTTAAATGCACATTGTCTATAGATTGACAACTGCCCACAGATAATTTCTCTGCAGTTTGGCAGTGAAGCATAGAGACTTCACAAGACAGAAATAGGGTTGCAAGAGTTTCACCTTGGGCTCTATACACAGTTGATCACGCCCATTAGGATTTTTGGCAACTTTTCCAGTTCTTTGGAGGCTTTTTTTCACGAATGACAAAAAGACTTTAATCTTTTAATTATTCTGGGACATTTGGGGGAAGCTCTTATGTGTTTAAATCCAGTTTGTAAAGAATTTTTCAATGAAATTGCTCAAACCACTTCAAAGGGGTATCCATAACATGCAGACTGCCTCATGTGTCCTTCCAAAGGTGGGTGATGGAAGCTCTGTGATTAGACTCGAGGCATGATGGGTCATAATCAATCAGGATAATATTGTTGAATAAATTCAACCAGACCCATATCTAGTTTTATCCACAGCCTGTGTAGTAACATTTCTTCTCAGTTGTTCAACAGCCGAGACAATGTTTGGGTAAATAACTTATTGCACAAAATGTGTTAAAATTGAACTATACCCAGATGAGTCTCATGGGCAGTACTCTCTTAATCTTGGAGTTTGGGACAATGATGCAGTTTCTTAGTATTGCTACCACTTTTGACCTGAGTGGCTATCCTTGCTCCCAGGCCTAAGCTTCTTTCAGCCTGTACCCGCCTCCCAGAACTAGTCTGGAGGCTTCTCCCAGGCTTCCAGGCAGCTACTTGGCTTTCTTTCTCTGCTTCTGCACCCGGCTGTCCCTGTATGTCTCTCCGTGTGCGCTCTCAGTTTCTGGTTGTACTACAGCTTGTCTATACGCTCACACACACAACTGGTCAAACAATATCCACTGGGACCCTCCACCCCATGGTGTTCGTTTCTAGGCAGACTCCATTATGCCTTGGGCTCATTAACTGTCTCTTATAGCTATCGTAAATGAAGGGCACGTTTACACTCAGCAGTTTCAATCCAACCCATTACAGCAAAGTTTAACTCAACCCAGAATAATATCCAGGGTAGCTAGTTCATTGCAGCTGTTTGAAATGGAATAAGATTAACTTGTATTAGATTTGGCAGTGTGATAAAGTTAATTGAAGAGGCTGTCTTGCTAAGCCCCCGACTTTAGTTACTTCATAATGTTTCCAAAACTGCTATACATACTGACACTGTCTTTCACACATAGTCTTCTGTTATTGGGCCAGACAGAGTATCCGGAAGCAGAAGGCATGACAAAGCACTGACAATATTGCTTTTTCCTGGGATATGTTCAATAGTATAACCACATATATGAAATAGTCACCCCAGATGCTAGATTCCATGGTAGATTTGCTAGGATTCAAGATGCGAATTAGGGGCTTATGATCAGCCACTAAAACAAATGTACATCCCCAAACATACATATTAAAATGTTATATGGCTCGCACACAACCAAGAACTTCCTGTTCAGTTTGGGGATAAGATTGTTCCATAGTAGTTAGCGAAAAAATGAATTATGCCCCAGATTTCTTAGAGCCATTATTTTGCATTGGGAGCAACACTGCACCTAAACCACTTGATGATCAACACTGGTGCAAGACATGGATCTTTCATTAAAACGTGTTTTAATATCTGAAGAGCACTGTCTGTTTCACCCCAACACTCATATTTTGGGGCAGTTCTCTGACCTGTGTTGTACAGGAGGTCAGACTAGCTGATCACAATGGTCCCTTCTAGCCTTGTAATTTAGGAATCTATACAGCACCTTTTCTGATCGTCACCAGTTCTGAAATCGTCACATAGTTTGACAAACACTTCATTAAAAAAAAAAATCACAATTTCCCGTAAAGGAATGAAATTGTCCCACTTTTTTCTAGTCTCAGGGGTCTAGGAATAACTTCTGTTTTCTTTGGGCCAAACTCAGTACCATTTGCTGTTACTAAATGTCTTAATATGTGTATTTCATTAACTCCAAACTGTTATTTCTATAACGTTTCAGTCCCCTTTATTGGAATCAATTACAAACTTTTCTTAACAGACAATTCATTATGTTATGCAGTGTTGTTGTAGCCATGTTAGTCCCAGGCTATTAGAGAGACAAGGTAGGTGAGGTAATATCTTTTATTGAAGTAACTTCTGTTGGTGAGAGAGACACTCTTTCGAGCTTACACAGAGCTGCTCTTCCTCCTCCTCCATTTCTTCTTCTTTCTTTGTTTCCCTGACCTGAAGAAGAGCTCTGCATAGCCTGAAAGCTTCTCTCTCTCACCAAGAGAAGTTGGTTCAATACAAGATGTTACCTCACGTACTTTGTCTCTCTAAGTCATTGTCTTCTAAGATAGCTTGCACCTTCCTACTTCCCTTTCGGAGCTGCTTTAGGGCAGAATTTCTGTGTTCAATCATTTTGATTATTTCCTTTCTTTCTGCAAAGAAAGCAGGGCATTCAAGCACACCAGGTTTTATGGAATGTTCCTCATTTGAGCTGAATAAGACTCCCTGTGCTGCTGTTCCACTAAGTTAGACAATGTTGAGAACAGGAGAGAGAACGGCTTCCCGACCCAGATGCCTTGTAACCCCACGATGGTGCACTGGCTAAAAGAATTGGGGAATCTGTCTGTATAGCTATGAATCCTGGTTGAGACTGTGAAGTTGTTATCATGAAAATTGCTCTATCAGTGAATACCTCTATGTAAAGGTGGAATCCACCACGGGCTGGCAGGGCCTGTAGCACATAACCACCATACTAGGGACAACGGAGAGTAGTCAGCCATAATCACTGTACTCTGGCTATACAATGGGGAAGCAAAGGAGATTGGTTGAAGCCAGCGGACTCAGGAATCCAGCAGCTGGTCCCCTCACAGCAGTCTGGTGAGGGACCAGAAGGGGGCATCCATCTACTGTAGATCTGTGATAGAGCCTATCTCTGCTCAGGATTCTCAGCCACGACCCTCTCCTGGAGTCAGGTGCCTAAGCCAGGTCAGCCCTTCCTCAAGGGAAAAAAAACTGAGTAGGAGCTGTCACTTCCTCGTACCCCAGGGAATATTTTACCTCTGTATTTGGCACTGGTACAACCGCTCCTGGAATCCTCTGTCCAGTTCTGGTGTCCACAGTTCAAGAAGGATGTTGATAAATTGGAGAGGGTTCAGAGAAGAGCCATGAGAATGACGAAAGGATTAGAAAACCTGCCTTCTAGTGACAGACCCAAGGAGCTCAATCTATTCATTTTAACAAAGAAAAGGTAAAGGGGGGACTTGATTACAGTCTATCAGTATGTACGCGGGGAACAAATACTTAATAAAGGGCCCTTCAATCTAGCACTGAAAGGTCTAACGCGATCCAATGGCTGGAAGTTAAAGCTAGACAAATTCAAACTGGAAATAAGGCATTTTAACAGCGAAGGTCATTAACCACTGGAACAATTTATCAAGGGTCACAGCAGATTCTCCATCACTGACCATTTTTAAATCAAGATTGGATGTTTTTTCTCATAGTTCTGCTCTAGGAATTATTTTGGGGAAGTTCTCAGGCCTGTATTATATAGGAGGTCGGACTAGATGTTCAAAATGATCCCTTCTGGCTTTGGACTCTATGAATCTATGCCCCTGGCCTGATTTGGGCAGAGTGGGGATTTGAACGTGGGTCTCCCGTATCCAGCATTAGTGCTCTAACCATTGAGAATAAGGGGAGTACCACCACTCCTGGCTTCACGCTGTCGAGGGCCCGGTGCAGTAGGTGTTCTATTCGGCTGCCCCTGAGCACACCTACAGGACTGAGGCCCATGGACAGGGGAACACTCAGTTCGTGAATCATCCCACAGGTTAGACCCCCAACAGCTCGGCAGCGTCAGGACCAAAGTGGCTGTGTGCCTGCCCAGCAGAAGACATTGATGTCCCTTGGGGACTTTACCAGTGGAAACTAAGGTGTCTAGGGATTTAAGGTGCCTACAGGGTTAGGCAGCAGCTGAGCAGTGGTTTTGTGCCAGAGATGCCTAGATGCTGGACTTAAGCACCTAAAGAGGCAGTTAGGTACCTAAGTCCATTTGTGAATCCAGTCCCACGTGTCTAGCGTGCCTAATTCTTAGTTATTTGCAGTTTTGCTGTAGCCGTGTCGGTCCCAGGAGCTTAGCAAGACAAGGTGGGAGAGGTATTATCGGTTATTGGACCAACTTGTGTTGATGAGAGAGACAAGCTTTCGAGCCACACAGAGCTCTTCTTCAGGTCTCGGCGAAGACCTCTGTGTAAGCTTGAAGTCTCTCTCACCAGCAGAAGTTGGTCCAAAACAGACATCACCTCCCCAATCTTGTCTTTCTAATTCTTACCTACTCAGCCACATTGCTTTTCCAACTAAATGCATTATCCTGTCTCTCATTACTGCCAACCAGTCCCCTTTTACAGCCAGCGATAGAGCCCAGGACTCCTGATCTCCAATATTTCACGGCTGTCTAGCAAACATTTTGTAATGCACTAGCAAAACATGTGGCAAGTCCCCCTCTAGTGGTTGACTGACATAAGAGGATAGCAGTTACTCACAGTTCAAGGGGTAGATGTGGATGCTAGAGCTCTGAAAGTTCTGATGATGGCCAGTGTGGGCGGCTGCATGTGGGAGAATTTGTTTTTTCCAGTTTTCTTTTTAAAAACTAATTTATTTAATCCAGTCAGAAAATATCCTGCAAAATGGGTTTGTGAGTTAAAAACCATTGTGTCTGTCAGCTGTGGTATGACACACAACAAAACACGGGTGCTCCACACTTTGGTCATTTGTCACACATTTTGATTGCTAGAGTCACAACTGGGCAGGTTTGGAAGTTGAGAGGCACACTGCCAGCTCTGACAGAGGAGGCCTTTATTTTTATAGCACATACATCTGACATACATCACCACACCTTTATCTTTTGAACCTGTGGACAGTCTTCAACAAGAGCTGATAGTATTATTTAAAATAGTAAAATCCATATTTTGGGCATATGCTGAAACAACATTTTTTTTATTCAAATGATTGTTCGCTGTCCAGTAAAACGGCATTCTGTAAATACTCCTATCTGCAGATACAGCAGAGAGAATACTACATTCTGCTCAGTCATTGCAACTGCTTTTCCTAGGTTAAACCCTGCTGTTGCAAGAATCTTTCATGCAATGTTTTGCACACACACCTCTCCATAAGATGTCAAATAATTTCCAATTGAAATGTGCTAGACTAACAGTCATTAGTTAATTCCCATCATGTATTTACATAATAGTCAATTGATTCCTCAAGCCATTTGCATTCTCCATCTGAATTTGCACCGCTCGTGGATGCATAAATTTTCAGACCAGAAGAGACCACAAAGATCATGTAGTTTGACCTCCTGCAGGAGAGAAAGGTATTTTTGAAGAGGCAAAAGTGGCCATAGATGTTTATCTTACCCCCACAGAACTGTTATTATCAAAACTGGCCATGCGTAGGGATGTAGTGGATTCTCCACCCCCTAAAGTCTTTATATTATGATTGGGAGTCTCTAAGGATAGGGCTTCACTGCAAAGTTAACTCAGGTGATCTGCACCAGTCTGCACGCTGGATTAGCTTAGCCTGGGCGTGGGCAGCCACGCTCCAGTTACTGTGTCCTCACTGGTCATGTGCTCCCCTGCGGCTGTCACTAGGGATTCTGGGCTCCGGTGAGCTGATTCTAGGATTCTTTCCCACTGAATTGTGGGAGAACTTGTCTCACAGTCTAGGCACCTGAGAGAATTGTGGGAAGGCACCAGAGAACTTCCAGCGCTAGAGTGGTTTAGCCAGCATCCTCGCTGTAAAGTAGACAGGTTACCAGCCCAGGTGAAAGCAGCCCCTGCGCTCTAACCCACAGCTAGCAACGGGTTGAAAGCACCACTACACTTGGTGAGAGGGTTTGTGTGTGGACAGGCTGGGGGTTAGCGGAAACATCTGAGTAAGAGCCCAGGTTAACTCTAGCTCAAGCAGAAGTTATTGGGATCCAGGCAGGAATGACTGGGTGAGGTTCTCTGGCCTGTGTTATACAGGAGGTCAGACTGCATGATCATAGTCGTCCTTTCTGACTTTAACACCTAGGAATCTATGAAGCCCATATCACTATAGAGCCCATTGAGCTCTGCTGTCCACCACCGAGAATAACCTCCACTATGTCAACATTACAAAGTTACTGGAGTTTGTTTTGGGCTCTGTGCGAGCCAACAAGACAGGCTTGCCTCATAGCTACATGGCACAGACTTGTCACAGCTGACAGAGAGACACACAGAAAGCTGCCCTCCCACACAGTACCTGCTGACGTAGAGAGAGAGACACTGGCTTGGGAGCCAGAAGATCATGTCATCAAGTCTCTTTTTCCATTGACAACTGTTAATATTTCTATGCATTGCACAAGCACATACTATGAACCAAGGCCTGTCCTAGGGGGAGACAGCTACCATTCACCCCATGTTGCAGATGGAGATGACTGGGAAGTTGCACATGGTCATTTCTGGTTGGGCAGGGACTTGAACCCATGTCTCTAATATGGCAGACCCAAATCTCATCCATGAAGCTTTTGAAATTAACCTGCCCCAGTTGATTTGCCCAATGTCAAGAGTGTCCAACCTTTCCAGCCAGCAGCCAGACCTATGTTCATTACAGGTTGTTAATACAAAGCTCTGGCACAGCGAACATTTCAAGGCACAATATCCAAGTCCAGTACCGGCCCCTTAGTCCTGCTGAGCAGGGCCTTGTTTTGCAAGTGATGCCAGGCCAATCAGTGGGACGATTCACACTGGGGGCACTACTGAGTGTACGAGCAACATGGCCCAGCTCCTCCGCTGTCCCTGGTATATGCTGGCTGCAGCCGACATGGAAGGACCTCAAAGAAGCTGGTTGCAAAGCCCTGATCCTGGTACTAAGCCAGTCCTACTCCTTGGGGTACCCTAATCTATTTGGGCTGACTACAGCCTCCCAGGAGCTGTCCAGAGGAATTGCCAGAGTGCGCCATCCCTGTCCCCATGCCAGGAGCTGCAAGGGGCTGGTGGAGGAGCTAGCTATGCCAGCTCAGCCCAGCCGGGGGTTCCCCCACACTGGGGAGCTTTAGGCAGACGATGGCCCTTGGTGCACCCCGAGAGACTATTCTGCTGGTATTATTCATTGACGCACTGTTCCTTTTACTGCAATAAAGCCTCCATTTTCTATATACTTGAAGCTGCCCCACAGAGTGCCCCAATCCCAGGGAGCTGTGCCCCAGAGTTCATGGGGCCCAGCCTTGGCGTGTGTTGAGCCAGCCCAGCACCCCTTCCTTGGACCATGTCACATCGTTTGAGCCGCCAACACTCCTCGACCAGGGCTGTCTAGTGTGCTGCTTGGCCCAGCCCAGACAGTTTACCCTGGACCATGCATTGAACCACTGCCGCTTGTGGCACCCAGTCTCCTCTCTCCGAGAGCCCCCTCAGACTCCAACTTGTGACCGCACCTTGTGCTACTAGAAACCCTTCCCGTTCAGGACCACGCTAAATATCACTATGGCCCCCTAGGCCCTCCCATGCCTTGTGCAAATGGAGCCCCTTGGGTTCCTCACATTTGGGACCATACCCATGATCATGGTACCCAGGCACGCTGCCTGCCAGCTTTCTCAAAGCTTCCACTCACTTTGCATTCGGGGTAAACGTAGGGACAGGGGCTGGGCAGCCCCTTTGCAGAGCTAGTATTAAAACAGTGGTTTTCAACCTTTTTTCATTTGCGGACCCCTAACAAATTTCGAACGGAGGTGTAGATCCCTTTGGAAATCTTAGACATGGTCTGCGGACCCCCAGGGGTCCATGGACCACAGGTTGAAAATCACTGTATTAAAAGACCCAACTGACTTTTAGTTCTCTGGGCTTGTCTCCTAGACCTTAGGCCACCGACCTGCATATACCCCATGTGTAACGCTTCCCACCCCACCACCCTGCAGTGGGGTCACACAGGTACAGTCCCTGTAAGTACACACCGTACCCCGGGGTACATGGGCTGCTTTACATGGGCCCTTTCTACATGCAGGGAATTTACACCGGGGTAACGTCCTACATATAGTCCCACTGGTGCAACCCCATAGTGGAGGCTGGCTGCACAGACCCAGTGTGGGGCTGACACTAGTAACCAGGGGCAGCTCCAGGCACCAGCGCACCAAGCGCGTGCCTGGGGCGACAAGCCCCGGGGGGTGGCCTGCCGGTCGCCGTGAGGGTGGCAGTCAGGGAGCCTTTGGTGGCGTTTCTGCGAGAGGTCCGCCGGTCCCGCGGCTTCGGCGGCAATTCGGCGGCAGGTACGCTGAAGGCGCGGGACTGGCGGACCTCCCGCAGGCATGCCGCCGAAGACCGCCTGACTGCCGTGCTTGGGGCAGCAAAATACATAGAGCCGCCCCTGCTGGTAACACACCACAATCGGGGTTTCATCAGTGCAGAACCTCCGCACTGAGTCAATTCCTTCCTGCACCAAGGGCCCATGCCACACATTCAGGCCCCAGTGGCGAAGGCCGAGTTTGCTTCATTTAGCTACCCTAACGTATCCTGCTCCTTGCCAAGCCAAATATCTGTGGGCACCGCCAGTTCCCACAGTAAGCCCAGCCTTTCCAAGATCCAGCCACTGAGCCCGGGAGAATGCAGAGTCCTGAGCCTGCCAGGCTAATTAGAAGAGCATGGGACACACATCTGGTAGCTATTGAGGGAGAAAAGCATCGGGAACAGAGGAAGCAAATATTTCCTGCAGCTCAAAGCAGGCGAGAGGAATGTCCCACTTCAGAAAGAGGCCCCAGGGTACTGGCCTGTCCCATACACAGAGGCCCCACCATGCTGACCTTTCCCTCCACAGCCAGGCACAAGCAGCAGCAGCCTCTCTCCTCACCAGAGCCCCTAGGAGCAGCAGCCTCTCCTGTCTCTTTCCTTGCACCATACGGGTCCTTGGGAAGCAGCTTCTCCTGCCTAAGATGCAGACCCAGCATGCAGGGGCCCCCTTCCCACATTCGGACTCTGACCACTCCCCCCATAGGCACCCAGAAGCCCTCAAGCCCCAGCCCCAGCCCACTGCGAGCTCAGGCACTTGAGTCTCCAGACCGCAGAAACATCCCCAGTGCCAGTCACTGTGGCGCCCCCAAAACATACCTCTTTTTAGCCTGCGTGATCAGTGAGCCCAATTCAGCCCTGCCCTTCGGGAGACCACTTACACCTGGACACAGTGGGGTAAATGCGACTAATCAGAATGGGAGCATTTGCTAGGCCTCTTTGCACTCCTTTGTAAACAAGCACCCAAGAGGCCAGACCCAGGGTTGCTTGGGGGAAAGTCATGTACAAACACCCGCCCATCTTGTCCCTTTGCCTTGTGAACGTCCATTCCCTCCGATGCGTCTCCGCGCTTCCACTTGCACTCCAGGGCCCGTTTGCCAGGGTCGGGGAGAGCTGCACAGCTGTGAGGAGCCTGGGTGCCTCCGGCTGCCCTCGTCCCCACCTCAGGCAGGGGCTCCCCGCTCCACACACTCTTTTGGGAAGTAGGGTGACCAGACAGCAAATGTAAAAAATCTGGACAGGAGGTGGGGGGGTAATAGGAGCCTATATAAGAAAAAGACCCAAAAATTGGGACTGTCCCTATAAAATCAGCACATTTGGTCACCGTATTGGGAAGGCTCCAGTGCCCTTGCCCTGGGCTGGGGCTACCGAGGGGCCAGCCTGCAGCCAGGGACTCTGGACGGCTGGAGCCGGTGCTCGTGCCACCGCCCACCCAGCGCTATGGAGCTGTGAGCTGTGCTGCCTGCCCGCCCACCTGCCGCTCCGGGGCTCAGGCTGGGGGCCACACTTCCTGCCTGCCTGCCTGCCTGCCTGCCCACCCACCCGCCAGGTGCTTTGGGGCTGGGGGGGTAGGGTTGGGGGCTGGCGGCGGGGGCCTCTGGGCTCCGGTGGGGGAAGGGGGGCAGGAGGAGTGGGGCTAGGAAGAAGGGGCTGGTTGGTGGCTGGCCTCCCCAAGCCTGCGGTTCACCCGCCACCCATGAGCTGCTGTATTTTCAACAGTTTTGATCTGTTATCGCTGAAACTGCAGCATCTTTAGATGGACACCAGACCTTTTAATATTAGATTTCCCCATGTATTGTGGTAATAATGCAAATCTATGGACCCACGTCAAAAAAGCCCCAGCAGATTAAATTAATTTTCTGGCAACTGGCAAATCCATAAAAAAACCCAGCCAGGCCGGTCAAATACCGGCCAGGTAGTAACCCTAGTTTCAGCACAAAGAGCCATGGGATACATCCCCAGATGTAGGGTTACCAAATTTCAGCTTCCTCAGAAGAAGATCCTGCTGGAGGAGGGGTACCTGCGGTGGGGGACTCACTGGAGATGGAGGCAGTGTCACTCCCTGTGATGGTGGCAAGGCACCTGCCCAGGACACAGCAACAGCCCTCAGTCAGTGCCTCCCTGCAGGATCCCCTCCAGAGGGCTGGGAGCTCGGGCCTGGGTGGGCAAGATCGGGCAGCTACGGCTTACTGGGGTATGGACCAATCAGCTCCAGATGCAGAGGCAGGACCAATCAGGGCTCTTTCTGAGCGACAGCTTGCCTGCTCTGCAAAAACCCCGGACATTTCCTGTTATTTTAAAAATCCCCTGGACAGAGAAGGAAGGTTTAAAAAAGAGGCTATGTCCGGGAAAACCCAGGTGTATGGTAACCCTACCCAGATGCACACCCATGGGCGAGTGCAGAAATAGTGAGGATGCTGTAATGTGGGAGGGCCTTGCAGTGAGGACTCACACCCCAGGCTAGGCTAAGCCAATACTCCGATCTGGGTGCCAATCACCGGGCTAACTGTGCCTGTGAAACAGGCAGGAAGCTGTTGGGAACAGGCTGGAAAAAGAAGGGGCTGGATTGCAGGCAAGAGAAGCTGGGGCCAGGGCTAATATGTATCGCGGAGAATCTGTGACACTGCAGCAGTGACATATCAGGGCACGAGTTAGTGCAAACCTGAGGGCTACCCTAGCCTGTGCTAGGTTCAAACTGTGCCCCCACAATTACTGACTTGGATAAGGAGGGGGGAAGCCACTCTCCCTCCCTGGGCTGAAATGGCACAATCACACAAAGTTAAACCCTGGGTCACAGACCCGAACAATAGATCCCTAGTGCTGAGGTGCAGTCAGTTTACATTTCTCAGCAACTTCCTCGACATCAGCTATCTGTACAGAAATCAAATCTGACGTTAAAGTCATCAGCTGTATGGATGGTAACTGAGAACACAAATCTGAAACATTAAACAAAAAAGGGTTCGATTGTAGTGTTCTCTGGATTCAGGTTATGTCCATTTTCATTAGGCAGGAAATGCAAATGTTCAAGACACAGCCTCAAAGGATTGCTCCCATGCTCTCTGACAGGTTTTGTTTGTTGGCTGTCATAGTGTGACAGATGATTTGGTATCTGTCAATTGACATTTCATTTCACACAGAGAAGGGACATTGATCAGAGGAATTATTAAAAGAAATACAATTATTTAAGAGTTATTACAAGAAATATGATTTCTGGCACTTTAAGAGGCCAAAATACAAAAGAAAAGGTAAGTAAGGTCACTGTGCAGACAGTCAGAGGCCTGGTGTATACACAAGAGCTGCTCTGGTGTAGCTAACTTTTCCCATGCACAATTTTTCTCCCATTGATGTCTCTCTGGACATCCATTGATAGAAGTTACTTTGCTTCTCAACCAGAACAACGCTGTTGCTGGGAGGCAGAGTGGACACATCCCACTTGCAGTTTAACAAAACTAACCCAAGTAGTTCTCCCATTGCTATCCCAGTGCACCACTTGCCATGAGACTGGTCTACCAGTATGTACCAAGCTAGCTATTAGCAAACCTACCAGCAGATGGCACTAAAGACAACACAGCATTTATTTTCGAATCTAGGCCCAGAAAAATTACCATATTTCAAGTTCCCAAATAGAGGACAGTGGGCGGTGGCAAAGAGATAGTGTTGCCAAGTCTGGTTGGACGTATTCCTGGAGGTTTCATCATGACATAATATTTAATTGAATATTAATCTTTAATTCCTGAAGACTCCAGGACAATCCTAGGGTTGGCAACCCTAGGGCAGCTGGGAGGATACAATTGGTGGGTTCTGGAAGGAGTATTTGGGGGTTCTGGAGGGGAGGGTATACTGGGAGGGGTATTTGGAGGTGCTGGAGGGAGGTGTGTGTACTGGGAGGGGTATTTGGAGGTGCTGGAGGGAGGTGTGTGTACTGGGAGAGGTATTTGGCGGTGCTGGAGGGAGTGTGTGTAGTGGGAGGGGTATTTATGGGTGCTGGAGGGGGGGTGTAGTGGGAGGGGTATTTGGGAGTGCTGGAGGGGGATGTAATGGGAGGGGAATTTGGAAGTGTTGGAGGAGGGTGTAGTGGGAGGAATTTGGGGTGCTGGTGGGGGTGTGTAGTGGGAGGAGTATTTGGGAGTGTTGGAGGGGAGGGTGTAGTGGGAGGGGAATTTGGGGGTGCTGGTGGGGGTGTGTAGTGGGAGGAGTATTTGGGAGTGCTGGAGGGGGTTCTGGCGGAGGTGTGTAGTGGGAGGAGTATTTGGGGGTGCTGGAGGGTGTGTGTGTAGTGGGAGGGGTATTTGGGGTGCTGTAGGGTGTGTGTGTAGTGGGAGGGGTATTTGGGGTGCTGGAGGGAGTGTGTAGTAGGAGTATTTGTGGGTGCTGGAGGGGGTGTGTGTAGTGGGAGGGGTATTTGGGGTGCTGGAGGGGGATGTAATGGGAGGGGAATTTGAGGGTACTGGAGGAAGTGTGTAGTGGGAGGGGTATTTGGGGTGCTGGAGGGGGTGTGTAGTAGGAGTATTTGTGGGTGCTGGAGGGGGTGTGTGTAGTGGAAGGGGTATTTGGGAGTCCTGGCGGGGGAGTATAGTGGGAGGGGAATTTGGGGGTGCTGGAGGGGGTGCAGTGGGAGGGGAATTTGGGGGTGCTGGAGGGGGGTGCAGTGGGAGGGGAATTTGGGGGTGCTGGAGCGGTGTGGGCGGTATTTGGGGGTGCTGGAAGGGTGTGTAGGTATTTCGTGGCGCTCTCAGCCCCGGCTAATGCATTTAGCAACCCCAACAGCCGCACAGATCCTGCCCCCCACCTCGCGAGCGCGCCCGTGGCTGCAGGCACGCTGCCCCTGCTGCCCCACAGCACGCAGGGTCCAGGCCCCCCAGGAGCCTTCAGGGCAGCACGGAGCCCCGCAGCCGGCCAACACGCGCCCCTGCAGCTCCGCCCCCACCTGCCCAGAGCGCGCACGCACGCACGGCCGCACACGTACAGCCCCACCCACCTGCCCAGAGCGCGCACGCACGGCCGCACACGTACAGCCCCACCCACCTGCCCAGAGCGCGCACGCCCCGCCGCACACGTACAGCCCCACCCCCCTGCAGGGAACGCGCGCGCCCGGCCGCACACGTACAGCCCCACCCACCTGCTGGGAACGCGCGCGCCCGGCCGCACACAAACAGCCCCACCCACCTGCCGAGCGCGCCCCCGGCGGTCATGGAGCGCTGCGGGCCCGGGCTCGGCTACGAGGGGCCGGCGGAGCGGGCCCGGCAGCAGGAGCGGCACTACCAGCTGCTGTCCGAGCTGCAGGCGCTGGTGAAGGGGCTGCCCAGGTGAGGGGGGCGCCGTGCCTGAGCCCCCGCGCGTCGCGCCCGCGCGTGGCCGGCGCAGTCCGGCCGGCCGGCGTGTGACCCGAGTGGGGGGAGGTGGCCCGGCCCGGCCCGCTGCTGAGCTCTGTGGGGCAGGCGGGGGAGGGTAGCGTGGGGGAGCGCGGCCCGCGTGTCGCTCCCGCGCGTGGCAGGCGCAGTCTGGCCGGCCGGCTGGCGTGTGACACGAGTGGGGAGAGGTGGCCCGGCCCGGCCCGCTGCTGAGCTCTGTGGGGCAGGCGGGGGGGGGCAGCCCCCGGGAGGAGCGGGGCCCGATGTCCCGAGTTTATCGGGGGGGGGGTTAACGTGGGGCGGCTCGCTGACTGCCCCCCCCCCCGGACCCCTGTCCCTGCAGCTCCTGCCAGCAGCGCTTGTCTTACACCATCCTCAGTGACCTGGCGCTGGCGCTCATCGATGGCACCGTCTTTGAGATCGTCCAGGGGCTGCTGGAGATCCAGCACCTGACGGAGAAAAACCTTTACAACCAGCGGCTGAAGCTGCAGAGCGAGCACCGAGGTGAGGCCCCCGCAGCGCCGAGCCCCTCGCCAGCCCCAGCCCTCTCCCGCCTCCTGCCAGTAAACCGGCCTTTTAGTTCCCTTGCTTTGCAGTCCCGCTGCTCGGCGCTGGACACCGAGAGCAGGTGACGTCAGATTGGGCAGAGAGTAACAGCTGTGGCCCGGGGGGAAACCAGCTCTCGCAACTTGATCTAAAGGCCTGGCAGCCCCAGGACAGGAAGCAGGAGTGGCCAACCAGTAGATATAACATCGCTGAGTGTGCGCTTTTGGCAGAGATGTTGGGAGCATGTCTCCAGTCCTTGTCAATGTATGTGTATGGCTATGCTGCAGAACCAATGCTCTTGTGCAGATTGAAGAATTAATATAATTCCTCAGTGGAAAGTGAGCTACATTAGTGGCTGCATTTTTAAAGCGCTCGGTCTTACTGTGGGTAGCAAAGAGACTTGAGAGCTTGTGGGCAGAATTCTGCTATTCAAACACCTTGATAAATACCTTAGTGCAGTGGGTGATCTTCTGTACTTTGCCTCAGGGTATCCACTTCTCCAGGGAACTGCTCTGCTCCAGATTGCAAGGGAATTATTGAAAGCAGAGTTCTCTGAAATAGGATATTTAACTTCCAAAGCCTAGCCTTCTGATGGGAATAGGGGCAATGCTGGGTGTGCCTTCCTTGCCTACTGTCATTCCGGATGGAGAGTCTAACTTTGTGTTTATTAATCAGTGCTCAAGCAAGAAATGTTCCACAGACACAAAGAGGCCCAGCAGTCCTGCAAACCTCACAACCTGCCAGTTCTCAAAGCAGCTCAGCAGAGGGAGCTGGAGGTAAGGCTTTCATTAGCACTTTCTTCTTTGCTACTTGCTGGAGCTGTTCCTACCAGCTACAAATTGCAACCTTGTTGCAGTAGCGTGTGTCATTTGTAAAAACCAGTAAAGCCACACTTAAATGTAGGGCACAAATATTGAAGCTGGTTCTGAAATCAGTCTGGAGACCTATGAGTTAGACTTCTGGCTATAGGATCTGATGATCGGAAAGGCCCTAATAAAGTTCTTTCCTCCCCATTGTCAATCAGTAAGTAATGATGATCAAACCCTGTTGTGTGTGCTAGACTACCACTCCCAGGGGCCTATCTTGAGAAGTCACTAGAGGAGGTGAAAGAAATTGATTATTTGTGTACTGTGAACTGGTGGCATATAGCAGTTCCAGCATGTTTACATCTGCAGTCAGGGCCGTCGCTAGGGTGGTTCGGGGCCTGGGGCAGATTCGTCTCCTCTGGGACCGACTGAGCTAGCCACTCGCACTGGCCCGTGGGGCTCCCCAAAGTCTGGGGCCCGGAGCTGTCACCCCAATTCGCCCTACCCAAGGAATTGCTCTGACTGCTGTTAAGGCCTCCATACTAGTCAGTGAAGTACAAGAAATACAATGCTGCCTGCTTCTGCTGCTAGACTCCTAGAGATCCGAGCTGGCAAGGACTGAGCAGAGGCAGAGAGTCAGGTTAGGAATCTTGGTTTGCTTACCGACCATGCCCAGTCCCCAGAATGCCCCCTGTGGGGTTGTTCCTTTGCTCAGCTTATGCCTCTGTTTATCTCAGAAACCTTTCCTTGTGACATAGGACAGGGGTTCTCAACCTTTTTACTTGAGGCCCCACCAACATGCTATAAAAATTCCACCTCCTGCCTGTGCCACAACTGTATTTCTGCATATCGAGTGGATTAAAAACCAGGGCTGGCGTTAGGGGGTAGCACGCAGGGCAATTGCCTGGAGCCCACACCACGGTGGGGGGCCCAAAGCTAAGGTGCTTGGGCCTCAGTTTCAGCCCTGGGTAGCAGGGCTCAGACTTTGGCTTTCTGCCCTGGGCCCCAGCGAGTCTAATGCCAGCCCTGCTCTCTGGTTATCTTGGCAGACCCCCTGAAACCTGCTCATGGCCCCTAATTGGGGGCTGATCTCTCCCCAGGGGGCTGCAGTTCCCACGAAGAGTCAGTTTGTAGTTGCAGAGGTAGCAGTGGCTGAACTGGCCTTCCTGTTAGAAAGCCAGGATTCGGGGAATTAGGTCTGCGAACAAGTCAGCTCAAGGGGTTGCTCTGCAGAGAAGTATGCACCTAGTCTTGGTGTTCTAACACAGCCTCATGAGGCGAGCAGTTGTCCCATGCATTGTGGTGGGCACCGTGACGGTGCTGCCTAGTCTATCTTCCTGCCCTTTGTAGCCTGATTCGGGGAGGGTTAGTAGGGACAGTGGAATTTATCCACTTAATTTAGTTTTATTTAATAATTAAATTTTAATTAATTAATATTAATAATAATTATAGATATTAATATGGGTATGGCTCGCCAATATGTGTGATTAGAAGATAAAGTTTGTCTTGAATCCGGCTTCACAGAATTTATACAAGGAGATTGGGGGAATATGACAGAAAATTACACTGAGACAAAATTTAGTCAATTAAGACCTTTTAATTAAAATTAATGAAACAATAAGTACATGTAAAATGTTAAAAGCAGTTTGAGATTACAAAGTTACAAATATCACAGTTCTAAATGCACTCTGCAGCAGATAGCACTAGAGTGAATTTCACACCTCTGATAGAGGAAGTATAGTTATGAGTTTTAGCCCTCTATAAACTAAATGCTCAGAAGTGAATTAGAAATAAGAATTTGTTCATACTTACAGCTGTGAAAGGACAGAACACTACGACATATTAGTAATTGACAGCCTTCGTGGGGAAGACAGGGTGAGGCGATGGAAGATAGAAAGATGGGTATATCGCCTGTTTAATGATGGATTGTCACCCTTTTTATAGGGAGAAATTTTTCCTCCTATGCCCAAATTTGTCTTTCCCCCATGGAAAGGTGAGGGTACCTGTTTTTATAGGTTGACCTTTTATGTGCGTATGGATGACAGATATGTACGCATCTGCGGTATATATGTGTGAAATTTGTGGGCAGAAATTCCCCCGTTTTCACCCTATTTAGGTGAAAGGTTAGCAGACATTCAAAAGGTTCCTAGACAATTTGCGTAGGTTTGTATTTTATTATTACTTTTTTGAGTAAGGGTCTTAAAGGTTGCTTTTAGCGTTACAGAGGAAATTGGCCAGGATGTCTGGCCTAGAAGTTTCTAGGTATCTTGCATTACAGCTTATTGTAAATAATTCTATTAATCTATGCAGCCTACACACTTTTATCAAAAAACATTTTATACAGACCAACAGATTAATCCTCAGGGCTACACGCCCCCCTTTGGCGGGGTGGTTTACATAAAGAAACCCCGTCATCTAGGACTTAATATCTGTGGGGCCCTTTTTAGTTTCATACCTGGGCAAATTTTGGTATGTATCAGGAATGGGCACCATGTATATATATTCATTTTTATCCCCAGATGGTGCTCGTCTGTGCATTTGTTTAGCTGATTGTCTGGGTGTTTGTCTAGGTCTTTGCCTAGTTTTTGGCTTGGGTTTGTTGCGTTTATACAGTATATAACCTAAAATAAGGAAATTAATCCCAATCCCAATTCCTTGGATAATTATCCATACTTCTAATCCGAAATTTTCTCTGAAAGTTGTTGCAGGCTCATTCCCTTCATTCATTAATTGGGTAATAACTTGTTGGGCTTTATCCATATTATTAGTAATTTGAATGAGGTGAGTCTCCTTACGAATCATTAAGGATTTCAGTTGCAACCCTAATGGTGGAATATAAGACAGAAAAGTAGGTGTGCTTTGAATAGTTAAATTCTGGTAATCAGGGTTAGACTGAATAATGGTAATGTTCTCAAAAATAGGAATAGGGGAAATAACTTGATTTCCTATTACCGTGGGTTGCTTTGGGGTAAAACAGAAATTTGGCTCTGTGACAGGACACTCCAAGGGACCATACTGGTACCTCTTTTGGTTGGTAACCACGCAAAATTGGTTCCTTCCAGCATAGGTCACCCTCTCCATCGGAGTCTTCCATGTGGTCAGCCTCACCAGGCATGACGATGATGAATTCTGTGCTTTCTCTCCCTGTAGTCCACACAAAACAGTGTCTGTTTCAAACACATTACACCTACCGATATACTGGGGTCCTTTTTTAGAACAACAGGCCATCTGTGGTACCTTCCAAGTCTGAGTTGGAGTGTGATAGACTACCAGGGGAGGTGCATTAAAGCGTTCCCTGTAGATGTCATCTTCGAGGTGACCTATAGAATGGATAGCAGCCAATTGCCTGTACACATCTCTGTCTGGGTCAAACACTGGTAATGAGACCGTGAATGAAACATACAAAGATCGTGCCATAATACAATCTTTTGTAAGAGAACAACTGTCTCAGTTGGGGTGAGGTGTCACAGATCCTATCTCTCTCATAGCACCTACTGACAAATGCTGGCATGCATCCAAACAAGTGGATTTTTCCTTTTCCAGCTTTTGAAAACATTTAGGACAATTTGAAAGGTAGCTATAATGAGCACCTCATATTGCCCTTGGTCCTCATATTTAAGCTTATACAAGGTTAAACTTCCTCCTGTTATTAAATTATTACAGCTAGCTTTATTTTTTCAAGTTCCATAAGCTATACCATGTTTTAGGGAAGTTGAATTTATAAACGCCTTGCAACCACCCCCCTTCGAATTCTTATTCAAGGGCCACATCTTTTTCCAACCACTAGAGGGTAGTGCAGTTACTTCCACCAATTGATATTCAAAAGTAACATCCTCCCCCCGAATTCCCTTAACCTGTTGAATCGGGTTGTTGACCAGTTCTGGATTAAGTATAATAGTCCGTTCCTTCTTTGTTGGTATGTTCTGTTGCTTGGGCTCAGACAACTGAGTACGATCCGGTCGTCTGGTTTCCTGGGGTTGCAATAGTTCAGTTTCAGACTTAAGATTTTGGCATAGTCCTACCCTTAGAGCAACAATAAGGGTGTAATAAGTCAAAAATGTCAATGTCAATTTCATGGTTGCAAACTGCTGGGCTCCAGTTGTTGAGATTTCATCTGATCACTTAAGTCCTGAGGAGGAAGTTGCTCCTGCGACCTGGACGATCGATACAGCTTTAACTGGTTAGCATGATAAGTCTTGTCTCTATTATGCTTTCCTCCTGTTATTCTGATCTTATATACTGCTGAACTGAGTTTATCAATGATTTGGAAAGGTCCAATCCATTGATTACACAACCCATAAGTTCTGGTGACTTATATGACAATAACATTACTTGATCTCCTACCTCCCAAGTATTCTCTCTCTGGTTTTTGTCAAAGTAAGCCTTTGCCTTACGTCTGGATTTTCCCAATTTGGCAGCTACCTGCAAGTGAATGTGATTTAAATGTTTTTGCAGATTTTGCAGGTAGGTATCCATTTTTATTCCCTCTAATTGAGTGCCACTAGCTTGCCAAATTAAATGTTCTGGTAATCTTATTGTTCGGCCTGTCATCACTTTAAAAGGTGTTTTATCAGTAGATGCAGCCGGTGTCGCCCTCAATGCCATTAAAATTAAAGGCATGAGGGTGTCTCAGTTACGTCCATTGGCATCAACCAGTTTCCTCAACATCACTTTTATAGTCCGATTGGTTCGTTCCACCATCCCAGATGACTGTGGTCTGTATGGGATGTGTAGTCTCTGCGGGTCTCCCATCAATTTAAGGCAATTCCTAAAGAACTGTCCTGTAAAATGTGATCCCTGGTCTGATTCTACCTTTGCAGGGATCCCCCAGTGAGAGAAGACTTGTTCTACTAAGACTCTGGCAGTGGCTCTTGCAGTATTGGCTTTAAGAGGAAATGCCTCTATCCACTTTGAGAAAGGATACATAATCACCAATAGATATTGATTACCTCTTTGAGTCCTTGGCAAAGGACCTACAAAGTCAATCTGCAAAGCCATCCAAGGACCTTCATACACCTGGCATTTTAGTGGCGCATTTCTTTTGGATGGAGTAGGATTAGCTTGGGCATATGCCAGACAATTTTCACAATATTGTTGCACATCCATCCCAAGAAGTGGCCACCATCCTACAGATGCAAGACGTTGGACAGTTTTGTCCACTCCCTGATGTCCTCCTTTAGGAGTGTCATGGACCATGTACATCATTTCCCTCCGTAGGTGAGCTGGAACTACCCACATAGGGAAAGGACCTCCTGTATACACGAGAATTCCATCTACTACTTGTAACTGCTGTTCATGTCGTTTGTACAAAGGGTCTATTGTTAATGATCCCTCTTTGCCTATTTTGGAAAGTTCTAGGATTACTCTCATTATGTCCTTATCCAATTTTTGCATATCTTTTAAATCTGGTATATTGGGTTGTACCAATTTAGTTGCAGCTATAGGACATTTAGGATTAGGGGTAATAACAGAATACTCCTGATCCTTACCTTCCCAAAATTCTCCTGGATCAGGCTCCTTCACGGGCCAATTTATCAGTTTTCTCATTTTCCATAGCATAAGGGTCTAATTTCCAGTGAGCTTTTACCTTTTTTATTTTGATTGGCCGCTCTGAAACAGTAACTATTACTGTTAACCAATGGATATATCTCATCAATGATGCATACCTAATAGGTGTGCCATCAGAAGATGTAAAACTATTTGTTTCCCAATATGGTAGGAACTCTGAGAGAATTGCATACCCATGCAGAGTCTGAAAACAGACAGATATCTTGGTATGTGGTGGTGATGGAGAACTGCACACAGTACTCCAACACACAAGCCACTGCAGCTAATTCTGCATATTGAGCCGAATGTGGAGTGCATGAATATGCCTTTTCCCAAGGCTCTCCTTTCCCCTCAGGGGGAACGGCATAGATTCCGAACCCAGTATAGGGTTTGCCTTGATGGTAATAACTAGAACCATCAACAAAGAATTTATACCTATTAATGGAATCTGTCTCCTGGATTAAAGGTTGAAAGAGCTTTTGTTTTTCCTCCCCCCTTAGATCCAATTGATCAAAGTTGGGACACTTGTGTGACTCTCCCTGATACAATAGAGCGGTTGGTAACAAGGATGGTGTCCTAATAGGTTTGACTGCAATATCTTTCCCTTGCAGTAATAATGCCCAGTGAGCAAGGCGAGCATTTGAAACTTGCCCATCTTTTACCCTGTTGGACAGTAAAAACTGAAGAGGAGTGTGCGATGAGTGTAATATGATCGGGCTGAGGCCAATTAGAAAAGAAAAGTGTTGTATGGCCCAACTGGTTGCCAATAGATACTTTTCACAATTGTCATATTTGAGTTCAATTGATGACATTAAACGTGAGGCATAGGCCACAGGTCTGATTTTCCCATGCCTTTCTTGTGAGGCCACAGCCGCCAACGCATTAACACTCACCGCTACCTCCAGATGATAGGGTATTTCAGGATTTGGTGTGATCAACACCGGAGCCTTGATAATGGCCTGTTTTAGTTGGGATACTGCCTCCGTGTGTTGCTCAGACCATTCCCACTTTCTTTAGTAGTTGGTACAAAGGACCTGCAATAGAAGCAAAATTAGGGATGAAATCCCTGTGGTACCCAGTTAAACCTAGGAAAGCTCTTAAAGCCATAGGTTCCTGTGGTAAAGGCAATGTTTGGATTGCATCCACCTTCTGTTGCGCTGGGGTTCTACCCCATTTTGTCAGGGTGAGACCCAAGAAAGAGACACAATTAGCCATTAGCTGGGCTTTGGCTGGATTGCACTTTAACCCTGCTTCTTTTAGAATTTGCAGAAGCTCGTCAAGTCTTTCTAAATGCTCCTTTTTCGTCTGTGTTGCTAAACACAGATCATCTACATATTGAAATAGAACATTTGGTTTAGAAAATGGTGACAGTATCCGTCTCATTTGTGCATGGAATAAAGCTGGAGAGTTTTTATATCCCTGGGGCAAACGTGTCCAAGAATATTGTACTCCCTGAAAACTAAATGCAAAATGGTACTGTGAAGTGTGTGCCAATGGTAATGTCCAAAAACTGTTACTGATGTCTAATACAGTAAACCATACAGCCTCTGAATCAAAGGATTTGATTAGATCTGGCATTTTGGCCACTGTGGGGGCACAAGTTGGTGTGACCTGCTTTAGGCGTCTGTAGTCTATTGTGAGATGCCACGAACCATCCGGTTTCTTGACAGCCCAAATGGGTGAATTTGCAGTGGAAGTACATTTTTGTAGTACTCCCTGTGTCAGTAAAGACTTAATAGTCTTTTCTATGTATGGATTTGCTTGTTCTGGGTAAGGATACTGTTTTTGGGCTGAAATTTCTCCTCCTTCCACAACAATAGTGACGGCCATGCATCCACAGTCATGTTTGTGTTTAGCAAAGGCATCTGCATGTTTGTACAGTAATGCCTGTAACTCAGGTTGGTCTGCATGTTTAGCCACTATTTCGTCCAAATCATACCCTTTAGGTTTAAAGTCCTCCACTGGAGATACCATGCCACACTTAGGTATGACTACTGGAGAGTTATCCTTTTCCTGTTCTACTGAAAGACACAATAATTGGTTACACAAATTAAGAACACATCCCTGTTTGTATAAGAAATCAGTTTCCAATAAGGAATTCTTTGGGTCTGCTAACTTCATTAATGCAAAAGTATGATTCTTTCTTAGGTGACCTATTTGTACTTCAAGGGGTGTAGAAAGTGTGGTAGCAACCTGATTACTTGCAAAAGTTGCAAGTGTCTTGGTACATCCTGATGATAGAGGAGAGGATCTAGGATCCTCGACATGAAGAATACTGATTGCTGCTCCAGTATCTATAATGAGATTCCTGTCTAGTCCCTCTATCACTGCAGATATTGTGGGTCTTCCACTTGTATCTCTGCCTAAAGGGGCTATGACTACACTCGGGGTTGTTTGTAGTCATGCAGCATATGCTGTCAGATAATCTAGGGGTTCCTCCTCTATCTCCTCAGAGGCAGCCAATTCTGGAGGAGTGGCTGTCCACTGGGGAAAAGGGGATGGATCAACGGAGGCCACTGGACGGTTCAAGGTTGCTGAGCCTTGGCCTTCCATCATCATCAGCTCATTCACACGGGCATGAAGTTCTCAGATAGCCCGTCGTTGAGCCTCAAGCGTCTGTTGCACTGTCCTAAACATTTTCACAACTGAATCCTCAGTTTTGTGCAAAGGCGGTGATTTAGGTCTCTGCAGACGTGAACTGTTCTGTGCAGCATCTGAAAAGAAAGGAACACGATCCCGGGCTTCTGCATAGGATCCAAACGCATAACCCTGTCGAGGGGCCTGGCCACTCGAAGGTCCAGGGTTATTACGTGGGTTAGGGTCATTTTGCCAACGTTGATACTTAGGGAATTTAGGAACTCCTCGTCCTAATCCTGGCTGAGGTCGAGGTCCCTCAGTCCTCACCGTAGGATTAGTTTATGGTTCCTGAAGTACTGCAACCGGGGCTCCACGCCGACCTAATTTAGAGCCTCCCTGTGCATATGCTTTAGCCAACAAGGCTAATGTTCTTTTTAAAGAAATATCATCAGTGATATGCATATTAACCATTTCTCTTAACTGGGGGAGAGAATTATTAACTAGCAAACTGATGTATGGCAGTTCATCTGTTTCTTCTTTGATATGACTCCGCCAAGCTGCACTTAACTGTAAATGAAACTGATGTGGAGTTTCATTAGGTTTCTGCTTTAAGTTAGACAGAATTGCTACTCCAGCTTGCCCTGGGTGCTGGTTATGTTCCAATAGGGCTACTGTCTCTTCAAAAGTTTTCTCTCCTACCCTAAACTTAAGTGGCAAAGTACTCCACAATGCTCAATTCACTGTGAGTTGTAAGATTTTAACCCAATCTTCCCTTGGTAAGCCAAACACTTTTGCTGTCTCCTGCACACGTTGTGCATGCATAGCAACTGAAGAATCCTCCATCATTCCTACTTGCTTAGCTACCAGGTCTAAGGTTTTAATATCTGTAACAACTGCTACAGGACAATCAGAATTGGAACCTGCAGTTCCTTCTTCTGGATCTGAATCTGAGCTTTCATCTGAGCTTAAATCTACAATTTCTGTTCCTTGACTCCTTCTACCTAGATTTACATTTTCCTCATCTGAACCATCAAAACTTTCCACTGGAGATAATCCTGGGTATCTAGGATAACTTTCCATGAAATGTCTATGGCTTACATTCAAAGCGTCTCCACGCTGACGCAGGACATCCCTTAGTCCACTAAAATCTGATGTGGTAGAGTGTTCTACCAATACACTAGGTGATACCAGCATATACCACGGGGGTGTAGAGGACCCACAAAATTCTTGGGGTCTAGGCAATGTTGATTGCCCGAATGCCAATAAATGTCCACCCAAAGGGACTGGATCTTCTACTCTATATGGTGCTAATGTACAATTGGCTGGAGGAGCAGGAATTCTATTTCCTGCTTGTTGTTGTAGCTCTCTTTGTAACTTAGAGATCACTACATCACATGCATTAGCTACAAGTGTTACCTGTGATACGGCCTCTTCTAATCCCTGAACAATGACCGACTCTAAAGGCACTGCTTCTTCACTTACAGAAACTGTCTCTACAGAAGCAGAGATTTTTTTCTCTTTCCCTGCTTCACTGGCTGCTTTTTCTGTGACACTTGTCTCCACCTCCTGAACTGCCACCTCAGAGCTTCCGTCCTCTATCAGCAGACTGTCAGTTTTCTCTGCACTGCCAATTTCCTCTTCTGACTCCACAGATTCAGTCTGCAACTCCGCTTCTGAAGGTACTGTGTTTGCTTGAGCTAATTCTCTTGTTTTACTTTGTCACTGGTCCAATAGGATTTTCTACCTCTGTTGGTTCCACCATACCAATAGGGATGGGAATCAATTCTTCAACCTCCTCTGCTATATTTTCTCCCTTTTCTAGTTCTTTAATCTTTTCCAGCAACCGACCACGGTCTACTCTATAGGTTACCAGCATCTGCTGAACTTCCCTGAGTAACTCCATCTTTTTATCCAATTTCTTTCCCAATGAACTACAAGCTACAAGCAAGCATTCAACAGCTATTCCCTTCACCACTTTAGCTCTTTTCTTTTTCTGCTCTGTTTCTTCCTCAAATACATTACTCACAAAACCCCACGGGTTTCTCTGCTCAGAAATCATTCCACTATTTTTCAGCTGCTCCAAACCACCACCATGTTCCTGAATATATCTCCTAGCAAAGTTTTCCAAAGCCAAACTGCTAGCAACTCCGATAGACTCCATTCCTGTTCTATCTTCACTTTTAATACTCTTAATACGAAATAGAGAATTCATCTCTTTCTTTTTCTAGTATATTCACTAGAATCAATCCTCTGTTGATATAATTCTGATCCAAAAAGGTGTCCCTTTTACAGAAACAACAGGAATACCACCCCTTAACCGGTTTAAAACACTGTATATCATAAAAGTCCCAAGTAAATAGAGGAAGTGGGGATACTCTCTTCTCTCGATGGCTTATAGCAGATCGAGAGGTCTTTCCCCTCTGTCGGGACCTGCCAAATATTGGGGGAATACTGAGGCAGACGGATCAGAGGTGCAGTCCGGAAGAGTTAATGGGACTGAGATAAGGTATCTTTGAACTATTTAAGTTCTGACTGATTGCGGCCTTTTTGGCGGCTATGAATACCTTGCTTTATTAACTCCCCGCCACCACTAGTGTGGGTCACCGGATTCAGGTGCAGCTGCTATGATTTTATTCGGTACCATTCATTTATTTCTTCAATTTATAAAAACCCCTTTCTGCGCGCGTATCACTTTTAAACACTATCACTTTAATATTCAGTTATCAATACAGTTAAAACCTTTAGGCAAAAGTGAAAGTAAAAACCTTAGGATGTTTAACCACAATACAAAACGGAAATACTGGGCGTGCTGCCAGCAGCAATAACCACAGGAAGTTGACTCTGACTAGCTTTAAGAGAAAGAGACTCAAAGTTTTCAGAGCACTTAAAATTAACTATTTACTTGCGTTTCAAAGAAAAAATTCTCTAAAGGGTCCAGAAATGTCTGAAATTCCCTGGAATTCCTGTCACACACTCCTTAGATCTCCTCCTGCCTGGCTCGCCAGCCTGTAGCCTGATTTGGGGAGGGTTAGTAGGGACAGTGGAATTTATCCACTTAATTTAGTTTTATTTAATAATTAATTTTTAATTAATTAATATTAATAATAATTAATAGATATTAATAATATGGGTATGGCTCGCCAATATGTGTGATCAGAAGATAAAGTTCGTCTTGAATCAGGCTTCACAGAATTTATACAAGGAGATTGGGGGAATATGACCGAAAATTACACTGAGACAAAATTTAGTCAATCAAGACCTTTTAATTAAAATCAATGAAACAATAAGTAAATGTAAAATGTTAAAAGCAGTTTGAGATTACAAAGTTACAAATATCACAGTTCTAAATGCACTCTGCAGCAGATAGCACTAGAGTGAATTTCACACCTCTGATAGAGGAAGTATAGTTATGAGTTTTAGCCCTCTATAAACTAAATGCTTAGAAGTGAATCAGAAATAAGAATTTGTTCATACTTACAGCTGTGAAAGGACAGAACACTACGACATATCAGTAATTGACAGCCTTCGTGGGGGAGACAGGGTGAGGCGATGGAAGATAGAAAGATGGGTGTATCGCCTTCCTCCTATGCCCAAATTTGTCTTTCCCCCATGGAAAGGTGAGGGTACCTGTTTTCATAGGTTGACCTTTTATGTGCGCATGGATGACAGATATGTACGCATCTGCGGTATATATGTGTGAAATTTGTGGGCAGAAATTCCCCCGTTTTCACCCTATTTAGGTGAAAGGTTAGCAGACATTCAAAAGGTCCCTAGACAATTTGCGTAGGTTTGTATCCTATTATTACTTTTCTGAGTAAGGGTCTTAAAGGTTGCTTTCAGCGTCACAGAGGAAATTGGCCAGGATGTCTGGCCTAGAAGTTTCTAGGTATCTTGCATTACAGCTTATTGTAAATAATTCTATTAATCTATGCAGCCTACACACTTTTATCAAAAAGACATTTTATACAGACCAACAGATTAATCCTCAGGGCTACACCTTCAGAAATGCAGGGAATAAGATATTCTTGGAGTACAAACAGGACCTGGGCCCCTTTAAAGCTTCCAAAGGATCAAAATAGCTTTTGGGTTTCATTAGACAGGGGTAGAAGAAATGCTAATAGAAAAGTAACTAGAGGAAGAACATTAAACGTCTTGAGCTTTAGAATCCCAGTGTCTTTTTCTTATTTCTCAGGCTGTGGAGCAGCGCATTCGAGAGGAACAGCGACTGATGGATGAGAAAATAGTCTTGGAATTGGACCAGAAAGTAGTTGACCAGCAGAGCACCCTGGAGAAAGCTGGAGTGTCTGGATTTTACATCACCACAAACCCACAGGTCTGTGTGTGAGCAGGGAGTAGTGCAAGATTTGTCAATACTCTCACAAGTAAATGGCTAAAAAAAAAATGAGAAATGAAGGGTAAAATACCAGAAGCCAACCTCATGGCTTTGTCCAGCCACATGGCCGAGGGGTTGAACTCTCAGCCTCCAGTGTTAGAAGTGTGATCCTTGCTCTGCTGCATGAACTGAAGGGCTAAAAGCTTGTCTATATGGCATATTAATGCTTGGCAACCTGGAGTACTGTAGACTTACAACCTGGCTTGCTGCACACACTAACTCCTGCGTAGACATGGCCTAAGTCAGTTGTCTCCAACCTTTTCCGGGTGGTGGGCGCCAGACGACAGCCACCAAGGACCGTGGCTGGCGGACAAGCATCCGCCAAAATGCCGCCGAGAAGTGGCAGCGTCAAGAGGCGTCACCGCCGAAATGCTGCCGAAAATCAGCGGCATTTCGGCGGCGGCGCCTCTTGATGACACTGCTTTTCGGTGGCATTTCGGCAGATGCTTGTCCGCCGGCCAGTACATGGGCGCACATAGATGCCCCGGCGGGTGCCATGGCACCTGCAGGCACCGTGTTGGGGACCACTGGCCTAAATCCTCTAGCTGGAAACAACAGCAGGCTCAAACTTCTTTTGTAGGCCAACCAGTAGAGAGGGACAAACAGCCACGCTCTTCTACTGCGGGTTCCACTGAGATGAGAAGAAATGTATGCCAGGAGCCTCTCAACCCTGAAACTTCAGTCTGCCTTATCTAGAACATAAACATAACGTTATAGTGAACTGATCACTTTCCTCATCTATAAATCACAGTCATCACCTCTGTGTAGCTGCCTCCTGTAAAGGGACTTGGTGAAGGATACGGTTCTTGGTTGGAATCTCCAGCCACTGTCATAATAGAAATAACTGATTGTTTTCCATCAATCTCCTTGTGCACCCATCAGCTCATGCTCCTATTCCAGTTTGCTCTACTAAACACCTCTGTCCAGTTACTTTTTCAAAAATACAGAAATATTATTGATCTGTATTACCATAGTGTCTACGCGGCCTCGTCATGGACCAGGCCCCCACTGCTAGGAGCTCCACACAAATGGAACAAAAAGATGGCCTCCTGCCCAAAAGACCTTGCAATCTAAGTATGACAAGAAACAACAGATAGGGAGTATGAGAAAACGGACACTATCGGTCAGCATTATCGGCGTTACCGGGGCCTAACCATTGTCAAATTTGTTGTCGTATCCCAGAAAAGGACATTTATAAGAAGGGTTTTGAAGGAGGATAATGGTGGTTTTTACAGGGGAGCTCCTCACAGTTGAGTCATGTTGTTTGCCAAGGGAGTACAAGTAATAACCCAGCCAGACCTAAAGCTCAGTGGTCACTCCACCTTTTCCTTTTGTGAGCATTTTAACTGAAGTTTTTAATGGAAAGTGTCGCCTAGTGCCATACATGCTGCAAAGGTGACAGGCCACTGTGCCCCCTCACCTGGTGTATTGACAAAGAAGCAGTGGAAAAGGAAAGAACCTTCATAAAGTGTTGAGTCTTAAGTCATCAGTACCCTGTAATGTAGGGGTGGGCAAAGTACGGCCCGCCGGACCCTTTAATCCGGCCCTCAAGCTCCTGCCGGGGAGCAGGGTTGGGAGCTTCCCCTGCTCTGGCACTCCAGGCGGTGAGCAGGGTCGGGGGCTTGCCTTGCTCTGCACGTGCAGCAGCTCCACACGGCTCCCGGAAGCAGGGGCAGCCAGGGGGCTTTGCACACTGCCCCCGCCCCAAGCGCTGGCTCTGCAGCTCCCATTGGCTAGGAACTGCGGCCAGTGGGAGCAATGGGGGTGGTGCCTATGGACAGGGCAGCACACAGAATGGCATGGCCCTGCCTCCATGTGGGAGCCGGAGTGCCCCAGCCACCTGCCCCAGCCCTAATTGCCCTCAAAACCCTTTGATCCCAGCTTGGAGCACCCTCCTGCATCCCAAACCATCATCCCTGGCCCCACCCCAGAGTCTGCACCCCCAGCCAGAGCCTCATCCCCCATGTGCACCAATCCCCTGCCCCATCCGGCCAGCCATACAATTTCCATACCGAGATGTGGCCCTCAGGCCAAAAAGTTTGCCCACCCCTGCTGCAATGGGATGATTTGCATCAGATCTCATGTGGTGACGTACCTCCTAGTTTGTGGACGTGTTTAAACCAGAATAAGCCTTAGTTCTGCATGGGCAGCTTTTCTCTTTCACTCCCCTAGTGTGACTGACAGTCTGTGTGCTGCCGACCAGGTTCTCCCTCTGCAGCTCTTGCTAGCAGCCAGTGTCCGAGAAATGGGACCGTCTAATTTCTTCATTACAGTCTTTCCCTTCACAGGAGCTGACTTTACAGATGAACTTGTTGGAGCTGATACGGAAGTTGCAGCAGAAGGAATCGCAGCCAGAGAAGGCTTTCTCCTGAGTAGGGCACAGCTCCTCTTTGTCCAGAATCTCCCTCTGAACTTCACACTAAAGAACAGGCTACTTACATCATTTGCTCTGTAACGTCAGAGAGAAGCCACTGGTCACCAAGTGTAGAAGAAACAGCTGAAATGGTTAATTCCTTTTTGGGGCGGGGCCATGAAGAGCAGAGGAGACAAGCAGAAAGCATTGTGCTCCTGTTCCCTCCACACCTCAGCACATGGCATCCATTCTCATTCCCCAGGTGTTCACTACCCAGCTCAAGTACAGCTGTTGAGGAGTAACTTGGGGTCTCTTATTCAGAGACCCCAGGTTCTTTAGTGGCCAGTGCTGTGTCCCTCCAGCCCCGAGTCCACGCTCTTGGGTGATGTGCTGTGTGGAAAACGTGCCCACAGGACCAGACGCAGTTTCTGGGCACTTGGAGGGTATGTGAAAGGCACAAGATTTCTCAAGGAGAGCAGTAATCCTCTTCCATGGGCAGCGTTGGCATGGTTTTACCAACCTACCAGAGAGCAGACCATGCTCGATACGACCTTGGCACCAGTTAGTGACCTGGGGGTGTTTTCAGAGTGCCCAGCTGAGTGGGTCCTTCTGGAGAGCAGGGAAATGGCTGCCACATCTTAGTGACGTGCATATGTCTGAGTGGCCCAGTCTGGATTAGTGAGCAGTATTTGCTACTCCATCTCAAATGCAGCCTTGCCTTGCTACTCTGAGGGAGAGCATGTGTCACAGGTAAAGAACTGCAAATGACAGGATGGCGTTTAACAGCTTCTGATACCAAAGGCAGGAACTGGCCTTTTTTAAAGCAGACATATGGCTGGAGTTCGCTCTCCTTCCCAAAGCAGCCTCTGGGCAGATAATGACACGGGTTTCCCTTCAGTGTCTCTTCTCCCACCTGAAGGAGAAAGCCAAGCCTGTGCCTGCCCACTCTGGGGCTGGGAAGGCAGCTGTGCACTTTGTCTGGGAGGAGCCTGAGCCTGGCAGGGGGATGCTAAGGGTTATGTTACTGCATGCTACTTGAAAATGCCAGCCTCAGAATGTTTAGAAATAAATAATTCATCTGCAATTCATGTCTGGCTCTTGGCTTTCATTTCCTGCTACCTGACGCCTCTAACAGATGTTCCAGTCTTTTGGTATTGTCAAAAGATGGCACTGGCCACTTGAGAGAAAAAGGGCCAGGGCTCCTGTGACTGATCAGCTGCCTCCAACTTGGATTTTAAGAGAAGAAAAGGGGCAGGTGGGAGCTGCAAACACCTGAAAGATGCTGTAGGTGATTCTGGGGACAGGCTGAAGGCAGGAAAGCAGCAGGGAGGAATGCTAAGCCGGAGAGCAGCAGAGGCTGCTGACTTGTAAGCCCGGGAGGCCAAAGCCAAGGGCCAGAGAGGGCTGAAGGCAGGGGAGCTGTGGCAGGGCCTGCCAGCTGATGTCACACTGGAGAGCTGGCACCAGAGGGCTGAGGGTCGCTCCCCACGTGGAGAGGATCTCCCAGCAGAGAGGTTGTGGAGGTGCCTGCTGGGAAGAGCGGAGTTGCACTCCAGTTAGAAGGGCTGTAGGAGCTGTCCTGAAATAAGGACTGAAGAGCCTGGCTGTGGCAGAAGATGCCAGTGTCTTGTATGTGGGGCACTGAAGGACCAGCTGTGGTATTTTAAGTACTATGTGCACTGGACTATATGTGGGGACTTATGCTGTGCCACACCCTGATTCTGGAGGACACCCCAGGTAAGGCTGCCCTATGACAGCCTGCAGCCCTCCAAATGGCAGGGGGGAGGGGGGGCCTTGTAATCTTTAAGCATCTGCATAAGAACTTTTATTGTTTTTACCTTAAAACTAGAAGTGCCTACTTCAAAAGAGCTGTGCTGTAACTTACCACTGCTGGCAATACACTGCAGGGCCCTCGGAGACAGGACAACGCACAGGTGCACGCTGGCTTGCTGGGGACATCACACTGAGGGAGGGGGACCAAGGGTCACTGCCTGGAGACATGTGACAGCTGGAGCACTAAGACCTGCCTGGGCACACCTGGAGTGGCCCATGGGCAAGGGGATGCCCTGACAATGTGACAGGTGGGACGGGCAGGGGAGAGAGCTATGGCAAAGAAAGCTGGAGGGATGGGCTGAGGCATAGCAGAGCTTTAGGCCTGGCCCAACACAACTGCTCCCCATCATGCCTTCACCCCCTGCCTGAAGTGGTGGTGCCATGCTCCCCCCTGCTCCTTTTCAGAGAGGCAGGTGTGGCAGCCGGGGCCCCTCCAGTGCATGCCCCAGCAGCTGGCGAGTATCCATGTGTGGGTGGGCCAACCCTCTTTCCTCCAGCTATGCTCAGTCCCCTGGTGGCCTGGGGCTGATGGGGCATTGCAAGGCAGTGAATCAGGGGAACTCCTCAGGTGTCAGTGCACTGATTACGCTGGGTTTGTGTCTTCCACCTTTTCTATGCAAACGCTACAGCCAGAGACTGACCATTGTTAAGGGTTCTGCCCTCATCACATGACTCCGGCAGCCGGGGCCCTAGGTATGAGTCTATAGTGCTTATGTGTTAATCCGGCCCTGGGGCCTATTTGAGGCTGGTGATACTACACCCCTGCTGCTGTGCAGACTGGCTCCTCCAAGGGACCCCTCAAACTCATCTCCAGCTGGAGTCAGCAGCCAGCCTCCCAGCCCTGGTGCTTCTGCCTGGGTCCAGTCTTGGCAGGACTTGGGCACGATGCAGCAAAGCTGTTGGAGGTTTGGGAGAGCAAAGCCCAAGAAGAGCCATGCCCGAATCCCTGCTGGTGCAGCGGGGTGCCTCAGAAGGGGCTTTTCTGTGGGGCCGGCAGGGCTGGCCTCAGACTTGCACCAGGCCGGCTCCACTTCCAGGCAGACTGACTACAGCACAGTGTGGACAGACTCCCGCCCAGGCAGAGAGAGTGCAGGACCATAATTTATACGTAGGGCTAGTGCCAGCACCTTTGTTACAAGCTGTTACACAGAGGCACAGAGCACAGCACGGACACACAACTCCACTGGCAATAGCAGCCCCCCGTGTGGTACATTTCACACAACACAAGTGCCAGGGCAGGGCAAGGTGGCACCAACAGAGCACGGAGCAGCCAGGACCCAGAACAGCATGTGCTAAATACACCACCTCAGGCAGTCACAGCAAATTCACAAGCTAATGGCCAGGCTGCATAGCTGCCTCTGGTGGGCTCCAGGAGCAGCTCTCAGCTGCAGCAGGCAGAGCCAGGCTGTCAGAACATAAGCCCAGAGTCCCTTCCCCTGCCCCCTATCTCCTGCCTTATACAAACCCCTCCCAGTGCGCCACAAGGCCAGGGGAGGAGGATGGGGGGCAGGCACTGCTGCAGGGCCTGGCCGTTGTGCTTTCTGGGGTACATGCGTTGTCTCTGCACATTTCCTCCTAATAAATACTAGTAACTAGGCCTCGGCCGCAGCTCACCCAGTAACAATGCCGTACTCACACCTGCACCTCACCTGGGCCACAGCAGAGCCGGGGGGAGGTGGGGGACAGCTGAGATGCCCACTCGCAGTCTGCAGCTGCGGAGGGTGGGGGATGTGTACAGTAAACAACAGCCACCTTCCCGCTCCCCCTGGGCACTGGCTTAAAGTCAGAGCTGGGCTCAGTAGCTCACGGCACAGCAGCCAAGAGGAGAACAGGGGAAAGAACCGTGGAAAAAGGAGCCTCAGAAATGAACTGATCTGCAGGGCAAGGCCTTACCCTGACACCAGGCAGAGGGGATCCCAAAAGCTGGCTTTGCGGGGGAGGCCACAGCCCAATTTACATGAAAGCTGGCAACAGAGCAGGGCCAGCCTAGGGGCTAGAGCCTGCCAGGGCGTAGGGGACACGAGGGCCTGCCCCCAGCCCTGTGTGCCGTGACAGCAGCCTGTAGGGCCACAAGGAAACTGCAAAGGGCGAGGGGCACAGGAGCCAGAGCCCAAAGCAGCCCCTTGTGGGGCCCGGTATCAGCGGGGGGATGGGATTGAGAGGCAGCCCCAGGAGGGCTGCTGTAAATTTGAATAGGCAGCTGTCACATGGATGGAGCCCCAGGCCACTGCAAGCTCATTCAACCCTGCGTCAGGACACACGTCCCTAGCCGTTCTCGGAAACGCAGAGCTGCCGCTCACTTTCAGAGCGCGCTCTCTGCCGGGCAGGGCCTAGCTGTCCTGTGTGTCGTACAGGGCTGAGCGCTACGCCTGGGAGGCTGGGGGCACAGGAGAGTCAGGCTGGTGGTCAGGCAGCCCAGCTGCTTGGGATGAGAGAGCGAGGGCGCATTACCCTGGCTGTGCTATTTCACTGCACTAGTAAAGTGATTGTCTAGAAACCATTCGCATGGGACTAGCTAACAAAGGGTAGGGGGGAATCTCTGCTCCCTCTGCACTTGTCCCCGTGTGGCCATGGATTTATAACCAGAGGGTTTCGGCTCGGCCTCACCTGTGCCAGCCCAACTCAGTACAAAGGCCTGGGCCGCCCCCCAGCACCACACTCATTTCTGTGCCTTTTAGAATAATGGAACCACATAAATGTGCCCTGGGTGTGACCCCCACTGAACTAGGTGCTTGAACATGCAACTTCAAGGGGATAGCTCAGTGATTTGTGCATTGGCCTGCTAAACCCAGGGTTGTGAGTTCAATCCACGAGGGGGCCATTTAGGGACCTGGGACAAAAATCTGTCTGGGGACTGGTCCTGCTTTGAGCAGGGGGGTGGACTAGATACCTCCTGAGGTCCCTTCCAACCCTGGTATTCTATGATTCGTGCTGACCTGGGCCAGGGCAGGGAATGCCAGCAGGTGCCTGATCAGCACCTGATTGTCTGTGCCAAGAACCCTAGGAAAGCTCGTGTAGAAATGCCCTAATGCTGTGCACTTGTAGCGCTTTGCACACACCATCTAATTAAGCATCACCCTCGGCTGGGGATGAGGTTTAGGGAGAAGGGACTCAGCTGAGGCGAGGAGTCCATGTGAGAGCCAGGATAAAGTCCTGACTCTCAGCCCTGCGTGACCTGGGTGTTTGCCAGAGACCCTTCATCATACACCCTGGGCCATTGGAAGAGACGGGGGGCTCTGCTGGGAATGGCCACATTGACTCTGTTGCCCCCCGCTATTTCAGGACAGGCAGGGCACAGAGTGGTGGAATTGAAACATGACCCTTCTGTTGTTACGAGGGTTGTGCTGGGTTTGGCAAGGGATTCGGGTGGAGCAGTTGGGGAAGACGCGGCTTACACATTACTACGAGCTAGAAGTAGGGGGATAAAAGCCAGATCCTGTGTGCCAGGGTATGGAAAAGGAGGCAGCCATCACCTCCCTAGTGCTTTTGCTGTGAGTGAGGAGGGGAGAGGATGTGTATCACCGTCCTGTCTCCAGAGCCCAGAGTTTGCTCAGGGAAGCCCCAGCCCTGGCAGCTGTTTCGGCAGAGGAAAGTGGGGGTGGGGGGTGTCCTTTTTCACGCAGGGAGGCTGCTACGCCCTTGACGCATCATCGCTTGGCTTCCTCGGTCACCATGTCCGGCAGCTCCGTCAAGGGCTGGGGGTTGGGTTGAACTGCCTGCACCGTCTCCTCCAGGCTGCTGCTAGGGAACACCACGTAGCGGGCGCTCACACTGCGGGACGTGGGCTCACGCAGGTTCTCTTTGCTGTGCCAGATGCCGTAACCAAAGTACACCAAGAGGCCTGTTGCAGCAGAGAGAGAGAGTGTGTTTGCTTTAGCAGCAAGGCAAAGGAGCTTGTGTCTGACTCAGCCAAGGTGGGAGGGAGAGACCCCCGATGTGTGCGATGGAGGTTCTGACTAGAAAAGGGAGGGAAAATGAAAGCAGGCCCAACACCAGTGCTGCAGGGCCCCACCGGCCCCCGCCCGCCTACTCCACCAGCTGGCATTTTCCATGGCCCATTGTCTATGGTCCTTCCACCAGTTTCAGACCATGTGACAGTATCCCTTCCCATCTCTTTATAATGGCCCTGACCATCGTTGTATCCGCACACCCTGCCGGGGAGTTAAAACCAAAGCCTCAACAGGCCCTTGGCCTAATTTCCCTCCTTACTTTCCCAGACCAGCCAGGGCCATTTCACTGATTTTTATTTTTTTTAACCCAAGACCATTTTAATTCATTTTCCCACTGACAGCGAGATGCATTTTATCAAACACTTGGCCTACAACTCCCTAGCCAAGCTGCATTCCACTCTGCCAAGGCTTTTTATACTAAATAGCAGTCAATTCTTGATTCTTTTCTCTAACAGCAGATCACTCCCTTGGCTCTGACGCCTCCTGGGCAGCTACTGATGCTCTCTTACCCTTTGCTCCACGCTATTCTAAGCGATGCAAGTATATCCTTGTCTGCGTCCGACTCCCTAGTCATTCAAACATCGTTCTCCAGGCTTTGTTACAGGGACCTGTATGACCCAGCCCAGCATCACCATGGATATCACCAGCTCCTCAGCTCAGAATGGGCCTGCTTCTCAGGGGAGGTAACGTCACTGATTAGCCACCGCCTGAACTCACCTAGGATCAACCAGACAGAGAATCGAAGCCATGTCATGTAGCTCAGCTTCAGCATGAGATAGACGTTCAGGAGAACACTCAGCGCAGGAGTGAGCGGCACAAGCGGAATCTGCCAGGAAAAGAGCAGCCAGTGAGAAGGAGAGAACACGCCTACAACAGTCACAACTAAGGCTGAGCTCACACATTCAAAGGACACGGCAAGGTGGACAACTGCTGAGAAAAATTCTTCAAAAAGGTTGTTGACCTATGACCTTCCCCCTGCTTGCAATGAGTATAATGATACAGGGGTATATGATTGACCTTAATGTTTTGAGTATCAAAACACTGATACTCAGCGCCTCGTTGTCTTGATGTTTTGCTTACTAGGTTGAAACAGACCTGGGAGGCAAGCAGGTGAACATAAGCAACTGGGTTCCCAGGTTTGCTATATTAAGGATTTGTTGTAGGAGGCCTAATAGCAGTAGTTACGCTAAAGGCTGGGTTTTATTTATGATCCTACAGGCCTAGAGAAATATAACTTTAGGTCATAATTCTGCACTCTTATTCGTAGATGGTGAGTGGGAGACCATGAAAGGGACAGGGCAAGATTTCTGAAGAAGGGAGTTCAGGGTGGGTTTGGTCTTTAGGTTACCAGGCACTAGACAGGTAGTTAGACCACACTGATGCATAGGAATCGTTAGGAAATAACAGAGAGGATTGATGCAAATAGTTAATATTAGGGCTGTCAAATGGTTTAAAATATTAATTGCAATTGCAGTTTTAATCACACTGTGAAACAGAATACCAATTTAAATGCATTATAAACATTTTGAATGTTTTTCTATATTTTCAAACATATTGATTTCAATTACACAGACTACAAAGTGTACACTGCTCACTTTGTTATTTTTTATTACAAGTATTTGCACTGGAAAGAGATAAACAAAAGATCTTGCTTCAACTTGTAGATTGCACTAAGGGGCATGCGAATGTTTAGCATATCTGGCACGTAAATACCTTGCAACGCTGGCGACAATTGTGCCACACAAACGCCTGTTCTTACTTTCAGGTGACATTGTAAAGAAGAATTGTGCAGCATTATCCCCTGTAAATGTAAACAAACTCATCTGCCTGAGCGATTGGCTGAACAAGAAGTAGGACTGAGTGGACTTGTGGGCTCTAAAGTTTTACATTGTTTTATTTTTGAGTGCAGTTATTAAAAAAAATTCTACATCTGTAAGTTGCACTTTCATGATAAAGAGACTGCACTACAGTACTTGTAGGAGGTGAACTGAAAAATACTATCTTGTGTTTATCTTTTTTTACAAGGCAAATATTTAATAAAAATATAAAGTGAGGCCTGTACACTTTGGGTTCTGTCTTGTAATTGAAATCAATATATTTGAAAAATGTAAAAAAGCATCAAAAAATTTAAATTGGTTTTCTATTATTGTTAACCGGTGTGATTAAAACTCTAATTGATCACGATTAATTTTTTTAATCGAGTTAATTTGTTTTGGGTTAATCGCTCGAGTTAACTACATAATATTAATTATGCTTAATTGTGGGCATTTGGAGTGCCACAGATGGAGATGAAGGTGTCCTAGATGAAGAAATGCTCTGTGTAACTCAAAAGCTTGTCTCTCGCCAACAGAGGTTGGTCCAGTAAAAGAAAACCTGCACTTTCATCACAAGCCCAGCCTTCCTCTACTGCAGACATTATTGTGCAAGGGCCAATCCAACCTCCCCCAGGCCACAGCAACCAATGAGAATGAAAGGGGCAGGTGGCTACCTGAAAGGTCTTGGTGCTCTGCTGTTGCTCATGGACCCAAATGAGAAGCAAGCTGAGCAGAAATCCCAGGCTGAAGAGGAGCAGCAGCAGGGAGTAGCTCCAGGTGGGCAGGTGAAGATGGGTGTTGCCAAATACCAAGATGGAGCACAGGCATATGGCAGACACCATCAAGGTAACCACGGCAATGGTGACCACCTCCCCAGGGTAGAAGTCGCTGAGGAACTCCAGGTAGGGCTCGAAAGCTGCCTTCAGCTGCCCTGGCTCCCGGTGCACTTTGGCTTTGTCAGTGCCCACCAGCTGCAGCTTGTCCGAGAAGGATTCGTATTCCTTTAGCTCGCTGGGCCCAGCCCCCTCGCTGGGCCCAGGACTGGGCTGGCTCCCAGCAGGCTGAGGGGGAGCTGCCGACTTCTCCTGCTGAAAGCGCAGCACAATGATGCTGGCTGCGACGAAGGTGTAAGCCTGCAGAGTGCCAATGGACAGAAACTGCACCAGGGCCTCCAGGTCGAAGACGAGGGCCATCAGAGCCATGAGCACCCCAAACACCACAATCCCGACCACGGGCACCTGCGTGCGGGGGTGCACTCTGGAGAACACCTGGAAAAAGAGCCCGTCCTCCGCCATGGCGTAAACAATTCTGGGAAGGGAGAAGAGGTTGCTCAGCAGAACCGTGTTCATGGCTGGGGGGAGGGAAGGATAAAGAGAGAGAGAGGCCACAGGGTCAGAGTCACACACCCGAACCTGCCCACCCCACCCTGGGGACCAGAGCTGGCTCGGGGACGAGGCAGCCGTGCAGTTCCTGAGCTCGTGTGCACCTGCCAGGGACTGTGGGGATCTCTCCCACGAGGCGGCCACGGTCAGGCTCATCTGCTCACTCCAGTGGAGCCCATCGCTCCTCAGTGCTTTTCCAGGGAGCAGGCACATGGTAGATCCAGGACCCTGGAGCCCGAGTGAATACTTTGCCATCGGGAGAGACTGCCTGGGAGTAGGAACTTCATCCAGGGCTCTGCTTCATTCCCAGGGTCCCTCAACCCTGGGACAGACCAACAGGCAGCCCCAGTCAATGGGAGCAACTCAGAGGGGAGGCAGCCCCCAAGAAGGTGGAGTTAGCCCCCAGCATTTCCTATCCCCATGGTACAGCAGGGGAAACGGAGCAGAGCAGTTAAGAGACTTGGCCAAGGTCACGCTGCGAGTCAGTGGCAAACCTGGAAATGACATCCAGGACTCTGAGCACTACCCAGTAGCCTGGCGGCTATGAATCAGGCCCTGGAAACGTGCAGTGCATAACTCGAGATGTCATTTCTTTCACGTACCCTGCCAGAGGGGACAGGCCGAGCTGCTAGCCCAGGGACTGGGGCACTGGGCGTCTGGACCTGAGGTTTCAGCCTGTCCATACTTACCACAAATGGAACCAGCAGCTACTATAAACCCTGCCCACGAGTAACCTCGTCTGTAAAACGCATCTGCCAGGGCAGAGTCAGGATCCAGAGTGTGCCAGGGCACCATCAGCGTCAGCACCACAGACACCAGTATATAGGCCCCCGCGGCCAGGCCCAAGGAGATGGCTATTGCTCTGGGAACAGCCTTCTGGGGGTTTCTGGCTTCTTCACTGGAGGCTGCTATGACATCAAAGCCTACAAAGGCATAGAAGCAGGTGGCCGTGCCTGCCATGATGCCTGACAGTCCATACGGAGCAAAGCCGCCTTCCTGAGCACTCCAGTTCTTGGGTTCTGCGAGAATGAATCCCATAATGAGGATGAAGAGGATCACACCCAAGCTGATGGCCGAGAACACGTGGTTAAGCCAGGAGGACACTTTGGCCCCAAAGGAGATGAATGCTGTGGCTATCAGCAAGACGCCTGCTGCCAGGAAGTCTGGGTACTGTGCCAGGAACGGCACCTGCCATGTGCCAACGTGGGTCTCAGTGAAATTTTTTATTTTATGACTAAATATGGAATCCAGATAGGCACTCCATGCCCTTGCCACCGCAGCGCCCCCGATCATGTACTCCAGGAGCACATTCCAGCCAATCAGGAAGGCCCAGATCTCGCCCATGGAGACGTAGGTGAACATGTACGCAGAGCCTGTCTTAGGCACCCGGGCACCGAACTCGGCATAACAGAGAGCTGCCAGCAGAGAGGCAAAGCCAGCAATGATGAAAGAGACAACGACAGCAGGGCCAGCAATCTCCTTGGCTACTGTGCCCGTGAGGACATACAGGCCAGAGCCAACCATGCCCCCTATGCCCAGCAGCGTCAGGTCAACGGTGGAGAGGCATCTGTTGAAGGTCGTCTCCATCATGTCATCCTCCAGAGTTTTCACCCGGTTGAGCTTCTGGCAGAAGCGGGTTAGGTCCGCAGAGCGAGGCAGCCAGCCCGCCATCTCACACAGGCAGCCCCGCCTGCAGCAGGGACGGCAGGAGGACAGGGAGGGTCAGAGCAGCGTGTCACGCAGAAGTCTCCACGTCAAAAACCTAGCGAGGAATAAAGAAAGCATGAACCAGCCCCCCTGTCCCCCACACACATGGCCCAAACATGAGCCAGCCCCCTCTCCCTCCCTGCTCCCCACCGCACTTTAACTAACTCAGGTCCAGCAAGCACTAGCCTGGCTCCCGATTGTGTAACACCCACATCACACGACCAAGGATACATCTCTCCAAACTCCCAACAATTACCAGCAGGGGGCAGGCAGGTGGCAAGGGCTCAGGTGGTTTCCAGCTGGGCCCCTATGTTCCCAGACTCAGGCCTGCCTCGGTTGTTCCTCGAGGAACCACACCGGTTATGGGGAATTGTGTGTTACGGCTGTACATTGCAGCCAGGGAATCCAAGAGAAGTAGGGAAGAAGCAATGATTTATTAAGGATGTACCGGTGTTTCATCAAAAAGTCCCTTCCCAGGAGGATTCCTGTTCACCCAGGAGTGAACCTGTCCTTTGTGAACAGACCACAGAATTGATTCCATATGTGTACCCACAAACCATTTACACGGGAGCCCATGACTTCTTTGAAATGAGTATTTTAGGCAGAGCTGGTAGTATCACCTCTAGTGAAGGCGACTGCCACTTTCAAAGATAAACCCATTTTCAGTTGCATATCACTTTGCCAAACATTAAGGGTTTGGGCTGAAATTCCCAGTGCTGGGTGTCAGCCTGACTCTTTTTAGAGGTGATCAGAACCTGTTCAGCTGTTTCTGAGCACAAGGTTAAGAGGAAAAAATACATTGTTTTGCCTATGTGCACAAAAACCCCTACAACCATTTCACTGCGAAACTCTAGCCCCTTCAGGCTCTGAAGCAGGGCCTGACATTTGGCAGGGAGGTTACCCTATAGTCAGGGATGTGCCTTTTGGTGTCCCCTTGAAAACTTGCCCCAATGTGGTCCCATTTTAAGCCTTTAAGATTTCAATTCACACATCAATGCTCAGTACAGACTGGCAGCGTTATTATCTCAGAGACCAACTGCACTGAGCAGGCACCATTCCCTCCTGCCTCATACATGCTGATCAGACTCTGTTCCCACAGAGCATGCTCCATCCCAGGACAGCGGGTCCCTCTAATTCCTCCTCCCAGCTGCTGTGGGGACAGGTTCAGGACTAGGCAGCAGCCTGGCTCCAATACAAAGGGTGGAGGAGCAGAGGGGCAGGGGCCGGAGGGGAGAGGAGGGGCAGAGGGGATGGGGCAGAAAGGGCCTCAATCATTAGAGGACACTCCCCTCCAGAACCTGTAACTGAACCCAGGATTCCTGAGTCTCCACATTCCTCTGCTGTTAGCCAGCAGCCGTGAAACCCACTGGCAAAGCGTCTGCCTCACCCCTCGTTAGCGGATGGTCCCTCAGAAGCTAAGTCTGTTAATGCTCAGAGGTCTGTGCTGTGCATCTAAAGGTTCCCGCTCTGCTGGTGACCCACGAGGGGGTGACATATGGTCCAAAATGAACAAACAGAAATGTTATCGTGGCTTTTTAAAAAAATTATGAAATTACATTTTAAAAAAATGCTGTTTCAATACACGGAGTCACACGGTTTTTCTCGTGCTGAATGTTTAGTGTATGTTTGTTCCTCCATTTTTTTTTTTAAACTGCAGCTGAGTAAAACAACCAGCCTTGGAATTGGTGATTTACAGCAACTAGCAGGATCAGCTCCCGAACAGATGCTGAGGGCCTCTGGCTAGCCCGGTACTAGGGGAGGAGCTATGCTGTGTGCTTTGACGTGTGTAACCCACACACCTCCTGGGCGTGGTGCTCTGTCCCAGCGAGTGGCACGGAGACCACAGAGAGAGAGAGAGAGAGATTAATGAGTCTGCTCTACAGCCTGAGCTAACAGCCATATGGCTGTTAGCTCCCGCAGTAGAGGCTTATGCACTAAGCTCCAGAAACCCCAGTTCGATCCCACCGGCCGACAACCGGGGGCTGTTACACACGGGTATCTCAGAGATCTTCCTGGGCTAAGCACAATTCAGGAAAGGAGAAGACAATCTACAGATGGTGGCTGGGTGCAGGGAGAACGGATAAGGCAGGGGTTTCAAACACACGGCCCACAGGGCTATTTCCTGCGGCCCGCCAAGCGGCTCGCACCCGCCCCCCCGGCCTATCTCCAGGCCAGGGGTGGGCAAGCTACAGCCACAGGATTGTCCCCCTCGAGCCCCGTGCCGCTCCCTGAAGTGGCTGACACCACCCTGTCCCCCACCCCGCAGCTCCCATTGGCCGGGCACAGGGAACTGCAGCCAATGGGAGCTTTGGGGGAGGTACCTGGAGGCGCGGCAAGTAGCATACAGAGCCCTGCGTCCCCCCCTACCCCAGGGGCCACAGGGACATAGTTCCAGCTACATCCTGGAGCGGGGCTGGGGCCGGCAGCCTGCCCTGGCCCCGGTGTGTGCTGCTGCCACCCCGAAGCCCTCCTGCACCCCTGCCCTGAGCCCCCTGCCTGACCCCCAACCCCCTGACCTGAGCCCCCACCACAACCCTCATGCGCCCTCTGGGGGCAGGGAGGAGGCAGAGTTGGAGTGGGGACTTCAGGAAGGGGGTTGGAATGGGGGCAGGGAAGAGGTGGGGGCAGGGCCGGTGGCAGCGAGGGGTGGGGTGTCAGTGATGCGGCCCTCGGGCCAATGAACTAGCCTCATGTGGCCCTCGTGGTCATTTGAATTGGAGACCCCTGGGACAAGGGATGAATTAGGCCCCGCTGTGTCTAAGCAGAAAATGTATCAACATTCCAGGTGGACAGAGTCACGGGTTTAAGGTTAGAATGGACCCCGAGATCATCTCGTGTGACCTTCTGTATAGCATAGGCCACCAACACTTCCAGCCACCCCCACCCCAAACCCAACAACCAGAATTAGACCAACATATTACAGACCCCAGGAGACTAGACTATGACGTGCCACAGGCAGAGAAGAGGAGGGACCAAGGGTGAACCAATGCCCTTGGCAACGGCAGGGAATCAATTTAGTGAGATATGCTGAGATCACTCTAGCAACTGACGCACACCCGATGCTGCTGAAGAAGATGAAAATGCCCCAAGGTCAGTGCTAATCTGACCTGGGGGAAATTCCTTCCCGATCCCATACATGGAGATCAGTTAGACCCTGAGCATGTGGGCAAGACTCAATAGCCAAGTCTGGAGAGAGAATTTGCAGAACCACCTGAGAGCACTGGCCCATCCCATCTAGGGTCCCATCTCCAGCTTTGGCCACCTCTGATGCTTCAGAGGAAGGACTCTTCCCAGCCCAAACACCGGAATACACTGGGGGGCATTCCTTTCTGGTCCCTACAGGTGACCAACTGAAGTCCTGAAGCACAAGATTTTAGGAACATAAGACATGAACTAGAAGAGATCTCCGTGGCTGCCGAGTCCTGCCCCCATACCACAAGTAACCCCATCATACAATCACTCAGAAATTTGTCAAGCTCTATCTTAAAACTAGTTAGGGTTTTTGCCCACATAGCTTCTTCTAATTTCAGACCTAAATTTGTTCATGGCCAGTTTATCCTCATTTGTTCTTGTGTCAACACTGTGCTTTAGCTTAAATAGCTCTTCACCCTCCATAAAGTTTACCCACTTCCACTCTCCCCTTCCTCGCCGATGAAATTATAGAGCACATGCAGATCCCTCTCAGCCTTCTTTTTGCAAGGCTAAAAAAGCCAAGCTCTTAATTTCCTCTACTAAGACAGGCTCTCCATTCCCATGATTAACCTAGTAGCCCTTCTCTGCATCTGCTCCAGTTGGCAGGTGAGGGGTTGGGTTTTAACATGGGTGACCTGAAGTGTATGCAGTATTCCAGAGGAGGTCTTACCAGTGCCTTGTACAATGGCATTAATACTTCAATATCTTTACAGGAAATGCCTCGCCTGATCCAGCCGAGGGTCACATTTGCTTTTTCACAGTCGCGTCACATTGGCAGCGCATAGTCATCCTACAATCAACCCACATAATCAGGTCTCTTTCCTCTTCATCACGGCCAACTGATGAACCTCCAGCTTGCAGCAGAAATTCTTATTAGTCCCTATGCTGCATGATCTTGAACTTTGTACTATTAAATTTCATCCCACTGCTCTTACCCCAGTCCTCTAGGTCATTCGTTTCTTCTTGTGTACTAGTCTGATCCCCCTCTGTACTGATGGTGACCCTCAACTCTGTGTCATCAGCAAATTTCGTTAGCACTCATCCTACTTCTTGTGCCAAGGTCCTTAATAAAAATATTCAAGATTGGCCCCAAGACTGATCCTTGAGTAGCCTTCTGCCAGCCCATCATTCACTTTTCAGCACAACCCGTTGTCTTCTCTCCTTTAGCTAGCTCCTTACCACCTTACAATTCTTGTTCAACTCCCATCTTCTCCTGCTTCCCTGATAATGTAGTGCTGTATCAGATGCTTTACTGCTATTAGATCTATGGCATTTCCCTCACCTAAAATATCAATTATCAAAGAAAGACATCGGGTTAGCTTGGCATCGTCTTCCTTTGGTAAGCCCATGCTGCATTACCTTCCTTTCTCCCTTTACTTCCATGTATTTCATTATTCTTTCCGTCTCAATTGATTTTAAAGCCTGATGTACTATTGAGGTCTGACTAAGGGTATTTTTCCACAACAAACGGACACCTGCTCACGGGGCTCAGGCTGCGGGGTGGTTTCACTGCAGTGTAGATGTCCAGGCTCCGGGACCCTGCAAGGTGAGGAGGGTCCCAGAGCTCAGGCTCCAGCCCGATCCTGGCCCAAGCTCCCCGAGCCCGAGTCGGCTGGCACAGACCAGCTGCAGGGTTTTTTTTGCTGTGTAGACATACCCTGACAGGTCTATCATTGCCCAGATCACTCCCCTGCCCCCCTTTCTTAAGTATTACATTGGTGATTTGCCAGTCACATGGTACCACCCCCAGTTTGATAGTTTTATTAACATCCTTGCTACTGGATTTATGTGCCAGCGCTTTCAGTATTCTGGGATGGAAATTACTGGGTCCCCCCCAACGTGAGCACATTAAGCTCTTAAAGTGTTGCTGCCACCTCGGATGTGGTTTGGAATTGGCAGGGAAGGGAGGAGCACAAAGGTGGCCAGGTGCCACTTTTGCACCTTCGTGATTCTGGGGGTGTCTTTGGGCCACAGTCTGTTACAGCTGTAAACTAGAGCAGTCCAGGGGCTGCCCTAGCTTATGCTTACTGCCTATAGAGCCATCCAGCAGACCAGGGCAGCCAGAGTGCAGTGCTCTGGCAATTCCCCTTCCCTCCTCCTCCAACATGCCCCTAACCTGGGGGCAATGAGCAGCCCCCCTTTAACATCAGTAGACTCCCCCACCTTCACCAGGGGAATTCCTGTGCCTGGGCTCCACCCCCTTTTATGCCCACAATCAGGGCATTGGCTAGCACAGCAAAGAGCCCTAATCTATCACGCTGCAAAGACCATTGTTCCTGAGCCGCTTGGAACTGCAGGTCACAAAGATCTTGGGTTGTTCCCAGGTGCTGGGCCACTGACGCAAATTACTTGTCAATGGTGGCTACTGGACTAGTCCACTTTTATCACACATTTCCCAAGTGTGAGGAGTGTGAGGGCTCCTCGTACTGAGGGACTGTATAAACCTCAACAAGTACAGTCAGGCAGGGAGGGGCCCTGTGCCACGCTCCCTAGATGATCGTCACTGGCCAGGCCTTGGAGACAGGGCTGCCCCTTTCTCCACCGTACTGCTAAGGTGGTGAGTGCAGGAGCAGACTCAAGGTATGTCTACACGGCATTCGTACCCTGTGACTGCAGCATAAACATCCCCGCCCTGTCCCAGCTCCTGCGGTGTCCCTCTCTGGTGGGCAACCCACCCCCACCCCACGAGGCTCCGTCCCTCTCTAGTAGCGGCTGGCCCACATCCACAGGTGGAGGAGCCTGCTACAGAGCCGGTTCTTTCAGCTCAAACAGAAGCGGCGCCTGCATTTAGAACCAGACAGCCCCAGTAACGGCAGTGTCGGCCACCCACTCGGGGAATCGTGGAACATCTGCTGCCCACTCTTCAGCCAGAGCCAGCCTCTCCCTCTATTCAGGGCCAGGCTGTCCCACTTGCCTGTCAGGCTCCCAGCTCCCTGAAGCCTCCCAGGACCAAACCACCTGCCCCCAAGCTCTCTGCCCCACAGGGGTCTCAGTTCTCAACAACCCTCCATGCTCCCCCAGCCTAACTATCCCCTCCCCCGGCTCTCAGAGCGACCCCAGCTCCCCCCAGGAGCCCTGAACCTGGTAGTTTCCTGAGCATGGCTCCTCTCCACCCATTGATCCCAGCTGCTGCACCCCTAAATCCACTTGTTCAACCTGGGTGCTAGTTCACCCAGGCCCCACCCTTCATATACTCACTGACTCCAGCTGTTGGTCCCTTCATTCCAGCCTCCTGCTCCTCTGGCCTCAGCTTCTCCCCACCTCCACCCGCTATTACCCACTGCCCCACTCTCTCCAGCCCCCCAGTAACACCATCCTCCAGTTTTCTTTCATCTGCCCCCATCACCCCCCAGTTACTCTGCCCTCACTGGCTGCACTGCCCTCCGGGGGAGGGGGAATGGGGGTTTTCGCTCCCATCCTGCATCTTTTAGGGGTAGCCAGCTCCCTCTATCTCTATCCCAAGGGACCACCAATGGAGCTTGACCTCTAGCTCCATATCCTGTGGGAACCCCAATATTCAGGGGAAAGGCTGGCACCCTCTTCCCAGCACCAGGCCAAAGCCCAGCCAGGGAACAAGCCGGCCCCTCCTGCTCCCTTGCAGAGATTGCTGAGCTCAGACACAGGTACTGGGGGGGGGGGGCACAGCCATTCCCTGCCCCCCACCCCCCGTTCCCCTCCTGGCCTGGCCAGCGGGGGGACGCAGGGGGGAAGCGGGGAGCTCACTGCCTGTGATCACGGTGCTGCTGGGAGATCTCCTGCCACCTGCCCGGCTCTCCCAGACCCAGCCTGCCACGACTGAGCGGGGGGGGGGGCAAAGGGACGGACGTCAGAGCCTGCACCCCCCGCAGGTCCGCGCAGCGCCCAGTGCCGGGGGGGGGGGAGACGGGGGTGCGTGCAAGGGCGGGGACCGGGGGCGCCTCTCCTCCTGCTCGCCGCGACCCCGGGGTGGGTCCGGCCCTGGGCTGCACAGGTGCCAAGGGGCCGGCCCGCGCTTACCTGCCCCGGCGCCGGGACCGCTCCCGTCTCCCCGCGCAGGACCCAGCCGGCCCCCGCCTTAGCTACCTTCGCGCCGCGCTCGCCCCGGTGCTCGCCCCGCCCCGCGGCCGGCTGGCAGGGCCCGGATCAGGCTGCGCCCGGGCATCGCGCCGCGGGCTCGGCTTGCGCGGCCCGACCAGGGCTGGTGCTGCCGCCTCGCTGCTGCGGCTGCCCCCGGGGCCGCGCCCTGACCCGCCCCCCGCCTGGACCAGGGCGGGGTCTCGTCCCGGCGCGCCCGTCACCGCGGTATCAGGGCCTCCCCCGCAGGGCAGGCGCCTTCTCCCAGCGCCCCTGGGACACGGAGACAAAGGCCAACACCTGCCAAAGCCGCCGCTGATCTGTGGCCAGCCCGAGCCCTCCAGCTGCGCCCTGGCCCTTTGGGCAGCTCCGGTGACCAGATGGCCCAGTTTTATAGGGACAGTCCCGATTTTGGGTCTTTTTCTTATAGAGGCGCCTATTACCCCCCCCCCCCCCCGTCCCGATTTTTCACACTTGCTGACTGGTCACCCTATGGGCAACCCTGGGTGTGAGTCAGCCCTTCCCAGCGCTGCTTGGGAGGAACGTGGCACTTTCCAGCCCGCAAGGCCAGACAGACGAGGGGTCGTTAAAGAAAGTCCCATGACAGAGACAAAGCTAGAAGTAGTTGCGCTCGGCCCAGCTCTGTCACCTTCACTAGGAGACCCTCCTGCTGCTGCATTCACTACACAGCTGATCCTCTGCCTTAGGCTGGTGAGGGCTGATGCCCCCTCACTCCAATTGTCACAACTCCCCCCCTCCCTTTACATTGAGTAGAAAAGTGAGAGTAAAAATGGATCAATGCCAACAGTGATCAGCCTATAGAACTGATTGGGGGCGGGGGGAAGGGATGCTTGGAGAGGTAGACAGAGAACTCGACCTTAAAGGGGGAAGGGGTGCAGGGAGTGAGATTTTAGCAATAAAGTTTTCAGCATCTCCCACTCCCCAAGTTGCTTTTTGTGATCACCGTGGAGGTCGTGACCCACTGGCTGAGAAATTCTCTCTTAACCACTACTGAATGCGGATGTGAGGCAACCTTCCGAATAGTGCCTAAAAAAACCCTAGACTTCTAAATAATTTAATAGTTTTGGGAAATTCTGCCCTTGATCTGTTTCTGCAGCAAGAGGCAGCCATCTGCTCAATCCTTTCAGAAGTTTAAGACTTCCTTTAACTTGGGTCCAAGTGATCAATGATTCCTACAACTACATAGGCACAAAGAGGCAGACATCCCCCACGCTGGGGCATGCACCAGCTCCTGGAAGGTGTCAGTCACGCAACAATTAGCATGTTCACAGCGGTCCTCCTAGAGGCAGCAATGTCCCTCACACACACATGCGGAATCCCTTTTACTCCGGAGACATGCCACGCTGTGGTCAAGGGCTGCTGACATACTTCCCTCAACAGGCCCGAGCCCTACCCCGCTCTGGTAATCCAGGAACTGACTTCCTTACTGAGGGCTCCAGCCTCACAACAATGGGGCAGTGGGTATTCACCCATGAAAGCTCATGCTCCAATACGTCTGCTAGTCTATAAGGTGCCACAGGACTCTTTGCTGCTTTTACAGATTCAGACTAACACGGCTGCCCCTCTGATACTTAACAATGGGGCACTATCCCCCCAACTCAAGGGCTCCTGCCACATACCAAAGCTTTACGGGGAATTTTTGCTCCAGAAGCCTATTTCAACAATCAATGTCTTTACACCTGCGAGAGAAAAGGTGCCTCGAGTTTCATTAAGAAAGGAACACATTTCAGAACCTGCTGTTAGCATTTTATTCTTCCAATCAGCATTTTAGTTACTGCTAGGAAGGTTTAGAGCAGAAATTAAGACACTGGGCAATAGACCATTGGGACCAGGGGCGGCTCCAGACCCCAGCGCACCAAGCACGTGCTTGGGATGGCATGCCACGGGGGGCACTCTGCTGGTCACCGGGAGGGTGGCAGGCGGCTCCGGTGGACTGCGGGAGGTCCACCAAAGCCGCAGGACCAGCAGACCCTCCGCAGACACACCTGTGGGAGGTGCACCGGAGCCGTCTGCTGCCCTCCCGGCGACCGGCAGAGCGCCCCCTGCGGCATGCCGCCCTGCTTGGGGCGGCGAAATGTCTAGAGCCGCCCCTGATTGGGACCCAAAGAGTTTCAAGCCATGGTACATTGCACTGGTGCAAACCTCATAATCAGTAGATGCTGGTCTTTCTCAGGGCATAGCTTCAGGAGAGGGAGGGATTTGTATAACCAGAGGGTGAGGAGTGGTGGTTTGGATTCACTAGGCCTGGCCCATGATGACAAACAGGGCGGAGAATGGACTAGTGGAAAATTAATTGGTGGGAAATTTTAAACAAGACAAACTTTGCTAGATGGTCCAAACCATTCCTCAATTATGAAAGAGGTTCCTCAGTTTAAAAAAAAAACCTGCTTGGGAAGGGAAGTGAAAGCTGTGATAAAAAATAAAGCATATGGAACAGGCGAGATTGGCAGTAATGGCTATAAATGAGAGGTTATGAAATGCACACAAATGATAAGGAAAGCTAAAGGGAAACTATCAATGAAAAAACAAAACAAAAAAGAAAATAAAACACATGGCCAGCAGGGTTAAAGACAATGAGGAATTTTAATAATATATCAGGAATAAAAGATATCCTGCCAATGGAGTGTAGGTCCATTACTATATAGGGATGGTAAAATTGTCAAGAATGATGCAGAAAAGGCTGAAGAGTTCACTACAATTTTCTGTTCTGTATTTGGAAGGAAGCTGTATGACATTCAGTTTACACTGATATACAATAGCTTCTATTCCAACAGATGTTAAACAGCAACTACAACAAACATTTTTAAATAAGCAAGACAGTGCGGTGTTTAGATGTTGTTTGTAATTATTAGAACTGGGAGCACTGGCTGTTGGGAGTCTGAAAGGACAGGAAACAGGAAGGAAGGGGGGAGGAGTTGAGGAGGCAGAGTGAGAGTTACAGAGGGTGCAGCAGCAGCTTGGTAAAGAGGTTTCCACTTTAAAACCAGAGTCCTGTTGCAGTTTGTTAGTACCTTGCTTGGTTGATACAGACAGATTATACCCAAGAGTTTTAAAAGAATTGGTGAAGGAGCTCACTGAACCATTGATGATATTTAGCAAATTTTAGATTTGTAAAAAAAATTGTTTAAAGAATTAAAGTAAGTTCCAGAGGACTGAAAAACCCTACTGTGCCAATATTTTAAAAGGGTAAATGGAAGATTTAGGCTGGTTAGTCTGACACTGATCCTGGTTAAAAAAAAAAAAAAAGGATGGAAACAGGTCTTGTTAAACAAGCATTATAACATTTATTGATGAGATCATAAGTTTGGTTGATAAAGGTTGTAGACATAATATACTTAGTACTTTCCACTTGCACCCCCCCAAAAAAAAAAATCTGCGTTGTTGGGAACAAAAAAAAAACCACCACACCAAGAGAAGGAAAACAGTTTTGGTAGATTTTGATTATCTAATTTAAAAAAATATATCAAATTTCTAAGATAGATATGAATTTGTGTTTCTTCAAAAATTCAGGGTTTTTGTTTGTTTGTTTGTTTTTTAAGAAAAGTTACCTTTTCCATAACTGGTGCTCTTCGAGATATGTAGCTTGTGTCCATTCCATATTCGGTGTGTGTGCTCGCCACGTGCACCAGTGCTGGAAGTTTTCCCCTCAGCAGTATCTGTAAGGGACTGGCTCTGGCATCCTCTGGAGTGATGCCCGCATGGCACGGGATAAGGGGCACTGCCAGCTCCCCCCACCCTCAGTTCCTTCTTGCCAGAAACTCGGATAGTGGGGAAGGAGGGCGGGTCCTTAACACCAGTTAAGGAAAGGTTGTCTTTTCTTCGAGTGCTTGCTCACATCCATTACATATTAGGTGACTCCAAAGCAGTACCCCGTGGAGGCAGATAGGAGTTCACAGACATGTAAATTGCAACACAGCTCTGTTGAACCAAGCATTGCCTCTGGCCTTCCGAGTGATAGCATAAGGAGTGGTAGATGTGTGAACAGAGGACCACATTGTGGCTCTACAGATATCCTGGATAGGGATGTGCACCAGAAAGGCCGCCAAAGATGCCTGTGCTCTCGTCGAGCGGGCTCTGACAATTGGCGGTGACGGAACCCCCACCAGGTCACAACAGGTCCTTATGCACAAGATGATCCAATTGAAAACCCTCCACGAGGACATCGGGTGACCCTTCATCCTATCCGCTGCAGCGATGAAGAGTTGAATTGATTTTCAGAAAGGTTTGGTATGTTCTAAGTAGAAAGCCAAAGCCTTCCGGTCATCCAGGGTGTGAAGACACTTCTCTTCACTGGTCTTGTGTGGTTTGGGACAGACACTGGGAGGAAGATGTCCTGGTTCATATGGAAGATGGAGACCACCTTCAGCAGGAAGGCCAGGTGGGGCCACAGCTGAACCTTGTCCTTGTAGAAGACCGTGTAGGGCGATTCTGAGGTCAAGGCTTTAATTTCAGAGACCTGTCTTGCCGACGTCACCACCACCAAGGATGTGGCCATCCATGACAGGTGGGAAAGAGAGCAGGAACCCAGTGGTTCAAAGTGGTTCAAAGAGGGCTCCCCTGAGCCTGCCTCTCTAGTCCCAACGCAGGTTTCCCCCAGGATCGGGGTACCACTGGAGCCAGTGTGGGTGGCACCGAGAGCGTTAGGATCTCCTGATCTGCTTGAAGGGCTTTGGGCATCAACAGCACCTGAAGCTGGCCAGGGCCTGCACCGCTTTCTGGAGTTGCAGTCCAAGTGTGGGATGGGCTGCACGGCTTGACTTGAGCTGGGGCCGGACTTCCCAAAGGGGGTGTTGAGCTGTCCAGCACAGGTCTTAGCTCACCCCCAGCCCTCTCCTTTCCCTTATGGGAGGTAGGGGATCTTCCCCTCGTCTTTTTCGGCTTCTTGACTGGAGCCGTGGAGGGAGACCAGTGCCGGCTCGTGGATGGCGCCAGTGGAGCACTGCTCACAGAGACCGTGGTGCTTGGTGCGGAGTTGAACTGCTGCTCCAGTGCCGGAGTGAGTGCCGACTCCATTAGGAGCGCTCTTAGATGGATATCATGCTCCTTCGTCCTAGGTTTGAAGGACTTGCAGATACAGCACTTGTCGCTTATGTGCCCTTCACCTAAGCACCTTAGCAGCTGGTATGTGGATCGCTGACAGGCATAGGCCGTTTGCAGCAATCGCAGGGCTTAAGGCCTGGGGAATGGGGCATGCCCTGTCCCCCGTCTGAGTCCTGTTTGGGACTAATGAAGAGTTTGAAAACTACTACTAAGGGTAACTAATAAACTAACTATATTACAGGTTTTCAAAGTTTGCAAGAACAGAGAATGAACAATACTAGCTGAAGCAGCAGATATTCCAGCACCGTCACTGGCGGCAAAAGGAACTGAGGGTGGGAGGAACCAGTGGTGCCCCTTATACCGTGCCATGTGGGCACCACTCCAGAGGGCACCAAAGCCAGTCCCCTATGGATACTGCTGAGGGGAAAACTTCTGGAACCAGTGCATGCGGAGAGCACACACGCCTAATATGGAATGGATATGAGCAAGCACTCAGGAGTTTTAATAGAAAATTTTCAATCAGCCCTAACTAAAATGCATCTAAAAACAAAGAATGTAGGTCACACTTAAACAATGGGGGAGTGTATCCTGGAAAGCCGTGACTCTGCAAAGATCTTAGAGGATAAACAACTAAACATGTGCTCTCAGTGTAACACTGTAGTTGGGAGGGCTAATGTGATCCTTAGAGGTATAAGCAGGGATTTTCAGGAAGGAGTAGGAGGTGTTCGTACCTCTGCATATGGCATTAATGAGACCAGGACTGGAGACGGTGTCCAGTTCTGGTGTCCACACTTTAAAATGGAAAATTGAAAAATTGGAAAGGGCTCAGAAAAGAGTTCCAACGATTGAGTCTGGAAAACCTGCTTTCTAGTGACAGACTCAAGAAGCTCAATATGTTTAGTTTATCAAAGAGACGGTTAAGAGCTGACTTGATCATAATCTACAAATATCTATGTGGGGAGATTTCCGATATTGGGTGGGTCTAATCTAGGAGACAAAAGCAGAACAAGAGCGAATGGTTGGAAGCTGAAACTCAACTGACAAATTCAGACTAGAAATCAGGTATAGATTTTTACCAGTGAGTGTAATTAACCATTGGAACAATTTACCTAGCCACGTGGTAGATTCTGTCACATCTCATCTTTAAATCAAGACTAATAAAACTCTCTAAAAGATGCTGTAGCCAAAACAGAAGTTATGGGCTTGATGCAGAAATTACTGGATAAGTTCCTATGGCCATAACAGCCCCTTCAGATCGAAGCATCTCTATAATGGGGTGGTACCCACCTCTCGCAAGTTCCTCCTGGTCGAGTGTGTGCATGCCTGCAGTTGTTCTTAGTGTCTCAGCTCGCGATGCCCCCTGTAGGGCACTGTGCTTGTCAGGCAGGTCTTCAGTGACTCAGCCCTCCAGTCAAGTCACATGCAGTCCAAAATGTCTTGCAGCCTTCCCCAGGCTCAGTCCTTTAACAATCCAACCAGGCCCATCATGGTATCCCTCCATTGGCAACATCTCTTTAGCTCTTCCCAGGCACCTGTCCTCAGTCTGATCAACAGGGCCTCTCTCAGTACCCTAGTTGGCCAGCTTATATGTGAATGCTCTGGGATGGAGCAGCACCACCAGGGATTCCTCCCTGGAGGCTTTTCACCTGCCTTTTAGTCCTCTGACCCTTGCTCTCCAGATGGATCAGTCTCAGTTCAGCCCCTTTCTGGGGGGGCTAATAGGTCCATGTACAGTCCCTTCCCTGGACCTGTCTAAACTCTCTTCTCTCAGTCAGTCACTTCCCCAACAGCTGTTGGGGGAACCTGGACCTACCCAGCCCAGGGACCCTCTAAGTAGCAACCATGTGCCACATCCCGTTAACTAACTGCATTTCTCTAGGCTACTTCCCGGTAGCCCATCTTAATTGAGTCCTGGCAGCCAGCCTGCCAAAAATTATTCCCTCAGTTCCTCACCAGCAAATACCTGCCTTAGCCCTCACAGCCCACCAGGAGCACCTCTTGCTTCCCCAGTCACTGCTAGCAGACTGATCTAGTCAGGCCTTTCAGCTCCTTTTATATGAGCCTGCTGGGCCCTGATTGGCTGCTCCCTGCAGCCCCTCTCATTGGCTGTATCCCACAAGCTGCTCTACACCCCCACTCACTCCAGACCCCCCTCCCTCAGTCGCTCAGTCTCCCCCACCCTCACTCACTTTCACTGGGCTGAGGCAGGGGGTTGGAGTGCGGGAGGGGGTGAGGGCTCCAGGGTGGGGCCAGAAATGAGGGGTTCAGGGTGCGTGAGAGGGTTCCAGGCTGGGGCAGGGAGTTGGGGTGTGGGAGGAGGTGAGGGCTCCAGCTGGGGGTGCGGGCTCTGGGATGGGGCTCAGAGCTGGGGGGCAGGATCGGGTTCAGGATGTGGGCTCCAGCCAGGCAGCACTTACCTCAGGTGGCTCCTGGTTGGTGGCGCAGCGGGGCTAAGGCAGGCTTCCTGCATTGCTCCTGGCTCTGCATTGCTCCTGGCCAATGGGAGCTGTGGAGCCAACACTGGGGTCAGCATGTGGAGCTTCCTTGATTGCTCCTGCACCAAGGGGCCACAGGGACCTGCCAGCTGCTTCCGGGAGCTGTCAGGAGCCAGGGTAGGCAGGCAGGGAGCCTGCCGTAGTCCCGCTGTGCCGCCAACCAGACTTTTAACAGCCCGGTCAGTGGTGCTGACCGGAGCTGCAAGGGTCCCTTTTTGACTGGGCATGCCGATCGAAAACCAGACACCTGGCAACCCTATCCCTAATTCACACTCATTTGATGTAATAGAAATAGACCAGATAGACAAAAGTGAGTTTAAATGACAGTAAATATTTATTAGATATAAAAATTTGAAACCATTCTCACAATTACAGGACAAATTTCATTTAGCTCCACATTATTTTATCAAGAAGTTATATCGCTTATTTAAAAATATCATTATTTGCTGAAAAGTGATAGTAAACAAAATCTCATTCATAGAATCTCAGGGTTGGAAGGGACCTTAGAAGGTCATCTAGTCCAACCCCCTGCTCAAAGCAGGGCCAATCCACAGACAGATTTTTACCCCAGTTCCCTAAATGGCCCCCTCAAGGATTGAGCTCACAACCCTGGGTTTAGCAGGCCAATGCTCAAACCACTGAACTATCCCCCCAGCACAGATGATACAACCAGATTTCCCCACAACACTGAACAGGACAAACACATTCATTCTGTACCAATAGTGAAGCTTCAACAAAATCCAGAATATCAGGAACCTATTTTACCAGGACAATGGTAGGGGCAGTTTCATACTTTGGCACATTCAACAAGGTGCCTCTTGGAGAAAATTTCATTGTTTGGGGACTGGGGAGGGGCAATTTATAGATGGTAACTGTCCCCATCATTCAATGCAAGATAGATCAAAAGAAGGACTAATCAAAGGGTCACATATTTTGGGGTGTCCAAGGCTCATCCAGTTCCAGTCACAAATAAAAGGAAGACCTTTGACTCCACTGAGCACATGTAGGGTTACGAAAATTCCTGGGAAACCTACAGAATAGAAAAAGACCATTTATTCACACTCAGCCCAAACTTTGTTAAGGTTGCTATTGTACAGCTGGGCTCGCCCTGACCCCAATTTTTGTGGGATTGTTAGAAAAACTGGACAATGAAGCAATGGTTCTACACAAAGCACCATAAGGGTCCATAGAACTTTATGCTGATGTGAAGCTGTGATGGGCACAGAGGAAGGGGTAAGGTACTGTTACATTCCCAGTTGCTATTGTTATCAAACTGAGGGAAGAGTTAAGGTTGTGTGCCTGTGCTGTTTTATGATTTCCAGGCATTTTGATACCTCCTGGTGCTACAATTTTAATACAGCCAAATGCAAGGTGCAATGGATTTAGGAACCAAAAACAGAGATTACAGGATGGGGACTGTACCCTGAAAAGCAGTGACTGGGGAAAGGACTTAAGGAATCATGGCAGAAACCAACTGAACACGAGCTCCCAGTGTGATGTGGTGGCTAAGACAGTGAAGGCACTGACTCCTTGGATGTATAAACCGGAGAATATTGAATAGGAGAGAGGAGGTGGCTTGTTCATGGCACTGGTGAGGCTACTACTGGATATTGTATCCAGTTCTGGTGTCCACCCTTTAAAAATGATGTTGATAAATTTGGGAGAGCTCAGAAAAGAGTTGCAAGAATGATCTAAGATTTGGAAAAACCTACCTTATAGCAAGAGACTAAATAAGCTCTATTTAGTTAATTCAAAGAAAGGTTAAGAGGGGATGATCACAGCCTACAAGGACCTACAGAGGGAGAAGATTTCTGATAGCAGAGCTCTCTTATCTCCGAGAAAAAGGAAGAATGAGATCCAAAGGCTGGGATCTGAAGCTGGGTAAATAATCTACTTACCTAGATATTTATATACCCCCCTCTGTCAGTGTCTGAGCACCTCACGCTCATTAATGAAGTTCATCTTCAGAAGCCCCTCCCCTCCTGTGAGGGTATCCCATCCCTTTTTCAGAGACGGGGAACCGAGGCACAGTGTAGAGTAAGGACTGGTTTACATGGGAAAGTTAAAATCTTGCCATAAGCAAGTGTAACCAGGTTAGTTAAGCTGGTGTAAAAAGGTTTGGTGGACACTTATTTTGGTATAAATCAGATTTATTTTGGTTCATCTTAAATCAATTAGGGACAGGTTTAACCTAAGCAAAACCTAAACCAAAACAAGTGTGTCCACACAGGGGTTTGCACCAATTTAGTTAACTTGGTTTAAAAACCAGTTTAAGTTAAATTGGTGGAACTTTCTCATGTAGACAAGGCCTAAGCGATTTCCTCAACATCACACAAGAAATCTCTTCCTCAGCTGGAAACTGAAGCCAGGTCTCCTGAGTCCCAGTCTAGTGCCCTGCTCACTATGCTATCTGTTGGGTCTTCACAAAACAAATAAAATATGAAGAATCTGCACAAACACAGTTGAGTCCCAAATAACCCTGTTTACTGAATATACACAAACATTCCACGTCTAGCTACCTATATTGCTTCTCTGATTAGAAGCTGCCAGAAACAAAGACACAGAACACGGAGTACACTAGAGGGCCCACAAACTATTTAAAGGGATACTGTCCTATTCCATACGCTACGCCATTCGTTTTCTCCAAATAAGGTTTGAGGGCTATTAGCTACTGAAACAACTTACCTAGGGTGTGGTGGATTCTCAAAGCCTTAAAACCGGAGGCTCTTTCTAAGAGATCTGCTCTTGCTCAAGCAGAAGATATGAGCTGAATGCAAGAATCACAGAGTGAAATACTATGGCCTGTGTTATGCAGGAGGTCAGACTGGATTATCACAATGGCTCCTATTGGCTTTACAATCAATGAAAAGTAGTTGACTGTGGCTCCCTGAATTGGGGTCTGGTTCTATGTTAGTCACGGCCCCAGCCTAGATTAATGGACTCTTCAGGTTGCCCTAGTCTATGGCAACAGGCTACGGCCCCAAGCAGAAGGTGTAGCTGGGCACAGAGTATTCCAGGCAAGCCCCCGCCTGCCCTGACAAAGGCCCTGTGCAGAAGGCTGAAGGAGAAAGAAGCTAATTATGCCGGCTCTGTACCCACTGGGGACTGTCCTGCACCAGGAGAACGCCCTGCTGGTGAGATCCAGCACCAGGTCACAGCAGCGAATCTAGTCCAACTAATTTCAAGCTACAGCAAGGAGAAGCTTTTAACAATGACATCACTGAGTGAATGGCAAATGTTTCCATGGGAGGCACTTGTAGCCTCACGTCAAGGCTTGGAGATGGTCAGTGATATCAGGACTTTGCCACAGTGCAGGGGCATAGATAAGAGTATGTCTACCCAGGCAGCCTGTGGAAGAGCCTCCCAGCCTGGGTGGATAGACTTGGGTTTGTGGGGCTCACGCTAGTGCTCTAAAAATAGCAGCGCAGACAGCACTGTGATGTTGCGGCTCAGGCGGGAGCTCGGGCTCTGAAGCCTTAGGAGGTAGGTAGCCAAGCCAAGTCGTAACGTCAAAGTGCGGTTTACGCAGCTATTTTTAGAGCACTAGCGCGAGCCCTGCAAACCCAAGTCTGTCTACCCAGGCTGGGAGTCTCTCTTCCGCAGGCTGTGCAGACCTACCCAAAGTGACCTTGAAGTGGTTCCTTTTAGGCCAAGGGATTCTATGAATCACCCTCCACACTGAACCAAGATTGGATCTCAACCTTCGGTTGGTCTTTTTTGTGCAATGTTGCATTTCCACCATGTCTGATCTGAAGATTTGGGAAAAGCATTTTCACAGCATCACACAGGTCTGCAAAGTCTTTGTTCACAGGGATCTCCTAGAGGGAGAAAGCATCACAGATCAGCGTACAGTACCTTTTGAGAGAAGGTAAATCGTAAGTGTCACAACAGCAAAGACAGGCATCACAACACATTCTTGCTCTCAGGCATCCATGCAACTAATGCAAGCTCTGACAAAGCTCCTTCAGCTCAGTATCCTGAGCCATCGACCAGTTCACCAGCAAGTGGCAATGCCACAGCTCTGGTGGATATAAAACAAAACATGAAACAAACTAGCGCCAACTGTCAGGAGAAGAACTGGAAACACAAAGACGACGAGGAAAAGGGTGAAAAGCAGCTGACAAGTCAAAAAGGGAGGACATAAGATTCCAAGCAAGCAACTCACAACTCTGTTGAGGGCCGTGTCTCTAGAATGATCAGAGCACAAAGTGGCTGAAATGCATAAAACATGGCATAAGGGAGAGGTAGAAAATGCAATATGCAGCCTGTCCGCAGAATTCACACAAAGCCTGAGGAGGGACTCAGGAAAGTGCTGGAGCAGAGAGCAGGCTCAGGAGAAGGGTTTGTAAGAACATGAGGAATAGCATTTGAAAGGGGGTACTGGGACAGGCAGGATAGCCAGGTCTCTCTTTGGCTGAAGAATACATTTCATCTGTTCTCAGCCAGTCAGAATGCAACAGGTCACTAAGGAACAGGGAGCAACTGTTGCTCTATTATTAATAATTAAGAGACCATTATAACCTGTGTTTTTCTTTATAAATTAAAAATAAGCCATCAACAAAAACATTTGAAAAGAGGCAGTTTTATAATAACCGCCACAGCATTCACCAGGTGAAGGGGTCTATCACTTTCTGGCAAACAAACATTAAATAGAAGGAGACACTCTGTTAAAACCAGATGGTGGTTTATGATGTAACTACACAAGTCAGACAGCTAAGTTATGGGTACCACAGTATCTGCAGCTCAGTCACAATACGTCTAACTACAAATATTGGTCTTTGTTCAATGTGCTATTATGCCATGTTGCATAGCTGCAATGCGGTGGAACTATGCTATTTGCAGAAACAATCATTCTGAATGTTCTGACTTTGGGGCCTTCATAATCCTCTAGGATTATGAGCTGAGGGCCACTTAGTTTTAATGAAAATGGGACACAAATCTTTATAAAACTATTCGGGTCTTCACAGACCAGGTGCGACAGATTTTTCCAGAGGTTTCAGGATGTGTAGCAGCTCAAATTCTCTCCAGGTTCTGCTGTTTTAGTAGGACAAGGCCAAGTATAGTGTGTAAAGGGCAATGCCTATGCACCTGGACATCCATATCCTAGCGCTGGACACTCAAAATTGGCATGTAGGCACATGAATCAGGCATTTATGCACCTACGTGCCATGGTGAACATCCAAGGGTGATGTTTGGACAGGTATTTAGGTGCCCATGGTTTCTAATTGGGGGCCCACCCAGATATGGTCCTTTAGCTCACAGAGGCCTGCAATGATAGCACTGCAGTAATTCACGTTGATAGCACTGTGTTATTTACAGTTCAGACCAGTCTCCTTTGGAAGGACCAAACTTGCCCCTTCCCCCCGCTGTTTAACACTTACTGAGAAGTCCAGGATTTCTACCACGGCCCCGGAATTTGCTTGTATCGATTTGAGAATCCCAAAGCAGCCTTCACTCTGCATGGGATTTCTGGCCATCTAAAGGCAGACACAGGAAACAACAATAGGAACAATACAGATTGCATGTTCTTTTCATTAATGCGCCTTTCTTTGATATCTGGAACTCACACCTCAAACTGCAGCTGTATTACAGAGCAAAATCATCCTTTTCAAGTGTCTTCAGGCACATGCCATGGGCATGGAACAAAAGCAGGAACTCACAGTGATAAGAATGGATGGTGATGACTATTTGAAAAGCTCGTGTCTACAAGAACCAAAGTATTAAAAAAAAGTAGCTTTTTGGGATGATCAGGATGTGCCTAGGCCTCACTAAAGCAACCACACAACCTTATTATGGTCGTCTTGTCCTCCCTCAGCATCCACAACTCCACTATCTCCTGGTTCTTCTCCTCCCCATCCCATCTTTCAATGGGGGTTCCCACAAGGCTCCATCCTTGCCTTTCCTCCTTTTCACACCATCACTGGCTGACTTTACCCATGCGTATCTTAGGTTCAAGGATGTGTAACTAACCTTGACTGTGTGTTTTACACCAGCACAAGATTCTTTGCCCAGCGGAAGCTGGATGCAGCAATGTGGAAGAAGGGGTAAGCTGTCAGGGAGCGGGTTATGGAGCCATATTTCTCTGCTTGACCCTGGAGGCCACTCTACCATAGGATAGCTGCCAGTGGTCCCCAAGAGCAACATACCAGCTGGGAATATCTATGATGCAGTACCTGGTCATACCCCACTCCATGACCTTCTTCGCCTGAGTGTCAGGAGCTCCCTTTGTGCTGTCTGAGGAATGGAAAGGAAGACGAACAGAGCAGAGTGTCTGCCCCACTGTGCTGAGCTGAGGGACAGGTCAGACACCAATGGCCATTCACCACCTCTCCCTCCAGCTCCCAGATGTGTGCAGCAAATGTGACTGCCAGGTAAGGAGTTGACAGCAGAGGCCAGGAAGATCACCCTCCATATTGGACGGCAAGGTGCTAGACTGCAGGGCAGAACAGGGAGCAGCAGGCTGCAGGCTCTGGCTCATGTAGGGGGAGGGGTATAAAATACTTGAATTCAAAAGACGGTTGAATACAAGCACTCCTTGTCTACATGAGACCATCTGCACGCCGCAGTTCACAGACTGATGCTAAAGGCTCCACTGCTGTTGCTGCAGAATGGCTCATCCAGGATCTGATTCAATGAGCACTCATGCCAGTGACAGGTTAAATATACACTTTATTGTGTTTTCCAATGTCTGCTTAAAAAAGCTACTCACATTAAGGCTCTTCAGAGTCCGGTTTTCTTTCAGGCCTACTGCAAAGCGCAGAGCTCCTTCCACTGAAATGCGGTTATTGCTTAGAACAGAGAAAAGGGAGACTTCTTACATTTTTCATTCCATGTTCCCCACCCAGCCAGGGCCATACTGTCATGGAGACATTTACTACAGTAGGGGCAACAGGAGGACAACATGCTTTACAAACTTGTGAAAAGGTACAGGGAACCACCTCTCCCACCACTGACATGCGGACACATCTGGAGGGGCATTAATAGCAGCAGGTTAACAGCTCTCTACACGCAATTTGAAGGAGAGGAAGTGACAAAGAATTCCATCTCCAGTTGAAGTTGCAGGGAGTAGACGTATCTGTCTGGGACACCTGTGTTAATGTACCTACTCTCACGGAAAGTGCTGTGAGATCTTTAGTGACCCTGAATGCTCAGGGCCTCGGTTTTAAATCTCATCTGAAGAACAAGCTCCAGCAGCACAGCATTCCGCAGCTACACCACTTCCTGAAGGGCACAAGTTTTCCCTGCAGGTCTCCCATCCAAATACTGACTCGGACTGGCCCTGCTTAGTTCATGTCTAGTTCTGAGCATTTGTTTTTATTGTTAGTGTGACAATTAAAACCTCAGTGTTTGTTCCCTGAAATTTTAGTTTCGTAAGTATCTCCAGGTAGCCCCTAGCATAGCAGCAGCCACTGCCTGCTCTGTCGGAGCTTAGATCCCACTGGCACCTAATGCACTGGGATGGGAGGGTCATGGCGAGCTCGCCTGTGGGACTTTACACTGCAGGGAGTCCTTGGCCACTACCCCCTTGCTCACAGCCTGTCTCATGACCATTTCTGGTTATGTTCATGGTCTCCATAACTGCATCTCTCTGAAAATCACCCGGTTTCGTGGCTCTCCCACTAACTTCACCAGACTCTTGTTTTCTTGACTGTCCCTTTGCTGAACCAATCAGCCTCCTCTTTGAATTGGTTCCTAGCATAACGTGTCCACTGTGCGCCTGATCAAATCTAGCTCAGTGGTTTGAGCATTGGCCTGCCAAACCCAGGGTTGTGAGCTCAATCCTTGAGGGGGCCACTTAGGGATCTGGGGCAAAAATCAGTACTTGGTCCTGCTAGTGAAGGCAGGGGGCTGGACTCGATGACCTTTCAAGGTCCCTTCCAGTTCTAGGAGATTGGAATATCTCCAATTATTATTATTTATTTATACTTCTCACATCTAACTATCCTTAGTATATAGGCCAGTCCCAGGCCTCCAAGTACATCAGCAAGTGCTTTGAAGAACAAAGGAACTTGTCCAGCTCTCATTGTGAGCACAAACTGGAGATTTCTCTCTCCTGCTGCACAAGGTGCCCTCTAAACTCTGAAGTCCCATTTCACTTTTCTTCTCATTTCCAGAGGTGCCAGTAACCCTGGATCCTTATCCCTAGATTTCTTTCCATCCATCCTCCCCAGCCAGATGGAATCAATTTATTTCCTTCCCAATTTAAGATTATCACGATGTCCCCTTGACCCCAGTAATCCTCCTCACTCCTTTACACCAGAGCTTTCTCTGGGGCCACCAGGCTGACTACAGAGCTGGGGACCTGGCAGCCATGACTGAGGGCAGGGCAGTAAATAACAGATGCCAACAGATCTTACCCAGCTAGAAATTTTCTGGCCAAACTCCCTTTGTCATCTTAGTGCCAGCAAGACCGTCCCTTTTTATACATAAAACGGAGATCAACGGCTGCTCAGGGTTTCAGCACCGGGGGTGCTCTCACTTTGAAGCAGGGGACATATTACATCATGATCTGAGCCTGACTCACCTAATGTTGAGCTCTTCCAGCACATTGTTGACTTTAAGGGCCTCCCCCAGGGCAGCTGCTCCATTGTTACTGAAGCCATTGTAGGAAAGGTCCAGAACTCTGAGGAATACGTTTGCCTATGGAACAAGCCAGAATTACTGTAAAAAACCTCCCTGTAGCTTGGGACAGAAACAGCCATCTGCGTCGCCCTGGCAGAATGACCTTCCATGGCCCATGCTTCTAAAACACAGTTAAAAATAAATGCAGAGGGAAAGTGAGCGAGAGGAAGAGACTGAGCAAAGGACATTTCATACCAACAACCGTAACTAGTGGTGGGTGAACCTCAGAAAAATTCCTTCTCCCTACATGACCCTCCTAAAGTGCCAGGCTTCCCTCTTCCTTCAACCCCTCTCCTCTCCTTTGGAAGATCCCACCTGTAGCTCACAGGTCTGGCAGCTTCTTGACTTAACCGCAGCTGCAATTTGATGTGAATATCACATGCAAGTAGGAGGTGAGTCTCATAGAATGGCACAAAGCTGGGCCCAGAAAGAATCTCACAAGTGGGGGAATTGTGCAGTGGGGACACCTATTGGCCAAGGGGGGGGCTAGTGGCTAATTAGCACATTTCCTTGAGGGAGCTACTGGACGGTTCGCAGGACGATGAGATCCACACCGTTGGTGCCATGCTCAGCGCAGTCCGCAGTACCTGGTCCAACTCCTTGTAAAAGGGGCAGGATGACAGCTAAAGAAGGAGCAGTAAAGGGTAAGAGCGCTGAGTGAACAGTCTGGGATGGGATCGTGCCAGTGAGCTCAGTCTGGATGCCTCCAATATTGCTAACCTGTAGGGTGACCAGATAGCAAGTGTAAAAAACTGGGACTGGGGTGGGGGTGGGGTAATAGGTACCTATATAAGAAAAAAGCCCCCAAAATCAGGACTGTCCCTATAAAAATCAGGACATGTGGTCACCCTACTAACCCGGATAGTTCAAGTCATGAGTCAGACACCAAAATATCATGCAATCAGCCCCAATAATCACAAAGTCAGGAAGGATTTTTAAGATGCTTTTCTAGTGGAGTGGGGGCAGTTCCTTCAGGAATATCAAGCCTGGTCTTCTCTGTGCAGGGCAACTGCTTCCTGAACTAGATAATGGCAGCCCTCATCTGAAAGGAAAGGGGTGTTGATGTTGAGTGGGCAGCTTGAATTAAATATGTATCAATAAAAACCCACAGGTTTTAAACAATCTGACTAGAAATCTCTTCCTCTTTCAACTGTTTAGGTCTCAATTTCTTCTGATGTCATGAGCTCATTGGTCACTTCACCTCAGATTCTTCCAGCAAAACAAGGAAGTCAAAATCCGAGCTTTCCAATGTCAATATCTGCCTATATTTACAAATACACACACAAAAGCCAGGCAGAATATCTTCATCAGAAACAAACAAACAAAAAAAACACAATGAAAATAAGGAAGTGAACAATTGTGTCTCCTCTGTAGCTCATTTTTCTCTTGTTGGATCCCCCTCCTCCTCAATCTTGCAAGATGCATCATATAAAATGGTAGGAAAAAAATGTAGCACAATGTATCGTATTAGATAAATAATCTGAGAATTAAAAACAGCATGATAAAGCACATGCACAACTGGGCAAAAGTAAAGTTGCACACACAGCCTCAACGTTGGGATTTCCTGTCCATCCTAATGTACTCACCAGTTTTATGAATGGAATTTCCTAAGGTGGTTTTTTTTTTTTTTTTTTAAGAAACAAATTCCAGTCTGAAGTTTAATCTTGAACTACTAATTTAATCTGGAATAGATTTCAATCATCTGATTTAAAAAAAAATCATCTGATTTAAAAAAAATCATTGTCAGGTTCAGGCTTTATAAAATAGCTTGAAAATGTATGCTATTTATAAATTTTAATTTAAATTTGCAAGGAATTAAATTATGAATGCTTTTTTTTAAAAAATGCAACTTCTAGTAAGAGATTTTACTTGAATTTTATAAAACTGCTATAGACAAAAATAAAAATATTGAAAATTAAGGCCCTGATCCTGGAAACCAGATCAGAATAGAACTTTAACAACATGAATAGTCCTACCCATTCACCAATGGGTTAAAATTGTGTCTGAGCAGTGTGAAGTCTGTCTCACTTCAAAACAAAATGATTCAATGTTAACGATGTAAAATTATTTAGACTTATTCAACACATTAATAAAGTTACTAACTTTTGAATACACGCAGCCCTACATTTTCAAAACCAGGAGCCTAAAGTTAAGCTCCTAAACTCAAATTTAAGTCCTCTTGAGTGGGATTTTCAAAAGCACCTAAATGATTTAGGAGCACAAGTCCCATCAACGTCAAACTGCATACCCTGAGGGAGCAGTACAGCCTTGAAATGTTTCAGCTTTCTCGGCTTGTGGAAGTGCAGGTCGGCTGATGGCGAATATAGCCCAGGCGGTTTGCTTATCAATGTGTGTGCGTTTGTGCTGGTTTCACAGTAAGGATGTTAATAAGGCTCTGGATTGGTCTTTTTCAGCTTCAATAAGCATTTTAAGTGTGAAACCTCACAGTGGGAGGGGAGGGGGAAACTATATACAATCAGAAATTCTACTAACAGTTGGAAATTATATAAAACATTCATTTCAGCAATTTAAGACTATAAAATGGGAAGAAACTAACGAACTTCAAACTGCAAAATAGAAATAAAAATCAAGATTTAATTTTTTTAAATTGTGATTTTTATCTCTCCGATTTCAAGGCCTATACACTTCCAGATTTCACAGTTTTTTATGTTCGGGTCATGATGGCAGTGTTTACCCAAACAGATGAAGCTTAACATGAGTATTACAGGGTGCAAAAATGGGAGATAACACAGATTTCCTACCTCGAAGCCTCTGGCTAAGGCAGCTGCTCCTTGGCTGCGGAAGTAGTTCCAGCTGATATTAAGCTCCTTTAGTCCAGTGTTTTCTGCTATTGCCATTCCAAGAAGCTCACCTTATGAAACAGATTAAGAACATTTTTAAAGACCCAGGAAAGGATCAGGTGGTTCAGCTGGGCAGGAAGCTCAGATTAGCGTAGGAAACTCTTTGGGTGAGAAATTAAAACAGAAGATTTTTCTCTTTTATGCATCTCGTGGCTCAAGTGCAGAGCAGGGGCTGCAGGAAGAGCCAGAAAACAGGCCCCAGGTAGTCAGAGACCACTGAGCACACAAACAAGACAAAACAAACAACAACCAGTCCCCAAAAAACAACAGGGCCAAAAAGCAAAAAAAAAAGCAGAGCAGGGGGCTGGGCTGGGGCTGAGAAGAGTAGTGAGTACACCTACACAACACACAAAATAGTTCTCCTCAACCTCCTCCCCCTGTGCTCCCCTCAAGTGAGATTACAACCCTTGAGAGAGGAGAGGTTTGCAGAAGTCTCAGTCTCATTGGATTGAGAGAGAAGAGGAGAGGAGAGGGGAGGAGAGAGAGAAGAAGACATCATCTCAGGAGAGGAGATAAAGCAACAGACCAGAAGGGAAAAAGAGGAAGAGAGTGCAGAATGGCTCGCAGAGAGGACAGGAAAGGGACACAGCATCAGCCTGCAGGAAAACCAGAGCTCACCACTGAGAAATCAGGAGAGACGGAGCCAGTAACGAACGGGTGACCCTGAAAGAAGGAGGAAGGAAGGGAGGGAGATGAGTAGGATTGGAAGGAAGGAATCAAAGTAAGGAGGAAAAAAAATACAAAACCTCCTCCAGGCCTAGAAAGACTCTCTTGCCCCTCAGGGCTCTACGGGGAGGGGATTCCCACAGATTTCAGTGGGGGGCTATAGGTGGCGAAGGATTTGAAAGTCAATGGACATTCTTCCCTTGCCCATTAAATTCTACTCAAACGTCTTGCCCTTAATCTCAAGCCCTACATCACACTGCCCAGTCTACACCCCAGACCTGGTCTCCTTTTGCACCCTCTCCACAAATACCCCTCACTTTCCCTCCCCAACTTCTCCTTGCCTTCTTCCGGCTGCCCCTTATCCCTGAACATCCTTCCAAAACCGAGTCTCCAAGCCCTCTCAGCTCCACAGTCAAATCCCACCTAACACCCACTTCTTCACCATCCCCCACAAAAACACACATTGAAAGAACAGCGTTACTGCACAGGGTGAGTAACCGTCCCGTCATCGAGTAGCATCCCTATGGGTGCTCCACTCTAGAGGATGATTAAGCAGTTCCCTTTACGGAAGGAGGGGGGCTTCGGAGTCGAGTCTAAGATTGAAGCTAGAACAGTGGAGCCAAATATGGCATCAGAAGCGGAGGCACGAGTGACTGCACAGTGTTCAGCAAATGTAGGAGTGGACGTCCAAGTCACGGCTCTACATATTTCTGCAATGGGGATGATCTTAAGAAAGGCTACTGAAGTAGAGATGGATCTCGTGGAGTGAATGAATACTCTAGAGAGAGGTCAAAGGTCATGAGACAGATAGAAATAGGTAATGCAGCCACATAGCCATGCTTAAGATGGCATCATGGTTCATCTCTCCTTCTTGCTTTGCCAACACTTTCCCCTCTCAGAAATGAACTCTCTCTGGTTCCCTCTACCTCTCCCACTCACATCTTCCATTTTCCCTGTCTTGATCTATCCCGCCTTTCATCCTGCTTCTCTCTTCAGCTCAACCATCTCTTTTACAGCCCCCCCTTTTGCCTTCCACAACCTGACTGATCTGGGGAGGGGGGGCCTTTGGTGAGAGGTAATAGAGGTTCAAGCCAGGCAGTTCTGACCGCCATGGAGGGTCAGGGAAGACAGGATAGTCACTCCCATCCCTTGACATCCTCTCCCCCTCTTTCCAGATCTAAAAATGAAGACACATTAAAGGGCAGGAAAGATGAATCGATATTTGCCCAATGCCTGCAGTCCCAGACAGATCACCTCATTTCATTCCCTATTTCATCAGAAGCAGCGGCCTTTTTATTCTATTTGCTTTGCTTTTCTCTGCTCTGCATCCTTATTTCTTCCTCTTCTTCTATCTCTAAACAGACTCTGTCCTCCTTCCCCTGGGTTTTCTGTTCTTCCCAATTTTCTACGCTCTGCTCGCCTCTTCTCCCAGTTCTTCACTCTGTTCTCAGCGAAAGGCCTCCTGGGAGAAGTTATTTGAAAGGAGGGATTTGAACGATGTGAGGAAGGCCATTCGGCACATGAGGAGAGGGAGTGAATCCCAGCATAAAGAGAAAACTTAGAGTTGGACTGAGAAAAGATGATTAGGTCTGGAGAGAGCAGGAGACAATGATGGCAGAGATGGAGGCAGGTGGAGCTTTTTCAGGACTTTGAAGGTGAATAGTGAGAAACATGAGCTTAGTGCAGAAACTGAGATGATGCTAAGTGAAGGATTTCAAAGAAGGGAGTGACATGCTCTGAGTGGCAGGAGGAGGAGATATTTTTGGCTGATCCATTCTCTGTGGAGGACATAATGAAACATGGAACATCTCAAAAGGTGGCAGACAAGAGATGACCAGGGTGCAGAAAGACAAGATTAATGGTGGATAGAGAGAAAAGGATGGATTTTTAGAGGAAGAGGTAAATGTTTAATGAGCAAGGATTCCAACATGACACAGAGGTTATGAGCCTGGGTGGTAAGAAGGATGGTGGAGTTTTATGTGGTTACAAAAGTGGGAGGAAGCAAGGAGGTTTTGGGAGAAGAGAGAAGTTCAGTTTTCACCACTTGGAGTGTGAATTTGCAGCAGGATAACACTATACAACGCAGGGGTCTACAAAGACACTGCTTTACCTGATGTGTCACCAAGCATGTTGTGACTCAGATCCAGAGATTCCATTTTATTGTTAGCCGGGAGGGCATCGGCTAGGTACTTAGCTGCATGGTCATTAAACTCATTTCCTGAAAGTTTAAGGGTAACAACTGTCGTATTCTCCAGAAGCATAGCAGAAAGGGCCGCGGCTCCTTTAACTCCAAGTCTGTTGTCAGATAAATCAACATCTGGGAGAGGGGGAAAAAACCCAAGAACAAAATCACCATTTAGCTAAAGGGGAGATGTCAGAAAAACCTCCTGCTGTCCGCTGCAATGGAAAACTCTTACAGCAATATTGCCAATCCTCAAAGTTCAAAAATTATGAGATTGGCCTCCCCAAAATCATTCATTTTTAATTTTTTAAGAAAAGCTGAAATAGTGGCTTTTGCTCTGACTGAGTTTTTAACTCCCCCTGCCCACCTCAAGTGTGTAAGTGTGACAATTACCGTTAACTCTCCCAAATGTATAGTGAAGAAGGCGATTTTGACGCAGCTGATGGAGCTCTGACTATACCCCATGGAGATCAGGGCCACATTGTGCCTGGTGGTCCACAAACACATAGGGAAAGACAGTTCCTGCCCCCCAAGCTCTTACAGTCTAGTGCAAAGCTCGTTGGTGAATTTGTGCTATGGCAGCTAGAGCCAGGCCGCCCCTCTCTTCCCCCACACCCAATTTGGGGCTCCAGGCTTCAGCTGCAGGGCGGGCGGTGGTGGCACTGGGGCTCCTGTGGGTTTGAAAATATTTCCCTGTTGAATTTGAGCCCTGCTTGGCATATTGGGGAAGCTCCAAGAGACTGGAAAAAAAGCTAGTGTAGTGCCACTGCTTAAAAAGGGTAAACAAGATGAGCTGGTTAATCACAGGCTACTTGGAATTGTAAATAATGATGGGGACAGCTCAGTTCTACAGAGTGATCTGGATTGTTCAGGAAGGCAGTCTCGTTTAAATGCATGAGTATCACCAAATGCAAAGCCGTACATCTAGGAACAAAGAACAGAGGTTATGCTTACAAGATGGGGGACTGTAGCTTGGAAAGCAAGAACATTGGAAAAGACTTAGATGACAGATAACCAATTGAACATGAGCTCCCAGTGCAATGCAGTAGCTAAGAGGGTGAATGCAATCTTTGGGGGTACATGCAGGAGAATATCAAAAAGGAACAAGGAGGTGTTATTACCTCTGTATAGAACATTAGTGAAAATATTACTGGACTACGGCATCCAATTCTGGAAACCACATTTTCAAAAGAATTTTGAAAAATTGGAAAGAGTTCAGAAAAGAACTACAAGAAGTTATGCAAAGTAATGCACATTGGAAAACATAATCCTAACTATATATATACAATGATGGGGTCTAAATTAGCTGTTACCACTCAGGAAAGATCTTGGAGTCACTGTGGATAGTTCTCTGAAATCATCCACTGAATGTGCAGCGGCAGTCAAAAGAGCAAATAGAATGTTGGGAATCATTAATAAAGGGATAGATAATAAGACAGAAAAATATCATATTGCCTCTATATAAATCCATGGTATGCCCACATCTTGACTACAGGGTGCCGATGTGGTTGCCCCATCTCAAGAAAGATGTATTGGAATTGGAAAAGGTTCAAAAAAGGCCAACAAAAATGCTTAGGGGTATAGAACGGCTTCCATATCAGGAGAGATTAATAAAATTGGGACTTTTCAGCTTGGAAAAGAGGCGATCAAGGGGGGATATGATAGAGGTCTATAAAATCATGAGTGGACTGGAAAACCTGCCTTATAGGGAGAGATTTTAAAAGCTCAATCTATTTAGTTTATGCAAGAAAGAGGTGACTTGATCATGGTCTACAAATACCTCCCTAGGGAAGAGATTTCTGAGAGCAGACGGATCTCATTCTGCCTTTTTCTGCTAGATTAAAGACCAATAGATGGGAGATGAAGCTAGACAAATAAGGACTACAGAGAAGGTGCAAACTATTAAAAAAGTGAGAGTAATTTATCACTGGAACAAACTTACTAGGGATGTGGTGAATTCTCCATCAGTTTAATTCTTTAAATCAAGACTAGATAACTTTCTAAACGATGCTATAGCTGAAACAGAAGTTATGGGCTTGATGGAGAAGTTACTGCATGAGTTTCTATGGTTTGTAGTGCCGGAGGTGAGACTAGACAATCTCAAACTGCCCCTTCTGCCCCTCAAATCTAAGCATCTCCTATTTAAAATGTTAGTTTAAGAAACACTGTTACTGTACCTCAAGAAGAGCGCTGCATAAGCTAGAAAGCTCCTCTCTCACCAACAGAAATTGGTGCAATAAAAGATATTGCCTCCCCCACCTTGTCACTTGTAGGCTTAAGAGATTTATTTAATCAGTAGTTACTTTTGTTACATAATTGGATTATTTGCTATAATACAAACACTGAAATCAGGTTTTAGAGGACACCAAGATCTATTGTCTTTCAAGGTAAATATTAATCAAGGGTTTAAGGTCTTGAGACAGTCATCAGAATTTATTGACTCAACAGATATCAATATTTATATATTAAAATGCAGTTCCGAAAAAGGACTGTAAAAATGGCATGGAGGATTTCGTGTTTGTGTGTCTCAATTAGTTCCCAGAGCAAATGTACTTAATTTACAAGTAAAACTATGGCAGCTTGTGCCCCAAATAAGCTGCAGACACTAGTGTCCAGCCCATCCCCTCTTTGCCTGCTTCCACTGCTTCCTACCTTCCCAACTACCAGGTTGTCAAAGTGATAAACTGGGGGTGAGGGTGCACAGAAAAGGGGAGACACTCTTCCCTCACCTGCTTTGCCATTTACACCTCTGAATCCAACTGTTGGGGCTAGTGCTACTCCAGCTTCCTGAACCTCACCCATCCGAGATCTCAGATATCTGAGGTAGGAGACCTAGGTTCAAGTCCTGTTCCAGATCAGGCAGCCTTGGGATTTGAACTAAGCTCTTCCACTTCGGAGGTGAGTGCTCAAACCACTGGGCTACTGGATATACAGGGAACACCATCACCACCTCCCTTAAGCCACTTTTTACTGGCCAGCTTCGGCAGCTGCCCACTCAGCTTGCCAGCTTCTGTGGCTCCATTTTTTAGGCACGTAACTCTCCCCATGCATTGTCTGGAGAGCCGGTGCACCTAACTCAGGAATGTGGATTCCAATGGGTGGCAGGGCACCTAAAATTAGGTGTTGCAAAGCTGAGCAAAGTCCACTTTGTCACTCTAGCCCAGTCCTTACAGAACAGGTATTGGCTGGAGCACTTTGGAGGGGGCTTAGCTCCGCTTGCTCCTAATTAGAAGACAGTTGTTCTAACTGCCAGTCTAGCAAACTCAACCTGGAATCTGAAAGTTAAGATGGGTTTTTTCTGCCTTATGCATCTCCAACAATATTCTGCAACTGTTCTCCCAAATTCCAATTCCATTACTGATTCATGAGCCAGAAGAGAATTCAGCTCCCTCTCCCAGAACGCTGTTGGCTTTGTGGGGATAACAGGAGTAAAGACATGAATTCACGAAAGTAAAGGCTATGAATACACACGGGGAGAGCTGAATAAGAAGGCACTATTTTAAGTAGTCACTTTTCAAAGTAGGGCCCAATTCTGTAGCCCTCTCTCATGTGAGCAGTGACACTGAAGTCAATGGAATCAGCCAAATACGCAAACAAGAACTTCCTCCTCTCACAAAACCGTATTGCCACACTCTGATACATGCCTTACAATGGAATTACCTTTGAATTAAGACACAAACCTGAAATGTAACAGTTTTCTTTTAACATCTCTGCAACTGCAGCTGCCCCGTCTCCATTCAGCCAATTATCACTCAGGTTTAACTTTACGATGGAGGTGTTGGTCATCAAGGAAAGAGATAAAGCTTTGGCACCCTGGAACACATGACAGCATAATGGGTCACTCTCCGGTCTATTCGGTACAATGAGCACTTTTAGTGGTTTGCTTATTTCAGTTTTCCTTAACCTATCAAGAATATATAGATTGACAAAAGCTTTCCAGGCCCTGGCTGCATTTCTGAAGAACACAACGGAAAGAAAAGGACCTCTACGTGCAGCAGAGGGCTCCAGCTGCATTCAATAGAGCACCACCACCGAGTCCCATCGTGCTACCAGTGAAGTCATTGGCAAAATTCTCAACAACTTCAATAGATGCAGGATCTAACCCACTGTCTCTTAAGGAAAGTAGTCAAAGCCCTCTTGTGTGAGTGATTTAAAACTAGACTGGAAAAAGCAATGCAGAATATAGTTAGAGTTCAAAAGGATGCAATCTGAGTTGGTAAGTGTCATTAGTTATTTCTCCATCCACCTAGAAATAATAAAAAAGTTTACCACCAATATTCATAATATAGAGAGAGGGAAAGTTAAAAATGTCAGATTTGTTCAACTCAAGGACACCTGAAGCCTTCATTCACTGTCAGTTCTATCAAGCAATCAATAACTAATACTAGGATAAGTACCACTTGGATTTTATTTCTATTATTACTCCTAGGATCTAGAGCAGGGGTGGCCAACCTGAGCCTGAGAAGGAGCCAGAAATTACCACTGTACATCGCCAAAGAGCCACAGTAATATGTCAGCAGCCCTCCTGCCCCACGCCTCCTGCCTGCCATGATCAGCTGTTTTGCATGCACAGGAGGCTCTGGAGGGTGGGGAGAGGAGGGAGGACCCAGCACGTTTTGCAGAAGGGGTGGGGGCTTTGGAGGAAGGGTTGAAGTGGGGGCAGAGCAAGGGGCTGAGCAGCGAGCACTCCCCGGCACATGGGAAATTTGGCGCCTGTAGCTCCAGCCCCGGAGTCGGTGCCTATACAAAGAGCCTCATATTAACCTCTGAAGAGCCACAGGCTGGCCACCCCAATCTAGAGCCATTAAGTGTGGAATAAATGACTTGACTTGATTAAAATATTTTAAGTTTGGAAGGAAATGGACTGACATTATCCATGAAAAAAAAAATCTGCACTCTCCAAGCCTAAATACAGTGAAAGGAGTAAGAGGATAAAGGGATCTAATAGGTCTACTTCAGTTCTAATTTTCCTAATTCTACCATGTTTATTACCATCCCAGGTGAGTATTAAGGCTTGTTGCATTTTACGGCATGAGTCATGCCTATGAGCCAAAAGTTCCTGCAAAGTAAGTTGTGTAAAACCAGAAGCAACTACAGTCCTATCCACGTTGGGCTTGTGACACTAACCTACGTGCAGAACTTCTTTTAAAAGTTTTAAAATGTTGTTTAAACTTATGAATTTTAACCATATAACATACAGACATACATATGCATATTATATAAACAAAAAAACCTTGTACATCCAGGGAGGATAAAAATCTTATCACAAAGCCTTGGACATTCTTGTGGGGTGAGGTGTGGAGAAATCTAATCCACCATCCCACCGAAAGGACAGCAGGTGCTGTCAAGATGACAAAGCTGACAAATTCCCCTTAAAATGTGCTGAATTTCATGTGGCATCTCATTTTGCTTAAATACATTTATCTTGTTTCACTGCACTCCCTCTCCCGCTTAGCCACTTCCCCTACTCGCCATTCTTTGCTGAAATTCTTAAATGTATTATTCCTTCTTAGGTTTAAATGAAGACCCCTTGTTCTGGCCTGTCCAATAACTTTCAATAGATCATCCAGTTTTATTTTGTTCACACCCAAACGTGATATATTTAATGCTGGTCTCCACATAATAAACACCACAAAAGCAAGAGAGTGAAAAGCTAATATTAGTTTAATTAGTACGTTATTCCCCCACCCAGAAACACCCCCCTAGCCACTGGCATAACCACCATATAAATTCAGCGCACACATTGCAGCCTTAATTGTGCCAAAGGGAAAAGTGATTTATTTTATTTTCTGTAACTGTTACCTGGGGGCCAAGTCCATGGTGCTTCATAATCAGCTCAGAGTCCTTCATGTGACGCAGGAAATAGGATATGGGTACCACTCCATATAGTTGGCAGGCTGCTATGTATCTGGTCTTTCCAGTTGGGTCAAAAGATTCCTTGGTTTCTATATTAGAAAAATGGACAACGGACATGGAGAAAACAAGCTGTACAAACAAAAAACAGCACTTCCAAATTAATAATTTTATCAAAAAATTAAAGAATTTATATTTCTTTGCAGCACCTTCCCCAGAGCCTCCACGCACTCAAAGTTAACAGAGCAGAGTGAGGCAAGACTCAGGAAAGCAGTGTTGTCCACACATACTTGACCCTGCTGCTTGTTGTGTAGGCATCTTGATACAGTTTTAATTACATGATCACATACAATTACTTACAAGATCCCTGCCTCATTAGAGGCTTGATCCAAAAAAAAAAAAAAAAAAAAGACTGACATCAACGGGAGTCTTGCTATTGATTTCAAATTGATTTTGGATCAAGCCCTCAGTCCACAAGTTGCATTCTGCTCAGTGAGTTCTCCGAGTGATACAGATAAAAGCCATGTAACAGAAATTATATAAATAAAGTTGTAAAAATTTAAGCAATATTTAAGGTAAATGTTTAATTTAAATTTTAAATTAGATTAAAAGCAAGCGTTCTGTGTGCAGACCTCCGCTTCACTTTTATTTCAGCAAGTTATATAAAAATAAAAGATTGAAACCCTTTCACATTCTGGACTCACCATATAACTCATACAAGGAATGAGGTGGCCTTAGATTTGCAAAAATATTAATAATGTGTAATGGGTCATTAAGAATTTTAACATAATGAACAAGGGAGCATATGTACTTTACCTTAACTTTTCCATCTCCCAACTTTTTAGTCAGGGAATGAGACCACAAACTGTTTGCACAGTTTCTCCTAGGGGCAGGGCTGTCCCTAGCCATTTGGATGCTCTACTCAGTCCCCACACGGGTCTGGGAGGCAGGAGCTGTGGGGGGGCACTTTTGGGGGCCCCGCAGGCTTAGAGTGGCCCAGGGGATTAGCAAGGGGCCAGGAGCAGCTGCCTCCGCTTCCCTCGCCCCAGCCCCAGCCATGTCGCTCCGGGGAGGGGCTTAGGGGAAGGGATCCTCCCCACACTCACTGGCGGAAGCGGCAGCCCCAGCCCGCTCCGCAATACGGCTGGAGCCGGGGAAGCAGAGCAGGCTAGGGCCGCATCGCTCTGCTTCCTGCCACAAGTGAGTGCGGGGGGTGTCCTTTCCCCAACCTCCCCGCACTCACCAGTGGTAGGAAGCAGAGCGCCATGGCTGGGAGCTGGCGGAGTAGAACGGGCTAAGGCCACATTTCTTCACTTCCCATCGCTGCCAGTGAGCGCAGGGTCGCTGCGGGAGGAGGTGGAATGGGGGTGGAGCAAGGGGAAGGGTAAGAGGCAGGGTGGAGGGAGTTGTCCAGGGCCTCATACCCCCTAGGGACGGCCCTGCCCCTTGCAGTGGGTGCAGTCCATCGGGGGGGGGGGAGGGAGGGAGGGATAGGGCAGGTCATCAGGGCTGGTGCTGCCATGTATGCAGCATGCAGCTGCCTAGGGCACCTAAGGATGGCCTTGCCTAGGGGTGTTGTTTATTTTTGGTTTTGCTTTGTTGTGTAAAGAGAAAGAAAAAGGAATTAAGGTTACATTCACGCTTCACCTAGAGAAGATCAGGGAAAAGTGCATGTTCACAGACAGTTTTGATACTGTTTTACAGATACAGGACAAATCAGGGCAGTTGGGATGTTTTGTACCTTCTATTTCAAGGTCAGTATCCCACTCTTCCTCCCTCTCGCTATCTTCATCAGCCTTCTCCTCACTCTCATTCCCCTCCAATTCATCTGGTGTGTTGGTTCTGTTACTAGCATCTCTTTCCTGGTGCACAGAGTGCTCACAAACAGACATGGGGAGAGTCTTAAAAAACATAAGACAGTTACACAGAAATTCTTTTCAGTGAATGTAAAGATCTTACTCTTGGTAAGTAACTGCTCAGGAGTGTGAGAGGGAGAGAAACAGGGCTACTTTGTAACTTCCGTTATTATTGAGCCAACTCTTACTAACATTACGGTAAGAAATCCAATGAGTGATTCTCGGGCACCCATCCCATAAACTATTTCTGTACTAGTAGAAGGAGCTGGACTCCTAGTCTGAAACTGAAGATACCTAAACAACAGCCCTCACCTGGAAGGCCCACTTCTAGTGATGAGGGGTTGTGTCATGCTCATTCAGCGTAGGGACTTTCAGTTGAAACTGTCAGAGAGTATGACAACAACAGAACTGGACTGTCTACACCACACAATGCATTTCAGACACCTCTCGTGAGTTTTGGGCATCACATACAACATTTGAACTGATGACTTAGATGGGAAAGACAACTGGAATCACAACGTTTGGGTCTAAATCCTTTGCACTTGCAGCATCTTTCATACAATAATCTCTAAGCACTTCAGAAACATTAGCTTGGCTAATCTCACACTCCAGTGAGATTAACTCCTAGTCTATTAATTTGGCTACCACCTCTCAGAAAAATGGGATTAACTACATCAACAGAAAAATCCTTTCCAGCAATGTAGGATGTGTCAATGCTGCTGAAGCATTTGTAGTGTGTACATAACAAGATGCAAGGCTCTCTTCACAACCACAACAGCTGGAGATTTACTTTGAAAGAAGGCAGCTCAGATTCTGGAGAGTAGCTGAGAGCTACCCCAGCCTACCCCATTCATTCCATGCCAGCTAGCCCTTTAGACTCCCACTGCCCCCTGGGAACTTTGCCCTAGGGGCTGGAATACAGATCAAGGGGAATTCTCTGAAAACACCATCAGGCTTGGAGCAGGGCATGGGGAAAGGGAAGGGCCCCTGTCAGGCTGGGCAAACCAACAGCCTCTTCACCTGATTTCAGCGGTGAAACGGCCCCACCCTTGCTCCTCCCCTGGTGTCCCGGGCAGGGCCAGAGGCCCAGGCTGCCTGCAGGCTCAGGCACACGCGCCAGGCTCCCTCACAAGCAGCGGGGCTGGCGCAGGGCGCAGGCGCGCTGGGTCGCGGCGCCCCACTCGGTCCCGCCCGCCCGCCCCCGGGCTCACCGCGCCGCAGGAGGCGGCGGAACGCGCGCTGCCGCGGCTGAGCTCCGCCCGGGGCCGGCTGGGCGGCCGGACCCCAACAACCCCCGCGGGCGCCGGGCCCAGCTCGGTCCGTAGCGGCAGCATCAGGCAGCGCCAAGCCGGGACCCGCACGCGCCACGCGGGCCGGTCACGAGCCGCGCCTATGGCTACGACGACCAATGAGAAGGGGAGCGCGGCTCACGTGCTGTACTGGGACCAATCAGCGATCAGGGGCCGTCTAAAGGGGCAGGGCGGCCGCTCCCGGCTTGTTGTGCTGCTGCCATGGCAATGCTCGGCGCGGCCCCGCCCCCCTGTGCCCCGCCCCCATCCCCGCTGTGCCCCCAGTGCCCCGCCCCGCCGGGGCCCAGTATCCCGGTCCTACCCCACCACCCCTACTGTGCCCCCAGTATCCCAGCCCCACCCCTCACCCCGCTGTGCCCCTAGTATCGTGCCCCGCCCCCAGCCTTTCCGTGCCCCAGTATCCCAGCCCCTCCCCAGCTGTGCCCCCAATATCATGCCCTGCCCCCCACCCTGCTGTGCCCCTAGTCCCCCTCAACCCTGCTGTGCCCCCAGTATCTCAACCCCACCTCTGCTGTGCCCCCGGTATTGTGCCCCCCCCCCCGCCACACCTCCCAGCCCTGCTGTGCCCCCACTGTCCCACCTCCAGCCCCGCTGTGCCCCTGCTCCACCCTGGCCACGCCTCCTAGCCTGGTTAGGCCTCCCCCCACCCCCCAAACCCCTGCTGTGACCTCTATATCCCTTGTCTGCTACCCTCAGACCTGGTGCATGGCTGTGCTTTCTTGCTCGGTATAGGGCACCAACGCTTGGCGATATAACTATGTCACACAGGGGTATGGAAAATCCACACCCCTGAGCCATTTAGTTATACCAACCTACCCCTGGTGCAGAGAGTGCTGTGTCAAGGGGAGGGCTTCTCCGGTCGACATGCTACCACCTCTTGGGGAGGTGGATTAACTGCATAGGTAGCGTCTTCACTAAACGCTGCATCGCTGTAGGTGTAGACAAGCCCTCAGTTACAGCTGACAGCACCTTCCCCATCTCCTACACCAGGGCTGCTGGGGGATGTAGGTGCTGGTTGTGCCTTCTGCAGTCACTTCCGTGCCACGCAGATGTAAGTGTTTTCAACACCCTTTGTGCTGCCTGAATATTTGCAAGGATCTGCTCTAGGGGAACATTTTCAGAAAAAATGTGAAAACTTTTAAATAATGGAAATAGTGGTCCATTGGCCCTGGGGAAACAAAAACATGTTTTTATGAAATGATTTTTCTTTTCCTACCACCTCTACTTTCCATTTGTTCTGATACTAATTGGGAGCTGCCAGAAAAATGGGGGGAAAAGAAAAAATTGCAGTAATGATTGGCCAACTGGCCTCCTGGCAGTCGAGTGATTTGGAATGAGGGTGTTTTCCCCAATAAATAGGGCTTCTGGAGTGCAGGTTGCACTGACAATCCCTGCAGGTGATTTAGTAAGTGACTGTCTCTGCTGGAACTCTGTAGACCCTTTGTTCTACAATATCCCGACAGCTTCTTTTTTCATACTAGCAAAAAGAACAGGAGGACTTGTGGCAACTTATAACACATTTATTTGAGCATAACCTTTTGTGGGCTAAAACCCACTTCATCAGATGCATGCAGTGGAAAATACAGTAGGGATATATATACACAGAGAACTCCAGTGAATTCAGTACAATAGCTAAAGACCCATCCCTGAGATTTTAGAATGGCCAATGCATTTCCAGCTGGTCATAATCACGTGTGCTGTGGCCCAGCCTGCCCTGATGCATCAGTGGGAGTTTTGTGTTCACTCCCCTAGGAGGAGGACAGTTTCATCTTTCTTTAACAGGCAACTGTTGCTCTTGTTTCTAAGACCCCCACATATTAAAACATACCTGTGTAACAAGACCATCTACAAGGGTCTGATCCCCCAGTCCTCACTCACATAAAGCTCCCACTGACTTCAGTTGACTAAGTTTAAGCTCAAGTGTAAATGCACCTACTAGCTGAGTCTAATTTTAAGAGCACCTGTGAGCCACTATTCAGCTGAAGGGGGGAATGTGAACTGGTGTTTCAGACCAGGCCCCATGAAATGCGCTGGCTTGAGGAGACACACCCACCATTGCAACCCATTGCTGTCGCCTCCCACCAGGAACTGCATTCAGGCAGGAAACTACTGACCCTTTGTTGTGTTTTAGGAAAATCTCAAGTCATTTGGCACAAATTTATTTCCTGGAATCTTAAAATGCTTTTAACTCCCTGCACGCAAAGCAGCACCTGCCTAGCAGAAAACCTTCCTCTGCAAGCGGGAAGTTCAGCTCACTCTGCTCCAAGCTCAAGCAGTTGGGCTCATTTAGGGGCCTGGGATGTGTGTGTGTGTGGGGGGGGGGGTGTCGCACTCTCTGCGTTGGCTCCCTCTGAGGCAGCATGGGGAGCTCCTCTCCAGGGCAGCTAGAGGGTGTAAACCCCTCATGTGGCAGCTCCGCCGCGCAAACAGTCTGCCACGCAAACTCTTCACAATATACTAGGGCCAGCATTTTCCAGGCTGCATACCTGGAATTAGGCACCTAAATGGCTCTGGCTGCCTTTCATTGGTGCTGAGCCGAGCCCCCTGCGTCTCCCACTGGAGCCAGAGGTGGGGCGCTAAACCCTTCTGTCACTCAAAGCCAGTTTAATTTCCGTGCCCAACTGCAGCACCAACATTCTCCAACTTTGGCTCAGTCATCTGAAAGACCCTTGAATTAACTATGTTAGCCCTGAAGCTCCCACCACTGGAAGGATGTTCGTATAGACTCTCTCTCAGACATTTATTTTAAAGCATTCCCAGAAAAAATACTTCCAGTCAATGGGCACTTAATGCAGGAGGGGGTTCTGGCATTGCGGCTTGCAGGGACCATGTTCACATAGTATCAACTCCCTTCTCTCTCCTGCAGCCCGCTTCTGCCTGGTTGGGCTGCCCTGCCCTGGCTCACGCTATGCCCCGATTGCCACGGTCTGCCTGCATCCTCAAATTGTTTCAGGTAGAACTGTGTAGCAAGCTGCCTTGTCATCACTTTAAGTGCAAAGAAGGCAGCTGTGATCTCAGAGGCAAGAAACCCCAGGTAAATGATATGCACAGCTGTCTCCAGGGGCAGCCGAATGATATGCTCATCCGTGAGGAGGAAAAGCAGGAGGGGGAGCTGTATCAGGAAGGACAGGAGCAGGAATCCAGCCAGTTCAGGTACCTGCAGGAGCAAAGGAAGCTGAGAGGAAAGACTGAAAACACCACAGCAAACGCGACAAAGAGCAGCACACAGCCGAGGCTTTGGGGCTGGGACCTCCAGAGACTGTGCAAAATGAGACACAGATCACTGTGTAGGACCTGGAGCCCAGGACTGGGAATTCTATGCAGAACTTGGCCATTCCCCCCTGAGCATCGCCATAAAGGATGCTCCCACATTTCACTCTCCCTTTGCTTGTCTGCTTAGCCTCCAGTGGGGCCCAGCCACAGATCTTGCAGGACTCTTGCCCCAAAGCGGATTACAGCTGGGTGCATAATGCATTTGACTCAAGTTGTCCACTAACAGGTCTTGCTGAGCTAGGGAAGTGTGGCTCAGTGGGTAGGATATTAGCCTGCCACTCGGAAGACCTGGGTTTAATTCTCTTCTCTGCCGCAGACTTTCTGTGTGACCTCGGGCAAGTCACTTAGGGCTTGTGTGGACAAATAGTGCACGATAGATTTACACTTGGGTTTGCTGAGCACTAAGTGACCACGTGGACCCTGCTGCTGTGCACTAAAAGTTTCATAGTGGGCTTTGAAATACAAGTAGGTCACAGATCACTAGGGAACTGTTAGTGCACGGCAGCAGGTCCACATCGTCAGTGAATGCTTGGCAGGCTAATGTGAGGTAAGTTACACCCTCGCTTGCCACATGCTGTCCAGACAAGCCATCTGTCTCCGTTCCCAAGCTGTACAATGAGGATAACTGTGCTTCCTACCCCACAGGGGGTTGTGCAGATGAATACAATAAAGACTGAGAGGCGCTCAGTGAGACAGACTCAGGGTACAATCCAGACCAATGAGTGGCTTCGTCATCCCTGCCCTCCTACCTGGGGTGCCCTTTACAATGCCTTGCTGCTATAGCCTCTAGCCTGGACTGGTCACAAACAGCCTCTGGCATGGAAGTCACACCCGGCTATGTCTGTGTGTGTGCTTCAGATAGCCAGCCACACCTTGGGTCTTACTGCAGAGTGACCCCAACACCCCCCAACCCTAGATTTCCTCCCCCCAGATATGTCTGTCCTGTACTGCCAAGTCCTCTCCTGGACACTACAAGTCCGTTATTTCTTTAATAGAAATAACATGCACACAACTTGCCACCCCAAATGGGGTTTCCCAGGCACTTCAATTTAAACCCACTGGATTAGATAAAACAAGCTTATTAATCACAAAGAGAGAGATTTTAAGTGGGTACAAGTAATGAGGCATAAAAGTCAGAAATGGTTACAAGAAAAATAAAGATAAAATGCAACGGGTGCCTAACAAATTCTGTTAAATTCAAAGCAGAGTTTTCTCATCACATGCTTTTAGCAGTCTTGCTGACCACACGTCTTCAGTCAGGACCCCTTCCCCCAGAATCCAATGAATGTGTCCTTTGGCGCTTCCGGTGCTGTGCATGCAATGGGCAGGAGGAGGCGGGGATCCTTGGGATGTTCGTCTCTCCTTTTTATAGTTTCATGTCCCCCCCTTGAAAACATTTACAGCTAAGATTTCTGTGGAAGGAAACCTTGCTGTTTTTTCCCCACCTGGTTGAACTTCCTTTGTTTCCCCGTCTTTGTCTGCCCCACTTGATGTGTTTACTGCTTAAATGCAAATTAAGCAGAGCCCACATCCCTTTGTTTGAGACAGACCTGTTTGCCAACCTCTGTGTGGAACATGTGTTAACAACACCATGCAGTGGAATCTGATAAACTTCACATACAATGTTGCCACATATTTTACCAGGACAATAATGATCAGCAAATTATGATTTTTCAAATGATACCTCACAAGGCATATTTTGTGCAAAGATTATTACAGTGGTGTGTAGAGTGTGGAAACGGGTATATTCTGTCACACTCAGATACTATGATGAGGAGAGCCAGATAAGTGCCTTAACCTAGACTAGACTGAGCTCAGCAGAGGACCCAGGGTATGTAGGAAGGTGACTCTAAACCACTTTTCCACTCGGGGAGGGGGGGGCGCGCAAAACTCCTGGCATAATTTAGGGCAGCCTAAGGGCTGCTGTCAGTTGCACCAGCCACAACAGCTCGCCCCCCTCCATGACTGCTTCTCCAGCTAGTGATCATGCTATAGCTCCACTCCATCCTACCCTTGGAACACCTACACCCAAGGGGGAAAGGAGGTGATATAAAGGCCACTATGCCTGCTTTATAGCAACTGGGACTCTCCCTATAGAGCTGTTTTCTTCACAGTGATGCAAAGGAGTTGGAATTGGGGTCAGGCTTATTAATCCAAAATATTGGCCAGTTAATTTCCATGAATTATTCTTGGGCTTCAGGTCTCAATATCATTCATAGTGAGGACCACCTCTTAACATATTTCTTCTCATAGGCATGTCCCTGTATGCTATGCCATGTGCTGATAGGGAGTTTCCTATGGAAACATGGCAGTGCCATTAAGGCTGGCAGTCATGTTTTGTTAGAGTTCTCTCTCTTTGGTTCTGTCCCTTTTAAAAACAGGCTGTTAAAGGATGTTAGGGAGTCCATTCTTGTGGCCACCAGGGTGTGTGCCCTTTGTGTCTTTGATCTGTTGTCTTGGAAGGCAATCCAAGTGATAAAGTATTTGGTGGCAATGCAGGTTAGAGAGGGTAAGGTGCTTGGCTGTGTGCTTTAGTGGTAAACATTTCTATTGTGTTCTTTATTCAGAAAAAGATGGTTAAACTATTCTGGATGTAGAACCCTACTTTCATTAGTAGTAATATTGTTGCAGCTATGTGGAATTATATTTGGGAACTTGAAAAGGTAGTTCAGTATATTGTCTACGAGTTGGCACCTGGCCACTCTTTCCCTCCCTTTGCAATCACAGAACATCCCTATGTCAATTGCAATGGTCACTTCCATGGAAAGAGAACATTAGGGTGGGGGCAGGGGCAAATGATTTTGTACTTTGATAAATTGGGAAAGTATTTCATGTACTTTTATCTTCTTTTCATATAGTCACAGAAATGTCGGGCTGGAAGGGACCTTGAGAAGTCATCAAGTCCAGCCTGCTGCACTGAGGTAGGACCAAGTAAACGTAGACCATCCCTGACAGATTTTTATCCAGCCTGTTCTTTAAAACCTCCAGTGGTGGGGATTCCACAATCTCCCTTGGAAACCTCGTCCAGAGCTTAACTATCCTTATAGCTAGAAAGTGTTTCCTAATATCTAACCTAAATCCCCCTAGCTGCAAATTAAACCCATTGCTTCTTGTCCTACCTTGAGTGGAGATGGCTAATAATTGATAACAGTCTTCAAATATGTTAAGGGAAATTTTAAAGAAGACTACGATCAGGTCCCCCCTCAGGCTTCTTTTCTTTAGATTAAACATGCCCACTTTTTGTAACCTTTCCTCATAGGTCAGGTTTTCTAAACCTTTGATCATTTTTGTTTCTCTCCTCTGGACTCCCCGATTTGTGTGGTGCACAGTACTCCAGCTGAGGCCTCACCAGGGCTGAGTAGAGTGGGACAATCACTCCTGTGTTTTACATATGACATGCCTGTTAATACACTCCAGAATGATATTAGCCTTTTTAGTAGGGCTGTCAATGAATCAGTTAACTCACACGATTAACTCAAAAAATTAATAGCAATTAATCGCCGTTTTAATTGCACTCTTAAATAGAATACCACTTGAAATTTAGTAAATATTTGTGGATGGTTTTCTACGTTTTCAAATATTTTATTTCAATTTACAACACAGAATACACAGTGTTTATGCTCCTTTATATTACAAATATTTGCACTGTAAAAATGATAAACAAAAGAAATAGTGTCAAGTATCAGAGGGGGAGCCGTGTTAGTCTGGATCTGTAAAAAGTGACAAAGAGTCCTGTGGCACTTTATAGACTAACAGACATATTGGAGCATGAGCTTTCATGGGTGAATACCCACTTCGTCAGATGCATTCACCCATGAAAGCTTATGCTCCAATACGTCTGTTAGTCTAAAAGAAATAGTATTTTTCAATTCACCTCTATAAGGTGCCACAGGACTCTTTGCTGCTTTTACAGATCCAGACTAACATGGCTACCCCTCTGATACTTATTCTGTGTTGTAATTTAAATAAAATATATTTGAAAATGTGGAAAACATCCAAAAATATTTAAGTAAATGGTATTCTATTATTGTCTATCAGAGCGATGAATCGCAATTAATTTTTTTAATCACGCGATTAATTTTTTTAATCGTTTGACAGCTCTATTTTTTATCAACTGCATCACATTGCAAACTCATATTCAATTTGTGATCTACTATAACCCCCAGATCCTTTCAAAAGTACTACCAACTAGTCAGTTATTCCCCCTTTTGAAATTATACATTTATTTTTCCTTCTTAAGGGAGTATTTTGCACTTGTCTATATTGAATTTCATCTTTTTAAGTTCAGACCAATTTTGCAATTTGTCAAGGTTGTTCTGAATTCAAATCCTGCCCTCCAAAATGAGTGCAACCCATCTCAGCTTGGTGTTATCCACAGATGCTATAAGCATATGCTCCACTCCATTATTCAAGTCATTAGTGAAAATATTTGACCTTCCCCCGGCAAGGGAGCTGTGACCAGCACACTCTCCAGAGCTGAAGTGATGAAGCAAAGTTTGATGGGGAGCTGTAGCTGCCATGCCCTGGCCACTAGCCTGCCCAGGCCTTGAGTCAGTTCTTACCTTTTCTTGCAGATTTCCAATGTATCCAAGATACAAGCGTAACCCTTCAGCTAATGCGAGAATCAGGAAGGCAGCAACAAGGAGGAACTGGTAGTAACAGGGCAGCAGGCCGTACTGTAACAGGAGAGCATTAGTGACAGACCATCCCCATTTCATCCCACCAGCCCCACACCTGGCACCAGCCCCAATCAGGAGCGGCGCCAGGGTTTCTGGCACTCTAGGCAGAATTTGGGGGGGCGGCATTTTGTGCTCTCCCCACGGGGCGCATGGGAGCTTCTGGTTCCACTCCCATCGCGCCGCCAAAGAAGGACCCTCCACTGAAATGCCGCAGGCGACAGCAGCAGTCATTGAGCTGCTCAATTGCCTGCCGCTGTTTTCCGCGGCACGTCGGCAGAAGGTCCTTCTTCGGTGGCGCGACAGGAGCGGAACCGGAAGTTCCTGTGTGCCCCGTGGGGAGCACACAAAATGCCGCACCCCGAATCCTGGTGCCCTAGGCGACTGCCTAGGGTCACCTAATGGAAGCACCGGCCTTGGCCCCAACACAAACCCCTCCAACCCCATCGCTCCATTTATTCAGTCTCCATCCACTTCACCTGCCTCCCTTACTGCTACCGTGCCACTGCTGCGCCCCTTGTCAGGGACTGGGACATGGGCAGTCATGACCAGTGATTAAATCCAGAGTCAGAGGCCAGGTGCCGGAGCCCAGGGTCAGAGCCAAAAATCAGAAATTGGAGCCAAGACTCAGAAGTGGGTTAGCTGGAATGAGGCAAGGCAGGACAGGGGCTGTCACAGCCATGGGCAAGTGCTTCAAGCAGCCAATGAACGGCGACGATGACAACTGCTGCTGCTGGGCTTAACACCTGGTCTGCTGACTTTCCAGCCAATCAGGCAGTGGACTACAGGCCAGCTGTGCTCGTTAGGTTGCCCCCGAGTCTGGCTCTGCTGCGAGCCCAGATTCATGGATTCACAGAGTCCAAGGCCAGAAGGGACCATTGTGATCATCCATCTGACCTCCAAAATAATTCCTAGAGCAGATCATTTAGAAAAACATCCAACCCTAATTTAAAAATGATCAGTGATGGAGAATCCACCATGGCCCTTGGTAAATTGTTCCAAGGGTTTAATTACTGTCGCAGTTAAAAATTTGCACCTTATTTCCAGTCTGAATTTGTCTAGCTTCAACTTCCAGCCATATTAGACCTTTCTCCGCTAGACTGTTTCTGTCTCTCCAGCGCTGACCCTTGGCTCATTTCCCAGACTCTGCCCACCCTGGACCCAGCTCTAACCAATAGGCTGAACTCCCACTCCCACCACTAGGCCTGACTGCCCATGGCCCAGTACCCTGCAGAGGGATGCTTCTTGCACGTGGGATGGATCAGGCAGAAAAATCCTCTCTTGGACCTCCCCTGGCCTGGGACATTTAAACCAAATGAAAACATAAGAGGTGCACAAGAAGTTTTGCTATTTGACAGGAGTTTCCATTTCTCAGGGTTTGAAATAGACCCATTTTGTGTTTTGGGAAAGGAAGGATTTTGATGGCTAGCTTGGAAACGGGTTCAAGAAAAGTTTTGATAAAAATCTCATGCAAAAATGGATGAAAACCAAAAGCTTTCTAAAAGGTCAGTTTGAGAAAGAGTTTTTGCAAAAAGGCCGTTGGTCGACAAAAACCCTTTCTGCTCGATAAACCCTGGCCTGGACACAGGCTTGGCTGGCAGTTGCTTGGGCGCTGAAGGATCGCATTAGGTGGGTCTCCACTCATCTGCCCAGCTCTAACATCCCTGGTTATATGGTACCTTTAATGCCAGCATTATCCCCTCGGACAGGCCCCAGAACGGGAAGTAGAAGACATTGAAGAATAGCAGCATCTGGAGGGGCAGGCTGGACAGCACCTCATGCCCTAGGCAGGAATGAAAAGGCACAAGGTAAGCAGGTCTCTCCCATTCCCACACTGCAAATCCCAGTCTCACAGGGGAGAACCTGCCCCACAAAATAGGCATTTTACTGAAGAACAAACCTGAGAATGCAGCCTGCTCTGCATGGCACAGATACTGTTTCTGAATACAGGAGCATGGCCCCTCCCCAGGGGATCAGGCCGGGCCCATGCAGTCGCTAGCACCAGCTGCTAATGTGGAAAGTGCAGGAACTCCCCCGGGGGTGATCCTGATGGGGTTTCACTGTGACCCCTTTCAAGATTGGCTTGTGGGTTTAGATCCCTTCCAATATTTTTTTTTAATCCTCTCTAATGTAAATGTAGGTTTTCACATTATCCACATACATGGCTGATGCTTTTATGATTCCCACCAACATCCTGGCATCAGCAATATCAAATGGCAGGCGGCTCTGCAGGTTAATCATATGATGGTGTAAAACAAATTCCCTTTTTACCAGTTTTGTACTTGCTGCCTCAGTTTCACTAAATGCCCCTTGTTCTTGTATTATTCATAGACTCATAGACTTTAAGGTCAGAAGGGACCATTATGATCATCTAGTCTGACCTCCTGCACAATGCAGGCCACAGAATCTCACCCACCCACTCCTGTAACAAACCCCTAACCTATGTCTGAGTTAGTGAAGTCCTCAAATTGTGGTTTGAAGACCTCAAGGTGCAGAGAATCCTCCGGCAAGTGACCCGTGCCCTGTGCTGCAGAGGAAGGCGAAAAACCTCCAGGGCCTCTACCAGTCTTCCCTGGAGGAAAATTCCTTCCTGACCCCAAATATGGCGATCAGTTAAACCCTGAGCATGTGGAGAAGGAATCTATTAACCCTACTGACCTAAGGCCACCATTGTGATCATTTAGTCTGACTTGTATAACACAGGCCAGAGACTTGGCTCAAATAAGTTGCCGATCAACCGTCCACCTCTGTCCATACTCCTGGCCTCTTCATCCTAAACAATCCCAACCTTTGCAATCTCTCCACCACACACCTGGCGGGACAAGGATAATACAAAGAGGCTCCCTGCCTGTGCACCCATCCCGCTCCCCTCCTCACTTGGAGCCCATCTCCTTCACCGTGCACCGTGTTGCGTTAGGTGCCTCAGAGTGAGCACACAACACATGGGGCAGGCCAGGAAGGCCGGTGCTTGTGCTGCTCAGAGTTCTGCCTCTCGCAGTGTAGGAGACAAACACAGCTATTCATGGAATAAAGTAAAGCCCATTTTGACTTTGCAGCAGTAAAAGCAACAGCAAACACCCCAACCACAGTCCTGAAGCAGAGCCCCCGTAAGCTGTGCTTAATCCACACTGGATCTGGGGCAGGCAGAGCAGAGAGCGCACAGCCCCTGACCCGGGCCCCAGGATTACGGTACTACTGAGTACTGTACCTGGAGGGTAGATCTGGGCAGCTCCGCAATCCCCAGTTTTATTGTCGATGAACAGCGATCCACTGAAAGTTGTCAAGCCCCTTCGGATGTTGTGAGGCAGAGCCATCGGCGCCATCTGAGCCTGCTCTCCCTCCTGACCTGCATAAGATGGTATTAAAGAGAAGCTCTTTGGCTTTAATGAAATTATAGGGCTGGCCTTCCAAGCTGCAACCGGGGATAAATCTCCTGTGCTGTGGTGGGAGTTAGCATAGAAGGGAAAAGAAAGCCCTGGGCAGGTGTTGCCTGATCTATGGATTGGATAGTGATTATATCACTGATTCAGTTTCCCCAGTTAGCACCTGGAAATATGGTAGGTTCTGCTAGATCAGGCCCCGTATTCCCAGAATGGCTGTGCAGGGGGAGCCCTGCTGTGCATGGCTGTAACACACACACACGTTGGAAATCGCACAATGTTTATACTGTTGTGACTACAGCTCACAAAGTCATGAATACTCCAACCCAGCAAGGCAGCTAGAGATAACACACAGACCTGCCCCAGCCCTTGCTGAACAGCCTGATGTGTCAGTTGTCGTCCCCTTCACCATCACCAGGGGCTGTCATCTAAGCATCATCGCCCCAGGCGTGCAGGCCGGGATACAGCTGTTGTAATGTGTTATACTGATGCCACTCTGCCTAATGCATATTCAGGAGGGAGTTCAGCCCCTTTTTCTTATTTGTAGATCCTCCCTCTACTGATGCTGGGGTGCCCTTCTCCCATAGCTTATTAATCCTTTTACCTCAAGCTTATTAGCATATACGTCAATCAATTACCATGGTATTCTTGTGGTCAGACATCTGCCGATGTTCCTAACTTTACAAACCCTAAGCTGGCATAAAGGAGCATCGTGTGGTTACCTGTCAGCAGTTTAGTCCCTACAGCACTCTGCCTTGTGCTGTCTTCTGATCTAGGGTTACTCCCGGTTAGCTACTCCAGTGTTAAGGCTTTTTAGGCCTTGGGCCTTGAGAAGTTTAGCTAAGCTACTGCCTCACAGTTGTTGAGGCTTGTAAGCTCATTGTATGACTGCCTTAACTTACACCTGTGCCTCACCTAGCAGCTACCTCCAGGCAACATACAGGCTACCCAGGTGAGCTCCCCGGCGAGTGCTGTGGCCGCTGGCTGTGGGACTCTGTAGCCCTAGTGGGAGGAATGTTGCTTGGAGAGAAGTGGCCTGTTAGGATGGCTCAGCAGCCTGTTGAGCTGAGCAGGTCTGGCTCAGGGCCCAATTCACAGCTAGCTCCATTGGGGTTGCAATGACTCCTGTGGGCAGTGAGTCCTTCTCCTCCTAGGCCACAGGAGCCAGCAGTAGCGGAAAATGTGACGGAAGAAATTAAACAGTAGTGGCAGCAAGTCAAATATTATTGAGCGAGAGGTACCAGGATGGACCCTGAACTCCATCTAGGAGCGTGCCAGGGTACAGCCACGCCCTAGTGATGGAGGCGGTGGGTGGAGGGAATAGCACCAGGGTCCTACATGACGGAGTACAACTCTACGACCCTCGTTTCCTCAGAGCAACCACTGAACGACTGGCCTCAAGGGATGAGGGCCCAGCCACTCAGCTGCAAATACAAGGTGTGCCGCTCAAACACGCAATGACCATGAGAAGGTGGCAGAGGTGAAGACAGAAGACCGGCTTCTGCAAAGAGCAATAGCAGGAAGGGGAACAAAATAAAACCACAGCCAGATGAAGAGTTGTTAGGTTGTTTGATCATCTCAAAGATTCTATTGTCCGCTGAATTCAGTTACCTCCTAGGAAGAGAGGTGCTAGACTAATTGCAAATACACAGATGCATTTTATGTGTACCTCTGTATGTGGATATAGTTAGTACTGTACGTATAAAGAGTGCCGTCTGCTGGCACAAACATGAGGTCTGCAGTATCTATATACTAAGACTACAGGATTGTCACTCTGAAGACCAAAATGTCTGTAGTCAGGCTGAAGTGATAGAATCAGCTACAAGCATGAGAGCGCCTCTCGTTCAGAATCTTGTTGCCTGTTTTAGACCTGAGTGGCTGGTCAAATTCTGGGGCTTTAGGGACGTTCCAGGTGGAAGCAGAATATCCTCTTTGATGCAGTCTTGTTTACTTACAAGGAACGTACAAAGTCCTTCTCTGAGCACAGGACAAAAAGGAACGGTTCCTAACAGCCCTGATCATCTTTAGCCAACACACCGAAAAGCTCTCTCTGGCTTTTACCAAGGACACACTGCTCGACGTTCTTGCTTTTTGCCCCTTCCCCGTCTCCCTCTAGCCCCTTGTCTGTTCTGAGTTTCTGCGCGCGTGCACACACACACACACCCCTTAGCCCACATTGGTAGTAGTTTCTGGGCTGATTCTATTTGCCTTGTTTTAGATGTGGCCCCTGCACTGTCTCTTGCAGCTCTCCCATGTAAAGGGTGTGTTCACACATCAGTTTCAAGGAGGTTCTTAATGCAGCCCATAACAAGGTTTAACCCAGCTCACAACAGGATCAGCAGGTTCAGACGTCACTGAGTGTATTGAGGTGCATTTGTGGCAGCTATCCACAGAACACCTCGTACCGTTTTGGCGCCGTTTTGGCGCTGAGTGTGGTGCATCGCTTCACATCCCAGCATTCATTCCGGCAGCGTTTGGCGCCATTGTGAGTGTCTGATCTGCTGAGGACTCTGCTGATGAGTGTCACCAGCACAACACGTTTGGCAGTCGAGCTATTCCTTCAGCTCCAAAGTGACAGTGAGGAGTCCGACGATGATATCAATATGGATTTGTCTGCCGCGTGTACACTCAGAGTGCTTGCGGCATTCACGGAAATGCTCAGCACCGTTGAACGCAAACAAGCACTGAGTGGTGGGATCACATCGTCATGGAAGTCTGGGATGACGAGCAGTGGCTGCAGAACTTAACCAGTTTGGTGTGGGAAAGTCGACCGTGGGAATCGTTTTGATGCAAGTTTGCAAGGCAATTAATCGCATCCTGCTAAGAAAGACCGTGACTCTGGGGGGTGCAGGATGGATGGATGGCTGCTTTGCAATGGGGTTTCCCTAACTGTGAGGGGCGATAGATGGGACGCATATTCCTATTCTGGCCATGGTTCTCCAGGCGCTTGTGGATCACCGGCGGGCGTTTTCATTTTTACACACAGGGGGCCTGAAAGGTGCATGATGCACGCATCTTTCGGAACAGTGGCCTGTTCAGGAAGATGCAGGGGAGCAAGGAGTTTTCAACTACAGGCTGCCGGTGTGCAATGACTGTGTGAGTGTGTTTTTTGGCGTTTAAAGGCTCGCTGGAGATGTTTGTATGGCCCTCCATAATATTTGTGAAGGGAAGGGTGAAACATTCAGTGAGGCATGGACCACCGAGGTTCAAGTCCTGGAGGCTGAATATGCACAGCCAGAGGCAGGGCTAATAGAGAGGCCCAGCACAGGCTTCAAGGATTAGGGATGCCTTGAGGGAAGAATTTGAGGCTGAAAGCCAACAGTAATGTTGCTGCCTTGCATGGGAGTGAATTGCACTGCTTACACTGTTATTCTATTATCCATAATAATAATATGATTTGCAGTGCCTCTTTCTTTACTGGGCTAAGGTGTCTTTCACTATCTGCTATAATAAAGACTGTTTTCAAAGCCAAGAATTGTTTTATTGAAAAGAAAAAAACTTCCTTGACAGACAGACAGACACACAACATTTCATTAACACAAGAGGGCAAGGGTGTGGGTTGGTGAACTGTACAGTCACAAGTTTGCATATGCCATGTCTGGATTGCTGTTTAATGAATCCTGCACTTCAGGGTGCATATACTGCATGGTGATGGGGTTGAATGCAGAGGGTAAGGGTGGTGGTAGGTATCAGGGCTGGTTGGCAGGTGTTGGAGGCAGCTGGTGGTGGTAAGAGCCTGGATGCTGGGAAAGGTGGTTGGAGCTGACATTGGGGCACAAGTGCTCTGCTTGCATGGCAACGAGTGACTGTCCTGCTTTCTCTCGCCACTCCTTCAATTCTTTTCTCTCTGTAGCAGAGTGCTGAAGAACAGTTTTCAGCATGTCCTCTTTGCTCTTTCAAATTTTGAAGCCTCTGTGATGTTGAACATCTGGGCAGTCCAGTCAAGGTCACTGTACACACAGAAATGACAACATTTAACACGGGCAGCATTGTATCCACTATCTCCAGACATGAATTGTTACACTGAGGAGTTCTCACTTGCAAGTTCTCACTTGCATTCTTTATCCCAAAAGGAAAACACAACAGAAGCCACGAAATGGTGAGTGAGGAAGATGCAGATGCAGGGGTGATCTTATCTCCTATCTCTTCACTAAAGAGTCTCCCAACATTTTTCACAGGACTTAATCCTGGAAGATGTTTCAGTCACTAGGGAACAGCGGGGGCTCTTTTTTAGAATGTGGATTCCGCCGGGACCCTATGCGGCGTGCCTGTGTTCAGAAATGGTCCCCTGGCCGAAGAGTGGCGCGGACGCGTCACCGTCACTGGGACAAGGGACACAGTGGCTCTGCCTATAAACCTTGCAGGCATATTGCCCACGCTCTGGATGAAGCTTTGCTGAGATAACTGAAGCAGATTACCGCGACGTGATAGACCACATCAACGGGCTATTCCACATCTAGACGCTGCCATGCATGCATCCATAACCCCCTTCCTCTCCAGAAACATTTCCACCCAGAAAATAACTCTGCCTGTCCTTCTGCAACTGCTGGCTGCTGCTGCGTTGGGTACTTTCCTCCTGGCTTGAGAAGAGCTCCTGGCTGCATGCCTCCAGAATCTGCGGTTTCTTCCCCATCCCAGAGCTTCACTCGCGGTTTCCAGCCTCCTCCTCCTCCTGTCCCCAGCCTGCTCAGAAGTGTCCATCGTTACCCTGGGATTGTATGTTGTCCATCTCCGTAAAAACGGCAGGTCGTGGGGGCGGATCCGGATCTGCGATTCGTTGATGGCCCCTATCCAGCATGTCCCTTGATATCTGCTCAAAGATATGCATGGTTACCTGTAACCTGTAACTGATTAACTGATTGCACTCCACACCTGGCTGCAGCAAACAGGAAGGAGATTTTCACCTGAGGCAAGAGCAGTAGAGTGCAAACTGATGTGCAGAGTGGCTGAACAGGAATTCTGGGATACTCCCTATTCCCCTGAGGACAGGTAAAGCGCTGGTGAGTGTCCACCTGCTGAGCAGCGCTGGTGTCACCAGCGCTGCACTATACCCCCAACCCGGATGGGTTTTCAGCCAGCGCTGCAACCAGGAGTTGCAGCGCAGTCTTGCAGACTCTTAGGTTCCAGTTTTAAGTTCTCAGCCATTTGACTTTACACATTACACCCGTGTAATGCATGTATCTGTGCTACAGCAAGTGTCCCACACCATTGTGGTAGCAGAGAACTCAGCCAATCACCATCATTACTCTACAGCTAATTTGCACGCAACAATTTCATTGGTTGTATGAGGGTGACTGCACAGTTTCTGGATTACGTGGCTCAGCTGCCACCCACACAAATCAACAGAGAGAAATCTTCCAGCACAACCCTTCTCTCACACACACACGAATCAACAGAACACAAACATACACAATAACCCCAAATATCACTCTGAAGTCTAGAATGTCTGTAGAGTCAGTGTGGAGTGATGGAAACAGCTACAAGTAAGGTCAAGGGCTCGTTTTGTTCACAATATCACCAGTGTGACAAGCTGCTCCTCCCACTCACCCCCCAGATGAACAGCTGTCACATATCTAGACAGACCTGGTGACTCTTTATTTGGTACCATTGCTGCCGCCAATCCAGTATTCACTCCTTATCTCTTGTAGGCTTAGACGTAAGGGTTTTAGTGTTTTCTCCCCAGGAACTGGAATCCCAGAGATGCATTCTAGCACGTGGTAATTATTACGTGGCGTCACTTTGAGAAGCAGCAGTCAGGTGCCTAAATAACTTAGTAGCGCGTATCAGACTTAGCCTGAGAGCCAGTGAAAATAACATCTTATTTATTACAATAAGAACAAATCTAATCTAATAGGGAACTAGAAGCATTAAAGAAATAGTTCTATACACAGAAACAGCTCACCTGTGTCTATGTCAGTCTGTCTTGAGTCTTAATTATTTACAAATATACAAACATTGTGCCATGACCTGTCTGTCCCGAGTAAGATCTCATCCAAGATTCTAGATACATACCCTGTGCAGCTAGCCACTCCGAATGCCACAGCCACGCTGCTATTTTTAGTGTACTAGCTCAATCAGAGCTAGCCTGGGTATGTCTCCGTGAGCTGGGAATTACAGCGCCCGCACCAGTGTAGACATACCCTTAGAATCCCTTTAGGCACCTAACTCTCCCCATACAATACATTGGGAAGTGTCTGCCTAATTCAGCTGTGAATCCCACTGGACAGCAGGGTGCTTAGAAGTCAGGCGTTGCAATACCAATGTACCTTTGTGCAGCTAGCCCTAGTAAGCTCTGCAGTGAAGGGACTGTACAGTGTCTAGTGCAATGTGACCCTGTTCTTCATGGTTTCCCTCCTAGGGTAGATGGGTGAGGCCATGCTCAGTAATAAGGTTTGTGACGTGCAGAGAACTATTCCTATGACCCAGCTGCAAAGCTTACTAAAGGGTAGGAAGGACAGCCCAGTGGCTAGGAAGCTGACTTGGCAGATGTAGGATCAGTTCCCTACTCTGCCACAGATGCCCTGTGTGGCCTTGGTCATGTCATTTAGGGCCAGATTTGTAAAGGTATTTAGGAACCTAGTGGGATTTAAACATTTTTTTAAAATCCCACCAGGCACCTATGTGTATAGGCACCCAAACATCTCACAAATCTAGCTCTAACACTCTGTGCCTCAGTTCCCCATATGGAAAACAAGGACCTTTCCTTCCCTCACAGGGGTGAGGAGTCAGCCACAAAGAGCCATCAGTTACATGAAGAGTGAAATAACCAGGATTATAAGCCTGGCTGGCTCCCAGAACAGGTCAAATAATAAGTGGACCATGGGGAAGGAAAACAGGTGTGGTGGGTTGCCCTACCCCGACTGTAACCTAACAGGGACTCGGATTCAGGGGAGATGCTATCAGAAGTGATCTGAAACCAAATACAGCAAGCGGGTCTGGTCCAACTTCAAAGAGGGAATCTTGCTGCAGGATAGGGATCTGGAGGATTTATATTAGCTCAGTTCTGAAGACACTGTCTTCCTGCAATGCTGGAGAAGAAAATCCCTGCTCCTTTAAAGTAACTCTGGGGGTTACTAAATTGGGCTTTCCAAAAACTCTTTATACAATGTTTTATTAAAATGTCCTTGTTAGTTTTAGATTGCCAGATTTAAAAGCCAGAAGGGAGCATTCTACTCATGCAATCTGACCTCCTGTACAACACGGGCCAGAGAATTTCACTCAGTGATTCCTGCATCACCCCCAGTCCTTCATGGTTGAGCTAGAACAGACCTTTTTGAGGGGGGGGAATCAAACATTCATTTAAAGAGTTAGCTGATGGAGAATTCACCATGTCCCCTGGTAATTTGTTCCAACACTCCAAGACTCTCTGTACAGAAATGGCAATTTCCTGCAATATTCTTGAAAACCCTTATTGAATTAGGGTCCATAGTACTAAATGCAAAGTTTAGGTATTGTTGTGCATCAGGATTGCAAGTAACCTTTCTGGGGGGCAGATGGGATGTAAGGCCTGGCTGATCACAGGACTATACTGAACAACATGCCAGACAAGAATGGACTTTTGGGGCAAACAAACAATGTCGAGTGGTTTGCTTGGGGAAATGTCCATGGGGAGGTGAATACCAATCCCCACCCGCCACAGTTATGCAAAATCCCAGCCTTTAGAAGGTACGTCCTGAAGAGTGAGCCTCTGTTAGCTGATCACCCGTTTCATGAGGCCAAAATCAAAGCCTCAAGCGGCATAAAGGAAAGAGTGACCTATTCATGTTGGTTCTGGTTCAGAATCGGAGATAGTTGTGAACTTGTAACCATGGGCAAAACCCATTGTGGGTTTTGAAGGACTGACACCGACTAGAGCCCAAGGTTGGAGTTATGGGGGAGTGTCACAGGGCAGGTGCACCCGATCAAAGGGCATCAGGTTGTGGGGGGATCAAAGTAGAGATTTAGTGACCCAGTGGCCCAAGCCAATGTGGCCGCCCCTCGGTGCAGGGTGGCACAGCCCAAGTAGCTACAGTCAGTAAGAAGGTCCTTCTGCTGCACAGTTCACCCTTCCAGGTGTCAGCTGCCCCACTGGCAGGGCAGGGGGACCCAGGCCTACCATGCTCCACCAGTGCTCCTACAGTCAGTCTCAGTCACTTGGTACCTCAGTCCTGATCCTTCAGTCACTTCCTACTCTTCCTTCCAAGGCTGGTAGTCTCCTACCCTCTACTGTCTCTCCTCTGTTGGCAGTGGCAGTGCTCCACTGGGGAGTCCACTGGAGCCTCAGGCTGGCTCCTGGAGCTCTGGCAGTCTCCCTATAAGAGCCTGCAACACACATCTGTTCTCATCAGTGGCCAGCCCAGACTGACCCGAACTACTTCCTTTTATACTCTGGTTCCAGCTAGCGCATGCCCAGCAGGGGCATGGCTTCCTTGGGCCGCAGAATGTGGTTAACCCTTTCTGAACCAGCGCAGGGTAAGTACAGCCCATCCCAGGGTGATCTCTGGTAAGCTTATTAGCAGAAGGGTATGTTCCTTTATTGTTTTAATATGTTTTCTCTGTAATGTTTTCACCTTAATATGCTTGCTTAAAAAAGAGCTGTGCGGTAACTTGTAATTGGTGGCAATTACACCACTTATAGCCATCTAAGAGCAAGCACAGCACAGACACTGGTCTATCTAGGCAATCTGGCTTGCTGGGAATATCACAGTGCAAGCAGGGAACCACGCAGCCTGGGAAAAACTGCAATCATGAGGGAGAGAGACATGGGTCTCTACGGAAGAGAAGTGATGACTGAAGAGCTGGGAGCCTAGAGTAGGTGTCCTCGAAGGCCCTGACAGGGGGAATACAGTGCAGTTGCCCTGAGCTGTGACACACTGATTATTAAAACTTTGCCACTTTTATTTCCAAATTGGATTTTTCTGACTTCAACCTCTAGCTGTTGAATTTTGTTATCCCTTTGCTGGACTAAGTCAGTATTGTTCTTCTTGTGTAGGTAATTACAGACAGTGATCAAATCACCTCTTAGCCTTCTCTTCAATACACTGTTAGGGAACCAGAAGGAAGGCAGTCTTGCCTAGTGGTCAGAGGAGGAGTCCTGGTCAGGGAACAGCATTGAGGGACAACACTGGCAGAGTCAACTGCCGATTACCAGAGCCAGGGATTGAGACAGAACCAAAGCTGAGGGCTGGAGCCGGGATCAGATACCAAATGCCAAAGCCAAGGGTCAAACCAGAGTTGGAATTAGAGGTCAGAGCCAGGCTTGGTAGCTGATGGTCGGCAGTGAGCTGTAAGGCCAGGAACTGGAGGAGAGGCAAGGATCAGGGGCACGGTGGGAACTGGGGGTGAAGCAGGTGCCAGGAGCAGAGCAGGAATCAGGAACAGGGTTGGGTGCAGAATGCAGGCAGCAGGCACAAGCAAGGTCCAGTGCAGAAGCAGGAAATCACCCAGTAGCTCAACTTCCCGTGCCTTTTTCTGGCTTAAACAGCATGGTGGAGCTGGGCGATCCTCCAACCAGGGCTCCCATGGGCGGTGCCTTGGATGAGGCTGTAGCCTTGCTAGCTCCTTGGACCGCCACGTTTCAGCAGACATTGGGTGGTGGCCAGGATGCGACAGCTGGCTGGGGACATGCAGGCCTGCATTCGAGCCCAGGGCATTGCATCGATTACACTGAGCTCCTTTCATCTGTTTTCCAGGCTCTGAGTCACTCTCGTAGTTCTTCTCAGGACCCACCCCAAATATTCAGCCACCTTCTATAACTGGGCATTGCATACAGGCAGTGGTCTCACCAGAGCCTTATACAGGTCACAAAACGTCCCTATTTCTCATTGATATTCCCCCATTCATACATCTAAAGCTCGCATTAGCTTTCTTAGTCACAATATCCTACTGGATGGGAGCACGTATTCAGCTGGGTGCACGATGCCCAACTCCTTGTCAGTCGCTGTTTTCCAGGGTACAGTCCCCCAGCCAGTCAGCGTTCCTACATGCATGACCTCCATTGGGCTGCATGACAGCTTCTATTGCTTGCTTGTGCCCAATTTACCGAGCAATCCAGATTTTCCTGTAACAGGGACCTACTCCCTGTTCTACTCCCCACTCCCCCCGCACAATATTTGTGCCATCTGCAAACTTGGCCAGTAGTGATTTTATGTTTTCTTCCAGACGACGGACACAGACATTGAATAGCTTTGGGCTAAAAGCTGACCCATACAGGACCCCACAGACAGACCCCACTCTTTGATGACTCCCCATTTGTAAGAAAAGCTCGGCGGCAGGAAAATGGAAGGATAGAGGATCTGGGGGCAGCTTAGTTGTAGGCAAATAAATTACAAAAGTAATCAGCTGGAAGCTTGGTCTTTATTATTCAGGTTATATTTACATTCATCCATGCAGAGCACTAGATGAATATGCAGATTCTCCCTATAAGAGTCTACAGTGAGGAAAGGAAGATTAGCCACCTATAATCAGAACATTTGTCAGTACAGATGATAACAATAGATAAGAAAATGTCTCATCTCCCTTCTCACACAGATCCTCACACACTGCCTGCTTCTCCCACAGTTCACAATCACTCATTACCCTTTCAGGAGGGGTTTCATTATAATCAGTCTAATTATTGCTAATTTAAAAATTCTGAAAGGAACAAAAGGAAAAAGGGAAGGAAGGAAAAGAAAGGCATTCTGGGAGTGCCCCAATTGAATGCCCTACAGCTGATTACAGTCAGGAGGGATATAATGTAGACCCAGGCCTGATTCTCTCACATTGGTTTGCAACTAGTTCCTGTTAAATCCAGTGGCAACTGTGTGTATGTGACTGAATCAGCACAGAGATCTATTCATTATGCATTGCAACGTGCTCATGGCATTCACAATAAATAAGATAGTCCATGCATATTATTGCGTGTTAAGCTTAGATTCTCTTTCCATGCCATACATAATTGCTTCTTCCGCATAGTAGGTTTTGGTGGCTCTGTTTTGCATAATGAGGATGATGCTATATATATAGCACGCTAGCAGCGCATAATTCTTTAAACAGCAAAGAGAGCTGGTGAAAAAAGGAAGCAACACAATTTCATAACAAATTTTGTTTGGTTTGAAATGAAACCTTTTCCATTTTTTCAGGAATTTTGTGCGTCGTTTCAAATCAAAGTTTTATCTAATCTTTTATCAAAACCAATATTGCCCTTATGTTTTTGCCAAAAGCTGACTTTTCGACAAACAAAAGTTTTTGATTAAAAATGTCAATTAAAAATTTCTCCCCAAATTCCAGAGAAAACGAACCATTTCAATAACAACAAGGTTGATGACATATTTCACATGGGGGGAAAGGCTATTTTTTTTCAATGGAAAACCTTTTCTTTCAAAAATGTTGACCATCTTTAATAGCAAGTAAGAACAAATGGCAACATTTTCAAGGGTTGATGCCTAACGTTTGGCCCCTAGGTGAGGTTTTTTTCAAAGGCACAGATGGGACTTTCACTTGTAAATGGGCAGGTCGCTGCTTTCTTGTTGAAAATCTTCCCCTTCCGAGGTCTAATTCTGGCCACAGTTGCTGCCCCAAGGAGTTGAGCATCCACATACACTTCCTGTGGCCTGCTGGCCAGGTTTGGTGTGAGAAGAAATGAGTGTCTATGTGCATGGGGCAAAGGTGGAAAGGGGCTGGTACGTACAGCTAATGGACACAGGGGCAAGGGCTGCTTTGCTTGTCTTTACACCCAAGAGCCATTTGCATAAGGCCGAGCCAGAGAGCGAGGAGACCAGAAAACATATGGAGGAGGCAGACAGCTGGATTTGCTGTGGGAAGCTGGAGAACCCAAGCAGGATAAAGGATAATTAGTTATCGACAAGCTGAGAGAGGTAGTTTGTTGGAGGAACGCAGGGGAGTAATTAGCTACGAGGTAGAAATCAGGAGGAGAAGGTAGTGAATCGAAAGAGGAAGCGGGTGGGTTCTCCAGGCAGAGGGTGGAGGAAGCAGCCAAGGACATATGAAAATAACCTGGCAATGAGACTGCAAAGACGAAAGGCTCCATGCTGACCCCTCCTACCTCCAGCCTGCGGAGGAGTGGTCTTGAGTGACCTTGAGGGGAGGAGAGAAAGAGAATTCAAGAGGAGCCAGGAAATTTCTGAGCCTCAGAAAGGTTAAATGAGCCATAGGGGCTGCACAGGGCTTCAAAGCCCAGCGTCCCTGTTCCGTCGCACTCTAATGGGACAGCTCTAAAAGGAGAAAACTTAAGTGGCTGCTTGGGGATCCTGCAGGTGGGTGTGGCCTGCATTTAGTGGGTCCAGCACAGATGGGAAGCAGCACTGAAGCTGAAGAGGGGTTTCTGAACAGCGCCCGGGGCCTGCAGGCTCCCCCATCACCAAGGGGCCTCTGAACCCTCTATGTTCCCTATAGGTTTCTGCTGACCCCACTCCACCAGCCAAGTCAGCTCTTGCTGCTCTCCAGCCTGCTGACAGGGACCAGCCATTGTTGTTCCTGCTGCTATTGCCTCTCTGGGGAGCAGGAAACCTTCCAGCGCCTCCTGCAGATGGCTGAGTCCCTCACCTCTTTTCCCACCTCCATTAAAAGAGCAGTGGCTCCAACTGCTCCTCTCTGCCTGGGGTTCGGCCCTTCACTCCATGCCCCCTTCTCTGCTCCTTCCCTCATGAAAAAAACCCTACTGGCTCCTGGGCCTGTTGCTTGTCTTTCCCCCTTCTGCCGAAGAGGCAGCAGGACCTGTGCTTCTCAGTTTCCACCTGCCCCCTACGCTCACACCTTCATCCCTAGACTCACCTCTACTCCTGCTTACTTGCTATGGGGGCAGGGGGTTCCCAATCCCAGGCCTTGTCTGGATGGAGAAAGAGGTGCTTTTAAAATGGGGTGAACTAACACAGCTCAAAAACGCTGGAGTAGACAGGGCAAGTGGTATTTTCCCACATGTTAGCTGGCTGACGTGAACTCTTGGAACGGGCTAGGATTGGCCACAACCAGCTAACACATTTTAAAGGAGTTAGAACCTATCTACATTAGTGGCTAATGCGTTTTTAAATAGCACTTAATTAAAATGTATTAGCCAACATGATTTTTTAAAAAACCACCTTTGTCCTAGTCTGGATAAGGCCGCAGCGGGGAAGGAAGAGAAGGGCCAGTATGGCTGCACTGGGATCTTAGAAAACTTCTTAAAGATCTTAAAACAAAGGGAATAAAAAAATAAGGAAAATGATTCATTCCAGGGGGCAAGGGGCAGGGGGGCGGAGAGAAAGAGTGACAACAGGGATGTATAAGGTCAAGTCACAGAGACCGAGACCTGGGCATCACTGCGAAAGTGCTGTGGACAATAATACTGAAAAGCTGATCATGCCATTTGTAAGTCATTGGTACATCCCTGACTGAAATACTGTGTTCTGTTCTGGTTACGCCCTCTGCCAATAGTTACAGCAGAAATAGCAGGGACTAGAAATGGGTGATACCAATGACAGGAGGCCTTGCTGTCTAATGACTTATGCAAAACAACTGAAGAAGAAGGGAGTGTTCATGGGGCTGGATCAGGCAGAAGCAAGTTAAAGAGTGTGGAAAAATTGGAAAGAGTCCAGCGGAGGGCAACAAAAATTATTAGGGGGCTGGAGCACATGACTTACGAGGAGAGGCTGCGGGACCTGGGATTGTTTAGTCTGCAGAAGAGAAGAATGAGGGGGGATTTGATAGCTGCTTTCAACTACCTGAAAGGGGGTTCCAAAGAGGATGGATCTAGACTGTTCTCAGTGTTACCTGATGACAGAACAAGGAGTAATGGTCTCAAATTTCAGTGGGGGAGGTTTAGGTTGGATATTAGGAAAAACTTTGTCACTAGGAGGGTGGTGAAGCACTGGAATGGGTTCCCTAGGCAGGTGGTGGAATCTCCTTCCTTAGAGGTTTTTAAGGTCAGGCTTGACAAAGCCCTGGCTGGGATGATTTAGTTGGGTTTGGTCCTGCTTTGAGCAGGGGGTTGGACTAGATACCTCCTGAGGTCCCTTCCAACCCTGATATTCTATGTTTCTATGAAAGAGACCAAGATGACTAGATCTGTATTCAAAACAGGATGATCTGATAACATTCACCCTGGGATGCTAAAGGAATAAGATGAAATGGTATCACAACCATTGACAATTATACTTGAGATCTTTTGGAGATCACAAGGCTTGTTCTGGTCTCACTTACACTGATGTAAATCAGGAGTAACTCCATTGGAACAATGGAGTTGCACCAGCATCATTCCAGTGTAAGTGAGGTCAAAACTGGTCCCTGGGGAACTGGGAAAGACTGAATCTAGCCCATGTGTTTACGAACTGAAAAAGGGAGACCCGGGTCTTTCCAGAACAGGGAGTTTAACTTCCACACCTAGCAACTGACTGCAATTAACACAGGAGTCAGAGTCTACATCCCAAGGATACTTGCTGGGCTAGTGCTCCAAAAATAGCCGTGTAGACAGCGCTTGGACTGGAAGTCGAGAAGCCCGAGTTTCAGTCCGAGCTGCAGCGGCGAAGCACTGTCTACACAGCTGTTTTTAGGGTGCTAGCCCCGCAAGCTGGAGTCTGTCGACCTGGGCTGGGAGGCTCGCCCCTGTGAGCTGTGTACCTCAGGAGCTCCGTGCTTATGGCTGAGGGTGTGGATAAAGGTGAAGCTATATGACTCGGACTGTGCAGGTAAGGATCTAAATGGGAGCCCGTGGCTGTGGTTGAAGCTGTGTGGGTGCAGATGACACTGTGGGTGGAAAGTGAACCTGGTTGGGGGAATTCAGGGGAGGCAAGCAGTTGTGTGAGGGCGGCACCATAGGGTGTCTAGGGGAGAGCGGGGGGGTTGGTGCAGGTTGGAGAGTGATGCAGGGTGTTGGTGAGGGCATGCTGGGATGTGAGTGGCGTGTGGGTGAGGGGTAGGCTAGTTGGGTGCGTATTGTGGGTGAAGTCGGGAGCATGGGGTGCAGTGAAAGGCTGTGGCATTGTTTATAGGGGGAGCAGACATGTCCCAGGGTGGGTAACTTTACCATGTGGCCAAGATGACTAGTTTGCCTTGTTTTTGCAGGCGGTCCCTCCCTACCAGAAGAAAGTGCCAGTAAGTTCTGTTCTATTCACCACATGTCCCTGCAGCCAGCAGGGCTCGTGGAGAGATGCAGCTGTCGGTGCTAGAGCGTATGCTTGCTTCAGACTCTGAAGACCAGGGCAAGTCAGTGCTTCCTCAGGGATCCTGTGTTCTCCTTGTGTTTCCATAGGGTTTTTAAACTCTGCAGAGCCCACGCATGCAGCCTGCCACTGGTGCGTCAGAACCACCAGCTGTGTGTACAGAGGGCGTTGTTGGGAATATAATGGTTCAGTGAAAGATGCTCGATTCTTCAAAGTGTGAGGGAGGCAATGACTCAGCTGACTAGATTTGCATTTAGCAGCGGAGCCTCCTGGTCATCCCGGTCTCCTCTCGGGCAAGTGCAGCCTCAGCAGAAATCAGTTATTTCCATGTTAAGAGCCTTTTCCAGTTAACCAAGACATGTCTCCAGTTCTAAGGCAAAGACAAAAGCAGGACAACAGGATTAACCAAATCTGCTCACCTAGTGTTTCTGAGTTTGCCTTCTGCACGGGTCAGTATTGCTAGCTATCATGCTGCTCCAGTTTCTCTGCAGCGAACACTCTCTCTTCCCTGAGTTGCCTGCAACCCTGCTGGAGGAACTGGGGCACAATATTGACCTGATATAGCCAAATGCAGAGAGGGGAGCATGTCCAGGCTTTGTGTCATTAAAGTCTTATCTATATCCCAAGTTGCACTGGTTTACAAAAAGGTGTGATTTAAAAAAAAAAGTGATTTAGTTAAACCAGTACAAAACCCTGTGTAGAGGCTCTTAATTCAATTTAAATTTGGTTTAGGTTGTTTTAGCTGAAATTGTTAAAAACCAAGTTTAAACTGAATTCCGAATGGGCACACTGGGTTTTGCACTGGTTTAATGGAATCAGTTGTTGAACCAAGTTACAGGTGAACCAGTGCAACCAGGAATATAGACCAGGCCCATAGGTCTAGCGGTGCAGTGGGTGCACATTTACAAGTTGAGGAATGAGCACTATTGTGGGTTACACGTTAACAAATCCAACCCCACGTGTCCAAACTCCTTTTCCACAGAAGCAATAGATTTATCAACTGCTCTACGCAGAGGGAACAAACCACAGTCAAACCACTTCATTCCAGTCAAAGGAGTCTTTTCCATGTGAGGGGCTGCTCCATTTAGGCAAATAGAGTAAATGACATTTCTGCAGGAATTAGGAACATCTCCCAAATCAGGGCTTCGGCAGTTGACAACTTAAAATCTGTCACTTTAACCCTTCATTGCTAACATGCGGCAAGTTCAAGATACAAAAGGAAACATACTTGCCATGGCGAATGAACAGCCTTTAATAGGTGTATGCAGCAGGAAAACAGGGAGAGAATGTTGGGTTAGTATTAAGCGTCCTATTCCTGATGCATGGCAGGGCCAAAGGTCCTTTCCCACCCCCACCCCCAGGAGGGGAAGAGAACAGGCTGGCTCCTGACCGGTGAGCAAAAAGCAGCCTCTGCGCTCCAAGGCCAGAGCAGCGAGACTGCTTTCCATGCTCTGCAGGCAAGGGGGGCGAAATGCCAGACTCCCACTGTGGGAAGTCACTGCTGACCAAGATGTGGCACATCACAGGCCCCAGACCCTCACCCACCCACTCCTGAAATAGACCCTTAACCTCTGGCTGAGTGACTGAAGTCCTCAAATCACGGTTTAAAGACTTCAACTTCCAGAGAATTCTCCATTTACGCTAGTTTAAACTTGCCAGTAATGTTTACCTTTCAACATGACATTTTTCATATCTGGTGACTTGAAGGAATGTAAACTTTTTTTAAAAAAAAAGTTTCAGCAAAAATAAGTTGGGCACTTTTGAGGACAAGGAAAGTGGGGGATGGGGGGCAGGGGGAAATGCATTTTGGCCATTATAAAATGCAACTGTTTGTTAAATCCCTAGCTCCTTAGTGCTTTAAGCCAGAAATCGAAATTTGTCACAGGGACAGTCTGGAGTGATCTGGGGTATGTCCATTTCAACTTGACTGAGTTAAAAGATTTATATACACTGTTGGATTTTCATTCAGTAGACATCGGTCTCTCAATATTTTCTTGGCATCACTTATGTAAGTTGAGTGGAACTTCTGTCTGCCTTCAGAATGCTCCCCTTCTCCTAGGGGTATGTGCTATGCCACATTCCATTCCGGGTCCACATGCTTATATACAGGCTCCCTCCTCCATCACTGTGGTTTGGTCAGGGCACAGGCAGGGATCCTGCCGAACTGGGCCTGCATGGCTAGTTTCCCTGTAAACGTGCGGGACTCACCCCTGCGGCGCCTCCTGCTGGTCGTCTCAGGGAATTAGCTCTGAGCGTCCTCTGCAGGCCAGTGTCCTGCTGACCCCCCCCCTCTATGTCCCTCCTGGGCCCTGGAGCCCCTTGTCTTTGCGGTGCTTCCCCCTGGCAATATCCCCACAGTCTCATGGCTCTCCCCACCCTGCCTCAGTCATGGGTGACTGCCAGTCACCATCCAGCCCCCGCTCGCTGGGGCAGACTGCAGTGTAAAAGCCACTCATCATAGGCAAGGGGAGTTTGCACAAGCTGCCTTCCTCTGCCTCCTAGTACCTCTATGGACCAGGCCCTGCAGCCTGGGGAGTTGCCAGCCTGGAGCTCCCCTGCTCCTCTGGCTCTCCCCAGCCCTGCTTCACTTCCAGTCCCCTTCCTGCAGGCAGCCAGGCCCTACTCTCTCCCAGCCTGGAGAGAGACTTCTGGGCCTCTGGCTCACAGCCTTTTTATACAGGCCAGTGGTGGCCTGATTGGGGCGCGGCTGCAGCTGTTTCCCCAAGGCTCAGGGCTGGTGTAACCCATTAGGCGACCTAGGAGGTCGCCTAGGGCGCTGACATTGGGGGGTGGCAACCGCAGTCATCAGTGGTATTTCGGGGGCGGGACCTTCCACCGCCTCTGTCAGGGGCACCATTTCGGGGGCGGGACCTTCCACCGCCTCTGTCAGGGGCACCATTTTGGGGGCGGGACCTTCCGCCGCCTCTGTCAGGGGCACCATTTCGGGGGCGGGACCTTCCGCCGCCTCTGTCAGGGGCACCATTTTGGGGGCAGGACCTTCCGCCGCCTAGGGCGCCAAAAAGGCTCCCGGCACTCCTGGCAAGCATTGCTGCTTTCCTAGCAGCAGCCCTCTCGCAGTCTCAGCCCTCTCCCAGGGCTGATTTCAAGCCCTTCAGGGCAGGAGCGGGTCACCACCCCGCCCCATTCCCCATGAGGCGATCCATGTGAAAATGGGACGGATGGTGAATAGTGACTAAGGGAGGGAGCAAGGGATAGTGTGTGGTGGAGGGTTAATGAGTGTAGTGGCACTAGAGGAGTGAGTGTGTTTAGGAAGTACAGCTGGCAGGAGCAAACAGCAGTATGGGTTGCCATTTGTCATTCACCTGAACTAAAATGGGATGAACCATTGCTTCTAGCCCAGGTGGTGTTTCTGCTCTAGCACCTGCCAGCTGATGTATCACTCGCCTGTATGGTTTTGATTTTACTTGGGCCGATTTATGTCACAATGTTAGTATGTTCAATTGTCTTTAGCAGCGTCTACTTACTCCACATCTCGTTTTCTGATCGCTCTCCCAGAGGCCATGACCTCAGCGACTTTGGACACAATCGGGTCATAGTTCATACTAGCCACAGCAATCACCTCCTCATTCCTACAACAAAGATCAGAGGTGTGAAGGAGACATTGCAAGTAATTAAGTGAATGGCTTTAGATGGACACTTTTTTCTTTCACGAAAGGGTAAACTCCTTGATGGAACCACCAGGGATTATGAACCTATAATAGCAGCAAAGAATCCTGTGGCACCGTATAGACTAACAGACAGGATTCTTTGCTGCTTCTACAGAACCAGACTAACACGGCTACCCCTCTGATACTTGAACCTATAATCTCTTTCCAGCTTCAGGAGCCCCCGTTAGCCCATGTGCTTGTTACCTCAGACAGCAGCACCCGGTGAGGGAGAGCGGTCGGTGAGCAGCACATGGGCAGGCACTGGTGGGGAGTGGATGGAGCCCTGGCTCCATGCCTGGTCCCAGCTTTGCTCATGGGACAGCACAGCTACACACTCCCCTAGTCAGGCCAGTACAGTCCGACCCTGTGGTGCTCTGATGTGGCTTTAAGTACTAAAACAACCCAAAACGTTTTTTTGAGGTGGAAAAAAAATGTCCAGCTGCCTCTGGAGAAGGAGGGCAGAACCTAGACAACATGATAGATGTTGTACTAGAGCTGTGATGGGGGAGGGATAGCTCAGTGGTTTGAGCATTGGCCTGCTAAACCCAGGGTTGTGAGCTCAATACTTGAGGGGGCCACTTAGGGATCTGGGGCAACAATTGGTCTTGCTAGTGAAGGCAGGGGGCTGGACTCAGTGACCTTTGTCCCTTCCAGTTCTAGGAGATTGGTATATCTCCAATTATTACTATGCCTTCTAGTGTGCATAGAAACCACAGTGCTGCAGGTGGTGGAAAATTAGGTGAATGTGATTCTAGCCTTTCATTTCATCTGCCAGTATGTTAAAAAGTGTCTGGAAACAAAGTGAAATGGTTCATTGCAGGTTGAATAAATGTCTGTCAACTTTTTCAAATCACCACGTTTTTTCAGTTTTTGGATTAGGTCTGGTTGAGCTGAAATTTTAAAAAAGCTTTTTTGGAAATGCCAGCAGGGCTGAGAAATCATTTATTCCCCCAGCTCTAATGAGGACCACACCTAATAACGTACAATGGTTTTTCACTGCTAAAAAGAGTCGGGAATGTCATACAGACAAAGAGACATGCAGTCTGCCCAAAGCACTTGAGCCTAAATCAAAATGAACCTGTACAGCATTCAAGTAATGATTATGCTTCTGACAAGAATACGTGTTCACAATTTCTCTGAGACCTGCAGAGATTCATGTGTAGAACAACACAAAAAGCAATGCAATCCCTCACAGAGTAAAGTAAGAAATATTCCAATAAGAGGGTCCTTCTGTATCAAAGTGCAGGGATGGAGTGATGATAGAGTACTTAAACTCATTCATTCAACAGAGTGGTAGCTCCAATAGGGATAGAAGAAAAATCAGCTGGATGAATATGTTCTACCCTGAGAGAATTAGATACTTTTGAAAATCCCCATCGTCAATCTATTTAGCTCATTGAAGAGAAGCATAAGAGGTGACAAGTACCTAGATTAAGGATTCGGACAGCAAACAGCTCCTTAATCTAGAATGGTCAGAACAAAGGTTCAATGGCTGGAAGCTGAAGATTGACAAATTCATAATAGAAATATGGCACACATTTTTACCAGTGAGGGTAATTAACTTTTGGAAGAATTTATCAAGGGACCGGGTTAATTCTCCAGTTCTTTGCAAGTGTCCCACAGGAAATCGGACATTGAATGGGTTGATGGATAAGCTTGAGGAGGCAGGTGTTGATGTTACTGAGCTGAACAACGTTCTGTTTTGAGATCTCAAATACACCGATGGCCTTGTCTTGTTGGCTCAGTTGGATGAATTGCTGCAGCCAGGCAAGAAGTAGTGTGTACGGGTCTGATTATTAATCTCGATAAAATTCAATCCTGGGCCTTGCTATCAAGCATTCTCCAACTCCAGATTTCAAGCAGCTCGCTATTAACAGTCCAGACTGGACATCGAGCAGGTGGCAACTGGCAAATACCTGACGTGTCACAGACAGTGCTGGAGGTTGCTCCAGAGATGTGGGCACTTGTATAGCAGCAGCTGCTGCCAAGTTTCACACCCTCCATCAGCCTCTGTTGCAATGTCATGACATTAAGCCTGCTACAAAGCTGCAGCTCGATAGGCCACGGTTCTACCCACTCTGTTGTACGCCAGTGAAATGTGCATGCTGAGGAAGGCTAACGAGCATTTGATTGATGTTTTCAGTTCTTATTGTCTACGTCAGTTTCTCCTTATTAAGAGGCAGGACAAGATCAGAAATGAGGATATTTGAAGCTGACCCCAGCAATGGCTTCCATCAGCAATGGTTTGGTTTTGGTGACTCTCTTGGCACAGACGTGTTATTAAGATAGAAGACCAACAAATCACGAAGTGTGTTTACCCAGGAATGCCGCTACACAGCTAGTGGTCATGTGGTCACCTGAAGCTTTGGTGCTGTGATAAGATTGCCAGTGATGGGCATAAACTGAACAGCCAGCCAGCCTGCAAGACCTAGCTGGAAATAAATCCAGCTGGTGCTTGCTCTGCAAGGAGGCCATGTCCCTTTGGGATTTGCCATGATGGTGATGATGATGGGAAACGGGGGTGGAGCTCCAGGAATCCAATTATGCCTACTGGATTCTCGAGGTGCATCTACCCTGGCCCTGGCACAACGGTGCAAAGTTTCGGGGCTGCTGTAACTTTCACCAAGTGAAACGTTCACCAAGGTCCTTATGGGACCTTGTACCAGTTATGAATTGGCCTGGTGAAGTAATCTCCATCCTTACCCCTCTCACTCCCAACACCCCTCCAGCCCCATCAGAATGTTAGTGGTCGTTGGTCTAGGAGCCAGTGATGACACTTTATGCCAGGTCAGAGCTCCCCACCACTCGAGAATTTCTTAGGCAGCTAGCTGAGGCCAGAGTCTGCAGGTGGCAACAAAATGGTTTGAACATGAGGAAAGAAGCTGGGCCTCTAAACCAAGATTGGATGCCATTATGAAAGATATACCCTACCTCAGCCACTAGTTGCTGGGCAGGATGCAGGAATCACAGGGTGAAATTATCTGGCCTGTGTTAAGCAAGTGGGCAGACCAGCTGATCAGAATGGTCCTTTCTGGCTTTAACATCCCTGAGCCAGATTCTTAACCAGTGTAAATGGGCATAGCTCCAGTGAAGTCATACTTCAGTAACCAGACTGTCTCTCTTCCCCCGCCTCAACAGCATGTTTGCAGCAATCACTTTTAAAAACTACGTTGAAAAATGATTTTTTTTAACACAGTGGAAACTAGCGTGGACAGGGCTTAGAAGAGCAGCAATAGAAGCCTGGTTAACCTGCATTCGACACGGACACCACTCCCATAACTCCAGGTGTCACAGCAATGACCTTCAGATCTGGGTTGTACACAGTCTGGGGTGAAAACCAATAATCCTCAAGCAACTAACCCAAACACTAGCAGGCTAGTACCCTGCCTGCTGGGAATGCCAGATAAGTTACAAACTAGATTGCAAACAATTAATTCTGGGCGGCTATCTCACTACAGAGAAATGCAGTCTCTTATCTAAATATCAGATCGATGCATAAAACTAGAAATAGATACTGACAAGTATAAAACTTCTGGACTGTCACGGGCACCTAATTAGGTAGCTTAGATGAAAGGTGAGAATGAAAAATGACAATTTCCACTTCACTGTTTAAAGACAAGGAAGTAAGAGGCAGGGGCGGCTCCAGGCCCCAGCACGCCAAGCGCGTGCTTGGGGCGGCATGCCGCGGGGGGCGCTCTGCTGGTCGCTGGGAGGGTGGCAGGCAGGCAGCCTTCGGCGGCATACCTGCGGAGGGTCCGCTGGTCCTGTGGCTCCGGTGGATCTCCCATAGGCGTACCTGCGGAGGGTCCGCTGGTCCCGCGGCTTTGGTGGAGCCACGGGACCAGCGGACCATCCGCAGGCACGCCTGCGGGAGGTCCACCGGAGCTGCGGGACCGGCGACCGGCAGAGCGCCCCCCGCGGCATGACGCCGTGCTTGGGGCAGCGAAATGTTTAGAGCCGCCCCTGGTAAGAGGGAGGCTCTATCAATCAGCTAGGGTAAAAGATTTGCTATTCTGAAGCAAGGGATAAACAATGTATATATTTGAGAAAAAGAAAAGAGATGGCACAAACATTTTCCAAATAGGTAGCCTATCGACTTAGGGTTACCGGATAGCAACTGTGAAAAAACAGGACAGTGGGTGTGTGTGGGGGGGGGGGGGGGGGAATAGGTGCCTATATAAGAAAAAGTCCCAAAAAACAGGACTGTCCCTTTAAAAACGGGACATCTGGTCACCCTACCTATCGTTGACTGAGAATTGGGCATGATTGAGACAATGACAGAACCATTATCAATGGGGAAATCCTCTTATAGACTCATACACTGTAATTATTTACTTTGAAAACATTTCTAGGTCTTGTAATGTCAACAAAGTTATGGACAACTGGGTCCTTTTATGGTGTCTCAAATAGGACATCTTAAATACATGTCACTTTTGAAAATCTTGGCCATAGGAGAAGATATAAGAAATGCCTCTTAAAGTCAACTGGGGCACCATTTCTGAAACTGGGGTGTGGAAGAATTAGGAATTAAGGCCCACAGACAGAGGGCATGAAATCTGTATGGATCTCCACCACCTTTGCAGCATCATTCCTCCCTTCCCGACAGGAGCCCTTCAGTGGGGTTGGGGAATCTGTATGTGGGGATGGGGTTGGCTGGAATGGGAGTGTTGAGGAAACAGGGATTACAACTGTGGAGGAGAGGTTCTGGGGAAAGGCAACAGCAATGACCCTTCATGGTGGATCCTCTGGGAGCATCTTGACCTTGGGGATCAGTAAGCTTTGCAGGAAAATGTAGGTCAATTTTGAGGTTGGGAGGCAACCCTGGTGTCCCAGAACAATAATCAAGAGATTCCGCAGGGTGAACTATATGGAAGGCCCTTTCTCCTATGTTTCCTCTCCTGGGCTGATCTAGCACCAAGATATATGGTGATAAGACACAATCTCCTTTGTGACAAGAGCACTTCAAGCTTTGCTCTAGCAGCACCAACCAGGGGGGCTGGAACAATTTGTATAGTGGGGGTGCTAAGAGCCATTGAACCAAACTATAAACCTTGTATGTAATGGGGGTGCTGCAGCACCTCTACTCCAGCACCTAAGGCACCAACAGGGGCTTTGCTTGTGCTGTTGCCCTGTAACTCTGGGGTAACAGGCAGGTTTGGTGTTTGGGTTTTTTTTTTTTTTTTACCAATTGTATTTTTTTACCAATTTCTTCTTCAATCTCTGAAAAATAATGTTAGTTTAATTGTGAAACTGAGCCGTGAGAGCAGGCCCTGGAATGTAAGCCACCCGCATTTCATTGCAATGAATGAGAGAGGGGAGATCAAAGGACAAATAGGCAGCTAGGTACAGTCTCTCCAGCTTTGACTAGCGGTGGAAGTCAGAGGAGAGTCAATTTATGACAGTGGCCTCCCTCCCAGCATCAGCACTGCACCATACAGAGTTGTCACCAAAGGTTAGAAAGAAGAGACTTTTTCAAGCACCTAAAAATAACTCCCAGGGCCTGAGAGGCAAAGACTGCCCTTGATTCCAAGTAATAGGATATAAAGAGATAAAGAGAAGGTGACACTGATGTCCCAAGCTTAGAAGAACCCCAGACTGATTAATCAGTGCAGCCCCACACTAGCTTGAGCTGTTCAAAGACACCTCAAGGACTCTATGCAGGTGGTCATCCTATTATAGAAAAGCCAGTTCCCATGGGCTTTCCTAAGTCGCAGAATAACACACATACTTTTAGCAGCAGACTCCCACTTTCTATCTGGTTTGTTTAAGGCTTACTTACAACCTGTAATACTTATGTTAAGGTTGGCCAGCAGGCTCTGTTCAAGCAGCTCTCCTTTCCCTGACATTTCACTGCTCGGAAACCTTTGCCACTTCCTTGATTTACTGAGTGTTGAACACAAAGTGATAAATCAATTACCATAATAACATGCTGTCATTATTCATATTAGCTATCCATAACTTTTCAGCTTCAAAGTACTTTTCAGATGTTTAATTAAAGAGATTTGACATCTCCTTCCTAATTAGGGATGGAATAAATACCAAAATATGCCAAATATTTTCCTGTGGTATTGAAGAGGAGGAATCTGAGGCTTCAACAAAAGCGCCATTTTGAGCTTCAATATGTGAAAGCATCACATCACCATCTAACTTTTATTGAGTACGCCTGGAATTGTGCATTCAGTTCTGACCACTTCACTAGCCTAAAGATCTTGACAAACCGGTAGAGTGTTCTGAGAAGAACAACAACAATGATCATGGGGTTGGAGGAACTGGTTAACGGACTTATTTGGAAAGGCTGAAGGAGCTATATGTGTGTCGGTCAGTTAAGCAGCAGTTAAGGGGGAACATAAGTCTGTCCATATCCAAAATAGAGTTGGTAAGAAATGTTTTGATGGAAGAATTTTCTGTTGGAAAATGTAATTTCATGGAAATAAAAATGGTTTTGGGGAATGTCTCAATTTCAACAAAGTTTTTGTTGAGAAAAGTCTAAACAAATCGTTTAGATTTTCTCATTTCATTTAAGTGTCAAACTTTTTCATTTTGATAATGTAAAAATGTTGCTTTCCAACTTTATCATTTCAATTCATTTTGTTTGAACCATTATAACAAAATGTTAATGTTAATATTACATGTTTATATATTGTATTTAATATATATAATTGTGAAGGGCCATGCACTCACTCTGCCGGGGGGGAGTCGGGGGGGGGGGAGCGAGTTCTTCTGGGCTCATTCAGCACCTGCAAGGCTTACTCTGCCTAGAGGAGGGAGCTTAAAAAGGGAAAACTTGCCCCAGGATGAGGTGGTGAACAGGAAGAAGACTGATACACCTCAGAGACTGCTGACAACAGAGACAGATCAGCCAAGAGGGAGACAGCTGCAGGCCTCACTGCTCCTGAAACTGCACAGACCAGTTGTAAAGCAGGATGCTCCAAGAGGAGGGGCTGGAGGTAGACCCTAATTAAAGACAAAGACCAGTTGATAAGCCAAACCCCAAAAGGGCTGTGTAGCGGGGTGGTCACCCCGCTCCTGCCCTGAGGGGGTTAAAGCGGCCCTGGAGAGGGCTGTGGCGGAGAAAAGCCAGGCTGATTGGGGGACGCAACCACAGCTGGCCCTATAAGAGGGCTGAGGGCCAGAGGCTAAGAAGAGTCTCTCTCTCGGGGTAGAGAGAGAAGGACCTGGCTGCCTGGGAGCTGAGCAGGGTACCAGTGCTGGGGAAGGGCAGGGGGAGCTGGGGAGCTCCAGCCTAGTCAAACCCCAGGCTGCAGACCTTGCTAAGAGACAGGCAATGGCAGCAGCCCCCCTTGCCAATGATGAGTGGTTTCCAGGCTGCCGTCTGCCCCAGTGATCAGGGCTAGATAGTGACTGGCAGGAGCCACTGAGGTGAGGTGGGGATAGCGGGTTGGGGGTTCCCATGGGTGGGGAGGCCCAGTTTGTGGGTTACTGCTGGGGGCAGAACCCTGATGTAAAGGGCACCAGGGTCCAGGAGGGACACAGGGACCAGCGGCAGGCGAGACACTGGCCTGCAGAGGGCGCTCTGGGCTGGAAGAGCCAATTCCCAGGACGATCAGCAGGAGCCCGGCTAGCAGCTGGAGCCCGGCCGGGGAGCCCAGGCAGCTGTGGGGCACCAGGCCCCCCACCCAGGGCAGGTGCAGGGTCCACGGCTCCCCACAGCTGCCCGTGCAGCTCTTACTATGGCTGGACTGTGGCCTCACAGCCACCGCCGGATCGGGTAAGAGCTGCCAGGCCGCGAACCCACCTGGCCTGGCCCGGAGGGCTCCTGGGTGGGGACATGTGCTGGGGGCTGCTCTCGGCTCCCCCACCCCAGGCAGATGGAGGGTCTGTGGCTCCCAGCCTGCTCCGGCTTGGCCAGGGGTGGGGCCCTGGGTGAAAGAAGTGGGGCGGGGGCACTGCAGGGGTGGGGGCCCCTGACCCCCCCACTATTGGGAAGGCTCTGCCACCCCTGCAGTGCAGCCCCTAACATGTATGTGCCCTGCCACCTATGCAATTCACAACTCTGAGTTAGGCATCCCTTACACAAAGCACGGGGAGAATTAAGTGTCTAAGAAGGGGATTCACACAAAAGCCAGCAGGGGGAGCAGGGTGCTGCCTAAGCTAGCCAATAGGAAAGGCTGAGGAGGGGGTGTGTGACCCACACCCTCAAACGGATTTAGCTCCTTAAGTCTGAGCTGGAGGTACATGAATGGGGGACCTATGCCAGGTGAAAAGCAGGGGTGATGGTTCCCCACTTATAATCTTTAGCCCAGGATGTGGGAGACCCGGGTTCATATCCCCCCGGTGCCTGATGTGGAGGAGGAAATTAAGGTCCCCCACCTCTCAGAAGGGAGCCTTAAATGTATAAATAGTCAGCTCTCCACTGGAGCAGGGGGACTGAACCCTGAGCCTCTCCCAACAGTGCCCTAATAGAGCCTGCTGCCCCCAATGAATAGTTAAGTATTTATATACAGTGGAACAGTGTCCACTGGAGAGACTCAGCAAGCCTTGCTCTTGGCTACCTATAGCCCAGTGGTTAGGGAGGTAGGAGACACAAGTTCAAATCTCTGCCCCACAGGAGGTAGAGGGGGGATTTGAACCCAGCTCTCCCACATCCTGGGTCTTTGCTCTAACCACTGAACGTAAGGGGGCACCTCCTTCTCCAATGTCCTGTGTAAGGGTTTAGGCATGTTCTCGGCATGCCTACTGCATCAGGCCTTGGAGGCAGGATCGGTGAGAAATGCCTAGTTGCAAATCCCACTGGGGCTGAGGTGTGAGGTAGGTGCTGACCTGCTGGGAGATGTCAGGAGCGAGGTGGCTCAGTGAAGGCCCAGCTGCTGAAATCAAGGTGCCTTGGGGATTTTAAAGGTGGGAACTTGGTGCCTACAGGTTTAGACAGCAGCTGGGTGGTGGCTTTGTGAATGCCAGTGGCATCTAAACGTTGGATGGCGGTGCCTAAAGTGAGTTAGGTGCTTAAGTCACTCTTAAGAATCCCCCCCATTGCACCTAATCCACCCCGCTCTGAGGTCTACGTTGTGTTGGGCATGCCTAGAGAACATTCATCATGCAGAACAAGCTGAACCTAATGCCCTCATGCAGCATTGGTCTCAAAACTCCTCTGATTTCTAATGTGTCATTTCATTAATGCACAGCAACCTGGATCCTTGGAGGGGGGGAAAACTGATGGCTAGTGACTAAAGCAGAAATAGAGTAAAAGGAAATATTTCAATAACTGGGCAGTCAGATTAATGTCCATGTTGGAATGTCTCAAAGGGAAGAGAAACACTTACTTGGTGTAAAATGCCACGAACTTCAGTTCATCTAAATCACCTTGAAAGACGACATCATCAAACCCTTCCCCGTGGCCTGAAAAACAGGGGAAATGTCAAAGCGGAGCAGGAGGCAGGATACGGCTCCCTTTGCCTTTCCTCCCCTATGGTTCCACATTGCGCAATCTCATGTGCGCACAGATACGCACACAGGCAAGCACCTACATATGAAGACAACACATGCCATATGGCAGTGGTCTGTCTTACAGCCACAACCTCTTTTTGGACAACAGTCTACAAACCGGACACACCCTCACCATGTGCTGGGGTTGGCGTGACAGTCGTAAAATCCCAGCATTCTTTGCTCAGCCATCTCCCAAATGATTCAATCATAGTGCTATGGGAAGCCACAGTCTGCCCACTAAGAGCTAGTGTCATTAAGAAATTAAGTGTATAAGCGTCACTTTAGGTGCCTAAATCCCAGAATCTGGCCCCACTGGGATTCACAAAACCACTGCTCAGCTGCCACCGAACCCTGTAGGTTCCTAAAATTGCTCAGTACCCATGTTTCTGCCTCTGGGCATGGGCATTGCAGCTCCATGCCAAGTGTCCAGGGAGAAGGAAGACCTCCCCCATAATCTTTAGCCCAGTGGTGAGGGTACTCAGCGTGGCTATAGGAGACCCTCAGTTCAAGTCACCCCCTATGCCTGGGTGGGGGCAAGGATTTGAACAGATGTTTTAGAATGGGCTTATCTCCTGTATCATCTGACCTGGGACCACAGAGACTGAAAAGCCTCAGTCATCATGATCATATGATATGATTATTTTAACTTGTTTGGAATTCTTTTAAATTAAACCTTAACTCTGAATGTTAAATGCTTCTTTTTGACAACACCGCCACCATGTATTTCACTCAACATATGCACCCTTCGCTTTAACTCCCTGTTAGCATAGCTTTTGTCTGGGAACTCTCTCAGAACTCCTCATGTTCACACATCAGCAATGCCAGCCAGAGGCACCGACTCGGTGTGTGTGCCAGGGCTGGAGCACCCACGGCAAAAAAAAGTGGGTGCTCAGCACCCACCAACCACAGCTGTTCAGCAGCCCCGCCCATCAGCTGTTCAGTGGCTGGAGGGAGGCACTTGGGGGAAAGGGGCGGAGCAGGGGTGGGAAGAGACAGGGTGAGGGCAGGGCCTTGGGATGGAGTGGGGGTGAAGCACCCACCGGGGAAAAATAAAACTCAGCGCCTGTGATACCAGTCATCACCGTCCAGCTACCTCACCCCTCAACTTGGCCACCCTCATAGGGTCCAGGTGCCATGTCCAGTTCAGGCACTGCCCCCCGAAAGAGTTTCAGGCATTGCCCCTCCCCCCAGTCAGATTCAGTTGTCACCCATCACCCCTAGTCAGGTTTAGGTATTGCCCCTCCGCCTCAGTCAGGACAGGCATCTCCTCCCCACTGAAGGTCAGGCCCTGCCCCACCCTAGTCAGGTTCAGCACCGCACCCTCAGAGCCATCTCCCATTTGTAAATCTGGGGGTGCTAGGGGCTCCTCCTGTTCCCACAGTAGCACAGGTGGCATTTTTTCCTAAAGTGCAGACATCAGTCGCTGGTGAGACCCCTCCAGGTTGGAGTAGGGAGCTGGGTGTTATCCCCCCAAGATTTGTGTAAGGCTCCTGTCCAGTTCAAGAGGCTGCCTGGCTCCTCAGGCTCATATCAGTATGTCTGACCTGCGTATCGTAGGCTCTTCCCAAACACAGCCGTCCACAGGTACGGGACGGTGCTGATCTCCGTGCCATGGGCCAGCATGTTCAGAGCTGCTATGCGGCCTGGAAAACCGAAGAAACAGAGCGTAAGAAAGGAAATCGTGCAGGAGCCTTGCCACACGCGCTGTGCCTGGGCAGGCCCAGAGTACTCGGATTGCGCCCAGGACTTTGGGATGGTTTAAAGCCTTTTGCTACCAATTGCTCTAATCACAGTTTAAGTGGAGCCTAAGACCTTTCACCTTGGATTAAAAAACGCCCATCCCACAACCAAGCAGAGGGAGGACAGCAGAAGTTTCATGAACCACAATGCTAGCAAGGTCATGGCGAAGCCCCTCAGTTACCCGCCTTCAAAGGAAGGTTGAGTGGCTCTTGATCATCTACAGACCCTTAATCTGCACCCTCCCACCCCCGAGAAGACTGGCTACCAGGAAGGATAAGATAATGTCACGGAGGTCACGGATTCCGTGACTTTCAGATACCTCCTGCTTCAACAGCAGGGCCAGAGCTCTCAGCTGCTGGTGCGGGGAGCAGAGTTCTCAGCTTCCTCAGGGGGACCTGGAGCCACCACGGATGGTGGGACCCCAGAGCTCTGAGCCGCTGGGGCTGTGGCAGAGGGATCTGGAGCTGTCGGCAGCGGCAGGTGCTGGACTTCCCCCTCCCTCCTGCAACAGACCTCAGGCTCTCTTCCCCCTCCTCCCCAGCCCCCGCTTGGGCATCAGTCAGCCCCCCGTCAACCCCCCCCCGCCCCCATTATTTTTAGTAAAAGTCACAGGCTTCTGTGCATTTTTGTTTATTGCCTGCGACCTGTTTGTGACTTTTACTAAAAATAACAGTGACAGAATCTTAACCTTAGCTACCAGTCTCACCCCCACCCCTTTCTGTGGTCTCCCACCATGTCAGGGCCGAATGGCGCCTGGCGCCTTTCACAGATATCGAACAAAGAACAAGGAGAGAGGGAAAGAGGAGGGACAGTGGATAAAACACTTCTCAAGAGCAGAGACATTTATGGGGCAAAGTATCAGTGCCCCCCCCCCAAATCTGTACTGGCACCATGGTGATTCAGGGCGTCATAGACTGAGACTGGCGTTGCTGTAGGTAAAGAAGAGCATGGTTTCCGTGCCGATGCTTCTTTATGTCACGTAATGATATTCAAAGCCTCGAAGCATGTTTAGAACGATGCTAACCAGAGTCTTGCGTTCAAAAGGAAGGGTAACCTGGGTGATAGAAGTCCAAAAACTGACCACTGGGGCACCTGGCTGGCAGACTGGCAGTGCCACGAAGGGAGGCATGAGAGTGGGGGGCGGAGAAAAAGGCTGATGCAAAAAGGAGAAAGGGGCTAGAGTGCAAGCCGGGGGATGACTGAGTCCTTCAACTTGCCTGGGGGATTTTTCCTTTTTCCTGGGTAAACTGTTGGCCACTGAGAGAAGCCAAATGCCTAAGGCCAGTAGGTTACGGACAATAAAGGTATTTTTAAATACATCGGGAAGAAGAGGAATTCTAGCAATGGGCGAGGCCACATTTGATTATGTTCAATATGGGCAAAGAGAAGACAGTCACAGTCAGAACAACCTAGACTTGGTGCTTGAAAATCACTCATTTCCCAACACTGGGAACAATTATGAACCAAACTGAATAAGAGGAAAAATTGAGATAGAAAAATGTGAATGAAAAATAGGAGTTTATTAGAGGGCCAAAAAGCCAGGACTCCACACACGGGCTAGATGACAACTTGGGCTAAAACCCATCCTGGTTCGGTGGTGAAGTGAAGGCAGCATTAGAAATAAAAAAGAAACACATAACTAATGGAAGAAAAGGGAAATAGAAGGAAATCAGTATCAGTTAGAGGCTATGAAGTGTAGAACATTGATAAGGGAAGTGTCACAGGGCTGCTGACCCCTTTAAATGAAGCAGGTCCAATGCCCCTGTGCCAGTTTGGCCATTTAAGAGGGTGAGGCAGTGCCTAGGGCTGTGAACGAGCCAGGCAGCAGGGCCCTAGTGGGGAGACAGATCTGGTGATTTGGGGTTACCAGCTTCATTCGGAAGAAGGCAGGTGAGAGCTACTGGTAACCAAGAGACTACAGGAGGTCCTTGTAGGAAGCAGAAGGTATTTCCTGGGAGAAGGCTGAAGGCAGGAGCGATGCAAGCGGGTTGTGTTGGCTGATCTCCCTGAGCCAGGGCTGGAGAGGGCGGAAGGCAGGAAGAGGAGCGGTGGCAGCAGGGAGAGGTGCTTGCTGGCTCTAAGCCGGAAAGCTGAAGGTGGACGAGGGCTGGAGGCAGGGGGGCAGTAGAAGGGCTTGCAGCTGACATGCTGGAGAGCTGGACCCAGGGAACAGCGAGAGGGCTGGGGAGTGAGGGATGCTCCCCTGGAGAGGACGATCTCCCGGCAAAGGGGCTGTGGGGTTCCCAGCCATTGGGAAGAGCAGGGTTACACTCCGTCGGGAAGGGCTAGGGTGGCTGTCCTGGCAGAGGGCTGGAAGAGGACTGACAAGACCCGAGATGTAGTGGAAGACACTGCAGTATGAGGATGCAGTCCCAGCAGAGAGGCTTGCGGGGTGAGGTTCCTGCTGGAAAGAGAGGGGTTTAAGGACTACATGCACTGCAGTGATATGAACTGTGTTGGGGACTTTCAATTATGGACTGATTTGCACTGTGTTTTGATAATAAACTGGCCCCACAGAGGGGTATTATTGAGGCAAGAAAGCTGATATGTAGTTACTGGGGACTCTGAAGGGAGGAAACTGAGGCAGGGGTGCCAGCTGTCCAGCATGGAGATGTCAGCAGGAGGAACATACGTCACAGGGTGACTGGCCCCTTTAAATGAAGCAGGCCCAGCTCCCCTGTGTCTGTACAGTTGCTCCTAGTTTGGCCAGCAGAAGGTGGGGCAGCACCCAGAGTTATAACAGGATCAGGGGGAAGAGAGACCTGGTGAGTCAGGGCTGCCAGACTCACTCAGTAAAAAAGTAGTTGAGAGCTGCCAGAGACCAGAGGCCTGGAAGAAGCAGAAGGTGGCTCCTGGGCAAAGGCCGAAGGCAGGAGAGCAGCAAGAGGGGTTTGCAGTCTGGCTTCCCCGAGCCAGGGCCGGAGGCAGCGGAGGGGCTGATTTGCCGACATCTCCACACTGGAGAGTTGGACCCTGGAACAGTGAGCGGGCCTGAGCAGTGTGGGATGCTGTCTGATTTGCACTATGTTTGGCTAAGACACTGGCCGGGTTATTATTGAGGCAAGAAAGGTTGTGTGAAGTTACTGGGGATTCTTAAGGAAGGAAACTGAGGCAGGTGTGCCTGTCATGCCACAGCCTGCTGCAGGAGGGCACTCCAGGAAGGATTGTGCTATGGCAGGAAGCTAAAGACGTCACGGAAAAATCCCTGGCTTGCACAGCTAAGGACTAGGGCACCTAGTCAGATTTACAAGCACTGAAATGGGAGGGATAATATTGAACAGTCAAGTGAATGGTGAATGATAAATCCCCATTCCCCTGCTGCCTATTCCTTACTGTCTCTCTATCTAGCCGGGTCTGGCTGGCTGACTTCCTGCGCATCTTCAAGACAGGCTTGTCCCTAAGTAGTTCAGGAGCCCTAACGTGAAGGGACTGAAATACACCCACCATGCATATGAGCCATCTGCCAGTGAGGGATGTTCACCTTCTTGTTGTTACGCAAGGCCAGTGGAAAGGTGACAGCATCTCCAGCCGCAAAAACTCCTGGGACGTTGGTCTGCATCATCTGAAAAGAAGCAAGGGGCCGTTAGCACTGTAGTAGGAAGAGGGCCTGGAACATAAGCCCACGTATCAAGGCCTGGTAGGAGGCCTGAGGCCTGAGCTAAAGTAGTCAAAACTTTGCTGATATAAAGCAAAGTTAAGTTGTGAGCAAGAGGCAGGCCAGCCTAGCGGGGAATGGAAAGTCCCACCATACACGGAGCTGCGTCCATTGTCATGGGCACACATGTGCTAGTAGAATTGTAGGCATTGATCGGGAGAGCTAGGACCATGCTTCGTTGACCAAGTGCCTTTGCACCTTAACGGATTTTGTGGTCATTGGGCGGTTCGCTCGAGGTCTGCTGTGCCAGCTGTCTGCGCAGAGCTGGGGCAGCGCACAGAGGGAACACACGCAGCCGAACACCTAACCACAAGCACCACTGGTGATTACGCCGCGATCGGCGTTACAAGTGCAGGGACAGCAGCAGCACTGCTTCACCATGGTTACAACACGTCGCCAAATAAGGCAAAAAGAATCCAAGCACTAGAGGAGAAGGGAAGGGAAGAGAGAGAGAAAAGAAGTTGCTTCCCCATCTACACTCCAATGCATTACTCCCACTTCTCCTTTGCCAGCTGTACCCACATAGGTCCCACTGGATGAAAGGATAGCAAACCCTGGGCATCCGGAACCCAACCTTCCCCACAATCTCTAGTGTCGGCACTACGAGATATCTTGCAAAACCATACCGTGCCATATAAACAGTCCTAATATCAGTACCTTCCCGGAGACAGTCAGCCTGTCCTGTTCCACTGTTCCACTGATGGTGAACGCTTATACATAACGATGTATTTTTACACTCACGTGGGTCATTAACTAGATGTGACCCCCCCAACCTTCATCTTCACAGCACAGACCTTTTTCACCTCACCTACAGGACAATAGGGGGTGGTTCTTGGGGAGGGGGTATAAATCATGCTACTGTTCTCTGTGTGGACCATGTAGGGAGTCACAATCACACGTTGTTACTAGGTTACACAGTATCTGAGAGAGCAGCATCAAGATTCTAGGTGTGTCTTCCTGTTTATGCGCGCATTGTTCAGACAGACATGCTTCTGTGCGGGTTGTCTGTGATGACAGAACCCAGACACTTGAGCTAAAGAACCACATCATGTAACACACAATGAGCAGTACAGTCATAAACCTTGATCCGTGGTATAACTTCTAGAGGGTGACTGCTGCAGAGTCATACTGTTAGTGTGGGTTACATGTCCATCTGATTTGGCAAGCCGCTTCTTGAAGACTATGTGGCAAAGTGGATGAGAGTTGGCTTGGTCATATGAGAGATATGGACCCAGGTCCTCAAAGGTATTTCCCATTGAAGTGGATGGGAATTAGGGGTCTAAATACCTTAGAGGAGCTGGGTCCTATCCTGACTCTGTGAAATGGGTACATTAGAGTCAGCCACAGTAACACAGTGAGGGTTCTGCATGGCACAGAAACATTAATAGCAGTTAGCGTAAGTTCTGTGAGTAGACCTCTTTGTTACCAGGCATGTAGTTTAGTGCAACTGTGGATACGCTCCAGGAATCTGTGGGAAGGGGTGGGAGTGCTCTCTCTATTGTTTTCTCATTTTGCTTCCTCAGAATCATTTGATGTCTGAAGCTTTTCACATCCTCATAGGACAGTCCACAGCAGGGGCCAAAATTGCATTGTCTCGCGCAATTTTATTGTGAGTCAATATTCATAAGAATCTGCTAATCTTAAACCACTCACTTTGGGGCTACCTATATCTCAAGAATCCCTTGGCTAAATGACCCCATATTTATCCCACATTGACAGTGTTTACCTTGTTAACGACAATGAAGCCTTTGGAATCAATGTTAATGCCGCTTTGCTTCAGAAATCCTGTTGCCGGACTTGCACCTGCCAGAAAGGCAAAGGACACTGTGTGAGTGGGTCTGACTCCCAGACACTGTCTCTCTCATGGAAACAGATGTCAGAGCGAGAAAGGACCTGCTAACTCCAGCAATCGCTCTCCTGCCAGTGTCAGTTCAGTTCCATGATACCAGGTGCTGCTCAGTTAACAGCTTCTGTTGGGTCTCACGAATGCAGCTGTCCAGTATTAATTTTTCTTTGTCAGGCCTGAATGGAAAGTTATTTTATTTTTATCCAGAGTGCTGTGCCTCCATGTCTAACTCTGATTTGAACTCCCCAGGAAGAAGAAAAATGGAATGTGCAGCTTCTTATCAGTATAACACTGACACCAGAAGAGAGAGTAAAAGGGGGCCTACTTGTGTTTAGTTTAGAAAGAGGAGGAGGAGGGGAGACAAAAGTAATAAATCAGGAGTAAACCAACCTAACAGCCTTGAAAACGAGATGAATTTGTCTGCTGTTTTGATTAATTTATATTTAACTATTATATATGTGTGGTATATAGGAGGGAGAGAGACTAGGGGGGGTAATGGGATGCTGCTGAAGTCATATAAAAGAAGAGAAGACACACACACATCATGTGTGTGTGTGCAGGATTTTAATTATATCCCTTGCACCCTTTATTTGGGCTCAAATAAACTTTTTCTGCATTCTCCACCTTGGTGTGTTATTTGGAACGAAGCACACCGGGCAACGAACCACTGTTTGCTGCCTCAGGCCTTTTGGGCCGGCAACACAGCTGTGCTGGGTACCACAGTGGGCACTGAATGAATGATTGACGGGGGGCTTCAGAGCCTTATTGGCCAAGTTCAGTGGATGGGGAGGATCTGGCAGAAGCTAAAGTAACAGTGGAAATGCACCGACCTAGGGATAAACTGATTAGACTCCGTACAACATGTGCAGCTGCATTTGGAAACCAGGTAACTCTGTTCTTATCAGATGGCACATGGAGAGCGCTCCTCGTCTCCCAGTTTGCCGTCCTCCGCAGTACTGCCCTTCCTTTCCAGACTCCTGTGCTCCAGTTAACCCACCCCACTCCCACTCTATAGACACATTTTAAAAAACTGCAGAACGATCTCCTTCGGAAAGTGGAGCTAACATGCTGATTGCCACCCACCCGTGTAGACTGTATCCCTGCTCCTCTAACCTTTGCCTGGCTTGTACGTTCAAGTCCCCCTCCTGCAATGGGTTCCACACGGGCAGAGGGGTCACCTGCATGGAGGGCACTGCAGGACTGAGGCTTTGTCCAGGAGAGCACAAGGAGGCAGCATAGCGCCCTGAACCCGAAGCATGGCCATAAATAGAGCGCCCGAAGCGACGGCCATGATTTTTAATCTGAAACTGTTTTTGATTGTAGCTTTTTAACAGATCAATACGCTGCTCCCCTGCCTTTTCCTTTTTTTTTTTTCTCTCTGTGTGGCGCCGCCCGGGGGGGGGGGCTAGAGAGTCATAGCCTGGCCCCTGCCCAGTGTGGTGGCCTTGCAGACTAACGGAGCCATTGCTCTGCTCAGGTGGGGTGGGCCTCTGCCTCCTTTGCCTTATATGGCCACAGCCATGAAGTCAGACCTGTGCCTGAGAACTGACTTAGAACTGCACACCACACCACACCTTCCTTCTTTTTCTCTTTTCAAGAACCTACCCCTTAAAGTTACTGAACATAAAGTTACTGGGAAACTGCTATATATAGTCTATAACCAGAACATTTCAGACCTCCCGGAGAAGTCTTGCTTTGCCCTTGCCACCTGGTCTGGGGGGGGTCTTTCTTTGGGAGGCCCTCTCCTGCTTTGTTTTTTTTTTGAGCGCACTCTGCTCCTCCCTCCAACCACAAACAATTTGCCTGAGATCTGATGATTATGTTATGTGAGAGTGAGTCTCCTCTCCCTCCTCCCTCGCTGCTGCTGTGCCTGCTTCTGCCTTGCTACTGTCCTGGGGATTGTAAGAACTCCCTCTGCAGACCCCCTGTTCTGGTTTTTTTCCCAAACAGACAGACCCCAAGTAACCTTTGGTCTCATCTGTAAATCTCTTTCTGGTCTCTGTCTGCAGCTCCTTTGCTTGTGCCTCCCTCCTCTCTATCTGGGCAGGCACTTGCAGTTGTTCTGCTGCTGCAGCCACACCAGGAGAACCACCCCTAGTATAAGGTGCACTCATTAGGTTAAGTTAGCTGTAAGTTGTTGTTTTTTGTTTGTTTTGTTTTTTTTTTGTTAGTTTAGATATCATAGATATATATTTTGTGTTTTTTTGATTTTTTGTGTGTAAGTCTGTCTTTTCACTGCAACCCCCCCCCCAGCTCTCTGTGTGTCCTCTGACTCCTCTCTCTCTCTCTTCTCTCTCTCTCTCCTCTCTTCTAATCTCCCTCTGCTCCACCACCTCTCTTCTCCCCCCTTCCCCCATCCCAATCCCCCATTGGTTACCTTTTCTTTTCTCTGATACACCACATATTATATATTTACCCCTGTGACATACATTTTTTATAAAAATTGTTTTTGTTTATTTTATTTTTCATAACTGTTTAGTTGGTTATATTGCTGTGACACACCTTTTTTACAGAAATTGTTAGCTACCTGTTGCTTTTATAACCAAACCCCCCTATACTGTTCAAAAAAAGAAACCCCCCCAAATGTCCCCTCTAACAAACCCCATACCCCCCCCCCTTGATTTTTTTATTTTTTTTTTTTTTTTTTTAATAAAGTTTATTTTGCACCCCACCCGGGTGGTAATTGTCCCCCAAGATCCCCTACCTGCTGGCAGGGACAAATACAAAATGCAAATCAAAGATGGGAAATAAAAGCTAGGCTGTGTAGACTGCCTAATCTGTACAAAACGACGCACAAGTACATTATGTCAATAGTTACTGCCTGCTTAAACAAGAGAGGGGTTTTGTGGGAGTCCTTGAACAATGGTCAGGGGATCTTCTTATGGAAAAGTTTGAGAACCACAGATGTATAGGATTCCACATACTACACAAGGAATATTACCATGTTTTAATGCACTTCAAATTTAAAATTCACAAGGGTGTGATCAATGGGCATTGAATTGGGTGAGTCTTATCAATGCTTGAAAATAGTTTTAGTCTGTTTCTCTATCACAAATATTTTAAAAGTGATGGTATCTAAGCACCAAACTCTCATTAAAATGAGCACAAAGTGGGCTCTCCTCTGTTTCTCTGCATTACAGATAGTTTTCCCCCTTCTTTTCTTCCTTTTTTTTTCTATTTTCCTTTTTTTCATTCTCACTTTTCAAAACTTCGCCAACTTTGGAAAAGTCAACAGGCAGCAAAAAGGAAAATGGACTCTGTCACTTGGTGACTCTTCCAATGCTGGAGATGTTTTGGAAAGTTATAGAGAAGAAAAAGGAAAACAAAAACACTCTACATGTCATCCATTCTACCACTTCAGGTTGTAAAGAAAAAAACAAATCAAAATAAAAAGATCAATTTGAAATTAAATGAATTTTTTCCTGGAAAACAAAAATCAAATGAAAAATGTTGAGGGAAACAGTAAGTTTTATGACCACATCCATTACCTAACCACAGTTCTGACAAGGGACTTTGGCTCAGCTACTATATCTCATTGTTATCTTCACATCTCTTTGGCAAGGATCAATTAACCAACAGCTAGAAAGGTTCCCCTTGTTCGGGTGTTGATGGTGGATTTGATGGGTTGCAAAGGGCTGGACTCAATGACCAAAGAGGTCCCTACCAGACTAAGCTAACAAGCTCTCCCCTCCGTCTGGGGAAGCAGAAGCCATACTGTTGCCAAACACTGAAGCTTTGCACATCAGGGTTCATTTACCTATGCCGATGACACAGACATCTGCACGGAGGACTTTCCCACTCTTCAGGACAACTTCCTTAAGCTTTAGGGGACACAGATGAAAATCATGGTTACTTTAAGGACAAAAAAACCCCTAGCAGTACCCAGCTGAGTTGGAATCTCACTCTAGTTCATGAAATAAGAGAAAATGACTCAATTGTAATTCTGCTTCAATGAAGAGATCATCCTGCAGGATTCTCACTCTTGGGTCTTGGCTCTCTAATGTAAACCCTGTAGCTGTGCAGGTTTCTTGGTCTCTTATGACAGTGGTAATGCATGATATATGTCGCATCAACCTCCCCTTTGGCTGGTACTCACCAACCATCCTAGATCCCAATTGCTGTCCAGGCCCCTATCATGGAAATCTCTCCACAGTAGAATACATTGGGCTGAGATGTGTGTTGCCCTCAGAGACGTGCTGGTGGGCATGGTGAGAGAATTTGAATTTAATAGAACAGAAACGAGAAGAAGCAATCAACCAGCAATGCAACGAACCCACCTCTGACAGACAGACCTCCGGACTCCTCCGGACATGCACACAAAGAGGGCCAAATTAGGATTGCACGGGTGACTTGAATTCTGGCATTGCTAATTTCTCTGTGCTTGACTTTTCTCATGCAGTATTTCATTAATGGATGGACTAGGCACCCTGACTGCAAAACGGGCATTTGGGCCCTCTGAGTGATGTCACAGGATAAGCCCTGACCCAGCAGTGTACAGTGTGGAATCACCAAAATCAGGACAATCCCTCAGCCCATCATTACTAGAGGCGGGTAATGACCCCTATATTTAATTTGAACCCAGTTCACTCCGCAGACTGTGCTGGGAGGAGGTGGGGATGGGGGCATGGCCTGGCCTCCTCCTCAGCTCTCTCTACCCACTTTGGAGTGATAGGTGCCCCTAGGGCTGCAGGTTGGGAACGGTTCCTGCACTCCTTTGAGCTCCTCACACTCTCCCTGCCCTTCCACACGCTCATGCACAGGTCAGGCCAGTCTGGCCCACCATCCCCTTCCCTCAGCCCCGCAACGCTCAGCTCCTGAGGAGCACCAGCTGCTGTACCTTGCCCTCCTGCTCCCGCAGCTCAGACACTTCTGTCTGCATGTAGAACTTCACCCTGTTGTTTTCAAACATCTGTGCAACAAGAGAGAGACAAAAGTCCTTATGCTCTGGAGCTGCCACCAGCTTCTGGCTTCTCTGACTTCTCCTACACAATCCCATTCCCTCCCTCTTGAGTTATAGCTCTCAACTCGGCTCGAGGGTGCACTGGAAACGGGCTCTCTGAGCATCTCTGCATCTCGCCTGCTCAGTGGGGTGTCATAATTTTGCAGTGTAGGAACACACAATACTTGAGCATATTGCAGTTAGGCCAATGGGAGGACATGGCCAATGTTTTCTTTTAGGTGTCAACCACTGTGCAGCACTTTATAGCTTCAGAACACTGCATGCACATTTAATACATCAAATAAACCGAACACAATGATGCCATTAACTGATAGTGCCAGCAGGGAGGTAAGACGCACGCAGCCGTCCTCTGCACAGCAGGAATCAGGGTCACTGACTCCCTTGTTTGATCCAAAATAATCCTCTGAAAGTCTGGTAAGTCATAATCACCTTCATGAGAGCTTGGCCAACCTTCTCCCCAAAGAATTTCTTGAAAGGCACTTCTTCCAGCTCAACCACAGACACGGAATGGGCCTTCTCTGTCAGGTAGGCTGCCACCTCCATCCCTGGGGAACAGAAGCAGGTCAGAGACAGCGCACGTCACCCCCTGCACTTCAATGAGGTCTCTGGAGCTGAATTCAAGAGCTGTCAGGTGGCGGCTAGAGATGTGAGAACTTTCAATTCGCCCTTTCAGGGCTGGGAACAGCTGCCATGGCATGAGCAGCTGCCTTTGGGCTCGGCACGAGGATACACTGCAGATGGTATGAAGAAAGTTTTCCTAGCGAGCCGCTCTCAGGCCTGGTCTACACTGAGGGGGGGGGGGTCGAACTAAGGTACGCAAGTTCAGCTATGCGAATAGCGTAGCTGAACTCGAAGTACCTTAGTTCGAAGTACTTACCCGTCCTCACGGCGCGGGATTGAAGTCCGCGGCTCCCCCGTCGACTCCGCCACCGCCGTTCGTGGTGGTGGAGTTCCGGAGTCGATGGGAGCGCGTTCGGAGTTCGATATATCGCGTCTAGATGAGACGCGATATATCGAACTCCGAGAAGTCGATTGCTACCCGCCGACCTGGGCGGGTAGTATGGACGTACCCTTAGTCTGTTGTAAGCGCTAGGGGGCAGGGACCATCTTTTTGTTATACGTGTGTAACGTCACCCTTTCCCTCCTAGCACTGTCAGGGTCTGATCCATACTGGGGTCTCTGGTATGACTGCAATTTGAGGACTACTGCTGGTATGCATAATGATAATTGTGGCTCATTGCCTCAAGCAGCCTGATTCCCTGCGATGGGAACTGGAATTGCTATTTTGGGATACTAAGAGTATTCATAGGGTGGGCAGAAACCTTCTACTCTCCAAAGGGCTTCATAGTGATCGTTTCTGTGTTTAACCACAAAACCGATTATTTATTTGTGACATTCTTACAAGGAGGAAGCCACAAAAAGGCTTTGAAGGCTGAAGTAAGTGATGCACTGTAATATACTTAGCAAATGGTCACTGAGAACCATCGCTGTTTGCAGTGGTGTTGTAGCCGTGTTGGTCCCAGGATATGAGAGACACAAGGTGGGTGAGGTAACGTCTTTTATTGGATCAACTTCTGTGCTGAAATAGACAAGCTGTCGAACTCCACAAGCTTGAAGAGCTCTGTGGAGCTCGAAACTCATCTGTCTCACCTACAGAAGTTGGTCCGATAAAAATATTACCACATTTAAAACCATAACATTATGAATAGAAGAACTAGGAGGAACATACATTCTGTGGCTGGGATCATAGTCAAGCTTACTGAATTATACATTGCAAGGATGATTCATTGTGAATTTAGCTTTTTTTAAAATCATGAACCAATCCCAATGTCTGGGAATGTGTTTGTTAATTGGAAGCATTGTCAAATAGCCTGGCCAAGAGATTTTCAACCTATCGGTTGTCTGTGAATTGTTCGCTTTGACTATTTGCAGTTTGTGATTGATTGCCAAGGTTGCGTGTTATAGTTTCTGCTTCCTGACTGGATGGATTACATCTTGAAACCAGGAAACTGACCCAAACAATAAGTATCCAATATGTGCATGCAGTCCATAGACTGGTCAGCTTCGTTTATTTCCCATTTGAATTTGTCTACTTTCATATTCCAGCCTTGGATCTTGGTATGCCTTTATCGGTTAGATTACAAAATTCTCCTCTCCATGCAGGTACTTCTAGACTGTGATGAACTCACCTCTTAACCTGCTCTTGGACAAGGATGGGATGGGATTTTCAGCAATGCCACCGTTAGTTAGGTTAGGAGCAGAAGTCACTGCAAATCTCAGCTTGAGCTGCTATAGCCTCTTGCAGTAAGGCATGTTTTCCAGCCAGTGAATCTCTCTCATAGTACTTCTCTGAACTCTTTTCAGTTATTAACATTCCTTTCAAATGGACATGGTATTTCAGGGCTGGTCTCACTGGCGCTTTGTGCAGAGGCAATATCTCATCCCCTACTCCAACTCGATAGTCCCCTGCTTATAAGACCATTATGTCTGAAGTCATGATGACAATCTTTGTTATTTATGAAATCCATCTTAATTTGTAATGAGTAACCCCCTCTGTCTGTGGGTATTCAAGAAGTATTTATAAGAACCTGAAGAGAATGGAATGTTACCAATACATGTAGACAATTGTAGCAATAGCCACAAGTGAGTCATAAGAAGGGAATTTTTCATTTAAAGGACGTCATGTGGCTGCATACAAAAATAAAATGTTCCAGAAAATTCACTAGCTCCATGAACCAGCTACATCTTTTAAGGATCTACAATAGATTATTCTGGCCAAAAAGATCACAAGAAAATTCAAGGGCTAGGTACTGGTCAAAAATATGATTAACAGATGTTAAGGTCTGACCTCATGAATGAAACAGGACATCGAATTTCATCCAGTGATTCCTGCATCCAGTCTAACAACTTCTGACTGAGCTAGAGCAGATCTTTTAGAGAGACATCTTGATTTAAAGATTTCAAGGGACGGAGACTCCACAATTTCCCTAGGTAAACTGTTCCAATGGTTAACCACCCATGTGGAAAATGGGGAATTATAAAGAAATCTATAATATAACGTCTCAAAGGGAAAATTCTGCCCAAAGGTCCCCTGAATGGGATTCTTGAGATGATCTGCCCAAGACCAAATCTCACCAAGGAAAGAGGCTCCCACTATAACTGCATTCTTGCTGCTGGCCAGTTTCACTACTCGGTTGGCATCTTCTGGGGTTCGGATGTTGAAAACATTCTCAACTTCTTTGCCTTTACAGCTAAGGGCTTTGGGCCTGAAAAACACACATGTAGGAAAAGAATTGGTCAGGTTTCAGTTGTGGTTTTCTGAGCTGCATCCTTTCTGTTACTAAACATGTCTCTGCAAGCGCTGCACAGAGCGACTCAAGAAGCCAACACACTAATATAACTGCAAGTGATCTTCCAGCCTGCTGCTCTGACACTGGCCACTACCCGCTGTTGCAATCTCTAAAATAAAATGTAAAATCTCCGTAATAGAGGTGGTGACAGAGGAAGTTTTCTGATCCCCAGCAGTTACTGATTGGCTGGTGAGCTCAAGCAGGAGGGGTTCTCTCTCTCATAAAGGTTTGTCCCATTTAATGTAACATATTCATTTGTATTCATGACTGAGATTGACCTGCCCTTGCTATCGGAGCGAGATGGCAGCAGGTTACTTCTGAAGATGGGTGTTTTCATTATGCTCTCCAGACCGCCTGGGGCTCGGTAATCCAGGCCCGAACCAGTTCCCTCCCTCTGTGCCAGTGACAAAGGGCATGGTGCTGGGGTGCGAGGCAGAGATTGGAGCCACACTGCAGCAAAACAACAAATTGTACAGCAGAAATGCTGAATCTGGTGGCATCTTGAAAAAAATGTCCACTACTGCAGCTGCCCCAGGGACCCTGGACGAGATGAATGAAACAGTTCACATCTTTTAGAACTATTGTTTCAGGTTTTCTGCAGACTCAGGCACGGGACCCTGCCTCAGTGACAGCGGGTCCAGTTTTCAAAATGATCTCCAGTACCAAAAGAGCTGGAATCATAATTACCAACTAGAGAAATGTGAGATTCTGGGGCCCAATGTTGCAGCAATGCCTGTGTCATTACTTATACACAGCAGAACAGAAATTGAGAAAGAGACATCCCAAAACAGCCCCCCACACTGGTGATTTGGGCACTGCCCTGGGAAGTAGGATGCCCACGTTCAAGTCCCTGTTCCACATCAAGTGTCTGAGAACAGATCTCCCGCCGTACGCTCATGTGAGTGCTCTAACCACTGGGCCATTGACTATCTCTGGTTTTTCCATGAGAAAGGGCTGTTCTGGCTCAGGCACCTAGCACCAGGAAAAGGGTCACAGCTGCGAGTCCCCACAGGAGACAGACACTTTCCTCCAGCCCAAAGTTAGGCGAAGGCATGTGTTTAGGCCCCACCCCTCTCCTCTGCATTTCTAACTGGCTAGCTCAGGGGGCTCCCCATTCCGCTTGCTGGGGTCTGCCAACCCCATTCGTAGGCCCCTAACTCTCCCCCTGCATTGCACAGGGAGTCTGGGCACCGTGATGCAGCAGGGCCAGAGGGCAGCAGAGCTGTGATAGAGGGGAGGTCTGCAAGCCCCAGGGTGATCAGAGCCTTATTCCCTGTGGACTAAGGAGAGGCCACTACAGGTTAATCAGAGCACCTGGAGCCACAGTAGCGTTGGCCATTTGCCATAGCACCTAACTCAGGTCTGAGGAGTCCGCTGGACGGCAGGCAACTAAAAATTAGGCACTGCAGTGTGGCTTTGCAACACTTAAGTCTCTGTGTGGATCTAGCCCTAAGCAATCTTAGGCAGAGACGGGCTTTGATTACATCTGAAAATGGGATTCAGGCTCTTATGTAACTTTGGTGCTTTTGACAGTTTTACCCAGGCGCTTACATATAAGGATTTTTAAAGTATTTTCAAACAATATAGTCACATGTAAACATTTAGGATTAGATTCCCAAAGAAACTTGGGCATGGCAATGCTGAGTATCACCCATCTAATTTTTAGGTGCCTGGAAAAAAATCACTGGGATTCACAAAGCCTAGGTTAGGTGTTATGACCCAACTGCCCCAGTTTGGCAACAGACTAAGGGTACATAGTTCCTAGTCTGCATGCCAAGACATGCCCAGATGGGCATGGGTCCCCTACAGTCACCATCTTCATGATGTTTCACCAAAGGCAGGGCATCTGGGGTCTCTGCCGAAAGCTAAGAACTTTCTGGTGGTCATGGCTATTGCGGGATGTATGTATGGAAAATATTTTAAGAGTTATGTGGGGCCCAGGGAGCTGGGGCATGGTGTCACTGAGGTGGGAAAAGGGAAATCTATGCATGTCTGTGAATTTCAGGGGGTACAATCTTGACCACATATCTTGGTGTGGATTGTCCCACTGTGCTACTATACATACCTAACGCTATCATATACAGGAAACTACGTTAATGCAGTGTTAATGTTGTACATTTAAATACTCACAAACCAGGAAAGGGGAATGTTAAGGACATACATGTGAAAGGTAAGTCTACTAGTATGCCTTCTAGTACAGGGTTTGGTTCTGTATCGTGACTTTCAGGCCCATAACATCTACTGGCAAGCCTCCAGATCTTAGTCGCGTCACATATATATTCCTGCTCTCTATGCACATTCAAATCTAGAGCTGTTCAGAAAATGGTATTTCTGTCCCAGAAAATTCTGGTATTTCAACATTTGATTTCATCCTGAAACAGGGTCCTCCTATTTCCAGGGTCAGAATTAGGGTCTAATTCTGCAAAACACACTCATAGGAGCCATAGGGGCTGATTCTGTGGGTGCTTCGGGGCTGGAGCACCCATGGGGAAAAATTGGTGGGTGCTCTGCACCTACCGGCAGCCAAGCTCCCCTCCCTGCCCCAGCTCACCTCCATCTCCTCCCCTGAGCGGGCTGAGTCCCTGCTTCTCCTCCCAGCACTTGCTGCCGCAAAACAGCTGTTTCACGGCGTAACAAGCTCGGGAACACAGCACATTCAGGGGAAGAGGTGGGGCTGGGGAAGGGATTTGGGGAAGGAGTCCAATAGAGGCAGGGAGGGGGTGGAGGTGGGGCAGGGACTTTGGGGAAGGGGTTGGAATGGGGGAGGAGCAGGGGAAGGAGGGGGCGGGGCAGGGGTGGAGTTGGGGGGGGTGAGCACCCACCAGCGCCAAGAGATGATAGGAGCAATCTTTTACTCATGAAAGCAACACAATAATTAAGACTGGAATGCTAAACTGTATTATACTGTTTAGCCATTAGGTGGCTGCCCTGTGTTACATACCTTAAGCTCACATCAGCCATTCCTTCCTGGCAGTGCATTAAAGGATTTTATAGTGAACACATCTTGTGTGTCTCTCTCTGGGAAGGAAGGTTTGTAGAGAGTCTCTATCTGGCACAGAAGCCTGACGTGCTAGTAGCAGTCAGGCTTGTACTGAGTACAAGGTGTACATGACATAGTGTCAGAAGTAAGCAAGTGCCAGAGGAGAGCAGAAACAGAGGGCACAAAACAAAGATCTCATCACCATACCACTCTTCAGTGCTCCAGAGAACATTAGCTTTGATGGAGCTTCATCATGGACAGACTGGAAGCAACATTTTGCAAGATTTCACCTTGCTACAAAATTCTACCAGGACCCTGGAGATATCCAGATATCGCCTCTAATTTATGCTATGGGGAAACCATTAGAGCATATCTTTAAATCCTTTGACTTTACTGAAGAGTCACAAAGATGACTATGAAAAAGAGTTTTGGCCATGTTTGATGCATACTTTATACCTCGGAGAAATATGTTTTATGAAAGAGCATGTTTTCACAAGAGAATTCAGGAACAGAGAAAATTTGAATCTTTTATAAAAGCCCCCAATGCATTGGCTGATAAGTGATTTTGGGAACACAAACCATGAAAGTATCAGAGACAGGCTGGTTATTGGGTTAACTGACAAGAACCTCTCAGCAACCACAATAGAAGACAGACTTAAAACTACCCATAGCTCCGTAGATAGTAAAGCACTCTGAACTAGTCAAACAGCAGAACAAAAGGCAGGAGCAACCTGAAAAACCTGAAACTTGGAGGCTGTAAACATGGACAACATGAATGCTAAAAGTCATTCCCATAAAAGCCTTGAAGCTATAAGGGGAGTACCAGATTAACTACAAGGCATTTCAGACCTAATGCACAAGATATGGAAAACTTCACAGCTCAATATGTGTAGCCAGCTAAAGATGCAATAGAGAATAAATGCAAAAAAAAATGAACATTTTGCAGCTCTTTGCCATACAAAAGCAGTCAGGGAGTTGATTCATATTACAGACAATCATGAGCCATTGTTTCTGGGATCCATCATGTGTGATGGCAGAGTTTGAAAAGTGAAACTGAATATTCATGCAATGACTATTTACTTTAAAACTGACTCAGGAGCAGACACAACTCTCATCTCAGAAGGGACCTGCAATCACTTTCACCGAGCTGAAGTCACCTGACATGGCCTTGAGTAGCCCCAGAGCTGTTCTGAACTGCATGGGCCAGCTCACCACAGAAACAGCTTACAAAGACAAAAGCTCTGCATTCAGAGTGCATGTGATCAAATGATCAAAGACCAAAAGACTTCTCAACCGCAGTGTGGCAACCTTAGTAAGAAAGGCCAAAGAACTTGACAGAAAATTTCATGATACTGGACTTTTGAAATGAGATCCAGCACAAATAAACTTGAGAAAATGCTGAACCATGTAGTGTACACACACCTTGCAGGATTCCTATCCTGTTGCTTCATAAAGGAGAAAATGAATTAGAGAGACTGGAACAAATTGGCATTATCAAGAAAATCTGAGCCACCAGCGTGGTGTGCCCCAGTGATATCGATTATAAAGAATAATGGAAAAATATGAATCTGTGTGGCCCCAAAAGACTTAATGAAGCAGCTGTGAAAGAAAAATGTTTCCTCCCATCACTGGATGACTTCCTCCCCAAAGCAAAAGGAGCTAGTCTTCTCCGAGCTGGATTCCTCAAGCAGATTCTGGCAAACTTCCTTTAGCCAAAGAGTTGTAAATTGACTCAATTTATTACACCCTTCGGGAGATTTTGCTTTTGAAGTCTATCCTTTGGGGTTTCCAGTGCATCTGAAATTTTCCAAAGACAAATGGCAGAACTGTTAATGAACAAATGGAGTTGTAGTTTTCATGGATTATATTTTGATATATGGGATTTTGAAGGAAGACCACAACAAAACCTTCAGTGATGTTCAAGCATAATCAGTCTGTCCAGAGTGAAGCTAAACAAAGAAAAGTGTGGTTTCCGCCTACCCCAAATCGTGTGTTTTGGGACAAACATTAAACAGCAATGGAATCAGTCCGAGCCCTTACGAAGTAAAAGCAATCTGAGAATTGAACACACCAACAAATGTAGCAGAACTGAGTCACGTACTAGCAGGGGTGAACGTAGAAATAGGGACTTACCTGTACGGGACTGGGTTGGGGCCTGCTCTTGCCCCTGGAAGGGGCGGGGTCTCGGGCAGAAGAGGCAGAGATGGGGGGGTAAGAGCCAGCCCCGGCCTGCCCTGTACCGGTAAGTGCCCTCCCCCTCCCCCACTGGGGTAGCAGCGGCAGCTGAGGGCTCCAGCAGCAGCTTAAAGGGCCCAGGGCTCGACTGCTGCTATCGCCCTGGGCCCTTTAAACCACTGCCAGAGCCCCCGGCTGCTGCTGCTACCCCAGGGCTCTGGCAGCAGGGCTCCAGCAGCTATTTAAAGGGCCCAGGGCAGTAGAGGCAGCGGGAGCCCCGGCCCTTTAAATAAGCCCTGGGGAGGAGCAGGGGGAGGACTTCTCTCTCATAACTCCCATAACTTAGAGCAGGGAGCCACCTAGGCTAGCCAGTGGGAGATGTGTTTGAACCCCTGCCCCCTCTGCTCATGATTTACCCACTGATACTTTGGTTACACACATTTATTCATAATTCATAAATAGTTTCCGTGAACAATATTTTAACCTGTGCATTGGTCATCACTTAGGACTTGGGTAGTCACTATGCACAGTTAGCAACTCCAGCTGCCTAACTGGTAACATGATATTGGTTTTGCTTCCTGGTTGGATCGCTCCAAAACACAGTTTTCAGGTTTGGCAGCACCAACCTTTCCAGCCTGAATGGCTAGTGATGTGAACATATATTCAGACCAGGATTCATAGATCCACACAATCCCACCTTCTTTTTTCGCAAATATTCTTGCAAACAAAATTTTCCCATGCAAATGCTTACGTCAGTTCCCATGTTAGGTTGCTTGACCTAGATTCACAAAGGTATTTTGAGGTGCTTAGAAAACCAAAGTCTGAATTCGGCTCCCAGGCTGTCTTTGAATGGGGAGAGACAGGTGCCTTAGACTGTGGTTCACAAAAGCCAACATGCTAGGCAGGGAGTTGCCTAAGTTAGCCAATGGGAGATGTCCTAAGCCCCACCCCTCTCCTGGAGAGAGATGTCTGAGTCAGGGCGGCTGGGAGGCTAGTGATTTCAGCTGTAAACTCTCTTTGGAGTTAGCTGCCTCTGGAAAGTTTTGGGAAGAGGGAGATGCTTCCTCATTGGGCCAGAGAGAGACAGACAGACTCACTCTCCTGATAGCTAGTACATCACCCAGGCTGTGGGAAAGCCAGGCTCCAGTCTCCCTGCACCAATGATTCTTTAATGGTTTCTCCACAGCAGCACAGCTTCAGCGGGAGAGAGTCTGGGAGCCCCACAAGCGAGTAGCCCATAAGCCAGTGGTTGGAGCACACACCTGAGAAGTGGCAGATCCCTGTTCAAATTCCTTCTCATCAGGCTGCGGGGAGACTTGAGCTGGGGGGGGTCTCACATCCCAGGTGAATGCCCTAATCACTGGGCTAAGAGTTGGGGAGCTCCTCCTTCCCTGCCCCTCTGACTGGCTGTTGTGCCAACTCCCGTGAGGGGCACAATCTGGGAGGCATGCCCTGAGCACACCTACTTGACCGGGCCTGCACACATATACGGGGGCCAAATGCTTATCTGCTCCCAGTTCACGAATTGCTCTGGGGCTCAGGTGGGAGATAGGCCTCAAAACACCTAGAGGGAGGCAGCTTGTGCCTGCTCAGAGGCAGAAATGTGCATCAAGATCATTTTTTTACTGGAAAAAATGTAGGTGCCTAGTGAGTTGAGGCACCTACAAGGTTCAATGGAAGTTTTGTGGGTCACAATGGAGATGGAAAGTGAGATTTAGGCCCTAAATGTGGGGGTTTGATGCCCAAGTACCTTTGTGAGTCTAGGTCTTTCTCCCTAGGCACAAGCTCCTTACGTTCTCGTAGGAGTAGAATTTGTCTTGGGGTGGATTACGTTTGTTCGTAGCTTACGTGTTTCCGGTTGCTATCAGCAGTTTGTTATAGTCCATCTTAAATCCATCCTTGAACACAGCTATCTTGTTCTTGATGTCCACAGCCGCAACCTGCAATCAGTTCTGAATAACGTTACTGGGCAAAATCTGAGATGCTTATTGAGATACCAAAGGGTTTCGCCCCGAGTGGAATAGCCTGGAAGGTACTAGGGCAAAGGGCTGGTCTCATCTCAGAGCACATTGGCAGCCTCGCCTGGTGCTCTGGGCTGAGTTTTCCATGGATCACATTGCATTAGCTCGTGCAACCAATTCATTTATTTGGTTTTCAGTGTGAATTCGTTTGTTGCTCAAAAAAATATCAGGGCGAGATTAGTACTGGTGAAAGCAAAGGAGGCTGAGACTGGAGGAGTTCTGGACAGGAGTCTCCAGGCAGGTCAGACAGACTTGCCTGCAGCACTACTTGTTATTCCAGCCTTGGGCAGCTCTAAAACGGGCACTTGTTTCAGCGCAATGTGTCGTTCAATGTTCAATTTTAATAGACATCGGCGGCCATGTCTGTGACAACCTCTCATTCCCTAGCCAACAGTTTGAGGAAATTACCACCCTTATTTAAGTGTACCAGTTTTCTGTGGCTGAAGTAGGGTGACCAGATGTCCCGATTTGATAGGGACAGTCCTGATATTTGGGCCTTTTTCTTATATAGGCTCCTATTACACCCCCCCCCACACACACACGGTTCCGATTTGTCACACATGTTGTCTGGTCACCCTAGGCGAAAGGCATGTGCCTAGAGCTGTCTGTAGTATTGATTAGTGCACGGAGAAGGCACTCACCATAGGCTCTTCACCCTTCTAGGGCCCTGCCAAATTCATGGTCCATTTTGGTCAGTTTCACGGTCATGGGGTTTTTAAATTAGTCAGTCTCACGTTTTCAGGTGTTTATATCTGAAATTTCATGGCGTTGTAATCGTGGGGGTCCTGATCCAAAAGGGATCCGGGGGGGGGGAGGGTGTCACAAAGCTGTTGTAGGGGGGGTTACAGGATTGCCACCCTCACTTCTGCCGGGGACAGTACCCAGAAGTGGGTCTGATCTCCTCCCTGAGAGCAGCCATTCAGGGAAGAGGAAGTCCTGTCCCTGCCCAGCCCAGCTGGGACTAGTAGCTGGGACTGGAAAAACCAGCCCCATTGGTTTTGGTTTGGACTGGTTCTCACGAGCAGGGTCTTCACCCTCGGCCTCCCCCACCGCAGCCAAGCCATTAAATCCTGAGCTGTCCTGCAAGAATCATCATGACTGTCCGTGTGCACGTAAAAGATACCGAGAGGAAAGAACCTTGACAATTCCAGGGTGACCACAGACAGGAACCCAACTTCTGCTATAACACTAGTTCTGCCTTAATCCCATCTGAGCTCTCTCTCTCTCACACACACACACACACACCCCCAACGCAGCAGGAAATCTGCGTTTGAGGCAGCAGATGGAAGTGGCACAGCAACACCACTTCCTTGAACGCCCCTTCTAGATTCATAGCACCAGGGCCCTGAAGGGAACATGGTGATCATTAGTCTGACCCCTGCAGAACAGAGGCCAGAGAACTGCCCCCGAATAATTCCTAGCGTGGATCTTTTAGCAAAACAGCCAGTCTTAATTTAAAACCGGTCAGTGATGGAGAGTCCACCCTGACCCTTGGTCAGTTGTTCCTTAGCATGAGCTGCACTATGATCAAGTGGCAGCTAAGCCAGCACCCGTCCTGCAGGGTCATGCAGCCAGGTTTTTGGTGATAAGAGTAGAGTCAGGGCTGCACCCTTCATTACGCTGTGGATGGTGGTAACTTTATAAGCGACTGGCCTCACATTAAACAGCAGGAAGTGAAGAACAGGAGCCCAGCATGCTGAGAATTAATACAAGGGAAAAGCAGTGGGTCTGGTGTTGGAGGTGAGCCGTCTGGGGTAGTGATGATCTGTCTTTTATACCTGTGTATACAACACCTAGACCAATGCAACCCCGATCCTGGGCTGGGGCCTCGGAGCGCCGCCGTAATACACATAAAGAGAATAATAAAGTTCCTGGCCCAGGTTTATGCCCAACATACATTTTGGTTTCCCTGTTTTGTCTCCTCTACCCAGTGCCACGGGGAACGAGCTGTCCAAGCACCTTGTGGGCCTACCAGCACCCCGGCACTCAGCAGCGCCGCGTCACTCGCTGACCGTACTAAGGTGGCCAGCAAAGGGGCCGAGAAAGGAAACGTGAACAGGTAGGAAGCAGGAGTCTGTAAAAATAACTTGACAAAAAGCAAGCCAGGCAACGGTTAGAAAATCTAGATGTACAAGAGAGCCAGGATAAGTTGCCTCCAAGTGTATTCAGACAATAGTTCATGGCTTTATTGGATCCCTGACACTGACTCTGGAAAAACCACAAGCAATTTAGGAGAACCTGAGAAACTGGCTGATAAAAGAAGGAAGTTGGGTCCCTGTATGTCTAACTGGTCTCCTTGGTAAAATAATACAACCAGTCTTGAGTGGAAGAGCCTAAGTCAGGGTCCAATTCCTTGAGGTGCTGGGTAATTCTTATTGCAATGCATGGAGCGGCAGTGCTCAGCGCCCAACTCCTGCAGGGTGACAGCCATGAGCAACAGCCATCTAGCTTGGAGAGAGCATGTCCTGCCAGCACATTGGATTGCTTTTTGGAGACAGTTCTAGACAAATCTTGCCCCAGTGGACTCCGCTGCAGCATATTGCTCTGCGGCTCAGCCCGAGTCTGGCTGTGGAGTAGTATCTGCATCCTGAGCGGAGAACAAGGACTCTGCTGAAGGGGCCCTGTGCAACGGCTTCAGAGCTGTGTGATCCCCCATCTATCCAGCAGCCTCCCACCCCTGGGCCCATGAGGAGCATGTTGCACAAAGCTTCCCCAAGCTGGGAAGTCCAGGGCAGGTCTGGGCAGCTGTGTGGGAATCCTTAAAGGACCACAGACAGCTCCAGAATAGAACTGCCAGCGGGGAGGAAGTTCTCCTTCTCCCGGTAACGGTGAGCTGGGGGAGGTAAAGACCACATCAGTGCCCCTCCATCCACAGGGATCACGCCCTGGACTCCCCTACTTTTATGGCAGCTCCATGGGCCAAGGCTGCACTAACCTCCATGGAGGAGAAGGGGGCATATATGTGAGGGCTAATAGCAGCATAGGCGTTGACTCTGTAGGAATGGAGCACCCACAGAAAAAAAATTGTGGGTGCTCAGCACCCACCAGCCACCCACCCATCAGCTGTCTGGCGAGATGGGGGACTCTATCCTGGGAGGCAGTGACTCTGAAAGAGACTTGGGGGTCCTGGTGGATAATCAACTGAACATGAGCTCCCAGTGCGATGTTGCGGCCAAAAGAGTGAATGCAATCTGAGCTGCGTGAACAGGGGACTCACAAGGAGGAGAAGAGAGATTTGGCACTGGGGAGACCACTGCTGGAACACTCTGCCCAGTTCTGGTGCCCACAATTCAAGGAGGAAGTGATAAATTGGAGAGGGTTGGGAGAAGAGCCACATGAATGATTAAAGGATTCGAAATCCTGCCTTATAGTGACTTATTCAAAGAGTTCATTCTACTCAGCTTAGCAAAGAGGGAGTTAAGGGGTGGTTTGATTACAGTCTATCAGTATCTACATGGGAAACAAATATTTAACAATGGGGTCTTCACTCTAGCAGAGAAAAGTATAACATGATCCAGTGGCTGGAAGCTGAAGCTAGACAAATTCAGACTGGAAATAAGGGGTAAATTTCTAATGATGAGAGTAATTAACCACTGGAACCATTTACCAAGGGTCATGGTGGCTTTTCCATCACTGATAATTTTTAAATCAAGGTTGGATTTTTTCCCCTAAGTGATCTGCTCTAGGAGTGATTTTGGGGCAGTTCTCTGGCCTGTGTTATGTAGGAGGTCAGACTAGCTTAGTCCCTTCTGGCCTTGGCATCGATGAACCTGTTGTAGCTCAGGGGTCAGTTTGGTATTTTTGCCATGGTTTTACCTGGAACCATTCACAAATAAACATTTTATTTCTAGGCTCCTGTCTCCGCTAGTGAGAAACAAGAGCTGGCTCAGCTGCAGGACAGGTGTAATAAAATAGCAAGTACATGCCTTTCAGAGGCTCTTGAGATCTGTTCTCCTGGCTTCTAACTGAGATTTCAAACTTGGCTGCTGCAGAAACTTGCAGTTCTACAGCTAGGTATCGCCGATGTTCCCTATCTATTTTATTGCAGCGTTTTCTATCTCAACACACTCCCCATTCGTTTGTTTAATCAAGATGTGTATCACTTGTCATCTCGTTAAAGCCAGTTAATTCAATTAATCGGGTACCTCTTACTTAAAGGAAGTGGCAACTCTTTGCTGAGCCTAGAAAGATGTATCCACTAATCCCCTACCCTCTCCTTTTGGACAGTAGCTGCATTCACTTTCTCCACAAAGTGCTTTTACTGCTTTAGTTTTAAGGGATTTCCCCCCCCCCCCCAGTATTGGGTCTTCCAAGTCTTGCTGTCAGTTGTCTTAATTTCTCTCCATCTGTGCAGACCTTGCATCATTTTAGTTGCCCTTCCTTAAATCCCCAAAGGTCACCTGAGGTAGTGAAGAGAGCCCGGTGCTGTCAGGAGAGAGATGCTTTTGAACAATCGCTGCTAAATTAAAGCGAGTTAGGCCAGCTGTCAGAGTCCAGTACGTTCCCCTGCGAATTGGGAGACCCCTGGGGCTAGATCCATATGGGGGTAACTGCATTGCAATGCCTAACATTTAGGCACCCTGCCCCATAGCGGAATCCACAGTGAGAGGCTCAGGCTCGCTACACAGTGCACAGGGAGAGTTCGGCGCTAAGACCGGGAGCTACAAAAGCCAGCATGCTGAGCAGACAGCCACATAAACCAGCCAATAGGAAATGCCAAGAAGAGGGTGGGGCCTAAGCCTAAGCCCCACCTCTCAATGGGAGTTAGGCATTTAAATGTGGGCCAGAGGAACTGGGGTTCCACTGAGCATGTTCAGTGCGAGAACAGCCGCAGTGAGCGTCCATCTTGTAGCTATTTGCTAGCCAAGCTCACAGCAGCTTTGAATAGCGACATCCAGCTGGGATCCTGTTATGCAGTGAGGGCTTTGGTGCAGCTTTTGGTAATATTTCTGTAGAGGCAATTTGACAGTGCCAGCTAGCGAAGCTAGCGTTGGCTTTTTCTAGCCACATCCAGTCTCTGTGTTCGAGACCGAACTCCCGAGATGTACACTGTATGCTATTTGGTATGACTGCACCATGCAAATCTTGTGCTCCTTACCTGTGTTTCTGTCAGGACCTCAATGTCATTTGTACGGAAGAATTCCTTAGGGCGCAAGGTGATCTGATCTAAGTGGGAATCCATTGACTGCAACAAAAAAAGCAATTTTGCTGTCAATTACACAGTTCACAGTGTGAGAGACGTGTGTGAATTCCCAGTTACATCCTTTACACATGTGTAAGAGCCGTTTTCCCAGTGCTTTTCAGTGATAGCCTGAAACCTGTCCTTGCCGTAACCTGGTACACAGGAAATCTCGGCAGGTGACCAGGGCTAAGGGAAGGGTCTCCATTGACTTGAATGGACTTGGTATTGGGCCTTAATTCCTTTTATATTAACTCACACTGCAGTACAAGAATGGACCTACTGAGAAAGACAGGAAGGGAAGGCTTTTGAATAGCTGTAAAGTGGAAGTTCAAAAGCCATAGCATGGAAGAGCACAGAGACAGACAAAGGGGCCAAGAAAATGGTTACTTTGGGAAAGAGGATGAGTTATCCACTGATAACTGCAGAATTTTCAAGAGCACTCAACTTATTTAGGAGCAAATGTCCTGGCAAAAGTCAAAACACAAGCCCTTATCTAGTTCTTTTTTGAACCTAGTGATACTTTTGACCTTCACAACATCCCCTGGCAATGAGTTCCACAGATACATTGTGCAGTGCGAGAAAGAGTATTTCCTCCCCTTTGTATTAAACCTGATGCCTAGTAATTTCACTGGGTTGTAGTCAATTTGTAGCCAGTGATACAAACATATATACACATAGGCAAGGAATAAGTATGAATTAAGGCAGTAACACAAAAGCGTACATGTCCCAAGCCCATAAGGCAATAACTTACACACTAACTAAGGCCAAAGGCTTGAAATCTGGACACAAGTAACTAACCTATACATGACCTTGTATTACAAGATGTCATAAGATAAAGGGATGTTATAAGTAAATGTTGCTAAATTACTGAGAGTTGACGGCAAAATGCTAGTTTATACCAGCTTTAGATATTTTAAGTTAGGAACATCAGCAGATGTTCAACCGCAGGAATGCCATAGAAACTTATTGACATGTGGCCCATTGGCAACTGCCAGTAGCAAAAATCCCCAGTTGCTGGAGATGGGACACTAGATGGGGTGGGTTCTGAGTTACTACATAGAATTCTTTCCCAGGTGTCTGGCTGGTGGATCTTACCCACATGCTCAGGGTCTAGCTGATCACCATATTTGGGGTCTGGAAGGAATTTTCTCTCAGGCCAGATTGGCAGAGACCCTGGGGGGTTTTCACCTTCCTCTGCAGCATGGGGCATGGGTCACTTGCAGGTCTAAACTAGTGTAAATAATGAATTCTCTGTAACTTGAAGTCTTTAAACCATAATGTGAGGACTTCAGTCACTCAGCCAGAGGTGAGGAGTCTATTACAGGAGTGGGTGGGTGAGGTTATGTGGCCTGTGACGTGCAGGAGGTCAGACTAGGTGATCATGATGGTCCCTTCTAACCTTAAAGTCTATGAGTCTATTTGATTTGTTCCTGCACAACATTTTGATTAAAAGACTAGAACAATATAAAATTAACAGGGCTCATATTAAATGAATTAAAAACTGGCTAACATAGGTCTCAAAATGTAATTGTAAATGAGGAATCATCATATGGGTCTGTTTCTATTGCGGTTCTGTAGGGATCAGTTCTTGGGCCTATGCTATTTAACATCTTTATTAATAAACTGGAAGAAAACATACAATCATCCCTGATAAAGTTTGCAGATGATACAAAAACTGGAAAGTGGGTGAATAATGAAGAGGACAGGTCACTGATACAGAGCAATCTGGACTGCTTGGTAAACTGGACATAAGCAACCAACATGTATTGAAATACAGCTAATGTATAGATCTGGGAACAAAGCAAGCCGGCCGTACTTACAGGATGGGGGACTCTGTCCTGGGAAGCAGTGATTCCGAAACAGATTTGGGGGTTGTGGTGGAGAATCAGGGCCGGCTCCAGACCCCAGCGCGCCAAGCGCGCGCTTGGGGCGGCATTTTGCCGGGAGGGCGGCAGGCGGCTCCGGTGGACCTCCCGCAGGCATGCCTGCGGAGGGTCCGCTGGTCCCGCGGCTCCGGTGGACCTCCCGTCGGCGTGCCTGCGGATGCTCCACCGGAGCCGCGGGACCAGCGGACCCTCCGCAGGCACGTCTGCAGGAGGTCCACCAGAGCCGCGGGACCGGTGACCACCAGAGTGCCCCCCGTGGCGCGCCACTGTGCTTGGGGCGGCGAAATTCCTAGAGCCGCCCCTGTGGAGAATCAACTGAACATGAACTCCCAGTGTGACGCCGTGGCCAAAGGAGCTAATGTAATCCTGGTATTCGTAAACAGGGGAATCTCGAGTAGGAGCAGAGGTTATTTTATTTCTGTATTTGGCACTGGTGCGATTGCTGCTGAAATACTGTATCCAGTTCTGGTGCCCACAAGCAAGGGCGCTGGAACGGGGGGGTTGGGGGAGGGGGCAAGGGACCATGGCCCTCCTCCTCCCTTGCTCCAGCCAGGCCAGAAGCTGGAGCCTGGCCTGGGTAAGAATGGCCCCAGGAGCCTGGGCAGCTGTGGGGAGCTGCGGACCCTCCCCCTGCCCAGAGGCGGGGGGCTCGAGAGCAGTCCCTGGCCTGTGTCCCCACTCCCTGGACCCCCCCATCCAGGGCAGATGGAGGCTCCATGGCTTCCCAGATGGCTCTTACCACAGCCCGGCTGCAGCTCTTCGGCCCCCAAGATCCCACCCCCCTGGCCAGGCCAGAAGCTGGAGCCGGGTCAGGGTAAGAGCCACGCAGGCAGTTGAGGGGAGCCGTGGACCCTCTGCCCTGGGCGGAGGGTCTGTGGGGGGGAGGAACATGGACTGGGGGCTGCTCTCAGGCCCCCTCCGAGCAGGTGGAGGGGCCCAGGCTCCCCGGCTCTGCCCACAAGTCCAGAAGGATGTTGATAAATTTCAGAGAGTTCAGAGAAGAGCTGCGAGAATGATCAAGGGATTAGAAAACCTGCCTTATACTCAGGGGCGGCTCCAGGCCCCAGCACGCCAAGCACGTGCCTGGGGTGGCGCTCTGCCGGTCGCTGCGAGGGCGGCAGGCAGGCTGCCTTCGGTGGCTTGCCTGCGGACCCTCCGCAGGCAAGCCACCGAAGGCAGCCTACCTGCCGTGCTTGGGGCAGCAAAATGCCTAGAGCCGCCCCGGCTTATACTGACAGGCTCCAGCAGCTCAATCTCTTTTGGACTCAGCACAGCACAACGTAACACCCTCTCCTTCCCCTCCCGGCTCTGACAGGGTGATGTCAGCCGAGCACACACACAAACCCTGCAGTGTCCTCTGCTTGGATCCTATAGGGCTCCAGAAAGCTGGGTGGGCGCAAGCTGCCCACGGCTAAAGAACCCTCCCCCAGCCTATGGGCAGGATCCACAGAGCCCGGAAAACTCACATAATTACCGGGGACAACGGAAAAAATAACAAGGACGGGTGTGAAGGTCAAAGAGTCAAAAAAAGGAAACCTGATGGGGACACTGAGCAGAGAACCCCGGACAGGGCCCACTGCTCCTCAAAGGCGTCAAGGGAGCCAGGGGACTCTGCCCAGAGGAGCTCTCCCCAGATGCATGAACAGAGTGAGGATCGGAAATAGGCCCCACAGTCACAGAGAACCCCTCAGCCAACATCCTCTCCCTGGGGCGACAGACAGCCACCTTGGCCATTGCTAGGAGGAAGTTAACTGGGAGGTCCCGCAACTTTGTGGGGCCACGGACAGGGCGTGATAGATAAGGAGGTGGGGGGAGAAATGCAGCCAAAAACGTAAAAGTAGGTCCAAGAGGAGCCAGAAAAGGGGCTGCAACCTGGCGCCCTTACGGTAAATGTGCATCAGGGTCTCCCTCATGCCGCAGAAAGGACAGGAGTGAACCGCGCCCAATACATGCCCGTGCTCACAGGAGCCACCAGCCAATACCCCTGGTGGGCCGCGGGACTAGGATGGAATATAGGCTGGCCCCCACGGTTCCTCACCCTCGACAGATGACATTAGGTCCCACCACTTGGTATTGGGGCAGGACACGAGGGTGAGGAAAGGGAGTCTGGAGCACAAGCATGTACAGATGTGCCCTTGGCGTGGTTCAAAAGTGAACCGGCTGCAGGTCACGCAGCTGGTTTGAGATATCAGGGTGGGGCAGCCAGGGAGGCTCACGGGACAGGAGACCGATGAAAAGATCCAGAGGGCCCGTGGTGTGGGTGGGGAGCACCCTCCCTCAGGACCTGCTCGAGGTAAGCTCGAGAGGCGGGTGACAAGGCTGCCCTCACCTCCTGAAGTACACACCGGGGAGTACGGAGGGTGAAGAGCCCCATACACTGAGTGAGCTGAGCTGAGCCTCTGCTTGGATGGGTGGCAGGTTTTTAGTGATAGGTCAGTTTTTGTCCCAGTGCCTAATGCCAGCTCCAGAGGAGCAGAGTTAAGGTTGTGTCGGGGTGGGAGACATTTCTAACTCTGTGTTCTCTGGTTTCCAGAGGTTTACATTTTTCTTCACTTATCGCTTTATTTTCTGCTTTCCAGAGATTAAACGTTACCCATCCTCCCTGTTCTGGAAGGGTGTATCACTAACGAGTCCACTTTAACTTTGTGTGAAAGAAATATGGTACCGTGAATGTCATTTTTTTAAAAATAATTTATGCTTACAACCTTCACTTCATTGTAAAGATTTCTGCCTCGGAATATATTAAAGAATTAAAGGCAACAATATAGAGATTAAACCCAATTCTCCCTGTATATGGATTTGCTTTGGGAATATTTACAATTTCCTCATTTTTATGCAGACGGGGCAGTACTATGATTGAAAGTTGAACATAGGGTTTGTATTTAATATCCTCAGTTGTTTGCAGAAAAGAAACTTCAAGCAAAAGAAGAAACAAGAGGCCAAAATGAAACAAAAGGTGCCCGTATATTTAGTAAAAGATGATGTTATACGAGGCAAGAGGAGGGTTCACGGGTTTGCCTCCGAAAACACACACTAAAAGGGTGACAAACTCCAGAAGTCCCTGGAATTAAGTTTATTGACAATGCCTCAGTGCAATAAAAGGACAAAGCTGGCAAAGTTTCTAGTGACCTCAGACACCCACTGTTCAGTGAAAGAAACACTCCGAGAGGGGAGCCCAGTAGCTGTTCGGTAAGAATATGAAACATTCTGGATAATACAAACCTTACTTAGCTTGGGTCGATCATAGGGTAAGTGTCTGTCCATTGTGCACATGACGATCCTGTCGGAGAAACCTTCCTGTCTTAAGGTCTCTGCACAAACTAATCCAGCAGCACCTAAGAGACAGAAGGCCAGTAATTGCTACATATGTATTTTATTTAACAAATGAAAAGTTTAGCATCCATCTAGAAGAGGGCTCCATAATCTCTCTCACCTTTTTTTGGTGAATCTAGCCCTTCATTTCTTTTGCTATTATGAATAAATAAATAAAAATGTTGCCTAGCGCTATTCCAGTAATTGATTGCTTGGCACAGGGAGTGGATCCCGAATTGCTCCATTGGGTAGCAGGTCTACTCTGTCCTCAGAGCTTCTGCGTCACTTGTTAGGGTGTGAACCCCCTCCCTTCTGGTTGGAACTGGAGCATTAGGAGGGCTGTAAAATGAGCTGGCTGAAGCCTGGAAAAGCCATTCATCAAACACGTTCTTTGATAAAATCATCATTATCTGATGAGTAACTTGGGTCCGGATTCTGATGTCCATTCCCATGGGTAGCTGTGCCTTGCTCCAGAAACCGTCCCCTTGAAACCAAGGGGCAGGAGCGTCAGAATTTGGCTTGTATCCAGCAAAGCGCACTGGCACAAAGGGAGTGGGAAATGCAACAGGAGAAGATCAGGCATAGCTGGCTTCTAAACTGCTCTTCCCACAGCACCTGGGGCAGGAAGCAAGAGGACAAGGAGTGGTGGAGCATGGTGTGCTTTGGCCTTCCCCCATGGCATATGGCACCTTAGGGACTACAGACATCTGGCATTCGCAAGAACAGTTCCAGGCTGTAATCTGCACCGGGGCCCAGGGCCAAGCAGAGAATCAACAGCTGGCTCCCTGATAGCCCTGCTCTACTTTGCTAAGCATGATCTGAGTAAACCGTGAAATCCTGGCCTAGGATTTGACTAGCTCCAGAAATAATCAATACCACTATTACATAGTCATGCCATGGCAACATATGCCGAACAATGTCTTGGCCAAACAGTACTGAACCAGCTCTAGGCGTATACTTGCAGCTTTGAAAAATGAGTAGAAATTTCTCAGACTTGGGGCTCTTCTGCGACGGAGCCTGCAATAATGGTGTCTTTGCCAGCAATGACTAGTCCATGCTAACCGTCATTGGAAAGGCAGCATCCACCATGTCTCCCTGTCCTCTGTCGAAAAGCAACAGCAGGGGAGTTTGTTGCTGCCTACAGACTGGTGGAGTCTTCTGTTCTGTAAAGTTTTGTTCCATCCACGAAAAACATTTTAAGAAAAGCACAAAGTACCAACACAAATGTAACTGGCCCCTCCTACTCCCACCCCTCCTCCAATTTGTCTCTGGTAAGTTTGGATCTAAAGCATGTCTACACTAGGGAAATTCTGTAAAATGATCTCATTGTTGCTATCATCATTTCAGCTTGGCTGGTGCTAATTATATTGAGAGCACTAGTGTCCAGGGGCTGTTTTAAGCACTGAACTGATCAAACATACTCTGAGCTGCATATAAAACCCAGTGCTTAAAGTAAGTACTGCAGCCAGTAACCCACCTGTGCTACAGCCATAGATTCCAAGGACAGACAGTAGCGCTGTGGTCATCTAGTCGGACCTCCTGCATAACACAGGCCGTAGGACTTCCCTGAATTGATTCCTGTGTGAACTAGAGCAGATCTTTTGGAAAAACTAGGTTGTGGAAACCAATGCAGTTGAACTGGTGACAGAGCAATGGTGGAAGTTTTGCAAAATTTTCTTACTGTAGGCAAAGCTTTAATTCCAAACTTATGTAGCCCTAAGGATTAATGTGCTGGTCTGTATAAATATATCTTTCTTATAGATTTGAGTATTTGATGTAATAGGCTTATAGATTTATACTAAAATTAAGTTTGGCTGTAATGCAAGAGACCTACAGGCCAAAACCCTGTATGTTAAGCTAATGCGAAGTTAACACATTTGGGGACCCTTATCCAGAAGAATAAAATTAGACAAAACACCCACACAGATGTCTAGAGACCTTTGCCTGAACCAATAACAATGGAGGGTGGAAAAAGGATTTTTGCCCACAAATCTAACAAGCACACCACAAATGCCTACATACCTGTCATCCATACGCACATACATACTAGCCTATGGGGTAAGTGTACCCTAACATTTCCGTGGGGGAAGAATAAAATTTGGGCGTAAGAGGAAGGATTTCCGACTAATGCCCTATAAAAAGGCGAGGCAGCTCGCCATTAGGAAGGCAATCTACCCACCTATCTGCTCCTCTCTACTCTTCATTGCCTCCACCTTCAACAACGTATCGATGCTACCCATCTACGGCGGCTATTAACTATGAATAGGCCGTACTTTATTTCTTTTCAAACGGTAAGTTTAAGGTAACTAGGCTAAGCCTATGTTTTATTTTAGTTGAGGAATACAGAGTTAAGTTAACGAGAGTAAACAACTCTGCATTTAGCTTCCTCTGCCAGAGGCGTGAAAACGGAAATTGCCACAGGCGTGGCCAACACCAGGTTATTAAAACAGAGTGTGAGTATTAACCCCGTTTGCGCTCATAAATATTGTGTTATTATAGATATCTTTTGAATAACAGTAATACAAGTGTAACTCCGTAAGTCTAACTGCTTTACCATTTGCTTACTATTTCATTGATTTTAATAAAAGGTCTTTATGACTATATCTGTCTCAGTGTAAGCTTCCGGTCATACCCCCGAAGGTCCTTTTATAAACTCTGTGAAGCCTGATTCAGGACAAACTTTATCTTCTGATCAAACAAACCGGTGAGCCAAAATCCATACTAATTAATAGCAATAATAATTATTATTAATAAAGCTATTAGTTGATTAAAATTAATTAAATAAACTTAAATTAAGCAGATAAATTAAATCAACACTACTAACACACCCCAAATCAGGCTTCGCTTAATACACACCAGTTGGAAGAGAGATTGGGGAGGACAGGCCAGCAGGGCCAGAAGCTTTGCTATTATATACCTTCATTTTATACAGGCTAGGAGAGTGGAGGTTATCAGCAGCTCAGGAGCATGGGGGGGTGGGAGTGTCTAAGGCCTTGTCTACACTTACCAAGGCATGCCGATTGATGCATTGGCGGTCAATTTATCAGGTCTAAATTGACGGCTGATCGCTCTCCCATTGACTCCACATGAATGAGAAGTGCAAGGGGAGTCGACAGGAGAGCGTCTCCCATTGATGTCGCATAGTGTGGACCCTGCGTAAATAGATCTAAGTACATCGACTTCAGCTATGTTATTCACGTAGCTGAAGTTGCGTAACTTAGATCGATCTCCTCCCGTAGTGTAGACCAGGCCTCAGGAACGGGTAGTTGCGGTGGTGATTAGACAGAGAGCTGCCTGGGTGTCTGGTGACAGTTTAGGAGGAAACGACTGTATTCACAGAGTGGGAGAATTAAAACATATCAGGTGCAGGAGTTAGGGGTTACCTATACACAGGACCTCCCCATGTCCCTCTATTGCTCTGCATCTAGGGTGTGTATGGTCTCAGTACAGACCAGGAACATAACTTACTGGGCTAACTGTGCAGTGAAGAAATACTCTGAGAAACTTGCAGTAGGAGCAGTAGTTATTTACCCAGTGTGGGAGGTTGGGGAAGGGTTTCCACAAAGTTTGGGAGCGAATGTCTATAAATTAGATGCATGGGGACATTGTACATAGAGTCGCAGATTTTCATCTAGTCTGACTTGCTGCATAGCCCAGGCCAATGGTTAGCGTAGTGGCATACCCAGATCTTGAGCTTAGTTAATAGTTCTGTATTGCTGGATCTGGTGTGTGGGTCTATACACATTAGGAGAGTGGACAGTTATGAACCCAGACTGGGAGTGGGATGGGTGTATCCACAGACTGGCCGGGAAGATGAAGGGTGTACATCAGTTAGCATATACTATTTACTGTTCTCTTTATATCCTGCACTGTAATGATAGAGGTCTCCTGCTGTCAGCAGGCACATCTCGATACCTGCTCCGATGATCAGCACGTTGGTGCTACTGATATTGTAGTTGCTGAGGGAGATACATTTTGCCATAACCTTGGTCCTTCTTTGCATCAGAAGAGCCTGCGGTAGCAATTAAGGAGATGATTGTCATTAATGGTTCAAAGCTTTAACTTTGCCAGGTACAAATGGGAACAGCTAGGAGTTATTTTGTAAAGCGGCTTGGTTGAAAGCTTCACTCTTATTGCCTGAAGAGGATTCCAAACCCACGCCCAACAAAAGCACTATGGGACTATAAAACCTTTCCACCAGACATGTCACTATGCCACTTCCAGAAGGCAGCTGTAGAATAAATCCACCACCAGCAACAAATTCATCCAGGTCAGAAAGTTTGGGTACCAAACAAAGCTGTGGCAGTGCTGGTTAAATGTTCTTTAGCCTTACAACTATACATCAGCAAGTCCTAGCAAAGCAAAGTTCAGTGTAACTTCTATCACCCCATGTATGGTCCCCCACATTGCCAAATGGAGAGCTCAGCACAGGATGGCAGGGATGGGAAGGTATGATCCCTTTTCATCAAACCCCAACATTCACATGTGTAACCCAGGTAGATGGGACACTGCATCACAACTCATCTGTCCAATGCTGGCAGCCACTACTGATATTAGTGATCACTTTGGGCCAAATCTCTGAGTCACTGGAGCTCCTTAGATGTGTATGGGCGGATATCAGAATGTGGCTCCTAATAGACAGAATGTGCATAGAATCATAAGACTGGAAGGGACCTCAAGAGGTCTTTAGTCCAGTCCCCCACACTCAAGGCAGGACTAAGCATTATCTAGACCATCCCTGAGAGATGTTCATCTAACCTGCTCTTAAACATCTCCAATGATGGAGATTCCACAACCTCCCTAGGCAACTTATTCCAGTGTTTAACCACCCTGACAGGAAGTTTTCCCTAATGTCCAGCCCAAACCCCCTTGCTGCAGTTTAAGCCCATTGCTTCTTGTCCTATCTTCAGAAGTTGGAGAACAATTTTTCTCCTTCCTCCTTGCAACAACCTTTCATGTACTTGAAAACTGTTATCATGTCCCCTCTCGGTCTTCTCTTCCCCAGACTAAACAAACCCAATTTTTATAATCTTCCCTAATAACTCATGTTTTCTAGACCTTTAATCATTGTTCTTGCTATCTGAGCAGTCTCTAAAAGCAAACGTAGAGCATTCTTTGTGGTACTGCCTAGGGGGCAGCAGATAACCTCAGTAACGTGGACCCCTGAGTGTGGAAGGGCTATTTATTTCCTGTTTGGACATTTGTTTACCTAACCAGAGGGCCAAAGGATCAAATCACCCTTGCCTCCCAGCAAGCTGCCGTCCCCAGTCCCTGTGTTTGGATGCCAATGGAATCTCTCCCCCTCACCTGTTTGCTCGCTCGGATGTACACCTTCTCCTTCTCGATTTTCACCTGGGGCGAGAAGACAGCAGCAGTTTGCAGCGCAGTTAGCGTCTCTGGGTTTAAAGGGAAGGTTCTGTGCTAACTGCTGAACTAAACATAGGTCAATGCAAAACAGGTTCTGTCCGCTCAGCCACACTGCACGCTCGCCGTACTCCCTGCATGGCCCATGTAGGAGCTGGCTGGCTCTCCTACATCCAGGGGGCTGGGACTTTCCCTGTTAACTAGTATCAGGTGTACAAGGATCGTTAGCAGAGTGTCCATCTCTGTTTGTCTGGGTTTTTATCTCACATGCCTAAGTGACTTCTCAGCACCACTGTGTCCTGGGGGGCACCTGGATGCCCTTCTCCCCTCCTTCTTTGCCCGCCCCACCACTCTTCACCAGCAGCAGCCATTGTGTAACAAGCCCTTCCCATGCATGTGCCCCCTCCCTTTCTCTCTCCTTTTTCCTTACCCTGGAGGCTCGGTTTCAAAGGAGCTGGCTGGCACTTGCAGATGAGTGCAGGGCAAAGGGGTCAGCTGGAATCATGGGGGTCAGGTGCAGGGAGCAGTGACTGGGGTCACATGAAGTCACCACCACCCCTGCACTCGGGATACCCCAGCTCTGCACTCCGAAAGGAAAACACTTCCCCCGCCCCCTCCTCCCTTGATGGTCTTTTCTTTCTCTACAGATTGAAAGATCTCACCTGGAATTTGGGTAAGCTGTCCAAGCCAGGGAAGTCCTCTATATCACCAGTGCCAATGCTGAAACAAGCCCCGTGCCAGGGACAGCGCACTCTTCCTTTGGATAAAACCCCTGCAAAAGGCATGGCAGGAGCGAGTCACACTTCACCGTAGCTCCTTCCCTACCATTTCCTAGCAATCCCAGTGAGATCGTAGCGCAGCCACATCCTGGCAACGTTCCTGATGGCCAATGACCAGGCGTTGGCCCCCTTCATGCTGGCTCAGTGACATTGCAGAAGCATGTCAACATATAGTCCCAGGTCTGGAGGCCACTGTATTAGCCTCTGTCATTGATCCTGGAGGGGATGGAACTGCAGGTGCTGAAGATAGGTCAGTCCTGCTGAGGTGATCAGGGTTGATCACAGAGGGATGCAGTCCAAGGCCTGAGAGTGGGAGAACTGTGTGATTCCATCCAGAGAGGTGATGGCTCGAGGCCTGGGAAAGGGGTGACCTTGAAGAGACCAGGAGGGATCAGAGGTGCAGCTCGCCTAGGAACTGTGACAGGGCTCACTGGATTTTAAATTGTGCAGTCCAGTGCTCAGGCACGGGACCCGAGTTGGGGGGGTGAAAAGGCTGTTATATAGACCCTTGTGCTCCCCTATTGCAGGGGTGGCAGTGGTTGGTTCAGCTGGGAGCTGGAGCAGAGCTGAAAGTCTGGTGTCTAGGGACCAAAGCCAGCTCTCCCATGAGCCCAGCAGGTAAACACACACCAATAAGCTATAACCATATCAGCTCCTTTGTAACAAGAGAACCGTATCCACCCTAGGGGCTGTACCAATTTCACCTGAAATAGTTAAATTTGCTGAAAAAATGGCATGTAGAGCAGCTCTTACTGTCTTTGAGGTAAGAATGTTTATGTGGTGTGGCTGGTTATGTGCAGAACCAGACTGTGAGGGGGGGTGGAGGGGCGGTGAGGAGCTCTGGTTTCCAGATAAGAAGCAGGACCACAGCAGAGCCATCCACATAGAGGATGGAATTTCTAACTGATCTATCGTAGAGAAGAATAGTTCCCCTCCGCTGCAGGAATCACTGGATGAAAGTCTCAGGCCCCTGGTGAGACCTGAAGACATCCCAGCAGATCGATGATCGGCCAGCAGGACGGCCAGTGGAGAGGCACAGCAATCGGCCAGCAGGGCGGTGAGTGGAGCCTGGTGGAGAGGCGTGGCGATTGGCCAGCAGGGCGGCCGGTGGAGAGGAGCAGAGTGCCAATCAGCTGGGCAGTGGAGCGAGTAAGGTGCCTTCTTACTCCTCCACCGGGGACCTCTCAATCCTGGGTCTGCCCTGACCAAGGATGATAACTGTGAGTGGGCTGCAGAGAAGGGATGGGCATGTTAAGGGGACTTTTGGTTGCTAAACTTAAGAACCTGAGGGGAAAAGGACACTGTCCAGCTTACTTGGGGGTGGGTCTTTTGCTCATGGTTTATGTTTATGAACCCTGTTTGTGGTGTTTTCCCAATTTAATGCCGGGTTACGTCCCTCCTTTTATTAAAAGTTTCTTTGCTACACTCAGACTGCGTGCTTGCGAGAGGGGAAGTATTGCCTCTTAGAGGCACCCAGGGGTGGTGGGCTCAAGCCGGTTTCATGATGTATTGTTGAAAAGGAACCCCCAGATACCGAACCTGGCCCTTGTTGCTGCCAACTCAGACTGGCAGAAAGATTTCCTTTCTATTCTTCAAACATCATTTTAAGAGATTTCACTCCGAGATATACTGCACAGGCTAGCACGAGATCTGTTAGCAAACCAAACATGGACAGAGTGCTCTGCAGAGGGTTTTGATCCCTTTCCTGGATTATAAATGTATGTTTACCTCACAGGCAGGATGTCTCCACAGACCTGAAAATTCTGCAATGTAGTGAATGATACCAAATGGCTCAGATTCTTCATGCAGATCCATAATCTGTTGTGAATGTCTGATTCATGTTCATACTCGTACAGACTAACCTTTCACCAGTGGGGCTCCGTAGTGAGGGCATTTGTGTCCCATTGCATAGTAGTCTCCATTTTCCTTTATCAGCAGAGCCTTCCCACAACCCAGGTCTACTTCGCGCATCCTGGAGGTAAAAAGCATGACAAATATAGTATACATACTAGATATTTATTATTGTTACTATGATTTATTATCACTGCCTTTTGATCTGCTTGGGCTGTCACATGTCAGAGAGCCAGTCCCAAGCTTCCACATTAGCTAGTGGTTTCTTTTTCGCTATAAGCCCAGTTACTTACAGTAAGTGGAGATTCTTCAAGATGTGTGGTCTCTAGCTGTACTCCGTCCATGGGTACGCACAGGGCTGTCCTAAGGATTGATGGGGCCCCATGGAGTATTATTAACCTGGTGCCCCTGTGCCTGACGGCAGCCCGGGCTCGCATGTGTATTGTAGATAAGGGGGGGTCTTTTGAAGGATTTATTTAAAAAACGATATTATGTCTGAAGATCCCAGCATTTAAAGCTAAAGATGAATACTCAGATTGTGCATCGAAAAATCAATGCAAGGATTTTTTAGAGAGGTGATTTTAGAATCTTCAGCAACACACCAATGAAATATTTTTAAAGCAAATTTTAAACTAAGGCCCTGTAGACTGACATGTTCTGAGTGACTATTACAGTGACACACGACTGGTTTTGTCAGGACATTCAGAAACCGACAGTATATGCCTGGGGGTTGGCAAATGCCTGTTAAATGGCTTCATTACCACTTGACTGGCTCTTGAACAGTTTCAGTGTTGTGCTAATAGATCTGGCAGGCTGGAAAGTTTTTTCCCTTTTAAGTACTAGATCCCCTCAGGAGGCAGACTCACCAGGCTGAAGCAGCCAGCTGTGGTGGGAGCCTGCAGGAAGGGTCAGAACAGGGGTAGGAAGAGGTGAGGGGTGGACAATAAGACCCAGGGGTGCCCCAAATTTTCGGGTGCCCTACACAGCCGTGTATGCTGCGTATGCCTAAGGATGGCCCCGGGTACGCATGCGCACCGTGGGCCTGAGGGCAGAGATTTTAACAAGCAGTGTCCCTTGGCGTGCTCATGCGCAGTAGATCGCCTCGTGCTCTTGAGTGAGGATATAAGAAGCAGTGCAGGCTGACGCCGCCTCCGTTCCTCTCCTTACAGCACATCTAATCAGATTTGCAGCAGAGGGGATGGAGGGCGGGTAGCGGAATGCAGATAAGGACCACACTTCTCAAAGAACCACCAGTGACAGTAAGTAACCTCCACTTCTTCTTTGAGGGCTGGTTCCCGCGTGTATTCCACACATGGGAGATTGACAAACAGTATTCAGATTGGAGGTGGGTGCCAGGAAGCTGGCAACAAAGATGTGTGCAGTACTGCAGATCCCACTGCTGCATCCACAGCAGTGGCTTGGACCAATGTATAATGTCTAGCAAACACATATATGGAGCTCCAGGTGGCTGCTCTGCATATATCCTGCATTGGGACCTCCTCCAGGGGTGCTACTGTAGTAGACCCGTGGAGTGGACCATTATATTGCTCTGAGGTGGGATGCGAGCTAGTCTTCAGCATTCGATAATGCAGCCAGAAACCCACTTCGAAATCCTCTGAAAGGATATAGCCTAACCACGGGATCTCCCTGCTATCACAACAAAGTCTTGGGACTTTGATGGACTTGGTTCTTTGCAGGTCAAAGCCAGTGCACACCTGATGTTGAGGGAATGAAGTCTCTTCTCTTCATGTGATGCATGGGGTTTCAGAAAAAGGACAGGTAAGGAAATACACTGGTGAAGGTAGAATTTGGAGAGGACCTTGGGTAGAAATTTAGAGTGAAGAAGGGATATTTTGGTATGTCAAGCCTCCTTTACAGTATTTCATAAGAACAGAGTACAGTCCAAACCAATGCGGGCTGTGTCACCCCTGCCGTGACCTGGGGTGTTTTGCAATGCCTTGCTGCTGTAGCCTCCAATCTGGATTGCTCACAAACAGCCACCAGCATGCAGGTCGCTCCCAGATGCGTTTGTGTAACCGCAGACTGCCAGTCACACCCTGGCTCTCACCAGCCTTGGTCATACTGCGGAGTGACCCCAACACACTCCCAGTCCTGGACTGTCCCCCAGAAATGTATGTCCTGTACTGTCCTGCCCTCTCCTGGACAGTGCAAATATATTAAGTCTGTTATTCCTTTAAGGGAATCATATACCAACTCACTACCGTAAATAGGAGTTACCCTGTCACTTCCGCTTAAACAATAAAACAAGTTTATTAGCTATAAAGAGATACATTTCAAGTGAGTGTAAGTCATGAGGCATACGAGTCAGAAACGGTTACAAGAAAAATAAAGATAAAATACTAGAAATACTTAGGCATTTCTAGTGCCTAAGCAAAATGTCTCACTGAATACTTCCATCAAGATTACGGACCAAACATTTTAGGTCAGAACCCCTTCCATAGAGTTCTTGGTGGAAACAAGCAACAAATGCTGCACTTCTCCAAGACGTGCGTCTCCCCCAAACAGTAGAGGCAGCGTTGGTGTTGTTGCTGACACAGAAGGATTTAGGGCAGGAAACACTGTTTTTGAAGCCCAGAGTCTAGGTGTGGTCCCCGACTCTGGGGAGGGAATCCCCAGTCCGGGAAAACAAACTACACTAATTACACTAAGACTAACTGACCTAAGCTAAAGAATAACTATTTACAATCTTATCAACAGGTTTTCTGAAAGGCTGAAGCAGGGGAGGATACTGGATTCAAACTCAGGCCATCTGACGACATTATCTAACTCTTTCTGTAGCTGTTACAAACTGCATTGCAGATCCAATCACTGCTGTGCTGGCCACTAGGACAGCTTTGCCAACCATTCATCAACACTGCGTGATTCCCCCCAGCACGTCAAACATTGACCCAAGTGCATAACAATGTATTCAGCATCTGTGTTAGAACTTAGGTCAATATTTTTTACACAGTTGGATTGATTTGAATTGCCGGGGGATGCTGGTGACACAGATCACCAGTACGGGCATCAGCGCAGCTTAGACGGACTTCTGATCAAACCAGGGCTCTAGAAAGCTCCTGGGCTAAATTCCTCCCATCTTCCCTTTCTCATTTGAATCAACTTATGGTAGCAATAACATCTGGAATGGATCTGTTTCATTTTTGGTACTGGTTACCTCAATTTAATGTGCACTTTTGATTTTAAAAAATGGGCCAGTTCTCAGGGGGCATAAAGTGATGCAGCTTCATTAAATTAAATGGCCAATTTACACCATTTGGCATTTTGAGCCCATTGACTTCAATGGGACTGTGCTGATTACATTGAAACCAGTAAGACTAAATCCCCTTTCAGTGAGGTTCATCGATTCCAAGGCCAGAAGACCTCTTGTAGTACACAGGTCAGAGAACTTCCCTAAAATAATTCCTTTGAACTAGAGCATAAGTTTCAGAAAAACACCCAATCTTGATTGAAAAGTTGCCAGTGAAGGAGAATCCAACATGACGCTGGGTCGATGTTGAGCTGACTGACACCAGCAGGGGGTCTGGTCCCACTGCTACAATGAGATCCAATTGCTTTACACTGGCAGAGGATCTGGCCTTCCTGGCTTCCATGGGGCGGCACGCATTCTGCTGGCTAAGGAACTGGCGGAAGATGTTCAGCAGCATGGCAGCAGGTATTCCATTCCTGACTAGTGCATTTACACACGGAATGCTGCTCTCCAGGGAGTTTTGGTGCAAGGATCTCTCGTCTCAATCTCCTGGGTATGGTGAGTTGTTGCCCTTTCTGGAGGGAATGGTTTGATAGGATAACGTGATTTAGTCAATAGGTCAATAACGTGCGACCACTGGTAATTAGTACCGAGGGTCAATGTTGGGATATTGAAAGTCTTTTTCCTGAGTGTCTGGCTGGAGAGTCTTCCCCGCATGCTCGGGGTTCAGCTGATCGCCATATTTGGGGTCGGGAAGGAATTTTCCTCCAGGGTAGATTGGCAGTGGCCCTGGAGGTTTTTCGCCTTCCTCCGCAGCATGGGGCAGGGGTCGCTTGCTGGGGGATTAGGGGACTTCAACATCTGAGTCAAGGGAGAGAATTATTTCAGGAGTGGGTGGGTCAGCTTTTGTGGCCTGCATCTTGCGGGAGGTCAGACTAGATGATCATAATGGTCCCTTCTGATCTTAAGTTCTATGATTCTATGATTCTGTGGAGCCTGGCTGTGGTCTGTCAGCTTGCCCTCGGGATCACTGGGAGCATATTTAGTGATGCTGCCAAAGCAAATGCTCTCACTTGCAGGAGGGAGTTTCCAAACTGTTTTAGGATGCAGCAGTGATGTTTATTCAGGTTTTTGCAATTAAAAAAAACAAAATGAAGAATCTTTATTTATAACCAAACAGCTCCCCTCCATTGTGGTGGGCAGCTCTGCAACATATTAGCAAAATATACATTCATCAGTGTCGTCATTTCAGATGAACTGTCCGTAGCTTGTACAATCATTAACATGAAGCCACTTAACACTATGTCTCACCATCAGCTTCATCCCCAAATCTCTGGGAGAAGAGATGGGTTTTGCGGCATGCCAGGAAGAATAACTCCGCTTTGCCAGACTAAGAGGGAAGCAAGTTGAAAAACCTGCCCTTTACAATGAACACTTGCTAGCAAATCCCTCCATGTAAACCCAGGGGATTGCAGAAGGTGCTCTTCCACCGCTCTCAATGGCAGTGTACATGGGCGGGGGGGGAGAGAGATCTTTAGCTCAAGATTAGATCTCTATCTACAAGTTCTGCTTCAAGTCAACCACAGGTTACTGAGATCCATGCAGGAATCACAGGGTGAGCCCCCTGGCCAGTGTTATGCAGTTCAGACCAGATTAACACAATGGTCCCTTTTGGCCTTAAACCCTAACAATCTATGAAATCATTACTGCCTCTGCTGCCAACAGGGCTAGACTGACAATCACTTACCCTATAGGACAGCATATGAACCAAATCTCCCCATCTCTTAAGAGACCTGCCCTTCTTCTGGATTGTCCCTCCTCTTCCCACACCACAGACAGCCACGGCGACACTTGACAAAGGTTCACAGGGGAATATTCAAAACCTTCAGACTCTCCAATCCTTTAAATCCCAGCATGGCCCCTGTCCCTCTGTTAAGGCCTTTTATTGAAGCCTTTAATGAGCGAAATATACTTCCGCAATTGGTTCTAAATCTGCGTCCCCTCCTGACAACTGCCATCCAGGATGGGTGGGTCTGTGTCTCATCTCTCAGTCCAGTTTGAACCAGGCAGCTGGCAGATCTCTCTGGGCCAAGTGCCCTTGATTGCCAAGCTCCCTCCCAGAGGAATGGCAGAATCCCCCATGGCCTCCTCGTTTTATGCTGCAAGTCTCAGTTATCCTAGCTGACCTATTTTTGGAAGTTAGGTGCCTGAATAACTTCGTGAATCCCACCTCTCCGGTGGTCTGTAGGTCTCTGCTGGGGTCCTAGCTAGAATGCTGGTGCTCCCATGGGGACATCATCAGAGTCCCCCTGCTGTGCAACAAAGTGAAGCACCTGGCAGACCTCAGTTCTGCACCTGCCTACCTTTACCCCCAAATTGTCCCAATGGAATAGTCCTTTTTGGCATGTGCTTAAATACCTTGCTGATGGGGCCCTAAGCAGCAGTATGGGCTCCTGCTAAGGGCATACCACAGTTTTATCTGAACAGAATGCTGCAAGGGCTCTGCTCTCTCCCCCATACCTGTTTAGTCCTTGCAGTAAGCACAACCCAAATGGAATAAAGAGCTCGCTGCATTCTCATGCTTCACCACACGCAAAAGGAACAAGTCTTGCTGCATTCTTCGGGTGGATTTTATTTCAGAGCAAACCCACAGTTCTTGTTAAATGACAACTTCAGAGTTATGAAAAGATAAGAGAAATGGTTTACAGCCACCCGAAGGAACCACTTGACCTGAGACAGATAATCATCAGCACCTGATGTCTTGAAGCAAATACAGAAACCTGGTGCAAAAGATTTCAAATGACA